>NC_047658.1:47786966-50186966 GCF_011762505.2 Arvicanthis niloticus | reverse complement strand
TTGAGGAAGTCACCTTGAGGGCCATAATGATGTCTCCAAGAGATAGCTATAACACCAGGAGGAGGTGAGGAGTTCTGGGTATCTTTTAAGGTGTTTTCTTGGCAGAGTCTGATTTTTGCCATGTGTATCAGGAAGCCTTGGTAGATGTGACAAATGACAGACAACCTGGCAAAAGAAAGGGAGAGGGAAGGTGATAGGCCAAGTTCCCAGAGGACTTTGAGTGCAGGTATGGACAGTTCTAAGTTGGTTAGGGATGGTACTGAGGAATGGGTTGGTTTGATGAGAACTACGATTCTGGAAAACTGATTGACAGTAACCAGAGATGGCTTGGGAGTAGCAGACACCAGGGGATGTGGAGATCCAGACTCATCTCTTTGTGGAGGGATGAGGATTAGAAACCAGAGGAGGGTTCCCCCTCCCCCCATCTTTGGAAGCAGGAGTGAGGACAGGGCCAGGCAAGAACAAGCTGGCAAGGGGGACCCCTTGCCATTAGGGGTCATAGTTTATAGACCTTTGAGAGATGTCTGTGGACTAGAAGATGGGGGAGGAAAGTCTGGTGATGTGGTAAGAGTGGCCTCTGGGTTACCAGGTGTAACAGCTGCTATTGCTGTAGCAAAATGCCAGGGGCAGTAATACAGACAGCAGAGTTTACTTTTATGTTTCTGGAGGATGGAGGTCCAAGCCCAAGGTACTTGCAATGCCCTCTCCCTCTGAGACAACTGCTGATGGCTTCCTCTTCTTTTTCTTTATGGGTCAGGGGCATTCCCTTTCCTTATAAGGAGATTAGTCATACAGAGTAAGCGTCCACCTTATTTTAGTTTTTGATCACCTCAAAGGCCCTGTTCTCAAACAAAGTCACATGCTAAGCTTCTGGGGTTCCACACAGGAAGGCTAGTGACAGTAAGTAGTGTGGTTTACTTGTTTGTCTTTGGTTGGTTGTTGAGACAGGGTCTTACCTTGTAGCCCAACCTGGCCTCAATCCTCAATCTTCCAACCTTCCTGCTTCAGCCTCCCAGGTGCTGCATTATGGGTGACTGTTACCGTACCTATTTAGAAATGCAATTTTTTTTTTTTAAAGTATGAGGGAGTTGTGGTTGAGGGAAGAAGGAAGGTTAGGGGAGAATGGGATCAACTGGATAGGGAGGCGACTCTTTACAAAGAAACTGGAAGAGAGGAGGCGAGGGCCACACACTGAAGCTGATATTCCCTGGAGGTCAGGCTGTATAGCTCTGAGGCTATGGGTCTAGCCTGATAGCAGGTTTTCAATGAATGAAAAGGCAGCCATTGTCTCTATAGAAGGGAGGAAAGTGTGAAAGATCCATGTTTGTATGTATACGTTTGTGCTTTAGACGGAGAGGAATCTCACACAGTATGTCCCAGATCCTTTCAGTGGTATGACTGGGAGAGCTCCCCAGGCGGGCCAGGATAATAGTGAAACAGGAAAGACAGCCATCTGCTGACATGAGTGTGGTCCAAAGGCAGTCATGGATTTAGTGGAGGTTTGTATCAGCTGCAGGTGCAGCCCAGCCCAGAGTTGGCTCAGTGCTCTAGTGTGTGGGAATTGGGAGAAGGTAGGCAGACAGCAGGGAGGAGGGACTTGTGAACATGGATACCCTTCGTCCCTGGATCAGTCTGTGTCCTAAGCAATGGGAGACAACTCCAAGAAGTAGAGGTTGTGAGTGGGGGTCCATCTGATTTGTGGGCTGTCCTATTGTACCCCTATGCAGCCCCTGCTGCTGAGCATCAGAGAGGGCTGTCCTGTAGCTTGCTGATGGTCTGCTCTTTCTTACAAAGCCACACTGTCTAGTAGGCACTTCTGAGGTCCTACCTTGGTGATACTCCATTGGTTGTGGCCCTTGGTCTCTTCATCCAGCAGAGAACCTGCCTGAGCCCAGTATTTGCTATGGGCTGTATGTGTGTGTATGGTGTCTAGAGGTCTCTATGGATGTCAAGCATCTTCCTGGGTTACTCTTCATCTTATTGTTTGGGAAAGTTCTTTTGATGAACCCAGAGCTGACTATTATGGCTTCATAGCCAGCCCCAGGGATCCAGCTGTCTCCAGTCTCTCACTGCTGGGATTACAGATTTTAATACTGGTGTTGGAGGAACAAACTCAGATTGGCAGGCCTGTGAGGAGAACACTTTACCGAAGGAGCTGTGGCTCCAGCCAGGGGTTTTCTTTTGCTTGTGTTCTGTGTTCATATCAAAGATGGTATCTCTCGAGTAAAACTCCGAGTCATGTTGACAAGCAAGGCAGTGGGCTCAGAGCTGGAAATCTAGTAGGGTGTCCTGATGCCGCTCCCTTCAGTTTCATCTCTAGTCATTTCTCCTAAGCACGGCTTGCATTGCTTCCTCTACCCCAGCGGTGTGGTCAGCTACCCACTGCTCTGTGCCAAAAACTGTCTTTCTTGTATCTTTTTGGTGCTCTCTTGCATTTAAATGAAAAGACCTCCCTCCCTAAGTACTAAGGGAGAACAAAATGTAAATAATTACAGGAAAAGCCCGCAACACTATCAAAATATAATCAGCTTTTCAGAGCGCTTTGCTGTGATACCCTGTCCCCCAGAGAGTTAAATCCTCCAGCTCACCCTACACAGCCCCATTGCCTCTTTGCCTCTGAGATGAAGGCGGCTTACACCTCTGCTTCCCTGCACACCTCCACAGTGTCGGGATAATTTATGTAGCTGTGTCTCTGAGGAGACTGGGACACCTCAAGGTCAGCACCAGGCTGGGCTTATCAGGCTCACCCTTTCAGCTTCGAGTCGTTCCCGGTAGGCACCTGAGTTGTGTGGTCTGGGA
This sequence comes from Arvicanthis niloticus, assembly GCF_011762505.2. Lineage (NCBI taxonomy): Eukaryota > Metazoa > Chordata > Mammalia > Rodentia > Muridae > Arvicanthis > Arvicanthis niloticus. The sequence goes on along the minus strand of NC_047658.1, from coordinate 50,184,167 downwards.
TAAGGGTCGTAGGCTTGATAGCAGGTTGAAAATCATGGTGATGTTTGTGACAGTTTCTGATTATTAAAAGCTTGGTATGCTCCAGACCCTGCTGTGGACTGTATGAAGATGATCTTCAGGAGCAATTACACGTGTTGGAAATTAACCCCACCATTAACTCCCTCCCATGGGCCGATAAGGAAATGGAAGCTCAGAGGTTTGCTAGTCCCTCAGCTGGGTCACAATAGAATGTTTGGATCTAGTTTGTTCAGGCCCCAAAAGAATGGACTTCGGGAGGATTGTCTGTGTGCCCTGGGTATGTTCTCCTGGGCTTGGAAGCAGGGCCTTCTAGATTCCTCACTACTTGGTATCCAGCCTCAGAGTCCGCTGGCCAACTTCCCATTTGGCCTCAACTTTCCTTCTAGGTTTAAGGCTTGGGTTCTGGAATTGCAGGAATCACCCTCACTTTACAGCAAGAATCACGCTCAGCACTTGGGTTCTTACCCTTAGGTCCAGTGCTCACACAGGGTCCTTCTGACCTTATCCCACTTTAGAACAAGAGTCCAGACTTTGGACTTTATAATTCCTACACCAACTCTGCAGTAGCATCCTCGATCACCCTAGGTCAGACCACGGAGTCTCCAGCTTCAGGGTGCTGTGTGAGCCTCCTGGCTCATGTGAGCATTGCCTGGGGGTCAGCCTTGTGTCCTGTTAAGTCTGCACCTTGGCGGAACACAAGGTTGAGTGTCACCAGGTTATGCTTACCCAATTTGCAGTTTCATACCCCACGATCCCTTGACTACTCTCCCTCAGTGTTCTCTGTCTTTGTGGGTACTGCTTTTGTTTCCAGTTCCCACTTTGAGTCTTAACTCCCACTTTTCTAATGTCAATGCCACTTCCTGCTCAGCACGTCCTTTGAATACTAAGGCTTTTTGTTTTTGTGCAGTGGCTCTTCTCTTCCTCCTCGCTTATGGTCCAACAAAGCTGTACTATTTACTTTTCTTGTCACCAGGCCCAACTTCCTAACAAAAAGTGACTTAATGGAGAAAGGACTGATTTGGCTCACAGTCTGAAGCGAGACAGTCCACCATAGTTAAGAAGGTATAGCAGCAGAAGGCTCTGTGGTGATGGCAGTGTGTAGCTGGGACTCCTTATCTCCTCTCACCTTGGAGGACCAGAAGCAGAGAAGGGACAGGCAGCAGGACTGAGCTATAAACTGCAATACACATCTCTCCCCTTTCTCCAGCAACCCACTTCCTTTGGTTAGAGTCCATTTCTCAAGGCCATATGTTTAAACACATGAGCCTGTTGGGGAGGTTGGCCCTCCCATCCAAGACCGTGGATACAGGGTAGTAGCATTGCCTGTGTCATAGTTGCCCTTATAGAAGCCTGCTTCAGTCCTGCTTCAAGGCGCCAGGGTGTACCCACATCCTGCTTTGGGAAACATACTGTACACCAGCCCTCATTTTCATGGCTTTTACCATCCTGTCCCCGATGCTGGCTTTTGTCTGCCAGCTGCTACTTCAACCTCATAACACGTGGGTAGAGATGAGCTTTGGGGAAGAACAGAGCAACGAGGCAGCAGGTGCACAGCTGTGACCAGCACTCATGCTTGGTCACTCAGGCCCCTGAGCCCTCTCGGGTGGCTTTGATAGGATGCTTTGGCCCAACAAGCTGATCAAGGACGTTCTACTAGGTTGAACAGGGAAGGTCACTGCAGGCCTTGGGCTGATGTGCTAGGGGTGTTTTAGTGGGAGCTGCTGACATCTGCCCCTCCCCACCTGCAGCTCTGGTGATTAAGGGAGGCAAGTGATGTCTCTCTGCAGCTGCCTGCCCTCCTGCCAGCCTCCTTCTCTTCTGCTCATGTTCCTCCCAGCCTTGCTCCCCACTCCTCTTTACCCTGCTGGTTGCTTACTGAATGTGAGCTCAGCAGACATTCAGTGAGGTATCCCAGCATCCTCGAAGGATTGATCCCATGTGTCTCACAACAGCCCTTTAGTCTCCCTCAACCACTACTTGATGGTGGAATGTCTGCTGAGCCACGAACCCTCTCTTTCGTCCTCGATATGATTATCTGTTGTTACGGTGGCTTGAATGTGAACCCAAGAGTTCATGGGTTGCAAAGTTAGTGGTATATGTGGCAGTGTCAGATATGGGACCTTTGAGAGGTGATAAAGTCACAAAGGATCTTCTCTCCTGAATGGATTAATACTGTTATCAAGGAAGTGGGTTAGTTATCTCTGGAGTGGGTTCCTTACAAAAGCATGGGTTTGGCTCTCTCTGCCCTCCTCTCTCTTTCTCTTGTACATTCTTGCCCCTTCACCTTCTGTCATGGGATGATGCAGCAAGAAGATACTTCCCAGATGCTGGGACCTTGAGACTGGACTTTCCAGATCTCAGAGCAATGAGACGTGGATGTTTTTCTAAATTACCCAATTGTGGTCTTCAGTTACAACAATGTGGAGTAATGAAGACAGCTGTCAATAACAGCACTTAGCTCACGGGAGGTTGTGTACAGCATCTGGCATTCCATCTCCTGCAAATGGAGGCTCTGGTTACTGCTTAGAATTACTCTTTTTGGAGCAGTAAAGTATGCCCAAGGGCCCATATGCAGCTACCTTTGGATAGCAGTAATGGCAGCTTTACGCAGTTTAACCTGATGCTGTTCATCTTAAATAACCTAAACGTCTCAGGCAAGTCTTTGGGATCTGTGTGTGTTGGTTTTCCTAACTATCCAAAGGCTAGTTCACAGGATGGCTACCCAGAGTTCTGTGCTATACAGGACAGAAATGTGCTTCGTAGACTGAAAAGGATAAGTAAAATGAACACTTATTTAAAAAAAAAACATCATAGTTGTAATGTTGAAAATTTGTTTCATGTTTGCCTGAGCAGCTTGTAGAGTCTGCTTTAGTTTGATTTCTCTGCCTGTGACTTGCTAGTGGCAGCTCTCTATTCCTGTCTCCTGATTTGTAAAATGGGGACAGTAATGGTGCCTACTTTGAAGGCATCTTGTTGAGAGGCTTGAGTGTGGGTTTAATGGCAAGCAAGCCAGGAGAATGTAGGATTGTCACATGCCTGATTGGGAGGCAGGATCTCCATTGATTCTTGAATTACAGGGTTTCTGAGTTCATATCTGTGTTCCAATTGATTAGCCTTGAACCCTGGCAGCTCCCCATCCTTCAAGGGGTGAAAAGTTTACTTTCTGGCTCAGGCTTTTATGGGACTCCTGGAGTCAAGAGATTCAGATGTAAATACGGTGTGTAAGAAACCGTCCTTCACAGAGGGATGTTATCTCTCCAGTGCCACATAAGCCATATTGATAAATTAATCTCATATTGTTGGGACCAAACAGCCCTGCAATTTTTCTATTGTTCAGTTTAATTGGCCTCTACAGCTGTGTCATTAGCTTGAATTCCTTGTAATCTAGTCAGAGCCTGGGGAGTCATTGAATAAGATACTCCTTGACTTCTCCATTTACCCAGTCACTGGGGTCCAGACTCAGTATTCTCCCATCCTATTCCTGACTCTCCATTAAGATTGCAAGCTTTGGTGTGGTGAGCTCTTCATTGAAGAAGTGAGCACATACCTGGGTCAGACCTTTGGCATTCATTCTTACACTCTGCCTCCCTAACATGTTTTAAATCTCTTAGGTTAATCTTTGATCATTTAAAAATAGCTTCTTTATTTTTTTAAAGATTTATTTATTTATGTATAGGAGTGCTTGCCTTCCTGTACATCTGCATGTCAGAAGAAGGCATCAGATCCCATCATAGACGGTTGTGAGCCACCATGCTGGGAATTGAACTCAGCACCACTGGAAGAACAACCAGTGAGCCATCTTAACCACTGAGCCATCTCTAGAGTCCCTATCATAATTCATTGTAAAAGAATAAAATTCTAGTGATAATCAGAAAATATTTAAGATAAAATATTAAGTGAAGACAAGCTAGGACCGCAGTTGTCCACCCATCCACATCTTATCCAATAAGAATGAAGATAAGACATATCCCCAGTGTTTATCCTCAGGGGTGTTATCTTGGGGGAAAGATGATCAATAGTGACTTTGATATTCTTTGTATGTTTTCATTTGCTCCAAGCTTTCTACACTGAGTTTGTCTGATTTTCAAACTAGGAAAGGTGTAATTGAACTCAAGCCCCCTGAGGGTCCACCAAGATAGTTGATAGTTTCCTTATTTGTAAAATGAAAGGGTTGGACTAACTTTCCATTTTCTTTTGGTATCCAGAGAACTGATGAGAAACACTCCATCCCAGGGGTAAAAGGACATAATTGGTACTCTAGACTGGGGTCCAGAGGCTACCAAATAACACACAGTTAAGTGACAGAGGCTAGTTTGATACCTCTTCTGTGAGCACAACATGGTATTTACTTGCCAGGTTGGTGACCTTTGAAGTTCCTAGTGCTCTTCTAAGTAGAAGAAACCAGGAAACTTGGCTCCTTCCTCCTTCCTTCCAGCAGGACCTCTGACACAGGATCTCTTGAGTGCACTGCCCCCCAAACACTTAAGCCATTCCTTTGCTCCTGTAGCAGCCTGGCATGTGGCCTAGAGTCATGATGCTCCCTGTCATCCTGGTGCTCCCTGTCATCCTGATGTTCTCTGTCATCCTGGTCCTCCCTGTCATATTGGCATTTGGTATGTGTCTTCTTCTTCTTTTTTTTTCATTCTTTTACTTTATTGCATTTTGGTCTTCTGATTGTATCTTCCTTTAAAGTGAAGCCCATTTAACTGTGGTCTGATTTACTCAGGGATTTCTGCAGGCGTTTGAAGCTCTCCCCTCTGGATTGTAAATAACTTTTAAGTCAGTCTGGTAGAAGCAAGGAAGGTCTTTCTGGGTTGGCATGCAGGGGCTGCATGACCTTGGGCCCTGGCTTCACTGTAGCTCAGCTGCAGAGAGCATGGCCCAAGCTGGTGTGATGCCCATACTGCCTGGCTGGCTCTCAGAGGGCTTCAGGGTGTGTTACATATGGCCCATTATTATTCTTTTTATTCTCTTCTTCCCAGTGCTGGTTATTAAACACAGGGTCTTGTGCATATTAGCAAGTGCTACATCCCCATCTGCTTCTGTCCTTGACACCTAACTCTTCCAGAAGCCTGCCCAAGTCACCCACTCCAGGAGCTTCAGTTTCCCCGTGGGACACACTACTTAGCAAATGTCCTTCCAGACTGGGCTGATATGCTCTGGGTTTGGTTTACTTTGTTCAGGGAGAGTGTTAGCATCCAGAATCTGGCACAGTGGGAGGGAAGCAGGGCAGTCCTTTATTTTAGGTTTATGGCTGGCTCCATTACTGATGGCCAGGAAAGCCAGGAGGACAGACTTCTGTCCTGAAGGTCCGGTACCCTGGGGTGGGGGTGGATTCTGGGACCCCCATCAGAAAGACAGCATTCTAACTGCTGCTTGAAGCTTTTCTGCCTGGCCTGGGTCTCTGGGTATCAGGGGCTGCCAGCTACCAAGCATCAGCGCATGGGTGGCTGCCACACAGCTGGCTGGAGAAGAGAAAGCTAAATTGGCTGTAGGTCAGAGAGATTTCAGACCTCTTTTGTCCATTTCCACTGGCTGTTTTTCTGTGATGTGGAAAGAGAGAGTCCAGCTGGGTTAGTGTGCTTCCCTCTGTGCCTAAGCAGGTGCTATTCCACATAGGTGAGTGTACCAAGGTCCTCTACAGCCCTTCTTCCACACAGAGCGGTCTGTTGTTTACAAGTCTCCCATCAGTCAGTGGCCAAGAGGTTGTCTGCTGTCGTTGCTAGGGCTGTTGCTATGGCGTCTGTCATGCAGGCTGCAATATGAGAGAGACCAGGTGGGTGATCTCATGTCCTTTTAGGTACAGATGGTCTTCCCCACTGGGAAGGGGAGGCCTCACTGGGCATATAGGCTGGGTTACAAACAGGTGGGTTTAGATGAGAATGAAGAATTAGCAGGATAGGGAGGCCCAGCATTTTATAGGACCAGAGCCAAGAAGAGCTAGTGTGGGGTAGATACTATAGGGGAACAGCAGATGCAGGTTCTGGGGATGATGGTACATCATTAAGCTTTTGGGTACCTTGGAAGATGGTGATACACAGTCAGAATGTCCACCTCTACTTAGGAATAACATTTGTTGCAGACCCTAGGCCCTGCCCAGACTGATCATGAGCCAGAGGTATGGGTTCTTTTGGATACCTGATGGTTAAAACTCAGAAGCCTCTTTCCTGTCCCACTCACTGAGTCCCCACGCTGGGCTGCTTTTGAGCAAGAAATATCTCTAAGCCACCCAACAGCCCATGTTTGACAGAGGAGGAATTGTAGAGTAGAAAGATCCAGTACGTGGTCCAGGCTCCCTAAGCTAACATGTAGCAGATATGGTCTAAGTCCAGGTCTGTCTGGATCCGCAGCTTAGATCTTCCTCATGGGATAGTTGCTGGGTACTTTCTCTTTGGCAGGTTTCTGGGGAAACCATGTAGAAATATCCACGAGAGACCTCTGTGTGGTGCTGTCCTTTATGCTGAAGCCAGATGGTTCCATTTTACAGATACTGTGTCATGTGACAGGCCCAGAGATGTGAAGTGAGTCAGGCTAAATTAGAAATGGTTTCTTGAAACACAGCTACCCTCAGCTTGTGCGAACAGAGCTGTGCTGGAGCTCTGAGAACTATTCAGGAGAAACTGACATTCCTATCTCCCTTGTGTTTTTGTCCCCCCTCAAGATGGCAGCCATTGGTGGCTTGAAGAATTTGCATGAGATTTTTCTTCACTTCCAAATATTATGGTTAAAAACACACATAACAAAGTTGGCTATCATTACCATTTTGTTTGTGTGAGCAGATTTGCTATGTGTGAATCTGTAAAGGCCATAGGTTGGTGTTGGATCTCTCTCTCTCTCTTCTCTCTCTCTCTCTCTCTCTCTCTCTCTCTCTCTCTCTCTCTCTCTCTCTCTCCCTCCCTCCCTCCCTCCCTCCCTCCCTTTCCCTCTCTCTCCATGAGTCTGCCCCCTTCCCCTACTGTTTCTTAGACTGGATCTCTCACTGAACCTAAGTTTTTCCATTTTGGCTAAGCTAGTTGCCCCGGGAGCCCATCCTGTCTGAATATCTTCTCCTGCCTCTGCCCCAGCACTGGGATTATAGACACATGTCACTGCTCCTGGGTTTTCACTTGGGCACTGGGGATCTGAACTCAGGTCTTCAAGCCTGCATAGCAAGCTCTTTACCCACCAGGTTTCATCTGGACCATTTTTAAGTCCAGTCATGTTGAAGTATGTTTGTTATGCTTCTAATCTCCAGAATTCTTTCCATCTTGTAAAGCAGAAATTATGCATATATTAAATAATAACCTCCCTCTCCTCCACATCCTTCCATTCTCTGGCTTCTGTTTGTATAGATGCCTCATGTAAGCAGAATCATGTAAGCAGTCTTTTTGTGTGTGGCTCACCTCTCAGCGAGATAGTTACATTGTTGGGTATGTCAGATTTCCCTTCCTTTAAAAGGCTGCATAATAAATATACCAGTATGTGTGCATGGCTTATGTTTTGTTTATCCATTTATCCTTTCACCTGCACTTGGATTGTTTCCATCTTTGTTTATTGTGAATGATGCTGGCTGTGAACATGGGTGTATAGTTATCTCTGTAAGGCTGCCTTTAATCTTCTTGGATATCCATCAAAAGTAGAACTCCTGGATCATGTGTGATTTCTCTTGTTAATGTTTTTGAGAATCTGCCACAGTGCTTTCCATAGAAGTTTCAACTTTTTACATTCTTATCAATAGTCTGCAGGGGTTCTGGTACCTCCACATCCTCACCAACACTTGCTACTTTCTCCTTTGCGATAGTGGGCATCGTGTGTGTGTGTGTGTGTGTGTGTGTGTGTGTGTGTGTGTGTGTGGTGATGTCTTGGATAGGTTGTGACTTGTAGCTTCTACTGAGAGAGACCGTTTCACAGGCCATCAAAATTGCTTTGTGGACATACGCTGATTTCAAACTCTAAGTTGCTGACACTGCCTCATTCTCCTGAGACTTTGGAGTCCTCACTAGACCCACAGTCCTTATCTAAAACGATCTGAAAATGGCAGATGTGAAGGGTTGGTGGTGGTGGGGCTGCATCAGCAATGATCTAGTAGAGGACTGAATGCACATTGCCTACACGTAGCGAGTGACTGAATGGGTAGCAGTGGGTGTAGAAAGGGAACAGGTTGCTGGGGATGTGCTTGTACAGGGCAGGCCATCTCACTTTGGTTCATTTCTGGTGCCAGCTGCTCTCTTTTCTCAACACCCAAGGGTGATGCTCTGTTTGAATTTGGATTTGTCAGGGAAGCTGTGAACAAATTGGGATGTTTTCCCTCTGATGAGCTTTCATTGCCAAATTTCAGAATGACTTCTAGCTGAAATGCTAGCTAGCAAACACACCGCTTCTTGGGTGCCAGGCACATGGGGCAGGAGGAGAGGTGACCCAGATACCTTGACAGAGTGACAGTTTCCTTTGCCCAAGAAGAGTTCTGGATTAATCAGCTGTGGGTTTGTGAGTGCTCTTCTCAACCTTCACGTGTTGGGAGCAGGGAATCCTTCTAAATGCTACCTTTGTCTCACTCTGTTGTTGAGTGCCTGTCTGTTATCACTGTGTTTGCATCGCACTGGCACTGGGCATAGGTGCCACCCTTAAGTGCTGACTTGCCAGTGGAAGGCAGACCTGCACCCTTAGGCTTATAATGTCAAGATGGCAGACTCGTACTCTTCCTCCTTAGAACTGGCAAACTGGCATAGTGGGGAAGAGCCCCTCACCTGGGTGAGAAAGTGTCTGCTTGTATGTCTCTTGAACTATGCTGACTCTTCAATGGGAGTTCCTCACAGCAGTCATATCCCTTGAAAGAGGCAGTATGGCCCAATGACTGCAGTGGGGCGAATAGTGTCCCTCCCACAGTTCATGTTCATGTGGATTTTTTTGCAAACTGTCTTTGCAGATGTAGCTACTTGAGATGAGGTTGTACAGTGCTGGGACAAACACCAACCCCATGACTGGAGTCCTCATTAAGGCCATTTGAAGACTCCGACATGTCCCTAGGATGCTTGAACAGAGACTGGAGTGAGGTGTCTATAAGTCAAGGTATAGGAAGGATGGGCAGAAACCACAGGGAGATGCTAGAGGCAAGGGAGGTTGCTCTGCAGCTCTCCAAGGGAACAAGACTCTGCTCACACTTCAGTTCCAGACCCCTTCAGAATTGTGAGATGCAGCTTGTGACATGCAGGACTCTAGGGACATGGATGCTTGGCCATGTACACAGCCCTATTTCAATCCCCATGGAGCTGAGTAGCCTTAGGGGATGCTCATCTTATCCCTTCAAGTCTTGTTTTCATCCCTGACAGAGAGAGAGAGAGAGAGAGAGAGAGAGAGAGAGAGAGAGAGAGAGAGAGAGAGAGATTTTTACAGGGCTGGGTGAACGTTGAAGTTACTCAGTTAATTCACGGCACTTATAGTGCCTGGCACACAGGAAGCATTAGCAGTTGGAATTGTTATTGCAAGTCTATTTACATATTTGCCTCTGAACCTAGAGCTCTCTTCACACCAAGTGATGCTAAGGGGTCAAGTTTTGTGTCTGGCTTTGCAGTCTCTACTGAACCTAGAGAAGGCGATGGGCTGCTAAGCATATGGGCTACTTGTCCTCGTTCTCTTACATTTGTCCTCATGCCTCTTCATTTAATTCAGATTCCAAGAATAAGAGGGAAGGGAAGTTGGAAGTTGGGTAAGAGGTAAAGGAATTTTGATGGTATCTCAACATAGCCCAGGCTACCCTCAAGAGCCTTTGAATTTCTTGGTCCCTGCCTTCACCCCCTGAGTGCTAGTATTAGCACACGAGCTGCCACATCTGGTTTATGTCATCCTAGAGATCCAACCCAGGATTCCATGTGTGGTAGACAAGCGCTCTGCCAAATGAACTCCACTTCTAGCTGAGGCAGTTTTCTTCTGGCCAGGAGAGGACTGGAGTGCCCTGAGTGACTCAGACCTGAGGGAACCCAGTTTCTTTACATATAGAAATGATGATGCCAATATCAGAGGCCTATGTGAATATGCTGGGAAGTATGAGAGGACCCCAGGTAGTTGACTGGTAATAAATATTCTCTTGTTGTTTACTATATTCTGGGAATGGGAAAGGTCTGTATCTGAAAGACAGCCGTTGTCAGGTCTGTGTTAGAAACAGGAAAAAAAAAATATGTTATTACTTTTAAAAGTTTTTTATTTATTTATTTATTTATTTAGCTTATTCATGCATCCCACTCACTTTTCCAATTATGGTCACTCCTTCCAACAACCCTTTCTCCCACTCTCCTTCCCCTTCTTCTCTGAGCAGGTGGGGGAGGCCCTTGAGTACCCACCCCCATCCTGGCACATCAAGTCTGCAAGGCTAGGCTCTGTCCCTCTGAGGCCAGATAAGGCGGCCCAGCTAGAAGAACATATCCCACATCCAGTCAACAGTTTTTGGGATAGCCCACGCTCCAGTTGTTTGGGACTCACATGAAGAGCAAGCTGCACATCTGCTACATATGTGCAGGGAGGCCTGGGTCCAGCCCCTGTATGAGAATGGAAATATTTTTACTATGGCCTGAACTTAGATGGACAGAGCCAAGTAACACTGTTGTGATGTTGATCAAGTGCCTTGGACAGGCTTGCCATTGCCCTGCCTTGCTTTCACGTGGGTGCTTGTAATGAAATGTTCAAGGTTTCTCTGAGTTAGCCTAGTTTGAGGTTAGGTTTGCCTTGCATCTCACCCTGTGAGGGCATCAACTTTCCCATCAGATTGGCTTTCTATAGAAGCCTCTGGAGGTTTTTTTTTGTTTTTGGTTTTTTTTTTTTTTTTGTTTTTTTTCGAGACAGGGTTTCTCTGTGTATCCCTGGTTGTCCTGGAACTCACGCTGTAGACCAGGCTGGCCTCGAACTCAGATATCCGCCTGCCTCTGCCTCCCAAGTGCTGGGATTAAAGGCGTGCGCCACCACCGCCCGGCGCCTCTGGAGGTTTGTTGTGACCCTGCTCAGCCCAAGACGGCTGTAGGAGTGGGGCCCACTATCAGGCAGACAGCAAGGGTTTGGTGCAGCAACCAAAATAACTTCTCCTAAAATGGCACCAGCATGGAGGTTGGGAATGCTGCATCCAGGCATAGGTCCCAGTGTGACAGCACAGGTTCATCAGCAGAGAGGTCCCTGGTGCACCAATGTCCACAGTGACAAGAACATAACATTTTTACCTGTCTATTGCCTAAAGTGCAGACTGAATCAGTGTGTGAAGTGTTTGCACACGCCAAAGGGGCAGCGGTGGAAGCTCTCAGGGACTTGAGAGGGCAGGGACTGTTTGAGCTTTTGGTGGGTGCTACATGGCTGTTTCCTTGGGATTCTTCACTTTTGATTCATGTGTTATTTTGGGTATTTAGAAAGCAATCCATCCAGGCTGTTTTCTCATAGCTTTATCCTACAAAATTGACTTTATTGAATTACAGTTTAAGTGTGTTCATGGTCCATATAGACTTGATTAAGAAAAAAGACGAAAACCACTCATTTGAAGCACGTTTCTTTCTATTGAAGGGATATAGAAAATACATTTTCCACAATGTCACACACGATCTTCTTACAAGGATCTATGTTATTTAGATGCCCTTTTGGATTTAATGACAGAAAACTGTTTATCTCTACCAGTGGCTTCATGTAACAGTTTTTTTTCTCTTTTCACGTTAGCTGCCAGGGAGTCTGCTTAGTGCTCGATGGTAGGGCTGGTTCCCTTTGCACTGTTGTGAACATGCACTCTTTGTTTCATTGTAATGGTATATTTTACTGTGAACCTCCCCTCTACTTTTGCTGTTTTATGTTCTCTCAGATCCTTTAAAGACAAACAGAACTTGAGGCGTGGACATGAAATAATTAAAAATGTGTACTCAAACCACATCTCTAACAGAGTGTTTATAGCAACGTTATTTTAAATAATAAATAAAAGGTGGGAAAACACAAATGCCTGTTATTTGATGCGTGCATAAGCATGTGGTATATATATATTTTTTACAATGGAATATTATTCAACTGTGAAAGGAAATACAATTCTGATTCATGATGCAAGGTGGATGAATCATAAAAATGTCCTGTTTGGTGACATACACCATATCCACAGGTTCCACTCGGGAGAAAGACTCAGGATGGATAATTCTAGAAAAGAGGGGAGACTGAACATTTAAGGGACATGGACTTAAAACTGATTTGGAACTACAAAGAAGTGTTTGAATGGCATTGTGAATGTCTTAAATGCCATTAAATTAAACACTATAAAACCTAATTTTGCATTGCATGAATGTTGCTGCCATAAAAATACACTGTATATATATGGTCTTTTTTCTTAATCAACTTTATATGGATCATGAGCACACTTCAACTGTAATTCAATAAAGTTCATTCTGTAGGATAAAGCTACGGGAATACAGCCCGGATGCATTGCTTTCATATATCATTGTGATGGGGCTGGTTTTGATTTCCACTGTTGACGTACTAGTTCACAACTGTTTCTAACTCCAGTACCAGACAATCCAACACCCTCTTCTGTCTAAGTAAGCACCAGGCATGCACGTGGTACACTTGCATACATTCAGGCAAAACATTCATACACATGAAATCATATTTTCAATTGTAAAAATATTTTTATAAGTGAGTATAATATAAAAAACTAAACTGATAATAACAAAACCCCTGAACGTCAGTGTCGGGGCCCCTGCTAGCTTGGGCAGAAGGGGCACCCACCTCCTATCATTGCTCAATGTCTGTCCCAAAGCTTCTCTCTATTGAAGATGGCCACAGTTCCAGTGTCATCAAAGGCCACAGTGTGGTAGTGGCTGTATTGGGATGTTCTCCCAGGTCCATCCATCATGGCTCTTGTATAAGTGGGTGTGTTGGAAGAACTCTCCCTGATGCCGGCTGTGTGAGAATGGGCTTCAGCTTTGCCCGTGGGTTCCACACAAGTGAACTTCGAAGCATCGATAAATGACTTAATTCTCCCCAGGAGATGCTGCAGGGAGTCTTCAATGGTACTGCCCAGATGAGCTCCCTCTGGCTGGTCTGGTCAGTTCCTAGCCACTCAGTGAAAGTCAAGAAGGGACTTTAGGAACTGTACAAGGTCAGAAAACACTGTTGCAACTCTTTCTTTTATCCTCTTTTCAAAACCTGAGGCTGGGATGGTTTGGGGTTTCATTTTATACCTTTTTTCCCCCCTCATCCTCAGGATGAGGATGATTCCTTTGGAATCAACTTCTCCTTTGATTTTCTTCCTTCCTGGAGTGCCTGAGCTACTGGTGCCCCTTAGGTGGTCTGCTTCCCCATGGGACTTTCCAGGCCAGGAAGAGTCTCTTCCTCAGCATGAGCTCCCTCCAGTGCCCCCCCCTTTCCCTTAAAGCAGTGCATCCTTAGTATTGGTACCTCACTGCACACAGGGAAACAGATACTTGTTTAGCAGCACGGGAAGAATGGAAGGTATTTGCAAGTAGAAGTAGAAGTACCTGTTTGGAAGCCTCCTTAGGTTCTGAACACATAACATCTGAAGTGGTGAGCTTTGCTCTAGGCTAAGACAGTTTCAGGAACAGGAAAGAGATGAAAGACATGTTCAGCAGTTTCTGCCAGCAGTCCCCAGTGAACCTGTGATCCACTGTTGTTATTCAAAGTTTGATACTTAGAAACTACATCTCCCAGGCTTCTTTGCCAGTGGGAGGGTCTGCCCCATGCAAAGAGCAGATGAGAATGATGGGCAGGAGGAAGGGGGAAGCCCAGTGTTTCACCCTAGGTGTCATCTTGTATCTGACAATTCCTGTATCTCTTAGTTGCAGCTTCTGCTGGTCAGCTCTGTTGTTTCTGTATTCCTGACAGGTGGTCTTTTAGTAGGTTGTCTGTTGTTTCCTTGCAGTTCCTCTCTCTGGGCTGTATTGTGTTACACCTGGCTTTATAGCCAGATGTGTACTATGCTACAAATTTACCATCAGATTTCCTCCAGATAGCACAATCTCCATTTTCTCAGAAAGAACTCTGATAAGGCTCATAGTTTTGCTGTGATCTCAGTCAGTAACAGAAAATGTGAACTGGGGTCTGGGGAGATGGCTCAGTAGGTAAAGTGCTTGTCAGGCAAGACCCTAAGTTTGATCCCCAGAACTCACGTTAAAAAGGTCTGGATGTTGTAATATGCTCTTGTAATCCCAGTGCTAGAGAGAAGACAGGGAGATCTTTGCAGTTTGCTGGCCAGCCAATTTTGCTAAATTGGAACATTCTGGATAAACATGAGAGCCCCTCTGTCAATAAACAAGGTGGAGCATGATTTGGGAGAACCACCAAGTGTCTGGCCTCTACACACATGCAGTACATGTATACATGTACCTGCCTGTGTATACATGTACCCTTTCCCCATGAAAACATAAATTGGAGTCACCAAGTTTTTGCATGTTCACTTTCCCCCATCAAGCTACGGGAGCACCAGGTAGCTGCTTAGAATTCAGAACTGATAGCTCAGCACCCCATTGTAGTGACTACAATGTTTGAAAGTCTGCTTATTCACAGAGACAGTCTATGACCTATCTGAAACCACAGACACCAATCCTCCAGATACTATAGTTTTCCCAGTCTTAAACATTCATGACAGTTCTATTTATGAAGATGGTACAAAAACCAACAACCAACAATAAACTAGAATAGTCATAACCTTCTACTGTACTATATCTACCCCCCCTTATTTTGACGAAGGATAATACAGTTCCTGGGTGATGGGATGCACTGAGATGCATGATTTAGGGTTTGTTGTGGTGTTAGTCCAACACGGAAGCATTGAGACTGAGCATCATGATGTGATCCTGTGGCAGTCGATCCCACAATCCAGACAGTTTTGAACTGACTATCAAATGTATAGCACACCAGAGGGCCTGGCTAGGCATGTGCTGGTCAGTAGCCACCTAATGCGATGGAGCCCTGATTGTGTACCAAACAGGCAGCACCACTCTGCTGTCTCTTCACCAGCAGCTCTGACAGCGTAGCATGAGGGCATGTGTGTCGGGGGCATCCGTCTTCACACCTGGGCGGAACTGACATTCTGCAATACTTTTAGCACCTTCCGTGCTGCACACAGAGTGAAAAGGAAAAGGTCTTTCTTAGAGGAGATGATAACTTCTGACACCAATGTAAAATCTGATGGAGCCTGAAAGTACAGCTGGCTCTATGAAAGATCACCAAGGATCAGGTCAGCCAGAGATGACTTTGTGGACCATGTAGCATCTGAAAGAGGCTGATCACAGGATAAGTAGAAATGATCAAACTTGACTTTCCTGTATTCCCACAGTCTGTTACAGTTTATTGTTTTTTATTCCCCTTGGGGGCTGGTTTGACCATCTAAACTCTGGAAAACAGAGCTTCTCAACACTAGCTTTAAAAAATTACATTTTATTTTGTGTGTGTGTGTGTGTGTGTGTGTGTGTGTGTGTGTGTGTGTGTGCGCGCGCGCGAGTATGTGGTAGAGGAGTTTACCAGAGGGAGAAAAAGTGCAAAGAAAGGCATGAAACCTGGAAGACCAGGTTGTTGACAGCAGCAAAAGGTTGTGCTTTGGGGCTGGGATCCTGAGTGACCAAGTTTGTATTCTAGAGAGGGGAATTTGCACCCAAGCTGCACATTTCGTGTGATATTTGAATATTTCCCACCCTCCGAGAGCCTTCACTTAGAACAAGAATGATAACAAGTATTCATTGGAATGAGCAGAATCAAAATGAGTCTACTAGGGGCAAATGCATCTCCTGGCATAGAGTATAGTTCTCATTCCAGGCTGGAGTCCAAGCTATAAGGCAGCAAGGCTCACATTTACGTAGGTTCTGTGTCCACAGCTGGCTGGCAAAAGGTGTCTTAGTTTGAGAATCTCTTGAAGAGACTCTTAAAAAAGTAAATTCATGGGTGGCACATTTCTAGTTTGGGAGGAAATGTCAGGAGGTCCCTGTGAAGGAGTAGGGAACTCAGATAGAGTCATAAGTAGGATGCCATTGCTGTGATAAAACACCAGGACTGAAGGCGATGTGAGGAAGGAAGGGCTTAGTTCAGCTTGTGTTTACTAGTCCATTAGGAAGGGAAGTCAGAGCAAGAACACAAGGCAGGAACCTGGAGGAAGGTGCTGAAGCAGAAGCCACAAAGAAATGCTGAATCTGGAGGCAGGAGCTGAAGCAGAAGGCACAAAGGGATGCTGCTTACTAACTTGCTCACCACAACTTGCTCAGTCTGATTCCTTATGGCTCCTAGAAACACCAGTCCAGGGGTGGCACTGCTCACACTTGAGCTGGGTGCTCCCACATCAATCATCAATCATCAGTCAAGAAAATGTACAGGCCTGCCCACAGAACCATCTGGTGAGGGCATTTTCTCAGCTAAGTTTCCTTTGTCCCAAATGACTATTGCTTGTGTAAAGTTGATTTGAAACTAGCCAGCCCAGATAGGAAGTCATAGGGGTGGGCACCACAGTGGCTGCTGCTATGGTGAGCCAGCTAGGGTTTATTCAGAAAAAAAAATCTGTGGAAAGGTGAAAAAACAGAACTTCAGGAATGTTCCATCAAATGAAACCATGGGAAAGGGGTCTTGCTTGTCCCATGATCCTCCACAGGGATTCTTCAGGTCAAGAGGTACAGATCCTGACTATTGTACATTACTTAGCATTATAAACTAGGAGGGTCTGAGGGCCAGCAGTGAGACCCACCTAGTGTCTGTGTTAGGAGGTCCTCATGTTGTAATCTACAGAGATTCTGGCTTCTTAGAGATTCCTCTCTGCCATTTGTAAGCTTGTTACATAGTTAATGTTAGATTTCCTCTTTGCATTTGTGAGGTTGGACCTTGGTTCTCCAGAGATTGGAAAGAGACAGCTGCTGGGAAAGGCAGAGAGAATTAATAGAGATGTCACTTGCACATGAGGCTGGGAGACACTGAGCAAGGCTGCCAAGTAACAAACTTGTGGGAAGGAAAGTCTGTCCTGCCTCCTAGTTGGGGTGACAGTCATGGTATAGCACCTGAGTGGCAAGGATCAGAGAACAAGATGAAGGTACTGACTGTTTGGAGGCAGCTGGGGAAACCATTAAAGTATTTTTCCATAAACCCAGCTCTACAGAGGATACCTGAAGGAAAACGCCAACACACAGAGGTTAACTACACCCAAGAAGACACAGGAAATAATTTCATGCCAGCAAACCCAAAAGAAGACACACACACACACACACACACACACACACACACACACACACCATCAACATCAACATCAAAATAACAGGAATTAACAATCATTCGTCATTAATATCTCAATATCAGTGGACTTAATTTCCCAATAAAAAGACACAGGCTAACAAAATGAATGTGAAAACAGGGTACATCATTCTGCTGCATACAAGAAACACACATCAGCAACAAAGATAGATATTACCTCAGAATAGAGTGCTGGAAAAAGATTTTTCAAAGCAAATGAACCTAGGAAGGAAGCTGGAGTAGCCATCCCAATATCTAGCAAGACAGACTTTCAACAAAAATTAATCAAAAGAGATGGGGAAGGAGGTTTTATACTCATCAATGAAAAAACTCCACCGAGATGATATCTCAATTCTGAATATATAGCCTCCAAATGCAAGGGCACCTATGTTTGTAAAGGATGCACTTGGAAATGCAAACTGCAGAATCCAGAATCTCTTCTTGGAAGCATGCTATCTTCTACAAAGGAAGGGGGTGGATTAGAGAGTGATTTAGTGTATCAGTTACGTTTGTGCCTGAAGTTGCTGTTAAGAGCTTTGTATGCTGTACACCAGAATTTATCCAAGGAGCCTAAAAATGAAATTCTCTAAGGACAGGCCCAAAGAACTGGGCCTCTGAGGCACATTGGCTGCTTCTATGGAACGCTTTACACTGCGGTGCCCTGACCTTGTGTCTTGAAGTGTTGGGCCTCCTGAGATATTTCCAGTGGTCATAGCTAATGTCTCACATGTTTGAGCACGGCTTCATACTATTGAGGTGCTTTTAAAAGTGAGTGGGGGGGGTTGTTCATGCTTGCAGGTAAAGTAAGAAAAATCCCTGCAGGGACACCAGACATCAGGAAGAAACAGCTGACACACAGCTGGTGCTTTCTGGGATGAGTCGAGTTCTCAGTCTTGCTGATGACATTATCCTGTCTCAACCAGTCCTGCCCAGGTTTTAGAGGTGAACCCACAGGGTAAAGATGCTCTGGGATGCTAGCTGGTCCAGGCAGGAGGGAACAAAGGAAAGGGATCTGGCCTGGAAGGACTTCATGGCCAGAGCAGTGGGTTGGGGGTAAACTCAGTGGACAGATAGGATCATGAAAAGTGCTTTGAGAGCTTCTGCCCCCTTCCTTCTGACACATGGGGGCAGGGGTGCTTTTTGTGGTGAGACTTGAACTTCTCAGAATTGATGTGGGCTGAACTCCGTATCCCTAAATTATAGGTTTTCCTTTTCATGTACACATGGGGGGGGGGGGACCATCACTTCTGAGGGAAGCAAACTTTATTTTAGAAGTCAGTTATGTGTATCTGCTTTGCCATAACCTGAGATCCTCTTGTGAATCACACTGTTGTAGACCTCAAGATGGGGAGTACCTTCAAGGCAGAGGCTGAGGCTGACTTTTCCTAGTTTCCCAGACTTTGGAGTTATAGGATGCGCCACCACTTTGACCTTGGAAGTTTCTACTCTGCGGAAGCAGCTGCACCCTCTGGGCTCCTTGCTGCTGCAGCAAGCTCCTGGCCACCGGTGCTTATCATCCTTACTGCATTGCCCTTTCCTCTCCCTCTGCGAGATCACAAGGGTCCCTTTGCTGATTTTAATGACTCTTTTAAGGATCTGAGGGTGAAGCTGGCAGCTCAGAGAAGGAGAGACAGTACAACATCCACGTCACTTTTAGCATGGAAGTTGAGTCAAGAGCTCTGCTTGACCATTGGAGATATTGAGATAAAATACAAAGACACTGCTCTAAGGATCTAAAGTTGTGGGGGTGGGGAGAGGGGCCTCTTAGTACAATAGGACATCAAGGGTGTCCTGTGAGGAATTGGCATTTGCTGGCACACCAGTTAAGGCTGTGAATTTGTTTAAACCACAGTCTACCTTCATAGCTGTGTGTAAGCCCTGCAGCTGACGATACTACAGATGTCAGTCATTGATTGGCTTCCTCTTGCTGCCTACCCACCCCACCCTCACTCTGTCTCTCGACTCAGGAACAAAGTTTAGGAGGAAAACATGGGGTACTATGATCCAACACTTTAGGCAGTCTGTTTTACTCCATGTTTGTACTCTACCAGAGATCAGCTAATTTTTAAAGCAAGTATTTGTGTGTGTGTGTGTGTGTGTGTGTGTGCACGTGTCTGTGTCTTTGTGTGCCATATATGTGTTTATATGTGTGTGTATGTGTGTGTATACACGAATACATGGAGGCTGAAGGTCAACCTTCAGAGTCTTCTTTGAGCATGACCGACCTCATTTTTTGAAGCAAACTCCTCTTACTAAACCTAGAGCTCATTAATTTGTCTAAACAAGTTGTCAAATGAGCTCCATGGATGAGCCTATCTCTGCCCTTGCCCCTTCCTGATGTCCTGGGATTACAGAGTTGCCTGATTTTTTTTTTTTTTTTGTGGGTTCTTTGGATTTGAACTCAAGTCCTCATGCGTGTATGGCGAAGATTTTACACACTGAGCCAAATCTCCAGCTGCTGAAATAGCTTTTAAATGCCTAGAGATTTCATTGATTGATCGAGTGAGTGAGCGATTGATTGATTATGTGTGCCCACTTGTGTATACGTGGGTGCCATGGCACGTGGGTAAAGGTTAGAGGGCAACTTTCATGAGTCACCTTCTCTCCTGCCAAGTGGGTCCTGGGAATTGAACGTGCATCTGAGGGTCATCAGGCTTGGAAAGCAAGCACCTTTAACTGCTGAGCCATCTTGCCAGACCCACAATATTTTTTTTTAAAGTTAGCACATACACAAAGTAATAGGCTTCATTATGACTTTTTAAAAAAAAATGACTGTGTGTTATTATTCATCTTTCTCCACCACTGTCTTCTCCAGATAGTGGCTATTTTAAAAATCAGTGCTAGCTCTATGACAAGGGCTTTGTGACCTGGGAAAGGGGTCCCAGGGAAGGATGTTCTAAGGTAGGGACATCTGGGATGAGTTTTGAAGAACAAGGAGCGGAGGAGCTTGTATGTCAGTCAGCATGTTTTCCTGTCCATACACATTGAACTTCAGCCTTTTCCCAGACCTTGGACAGCTCTTCTCTGCTTCAGGATGGAGCTCACTTCCTCTCAATTCCACTCTGGGACTCCCTGTGTGGTCTAAACACTCTGCTGAGCTGAGCTGAGCTGAGCACAGAAGTGCGGGAGACAAGAGGGCAAACAAAATAAATAGAATGCATCCGTCTTTGTTGTCAAGGAATTTTTGCTCTCACGAGGGAAGCCAGGCAAATAATGCTGTGTCTCACAGGTGACAGGATCGAATACGTACATCAGCAACCACACAGAAATAATTCCCCAGTAATTGGAGGGTGATGCCGGGATCACTGAGTGACTGCATATGGGTTGTGATGGGTGGTTTGATAAAAGCTTAGTGGAGAGAAGATGATGCATATATCAGAAGCCCAGAAGATGTTCAGCCACACGGAGACTCCCTGGCCTGAAAACCTAGGGGCTGCCAGGATCAGGAGCATAGCTCAAAGGTAACACAAACAAGCCAGATCTGGGTAGTAGGTGTGTCTCTGGCTAATGTGTAAAGTGGAGGCTGGGTCTGAGTGGGGAGGAGTGGAGGCTGGTAGAACAGACATAGGGGCGCCACTGCATTCTCACACAGCTTCAGCCACTGCAAGCTACACACAGAGGCACCATCATGGTTGATATTTACTATCAACTTATATGAACTTAGAGCCACCCAGGAGTCTGGAGAGGCTCTTCCCAGAGAAGGTTAACTGAGAAGAAAAGGCCTACTCTGGATGTAGATGGTGTCATCCATGGGTTGTGTGCTTAGATGGAATGGAAGGAGGGAAAGAATGAGGCCAAGTAAGTTCTAGCATCCTTTCCCTGCCTCTTGTTTACCATGAAGAAACCATTTTGCCACAAGCATTGATGTTTTGCTCATGTGTACAGGCCGGTGCTCGGTAGACCGAACTCTCTGATACTGTGACCCATAATGCAGCCTTCCTCTTTTTAGTTCTTTCTGTTGATACAGTGACCAAAAATAACAAATATAATCATTCTCCCTGCTATAGTGGCCCAGGTCCCTGACTTTGATTTTTACACAATCCAAGGGCCAGTTTTTCTATTTGGAAAAGAAAATAAACATTATTTGAGCTCTGGCATATTTTATGCGACAGGTTGGGATTGTTACCAGCACCACTTAAATTCATCTTTATGATGCCTGCGTGAGATGTCACCACTGTTCCCATTGTATAGAAGGAAAAGCGGGGGCCACAGGAGGTGACTTTGTTTCATCAGTGGAAGGTGGGAGTTAAGGCCACTTGCTGGCACCAAAGTTCATCAAATTTTCACTGTGCCAATCTTCTCCAGAAAGTCCGGGGAGGAACAGGCTTGGGAGATTCTTGGCAGGCTGATGTCTCTGTTGACATCACACCTCCCTGAGTAGCTAGATTTTCATGTGATGAAAGGGAGAGAAGATATAGGAAGGAGTGGATAAGAGTCACAAATGCCATCACACAGGTCCCACGATGGCCCCCATCTCTCAGCTTCACTGTGGCTCTGCACCCTATGGAACCACTGCAGTCATGCAGGTGGTACACAGAGAACTGGGAAAGTTGTTGCTCCCCTCCAAGGGTCTACAGCTTCTAACATAAAAAAGTTTCCAACAGGTTTAACGCTTTTTAATAGAAATTCTGCTTTAGTGAGAAAGCTATTTGTTTGCCATCAGGGAGGTCTTGAGCCTGCCAGGAACATGTTCCATGTTATTTTGAGAAAGTAGAGCCTTAGAACAGATTAGAATATGAAGATTAGAAGTTGAAGGGTCTGCTAAAATATTACTATATGCTTTTGAGCATAAGTGTCTCAGACACAAAGACAAAATAAATCATTAGAAGTACAAGGAAGGAGATACTGATGGGACTTAAGTCTAGGAGGAAAGATGTCAGAAAGCCTCTTGGATACATAGGATTTATAGATGGTACTCTCATTGCCCCTCCGTATACTGTGACCATGGCAGACATCACTAATTGATCATAGCCTGTGTTCCATATTCTACTACAGATTCCTGAACACAGCAGTCTTGCTAACTCACTGGTATTGTACATATGTTAAGTCTTCTCATAGTTCCTTGCCATGCTGGTCAGGAGGACTCAGGAGATTTGAGAAGGTTAAGAACAAGCTGTTTTGTTCATTTTTGCTTTTCGGAGTTGAGGGGAATATGTATAGTGGTAAAAAGAATGCCAGGACAGGGCGCAGGTTAGGCATGAGGGATGTGGATTCAGAACTGGAATTAATCTCTAATTAGTAGTAATTGAAGTCACATGAGTAGGGAGACCATTTCCAAAAGAGTGAACATATGGGGAAAAGAACAGATGGGTTATTGCTGGAGGAAAGGAAAATGGTTACGATGCTGGAGCTGGGGAGAAAAAAGGTCACAGAACATTTCCTTCACTTAGTGAGGAAAGAAGCCCCGCTCCCTACATAGAGCCCTTTAGAACCTTCAGAAACTCCAGAACTACTCTGATAAGAGCTCACATTACTCTCTTCTCTTTATCGTCTGAATGAAAACCAGTGTCTCTTAAAGGATCCGGCTTCTGGGACAGCCTTCCTCTTGCAAATCCTGTGGATCCCTCTTCTGCAGAGGTCTAGCCCAGTCTTCATTCCATTTATAATTTCTTATCTCTTTGGCCTGTTCACATTTCAGCCTCATGTGTGCAGAGCAGAGGGCCAAGAGCCGTGAATGGCATCTTGTCTTTCTGATGGTTACCTTGACTAATCACTCTGACACTTTCAGGTTCTGGGATAATTATTCTTGCAAAGTCAAGGTCCCCCCCTTCCTCTCAGTGACCTGGAATTACCCTCTAACAATGAAAATGCCCTGAGCTCTGGAGCGACTTCCCCACATTAACTCTAAGACACAGTTGCAGTGAGAAAATCTACCCTTTTAATGGGGGAAAATATTGCCCTCATAAGTCTTTATGCAATGCACTTGAGCTTAATGCTCACTTACCAATTTGCCTTTATAACTTCCATATTGAGTGAATGAAGTCCTCCATGCGGGTAGTTATTAAAGAAGTGATAAGTGCTTTATAATTCAGTAAAGGGTGGCCTGGCCATTTCATATTTTTCTAAGGAAATTGACCACCCAAAAGGCAGCACTCAGAACCCCGGAGGCCAACTGATCTTAAGCTCAGAGCTCATATTGTTACGTCTTTTTCCAGCCAGCTGCTGGGCCAGAATGAGACTCATCTTTTTCTTTAGGCTTTCTCCTCCAGGGACCATTGAGGAAGAAGGGTCAAAGCCAATGTCTGTGTCCTACTGCAGGCTCTTTCCATTCTTTTTCTGTCCTGGCTCAAAGCTAAGATGTCTAACAGGGTCTGGAATTGAATGACACAGTCGACTCTTATCAGCATGGAGGAGTCCATTTTCCAGGGCCACATGAATTCCAGGCTCTCATCCCAGTGCAGAAGCACTTTTTTTTTTGTCCATATCTTAGTATCTTTGGATAGCTAGAAAAGATGCTGATTCCCCTGAAGACCTTGGTAGCCATAGCTTTTTCAAGATTCGATGTAGGGTCATTGTGTTCTGAGGAGGAAAAGTAAGTTATTACTTTATGTATTCTGGTACATGCCAGAACCTGGGATGCTGTAAGTTGAACAAGACCCAAGTTGTGCTTGCTCTCTCGGACCTTGTACTCCACCACAAGAGAAACACTATACACAAGAAACACAAAAGAGAGGGATTGTGACTACCAGGTTGAAGGGAATATGTAGGGAAACATTGCACGGTCTTGGTGCTATTGACATTTGAGGTTGGAAAAAACATTGTTATGGGGGATTGTCCTGTGTACTTCAGGTCTTTACCCACTAGATTCCGATGCCAATTTCCAGTAAAGGCAGACTATCTCTAGGCATTGCTAGATGTTTTCAGGAAAACATGGTCACCCTGGGTTGATGGCTATTCATCTAGTAGAACGTTATAGAAATGATTGTGGCTAGGTTGGTTAGAGAAGGCCACAGCAGCCAGTGACATTTTAGGAGACCCTTTAGTGGCATCTTGGGCTAAAGGAAACAGGAAATGTAAAGGCCCTGCTGGAGGGAGAGTTCTTGGGGTCCTGGAGAAAAAGCAGGATAGCACTGAAGAAAAAGGCAATTGAGATAAGAGGGAGCTTTGTTGGAGCTGGGGATGAAGGGGTACGAGTCACATCACATAGCACTCTGTTGGCTTTCGTGAAGTCTGAATTTTATCACAAGTGCTAAGTACAGAATATAAACTCACTGGAGGTTTGTGTACTTGTTTGTTTATGTTCCAATTTATCATGAGTTTCAAAATGCTCATGCAGGCTTCTGTGTGGAAGACAGATTTACTCAAGAGAGTGGAAGCAACGGCCATGTTTTGGAGGGAGTGATTTTTGTGAGAGGCAATGGTGTATGCTCTTAATTGGACTTACTGACAGTTTAGATGCTGAGAGGTTGGATGTGGTGGAGTTTGGTTTGTACAACATTTGGTTTCCCTGATGTAGAAAGCAAGGGCTGATATTGGATCTGGTAAGCTACAATATGAGAACATGAAGGAGGAAAAAGGCTTAGAGGCAGCCATTGAGGTGGTGCCATCATATAGATGGCACTTACCACAAACACCTGGCTGAGATTGTCTTGGCCATGAGGGAAATAGGTGAAAAGATGAACCTCAGGGTAAGACCCAGCAGATGCTGACATTTGGAGATCTAAGTATAGAGGATCAACAAAGGAGGCTAAGAAGGAATGTCCAAGACTAGGCAGCAGCCCAGGACTATACAGCCAAGGATGCCAGAGATACAGTGTGTTTGAAGAAAAAAAGAGACAATGATGAAGAGTCTGTTGGAGTAACCAACATGGGAAATACTGGCAGCCTTTTCAGTGTGTTTTCTATAGTGCAGAACAGAGACAAACAAAGTTGAAATATCAAAGACAGGGGAGGAAGTCGGGTGTCTGTCTGTGGATGAATCTTTTGAAAAATCTTTGCCACAGTGAAGGGTATAGGCATGAATTGGTGGCTGGAGAACATGGCATCAGACATAGACTCAAGAGGCAGCTGTGTATTTGGGGCTTTGGAAGCTCCAGGGCTATCTTCTTTTTGCTTCTAGTTTCGTAATGATTCCTCAGGATGCCTGCCATATCCAAGACATTAATTAAGCCTATACTGTAAGCCACATCTTTCTTGGGGGATCATCAGGGTAATGTGGGGTCAGAGTTGAGCTCTAATCTACTCAAGGGATCAAAGATGAGGGACATTCAGGTAACTAGCACGAGGGCCATTGTGTGTGGAGGTAGGGTACCCTCCTGGAGCCTTTCCAGGTATGTATTTACTCTGCAGCAGCTGCCCCCATTTAAGATTCTGGAAATAAGTGGAAAACAAGACAGATCCAATTGCTGTTCTAATGCATTATGGTTCTAGTGTAGATGCCTTTATGACAAAATGTAATAAAATAATCAAATAAGACTATTATACATGGTTATTAAGGCCACAAAGGAGACAAACAGCTTATGTTAGAGAAGAACTGGAGGAGGGATAGGGGGTTGTGAGCACAAAGGCATAAAGGGCTGGCTTCTCTGAGCATGGGAGACTTCAGCAGAGACCTGGAGGAATTAAAGGAGTCAGAGAAGTGTTCCCTGTAGAAGGTCCTGTTGGGAATACTCCTGCTTCATAGCAGAAACAGAAGCCAGGCCAGTGTGGCTGGAGCTAACCCAAGAAAGGGAGTGTGTCCAGAGGAAGGGCCTGCTGGCACACTCATGTAGGGTCTTTCGTGCCACTGCCTGATGCTTGGGATTGTTGTCATTGTAAAAGGAAGCCATGGAGGCTTTGATCTCTCTGGCGTATAGACTGATGAAAGAAAAGAATGAAAACGGGAAGAGATTGAAAGTGGTGGGTATTTGGCACAACCATAATAGGCAAGCTGGGGTCAACATGCCACAAAAGCCCAAATGAGAGCAATGGGAACAGAGATGCAGATAGAATGGGGAGGGGAGGGGAGGGGAGGGGAGGGGAGGGGAGGGGAGGGGAGGGGAGGGAGGGGAGGGGAGGGGAGGGGAGGGGAGGGGAGGGGAGGGGAGGGGAGTCAGGCGAGGGGTTAGGACAGAAGAGTCTGAACTCCAAAGGGAACAGGTTGACTTGCTGGTAAAAATCTCACTCTGGGGAGTTAGATCTTTGTTAGTGGGGGCAACTGAGGAACTGTGCCCTTGATCTTTTCTTGTTAGGGCATAGCATTTCAGCACCTGAAGAGCGCAGGTGTGCATACATACTTTCTTCATTCCTGGCACAGGCTTTGGAAATAATCAGGAAACCAGAACAGATGCTGCTTCTCCCATCTGTTAGCCTTAGGATCTGAATGCGCTTTTCTGTATCTGAGGGCGGGTCCCAGATGTGGGGATGACTTGCCATGATCCCTGGCACACACATGCTTGTAGGCTGGTGTGCTAATATCTTGGCATGCTGGAGTCACCATCTCAAGCCACCCTGCTCCCCACATTTCATGCTCCCCTGGCTCTCATGTCTGGTTCTCCAGGCATCCAATTTCCCGCTAGCAGCTGTCAAGGGAAAGAGCTGGTGTCTTGGCTAGTATGTTCCCGCTAGTATGCTCCCAAGTAGCTCCTCTCCAGACCCCTTGAGGCCTGAACTTCATGGAGCTATTGTTCTGGAAGGTTTGTTTATAATGCTAAACATAACAGATAATTGAAAGCTAAGCTGCTGTCTGGATCACTAGGCATAATATGGCTAGATAACAAATCAATTTCCTTATTGCCTCATAAGGCTTCAAAGTCAAATAAATGCATGGCACGTTGTGTATATGTAGACCCTAACACACATGCACACGCACGAGCATGCACATGCACACACACACACATGCACACACACACACACACACACACACACACACACACACACGGATGTGTTCTAATGCTGACTCATTAGGAAGTAGACTTGGAGGCTCATCTCCCCAGCAGCCAACTTACGTTTCCCGTCGGGCCTTCCTATCAGAACAAGACTCAGGGAACCTTAGGTTAATCTGGAGATGAACAGGAAAGAAGAAACATTTGTATATAACCTTGGTTTTCGATGTTATTTAGTTCTGTGATAGAGGAGTGGAGTACTTATGTATGAAAAAACAAAACAAAACAAAACAAAACAAACCAAAAAAACCCCCCCCAAACCAAGAAACAATGATCTTACCTACTCCTTTCCAGAAGGCTAAGCCAAGAGTAGATACAATGGATGTAATGTCAGTGCGCACCTAGGTATCACCAGGTGAATATGGATATGACTTCACATCCTAGAAAACACCACTTATGTGGCAACTTCAGAGACCTAGAAAAGGAAGGGATAAAAAGAATAAGTTGTGTGTGTGTGTGAGTGATTTTTTCAAATTCTTTGAAACCCTTTCCAGATCATGGTTATTCTTACTGAGCACAAGCTTCTACCATTAGTAATGGCACTACCTGACCACGCCCTAGCTGTGTGCATTTACTCTTGAGTACGAGCACTCAGCTGCTCTAACCCTCACACCACCGACTTGCCATAGGGAATGTGAGGACTGCTGAGGCTTGAGTATCTGGCCCACAGCATCCAGGTCCCAGCTCTGAGACTGTTGCCTGTCTAGGCCAGACTACCTCCATCCATCAACTTTTAGGCTGTAGAGGAGACTAGCCACGATGAATTGGAAGAAAAAAAGGCTGCTTCAGCTCCAACCCCCCACATTCTAATATCAAATAAACAACTAGAAAAGTGTTAAGATGTTTGTGCCTTTTGAGACGGAAATCTTATGGGGAGAAAGGCCATCTGAGGCAGGGACTGAGTTCTGTCCACTTGAAGAAGTTTCTGAAGGCTTTGGGGGTGTCATAGCCCAGCAGACATTGTTGCTGTGGTATAGGGTTATCAAGAAAGTGTGGCTCAAGCTCTGTGTGCTGTGTTTGAGAAGTCACAGAGATGTAGACTACATTTTAAAGAGAGGGAAAAAAAAAAGATGTAGCAAGGAACTTGACAATGCAAAGGTTTTACGGTTAAATTTAGTTGCCTGGAAAATTTGGTTCTGAAGAACAGCTCATTAATAGCGGTGTGAAGTCACGTTGAAAAGAACAGCAATGTGACAGAAAGGGAGGAGAGAGACAAGGTTGAAAAAGAGGCAGTGTGGGGCCTACTGTGTCTACCGGAAGGGAAGGGTGAGGCCAAGTCCAACCCACCAACTTCCTGCCTGGTAAAGTAGCTAAGTGACAGGAACTTTTGGCTGGGTGAGGGTACCCTGATCCTCTTGTGGATTCCCTTGTACCTTCTTTTTCTCTAGTTATATGGCAGCAGATGTCTCCATATTCTAGAATTTTCTGGATAGAGGAATATAGACATTAAATACTGGGAATATAAAGGAAACAGGACATGTTTTTAAATTAAAATATGGACCACACTGTCTGTACCAATTTTCAGATTCTTGGAGAATGCCAGGTCATTTCCATATTGGCTCAAGCAAAATAGAAAGTGGAAAAGAAAACAATGGGACAAAGCATCATCTAATTTATTCAAGCACAGAAAGGCCGTGTATCCTCAATTAGTACTTAACTTATGCTTTGTCATATTCCAGAATGGGATATGAATCAGGAACGTTGGTCCTGGGTCTCTAGGATTCAGAGATGCTATTGTGCATTATGGAGAGGGGCTAGATTTCTTGTGCTGTGGAGGAGTTGCATAGCCACTCCTTGACCATATCCCATCTAAGCCATGTTCTGTGAGATCCAGCTTGACTCTGCTGGGATTTTCCTAGCTGCACCTATAAGTCTGGTCTAGCTCCTGGAGTCTGTGTTGTCATGGGCCATCACATTTTGTCATTCTCTCTGGAAAAGGGGTATACATGGGGTCCTGTCAGAGTGGTTGTTTTGTAGTTTCATGAAGTGGCAGTGTAGAAGCTCGGGGCAGGAGATTGAGATAAACATGGGAAAGGCTCTTGACGTGTAGATCTCATCGATAACTTGCTCACCCCCTTGACTTGAGAGGCTCCTGAAAGCCATCACTTTTGAATTTCTCTCTGAGACTCACTGGTCCAAGAGCAGCCTTTTTGTTTTGGACCAGTGTTTGATGCAAAGCAGTCATTTTCAAAAGTGATGTTGTAAGCCATGTGACTCTACTAGCTTCGATGACAACTTGGGCAGGTGCTTTATGTGTTAAGGCAAAGGTCTCAGAGCTGGGGACGTCTGGGACAGATACTTTGCCAAGGGTCTGTCCTGTGTGTCTCTTTCTCCTACTCACCAGACATTAGTGTGATTCTTTCTCCAGTTGTGACAATCAAAACTGTCTGAAGATAGGGCCAATGATCCCCTGGGAGACAGAATTACTTCTTGAGAATTTTGCTGTTAACATCATAAAGTGGCAGCAATTGATATGAGGTAAGGGAGGGAGCTCAGGTACAGCTCTTTGGTGTCTCTCTACCCTCCCTTACTTGCTACTGATTGGAGAAGGGACACAGGTGGAAACAGGGCTGTGGGTCCTTATGGAGGCCCTAATGACAAGTATTCTCCTATCTCTCATCATTACTGAGATCTCTTTCCTCCTGACCCTACAGCAGGTTTTGTGAGACATGTAGGGAGAGCCAGTTTGGCTCCTGTCACTCCTGTACCATAGGGCTTACTTAAGCCCTGAACTTCCTTTAAAAATGTATACTTATTGAACTGGAATATCCAGAAAAAGCACTGGACATAAAGAACCCTATGTACTGGCACTAGGCACTGCCTCCCCCATTTGGCATTAACAAAACCATGCCAATTGTAGTCTCTTACCTCATCCTATTCATTTATTATACTTTGTAGAGCCAGCCTTTTCCACTGAAACTTGTGGCCTTCTAATGGCAGCCAGCACAGTTACCATAAGTGACCTGCCTTGTTTGGTACCAAGCAGTGAGTCATAAAACACCTGGCAGGAGCCAGCCAACTTCATTAGCAAATGTCAAGGCTGCACCTTCCCTGGCATCATCATCTCCTCTCTCCTACCCTCGCCCACCATGGGGGATTTTCTCTCTTTTAAAAATCAATATATATATATATATATATATTCATTTTTTGCTGCTGTTGTTGTTTGATGGTGGTGGTGTGTACACCTGATGTATGTTTGTGTGTGTGTGTCAGTAAAGACAACTTTGAAGAACTGGTCCCCCCTTTTCATCTTGTGTATTTCTAGAGATTAAATCCAGACCCAATGGCACGTGTTCTGTACCTGATCATTCACAAGTGCTTTCACAAGTTGTTTTCCTGGAAGTCACAAATGACAGGTTTTCTGTCCTTCTATCCTTCTGCCACGATGGGTCATTAAAGTCAAAGATGACCCTACTCTTCTGCAATAAAAAAAAAACTATGACCAAGAAATGACAACTTCTAAGAGAAGCATGAGGCCATCTGTACTCAAATGCTAAGGAAAGACATCTCATAAAGTCCCCTAGGCTAGTGCCTTCCAGGGACTTCTATGTCCCCAGCCCTGAAAGGGCTCATGGTTGTTGTTGTTATTGCTTACTAGTAGTGTTTTGTGGTACTGGGATTGAAGTTGGGGTCTCTGGTAAACTAGATGAGGAGTAGGACTTCATCCCCCACCCCTACCTCAGTCCCCCAGGAGCTCTTCAACACACACCTTCAGTTTCCATGTCATTGTTATGGTGGAGTGCTCCTGGGGCTAGGATTAGCACTCTGGTGCAACCTTGCTCTTGAATGGGGTTGGCAACCTTTTTTTTTTTTTTTTTTTTTTTTTCACATAAAGGGCCAAAGAGTAAATCCCATCCTTGCAGGCCATATGGTCTGTGCAGCAATGATCCAACTTTACAACTTGAAAGTAGCTGTAGATGACAGTGAAGAGATATGAGCACAGAAATGTTGATTTTTATCTAGTTCTCACAGGTCACGGTGTATGATTTTCCTTTGATTTAAAAAAACAAAACAAAACATAAAAGTGAATCTTAGTTTTAAAGCTATACAAAAGCAAACAGGTGGTTGAATTTGGCCCCAACCATTGTTCCAGAACCCTGACCTGTAACCAGTCAGCAATGTGTCTGCAATACCGCTATTCCATGACCGAGGAGCACGCAGAAGCAACAGAGGATGCTGGAGATATTATCTAATGGACTGGAGGTCTCCACATTGATGCTTCACTAACTTGTCATTTCTTAGTGTGTAGGAGTCTAGAAAGGGTCCATTTATAAGCACAGATCATAAAGACTGAAATAAAATTTCAGGATGCAGAGACTGACATATCTACCACCATCAAAACACATTTATGGACTGCTAATAGGGGGCCAAGGAAAGTGATTTCACTTATTTAAATGATTTGATTCATAGCTATTTGTTGGAAACAGTTCCATGTAGGAAGCCTGACCCCCATGAACTAAGAACATGCTGTATAAACATTGTGATATCCTTGGTATTTAACATGGCCCGTGGCCCGGGAATGTACACTGGAGGGTCTTAGTGGCACAGGTGGTCTTAGTCCTCTTGGCTTTCTTTACATCTGAAATGTTGTCAGTGTTCCTACCTTTGTGAGACCAAGGCATGAAAACTGCCTTGAAACCATGAGGCTTCCAGAGAGAAGGCATTAGAGTTAGAAGCCAATGCCAACCTGGCCACCTGGTCAATGTCCCCAACAAATGCCAGTGCTTCTGGCTTCTCCATGGGGGTTCTGGGAGAATGTGTTTCAAAATGGGCTCTTGGCATACCTTGTCACTGTGCGACTCTGAAATGCTGCCAGGAGTCCTGGCAGCCACAGGCACGCTGCCTTTTTGGCTCCAGTTGGACTGGGTGGCAGATGGCAGAACCATTGGTGTGGTCGGGCAAGGGAGGAGCTGTCTGGGGAAAAGTGATGGTCACTTTCCTGGCCAGAGTGTGGCTTGGGTAACTGTATTCTTTAATGAAACAGTGCTGAGCCCTTTTATATATCACAACTATTGGATATTGCGGAGGGGTGGGGGGGGGAGAGGAGTTAGGTTCTAAGAGGTCTGGGACGGACCATTTCCTAGGATCTTCTGCTACCCCGTGGAAGGTCATATTTCATACACTATTAGAGCAACGAAAGGGGCTTGGTAATGAACAATGGAATAGTTTTTGACTCGGGTACTCCAAAAGCAGCAATGAAGGAGTGTTTGACCCTTGTCACTGTCAGGAACTAACAAAAATTAGATGCATACTCATGATGAGTCTTCTCTTCATTAACAACAGTCTTGAGTTTCTTTGCTTTGAGCTGGAGTTTAAGCACTGGGCCGGTTAACACTGGTTTGTATGTGTTGATAAAGAGCTTCAATTAACAGTGACTTTTGTCTCTGATTAATCTAAGAATATGAATTAATTATTATTTAATAATATAGTCTTCTTGCTAGACACAACCCTCTATAAAATGGAGGTCTCCAGGGAAAGGTCTAGAAAGAAATCTTTGTGATGGAAGGAAGAGGAGTTGTGGTAGGGTACCTCTCCTTCACAAAGAAACAGGAGACTCCGATTGGTTAATGTGTATGCTTAATTTGTACTCGAGTCTCAGAGATGAAACTTGAACTTAGTCCCCATGTCACACTCTTCCTACCTCCCCATAGTGACCCTGAGTCCCCCATCTCTGGAGTTGCTTTTCTGTACATCTTAACCCATTGGTTTTCTTGAGCTCCAAATGGAATGAACTGTGGTTATGCAGATGGAATGCTCTTCTGTGCCCTGGTGGGTGCATATGCCACATATGTCTTTCTCCTTATCTTGTTTGCACAGAAGCCATGCCCTTAGGCAAGCCACATCCCCTCCCCCTCTGTAAACCATGTCATTTATATTGTATTTCTGTACAGGCATTAAGAATATAAGAAAGTCTAAAAAGAGCCCGGCCTTAGAAAATCTTGAATGGGAATAAGAAGAAAGTAAATTGAGTCAAAAATTTGAGGAATGGTTTGAAGGGTTCTTGAGCTATGGATAGATGTTGAGCCGTCCATCCTCAGGCTATATACTTAGAAGCCACGAGTCCTCCACTCCTGTGGTGAACCCCACCATCCAGAGGGGAGAGGCTGAACTCAGGGTTAATTGCTGATTTGTCGGAAGTCATGGCTCAAGCTCCAGGCTTCAAGCTCATGTCTGACTCTAAAGCTGGTACCCCACCTCTTGCTGCACTGAACTGACCTTTCCTGTCTTCCTGCAGACACATAGAGAACTGGCGAGGACTGCATACACTCAATGCTGTGGACATGGAGCTCTACACAGGACTCCAGAAGCTGTGAGTACACCAGGGTGGCTTGCTAAGGAACAACTGGGATGCTGCCTGTCATCTAACGTAGCAGTAATGGAAAGTCTGCTCTCTCAGTATTTCCCCTCATGAATCCTTTTTGGGGATGCTTTTTGGGGCCTGGGGGTTGCCCAAGTTTAGGGTTTTAAGGCAGCTCTGCTCTAAGGCATGCTGGGAATGTATTTATTCTCAGTTCTGTGGTTGGCAAAATCCTACACCCTATCCCCAGTGTTAGATTCCCATTCACCATTACAGTGGACTTCAGTTTTTTAAACATGGGTGACCAAGAGTAAGGAGGAGGAGGAGAAAGCATAAAGAGACTGAAGTCTCCCTCCTTGTATCTGGAGCACCAAGAGCCCTGATTCTCAAATGCTGGTCATAATGGGTAGTGATTAGCTTCCAGCAATGACCACTTATATCCCAACCTTCACCTAGTCTCCAAAGGAATTGGGTTCCTATCTCTCATTGAGCCCACTTTTGACCATCTAGGGTCATT
Organism: Arvicanthis niloticus; assembly: GCF_011762505.2. Lineage (NCBI taxonomy): Eukaryota > Metazoa > Chordata > Mammalia > Rodentia > Muridae > Arvicanthis > Arvicanthis niloticus. The sequence goes on along the minus strand of NC_047658.1, from coordinate 50,150,260 downwards.
AGTGATAAAGAGAGCTATATATCATTCAGTGGCCTTGCCTTCCTTCTGGATGTAACACCTGGGGTTCTGCTAACCATCTTTTCTCTCTGTTTAGGACCATCAAGAATTCTGGACTCCGGAACATTCAGCCCAGAGCCTTTGCTAAGAACCCCCACTTGCGTTATATGTGAGTAGAACTGGATTTTTGGAGAGGGTGAGGAGGTACATGTATATAGGGAAATAGTTCTAACGAACAATGAAGCTGGCTTTAATATCTGTTGTCCTTGGCCAAATCCTTTAACTTTCTTAGGCCTCCAGTTTTACTTTGGGATTTGGTAATCTCAAAGGTTTTCAGAAGGAAGCCAGGGGTGAGTAGGTGAGCCTCCTGGCTTCCAAGTTTCCACATTTATCATAAGGAAATTGAAATTTTATGCGAATGTAAATGACAGGGCTCAATGTGGACAGGACTCTATTGAGAGATGTGTAGGAGTATAGGTATGTGTATGTCTTGATGTTGGGAATTACAGGAAGAAGGAAAGCAAGACCAGACCACGTGTGTCTAAGAATAGTTTAGGTTCAATAAAAACAACTTGGAGAAGTAGAAACATCCACATAAGATCACAGATCTTGATTTGAGATGGGACAGAGGAGACATGCTCATGGTTATCTGTTTTCTTGTGCCTTCCTCACCCTGTCTCCCCTCCTGGCTGTGACTGACTAGTGCAATGGCTTCTGAGGGCAGTGGTTCTGGCTAGACCTTGCAAGGTTGGCATCATTCACGTTGATACTTTTTCACCAAGTCTAGATATGAGTAGGTAGACTATGGGATTTGGAGGGTGGAAAGTCATTCCTTGTAAAGCAAGGGAGCATTAAAGGAAGTCCGTTGGGTGATCAGGGACAAGTCCATTGGTACCACTGCAGGGATGTACTTGTTATCTAGGTCAGCTCTTTCTCCAGAATAATAAATAGCTACATGGACCTTCAGTGGGTTTGCCCCCAATGAGCAGAGACTATACATGAACTGAGTAGCTTAGCATCTGCTACAAATCGGGGAGGAAACAGAGGACCTACTGGCAGGTTGACTAGTCTTTCTTTTAGCCATTGGTAGTTGGCATTGATAATGGAAGAGAGCTTGCTGGGTAGAAATCTCTTATATTAGAAAAAGCAAAGCTTCTAAAAGATATGATGAAGAAGTGGAGAACAGGGGAATTGGGGTGGAGTCTACAGAGATCTTAAAAACTATGGTTGGGGAGAGGTTTTTTTTTTCCTCACAGAGGTCCTGGCTATACTCTTGTGTTTTCCCAAGCACAGCATGAATAGTTACTTACCTCTTTCAGCCACCTCTGCTCTGTGTTGAACTTTCTTCCTTTCCTCTGGAAATACCAAGCTCCATGGCCATTGCTTGGAGCCATTTTTACTAACAATGGGGGACTGAGACCTCCTGCACAACTGTCTAATTCACTCTTACCCCTCTTGCTCCGTCTTATGCCTATGGCATGAGTCTCCTGATGTGTGTGTTCTTCGCAGCCAGCATAGTTGCAACCAGAGAAGGGCCTTGGACCAGATGTTCCAGGTGTTTATTTTATTGGGGGATTTGAGTTTCACTGTAAACGTTCCCAGGGGGAAAGAGCTTTTGACATCTGAGGGGTCTCCTTTTTCACAACATATAGAGGTCATGAAACCACATGTCCATGGCAGATCAAGTGGGAACAGTTGGGGGCTGGAGAACCACACGACAGTTCCAGCTGACTACTGTTATGTGAGGTGCAGCCCAATGTCATCAGACTTTTTGTTTATTCAAGATGAGTAGGAATATCAGCACGCACTGAAGGGGCTTCGTTGACATAGCAGGGACTTCAGAAGAGCCTGAAGGTTACAGACTGCAGAGACCATAGGGCAAGGCGTACAGTCTATGAGTCTGATGAGCAACTTCGCCCGTTTATGAAGACACACCCCCAATCCTTACTGAATAAATTTCCCGGCAGCTTTGGGACATTTTCTCCTGGCAAATGGTCCAGGCCCCACTGCTCTCTCACATCTTCTATTTCTGTCTTCTAAATGCATTTACAAGTCTTCAGGCCCCAGCTGAGCAGTCACAAGGCGATCACTTACTCCAACACTAATTGCCAAGCCCTGGCTTGGTGGCTATGTCTTTTTTTTTTCCTTCTCCCGCCCCTTCTTTTCTTTTGAATTTTAAAGGGAAATGGCCAAGAAGACTGTCTCTCCTCCTTGTACAGAATAAAAAGCAGATATTCTTACCCAAGTTATCTCAGTCATTGGACTAGGGCAGCTGTCTCTCAGCCCTGAACTGTCACTGATACTAATCTAATTCTTCCTCACATCAGAAAATGAGCTTGTGATGTCAAGGTCAAATTTTGGCAGCTGACATGGCCAGACGTCAGAACTCCAGGTTTCCTCCAAGGTCTGTGAGTGACTGACTATCCCCGATGGATTGCTTCCGTTTTCCTTCTTTTGCTGGATGAGGGAAAAATGAGATACTGGTGTATATGTATTTAGGAAAGACCTTTCTGAGAGACTGGATAGTTTTTAACCCTCTTGTTCAGATGTAGGAGATTCGAGGATAAGGACCTTTCAACTTAGTAGGAATATCTGAGTGCTAGGCTGTAGAGAGAGCATAAAGGCAGTGTCCGTTCCAGGCAGAGACTACATGATCAATGCCCTGTATGGCTCTTAGCCCAGCAAGGAGAGTTTAGAAACAATGCTTGCTAATAAGATAATGTTCTGCTGTTACTGCTGCTGCTGGTGATCCCAGAAACCAAGGGAAGGAATATGATGGCCTCAGGGGCTTCCCCAACATCTCTTTGGATTTTCGTTCCACAAACACATGCCACCTTCCTCAGGTTTATCGTATACGTGTCTTCAATATCTACTGTTGGCTTTCCTTCAACATGGACAAATCAACCCTGTTGTATTTCTCTCTTCTCTCTGCTTAGTCCCTCTTGCTCTACACCTATCTAGACCACTCTAGATGCTGCTCACTGCAGGGAAGAGCTCAGCAGTGGGCTCTCTTTCTTATTTCTGAAAGTTTCCAAGTCACATCTACTGACCTTCTTAGTTCTGAAAGTTTACAAGTCACATCTACTGACACCATTCAATATGGAGCATCTCCCTGTCGTCTGAGACCCACTTCTATAACTGGTTCTTTTTTTTTCCATTAAGAAAGTTGTTTTCTCTAGCATGACTCACACACAGACTGGGTCTCCAGGGGCGTTCTCATATTCAGAGTAATGCGGATGCCTTCTGCGAACTGTGTTTGTACCCACAGGTTATCACCCAGTGATGGTGTTTTCTTTAGCCCTGAGAACACTTCTTGGTTCTCAGGGAACTTTCATAGACTTCACCCCACCAAGTTCTCATAGCCAGCTAGGCTGCTGGTGTTGTAGGAAATGTCACTTCATAGACATAGAGGGACTCTTATTGGTGAGTAATAGAAGCAGAAGCTTGCCTAGGTTCTTAGAGTCTCTTCCCAGGAATATTTTCCTTTTACCTATGGATGAGAAGGTCCCTATCACCACCACCACCACCACCACCACCACCACCACCACCACCACCACCACCACCAAATGAATCAACCAAACCAACCCCACATCCTCTGAAACCCGGAGACACTTAGCAAATTATGTTAAGAATACAAGTCTATAGGAAAGAGGTTCCTTAGTGGGTAAAGTGCTTGTCGTCAAAGCTCAGAGATCTGAGCTTGATCTCAAGAACTCATGTCAAAAAGCCAGACATGGTTCTGTAATCCTGGCACTGGGGCGGCAGAGCCAGGCAGATCACCAAGCCAGTGAGAGAGCCATTATTACAAAACAACAGAAACAGATCCAGGGGAATGACATCTGGAATTGGCCCCTAACTTTCACATACACACATGTGTGTAAACACATGCATACATAAACCATACACACATAGAAAGCACATGCACACACATTCACTCTCTCATATGCACACAGACAGACAGACAGACACTTGTGTCAAAAAAGAAGAGGGACAGGCTAAGTAACACTCATTAAGAGTTTACTATGAGCCAAGGAATGCCTTTGCAAATACGGGCTCACTTCATGTTGAATAGTCTCTTCTTGAGAGCTGCTTTGTTCCCATTCTGTAGATGGGGACACCGAGGCCCATGAGTCATGGCTGATTTCTCCTAAGGCTCTGCTGTTAGCTAGGGGAGTAGTCAGGCTGAGGATTCCAATTCCTCTGACTCTGAAGTCTGTGTACTTTCTTCCATCCCTGGAGTGTTTCTTCTCTCTGGTTTTCTCAGCAAGTACTTCTTAGAGGAGGGATGCAGGGTCTTTAAAGTTTTATTAGAGAGCTGCAATTTCTCCCTGGGGATTTAGCACCATCCAGCCTCAAAGAGCTCGGGCGAGAAAGATGTTTAGTTTCTTTCCCTATTCAGGTCAGATCTTGTACCAACAGTTGCATTACTAACTGAATATCTTTATTGTGAAAGATTTCTCAGCGCTAGCCTATGGCCTGCTTTATTTCCAGGAATATTTAATGTCATACTCCAGCAAGTCAAAAGGCTTTATTTAATCCCTTGGAGTTGGTTGTGGTGGGATCTCTCTCATGTTTACTTGCTGGCTTTTTTTTTCTCCCTAAGAAGCAGAGGACAACTGACTGCCCTCACACTGCTCTAAGCAGTGCTTGCTCTGTTCAGAGGGGAACACTGGCTCCCTCCTGGCAGGTACGAGGGTGTAATGAGGTGAGACTGCCTTGATTTGGGCATGCCTGTGGCAATGAGGCTATGTTTTCAAGGAGAGGAGGTCAGCAACGCTTAGGTGGATGGGGATAAAGAAAATGGCTGGAGGCCCCACCCTCCTGGACACTGGCTGGACAGTATGCAATTTATTTCTCCTTGGAGAGCAGGGATGAAAACATGGCGAGGCTGATTTATTATGCATTACAAACCACCAGAGGTTGAAATAGTCTGATTCTGGACTCCAGGCTGATGTGCTGATATTTTAAAAGTAAGTGTTTACCTCTCTGCCTGCCCCTTACCTCGGCACTGAGACTCTTTTTTTTTCTACATCTCAGAGGGGTTGGTGACTGGCATACATACCCCCGACTGCCCCTATGCAAGTGACCTTCCTCCTCTGTTCCAGAGGACATGCTCGCTGACTACTCTCTATAACTGATGGTAATAGACCAAGGGCCTTGGAGGTCAAATCTGAGATTTTTACTTACTGCCATTGACCTTAGGGAAGCTAGTGAGCTTCTGAGAGTTTGGAAGGAAGGACAAGAGGCCCTCCTCCTTAGGATTGTTCTGAACTCTCAGCAAGACAAAGCGTGCAAAGAGCTTAACTCAGCACATTATGAAAGGCCCAGGGCGCCTGACCTCCCCCCCTGGTATCCAATTTCAGAGAGTTAACCTGCAAGAGCTGCTAGAACTAATTCCCAAATTCTGATTCTTATCCCTGCTCCCACCGTTGCCTCTTGGCTCTCTGTTCCATACCCCTATGTGGGTGGCTAAATCATATATCAAGCTTAACTTGGCCAAAGTGGGATTCTTGCTTTGTTTGGTTTGGTTTTGAGACAGGATCTCACCAAACTGCTCAGGCTGTCCTCAAACCCAATGTTCTCTAGCCTCAGCCTTCTAAACGTTAGAAGGACACGTCTGCCTAGTCCATCACAACCAACCTCAGCTTTTCACAGTTATATTTCACTCTCAGTAAGGTTGTGAGGGTGATCTCTCTCTCTCTCTCTCTCTCTCTCTCTCTCTCTCTCTCTCTCTCTCCATTATATTTTGAGACAAGGTATCTTGTAGCCCAAGCTGACGTGGAACTCACTGTGTAGCTAAAGCTAGTTTTAACTGCTGAACCCCCTAACTCCCAAGAGGAGGACTACAGGTGTGTGCACCCTCATGTCTGGCTCAGAGTGATATTTTAGGCACACACATTCAACAGTGCCTCTCCTCTGCCAGCCTACTCCCCAAGCCAATTACTTCCTGCTTTTATTTATAGGAAAAGCCCAAGCCCCTCACTATGGCCTCAGGATTCAAGCCATGGCTTCTCTCTCTGTCTTGTTTCCTTGTGCTTTCTCTACTGTAGCCTTGAGCCTTCTCTCACTCTCCAGACACACCAGGGTCACTTCCCACCTTGTGAGTTTTTGTATCTATTGATCCTTCTGACCTATGGAATTCCCCTGCCTAGATCTCTGTGCCTAACCCTTGCTTAGTGTCATTTTCTCTAATGACACTTGCTTTTTGAGGCTTCCTCTGACAACTCAAACTTAGTGGCCTTTCTCTTTACAAACCCATCATCTTTTGTTATAGTATGTGGCTCTCAGTCACTTCCTTGGGCTTTTTTGTGTGTTTTCTTTTTACTACTGACCCTTTGAAAAATAACCATTTAGTTATTTGTGTTATAGTTCATACCCGATGGCCTCTACTGAGATGTAGACTTCTGTGGGATGGAGACTTTGTATTATTCATTGCTCTGTACCACCCAGTACCTAGGTCAAGGTGATTGTCTGTTCCTTGATCACCCTTTGGATGACAAGATGTCTCATTTGATGATTCTCACAAAGATCTCTGTGTGTAAGAGTAGGGGCAGGGCAAAGACTATACCCAGCGTGGCATTCTTTCTTTCATATAATCCTGCCAGCTTTCCTCGGACCCTGTGTAGTCAGAGTTCCCCAGACTTCTGTATGTGGTAGAAATCATTGCGATCAAATTAAAAAAAATAAGGATATATGTTAATTATAGATATTTTAAAAATGAGGGGGACCAGAGGTGTAATTCAATGGGAAAGAACTTGCTTAAGGTGTATGAGACCTTGGGTTTGATGCCCAGTATTACCAAGGTAACACAGCACACTACACCAAACCAACAAGAACCAGGAGGAACAAAAATGAACACCACAGAGTCACAGCCAACAGCATCCTCCTGCAGTGCACATAAGCAACGCGGCAGTGCATCTCTGAGCTTTCTCAGCTCTGCCTGCTCCGGACTCCACCAAATCTCCTTCATGAGTTATTGCCTCTCCCTAAGTGTTATCGAATGGGATGGTGTTGGTGAGCAGGTAAGAGTGTGTGTTTTTGAGATGGATTGACTGAGTTTGGATTCTGGTTCTGTCATATATATTTGAGTAGCCTAAGGATGTGACCTCACCATCCTTCGTATCCGTGCCTTATCTTCTTATCTGTAAAATGGGGATAATATGCTTCTTAGCAAGATGAGACATTTTCAACCTTATCGAAGTATTGAGGTGAATGTCTAGATCATAATAAGAGTCAGTATAAATTAGTTGCTGTTTTTCTTTTTTGATTGACAGTGTAGTGGTCAGTCTCTTGTTACGTGACTTAATAAATACACAGTGAAGCATGATTAGAGGGGCCTTCATGTCCCCTCAAAGTGCTACATGCCTAAGACAATTAATCAACATACTAGATGTCGTTCTTGCCCTTAAAATTTACCATCTCAGGGACATTGACAAAGTCACAACAGTGGCACCTATTGTTATTTTAATCTTCAGAGAGAATGATTAAAGCTATGGATTTTACCCCACTATAAGGGGATGAAGACATTGCTTATTGACCATTTCCCAGTTTGTAAGTGACTGTGTGCAATCCCTGGCATTGCCAAAATAATATAAATACTTATCTTCAATGAAACCATCTCTCCACATGTATATGTCCAGCTTCCAGAAATTTTCAGAGCTGTTCTGACTGTTTTTTCTACATGAGTTAAGGGCTCCTTTGGAGGGTGTCCTGGAGAAAGGTGCACAGTGGAGTCATTTAAAAAAATACCCTTCCTGTTAGATGTGGTGGTGCACCCCTGTCATCTCAGTGCTTCGGAAGTGGATGCAGGAGGACCAAGAGGGAAAGCATTTGTTAAGCAAGAGGAGTGGAGTTCAAATCCCTATAGTCCATGCAAATGTCTGGCGGGCACAATTGCCAGCCTGTAACTGTAGTCTTGGAAGGTGGAGGGGGGAACCCTAGAGTGAATGAGTGGAAGAGTGATTGAGGAATATTCCTGATATCGACTTCCATCCTCCAAATGCTTGAACTCACACATACATGTATACCAGCACACACATGCATGACTATATACATGTGAACACATCATACACACACACACACACACACACACACACACATACACACACACACAAACTTGACAAGAAAAGAAAAAAAGGAAAAACAAAGTATCTGGAGCCACAGTGGATTATACCTCAAGTTTCAGCCCAGCCAGAGACATATAGAAAGACTGTGTTCATCCAGTCAACTAAACAGACACATGAAAAAAGTATAATAAATTCAAAACTATCTCCGACTTAGAAAAATGACATTTATATTGTGGCATAAAATGTTTTCTTATTTATAATCTTCACCATAATCAGATTAAGTTAGGAATATACTAGGTATGGGGGCTTTCTTGGGAATAATAAAAATTTTATAAAGTTGATCATAGTAATGGATTTACATAGCTCTGTGAATATACTGAAACCCTTTGAGTTGTACACTGCATGTGTGCATAGAACATGTGCTAAGTGCGCGCGCACACACACACACACAGACCACACACACACACACACACACACACACACACACACACACACACGTACCCCTTGTGCTTCTTCTTGGTAGAAGCTTTGAGAATTTGCATGAGAATTTGGTTCTGTGTCACTTCTCACTTTGCTATGGAGCAGAAGGCAGCAATGCTCCAGATGGATGTTGCTCCATTAGCCTGAATCTTTCTGGGAAGATGATGGGATCACACTACAGCTGACCTTCCCTGGTCACTTAATATGAGAGAGAAATAAACGTTTGTTGTGGTCACTAGAAGATGAAAAGGAGAAGCCATAAATGACAGAGGCTCTACTCTCTACATGAAGTGGGTGGGGCCCCAGGAGCTGTCACTCTTGGGTTTCTTCCTGCATTATGCTGGAAATGGTCGTCAAAGACCAATTAAGGGGAACACTCTTGTAAGGGTAGCTTTGAGTCTTCTATCATTTAAATATATAAACTAGCAGAGAATGAGCAGGTTAAGGTTTTGCAACTTTTGACATGCTGCACGGACAGCTGCCATTCTCTGGGTCTTCCCACTCGAGGTGCTGGAGGACCCTGGAGGCCTCAGGGACTGTTAGTCAGAGATAGTCTGAGTGGAGGAAGTGACTGTGGAGTTGGGCTTTAAAAGGGCTGTGGGTTTGGATGACAAACCTGTTGAGGAAGTAGTTGCTGCCACCATGGATATGTAGAGCCATATCCCCATGGACTTTTCCCTAGAGCTGTTTAGACACACGTTTCTGCTTCTAGGCTGTTGTGTCTGGCCAGCAGGTAAACAGAAAGAGCTGCCAATGGCCCAGGACTTGAAAACACAGCCATTTGCTCAAGGAATAGGATTTCCGCAGATTCACTGATTTGTGAAGATTGAGCCAGGACCATATGAAGTGGTGGTGCATGTGAATGATGGCCTGGAGAGGGGTGGAATGTGGGGAGGGGACTCAGCAGGAAAGCTCTCAGTGTATAAGAGGTACTGTTTGGGTGTAATGGTTCTGGGCATCTCTGCCTCACACACCCTTTTGTTTCTCTCTACTGTGCAGTGATCTTGGATAAGCTGCTTACACCTATTAAGTCTGTTTCCACACCTCTAAAATGAGGCACCATTTAAATGACCCACTCTTGACCTTACAGCATTTTGGGACATTTCTTCCTGGAACAAAGGTCTGAGCTGGGACACAGCTGGAACCATAGGAGGGGCAGCAAGGCCAGAGGAAAGCTGTTGTCAGTTTATTTTGGCCCTACCCGCTGCCTTCTATCCACCTATCTTGTCTCTCAGGAGGATAAGCATTCCAATCCAATGACTTCCAAGGATGTGGCTTCTGGGAACCACTGCTGTGTGCTGAACCTTTGCTGATGCACTTTATATGTTATTCTCTGCTCCTAATAGTAAGTGCATGCAATCACCCTCCCCGTTTTACTCACGGTTAGTTGAAGCACAGAGAGTTTAGGCAACTTGCCTAATGCCACAACTACCAAATGACAGAAACAGAAGCTAACCTCAAGTAACCGACTTCTGGGGCTCCAGAGCCTGTTCTTATAATAGCCCCATTCCAGCCTCTGTTTAGCCCTGGCTGTGGTCACTTCTCAGGAACCAGGCTGGAGAGGAAGGAAGGTGATAACTGCCTACCTTAGAATGGGCTCTGGTGAAGATGGTCCATGAAAGCCCACCGAGTGAGCACCAGCAGGCACTGTCTGCTAACTACCTGGGCACTGACAGGGTGAATAAGCAGTGCCTCTTAGCTTGCTAGTTAGCATTCCGAGGGCTGTTAGCAGTTATTTACACTGGGTAGATTCTCAGCAAAGGAAAGGGTTCTTAATGATCGAGTGGAGACTACCTGTTCTGTGCCACGTGGGAGCCCCAGACTTCCAGCGACCCATTTCTGGGGCTGATTTTCTCCCGCTTCCTTGGACTCTGTCTCAGGCAGGCTCGTGTCTGTGTGTGCTCACCTCACTGTAACAGCTGTGGTGGGAAATGCTCATGGCATTGCTCCAGCATCCTGTGACTTTAAACCTTACATGTGCAACTTGGGCAGCTGACTCCTTCCCAGTGCAGTGAAGCTATATGACCCCTGGAGATGGGTGGGGGGTCCCTTCATTCTTTCTACTGTCCGGCCCCTGTGACATTTGATGACTTGGGGGTACATCTTGTCTTGTTCCTCTTACACAGATTATTTTATTGAACCCTAGATGAATTTGTGCCACAGAACTCACTAAATTGCAGATTCCCAACTTGACTTTGTTAGCCGCTACACATTTATCTGCCGCCTACAAAGACAGTCAATTCCCAGTCCACTGACACCATTAGTTGACTGGGCAATTGCCTCTCCTGGGGCCTTGTGTAGAAATGATTCTTTGCTCCCTAGTGAGGGAGGTGGCAAGCTTCCTCAATTGATTTTCTCTTTCATGTCCATTTGTGTCTTTCCTCCAGTCTCCTGTGGTCTTGGGTACTCATGTCCTCCCTGGTAATTTCTCTGTGTTTGCTGTTTTCATGGTCAGCATTCTGATCTGCTCAGGGCAGGACCACTGTGACCTAGATAATGCAGCCATGGACTGCTGTTGCTGGACCACTGCATGCCCTCTTAGAAGAGTCCTAAAGTCACCTTAAATGCCATTTCCTTGATTCCAGGCATCTCGGGTCTCAGGATCCCCTGAACTAAACCATTAAGTCTTCTTATAACCTTGTTAACTTTTAATGCTGAAATATTCAGTCTACTGCTGAATAAATATTCTGGCCTCTGGCCTGCATGGTTCTAAGCCTTGGGGGTTACACGGTGTGTTCCTATTTTCCAGTCTTGATTATTCTCAGTAGATTTTCTTCTCTTTTTTTCCCCTCCCCTAAGGCTTCATTACTTCCCATTTGTCCACATCTCTTTTGTCCATTTCTCTTGTTAAGGACAGATTTAGAAAATGAGTTTAGTCCCTTGGCTGTTTCGGGGCCATCATTAATCTCAGTTCCACTCCATTCCTTAGCAAGCTGACGTCTCGTGTCTCCTCCCTTGTTTCTTGTTGATGAATTTGCAAAAACCTCTTCTTCTCCCAGGTTAAACCCTCTGTCTCTAAGGGATTGCCTTGGTTTGGCAGAGCTTCTGCCTTTCCTGGGCAGGCTTAGGTGACCCAGCTGCTGTGACTGCCCTGAGTTTGAAGGGTCCCAAGTGTCCCAGATGTGGTAAGCTGTGCACTGGCCCCGGGCTGGCTTCATCTCTGGTTGTGGATGGAATCTCCCTCAACTCTCTCTGAAACGAATCTAGGAAGCCCAGCTCAGACCCTAAAACAAACCTGTACAGAACAGCCTGCCTCTGCTACAGTGACAAGCATCCTTGGCAACAAGGATGGAGTCTCCTTAAATCAGGCTTCCTCAGGGTTAGGATCTGAAGAATGGACAGGTGTGAATGGAACATGTGAAAGTGACCGAGGTTGTGAGCTTCCAGTTATCTCTGTCACCGCTTTCCTCTTGTTGATTTGGCTGAAGAACGGAGTCTGAAACACTAGGGAATAATTCCCATAGGATAAGGATTAATACTAGCCATAAGGCACCCTCTCCTGTGGCTGCACAGAGTAGGTGCTTATTAAGTGGTATTTCCTGGTCCCCATAGCTGTTTCAGAAGTTCAGTTATTGATAAGGTCTAATAAGCACAAGCTCTAAGCTGGCTTTGAGGCTTCTCTAGGATTCGGATGTGTGTGTGTGTGTGTGTGTGTGTGTTGTATGTGTGGTGTGTGTGTGTTTGTGTGTGGTGTGTGTTTGTGTGTTTGTGTGTGGTGTATGTTTGTGTGTGGTATGTATGTGTGTATGTAGTGTGTGTAATGTGTCTGTGTGTGTATGTATACATGCTTATGTGTGTACTTATGTGTGTTTTTGTGTGTGTGCATGTAAGAATGCATGTGTGTGTGTGTGTGCACACAGATGAGTGGGTGGGGAAGTAGGGAGAGATAGTGGGGATCTGGGTGGAGCCAGGCAGGTATCCTGCCAGTCCTCTAGAAAGATCGTAGCACATACATCCTTGGTAGCTTTTAAGAGCTTCTGGTGAAGTTATTGTCATAGAGAGAGTGTATCCGTGTGTTATTGTCACCCTACATGGGGGACTTGAGACAGAAGAGTGGGAGATAGTGACCCAGAGCTGGATGTAGAGTGTGTTGTGGGTCACTAGGCATCCATCCTGCCTGATGTAGTTCCTTTTTTCATACAGATATTTCTCCTTACTCTAGTCATTACTCTATCTCTGAGTTTACAACCCTCTTTCTGTTTTCTTAAACACATTTTTTTTAACATATTCACTTTACAGCCTGCTCACTACCCCTCTCCTGGTTAACCCATCCCCAAATTTTCCTTCCTCCCCTTCTTTGAGAGGTGGGGCCCCCAGGAATTCCCCCCACCCTGGCACTTCAAGTCTCTGTGAGGCAAGGTTCATCCTTTCCCACTGAGGCCAGACAAGGCAGCCAGCCCATCTACAAGAACATGTCCCGCAGCCAGGCAATAGCTTCTGGATTTGCCCCTGTTCCATTTGTTCAGGACCCACATGAAGACCAAGCTGCACATCTGCTACATATATGTGTGGATGCCTAGGTCCAGCCATGTATGCTTTTTACAACCCTCTTTCTTTACCATTGTCCTTTCTGTGATTTGTCCCCTGCTCAGGGTAACATTCATCAGATTTGCCATCCTATATGGTCAAAGGAAATTGAATTCCTCAAAGGATCTTGGTTTCAGGAGACCCTTTAAGGATACCTGCCTTTATCTCTGTGTCAGTAGAGGGTATCTACCTTGCTTATGCTGGGGACTTTACTGAAAGTTGAGGTTAGTTTGGGGAGTCACTTTTTGTTTGTCTAAAACTCAATAGTGATGGGTGACCAAGAGTCCTTGGGAATTTTACAGCAGGCCTCTCTGGAGCTTAGAATCCAGAATCCAAGTCCTGAGGTATAGACATCTGGTCCTCTCAATGCCTTTCATGTCCTGGTTGATGGTTCTCATGTTGTTATGGGGGGATGAAGGAGTATAGACCTGCCCTGTAAAGAGTGGACAGGTGCTCTTTTCCTCTTCATACCTCATCTATCAAATGGGTCTAATCCTATAGCTTTGACTTTCCATACACCCTGGGTCATTATGAAGATGGAGTGAACTCTGATGGGAAAGGACTTTAACAAGCACTCAAGAGGTTATTTTAGGGGGCATGCTATGTGGAGGAATTGGCTATGTTTAGGTAAGGGAATTGCCAATGTCCCCGGGCCTTCCCATTTTCAGTGTTTAGAGATAGAGGTTATTGCTGGGTGAAATATCCTCTCCTCATCACAGCACAGCACTCTAGGGAAACAACTAAAATGTGTTGTCCTCCTGTATTTAGCTAAAAATGTTCATCAGTGTACATTACTGTGTCAGTTTGAAGATCAAGTCTAAAAGATTTTGAAAAAAATGCTGCTGAATTCAATAATAATTCAATAAAATAATAATAATAATAATAATAATAATAATAATAATAATAATAATAATTCAATAATGAACATGACATTTAACCTTATCCCCCAAGACAAGCTTCTCCTGTCCCTAGAACGTGACATTTAGCTCTTCATACTTTTGTGCTGTAGAGTCTGACAAAGCCCACTCACGGTAGTCCTTGGAGTCATGGGGTACTTTTTAAAGAAATATGAACTCATTAATTCCCTCTAAGGACATCTGTTGAGGTTCTACTCTTCCTCAGACAAAGATGCCAGTAACTTGTGTTTCGGTCATCGATTTCATGGAGAGAGTTTGGGATGGGAGGGAACAGTGAAGTTAAGACACAATAAGATGAGGACTGAGATCCCAGATCATTTAGCAAAGGCAGACAATGTGGCTTTTGGGAAGGGAAAATTTATAGCAGAGACAGCTTCTTGGAGTGCTGACAGGTATCCTAAAACCCATCAATGTCTGGGAGTTGGCATCTGGGAAAGAGTTAGTGAATGTAATGAGAACTGCTCTCGGTAGAGGGCACTGGATGCTGTATGTCCAGAAACATGATGTGTTTATGGGACCACGTGCCTGTTGGAGCTGATAACACAACTCATAGTCATTCTGTTGCTGTGAACAGGCACCACAACCATGGCACCTTTTACAAAGAAAAACATTTAGTTGGGTTGACTTAAGTTTAGTCCATTGTCATCATGGCAGGAAGCATAGAGGCATACAATTCAGACATGGTGCTGGAGAAGTAGCTAAGAGTGCTACATCTGGATGCTGAGGCTACAGAAAGAGAGGGACTCTGGGCTTGGAATGGTGTCTTAGTTAAGGTTCTACTGCTGTGAAGAGACACCATGACCAAAACAACTCTTATAAGGGATAATATTTAATTGGGGCTGGCTTCCAGTTACAGAGGTTCACTCCATCATCATAATGGCAGAAAGCATGGCAGCATCCAGGCAGACATGGTGCTGGAGAAGGGGCTGAGAGTTCTGTATCTTGATCTGACTACAACCAGGAGAGACTGTATTTTAGGCAGCTAGGAGGAGGGTCTCAAAGCCTACCCCCCATGACAGCACATCTCCTCTACCAAAGGCCCCACCCATTACAACAAGGCTACTCCTCTTAATAGCGCTACTCCCTGGGCCAAGTATACTCAAACCACCAAGTATACTCAAATGGGTTTTCTGAAATCTCAAAGCCTACCCCTATTGCCACACTTGCTGGAGCAAGGCCACACCTGCTAATCCTTTCAAATAGTGCCCTCATGGTCAAATATTCAAATCTATGAGTCTATTGGGGATCATTTTTATTCAAACCACCAAAGGCCCCAAGAACAGTCTTGTAAAAGAGTTAGAATATTTGTGTTTCAGTTACTTTTTTTTTTTTTTTTTTGCACTGAGATAAAATACCTGAGAGGAGCAGCCTAAGTGTGTGTGTGTAGATTCATCTCGGATTATGGTTAAGTCTCTGTAGTCTATCATGAGGGTTAAAACACAGCAGTAAGTATCTTCAGCTATAATAATAGGAGCCTGTGGCTTGACCTGTAACATCTGGATATATTAGGAAGCTTTGTGTGTGTGTGTGTGTGTGTGTGTGAGAGAGAGAGAGAGAGAGAGAGAGAGAGAGAGAGAGAGAGAGAGAGAGAGAGGATACTAGTTCCAGCTAAAATCTCAAGGCCTGTCCCACAGCCATGCACGCACTTCCTTTAGCTAGGCCTTATCTCTCAACAGTTCCACAACCTCCCAAAATAGCACCACCAGCCAGCTAGAGACCAAGAGATCAAGCACAGGAGCCTGGGGGGGGGGAAGCATTTCACATTCAAACCATAATGCTTTGCTTCTAAGGACTGCATGACTCAGGTAGGCCCTGTGATCTGACACCCACTCACTGAAGCTGTAGAACTGTTCACTTCTGAGCTCAAAGACAACTCAGCACTGTAGAAGAACAGAGCCCGCTCTCTTATGGATATATCTGTTGCTAGCTTCATGCATCTGGTGCCTCTGTGCCTCCTTCCACAAGAACATCCTGGTGGTTCCTTACCAGGGACCCAGTTTCTCCCTCACACATTCAGTTGTTTTAGGTGTCACAGTATCTTAAAGGCTGTCCCTAGAGCTGTTTTTCTCTACCTCTACCTGTGCAACCTAAAGGTTTTAATACAACTCTCCTAATTGTGACTCTGATGTTTTAAAGGTATGATCCAAACTCTCTGTGTCAGTTTATGAAGTAATTGTCTAGCTCATGCAGAGTCCTGGGTGGGATAGCATCCTAGATGTGCAAGATAGCCTTGGGACCATCATGATATCTCTCCCATGCCTTTTCTGGTGCTCTCTGTCCTGGCTACCCTGGGCTTTCCAGATTTCTCAATGTATTATGCTACTTTTTTCTAAAAATATAGCCTTTACCTAGGTGTGCTTCTGCTTTGGGGTTTTCAGTCAGCCCCAGCTCGCTTCAGCTTCGGGTTTCACCTCCAGAGCAGTTGAATAGGTTCAGAAGCCAACATCATCTGTGCAAAGCTTCAGAGCAATGAAGAATAAGTTGCTTAGCATATTCTGAGCCCACTGAACCTGTCTGAAAATGGTGTCAGTGCCTCTCAGACAGGTCACCAGCAGTGCCCATCCCACAGGGGAATTGACGTGCTCACACTTCCCAGAGAAAAAGGGCACCTAGATCATTTTATCCTCTGCAGTCTCTGCTAAGTCCATCTCTGTACTTGGAGTGTGCAGCTCAAATCTCTGGGTGGCTGTAGGACAGTCCTTCATCCTCCCACCCTAAGTATCAAACATCCCTCCACAGCTAAGGAATTCCTTCTGATACCAGGAAGGGTGGTGTTTGCTAAGAGCAACTGTGTACTCCTTATTTATTGTGTGGAAAAGAAAACAAATTAAGCCCTTGTAATTATACAGTCAGGCGTGTTCTTAAATAAAGCTCAAGCAGTCAGAACTCCATTTAGGATATTAATAACCGCATCCCTGAGCCCTGATCCCCAGCAGCTTTCTCTCTCTTCCTTGTTCATCCCAGCCATGACTGTTCCATCTCTCTTTTGCTGCAGATGTTTTCATAACCCTAGCCATCTCAAGCAACCCCAACCCCAGCAAAACCTGGTTTGCTGATCCTGCAGCATGCAGTGACCCAATCTGGGCTTTGCAATGTTATAGATGGCTCATTTTAAGAATTTTGTGGGTATGGGGCTCTGTTAGGATTTTTTTCCCTGCTACCACGCTCTTATTTTGGTTTGATGACATGAGTAATGGAGCCAAGCAGAACTGGGTTTTGTTTCGAGCCAAGTGCTGTCTAGCTGGAAGACCTTGGTCAAGTTATCTAATATCTATAAGCTCATGCTGACATTGTGTCCCTTACAGGCTTTTTTAGGGATCTGACGGGAGAAGTAATACCCTTGAATTCCTGGCATATAGTGCCTTCATTTCTTTTCCATACCTCTGGGTGACCCCTTGTGCCAGAATTCTAGGGAAGTGTCTTATTTCCTTTGCTCAAGATTCATGCTTTTCATTGACGGACCTCAACCAATCCAGACCCCTGTTAGATATATATGGTAAAGAAACTGCACAGTAGGTGCATCTGTTTGGGGGGGGGTCTCGAATGGAGCAAAGGGCAGACACCATCAGGCATGGTGTGTGGTTCTACTTCATGTGCTATTCTGAGGGCCTCCTTGGCATGCTTCTTTAGTGTCCAAACCGGTTGATTACTTGAGCAACACACCGCCTTAATCAATAGGCTATTGTCCTTTATGAGGATGTGTCCCAAGGACCATCTCATTATATATGCAGTACTAAGATGAAATAGCATTGCTACCATTTTTGTTTTTATCAGGGAGGAATCTGAGTGAATGAGTACAGTAGCTAGAATTAGTCCAGCATGCATAGGGACCTGGGTCTTTGACTCTTATGTCTTTTCTAGTACATTGGGCCATTTCCTCAGCCACAACCAATGCCTAGGAGGGCAGCTACCTGGCTTCTAGAGTCGAGCATCTATTTCAAAGCTTACCATGGGCCAGTTACCACCTTTCTCTTTCTTTCTGTTTCTAGTCCATGATGTGGAAAGCACAGAACAGTTTTCACTGGTGATATTGTGACAGTTGAGCCATTGCTGGAAAGTAGCGTGAAAACAGAAGACCAATTCAAAGTTGTCATCAGGCAGTTATGTGAAAAGCACATGAGTAGGCTCTGTGAGTGGCAGGGGGACAGGTGCTTTGGAAATGACTCCCTGCAGCAACCCCATGTCTTGGGGTGGGAGAGAGAACTGAGGACACTGACGTGTAAGGTTTGGCCTATGCAGAGTTGGGGTGGGTGTTCAATTTAGTTGTGAAGATAAAATTAGCTTTCTTAGGCGAGTGACGTCAACATATTACCATCTGCTGCATGGTGCTGACCATTTCAGGCTGAGGGATTCTTGTGTTCTGGAGATTGTGGGAAGGATTTCAGACTTGTTCATGAAAGAATATTTGTAGTAGTGGAAAGCAAGAGGGAGAGAATGAATGGAGAGAGAGTGTGTGTGCACATAGCAATCAGGGAGGGAAGCCAAGGGGAGGGGGAGAGAATGTGTCAAGTTCCAGGCTAGGTACTTTTTCAACAAAGACTGCATAATTGGTACTATCCCTGTTTACAGAGGAGTACTGGGGGAGTTTGGATCTCAGCAGGGTTTTGTAACTTGCCTAGGGTCACACAGCTAGTAAAGATGAATTGATATTTGTTAATGCCTGCTCCAAATTTCACATTATTTCTGTTGTAACTGGTAAAAAAGTCAGTTGACCTTCATAAGCATGACCAGAAATCCAGCATCTTCAAACACAGAGATATTATAACATTTTCCCCCCACACTTGTCAAAAACCACTATTCCTATGCCCAACCCTGAGGATTCAGCACCATGGCCAGGGCTCGAGCCCAACCTCTCCCTTACCTCCAGGGTACCAGTGCACAACTTCATAATACAGGCTCCCAGGCTCCTGCCTGGTGTTACTTCTCTTCGCCACCATCATAGCTCCCACCACGATACGCTCAAGAGCTGTTCACATGTACTAGGCAGGCACCCTGCTCCCTATTTGCCAGCCTCCTGGGTGGGATGCAGACCTGCAGGAAGCAGGGGAAGAACTCTTTCCACCATTTACTAAGGAACGGGCCAGAGTGGGGCAAGGCTGTCATGGAGGATCCGAGTTGACTTGAACTGAGGAATAGAGTAGGGCCATTGGATTCTGAAAGATTGTGAGCCACCATTATCTTCTCTCTTTCAGGGTAAGACCCCTGGGTGAGACCTCTTCTGTTCAGTGGGGTATGGAGAAAGTGAATTTGGCATAGATTTTCCTATGGTCATGGGCAGAGGAGGCCAAACTATGGGAACAGCTCAGCAGAGCTGGTTGAGTTATGCTGTCTATAGTGATAAATTTTCTTCCTTCTTGGAAGGTTTTCATCTCCATGCTACAAAACAGTCTCAATCTAGAGATCTAGACATCTTCCAACATGTGGACATATGTGTGCATGCATGTGTGTGTAGTGTGTGTCTGTGTGTGCATGTGCGTGCGTGCACACACACACACATATAGTATATTGTTATGTATATCCACATGGTGTGTGGATTTTGGGTTTTGGACACAGTGGAGTCAGATTCTATTTTAACATTAACAGCTTTGTGACCTTGGACTAGCTACCTCATATCTAAGCCATGGATTCTTTATCTGTCGGATGAGAACCAATCATTATAATAACACGGACCATAAAATGTTGTCAGAAAGAGTCAATGAAGAAATATCTTTAAAGCACATAGTAGTTAGTGCCTAACAAGCACTCAATAAACGTTGCTCATTATTTCGATTTCCCTGAAAATGATTTCTGTATCCCAATTTTCTTCAGTTTTCTCACACGATTATTATTACTAAGTATGGGGAAATCCCCATAGCAGAGAAAATGATTAGCAAGTTAATTAATTGTTTTCACTTCAGTACAAAGGTCAAGGTTTTAAATGAAGTTGCGGTCAGCCATAGTAGACCAGGAAGAAGAATTATCCCAATTTGTTCCTTTGGTCAGTGAAGATCCGACCATGCCTTAGTGCATAATTTAATTTGTTTCAACAGTGATCATGACTGGCATACAGACATTCTTCTCTTCTGTGCCAAGAACTTTGTGTCAGAATTGTAATCCATATATGTTTATGGTCACAACACAATGACCAGCCTTTACCTGGGCCCATGAATTCACGTGTTCTATTCTCTTTCCTTTCTCATGTCTCTAAGTTCAGTTCAAAGTGCCTTCTCTCCAGAGCCAAGTGTGGTGCCACCTAAGGGCAGAGGCAAGAGACTTTTAAATTCAAGGTCAGATTAGAGATTCTTTGTGAAGACTCACCCCTTCCCGGTGCAAACAAACAAACAAACAAACAAACAAATAAACAACCCCCCAAAACCAACCCAACCCAAACAACCAAAAAAATTTGGATCTGGAGATGCAGCTCAGTTGACACAGAGCTTGCTTAGCTTTGGGTTCAATGTCTAATATCACAGAAATTTGACATGGTGGTGCATGAGGTGCATGAGATTACATGAGGTAGGAGAACCAGAGGTATACCATATTAGTGTTCTGTACTTAGATAGTTTAAAGCCAATCTGGGATACTCTGAGGTCCCATCTAAAAAGACAAAACAAAAACCAAAAAGTCCCCCCAAACCCAGTTCCTATTTCTTTCTCAGCCTGAAGTAAACAAAGATCTCCTTGGTAATGTAACCGAGTGTGTAGTGGTGGGTCCTATGCTCCAAATATTTAACAGGAGATGAAAGCATTATCTTGTTTCTCCTTTACATGTCTCCCTGGAACAGCCCTGTGTGATGGGGGCGTGGACTTGCTTTTCCCAAACATTTTTGCAGAATTGGGCAACAGAGGCCAAAAGCCTGTGCTTGGTATAAATTACAGAAAACAGTGCTGTAATGACATTGTTTGGTGAATAAATTAAAGCCCTGAGTCATGAGGCCACTAACAGAGAGAGCAGAGAAATATAATTAAAGAAGAAAAAGAGAGGCTATCAGCTGACACTGGGAGTGAGACAGAGCTGAGACAAGACTGCAGGGGAGGGGAACAGGTCCCTTCTCACAGCTGCAGCTCAGAAGAAAAGCCATGGGTGCTACTTATAGTCAGAGAGGCTAAGGAAGGAAGCCAGTGCTTCTGACACTCAGGAGATGGTACAGGGAGGAAGAACATTAGTGGACACTAAGGCACATGGGCTTTAGAAGGAAGGGCATCTATCAGGTCTCAAACTCTGTAGCAGCTATGGATAAAATTGCTTGCAAGAGCCCTAGTGTATAGGGGACTCTGCGGCATGGGGATGAGGTCAGGGGTAGAGCTGGGATTCTGTGGAGTTGTGTTCTGGGAATTGTTTTTCCACCATCTCTTGTATTTGTTGTGGGCTTCCCTTGTGAATGCTTTCTGACTTTCTCATTCTGATGTTTTAAATACAAGCATTTCAGGGCAACAATACCTATGTATTTGGGTGCTGCATCCAGGCTATGACACTATATGGTCAAACAAGGAGTGAAGAGCATGGAGAAAGTGTAAATTGTTCTAGAAACACGGTGAGTGAACAGATTGTTGCAGAGAACCATAGCTTCTTCACCCTGTCCACCCAGTGACTGGGCATTTCCCAGCCTGGAATGGCCACCCAGTGAGAATGTGTTGAATGGTGGAGTGAATGGAGAAAGACTTTATATACGGAGAAAGCATGTTGACACTAATGCTCACTGTTTTAGAGAAGTCACTTTCCTTTCTTGCTCACAGATCTGAGTCAGCACTTATGTGTGTGACACACAGTAGGCACTCAATAAACAAAGTGATCTTATAACCTGAAGTCCAAACTAGGACATTTAGTGTACTGTAAAAGAAGCTAGCCCAATGGGATTCCAGAACAAGAGAGCGTATTTGGGCAAACCAGGTTATGCGGTCTTCTGTCGTTGGTACTTACGTGGACACATTACTTTTGTGTTTCTGGGCTGTGTAGAGAAGAACAAGCAAGGCCTTAATCGTTCTTTCTCTTTCTGTTTTGAGCCTGGGTCTTTCAGTGAAGTCCAGATTGGCCCGGAACTCACCGTGTAGCCAAACTGTCCTGGAGGTTGTGAATACCCCGCCTCCAGCTCCCGAGTGCAGGGCTCACAGGCATGCATCACTGTGTCTGTGGTCACCTCGTTTATCTTTTTAATTTCACATCATTTTCATGTATGTTTGAGCCCATTCAACAGGTATTTACTGAAGACTTCATGTTCCAGGTATATTGGTAGGCATCTGTGACCCATGTGTGTCAAAAGAAGCCCTGGATTTAGACTTTTAGGGTCCCTTTTATGGAACAGAAATCTAGAGGCCTTTCTTTTTTTTATGTTTTATTTATTTTTTTGTTAAAATTTTATTTTATATTTTATTTACATTTAAGATGCCATCCCCTTTCCACATTTCCCCTCCCTAGAACACCCCTGTCCCATGCCCCCCTTTCCTTTTTGCTTTTATATGATTTTTAAAAAAAATGTTAATCAAAGGATTTATAAGTTTGGTAATGCTCAATCAGAAGCGTAACCCAATACCAAACCTAGATATAAAAACTATCTTTGACTGGTGGAGACATGTGAACATCTGCCTCCATGCCCCCTCTCTCTTTCTCTCTCTCATCACCTAGCTTCTCCTCTTCTTCATCTTTTCTCCTTGTTCCATCTCTTCCTCTAGAGGCCTTTTTTGAGATGGCAATGTGATGAATGCCAACTTAAAGTGATGGGTAAGGTGCTCTGGGAGTTTAGGTAGGGGAAATGAGTCATCTAGCGGTGGTGGCCAGGGAAGACTTCCCACCAGAAGGGTGTGTCAGAGAGTCACAGGGGGCAATCAAGAACTCAGAAGGCATTCTGGGAGGAGTTAGAGTGTCAAGCCACGGTCTACTCAATACTACATTTCCAACACCATTATTCCAAAAGGCAGAATGAAGATTAAGATAGGTGGATGCTTGACCCACAGACCGCACTGACTGACTTATTAGATATAAATCATGTCATCCATCAGTGCTGTTGTGGGAAATGACAATGTGAGGCGGGGGTCCAGAGAAGGAGCTCCTGCTGCAAGCATAGAGCTTTGCATTTCAGGGGCCAATCTTGGACAGGACACAAGAGAAAGAAGAAGTTTCCAGACACCAAGAACCAAGAAGTTTGCTGTGACCCTAACAGTGGTCCCTACACCGTTCCGCGATACAATGCCTAGTATCCTTAGACAGCTTTCCTGCCTAGGCTAACCAAAGCGCCACAGAGATGGCCAAAACAGCAAGAGCCATGTGCAGTGACAGCAAGGCCATAGGTCTCCAGGGTATTTCCAAAAGTGAGAGGTGAATAATGGAAGGAGACAGGAAACCCTAGGAGAAAGTTGGGGCTCTGCTTAGATACAGCCCATCTGCCTCACCATCCATGGCTTTCGAATGCAGTATGAAAATGTTCCTCATTATTTTCCTTGGATGAGTTTGCTATCCTGATGATATTAATTATTCTTAAAGGTCAACAGCACTCTTTCGAATCCCCTTCTGTTCTATCATGTAATCAGTTAATTAATTGGAAACCATTTAGCTGCATCTGCTGAGTGAGTTTGTGTAGTGCAATGGTTGCTCCTGTGACGAAGCCTCCCTTCATGTGCCTGTTTCATTCCAAGGAATTGGAAACTAGAGCGTGCCGCCCCCCTTCTTCCTGCCCTCTCTGCTGGCTGATTCCCATTCATTCACAGTTGTCTTTGGAGGTGTTATCTCATCAGATTTCCCCCTTTGTGCATCCTTACTGGTAATGGTCCCTTACCGCTGAGTGCCTGTCGGATGACAAGGACTATGTGGGGTGCCTGTATGTACTGTTTTATTTGATGCTCGCCCACTAATGTGGTAGAGATACTTCATCCAGTTCAAGGGAGAGGAGTGAGGTTTAGCATGGTGAATGGAGCTGTCCAGAGTCATAGAGCTAGAAACCGTCTGAGCAGGGACAGAGCCCACTGAGAGAGCCTCCTATGCTTGTTTGCTACTATGCTGGTGTGTCCTTCTGATGCTAGGGGAGGTGAATTGGACTGTTACTACAGTTCTCATTTACTATGTCAGTCCTGGGCTCTGCATTCGACAAGTGACAGACCAGGCCTTTTTTTTTTTTTGGCGGGGGGTGGGGGGGCACTTTTATTTTTTTCTTGACGTCTCCAAAACCTGATGCTTGCCATAGAGCTGAAGCAGGTATCTGTGCTTATGGATAAGAACAGTATAGTGCCATCCTAGAGGTGGTGACAGGTGAGCGTCATGTGAGGATCAGAAACAAGAATCCTAGTTGCACCCTGCCTCCTCCTCCTGCTGCTAGCAGAAAGCAAGACCACCAACTCTGAAGCCAGGGAGCCGGGGTGTTCTGTCCCCCTCTTTACAGCTGCTTACCTGGGATCAGTTATGTCCATCCCTTCTGTCCATCTCCACTCCTTTGTGATGTCTTTCCTAGGGCACCCTGCATCTTCCTGGTGTCCCCTCTTATGCTCTTTAGTTTACAACCCCTGCTTTTATCCTCTAAGTTCACAATTTGTAGAGTTCACAAGGTATCTTTCCTGGGGGAGCCCCCCACAGGCTTTCATAAAGGTCCCCAGATGGAAAATTCAGAGCCTGAATGGGGGAGGGGGCTCTGTGAAAATTCCCTACCCAACCTCTTGTGTGTGTGTGTATGTGTGTGTGTGTCCTCTGTCTGTCTGTCTCCCCTCATACACATGCAAGCAGGAAGCAGGCATTTTTTTTCTTCATTTATTAGTTTTGATGCAATGCCAGCCCTTCCTGCTACTGCCTTGTAGCACCATCCGCCAGGAGGGTATCCTCCTCCCCCGACTTTCAGATGAGGTATGCCAAATCTCTTTTCCAGTTATTAATGATGGCATTTGCTCCCAGGAGTCTGTGTAGAAAGTTGTTGGATCCTAGCAAGTGTCTCTTTACATCCAGACAGATGTCCTAGTAGGGATATTTTCCAGCAGTTCAGAGTATGACCCACCAGCTTTTGAGGGTATGGATTTGATTGGAGTCCCAGTCCAATCAAATCCATACCTGGAAAAAAAAATCACCGGATCAATGGTTCTCTAAGTGTGGTTCTAAAACAGGGTCATCAACAACATTCCAGGAACCTCTTAGAAATGCAAATTTCCTCAAATCCTACCTAATCAGAAACTCCCTGAGGTGGCAAGAGCCTTTTTTTTTTCTTTCCTTTTCTTTTCTTTCTTTCTTTTTTTTTCTTTTCTTTTAAACTAGCCTCTGGGTGCTTCTGTTACTAGGTGTGAGAAACCTTCTAGGGATTTCTCTAAATCCACACTCCTTAAACCCCTGTTCTCCCCAGGCTCTCATCTTAGAGGACTAGCATGCAGCAATGATTAAATCAGGGCCTAGGAAAAGCTCCAAGCAGCTTTGCGCTCACATTTTCAATGTTTCTAAGACAGTCATAGATTGTCCTTTAAACTCAAAGGTGGGTGATAGAAAGAAGGCAGGTGGCTGGCCTCCTAAAAAGGAATATTTTCTCCATCTAAAGGCAGCTTGCTCCAGCCAGATTGGTCACCTCCACCCCCTCAACTGTAGTTCTTCCCAGGGCTCAGGTTTCCAGGCATGACAGTTTTCTCTTGTGCAGCTCCTGGGCCATGGAGGGCAGGACCTTGTCTCCCTTTCTCCGCACTGGCACTATGTCCCCTCCCCTCCTTTAGCTGTGTAAGGGGTTCTTGATTCTTCCTTCAGAGGCTCTGTAGACCGAATCTTTGTTTTGTTCTAGTCACGATAGCTTTTGAGAGAAAAAAAAAAGACGTATGTCATCCATCGATCATGTGGAGCCCCTTTAAGGCCATGGCCTTGATTGCCCAGCTTGCGCACCACATGGGTGGCCTGGCCCAGAGCCTGAATCCAGTGCCTGCCCTGCAGCGCCTGCCTGGGATATTTGCCTAGGAGCTCCTGGCCAATTAGCTTTAATGCTGAAGGAACAACTCCCCCAGAATAGCCTCAGGAACATTCAGGGTCTGGTGTGAGGTAGACAGTGTGAGGAAACAAAGTTGTATGGAATGTCCTTTCAATGCTTTGCACAAGCAGAGGAGGTCTGGTGAGGGGCATCATCGGGCTTGGCCACAGGCTGAGGGAGGGGACTGGGGTAGAAATGAGCAAGCTATCTGCTGCCTCGTTAAAGTGCTTTCCATATTATTTTATGAACCTATGTGTTTTATTACATTGAGTGATGCGTGAATGCAAAGGATCATGGCCTAGGGTGTGGTATTTGTTTATTGGGCGTGGGCCTAGTGACTAGAGATGCCATGAAGCAGAGGACATAGGATAGGCCTTGTGGCAGCTGCTTTCCTTGCCTCATTTCTCATATTGCAGTCACTTTTCAGTACTCGTGTGGAAATGGGCCTACTATTACTCCTCCTTTCCTCATTTACAGGGGAGCAAACTGAGGTACTAAGACATTGCGTAGATCATACTAGCATCCTGGGAATGGGGATTGCAGAGCAGGGACTAGCATATAAGACTCCCATAAGGTGATGCCAAAGACCATGACCTACCCCCTCTTTAATCACTCACTGCATCAGAAATGAACCCAGCCAAGAGGGGAAGATTGACTGTCTTGATGTGGGGATCACTTAGTTACCCTTGCTGCATTATTTTGGGAAATTTCCTAGCCACTAGGGTCTTCATTTTCATCTCTTGTGTCCAGGCTCCCAGATCAGCCTGTTCAGGCACAGGGAAAGGAGGTCCACTTACTTAGTCTTCTGAGTGTTCCCTTCTACCCTGAGTGTGGGAGGTTGTGTTGACACAGGAAAGCATTCTTAATCCAAGGGAATAGTGAAGAACTCTCAGCACCTGGCTGCTGGCTGCTGGCTGCTGGCTGCTGGGCTGTCTCCTTGATATTCTGGCCAGGTTGTAGTCAAGAGAGTCAACTTAGAACTGAAGGCTGTGAGAGGAATGGGATCCCAGCCAGGTCAGGGTTGTTCTTTAGTCTCCTGCTGGGAAAGACCCTTCTGTGGATGCCAGAGGCAGGAAAGGATCAAGAAGAGAGCCTTCATCTTTCTCAGAAGAGTTGATTCATCTATTTTTGGTGGGGTCAGACTGAGATCCTGGGTGAGGGCGAGTGTGCAAATCCGTGTGAATGCAAGCCTGCAGGTGAGTGTAAATTTGTGTGTGCTTATGGTGTGTGGTTATGAGTATGTAGTATTTTAATGTGTGCAGTGTGTTTATGTGCTGTACTCCTGTGTGCCTCTTGGGAGAATGCAGTTCCTACTTCCCAGTGGGAAGAAGCAGAAGCCACACTTCCTGCAGCTGGGATACTCTTTGTTCCTTGGGCTTCTCCCTGCTGTGTCCTCTTTGTTCTTACACTGTGGCTGCTGAGAAGGAAGAACTTTCCTCCCTCCTTTGGAAATTCATCTCTTCAAAGGAGTATTGGAAGACTTCAGTTGAATTTGCCGTGTGTCTGTTGAACTTGGGTTATGGTACTATAAAAGATATAAGAGGAAGAGAAATGGTTCTTTGCTTCCAATGAGAAGAGTATGATGGGCATGGCAGTAGGATAATCAAAGATGACAGTCTGAGATGTGGGCAGTGGAAAATGCCCATCCAAAATTCAGTCGGGATGGGGAGAAGAAGAGGTCAAGAAGATGTCAGAATGGCAAACACCATGACCTACCCCCTCTTTAATCACTCACTGCATCAGAAATGAACCCAGCCAAGAGGGGAAGATTGACTGTCTTGATGTGGGGATCACTTAGTTACCCTTGCTGCATTATTTTGGGAAAGTTTCCTAGCCACTAGGGTCTTCATTTTCATCTCTTGTGTCCAGGCTCCCAGATCAGCCTGTTCAGGCACAGGGAAAGGAGGTCCACTTACTTAGTCTTCTGAGTGTTCCCTTCTACCCTGAGTGTGGGAGGTTGTGTTATTGGAAGACCACTGATGCTGGCCTGCAGAATGAGGGCATAAAGTGTGCATGAAGCATAGGGTGCAGTGGTGTGCTAGAGAGGGGCCAAGATGCTGTCAGGAGAAGTTAGCATGGAGATACCATTCTGTTCATGGTGAGTTTTCAGAGCTATGTATGATGTAGAGAAAAAGGCTGAAGGGAGATGGGCCATGAGGAGCAACAGGAGGTTGAGATCCTCTCAGAAATGCTTATAAGGTAGATTTATAAGGTAGATTATAAGGTAGACTTTATACTTAACCAAGTGGGTCAAGAATTCTGGAAGAGTCCACCATTTTGTTCCCAGCTAGTCTCCTATGTATACAGCCAGGGTCTTAGGATGTGCAAGTCATGGTCTCAAGCTGTGAGACTGTGCGGATGCTGGAAACTGCTCAGTGAGGTGGCATTGGACAATGGGTGTACTCTCTTTCCTATTAAACATGCTCGTGACAGCTGGATTTGCGGACAGTGTTGTCCTGACTTGACTTCGTGAGCTAGTAGTTACACTTTCCCAGATGTTGACAGCTTCTCTCCACCAAGGCAAGTCAACAACTGGGTTTCACAGATGGTGGTGAGCTCTGCCTTGGACATCTGTGGCTACTAAGCACTTGAAGGGTGGCCAGTCATAATTGAGATGTGCTTTGAATGTCAAATGCACATTTCAAAGACTTACTACAAAGCAATAACAACATAAGAATGGAAATTATCTCAGTGGTGGTTTTGATACTGATTACAGGTTGAATTGATGATATTTTCAATATATTGATACTTATTTCCACCATTTAAAACCACATTAATAGAAAATTTCAGCTGGCATATGTGTCTTGTGTTTAATTTATGTTGAAGAGTAACAGTCTAGATTAATGTGATAAAGTATAACTTCAATCTCAGTACTTGTGAGCCTCACACAGCAAGATTGAGAGTTCAAGGCCAGCCTGATGTATATAGCAAGATACATGTCCACAAACCAACTAACCAAGCAAGCAAGCAAGCAAGCAAGCAAGCAAGCAAGCAAGCAAGCAAGAGCTAGAGAGATAGGTCAGTTGGTAAAGTACTTGCTTTGTAAATACAAGGACCTGATTTCCACCCCAGAACCCAAATAAAACTAGAGAGATATGTATAGTTGTAATCCCAGTGCTGGGGAAGCTAAGACAGGAGGCTCCCTGGGAATTTCTGGAAAGACAGATGACCCTATTTGACCAGTTACTGGCCAGAGCGACCATGTCTCAAAAGGTAAACAGCTTATGAGGAAGACTTGAGGTTATTTCCACAAGCATTCACACACATGTGCAAAGCACACACACACACACACACACACACACACACACACACACACACACACACACGAAAAGCAGGCAGGAAGGGAATAAAAGGAAAAGATAGAAAATGAGAAAATGCTGGCCCATTACAGACTTTTGTTGCATCTATTTGATTCTACTGTGCTCGTGTGAATGTAACCTGTATTAGTCATCTGTTGCTGCTATAACAAATTAAAACAGTTGGTGATATGAGGCAATGTAAATACAGCCCCTTATACTTCCGTGATGTAAAGTCTGCCATGGGTCTTTGTAGTCTAGAGTTAATGTGTCAGTAGGGCCATGCTTCTTCCTGAAAACTTTGGGAGGATCTGTTTCTTGATGCTTGCAGTTTCTAATGGCCATACACGCTCACAGCCCTTTCTTCATCTTCAAAGCCAACATCTTGGCCTTTGTACCTTGCTTCCTTGGCTACATTTCTTTCTGACCTCTCTTCTTTCTGCTTTCACTTAAATGCACTTTTAAAATTAAGTCTTTGAGATTTCATACACTGTATCTTGATCCCAATGACCATTTTCCCCAAATCTTCTCTGATACAATCCTCTTTCCATACCCACCCAACTTGGTGCCCACTGTTTCTTTTATAAACTCACCCAATTCAATTAGTGCAGGGCATACATGCTTGGATGTGTGGCCATCCACTGAAATGTGTTCCACTGAACCCATAAACAAACCAGTGCTTCTCTCTTAGCAGCCATTCCCTAAGGGCTGGGACTTAGTGACTGCTTCAGGTCTCAGTTGTGGAACTGTGTGACTTGAGCCTGCACAAGTCTTATGTATGCTTTAAAGGGCTATGGTGGTTACGTTTGGACAACAATGTAATGTAGGGTAATTTCCCAGTGTCCATGGTTCACACCCTTCACCACCTTTACAAAGTCCCCTTTGTTTGGAAATGAACAGTGTGTGTGTGTGTGTGTGTGTGTGTGTGTGTGACAGATTCTGAACGTGGGTATCTTTGGAAGGCTATTATTCTGCTTAGAATATGGCCATAGGCAACACAAAGACAGCAGGAATGGCTGCTTTCCAATAAAACTGCAAAAAAAAAAAAAAAAAAAAAAAAAAAAAAAAAAAAAAAAAAAAAAAAAAAAAAAAAAAAAAAAAAAAACTGCCAGCCTGCTGGCTGGGGCTTGCTGAGTCTCAGTCTAGAACTCTGTTCACTAAGTATGTGATGAGGGCCTCTTTTGTCTTGTTATTTTTGGTGGGTATGCTATAGAGAAGGGTCTGTGGTCCAGTAAGTTTGGGAGACTTTTAGTAAGCTAGGTATTCTCTCAGTTAAGGCCCCGAGAAGTTCTGTCATAAATAAATCTCTTTGATTATCTGCAATAGAATGATCTGTTAAATATTATGATACCCACATACCCCATAATACTAGTGAGCATACTAGATGCTTAGATTCTCAGGAATCCACTCTTGGAAACCCTGACCTAGCCCAGCAGAGGGCAACTGAGAGAAAGCTGCCTCCAGTCTCCTGAAGTAAGGTCAAGACTCCAGGCACGTCACTTGAGATTTGATTAGAGAAAGCATTTTGGCTTCATTAAAGTTCATTAAATGAGCCATCCAGTGTAATTTAGCTGAATAAAAGTGGCTTAGATGGCTTTAACCCCCACCCCCTTTTACAACAATTTAATTGAGGCAAAAGCAAATATATCAGTGTTGTAGAAGAATATTTCTTGGCCTTCAAGAAGAAGCTTGGGCATCAGTATCCATTTGTGGGCTCTGGATTTTAAGGGGATGGGTTGTGGGGTTTCCTCAGTGCCATCATTAGCTCCTGGTGATGAGACCCCTCCCTCTAATGCTCCCTGTCACTCTCAGTGCATAGAAGTCACAGAGTCAAGACCACAAAGTGTGAACTCCTGGCTCTTGAGCAAGTAAGTGATCAGTAGAATGTCAGCCCCATCTTTTCCCCACGACCTTTTTCCTGCTCAGGAAGCTCCATCTATGGTTTGGTGCAGCAGCAGGAGATTCTCCTTACTAGATGTTTCTTCTTGTGTTTTCAGTATTTCCAAAGGAATTCCAGTGTGGTGTGCCAAGGGAGATGGGTGCTGTGGTCTGAATGCTGGTGCTCCACAGATTCATTTGCTGAGCTCCTCATCTCCAAGGTGATGGTTAGGATGGACACCTTTAGGATGAGATTAGGCCCTCAGGGTGGAGCCTTCAGTAGTGGATATCAACCAAACATGGCACATCAAGTTGCATAAGGACTAGGCACCTCCTCTCATATTAAGGCTGAAAGAGGCAAGTTGGCAAGAGGAAAAGGGTCACAAAATCAAGCAAAAGAGTCCTGGACAGCCCCTGGTCCTACTGTTAGGAGTTCCACAAGAAGACCAAGCTATACAACTATAACATATATGTGCTCTTTTATGTGGGGGTGTGTGGGGGAAACGAGAAAAAATGGGCAAAGAGCTGTGGAGGTGTTAGATATTAAGGAACTGCCTCTGTGCAAGAAATAACTAGGGTTTGCCTTGTGATGTTTCTAAGTGGCAAGCTGCAGACTAGGAGCTGTGGGATTGGGAGGGGGGTTTCTGGGTAGCAGAGCTGAGTGCACAGAAAACTCGTGATGCATAAAGGGGATGTCCTTCAGTAACTGCAGAATGAATCCTCCAGGAAAATCTGGCAGCAGTAAAATTTGTCTTGGGAATGCGAGTTGAAAATCTTTCTGGTCCTCTGTTTTTCTATCTCACTAATCTCTTTCAAGAGGAGGCTGGGGTGTACCTAGGGGCTTAACAAATGGACCAATAGAAGATTGGATATTAGCAATTGGAACTTGTCTGGGAGGCTGGTTCATGTGTGATCATGCATATACAGCGTGAGGGATGATAGAAACCCATGGCTTGGAGTCCTTCCCAGACTATAGTGGGCCGTTCAAATTGGTTGTCAGGCCCTTGGGTCAAATGAGAGGGCTGAAGATGTGTGTATTAATTTTCTAGGTTTACTATGACACAACACCACACAGCTCAAGTGTCTTCAACATTTATTTCTTTACAGATCTGGAGGCTCAGGCTCAGGCTCCATGTTTCAGGGTATTGCCAGGTTTGATTTCTTTCAACGCTTCACTTTTTAGTTTGTTGATGGTTATATTCTCCCTATGTCTCTCCATGCTCTTTCTTCTGAGCATCTCAATGCTTGTAAAGACATGAGTCACGTTAATTATGACCAACACTAATGAGCTGTTCTACAAGCCTTAGCTCTAATAGTGTTAACACTCTTAGAATTCCAACACGGAAATTTGTAGGGAAGGCACCATTTCACCCCATGACCTTAGAAGTCCAAACCTATGTTAGAGTGGCTGAGGTGATGCAGAGGTGGGGCGAGCATCTCAGAGTTGGAAAGGGAGCCAGCTGACAGAGGGGTCTGTGTTGTTGACATGAGTGGGTATGACTGACTGGTTGTCCAGGTCAGTTGTTTGTGGATGGAACAGAATGGTTTAAGGAGCATGAAGAAGCCCCATCCTTTTCTCTGTCATCCCTGACACAACTGAATAGTAAGACATACTGCCCTTGGAGTCTGCTTCTTCTAGAAGAGCTGCTGCTTCTAAAAGTTTATCCCATTCTTAGTCCAGGAAGGCCATCAGTCTCTGTCTTCAGGATCTCCATTGATGGGTCCTACTGTCTCCCTTTCGAGTCTCAGTGTCCAAGTTAAGGGCCATGAAAAAGAGGCCAAGTTAAGGGCCTCTTGTTGTTTTCTCCTGACAGTAGGGTCCATCTTGTTAACCCTTTATAGGCTAGCAGGACTCATAGGTGAGAGGGTGATTATCAGTCACAGGGCTCCATTCCTCCTAAATAAAGATGGGATCTTCCTTTAGGATGGTCCAGGGACTGCTTCACCAGAGGACCTGTCTGTCTATCAGACAGAGTGGCAGATTGCCCCAAAGGAACCCTGTTTTCTGCATGGTTAGTGTAAAGAAGGCCATCTCAGTCCTGTCTCTCCCCAGGGTCCAGAGTGTGACCATATGTGTTCTGTCTGTGCTTCTAAAGCTCCCAGCATCCCTATTTATTGCCTCTGGACCACAGAGTCTGGCTGGGAGGAAGCCAGGTATGCAGAACAAAATTAATGGCTTTGTTTGGGAGTCTCAGATGAGAGAGAGAGAGAGAGAGAGAGAGGGACACACACACACACACACACACACACACACACACACACACACACCCGGAGCAGACAGAGACACACACAGAGAGACAGAGACACACACAGAGAGACAGAGAGAAAGGGAGAGGAGAAAGAGAATATCATGGAGTTTGGATTTGAGAAAGTGTTTGATGCTTCATTTCATAAAATCTCACTCACCAAATTAATTTGATGATCAGGTGGCTCAGATGCTGGCCACTGACCCAAGCAAAAGTCAGAGGCAGATGACAGTGGATCTGCTAGGGAGGAGGCACCAGGAGGAGGCTGCCATAGGGCTCAGAGGCAGGGTGACTCTTAATTAAACTCTTGTCTGATGAACAGCATAACCAGAGCATCAATAACTGCTGACAGATGGATCCAGGTGAGGTGTCAGCAAGAAGGAAAACTGGGGCAGTGAGTTTTGTCCATCTGGATGCTAACGCCCATCAACAGCCCAGACCTTCATTTTCCCATCTATCCTGTGTCATGAGGATGCATAAATGCCCAAGAGGCAGGATGGCCAGAGGGTGGTATACCCTGCTTGTGTTTGTGAAGTGTATGGTTGTCTCTGGGCCTGGCTGTTTCTTTTGTGCACCTAGGTACAGCTGCACAGGTTAGGCACTGCACTTTTTCTGGGACTTGTGTGGCAGTGTCTTTGTATGTGGAAACATGTGTGAGGGTGTATGTGTGTGTGGATAGTGTTTGAATAAAGCAGTGGCCACTCTATAATGTGCTTGAAAAAGCTGAAGAACCTTTCTCCTCCACATGGGGCTGGATGGGTGGAGGAGGAGTGGTCTGGAGATGAAGCCCCACCCCTGTGGAAGAACAAAAGCTCATTCCTCTTTACTAGGTGTCCCAGGCCCCCAGCTGTCTTTCCCATGTAATAAGGAGGGGGGGGGGACAATGCTATTTCTTATTCTTTATTTGCCCAGAGTACCTATGATTTTCTTTCTTTCAGAATCCAATTTTCTCTTGACATTTCTGCCTGTTGTAGCAAAGCATGACCTTTGTAAGAGGACATGGCTGGCAGCCTGCTTTCTGCCTGGGGCTCCCCGGAACTCCTGGCAGGCTCTCTGCCTGTTCCTTTCTCAGAAAGAAGCTAGTGTACCTGGGCCAGCCCTGCCTCTAGGGTGGCTTGTTCCTATCAGAAACCTCTTTGGCCAGTGGCCTGCTTTATCGGGAGCCAGTGCCTTTAGGCTCAGCGAGCACAGGGTCTCCGCAGGCTGCCAGCTGGTAGCTTCTGCAGCATAGGTTGCATTCGGTTGAGCTCTGGAGAAAACTAGGGACATAAAGGCTTAGGCTGGGAATCTTGGCAAATTTTTGCCAGGATTCCCTTTTGAGTTTCAAAGTTTGGGGCTTCTTTAATAGTGTGTGTGTGTGTGTGTGTGTGTGTGTGTGTGTACGTACATATAGGAGAAGGCCAGAGGTCAGCTTTGGAGCTATATACACTAGTTGTATGCAAGCTGGATGGTAGGCTCCAGGCATCTACCTATTTCTACCTCCCCACTGCTTGGGTTACAAACTTATTCTGCCCTACCTGGCTTTGGATGTGTATTCTGGGAATCCATCATGGGTCCTCATGCTTGCGTGACAAATATTTTACTGACCAAACTATGTCCTCAATCCTACTGTTCAGGTTTTATTCCCAAGGATGCTCTCCTTATTGTGCATAGGATGCTATACTTATTGCCATAGACAGTAGGCAGGAGAAACGGAGATAGTAAAAAGACTTCTACCTGGGTGCTGCAAGCACTCAGATTTGTTAAGGCATCACACAGGCTAATAACAATCAAGTCCTAGAGACTGCTACTGAAACCTGTGGCCTTTGATACCAGCTTCTGAGCTCGAAGACTACTGGTTATGTTTGGGCAGTGCCTCTCTGGGAATTTTCTGAACCCATTGCTGTATTTCTCTGAGCAAGAGTATTTGCTTTGGGGAGCTTGCCCTGGGGTTACCTTAAATGATCCTGATATAGTTTTTGTATAATCTGTGTTCTCTTGATAAGTGGGTAGCGGTAGAAGTTTGTAGGAGTAAGCCACAGGGGCTCTGTGAAGCAGAACGTGATGATTTTCATGTCCTGACATGTGTGGGACTTCTTGGGATCATTGAGTCTTCCTGGAGAGCTATGTGGGCTCAGGAACAGAGCAGCAGACTTTGAAACTATTACAAGGGGTCTCTTTCCTTTCTATAGTAGTCCCCTGAACCCTCAGCATTGGATTGCATTAGAAAGTTACTAGGTTTAGGACAGTGTAAGTCCTAGCCATCTTATCACAAATAGGCTGCAGCTGATGAAAAGG
Organism: Arvicanthis niloticus; assembly: GCF_011762505.2. Lineage (NCBI taxonomy): Eukaryota > Metazoa > Chordata > Mammalia > Rodentia > Muridae > Arvicanthis > Arvicanthis niloticus. The sequence goes on along the minus strand of NC_047658.1, from coordinate 50,114,683 downwards.
GGTTGCCCTCTTCCTTAACTGTTCTTATATTTGAATATCTCTTTTTGTTTCATACTGAGTACATTCTCAGGTCTGTGGGTCTTAGTACCAACCCATTTTTCTGATAGACTATTTGGTTTCACTCTCTAGGTATCTAACAGACATCTCAAGCTCAATGTTCATAAGGAGCAAAAATTCTTTCCTTAATACCTTAACTGCTTTGGATAGATGTTATTTGTAAAAAGCGATGGGTTTATTTTGACATTTTTATACATGCATATAACTTATGAGTTGATACATCTGCCATCGCCTTCTCTTAAGTTTCTCTCCTCTGTTATCTGATCCAAGAGGATAAGTTGGCCCCACTGCCCAAAGTTGATTCATTAGTTGACTTCATCATCTTGCTAAATGCCTCACTAGTCACCAGTGGATTCATGGCTTTCTTTGTTGTGTGACAAAAGACTTGACATAATACAGTTATCCATAAGTTATCCATAAGGAAAGAATATTTTGGTTCATGGTTTCAGAGAGTCCATGCTTTCTCGGTCTCATATCCTTAAGTATTGCATCATGGTGGTATGTGGAAGGCTGTTCAGTCTTGATAGACAGGAGGCAGACAGTACTGCAAGAAGAGGCCAGAGGTAATACATTTCCAAGGATTCATCTAGAGGAATTTTCTCTAGAGGAGTTTCTGCCTCCTCTAGGTAGATCACACCTTCTAAAGTGTCTCTGACTTCTCAAAATAGTGCCACCAGCTGGAGAAGAAACATTCAAAATATGTGTCTTTAGAGGTCATTTCCTATTCAAACAAATAGCATCCACCACTCAAGTCACCTTCCTCTTTACTCAAGGCAAGCTACATTTTCTGATGGCTTTATCTTCAGCACTTACTTTGAACCCACCTCTCCTCATTGCCTTCCTCTCCTCTCCTCTCCTCTCCTCTCCTCTCCTCTCCTCTCCTCTCCTCTCCTCTCCTCTCCTCTCCTCTCCCCTCCCCTCCCCTCCCCTCCCCTCCCCTCCCCTCCCCTCCCCTCCCCTCCCCTCCCCTCCCCTCCCCTCCCCCCTCCCCTCCCCTCCCCTCCCCTCCCCTCCCCTCCCCTCCCCTCCCCTCCCCTCCCCTCCCCTCCCCTCCCCCTCCCCTCCCCTCCCCTCCCCCCTCCCCTCCCCTCCCCTCCCCCTCCCCTCCCCTCCCCTCCCCTCCCCTCCCCTCCCCTCCCCCCTCCCCTCCCCTCCCCTCCCCTCCCCCTCCCCTCCCCTCCCCTCCCCTCCCCTCCCCTCCCCTCCCCTCCCCCCTCCCCTCCCCTCCCCCCCTCCCCTCCCCCCTCCCCTCCCCTCCCCTCCCCCCTCCCCCTCCCCTCCCCTCTCCTCCCCTCCCCTCTTCCCCTTTCCTTCCCCTTCCTTCTCTTCTTTTTTCTCCCCCTTCCACCTTTTGTCTCCCCTTCCTATTTCCCTTCATTTCTTCCTCTTTTCTTGCTTAGAAGATAGTTGAGGTCCCCTAACTATCCTGTCAACTTCATGTCTTCATCTCCCATTTTTTTTTTTTTAAAAAGGTATATAGTTAACAACACATTACCCCTAAGAGCCACCCAACACTTTCTGTTGCTCTTTGGAGTAATACCAGTCTCTTGCCAAGGTCTGTAGATGTGGCATGAATCCCTGGCTTGCTTATCCACAGTGAGTCTCTGTAATGTTATTCCTGGCTTTCAGTTCATCCTTATTATTTCTTTTGCCAGGTCCCACGTTACCTTCTCAGAAGGCTCTTCTCCGAGCACCCAAGTGAAGTAGTCCCCCTCCCAATTTCTCATGTCACTTTGTTTATACTCTTCCTTCTGCTTACTCATTTGTAATTTGAATATAAGGTTTCATCTTTCTTGTTAAAGATCTATCCCTCAGGCCTCAGCATAGCCTATATTTGACTCTTCTATAGCAAGTAAAAGTCTAAACATAACTGCACATGAAAGCATGTGTGTGTGTGTGTGTGTGTGTGTGTGTGTGTGTGTGTGAGAGAGAGAGAGAGAGAGAGAGAGAGAGAGAGAGAGAGAGAGAGAGAGAGGATGTGCATGCAGGTGTGTGTAAACAGGAGTCTGTTTGCTTTGTTACCTATGTGTTTAATAGATACAAATATACACATGTTCATGTGGGGATGGATGTTTATCTAGATGGAATCAGCACTGCATCTGTTCCCATCAGCAGAGGAGTACATTGTTCCTGGGTTGCCATTTCATTTCTCGAGGTATCTAACTTCTACCTTTAAGGGCTGTTGTCACATCAAACATTGTTTGTTGAGCCTGGCGAAGTAATAACCATGAACGTGTTTCTTCTTTTATTCTGAAGACTAATGGCTGCTCCCTTCCCCTGTACATCCTAATGAGAACAATTAAATAGCCATTAGGAGAAGAGATGTGTGAACAAAAGGCTGATGTCTTGATCTCTCGAATGGGCATGTGTTCTGGGGGAGGGACAGGTAAGAAGAATTAATAAGAAATCTGAAGATTTCCTGCCTGTGTGGATGTAAAAGATATTGTGAGCTTGAGTATTCACTGAACTATTGTTTAGAGAAAGTTGCTTCAAACAGGCTCCCTGAGCACTTATGAAAGGGCAGTATGGAGGGGTAACCAAGAGAACCATGTTGCTTCTTGGATGTATAAAACCCTACCCCTTTTAAAGGCTTTAGCATCCTTTTCACAGCTGCCCTGTGGTCTCAACTATTAACCGCAACACCATTAGCAAATGTATATCATGGTATATAAAGGTAGCTATATCATTAGATACATCAGGTAGACATTAGAGTGAAGAAAAAGAAGCAGAGCAGAGCCTGCCTCCAGATGTCAAGTTCTCCATCAAGGGTGTTCCTGATGCTGGATCCATTCTTTGACTACCCCTTTTATTTGTCAATTTTGCAGAAACTTGTCGAGTAACCGGCTCACCACACTCTCCTGGCAGCTCTTCCAGACGCTGAGTCTTCGGGAATTGTAAGTTCGGAATTGAAGACTTTGTCCAGGTGGCGGAGTGCCGGTAATGGATGGGTGGGAAGTATCAAGAGTATCAAGAACTGGAGCTACCTGGTGGCTGGGCTGTTTGGGTTGGATGGCATTGAGCATACCATGTTCAGGGACAGTGACCCACCCTATTTCTGGACTTGACTTCAGATGCTTTTGCTAGGCATGCTGTTAGGAAAAGACAGAATCTTATGTTCTATCAGCATTTAGTTTTGTGATCTGCAGGTAATTAGCAGTAGCAGCTTTATACTTATAATAATAAGGATCTCAATTAATTTCTAATAAGCATCATTTGCTGTACATAATTTTGTAGCTTTACCAGGTATGCTTTTGCTTATGTGAGCTTAGATTAGACAAGAGTCATGGGGGCAGGTAGGTATCCTTTTCTGCATTTTGTGAACTCTGAGCCCCAGAAATTCATTTGAGAATTAACTACAGTTGCATTGAGAAGGACTCACACAACTGATTCTCGAATACAGCCTTCCAGCTTCCGACTGTATCGCCTTTACAGCACTCATGATTTCCTGTCAACTTATTTGGCTTGCTGTTTAGGCATTGTGAGTATGGGAGAGGGCATTTATTTACTTTATCTGTGTGGACTGCTTAGCTCTGCTGCATTCCAAGGCTGATCAATGCAATCCTACCCCAGCCAGCCATTTTGGGTAAACAGATGTTGGCTGGATGAGTGAAAATTCGTGACCACTTCTGGGGAAAATAACTCACGTTGCTGGGTGAGTCATCAGGGTCATCTCTGTGCATGAAGGACAGTGTATTATGTTGAGGGAAGAAATCAAGGAATAAATTGAAATGGAATTGAGGCATGGATGGAGTTAGGGAGTCTGAGTTTTAGAGACACTGCTCATGTGTTCCTTTTTACTTGGTGACTCAGATCCAAATTCCCTGACTGTGAGCACAGGCAGTGTTTACTAAGAAGCAGTGACCATGACCTTGGACTTCTGTCTTGGTTACAGGCCTTTCACCTTCTTTTCTTTCTACCTGCCCAGTTATAACCTTGGTTTTCTCAAACTAGCTGATAGAAATGAGATCATTTACACCCCAGTAACCCATTACCCCTGACAACTTTGCATATTAGCCTTGTCCTTATGGCTTGATTGCTTATATGATACTTTCCAAAGCCATCTCAGGGACAGATACAGAGACATTATCACTTTGAAGGTGTTGCTAACTGGGATTTGTGGTCATCTCTGTATTTAGAAAGTAAAAACAGAAGGACCAACAGTTTAAGTTTAGCTTGAGCTACATAAGTTACAGGCTGGTCAGTTTGGTCTGCACAAGGAGATCTAGTCTTAAAAAAAAAACCAAACAATATTACTGTATATTGCTTTCCTTTCTTAGAATTGTGTAACACACACACACACACACACACACACACACACACACACACACACACACACACACACGAAACCCAAAACCAGCCAGGGTACTACTCTGAAAATTCTGGTATAAGCACCAGTAGACCCAATGATCAGAATTCTAAGTCCCATTTGTTTGAGATTTACGGATACCAGTAACACCTCCTACAATAGCTAAAAGAAGATAAACATAACCTTGTGTATAAAACATTCTCCCAAACATACTATGTCACAGACCTCCAATGTCAGGGACAGTGTACTTGATGTGTTATATTCATTTCATCCTTGAGCTAGATGTAACTTGATGAAGGACTTTTAGGGGTAAATTGGCTTGGCCGTTACAATTATTACCATCACTGATTTCCAAACTATACCTTTGTGCCAGGCACTGTGACAAGGAACTTACTAAGTTATGTATGCTTTTTAATAGAATTTAATCCTTAGAACAATTCTTTAAGGCAGGAATTCTCACTAGCACTCCACATTGGAGGGCACTGAGTTGCTTAGTAAGGGAAGACTCTTGTTTCAGGTCACCCATTAGACAAATGGTAGTGGGCAGACTGAAAGCCTGGACCCACACTTAACTGTCCCCTACTGCTTTTCACCCTATTTTATACTCTGCAGCAAGCATGTGGCCATGACTCTCTGCTAGGTTTCCCTTTGTATCAGCCATATATTTTATTGCCATGGCATGGATAAGTTATAACTTTCCTCTTTTAGAGCAGTGGGTAAAAGGAGACTGATGAGACACAAGTTTAGAGAGGATGGGTTTGTTTTAGCTTACAACAGAGAGGATATTGCCCATCACAGTGAGCAAGGCATGGCAGCAGGAACATGGGGCAGCTTCTGCAGTCAGGGATCAGAGCGAGATGAAAGCTGATGCCCTCTCACTGTCTCCTTTTTATTCAGCCTGAGACCCTAACCCATGTAATGGTGCTGAACACATTTAGGGCATGTCTTAGCCCCTCCATTAACCCAGTCTACAAGCTCCTTCACAGATATACCCAGAGGTATGTCTCTTAGGTGATTCTGAATCCAGCCAAATTACAAATGATAAAGCAGGTAATAGGTACTTTTCTGTTTCGGAAATAAAACACCATGAGCAGTGCAACTTATAAAATGAAGGGTTTATTTGTGGCTTATAGTTCCAGTGGGATAGGAGTCCATCACCAAAGTGGCATGGAGCATTACGGCAGGCAGGCAGGCAGGCACTAGAGTAACTGCCAAGAGCTTACATTCTAACCCACAGGCCGGAAGCCAAGAGAACACACTGTGGGTGGAAGTGGGCTTTTGAAACCCCACCTCAAGACACAGCTCTCCCTACAGAGCCACACCTCCCAACTCTTCCCAAATAGTCACCAACTGGGGACCAAGTTTTTAAATGCCTGAGACTCATAGGGGACACCTCACTCAAACCACCACAAAGCATAATGACCTCAAACTGATTGGGGGCAGAAGGCCTGTCTTTCTTGCATCTAGTTCTTCTAGGATCCCTGCCCCTTCACATAGCGGAGGCCAGAGACAGCACTCCTCAAGAAGTTGTCAGGGTCTGCTAAAGGCTGAATTATTGAGAAAATGTTCAGTGTTCTTTCTAAGAAATCGTTGGATGTGAAATCAATTGTGTGCTGCCCCGGTGACCTGCTTCATGGGGATTTAGAAACAGTTGTTCTGTGGATATATATTTAAAGAAAATGTCACATTTCTCCCAGAGGATCATGGGATTCTGCATTCATCTTTGCCCGGGATCAATACACCGGTGAGCTAGCTGTAACTTATGGAGGAATGAAGACATTCCTGGCGGTGTGAGTCAGTGTATGAGTGCCACCATGTCCAAACAGTATTTTATTTCTGTCATAGTGTTAAATCAGAAAAAAATTATAGTGGTGGATGAAGAAGCCCCCCTCTAATGAGCGATCACCCTGGTAGGGGTCTATTTTTTGAGGAAGAATTGAATGCTGAGAGTGGAAAATTTATCTTTGGGCTGAAGGGGACTGAACATTGGCTCTTAGCTGTGGCTATGATTAAAATCCAAACAATTGCATTTCCTGGCAAATGGAAGAGGGGGTAGGATTTTCTTGTCTGACTTCTTGATTAGTCCACATGGCGCCATCTGCCATGAGCCGTCTAGACCGCCAAGGTCTGCTTGATGGAGCCTGTGGGACGAAATTTGGGGTTGTATCCGGTGTTTTCAGAGAGAATGGTGGCCTTGTAGGAGATAGACTCAGTGTGCTGAGATAGCCAGGAGAGTCATGAGACAGCTGTGTGAGGCTTCCAGTGAGCATCTGCAGAAACAAACAGGGTAAATGGGATATCTAACTATTTCTTAGCATGTTCCCCTCTGCCATGAAGGCTCCTTTGAGGGTCTTTGCCATGCTCCATCCAACCTCTCTCCTACAACATAATTCTTCTTGTAACAGTTGATGGTGTAGTTGACAGAGTTGAAGCTCTTCATTAGAAAGGCTGAGTATGCATTCCCATTGGGAAAGAAGAAAGGCACCCAGTAATGAATAAATACAGGGTCCTGGCTCATCCTTGAAGCTACCACATATGGGAGTTATTTTAACCTGTTTTGCAAATCAGGGATTCAAGGCTAAGCCAAGTCAAATAACTAGGCCAGGATGACATGGCTGATGAATTGGTAATCTGGAGACTAATATTATGATGTTCAGGATGGTCACCACGTGAAGCCACTGTTTCCAAAAATCATTCTTTTTTACCCCCTCAAATAGTGCCACACTCTGAATTCTCAGCTTGTCCTTCCAGGAGCCAAGATGGCTGGCACCCCTAATAGGCAAACCCCAAATCATCAAATCATTTCAGAGTTCTTGCTGTGTGCCAAGACCCTTCTTGTAGTCTTATTTTTATGAGGTTCGAGGGAGGACCTTTGGCAAACACCTGACTAAGTCTTCTTCCAGCTCAGGAAGTGCCCTTCTTACAGAGCAAGCTGAGACTATCTTCTGAACTTTGCTATGGAGTAGCCAGCAGTATTTCAGTGGTAGATTTGATGGACTCTGGCTTGACATAATACTTGCTCAGGAGTTTCTGGCTACTATCCTCCCCCACCCCGAAACTGGAACTGTCTGTCCTAAAATCAGAACAAGATTCAGCAAGATTGTTTTAGAGATAAAGGATGAATAAGGAAGAAAAGATGTTTGGGTTCTGAATCCCATGGTATAACTTAGGCAATGGCAAGAGGCACCAGAGGTTCATCAGCCCACAACACAGAAACCCTCCAGAAACCCTCTGAGGACCTTTAGTGCATCCTCAGCAGGCTTCTCTTAATACCCCACAGACATGGAGCAGATGTGATTAAAATAGATTGGAATATTTCATTTTCTTAAAGCAAAGTGATAATTACTGCTGTTGTAATTTGCAGATTTAATCGACTTTGTAAAACACTCAGTGTTAAAGAAGGCTGGGCTGACCCTGGCATTGTCCTCCTCCCTGTCTTGACTGGGATCACTCTGAAAGCCCTCAGACAAGATACATCCATCCAAGGAGTTCCCTCACTTAACTCTATTGCTAATGTGGTAGTTTTGGCTTCTTTGTGACTCCCTTTTAACTCACGAAGCATGTAGACACATATTAGTGCGAAATAGAAACTATGTGGAATATGATTCGTCTGAGTTGAGTCCTGGAGGATTTTTCTGGCAGTTCCGTTTCTGATGTCTGCCTTTTTAAGTCACTGCAAACCTGGTGACTTCAAAATGATGAAAACATTTTTGTTCATCATCCTGAGGCTATAATCTGAGTTAGGGTGTCACCAGAGCCCCTCTACCTTCAAAGGCTCTGGGGTTTAAGACCTCTCTGACATTGCTAGATACTAGTTGCTCCTGGTGCTTTTGGGTTTGTGGCAGCATCCCTGGTCCCACTTTCCTCATGGCTGACATCCATGCCTCCTCCAGACCCTTTCTAAAGATACTCGTTCTTGCAGGTCAGTTTAGGAACTACCTCAGAATGATGTAAAGCTAACCCTTTAGCTTACCTTGATCCTGTCAACAAAGATCATACTCATGGGTCCTGGGGTTAGGACTTGGACAAAATATATATGGAAGGCACTGTTCAACCCATTACTCAGGATAACTGAGTTAGTTCAACTTGCATCTTCTATTTATTCACTTTTAATATAGTCGATTATCTCCAGGAGGCCTAGGCTATACCCCTTGTCTGGTGGACAGCGGCCTTACCCCTGCACATGTGGATCTCCTCTCTCTTTTGTACAACCTGGATCCAGAATTGTACCTGGCAGTGCTGATGGTCTGAAGGGGAGAGGGAAGCCACCCTCATGATGACTGGAGGGGCAATCAATGTTTTCTGAACAAAGTCATGGCCTTGGCTGATCCTGCAAAGCAGGTTTTTTTTTTTTTTTTTTTTTTTTTTGCCTGTGACTGTGACTGTGACTGTGCCTGAATGAGGCTGAGTTAATCTTGTGGGAACTCCCCAGGGCCCTGCAATTAGGCTGTGGGCCATCTTGAGGCCAGGGCTGGGCACCAGTAAACTGTGCCCTGAAGCAGTTGCTGCTGTATTATTCATGGGGCCTTTTGCATTATTGATGGAGCATAGAGCAGGGCTCTAAGCTACTGCCCCAGCAGCTATGATTGAGACTCCTCTGCTGAGCTTGGACTGCGTGGGAGAAGGGAACCACAATGTCCAGCTTAGGACTAGGACCTTTGTGTCTCTCTCTCTCTTTTTTTTTTTTTGTCAATCTTTTTTCATCTGGATGAAAAGATGATTGTGCATTGATCCATGGGATATGCAGAGTGCTACAGTTTGGAACTTAAACTGTATTTTGCGAGGATGTCTTCTTAGCCACCCCACATACCCTCATATTCCTGAGCAGTTTCTAGCAGACTCTGGTGAACAGCAAGGCACCAGATCTTCAGGTACACCCCTTCCGCTGGAACAAGCTGTGTAAGCAAAGCCTGGGAGAGAAAGGATGGAAGGAAATGAGCTGTTACTGAGCCAACGCCTGGCATGTCGCAGACAGCTCAGCTGACTCTTCTGCCAGCCTCAGGATACTTTGGCATAGTCTGTCTTTTGGGCCACTGAAATGTTGGGTTGTATCCTCACATGAAATCCAACAAGAAGGTGGACTGTATTATGCTCTATGTGGCTTGAGGCAGTGCTGCTTGAGCTCCTTCCTCACTTGTCTGCTCTTTTCAGTGTAGGTAAATAATTTGTATTTATACATCTATTTATTAATAAATGGCTGCATCTTGTCAGGCAAGCAGCTGGGGAAATCCAGGCTGACGTGGTTCAGTTTGTGCATCTTGGAGCCTCTGGACTCTCAATGCCATTCAGTGGGGTTATCAAGGCCTCTCCCCAGGTCTCTGCATGGGGAGCCCAAATCATTCCTTTCCAAAGACTGCCCTCTTTTACATTGATTGTACACGGATCTTGATTTTCTGCTTTCCTAAGGACGCCTTTAGGATCAGATGTCCCTGACTTCCCCACACTGCTTCCTTGGAGAAGGTTAAATGAAATACGTGTGTAGGACACTGCCACAAGAATAATAGAAGTACTACTCTGGTTACTTTGTGTGTGTGTGTGTGTGTGTGTGTGTGTGCGCGCGCACACAAGTGTACACTGTGACCTGGATCATAGAGGTCAGCCTGTTAGTCCTCAGGTGTCAGTCACCTGTTTTGTGGGACAGGGTTTTTTATTTGTCCCGGACTCACTAACTGCTAATTAAACTCCTGAGCTTCCAGTTCTGCCATCCCACCACCAGTCTTATTAGTGTTCACCTGATCTTTTACCATGGGTCCTGGGAATTTAAACTCAGGTTCTCATGATCAGACAAGATGTAGTTTGTCAGCTGATGTATCTGTCACATCCCCACACTTGGTTCTTTCTCTTATTTCTCTTTTACGTTTTTCTCATCTGTCTCATTTCTCAGCTACAGAGGCATCTTATATAGCTCTGGGGCCATCTCCTCCAAGGTTTCCTGATTCACCTTCCCTTTCCTTCTCCAGGACCTTGACCTCTCCCTCCTCTGACTTTCTTTCTTTTTCTCCCTTTCTTCTTTCTTTATTTCCTTTTTTGACTTTTCTTTCTTTCTAATTAATTAATTCACTTCACATCCCAATATCAGCCCCACTCCTCCCAGTACCTCCTCACACAGATCCTCCCCTAACTCTGCTCCCCTTCTCTGAGAAGGGGTCCTATGGGTCTCTGCATCTCTGGGTCTCTGGGTCTCTCTCTCTTTCTCTCTCTCTCTCTCTCTCTCTGTCTCTGTCTCTCTCTCTCTTATACACACACACACACACACACACACACACACACACACACACACACACGACTAGCCTGCCCTGACTTTCATTCCTGTTGTACTCCATGTCACTGTCTACTCATGCTTTCTCCTTTGCGTTCAATCCAATGTTTCTTCTCCTGGTTATTTCTCACCCTCTGGAGACCAACAGCCCACCCTTCATTGCACATTTCCATCCTCCTCACTCTTTCTTTCCCTCTGCCTTCTATTCTTCCCTTTCCTTCTATTTTAGCAACACATCAAAGCATCCCTTGTTGTCTGCAGAACTCTTGTATCTCTTCCCAATTTTAGTCTCTGTACTCTAGTGCCTTAAATGGTGGACAATGGAAAAGAAGGAAACCTGGGGCAGAGTTCCTATGATCCTCTCAGGTGAAGGTAGGAGATGAGGTGATGTTTTCTTTCATAATGCCCCCTGAGGTACCATTTGTCCTTTCTACTCGTATCCTCTTCTGAGGGGACCGTGGAGCCTTTCAGAGACTGCATGACATGGAAGCAACATGGCTTTGACGAGCAATAGCATCTGTGGCAATGCATAGTGGTGCTGTGCATTTTCCTCAGTTTCAATTTATTTATTTTTATATTTAAAGAATATTTTAAAATCAAAATGTAATCATATCAATTCCTTCTTCCCCTTTTATTTTCCTAACATCTCCCATGATCCCTCCTCACTCCTAAATTTTTGTTATGTGTATATAATTTCAGGTCCAAGCACTCTATATTGTGTGACTAATTGTGGGGTCTGGAGTTCATGCCTAGGAGAGACTAATTTTTCCTCTCAAAAAATCATTAATTTCCTGCAGTTCTTTGTCTTGGGATTGGACCTGGTGAAATTTTCTCTATTTTGTTTTAGCATCTATTTGATATTGTCATTGTCCAGGTCTTTGAAAGGCAGCCATTCATGTGAGACAACCTCAGAAACAGACTTCCTGGTCCTCTGGTTCTTACAGTTGTTCTGCCCCCTATTCCTCAGTGGGTCTTTGGTGTAGGAGTCATGTTTGTAGAACTGGTCTCTCCAGGATCCATTGTATTTTACATTGTGTTTGGTTGTGTTTTTCTGTGATGGTCTCCATTTGCTGTAAAGAGAAGCTTCTTTGGTGAGTAGTGAGAGCTACATTTATCTGTTGGTATAATGTTACATTTTAGACTATAGTTGGGAACTATGTCTAGGTTTCTTGTGCCAGGCGTGGTTTCCCCTGCTGGTTGGGCCTTAAGTCCAATTAGACAGGTGTTGATTTTCACCAACACATGAGTGCAGCTATTGCACTTTTAGGGATATTTTAGAGATATCTCACCATGCTGATCATTGTTGTGATTGATAGGCATCACAGCTGTATAGGATTATTGATTGATTTCCTCATCTGGTAACTTGCATAGTACTTTTTGATATTATAAAAGACAGACTGCAGGAAGGAGGCTTTCAGTCTAGATCAGTGGTTCTCAATCTTCCTAATGCTGCGGTCCTCCAATACAGTTCCTTATGTGGTGACCCCCAACCATAAAATTATTTCCTTGCTACTTTATAACTATAGTTTTTTTTTTTTACTGTTATGACTTATAATGTAAATATCTGATATACAAGCTATCTGGTATGCAACTCTCAGAAGGGTCATGATCCCTCAAAGGGGTCTCGGCCCACAGGTTGAGAACTTCTAGATTAAATCTAGCTCCAGTCTTCCAAGTCTTGTGCCCTAAGTGAGTGGTGTCTTCTTCGGTAGGGGCTGACCTTCGACCTTTCAGAGGCAACCAAAGATAACAGCAATAGTCTATATTGTTTTGGGACCCACAACTCAGATGGGTTTTCCATGCCACATACTGGAGTTTTTGTTAGGTCTTGTCAGCACAAGTGATGCAACTTTGATTTGTGCATAAGTATTACTTTAGGGAGCTGTAAAATAATTCCCTGAGGTTTTATCAAACAATTTTGGGGGTTATCTGTCCCTCTCCTCTCTTTCCCCTTTTGTATTGACTTCACTATCTTCTTCCAATCACAGCATCTCATTTCCACTTTCCCCTTTCAGATCACTTGTATCCTGTTATTCCCGTTAAGCTCTCCCCTTCTACACTACGGTATAAAAGTCCCTTTATACTTCCTGGTTTCTTCACTTACTGCATATTGTATACCCATTCCTGATGATTCACAGCTAGGAATCTTTTGTTTTTCTGGGTCTAGGCCACTTGTTTAATATGATCTTTTATAGATTCATCAGTTTACTTGCAAATTCCAAAGTTTCATTTTTTTCTTTACAGCCGACTAGTATTCCATTGTGTTTATGTACCACATTTACATTATCCATTCATTTATTGAAAAACATTTAAACTATTTCCATTTTTTAACTATTGTTAATAGAGCAGCTTTGAACATGGTTGAGCAAGTATCTGTGGAGATGGATGTTGGGTCCTTTGAGCATATGCCAAGGATGATACAGCTGGGTCACTTGATAATTTGATTTTAGTTTTTTGATTATTTGCTATACTGATTTCCAGAGTGCGGTTATCTATTTTATTCCTACCACAAGTGGATGAGGACTCCCTTTCCCTCCATCACCACTAGCATTTGTTGTTAACAGTTTTGTTGGTCTTAGCCATTCTGACTTTCTGAATGTGGGAGACAAAAATCACACGGTCACTTCAGTAGATACAGAAACAGCCTTTAACAAAATCTAGTATGCTTTCATGGCAAAAATCCTAAAGAGAGTAGAACATACCTCAACAAAATAAAGGCCGTGTATGACAGATATACAGTTAGCATTATCCTAAGTGAAGAAGAACTTGAAAAATATCCCATTTGAATCAAGAACAAGATGGCTGCCCACTGCTTTCACTTCCTTCCAATATAATGCTCAAAGCACTAGTTGGAGTAATAAGAGAAGAAGAAATTAAAGGGATACAAATAGGAGATGTCAAATTATCCCAATTTGCAGATGATATTATATTTGATGTTATGTATAAAAGTCCATAAAATTTCATCAGGAAACTTTTAGATGCAACAAAAAATGATTACATCGAAGTGGCAATATACAAAGTCAACTTATAAAAACCAGTAGGCTTTCTATACACCAATAACAAATATGCTGAAAAAGATATCACAGACACATTTAAATTTACAGTATCCTTAGATAGTAAAACACCTTGAATGTAACCCAACCAAGGAGGTGAAAGAACTCTTCAACGAAAACTTCTGATGTACGAAGAGATGAGAGGGATGCTGGAAAGTAGTGAAACAGCCTATGTTCATGGTTCAGTAAAACCAGTACTGTGAAAATGACTGTCTTACAGAAAAGCAATTTACAGTTTCTATGCAATTCCAATTCAAATACCCACAGCACTCTTCTCAGGAATAGAAAAAAACATCTTAAAATTTATATGGAATTAGAACAGACCCTGGCTTGGATAACCAAAGCAATTCTGAGCAGAAAAAAAATGATACCAATGGCTGGCTATTGCAAATTACAAGGCATATTATAGAGTTATAGCAATACAAACAATGTGGTACTAAAATTAAAACAGACATGTAGACCAATAGAAGAAAACAAATGACCTAAATATGAACAATTGTAATACTATGTCTATCTGATATTTGACAAAGAGGCAAAACACACACACACACACACACACACACACACACACACACACACACATTAGAGGCAGCATCTTCAATAAATGATGCTGTAAAAACTTCCATTTCATATGCAGAAGAATGGATTTATACTTATATCAATCACCCTGCAGAAGTATCATCTTCAAGTGGATCACAGTGGTTTTACTTTGAAACCTTGAATGTTAATTCTGCTAGAAAAAAAAAAAAAAAAACCATAGGTAGTACCCTACGAGATATAGGTGTAGGAAGGGACTTTTTGAGTAGGACTCCATTAGCCCAGGAATTAAGGTCAACAACTGACTACAGGATCTCATACCCCACCCCCCACCCCCCACCCCCCACCCCCCCCACCCCCCCACCCCCCCACCCCCCACCCCCCACCCCCCCACCCCCCACCCCCCACCCCCCCCCCGCCAAAAAAAAAACTTATATGGGCAAGGAATGAATCAATGAAGCAAAGAAGAAACCCAGAGGGTAGCAAAAAATGTTTGCCAGTTTCAATGTGAACAGGAGTTCAGTAACACAGGTCTAGGCCCTACCAACCGGTCTTGCTGATTCCCGTATGTGAGTTAGAGAAGATGACCCTCATCAGCAGTTGATGTGACTCCATTCCAGAGCACTGGGTTTGAGATTCAGCTTTGCATTGGCTGGATTCTTTGAGAAATGCACAAACCACACAACTGTACCTGGTGATCCCGTGTTTATAAAACATTGTAACAGATGGACCAAGCTTTAGTTCTTATCTCCAGTGGTTTCCTTACTACTCTGTAGGCAAATTCCACATGCCCCAGTTTGCTGGTAAACTCTTCCACCACTTCTATTTCCCCCTCAGGCGCTCCTTGACATGAGTGCTGTACCCTGGCTAAACTTTGCTTTCCTTGATGGCTTCCTTCTTTCTACCTCTTTCTTTAGTCTTCTTGGCAAGAGCTCTAGAAGTCAGGGCCACATTGTGGGTGGCCCACTGGGCTCTACCGCACTTACCCTGGGAAGTCTAAAAACAGAGGATTATGTGAAAAACTCAAGCATGAAGCATGCATCTTAACTCCTCAAATTAATTATTTTTCTCACTGCTGTTATTAAATAATTCACAGAAGCAACTGAAAGAGGAGTTTATATGTGGTCGTGGTGGTTTGAGGGTACATTCCATTATGATGGTGAGTTTATGGTGGTTGGAGCACAAGGCAGCTGGTCACATTGCATCCACAGTTAGAAGCCGAGAGATGAGTGGTAATCCTCAGCTTGCTTTCTCTTCTATAACTTAGTTCAGGATCTCTCAGTCCATGGGATGATTTCATCCATATTCAGGGAAGGTCTTCCTTTTTCATCTAGTTACTTTATACAAAGAGGTGTGTCTCCATGGTGTTTATAAATCCAGTCATCAAGGTGACGGTGATGATTAACCATTCTACCCTTCAGACTTTGGATGGACTTCCCTGTTTGTGCAGGGAAACTAGTGGCTACCTGTTGGGATTGCTGGGAGAAGCAGATGCTCAAGAAAGGTTGGGTCTCTTCCCATTCCTTTTGTCTGAAAGAGCCTGAAGATCAAGGAGAAGTCATGGATGCTCTCAGGCTAAGAGGATGATAAGCTGTGTGGCTGTTGGTACATTCCACCTGTGATGCCCTAGTCATTTGGAACATGGTTCCTCTCTCTGAACCCCACTCTTTTCCTACAAGCTGACAAATGCTGATGCTTGCCTAACTATTTTAGAACTTGCCAGTTGTCAAAAATACCCAGTGCTTAAAAAATACGCAGTGACCCAAGTGCCTTTCCTCCAGGTGCCAACAGATCGATCCCCTCAATAGACCAGAGAGAGAATCATGTTCCCCTAATGGCCCTGACATTCAGATTCAGCTTGTGCTCTTTAAGGGTTTGGGGGATTGATTAGTGCTGTTCATCACTCTCCTAGTACCCCAGTAGAGAAGGGATGTGACTTATTCTAAATTACAAGGAGAATCTGTGGAGAACAAGGGCTTTGAACTTGACTCTTTCCCTATCAGCCATTCTTCTTCACTGGGGTGAATGCTCCCGGAGGACAAGGACTGCCCTATTCATCTCTCTATTAATAGTATTCAACCACAGCCAGATACCGAACAGGTGCTCATTAAGGAGTCATTGAATTCATGAAGGAATAATGCTGGTCTCACATGGGCTTATAATATATCTTGGAAATAGCTAACTACCTATTCCCCCAGTGAACACGTGTTTGGGGATCAGTCTTAGGTACTGTGAATGCAGCGAGATACAAAGCAGGTTACATCTCTAGCCTCAATAGAGCCTTTAAAAAAAAAAAAGAAAATCTGGGAAGACAAAGAAACAAACCAATATGAATATTTAAGGTGTTACGAAATGGTAATAGATTCTAGACATAAGAATGCAGCTAGTGAAGGGATGAACATTATCAGGACAGGATTGCGGTGACCTTGGTGTAGATGATGGCCAGAGAATGCTCTACAGTTTCTTAATGAAGTCATGGGAACCCATCTTACAGATAGGTTGGGAGAGAGTTTGGCAGGCAAGTAAGACAGCAAGGGCAAAAATTCCAAGGCAGGTTCAAACCAGTCATACTAGTGAGCTAATACACATCACGGTGAGTATGGCTGGATAGGTTAAGGGGGTGAGGGAGGAAGTGACCTCAGGATGATGGAGAAACATAGGCTGAGTATGGCTTTACTGATGACAAGGCAGCAGATGACATTGTGGAAAGTGGTGGTGGAGGGTTCATGGGGCTTTAAATTCCAGTATAGTTGGAAGCCATAGGATGGTTTTAAGGAGACGAACATCTCAGCTTGACACATGTAAAAGAGTCTCATTGCCCAATGACTTAAATGAGGTAATTTTTTTCAGTGAAATTATTAAGTTTGAAACTAAGTTCATGAACTTAATGCTATTTATTTATTACTTTATTTTTTTGTAATATTACATAACTTCCTTTTTCTTTTACTATTATTAATATTTTTTATTTCACTTGCAAGCATGTGTGTGTGTTGTGCATGTATGTCTATGTATGTGGACATGAGTGTATGTGAGCATGTATGTGCACCTGCATGTGGAATACAGAAGCTCTTGTTGAATGTTTTCCTTGCTTGAATCTGGAGCTCACTGGTTCCAGTTATTCTGACTAGCCAACTTGTTCTAGGAACCCTGTGTCTCTGCCTCCTGAGTGCTTGGACTATAGGTGGGGCCATGGACACTTGGCATTTACAGAATTTTATAGGTCTAGGGATCCAAATTCCTATCCTCATGCTTGAGTGGCAAGCACTTTATCAGCTGAGCTACCTCCTCAGTCTCCTTCCCTTATTATTTTTTAATTTTAATTTTTTACTGGTGTATATTCATTATAAAAAGTAAAGGATTCCATTAAGACAGTCTATTTCAAGTGTAACATGTTTTTGACAATATTCACTCTTAAATGTTCTTCTTTCTTTCCTCATTCCCTAGCTGCTTTCCTACTCCCATTTCTTCCTTTACCTTTCTTCTGATTTTGTGACTGCCCTTATATCTGTCCCTATCTCTCTGTCTTGTCTCTCTGTCTTTGACCCTGTCTTTTTGTCTATCTTTCTCTGTTTGTTTTTCTCTATCTTTGTGTCTCTGTCCCTGTCTCTCTCTCTCTCTTTCTCTCTCACGGTTTTATGCATCTATATGAAGTCTAGGATTCTAGAATGAGAGGAAACATGATGATTATTTATCTGAGTCTGGCTTATTTCATGGAGGAGCACCAGGGGTCCATTGGCCTCAGCCCTGGGAGGGAGCTGAACCATCCACCGTTCAGGGATTCCTTCCCCTCTCTTCTTGCCCACAGGAGACTGGAGCAGAACTTCTTCAACTGCAGCTGTGACATCCGCTGGATGCAGCTGTGGCAGGAACAGGGGGAGGCGCGGCTGGACAGCCAGAGCCTTTACTGCATCAGTGCTGATGGCTCCCAACTCCCCCTCTTCCGCATGAACATCAGTCAGTGTGGTGAGTGAGCATCAACACTGCCTGGTCTGGCCAGCATCCCACACACCCCAGAGAAGGGCTTGTTCCTCAGGCTGGCCTGCCAGGGCCTCTTTGCCAGCTGTCTCCAGCCTTGACCACTGTGGTGGGTGCAAATGAGATGAAACTTTACCCTTCCTGGTTATTTCTGTCTTGCCAGCTGTGGAAAGGGTAGTCCTAGAAAGAAAGCCAGAAAGGAATCCATGTGCCTTTCTTAGCTGATCCCTTTCTCTCTGAGTCACCTGTCAATCAAACATGAAGAAGCATGTTTTAATGTGCAGTCTCTAGACTTACTATATTGGGAGCTTCTGAGGTGTTTTCTAGAACACTTCTATGCCCAACCAGAGACTAGAGAATGGAATCCCATGGGAACTGGACACGCACCAATTTGTAAGACAGTGCCCAAGTCAGTTGAAGCTACAGGTGTGGTTGCTAGAACAGAATTCTATGAACAGGTGAACCACTCAGACCCTGCTATGTAGGAGCATCCCACTGTATGTACTTCAGTTCTTAGTTCTGCATTCTCTGGAGTGGGAGCTGTCAATCAGCTGGGGGTGGGGTTATAGTTAGTAATTGTCACATTGATCTGACAAGAGCAATTAAAAGACGGAAGACTTTGGTTCACACTTTAAGTGTATGGCCCATTATGGCAAGGAAGGCCTAGCTGCATGAGGGCAGTTTGAGGCAGTTGTCTACTTTGTATCCAGAGTCAGGTTCAGAGACAAGGATGAGTGTGGGTGCTCAGCTCAGCATCTCCTTTTTGTTTAGTTCAGGCCCTCGCCCATAGAATGGTGTCTGCCCACTTTGGTTAATCTCTCAGGCATGCTTAGAGGTGTATCTAGGTGATTTTTGAGCTTGTCAAATTGACACCATCACAAGGGTCTTGCACAAGTTCAGGAAAGTTGTTCTAGCTGTGCCAATGTTGTCATTGGGCAAGGCAAGAAGGACCACTGTCTGCCTGGTAGAGGCAGAGCTTCTCTGTGTACTGTCACCTGACATTTCATCTCCTTCTCCCCTCTGTCCTCCCAGATCTCCCTGAGATCAGTGTGAGCCATGTAAACCTGACTGTCCGAGAAGGAGACAATGCCGTAATCACTTGCAATGGCTCTGGCTCTCCATTACCTGATGTGGACTGGATAGTCACTGGGCTACAGTCCATCAACACCCACCAGGTAGGTATCCTATAACCAGGCCCACTAAGAGTTAAGGAATGAGCATTCCTTAATTATAAGGAAAGAGAGGGATATTGTGATTCTGTTCCTCTGTGAAGAAATGTATAGACTCAGATTCTATGGAGATGTAAGTTTCTTGTCATTTTGATCTTTGTTGTGGTACTCAACCTTCCATGCCTTGGTTTCCTGCTTCACGAAAACCACCCAGTTTTACCACTTACCACCCACTATTAATATAAGGATTACCTGAATTTTAAGGAATCCAGAACATGGTCTGTGTGTTTTCAGTAGCTAGACTTCATTCAGCTTTTCCTTCTTCACGAAGGTCTTAGGGGTTAGAAAAGGAAGGCATCCTTGTGTAAATGGTTGGTTATTGTCTTCTGATTGGGGTTTTCAGACCAATCTGAACTGGACCAATGTACATGCCATCAACCTGACCCTGGTGAATGTGACGAGCGAGGACAATGGCTTCACCCTGACGTGCATTGCAGAGAACGTGGTGGGCATGAGCAATGCCAGCGTTGCTCTCACTGTCTACTGTAAGTGCATGCCATCATGGAGGACAGAGAGGTACCAGACGGAGGCTGGGATGGGGAAGCTCTATTACTCGGGCTGATCTAGAGCCCTGACTGACCCTGGTCTTTCAAGAAGGCTTTTTCTTTGAAAGAAGGCAGAAAGGCTGTCATAAGGCAAACATGAAAAACATAGCTAAGAAAATTTCCTTCCCTCAGTGGAAGGTTTACCTCTCTAGTTAAGTTCCATTTTCAAAAATCACTTAGGTTGATCTATTTTACCTTTGGCATCCAGGAAAGGTCTCCATCTTAGGAGGGGAGCTCCAGCTGAGATAGAACCAGGATGCTTAAATAAAGACATGTGTTTTTTTCCATCTATTGGCCGGTCGTGGGAACTCTGCTTTACTTAGACTTTTCAGAGCAGGGTGAGAAGTGGGATCCCCATCCTACTTCCTAGAAGGTTCTTCAATACATAGGAGAATCTGTGTCCTCGATATCAGCTTGCTTTTCCCCACAGACCCTCCACGTGTGGTGAGCCTGGTGGAGCCTGAGGTACGCCTGGAACATTGCATTGAGTTTGTGGTGCGTGGCAACCCAACACCCACGCTGCACTGGCTGTATAATGGACAGCCACTGAGGGAGTCCAAGATCATTCACATGGACTACTACCAGGAGGGTGAGGTCTCAGAGGGCTGCCTGCTCTTCAACAAGCCCACCCACTACAACAACGGCAACTACACCCTCATTGCTAAGAATGCCCTGGGCACAGCCAACCAGACAATCAATGGCCACTTCCTTAAGGAGCCCTTTCCAGGTGAGTCATGTACACATCTTTTCTGGAAGCTGGGGGATGGGGGAGGTAGCTTGAAAGGATGAAAGGCACCGATGCCTAGTTACCTGAATAACTGAGCTCACACTGGGACAGAGAGAGCCACTATCTGCAACTTGTGCCAACTAGGACAGCCTCCATTTTCCATGGCTACCACAACAAACTTCAGGATCCCCTAGAAAAACCTGTTGTGCATATAAAGATATTGTATATTATAGTAGAGAAATCTGGGACTTTAGAGGTGAACAATGTGGTAGAGAATTTTGACCCAGTGTTTTGCTTACCTGAGAATGCTATGCAGGGCTTGAGAGTATACTTTTCTGAAGCCTCAATTTCCTCAGCTGTAAAATGGCCACAAGTACAAGTGCATTGCTCTACTGGAGTTTTATGGCTTTTGAATGAGTAAGAGGCAGGCTTGGTATGTGACGACGGTTCAGTAGTTCTCCATTGCTGTGAACTTCAGAGACGATTAGAGTGAACCTCATATTTAACAGATTGTGGTCTCAAACCTCAGCTGCAAGACTTGCCTTGCTCCTGGCCTCTAAGGCTAAGCTCTTTTCTGCTCCTGTTCAGTGGTAATGTAAAGGAGAAGTAGATGATGCTACCAGATTTTGATGGTACAAGTGTCACACTGACTGGAGCCAATAGTTGCAGTAATGGAAGACCTCTGAACTTGGGGGCGTGATTCTGGCTTTTTCATTCTGTCCAAATACCTTCCTGAAGTTGGAGAAGAAGAAAAGTCCAAACAGACTTAAAGAGAGAGGCTGTTGTGACGTTTCATGACGCATTATGCTGCTGATATATTTCTGCCCTTGTGGCTGTGTTTCTTTGGTGACTTTTGTGATTTGTGCTGAGGACAAACTACAAGACTTCCTGATTTTCAATCCTCAGAAGTCAGAGGTTCTAAAGGGATAGAGGAAGTGTATGGATTGCTATCACATAGTTCCAAAATAGAGAGGCATCAGAAGCTGGCTCCATGCTACATCTGTTTGGAGGAACGTGAGGTCACAGCTACAAATAACCACTGAGTGTTGGCTCTGGAAAGCTTATTTATCTCAGTGTAAGGGAAGGAGAGCTGGGGCCCCACAAGTGACACTGAAGAACTGAGGCTACAGATTGTCCTAAATGCTTGCCACTGATGTCCAAGGAATGACAGAGCCACACCAAAAAAGAATGTGCTGAGAATTGAGACCCTAGCACTTTCTAGACTCTGACCTCTCCCCTCGCCCCAACATCTCCCAAGTGTGCTTACAAAGAAACATCAAGGAATTTGCCATCGTGGACCATAGTGGGATCTCTTTTGGATAGAAGATGAGTCCTGGTCTGAACTGTGGCATCAGTGGCTTTTGAATATGGAGATAATAATTGTAGATCAGAGCAGAATTTCTGTTTCCAAAGGGAAGCTCTTGGGACATGGAGAGAGTCCTGGAATGTTAAAGAGGGAGGTGAGCCACTCTGAGCTCCTTCCTCCAGAGAGTGTTCTGAAAGCTCCAGGGCAGCAGAGGCTATGGGTGATGTGAAGGATTTAGCCCTTGTTTTACCCTCTCCCCTTCCAGGAGAGAACAGTTTCTCAGTATCCTCTAGCCATGTAGACACAGGCTGTGTACATACACATATATTTGTCAGAGTCAGTTGTAGATGGTTTGGTTTTTAAGGTTTCTAGACAAGCAGAGTCAATATCACCTGGGAATGAGTTAAATGACTTTAAATTCAAATTCTCAAGTTTTCTTAGTTCTCTTTAATCAGAGGCTCTGCAGTGAGTTCTGATGAGATGGATTTTCAATTTCTTGGGTGACTCTGACAATCCCTCCTTGGCAATCAGCTACCATTAGAAATTGGTGGCAACTCGGCCTCAGGAGGAGGGAAGGAGTGGGATATGGAGTCCCTGAGAAGCTGGAAGGAGAATGAAGCTCATCTGAGGATCCTTCCTTAGATGTGTCCACATTTCAGGATGGACCACTCTGTGCAGAAGTTTGCTTGTTTTATGAACCTTTGTGTTAAAGGAATTGGTGGATGATTAAAAGGCTGTGACAGGAAAGGTGGGCCACCCATGTCATGTGACAAGATAACTTAATGTTCATAAGAGTAAATTATCTGGAGGAGCAGGCAGGGATAACCTACAGTCCTCTAAGTTTACCCTTGTGCTGGCTCCAAAGGCAGTCTGTGCATCCTGCTCTTCTCTGTTGGCCTGAGCGTGTTAAGAGATCATATTTGTCATGTGTGTCTGTCTCTCCTTCCCAAGCAGCCAAGAGCTATGATTAAGAGCCAGAACTCGGAGGTTGGGCAGATGTAGGTCAAATTCCATTTGTGATTCTCAGGACAGGTGGCCCAGGATGCTAGGATACCGCTGAGCACATGGGCTCTGTGAAAGCTGGTAACTGCTCTGCACCTCTGTTCCTTCACCTGTGAATGGGCATGATCACAGCAGCCCCTGCCTAGGTGCACTGCAGATGAAATGAAGTTCAGCCCACCAAGGCTCAGCAGTGCACTGGGACAAGGAAAAGTCCTGATTGCTGTTGGTTCTTGTTATAGTTTCTCATGTGCAGAGGTAAGGAGAATTCAGGAGTTCTAGACCAGTAGTCATTCTCAGTCCAGGTGGGAAATCCTAGAAGATAGTCCCAGGGCAGGTTAGGGTAGTGACTATGGTTCAACACCAGAGGTCAGGTGTACACATAATTCCCTGTCAGTTGTGTGACCTTAGACAAACCACCTGATTTGCTTTTCCTTCAAAAAGTTGTGGCTGGGGTGGCAGAGAAATGGCTCGGTGGTTAAAGGCTCTTGCTACTCTTTCAGAGGGCCTGACTCCAGTTACCAGCACTTACACTGTATATCTTGAAATCACCTGGGTGGGATCTGATGACCTTTAATGGCCTCTGTGCCACCAACATATACACACAAATAAACCTAATAAAAGTAAATCTTGTTTAAAAAAAAAAAAAAAAAACAGTTGAGATGAGGAGCTAGAGAAATGACTCCACAGGTGAAAGCCCTTTCCTGTAACGGGAGTTCTCAGCCTTTCTAATGCTGTGACCTTCAGTACAGTTCCTCAAGTTGTGGTGACTCATAGCTATAAAATTATTTCATTGACATTTCATAGAGAATTTTGCTACTGTTACAAACCATAATGCAAATATGTGTTTTCTGATGGTCTTAAGCGACCCCTATGAAAGAGTCATTTGACTCCTCCAAAGGGGTCATGACCCACAAGTTGAGAACTGCTGCTCTTCAAACATGTGGACGTATGTTTGAATTCCTAGAAGCTATTTTGCAAAGGCCAGGCATGGTTGTGCATGCCTGAAATCCCAGCGCTGAGAAGGTAGACACAAGACAGACTGATTCGAAGAGCTGCCTGAGCAGTTAGCATAGCTGAAATTGTGAGCTATCTAGTTTCCACATGCACACACACATGGCTGTGCACATAAACAAACCATATATACATGCACTCCTTCTCTCTCTTTCTCTCTTACACAAACACAAACACACACACACACACACATACACACACACACAGAGAGAGAGAGAGAGAGAGAGAGAGAGAGAGAATAAGCAGCCAGACAGCCAGGCAGACACACAAGCATGCACATACACACACACACACACACACACACACACACACACACACACGCCCCACCCACCCACACAAACACATTCTCACACAATTGTGAATATTAGTCCACAGGAAAGATGCTGTTTGAAGTGTTACTGTCTGGGGGGTTGTAAGCAAATACATTCATTCACTGCATAGCCCTGTACCTGCTGGCTCTGTTCTTGTCTCAGCCTGTTGTAGAAATCAGAGGATAGATAATTCCTAGTATCCTTTTTATTCCAGCATAAATGTGTGAATTCTGGCTATCTCTAGAGAGCAGCCAACAGGTTTCCCTGTTCCAAAGCTGACATGCTTCTTATGTGTATGAATGCTGTCTGGCCCCAGCAAAGGACTTGCTGATTTATGCTCGAAAGTCATAGAACGATTTTTGAGATTACAGGATTCAAACATGTGGCCAAAATATTTGACTGCTGGAAAAATATTCTCCAATAAATGGGAGTCTGGAGAGAAATAGAAAATAAATGAATACTGTTAATCTGGCTCCTCTTTTCATGCTTCGAAGCTTAGGCTAAAGCCCCATCTCCTTCGTTATCCCCTAGACCAGATCTTCACCACCACCACAACAAACCAACCAACCAACAAGACAACAGTTGCTTTTATGCATATTTTCTGATAGATTCCACAGAAGGCACCCTATTTTCTGCAAATAGTCAGAGAAGAAAGCCAGCTAGTTTGTGTTTAGTAGCCCAATGACTACAGTTCCTAAGAGGCTTAGCCTAGGGCCTGGTAAATGAGTGAGTGGGTGAAGCAGCTGACAGTCAGCCAGGGAATGATTTGTCATTCAATATATTTCGGGGCCTGGCAGGCTCAGGGGTTGGCACTGTGGTACAATAGCTCCCAGAGGGCTTAGCAGCATTGTTATCACCTGAGAACTTAGAGAGGCCAATTCTTCAGGCTTGGGGGAATGGCTCAGTGGTGGAGGACTTGTTCAGAATGCACCAGTGCGGAGCTGGACGTGTGGCTCAGTGGTAGAGGGTTTGTTTAGAATGCGTCAGAGCCTTGGGGTATGGTTAGGTGGTAGAGGGTTTGCCTAACATATGTGAGGCCCTGGGTTTTATCTTCAGCAATACGTAGACTATTAAAATGTAGGCAGACATCATGAATCAGAAATTCTGGGTTGAGGACCACCAGTCCTGATTTGATTTCACTTCATTTTGAAATAAATCGGGTCTTAAAAAAGGGTCAAAGTTACAAACTACTGAGAATAAGTTTCTTCTACCTTTCACTTGGCCTATCCTAGATGACAGTGTCTCACTCAGCCACAATATGGTGCTCAAAACCAGGTCACAGACATCGATTTAACAGGGTTACCTAACTTATTGACTGCTGATGTAATCAGTGGTCCTAACAGTGCCCTGGGTTTTGTAGGATCCCACCCAGGATTAGGCAGACATCAAATTTAGTTGCTATATTGTAACCTCAGTCCCTTTGAACCTGGGATACTTCCTCAGGTTTTCTGTTTCTTTGTTTTGTTTTTGGTGAGAGCATCATGGAAATGTTTCTCCACCCTCTGGTCCATCCTGTTGAAGAATGCAGGATGCTGTCATGGCTTATCAGTAATGAGGTCAACTTTATCACTTGGTCAGATGCTGTTTGTCAGATTCTTCCACTGCAAAGTGACTTCTTTTACCCTTAGCTAATCAGAATAAGGCTTTGAAAAGATACAAATAGCTTGATTCTTACCATCTTTTCCAAACAGCGAATTTAACGTTCATTGATGATTTTTGCCTGAACAATTATCTATATAGTTATTTCCAAATGACAATGGTTTCTGCTTCAGTCCTTCCCATTGTTAGTGGGAATTCCACCGTAAGAAGAGTTACCATTCATTTGTTCAATTAGACATTTGTTAATGTGAAGGACTTGTCAGTGTCCTTATAATTCACATATTTGCTTTCTAGGTTTGTCGTAGTAAAGTGGTATCGACTGGGGGCTTAGATAGCAGAAACCCATTTTATCTCAATTCTGGAGGCTGGGAATCTGAGACCAACTGTTGTCAGGCTTGGTTTATCCCAAGACTTCTCTCCTTGGCTTGTAGATTCTTTTTATCCTTCATCTTTGTTTGACCTTCTCTTCTCCTGAGCACATCTATGCCCTAATTAATGCCTTCTTCTCAGGACTTAATGGCCGAATTTTCACAAGTGCACCTTGTCTCCAAATGACTTTCTGAAGTACTGAGGTTACAACTCAGTCATATGGATCTTGAGGCAGCACAAAGTGGTCCATAATAGACCGTGGCTCTTATCAGTGTTCCTTTAGATTGTCTGACATCTTACCTGAGCATCGACAGCTGCTTTCTCTTCCCAGGACCATGTGTCTTCAAGTGCTTTCTTGTTATCCTGAACACATGAGCACACTTTTTTTTTTTTTATTTCTCCTGTCCCTTATCTGAAATAGTCCACTTCTTTAGAAAACTCTCCTTCCTTTCAGTGGGGTCATCTTCTGATGATTCATTCTATTATGTGCTCAAGTTTGAGCAGTGCTAGTAGAGTAGTCGTTCAGAGCCCAGTTTCAGATTTGAATCAACTCTATTTTTTCTCTTGATAAACAGTATTAAATTACTTAATTTCCAGAACTCTGCTTTACATCCTCTAGGAGGTTATAAGGCTTGGGTGACATAGCACTTGAAGCACTGAGCACAGCCCCTGGCTCCTAATTAATGTCCAACTGAGGATTAGCTTTCAAAGTTCAGATAACACATGTCCACATGGATGATAAAAGGGGGCCTCCCAAACTTTTCAATGAGCTGTCAGCATTGCCTACACATATTTGGGGAAGAAAATTCATTTTAGGGTCATAGCTGGGCCTGCTTTGATGTGCCATCTCTGTTATCCTGGCATTCAAAGGAAGGATGCTGTGGTCAGGAATATGGATAGGTCCTCAGTTCTCGGCCTCACAAGGACAGTAGCTTGGTTGTTATCTCCCAAGTGGACTTCTTCTTTGAGACCAGAGAATATATCTACAAATGTCAAAGCCTCCATTTTGTAGGAGTGCCCACATGAAGAAGTAGTGCAGTTGTTGGGGAGGGTGACTTGGGAAGGATTTCTTGCTGTGAGAATGGGGATTCGTGGTAAGTGGGGAGAGGTCACAGCTAGTAGGATGCTGTACTATAAAACCCATTATCCTTTTGTTATTGTTACATTTGTTAATTGCCATTTTGGTCTCTTTTTTTTCCAGAGAGTACAGATTTCTTTGACATTGGTAAGTTGTCTCCAGCTTGGCTTTGAAACTCTTTGTCCTTATAGTTTGGTGACTGTTAAATGAAGACTGCCTAGTCCATGTTCCCAGATCCTTGGCAGTTGAGGGTGTCTTAGTACATCATGAAAAGGAAGAAGACCTAGGTCCACTTGTCTTGGGCAGTTGCCCTGGACCACAGTTTTTTTCTACAGGACTACCAACCCCCTCATTCTGTACTGGGATTATATGTGACTGAACTGTATACCTACTTTGGCTCACTCAGAGAGTTTTCTGAGGTATGACCATATTGTGGGCCTCGGCCAGGTAGAGAGGTAATGAACTAAGACTTCTTAAAGGCTGCAAGAGGTGAATAATGGGTCTTAAGACCCCTTCTGATCCTTTCTCAGTTGTTCTTATAGAGAAAATGTAGAGCCTGTAAACTTGCCAGCGTTACTCTTCTGAGATCAAACATTTGGACAGAGCCTGCCTTGGGTAGAACCATGGTTTCTCAAGGGCTCATGTGTCCTTGAAACGGCATCACTGAATCTCAGTTTAGAACAGAGTGAAGGGTAGGGCTGGACAATCCTCGAAGGAGTTGGCGTTTAGTTAGTTAGTTTGTTTGCTTACTCTCCCAATCAGCAGCAATCACTGCCATTTCTGTCCAATTTCAGACCAGGGATAGTAGAGCAAACCTATGTAGGAATAGTCTGACTGGCGATGTATAAATGCCATCTCGGACTCCTTAACTTATTCTTGGTCATTTAAAAAAAATCCTATTCATGTGAAGATGAGTTTACTACTAATTTCTTGTTTTAGATATTCAGCATTTATTAGCATAATTTCTTATCATGAACTTCAGTGTGTTCCTTTTTTAAATTTTATACCATTTTAATTACATGCAAGTATTAAGGTCAGTTCTAGGTTGAGGAACTAGCAATACAATAGATGCAAATAGTCAAGAAACAAGCAAGACAATAAACACAAGTAGTCAAAGGCTACAACTGACTGTGGATATAATAATAGTAACTTCTTATATCTGGTGCTATTAAAATTAGAATTTATGTTGAAATTAATACAAAGAAATACTTCTTCATATGACACATACTCCAGTTCATAAGATGTAGAAAATGTTATGTTCATGTTTCCAATATTTTGGGAAAATACATTCATTGAGCATTCAAGTTTTTGAAGGGCTTTAATGACTCATAAATGGTTTCTTCTTTCTCCTGTATTATCTTACCATAAGAAACTAGAAAAGTATATAACACAGTTCAAATTAAAAATATCATTGAATATTATAAAAAAATATCCTATAATCTCTCAGCTGTCCCTTTAGAGAATCCAGAACTCGGGCCATTTCTTGCAAAGAAGTGACTGTAGATAATTATGACACTTGGTGCTATTTCCTGCCCCATTGACTGGTGTTTAATTCCAATTGCCATTGCGTTCCCAAACCAGTCTTAGGGGAATGTTTAGAGGGCTGTTCATTAAGATGGTGAACCTGGAATTCACTGAGGACTGAGAGGAAAATGGGAGGAGGGCCAGGAAGGAAGAAGGAAAAACAGACGTGCCCTAGTCAAGGGGTAATGATGTCAGCGACAGCAGCTGCCACTGTTAAAATCTTCCTAATCTTCCCGCTGGCCAGGATTCCAAGCCATTTTCACCACTCCCGTCTTGTACTTTGTGTTGTAGTGTGCTCTCTGGAGGTAGAAGGTGGGTGAGACAGTCTGCCATCCTTTGGGATTCTTTTTGTAGTACTGTAACATGCATGCGGAGGGTAGCTACACTGGAACTCAGTCCTTGGTGGTGTCTGTTCA
This sequence comes from Arvicanthis niloticus, assembly GCF_011762505.2. NCBI lineage: Eukaryota > Metazoa > Chordata > Mammalia > Rodentia > Muridae > Arvicanthis > Arvicanthis niloticus. The sequence goes on along the minus strand of NC_047658.1, from coordinate 50,085,379 downwards.
GCTAGGAGGGTGGCTCTAGAGACCAACTTCCCAAGGACCAGGCAGGTACTTATGTGGGGCCAGTCAGCTAATTGTCCTCCTCTCCTTTGTATTTCTTTTCAGAGTCTGATGCGAGCCCTACACCTCCTATTACTGTGACCCACAAACCAGAGGAAGACACTTTTGGGGTGAGTTCTTTCCTGGATAAGAGGAACACACTTAAGGGTAGAACTATTTTTGGACTTTATTTGAGGTGCTAACTTGTCCACATAGTCTCTCACTTGAAACCAATGGTAGAAAAAAAAAAAAAACACATCGAGGATTGATTTCCTTTGCGGGGACTTAAACTGTCCATGTTTGACAGGAGTGCTGCATTGTTTGAAGAAGGCTTTGAAGAACCCACTCCAAGCCCCAGGGCTAGGAGGAGAACAGTTTGAAATTCCCAGTCTCTTAGGAGTCTGGCTAGGCCTGGCTTGCAAGGCCTGTTGACTGGGTAAACCTACAAAAACCTGAGCTAATCAGAGACTATCCTTATATAGGTTTTTCCCATGCCTGTCTCAGAGTCTGAGGTTTCCCTGGGGAGAAGTAGAAAGGAGTCTCTTGAGTCCAGAACTTTTGAACTTCTCTGAGTAGAAATCCTATGTAAAGATTTCAATGGGAACATGAAGAATTTGCTTGCTCATTGAAACACTAGACAGAGATTTCTCCCAACACGCTATTGTGATTCTAGAATGGCATCAAGATAAGAGGGGCTCAGAATATTGAATTAGGCAATGTTCCCTAATCTAGCTGACTAATTTATATTTTGTTAAACAAAAATTTTAAAGTTTTCTTAGGGTTTCATAAAACGACTTCTAAACACTTTACTCCAGGGGTACCCAATATTTTGACGTTGTGACATTGTGATGTGTATAGGTGTCCTGGGGTGCATGTGGGACCAGGCATGTAGGCTTCTGGCTGCACACATCTCAATAGCAGAAATTTTAGGGGATAGTGTTCTGCTGAAATAGGTTTGTTCTCATTGGACACATTACTTTCGAGTGACTTGGGGCTTCCTGTGACTGCTCTTGACTGCTTATGTTTGGCTTCTAATAGGTGTCCATAGCAGTGGGACTTGCTGCCTTTGCCTGTGTCCTTTTGGTGGTTCTCTTTATCATGATCAACAAGTATGGTCGCCGGTCCAAGTTTGGAATGAAGGGTAAGGTTTCTCCCTTTTGATCAAAAGATACTGTTTTCACCTCCATCTGCTCTCTGAGAAAGCCTCTGGTCACTGAACCCTGATAACTCTGGTAGAGACCCAGGTCTGTGTTGTTTTGGGTTATTATGGACTGAAAATTGTGTTAGAATCTATAGGAACCCAACAGCAATGCTGAAAACTACTGGTTGCTCAGATGGTCTTTGTGTGATGAGCACAGTTTGAGCTAGAAGTTAGGTATGAGGCAAATGACAATTCTTTTCATTAGTGGGGGATCTAAGGGGCTCTTCATTTAAGTGCCTTTTTCTCTTGTCTGTACCTATCTTTGGAATCTTGTTGTAACTTAGCACAGTGAGGTGGAGGGTAGTGAACTCTGGTATTGAAAAGCTGCCCGTGCTGTTGTATCTCAGCATGTAGCTCTACACAGAGTCCTGGAATGGATGCCAAGAGCAACATGGTTTCTAAATCTGCTGGCCAGCTTCCATGTACAGAGTACTCAACCCCATTATGGCAGAAGTAGAGTGCTGGGATGTGGTGCTCTGCCAAAGCTCGCAAGAGGCATCTGGCATGAGAAGGGTTAATAATGGTGAATTAGCATCCATGGATGTGGCTGAATGATTTGAAAGAAACTGGGTATTACTGATTTCAGAACCGAACCTTGATTTTCAAGATGTCTTCCCAGTTGGTGCTGTCATGCATGACTAATATTGGCAGAGGTGGGTAGGGAGGGAGAGTTAAAGGTTACTTAAGCAACATTCACGATGATATTTGCCAGTGGGGTGGCATCGTGAAATCCAGAAAGATGAACTCCTAAGACTTTAATACTGGAAGCTAGTTTCTGTGGTGGGAGTCCTGATCTTAGGGACCAGGGGTTAAAACAGAACATGAGTGACATTCATAGGAGCAGATTTCCATGGATTCAAATGCGAAAGTGTGACTGTATGTGATGAACGGATGACTATTTGTACATAAACGAAGCTAGATTTAATCATTCTTTCAAGATCCTGGACCTTCCTTAAAAGGTAAGAGCACTGGCATATAGAAAGTTACCCAGACATGATAAAGAAAGAGTTGAGATGTGGGGCCAGGTGGACTGGTCTTTCTGGAGGCTTCTGCCTCTGAATGCTTTGCTTCAGTGAATAAGTTATGGATGAAGGCAAGCCATACTTTCTTTTTCTTCTCAACCTCCCTCTCTCCATTCCTCTGTCCTTTGCACTTCTTAACCTCTTTCCTCTCTTTTCTCCTTTTATTCCTGTCCCTCCATCCTTCCTTCACTTCTTCCTTCCTCTCTTCCTGTTTTGCAGAAGCCAAGATTGAACCTATGGAAGTTAGATGTGGTGGGTAATTGTTCTACTTTGAACTATACCTCTAATTTTTGTGAATCGTTTGAAATATTCTGAGTAAGAGAAATACATATGCTGGTAATTTCCAAAGACTCTATAGATTTTAATGGCTCAAACGAGTCTGGACTACTCTTAGGCACATTGACTAGAGACATATTTTCTGCCAGCCCTTACCATTTGTCCACAGAGTTCCACAGGTTTAGATGGGATGGCTGCCCGGTGACTCAAAGCCTTCTGTCTTGGGTAATCCTTGGACCGTTGGCATTGAGTGCTGCTGCTATATTTTTCTACAACCCTTCCCTTTTTCTCCACAAGCAAAAATCAGGATGTGGACCAAAGGGAAGACTGGGGCATTATTGCTTTTCCCCCAAGGAAGCACACCAGCAGCTGAGACCCTGACACATGCTTGGCAGTGGTGTAAGAGCAGATTTTTTTTCTATTAATTGTCATCTTGTTTGTGGAACAGTGTGTCCCCATGTCAGATAGATTAGGCAGCATCCAGAGTGGTGCCCCCTCCAAGCTGTCCTTGGTATCTCCCATTCTCTGATCTCCTTTTTCAGACTGAGCTGCCTTATTTAGTCCTGATTAGTTCAGGAGAATGTGTCCCCACAGGTAGAAATAAAGCATCTCCTTTTTAAAAGTCAGGTAACCTGAGGCTCGGGCTAAAGTATAGAGAGATGGTATGTCCAAGAGTGACTGTTTAGAATTAATATTTCATCTCTCTGATCTTGATCATAGTCTTTTTTATTTGGGTTTCACATCATTTTATAAGTAGACAAATGTCATATGCCACAAATAATTTTGATCTTTGGTTGCCAATTGAATTATCAGTTACTTTTAATTTTAATTGCTATGACCAGATCACTAACAAGATTTTTTTGGACTCACATTTTGAAGGTATAGTTCATCATGGTTGGAGGGTCTCCCTGAGTTTGTAATGGCAGGAATATATGGCTGCGATTTCTTACCTTTCGGCTGACCATGGTATAGATATTACCCTGCTCTTTCTTACCTGCAGTCCCTGTGATGATGTCGCTCACATTCTAAGTGGGTTATTCTTCCTCAGTTAATTCTCTCTGAAGAATAGTTACTGACAGATCAAAGGTGTGCCTCAATATCCTAGGTGACTCTAAAGCCAGTTGTGTTGACACTAGAGAATATCACACAGCATCCAAATCTAGTAGAGAAAGTGACAGCCTGCGTACCAGAAGGCTGCTAGCTCTGCCTTACATGAACCCCATATCTTTACATACACTCCATTTTCAGGCTTAAACTTTCAAATCTGGGTGAGAATCCATATTTGCTCATTGGCTTCCATATGGTTGCTCAGAAATCTTCAGAGGCTCCATTTCCTTAAGTGTAAGTTAGGAACATCGCTACTGAGTGCTGTAATGTGTAGGTAATTGGCTGTGTTAGATACCCATCGCTATGACAACATACTTGTGGCAATCAATATATTAAAGGAAAAGTTACCTTTGGATCATGGTTTTGGGGCTTTTTAACTGACTGACACTCAGTTTATCATGTGATGGTGCATGAAGGAGGAGGTTTGCTCAGTTTATCGTGGCATGGAAGCCAAGAGAAAGACAGAGGAGACTGAAGTCTCAGATTCTAATTCAAGCCATATTGCTAATGACCTAACTTCCTCTTTCTAGGCTGTGCCCAGGGAAGACTGCCACTTCCTATTAGTGCCACAGCCCATGCCTTTAGCAGATTGTCTTTAAGGACTTTGGGATCTACATAAAGTTGGCATGGAAAGGGTTTCCTTGTCTTGGGTTTCCCTCTTCTTTCTTTTCTTGACATATGAGTCTTTCTAGATTCCTTTTAATGTCCTTTTGTGAAAATATAGCCCCCAAGGCTCCATCATGAACCTCTTTGTCTCAGACAATATGTAGTAGTAAAAATGTCCATATTACACACTGCCCACAGTGCACTCTCATTTTTCCCCCTCACATATCATCTGTCTGTCCTCCTAGGCCGGGAGCAACTTGTGGCAGGAGTCATCGATCTCTCAGCCCAGCATGCCAGAAACTTCATTCTGCATTTGACAGACGCTTGAACTCAAAAATGAAAAGCATCCATTTGATTCATTCCATTTGCTTTGGTTTTTTTTTTTTTTTTTTTAAAGAAGGTCTTGCTGTATAGCTCAGGCTGGACACTAATTTGTTTTGTAGCCCAGGCTATCTTTGAATTAATAATCTTCTTGCTTAACCTCCAAAGTTCTGTGATCTCATAAGCCTTGTTTATATTACTTTTAAATCATAAGGAAAACATGTTTATTAATCTGCAAAGGACTAGTGTGGGTTAATTTAAAAATCTGAGCTACTTTGGAGTTGGGGTGGATTGAGGGATGTTCACAAACAGTTCATGTCAACACCTGAGGGCAACAGGCCTCATGTAGATATGGAGAAGAGATTGAAATGGTCTTCATTATCGTTTGAGAAACAAAGTGTACAGAAAAATACAAAGATGGCTGAGTGAACGAACACTCATAGTCCTACTATTTAAAGTATTTACCGTTTTATACTTCCATTGAACGTTTTATTCTTAGAACAGATTAAGCATGGCAAATATGATGAAAACTGTGTTAACTACCACCTCTGATCCTGTTCCCTCCCTGGTAGCTGTTGATGTGGGCCCAGCACGCAGCTGCTAGCTCCCTCATTTTAGTCTTTCTCTTTTCCTTTCTTATCCTTTCCTTTTCACGTTTTTGCTGTTTCTACATACCAATCCTTCTGTCCAGGGCCATTTTCCAGCAAATCTATATCCCATACATGGTTAAACTGACACCCACTCCACTAAATGATAACACTGTATTAGAGACTGATAACCAGTTCATTTGTGTACTTCTAGGTATATGTGTATTTACACGTACAGATATCTCTGTAAGTATCCATATGCAGACTTATACATGTTGTATATTTGAGTACGTTTATAAAAATGTATTATTCTGTGTGTTTTAATTTGAATGCATGTTTATCCTCTCCCTCACTTTGCCTACTGACCCACCAGGTATCTCAAAACTGTCCATGGATTTGACTGGACACTCACTTTATGGAAGACGAGCATCTTTCAGATATGAACTGAATGTGTAATGTCTTAGGCCCCTCATTAACAACTTCCAACTCATTCATCAAAGTCTTGGTCTGGCAACATGAGCTCATCTTCCTTTGGATTCATAAAGGTTTTTAAATGATGCTGAACAGACGGCTGGGATTTCTCTCTGCTACTGATGAAGCATGATGCCTCAGCCTGGCAGGGCTGATCTGTGAAGTATCTGTATGGCCAGGGATGGAACCAATCAGAAAGACCTCCTACTGGAGCATGGCCCTGCAGGAACCATGTCCCCACTGTGCTAGGCCTTCACTCTCTGATTGCTAAATACTGGGATGCCTAGGCTGGGTGAGGGTCAAGTACTGTGAGGTTCAGGACAGGCACAGAAATATACAAAATTGTTTTAGAGTTTTTACAGTAATTATGTTGTGCTCGGTGCTTGCTGGCCTGGGAAAGACAGAGAGAGGGAGGGAGGGAGAGAGAGGTGGCAGGGGAGTTATGAATTTATAATAAGCTCATCTTCACAAATATTTTAAAATTGGATATTAGAAGACTGGAGTCTATGATCTGGCTGCGCTTTCACATCAGAAGAAACAATGACTTAGAAAAAGGACTGACTTGTTCTGGTTGTTTGGTTGGGAGCAAGTTGGGTTGAGAACACTCTACTTGTTCCATTTTTCATGGCCACTCAAATGACATAACCCCAAGCTGCTCTGTTGTGACCATTCCTCAGTGCACCTGGCATCTTTATGCCACAACCTTGTTAGAACACAAGCCAGATAAAATGGTAATTCATCTGAGCAATAATAAAACACCCCCTCCAGTTTTCATAGAGGGTGAAGTCCTTTTGAGAGGAAGAACTATGTGGCCTCTGACTCCTTTTCTTCATGAGCATTTGAAGATCAGAGATGACTAGAGGATTCAACCCCATACTTCTTGGCTTCCTGATGTGGACTTAGAGGAAACAATTGAATGATCTAAAAGAACTGAAAGCAGGTCTTGGGCTTATTAGGATAATGCCCACATTTTACAGATAAAGAAACTGAGACCCCAAGACATGCAGTAAGAAGCCAGAGCCCAAAACTGCCTAGGATGCCTGGTTCTGCTTCCTTATGGACTGGGTGAGTGCAGAGGACATAGGAAAGTCTAAGGAGTGCAGCTGGATGGTGAACAGCTCAGCCTGGTTCTTCACTAGTGCGGCTACTTATCTTTGAATGCTGCTTCCTTGAATGTCACTTTCAAAACTATTTGTTAGTCACTCTTTGGAAAACCTGGGACACACCTGTTTTGGGGGACAGGTAGACTGGAAGGAGCCTCATTTTGCTCCCCTGATTGAAACACTTTCCTTCATTTTCTTCTGTACACATTAAAGTCTGTGGACAGAGGGAAGCTGTAAGGACAGTCAAAGGGGAGTCAAGAAATGTAGCTTGGACTTCTAGTAGTGCCTCAAGCACTTCATCAGCCAGCTTGCTTTTGTCTTAGCTGTGGGATGCATGCTTGTGCCTCTGATGGGCCTGTGGGTGAACGAGGGCCATACAGGGCTTTTCCGTTGTAAATTAGAGCTGGTTAATAGGTACTTATAGTAAAGTGGTTGCCCATTTGATTATGATTGGGAAGTATTAGCATTTTCTTCCCTAAACAGATGGTAACTATCCTCTGAGTGGATGGTGGGATCATGCCAGAGTCTTGATTTGGAAGGGCTTGCTACTGCCAGAAGATCTTGGGAGCTGCTGTTACAGGGAGTGTTATTGCCATTCTTCTGATTATACCACTGAGTTAAGGAGGAGTGAGACTTGGGAAGAGTCAGTTCTGATTCCTCTCTTGGCCTTCAGGTATTGGACTGAGCTAGGTTTTCTCCAGGTAGATGGAGGGAGGGGTAGGAGGAGTCTTAGAATCTTAAGGTTGATGCAGTCTTGGCATTATTTCTCAGCTGGGATACCATGGCCACATGTCTACAGCTGTGCATGCAGAATGGGGGGAATAGGTATAAGGAGAGTGTGTGGAGAATACCACACATAGAAGACACTGAAGGCTTTTAGAGGGGGCTGGACCCTGCATGGACATGCCACCAATGATACTGATTCACAGTTGCTCCCCTGGTCCTGAAACAATCACTGTTTTGAAGTCTGTTTAATGGGATCGGAAACTAAGAGCAGTACATGGGAGAAATGAAGCTGGGGAAAGAGTTGGATTTTCCTAACTTCCTGGGATGTGCCCAGTCCCCCACAGTGCATGCTTCTTTCTTAACCTTTTGGTCTATTTCATCTTCCAGCTGACATGTTTTGGAATAAAGGAAGGGGCCCCTTGGCCCTTGAAAGAATTATGTACTTGGAGTTCTCAGGCTGGGACTCCTGCTATGAGGCCACTGTTTGGATATGAGTACGAGAGTGTATTTCTGCTTTTCTATCTGTGTTGCCACCTTAAAGTCCTTACATGTCCCGAGGAGTGATTCTTAGTTAGGGTTTTATTGCTGTAAAGAGTCACCATGACCATGGCAACTCTTATAAAGGAAAACACTTAACTGGGGCTGGCTTAAAGATTCAGAAGTTTAGTTCCTTATCATCATGGAGGGAAGTATGGCAGCATGCAGGCAGACATGGTGCTGGAGAAGGAGCTGAGAGTTCTACATCTTGACCTGCAGGTAGCAGAAGGAAAGTGTGTGCCACACTAGGCCTACCTGGAACACAGAAGACCTCAAAGCTCACTTCTACAGTGACACATTTCCTTCGACAGGCTTCACCTACTCCAACAGGGCCACACCTCCTAATAGTTCTGCTTCCTATGGGACAAGCATTGACACACATAATTCTGTGGGGGCCATTCCTTTTCAACCACCAAGAGTGTTTTCATTCTCTTTCCTTCTTTTCTAATACTTTTGGAGACCCTCCAACTTGTAGACCACCTAAATGGCTCTTTGTATTTGGACATGCCTTGGTTAAATAGGTTACATTTGTGACAACCTTTCCCTTTCCCTGCCTGGACTTCACTGAGAAGATTTTACTGCAAACAGCCTTACTCTGCTTGAGGACTAAGATCTAGAATATGGTGCTTGGGAGCTTCAAGAAGAAGCCCTTGAGGTAGCATGAGCTGTTTTCTGGCATGCCTTTGTTTCCCTGCTCTTTGTGTGTCCTTCCTCAGGTGTTCAGTGAATCATCCCAGAAGTCCCTTCATGTACATCACTAGTTATGTTGAGGCCTATCTGCTCCCCTCCTCCCTTCCTTGTGCCTAACTCTCAGGGATCTAGGGAGCCAAGCATTCTTCAGCATTGATTTTTCTGTACATGAAGAGAAATCCCTGGACATGGAGTGCTATACAAAATGTTTTCCTCTGGGGCTACCTGCTGGCTGCTCTGTTCTTGGCAGGCTACTGTATCCCGTTGAGCTGTGCCAAGGATAGCCAGTGTCTTTGGCTCTACACTCAAAAGCTATTGCGTCTCGGATTCACTTACTGTTGGCAGTACAATGTGGTACTTACTAATCCATGGCATTGTAACTGGCTCCCAAAGAGTTAACAGGCTTTTGATAGCTTAGTTAGAAGCTCTCAACCTTTTGTCTCCAGCTACTCATGTGGCAGAGGCTGTTCATATGTCTTATGCCTGTGGGTATAACCTGGCTCTTCCAGAAGTCTTGGTTCTCACAATAAATTTATGCCCAAGAAAAATGCATAAGAAGATGTGTGGGCAAATGGATTTTTTTTTTTTTTTTAGAATGAGGAATGAAAGCAACTTCTTGTTAATTTTTGATCTTAAAGAATATCCACAGACTTTTGTATATTATGATCTATCACATTCATGGTGACACACTTTCCATACTGGTCCATCCCACCAGTATGGAGACCATATGGAAAACCAGCATGGTACCCATATGGAAAACCAAGAAGGTTGGGGGCTGTCAGTCTTATGGTGTTCCTTACCCAAGAGGACCTTTGCCCCTGCAAAATCAAGTGACAGAAACTGTTTCCGGAGAGCCCTACCTCTATTCTCATGGCACATTCTTTCTCTGTGTGCATCTTCTCCTGTGGGCCTTTGGGAGTTTAGTTTGCTCAGAGGAGGTGTTTGGCTTTGGCTAATGAAAAGCTGTCATGTAGCTGCAGTCTTCAAGTCTGTGTTTCTGCAGTCTTCAAGTCTGTGTTTATGTAGCCTACTCTCCTGTGAACTCAGCTTCAGGATGTCCAAAGAGGCTGCTGGTGGCAAAGCAGATAGAGCAAAACAAGGGCCAGTCAGAAAGCACAATTTGGAATTAGGGAATAAATTAGGGAATTAAGAAAAAAAACTCATGCTAATAAAAAAACTCCATAGAGCCAAATGCTACAAATGCTCCCTCAAGCACCTTCTTGTCCACAGCTCACATGCTGCACGCCCATCATTGTGATGAGCATCATAGGGCGGTGGTGAAATGTAAGGAGGAAGGACTTCCTTCATCCAGCTGTGCTTCCAATATCCAGTGGTATCTGCTACCTGTTTCGAGCCCAGAGCTTCCAAGGGAAATGAGCAAGAGCCCAAAGTTGACCTGTACCTACCTCTTGCTCTCAGAAAGCTTAATGACTCCCTCTCCATCCCTCACTACCCTGTACGCTTAGAGAGCAACCAATTGAGTTTCCATCCTGCCTAACACGTGTTGTTCTCTGTCTTGCATAAATGGGTCACCCACAAACCAGAGTGGGATTCATTCACTTGCTTCCTCCCCCAAAGCACCAGTTACCTAATTTGTGGGGCACAGTGTGAATGTTCAAAAAGTATTAAAAGCCCATGTGCAGGGCCTTTTGAGTGTGGCGTCAAGTCACAGGATCTGAGGCCAGTGATGCTCCTCTGAATATAAAACTCAGCGCTGCTTGGGTCCTGGCTTCTTCATCCTTTCCTGAATAGTTATGAAGTAGCTTAAGGGAGGAGGATTTGTCTTAGTTACCAGGTTGAGGCTACAGCCTATTACTGTAGGGAAGGCAGTGGTGGTGGAACACGTTTGTGCTGATAGACTAGGGGAGGAGGGGTGGCGGGGGGGGGAGAGGGAGGGCAGAGACACAGAGAGACACAGAGATGGAGAGACAGAGTAAGACAGAGAGACATACACACACACACACACACACACACACACACACACACACACACGGTACAGGGAGGAGCTCTAAGACCTGTTCCTCCCAGTGAACCCCCTGCCTCTCAAAGCAACACCACCATTTGGGGACCATGTGTCCAAACACAAGAACCTGTGGGACATTTAACCCTCAAACCATAACAGAAGGCTATTGGGAACTGAAGCATGGGCTGGAGAGTGTCAAGGTAGGTCTTTGCAGGCAGAGGAGGCCCCATGGTGGACTGCCCAGGCATCCTGCCAGCTTCAGAGATGCTGTCTGTGGTAATGGCAGGGATCTCATTCTTCTCAGTTCTGCTGTTCCAGTGGAAGGTATTTTCACTGGAAGGCTGCCTGCCCTCTAATGTACTGTGGAATAAGAGTTGCATAGCTGGCCAAAGAATGGAATTGTTTCTTTATCAATCCTGGACATGCCAAACCTCTCTACCTGACAGGCATCTTGAGTTCAAAGGGGCCTCTGTGCATAGTGGCTGGCTGTGCAAGCCTGTTCCCAGGCAGGGAGAGAAGAATGTCAAAGCTTGTCTACCTGCCAGCAGGTCTTGACTTGCAGCCTGAGGAGGGTGCCTGGGAGGTTCCGGAAACTGCCTTTTAAAGTGAACTGTTCCAAATAAATCTAGTTCAGTGAGTTGGCTTTGGACTGTTTGCAGGGCATGGAGAGGGGTGTTCTGACATTGGCCCTGTCTCTAGGTTATGTGGGCAGGGTGTGAGTACTATTGTTAGCCAGTAAGTGTGGGTATGGCTCCAACTGGACCAGTCTCCCATTTCTACTTGCTTTGCAAGGCGGTAATGCTTGCCTCATGGGCCTGTGTACTTGGCTGACAAAAAGTAGGGACACCTAGCTTGCTGTTTTTTATTGTTTAACTGGGGAATATTTCTTGAAGGGAGCTCGGAGATTTTTATTAAAAAAATCTCAGGATCAGGAAAGCCCGATTTCTAGTGCTACACTACTGAGAATTTCACCTAAGGTAATGTGTATAAATAGCTGACCGTATTCATGTGCATAGGGTTTTGCCACACTGTGAGTAATGGAGCAAGTTTGCTAACAGTTCCTTAAATAACTAACAAGAAATGGATGTCTCAGTATATTATTGTTTATAAGTATAATACAGTGCAGTTGTGTGTGTGTGTGCGCGCGCGCGTGCGTGCGCGCGCGCGTGTGTGCGCACTCCTGTGTGTATACATACCAGAAATCCACAATGGTATCTTCCTCTATGACTTGTCTTTCAGCTGTCTATCTGTCTATCTGTCTGTCTGTATATCTATCTATCTATCTATCTATCTATCTATCTATCTATCTATCTACCATCTATCTATTTTTCTATCTATCTATTTTTAAGATAAGTCTTTCACTGAACCTAGAGCTTGTCAATTTGGCTAGGCTGGCTTACCAGTGAGCCTCAGGGATCCCTTTGTCTCTGCTTCCCAAGCTGGGGTTACAGGAACATGCAGCTGTGTCTGTTTCTTTTATGTGGGTGCAGGGGATCCAAACTCAATCCTCATGTTTAAATAGTGAGTACTTTACACACTGAGACATCTCCCCAGCCTCCAGATGCCAGGTGTTTTCATATACTATTTTAAATTTATTCTTTGAAAAATTTCTGTGGGTATACACTTTGTAAAAATACCACATTCCCTATCCTCATTACTCCTTTAGACTCCACCACAAAATTCTCACTACGTGTGTTCCTCCCACCTTTGTGGCTTCTTATTTATTTAAATAATGATTCACTGAGTCTAATTAGTGTCACCCAATGCACACCAGTATGAAGCCATCACCTGAGCTTGGGCAAATGACCAGTGGCCATTCTGAAGAGAACAAGCTCTTCTTCCTCTAGGAGCCAGCAACTGGCAACAGTGCTTCAGCTAAAGGTGAGATCTCTTGAGTCCCGTCCCTTCCACGATGGAATTTTGACTGATTTGATCTTGGGCAGGTCTTGTCTAGGTAAACACAGCTGCCATGAGTTACCAAACAATAGTAGGTTCCCCTATGACTCTAACAAAATGCCTTGGGCTTTTAGGAAATTTTACAGTAAGAAGCAAGAATTCTTTAGAGCAGACCTCAAATCTACACAGAAAATGGCTGCTCACATAACAGTCATACTGCCATTACACAAGAGGGCACACCATGCTTTGAAGTTTAGTATTATAGCATGCAGTTGAGTGCTGGGTAAAGCCATTGATATGTTTCTTTCCTAGTAACCTTCATAATTCCTTTTGGCACTATAGAACTAGCCAGGAGGGAAAAGTTGTGTCTTGCAACCAAAGTGAGTGATGTTTCCAGCAATAGGGTCCTACCATCTTCTTATGACACAGTTTTTATTATGGTGGGAAACTAACAACTGTGTCAACAGCTTGTATTCGGGAGTCTTTGGGCCTCTCTTTTTCATAGGGAAGTCTCCCATGCTTGAGATGTCAGTTTTTAAAGATAGATTTTTTTTAGTTTTTCTGAAATAATCCACATGTATGTACAAGGAATTCCTCTTCAGTCTAAAAGGAAATGTAGTAAAAATAGTTTTTCTTCCTAATGTCTTGCCATGGAGATCTCCACTCTTCCAAGGTTCTTCCAGAGATAAGCAGGGCAGGCACAAGGGTGTGTGATTCTCTGTTGCTTTTGCACAAAGTCATACTCATCTTCTCATTGTTCTGTGCCACGCTGTTTTTGCTAACAATCTGTGTTTGAGACAATTTCACTTCAGTATAAAGAGATCATCTGCCTTCTACTTTTACAGTTGCTTGCCAGGAATGATACCATTGAGTAATATTTACTGACATGTGAATATGTTTACAATACATTTATTTCCCTGCTCGAAAAGACAACAAGTCGTTTCTCTAACCCTATTTTGTTGCTGAAATAGTAAAACAACGAGGAAGTATTTTTATATGTATATCTTGGAAAAATACAGGAAGTGTCTGGAATTATAGCTCAGAAGATAAATAGTACTTACCTTTAGGTGGTGGCATTCTGAATATAGTTTTTTTAAATGTCATGTTTCTTCCATGTTTTCTATATTAAGTCTTTTTTGGAAAAAAGTCAAACAATAAACGAACAAACAAACATCAGCAATAGCAAAAATAGGTGTGTATCCCACAAGCACATCAGGGTTCCTGGGATGACAACTGTGCTTCCTGAGTGGGTTAGGCATTGACCCACCTGAGCACTCTGCTCCTTCATGGGGCATCACTGAGGATCATGGAACAGACACAGGTTCCTCATAGTGTATCCTCAGTCACCGATGATGGTGGAAGGATGATTCAAATTCTGATTCCTGGGCCAGGTCTACTGCATCTGAGGCTCCCATACAGGCCCAGTGAATATGCCGTCCTTAAAAACACTGGGATAGTGTGATGCTCATTAGTGTTAGAGGAACTTTTACGTAGATCAGGAACTGACAAGCTGTGTTATGAAGAGCCAGATGGTGAATGGTTTTCACTTTGCTGGCCCTATGGTTTTATCTGCATCCATTCAGGGCCCCAGCTACAGCAGAAAAAGAGTTTTAGACAAAAGGCAAACAAATGGCTGTTCCAACAAGACTTTATTTATAAAACAGGTGCCAGGGCAGAATTAGCCTGCATGGATTGGAGGCTCTGGTATGGATTGATCTGTTAACTCCTCAACAAATTAACCAAAAGGTAGGGGAACCTTAAATAGCACCTTATATTTGACAAAGAGGGCCCTGCTATAAATAACTGCCATCAATTAAGAGTTCCACATGTCTAGTGCTTTTTAGACACCATTTAAACTATAAAGAAACTCTGTACAGTAACTAATATAAGTCTACTCCAGTGAGGTAAATGAGACACATGATTAGTGTGAGTTTGTAAATTAGTAATGGTGGTCAGCTTTTATGGCAGTGGTCTTGTTGAGGTGGCCTAATTCCTTTTCTTGAAGGGCATTTTCTGTCTTCAAGGGAGTATTGTTGCAATAGAAAAGGCTCTGGGAATCTACTGGAGAATTCTGCATCCTTCTTCTTGAAGTCTCTAGTCAAACACTACCATGTCCAAGATTCTTTAGATTTTATTTCCATGGTGACCAATGGCAGCTTCCACATGACCTGTGCTCAGAGCCCATATAGATAAGAGTTTCTATCCCACATTCAGACACTGCTGGAGTGGCATGACTGTGACTGTGGTGGGTAGAAGGCAGTCTTTAGTTGCCAGAATCATCTCTTTCCTTTTCCTCATTACTCTTTTTCCCATCAAAACTTGCCTAAGCCTTTGTCATGTCATGAGTCAAGGAGAAGGCATGGTGCCATTCCTTCAGTTGGATCCATCCTTTGAGTCAGGTGGTTCTGTTTGATGCATTTGCTAGGCAGTAATATGGGTGATGCTGTTATCCTATAAAAACACATATCACACAGAAGCCTGGTTTGCCTTATGATACGGATTTGTTTCCTAAAATCCTGGAGACAGGGATTACCTGAGACAATGGTTATAAAAACAGAATCTAGAACCCAGTACCTGGGAGAGTATGACTGTTCAACTCTGTCATGGCTAATTATATAATTATTACCTTTATTGAAACAAGCAGACCTCTTTACACTGAGCCTCTGAGGTCAGTATCTTCATCCTGCTTTTCACAAATGAGAGTTACTGAGAGAAGGGTCAGTGGATCTCTCTGGCTCCCCAGCCACATGCTCTTAGCTACCTACCATGTATTATGCATTTTAAAGACAGACTGTAAGAAGACCAAGGGCTACTGGGATCCTTGGCAGGTCCCCATCCAGGGACCCTTAGAAAGTCCATGACAGATTGTTTTTCATTCCCCTCTATCAGCTGAATACCTCCTGCCTGCTCGAAAGCCAGTGGCAGACTCCCCAAGCTGACAGCTGCATGCTTTTCTCTTATCAGTTAATAAGCTGCTTAGCCAGCCGCAGGCAGACACTTGATGGCAAGTTAACAGAGACTTTTGTGGTCTTGTTCCTGGCCCTTTAATTCATGCCCTCACCCCCTTCTTCTCTTCTTTTCATTACAGCACATAAGCACATAAGCATACAAGCAGTTCTAATGCTTCAGAAATGACAGAGCCCACACTGGCAGGAGCCCCATTTCCATATTTGAGCAGAGATTGTGACTCTAGCCATCTGCCTTGGGAGGCCTGGACCACTGAAAGAGGCAACTGAGGCAGGTGTAAAACAGCCACTTGGAGAGATGCCTTGGCTAAAATGTTCCAAAGGATGCCGGAGTGACCCCCACATGACCATGTGCATGTCAGCATGTGTCCAGTAAATCACAGGCTTAGGGGGCATTCTGATATCCAAATCCCTTCCTAACACCTTCTCTGCTCTTCTACATCTCCTGGAGTTTGTGACCTCCTGAAGTTGTCCTTCCCTCTTTACACTTTATCCCTGTATTCTCCCAAGGACCCCTCCCCCTCCATGCAGTTTTCCAGCCAGACCTGCCTGTTCCTCTGGTCTTGGCTACATACATGTATTCTCTAGTCTGCAGTCTTACCCATCATGATTCCCATGGTGTAACACTCCAATATAATCCTGGCACTTGGGAGGCAATAGCAGGAGAAATGGAAGTTTAAGTGCAGCTTAATCTACATAGTGACTACCAGGCTATAGTGAGATATAAAATAAGACCCTTCTTCCAAACAGCAAAAGGAAGCAAGGGAAATTTGTCATGACTTCCAACCTGTTCTAGCCATTCCAGTCCTCCATACCTGCTGCTCTTTGAAGAAAAAAAATGGCACCTCTGACATAGTGATCTAAGCCTGGAGTGTTCTGACCCTGATGCATTTCTACCCTAGGTGTACCCTGGATTCTTCTCCCTTAGTGCCCCATGCTCTCTTCCCAAGGTTAACACACACAACCTCTTTCCACTGTGCTTTGAGTCATTACCCATAGGCCTCACTCTATGGTCAGGCTGTCCACTGAATGCCCAAGACTGAGGTGCACAAATGTCTTCTGGGCTTTATTATAAGAAAAACTGAAATCTGGGTTACTTTGTTGGACCACTGGCCCATCCGGTTTTCTTCTTGCTTCAGGAAATGTGATCTGGTGTATTCCTGTTGTAGTGCTTATGAATGGCCTGACGAATGGAAGCAGTGCTCTCATCCAATGCTCTTCACGTGTTTCTCTCGCACATGCAGCATCTTTCTCTGAGACCTTGCCATGTCTGTCCTGTCTTCATCAAATGTCCTTTTTTTTTTTCCCCACCACTTTGTAGAATCTGAACAGTCCAGTGGCTTCCTCTTGCATGCCTCACATCATTAAGATTACTTCCTCAGCATGCTACAGGCATTCATGACAGCCTGTAACCAAATGTTCCTGCGGTTTAAATCACAGTTGTGTTTCTTGATAGCTGTGGGACTGGTGCTGACTATTTAACTATCCATGCCTCCATTTCTTCAGCAAACAAATAAGAGTGCTAGTCCTTAACACACGGACTTGTCCATAGAAAACAATGAAATTTATCTCTAGTCATGTGGTAATCACTCCATTAATGTGGTTAGAAGCAGGAGGGGTATGACTTTGCTACATTCAGAAAAACTATGAGTAATTCACAGGTTTCATTCTGGCCACTGTTCACAGCGTTGGCCACAAATAAACTAGGAAATGATTTGTAAAATTCCAATGAATGGATCCTGCTTCCAGTGAGTTAAATCAGGACGCCAGTGGGGAAGGATGAGGACCATCAGTAGTTCTGATGCTTCTCAAATGGCTTTGACAGGCACACAAGGTTACTACCCTTTACTGTGGTTTCTGCTGTCCCTCCTGGCAATGTATAAACAAACCTCTTGGGACTTAAAAAGAGGGGAAGGCAGTAGAGAAGGAAACATGGTGGGGAAAACTCTCACTGTGTCTGCACTTGCTATACATTCCCTGTTCTCCTTTGACTTTCCCCATGAACTTGTGAAGCAAGAGTTACTTCTTCATTTCTAATACGAGATAGCAGGTAGCCAGGAGGTAAAGTTGGAGCAGGGGCCTCACTCCCTTCATCTTGCCTTCCTCTCGAATATCCCTTTGCTGAGGTGACTGAGCGCCTGGTTATCACAACTTCTGAGTGAGAGCTGGCTGGGACACCTGTCCACCTGAAATGTTTAATGACCCAGCCCACTTGCTGCTCACGGGGCCCTTGCCAGCCATCTGCCACCTGTTCCTGTACTCTAGATTGTTCTGTTTGTTTAACTGAGACATTTTAGTGACCGGCAAAGGCTCCCCATGGTGGAGGGACTAGCGTTTGTTGACTAGAAAGAAGGGCATTGCTGTTGTTCTCGGTATTGTCATCAATTTTTAGGTGTTTTGTTGGGGTAGGAAGAAGCAAGGCATGGAGGGCACAGTGAAGGAAAGATTATTTCTTGCCCAACAATAGGCGGAGTCAAAGATCAGTGCGAACAATCTGCAGCTGAGAGGTTTGCCAGCCTTGCTGTGTATACGCAGCAGGAAGAGACCTTTTTTAACACAACAATTCCAAGTTCATAGGTCTGCAGATAGGACCTGGAACTCAGCATCTCTTACGAGCTCCCAGATAAGTCTGATGCTGCTGCTCTGCCAGACGTACTTGGCTTAGCAAGACTGTAGCAAGTTAAGACCCTGCTGGGATAGTGTCACAGATATGGTGTAGACATCTGGGTTCTAATACTGCCTGTTCTCTTAATTGATACTTAGATATATTTTGAGCATTCCCTTACTTTTCCATAATTGGAAGGACTTTAATTAATTGCTAGCAAGGTTAATCCTAAGATTCCTTGGAGAACATTGGATTAGAAATGGCACAGTGAGTAGGATGCAGACTGGTGCGATGTAGAAGATGTTAGACCAGGGGTTCTCGACCCTTGGACTGTGACCCCTTTGGCAAACCTCTATCTCCAAAAATATTTAAATTTAAATTCATAACTGTAGTAAAATTATAGTTATAAAGTATAGACAAAAATAATTTTATGATTGGTTGGGGGGGCACAATAGGGACTGTGTTAAGGGATTGAAGCGTTAGAAAGTTCTAGAACCACTGAGTTAAATTACAGTTAGGTATTTCTTTCAGGATCACCAGACCTTAGGCTTGAGGGAAGGAAGGAATGACATTCTTTTGGGTCGTGTGTCTAGGAGCTTTGAGTAGACTATAAACTCTTTGACAGGCAATGAAGGGTGGATCTAAACTAAACACTTGGCCTCTCTGTGGGGAGCAGTGCATTTGGGAATGTCAGATTTCTTAAGGTTCCATTAGGGTCTTCTTCATATGGGACAGAGCACTGGAAAACTCAGACATGTGTAAATTACACCTCTGTCCTTACAGCACAGTTTTTTTTTTTTTTTTTTTTTTTTTTTTTTTTTTTTTAAATTATGTCTTTTCCAGAGGCTCCTGCCTTTTCTTTCAGATTGGAATCTCTCTAGCTGATACTGCATGTCTGGCAACTTGGATCTCCATCTCTGGGTTGCTAGTTAATATCTTCTGATGCTGTGATGGTCAGTCCCTTGGTTCTGTATCTACTTACCCACCTGACATAGCTCTCTGCCTTAGGATCTTCCATGTGTCTTCTGTGGGGCTTTCCAGTTGCTTGCACCTTTCCATGTCATTGATTTTTTTGGGGGGGGGATTTTCAGGTTCTGACCATTTCCTGTCTGGCTCTTCCCGTAGCTATCTGGGAGATAGTGATGGCACCAGGCTGTCTTTGGAGAGTTTAGGTTTGATATTGTGAAATATTTTGATTTCACTATCTCTGTGGATGTTATTGTTTGTGGTCAGGTTTTCTCTACTCTCTACAGTTAGAAATCTCTATATATACTGTAAGTGACTAGGCATTGTATTTCTGTCTATGATTAATCTTGGTAGAATATAAAAAGGTCATGATTTGAACAGAGAGGACAGGAATGGCTTTCAGAGTTCTCCCTAGATTTCTCTTAAAAGCCTAAGAGTCCTGGTTTGTGCGTGTGCACGTATATATGTGTGTGTGCATGTGTGTGTGTTATGTATGTATGTATGTATGTTAACTTTACAGTGCTTCCAAACAAACAAAAGGTTTTAATATTCCTTGTCACATGGTAGTCCCAGGAGAGCTCATGGCTTTGGTTTTTATTTTGTGTTTTATAGATCTAAATTCCATAAACTTTATTATAGAAATATCTGGAAAATAGCAAAGAAAGCATCAATAGTAATCTAATGTTCAGAAATTACCACTGAGTAGCATAATGCACATGTATATATGCAGGCAAATATTTCTATACATACTCATGCTTATACAACTGTGTATCTGTAGCTAAGTATCTCTGTTTACATACATATTTTATACCAACATTTAAATAGAATTGGTCTTGAGACATACACAGTTTTCAAACCCATTTTGTCATTTAATATTTCTTGAACATCTTTTTCTGCTATTCATAGGCCCATCTCTTTAGCTTCTTCATTGCTTTGTAAAGGCTCATGTTTCGTTCCTGCTTGCTTTTTTATTTTGCATGCTGTTTGTATATTGTACCATTTCATCTGGTTAATTCAAGGTGGATTTATTCTTTCTGAGGCTTCGTGGCAAAGGGGCAAAGCACACATTCATGAAACGTGAATGAGCACAAGAAAGACATAGGCTGTGCCTGCTCAACCCCCTCTGAGGGTATTTTAGCTTGGCTTTGTTCAGGAAGCAGGAAGTGTGAGAGTTGGCAGAAACTAAGGGAACCTCGTTCTGTTTGTCAGTAGTGGTAGTCGCTATAGCAATCACCTCCCATGGATCACTTCCCCAGGAGCATGTCAGAAGTCTTGAGGGGCACAGCTCTGCTATGAGCAGGTGCCACTAGAGAAGTTAGACGAACCTCAGTGAAAACGTGTAGTCTTGGCAACACAGCCCTTGAACACATGTGTGTACACACCACAGAGACTCAGTAGAGAGTGATGAAGGCATTGAAAAGCAGGACTGTAGACACCAGACCTGGGGCTGGATTTCTAGAGTGGAGGTTTTCTTTGTGATTTGCTTAATATGTCAATCAGCTTTCTGTTACTATAACAGATGCTGGAAGCAATCAGCTTATAGCAAGAAAAGCCTTATTTATACTTATGATCTTAGGAGGTCTTGAAAAATCCATGATTGATTGGCCCTCTTGATTTGAGCCTATGGCAATATATCATGCTGGAGGCATTGGACAGAGCAAATTGATCACTTCATGGCCAGGAAGTGAGAGAGAGAAAGAGGAGGAGACTGGGATCTCCCACTTTTCTTTGGAGGTGCACTTCTAATGAGGGAAAGACCTCCCACTAGGCCCCACCTCTTCAAGGATTCCCCACTTACTAATGGCACCATGCTGGGGGACAACTCTTTTCTATGTGGACCTTTGGGACTCTTAGGATCTAAAGGATAGTACTGAATACAGCTCTCTGAACCTGTTGCCCCTTCTATAAATATGAGTGTAACTTACTTGACAGGACATTGAGAGGATTAAATGCATTTAACACAGTGACTTCCACAGTTTTTACACTTAAATGTGGAATATTTGGCATATTGTTAATGACTTAGTAATTGGGAAAAACGTAAAACTCATTGTGCAAGTGTGACGCAAACGCATGCATGTGCATCAACACACACACACACACACACACACACACACACACACACACACACACACCCCTGTGTTTTATAGTCACAAGATCCCTTCCCTCTTAGTGACTTTAAAATATCTGATGGGATTGAAAAGAAGAACTATAAAAATACAATAAAATGTCTTATGGAGCCAGGCAGTGATGGCACATGCCTTTAATCCCAGCACTTGGGAGGCAGAGGCAGGCGGATTTCTGAGTTCGAGGCCAGCCTGGTCTACAGAGTGAGTTCCAGGACAGCCAGGGCTACACAGTCTGTCTCGAAAAACCAAAAAAAAAAAAAAAAAAAAAAAAAAAAATGTGTTATGGAATTACTTGGCTCAATGTCTGTGTGAAGTACATGGAAAAAGACACAGCCCTGTTCAAAATGCAGATTCTCTCATGGACGAGCATCATGCCAGGGACTGGGCGATAGACTGTCCAGCTGGTAGCAGGGAGACGTAGTTTTCCTACCGCATCTGAGACTAACTAGTTTAACTGGGCCAGCCATTTTTCTTCTCCAAGTCCTACGACAAGAATAGACAGGTGTTGGGTTACTTCACTGTCAGTGTCTCTTTTGTGCCTCTGGGAAAACAGTAGCTGCGTCAGTGGTCCCTTCTTGAATGTTCTCTTTGCTCAGCGGAGATATTTCTGGGGTCAGGTCAACACTCACAGTCTTCTTGAGATGCAACAGTGTCCTGAACTTGACACTGTTGAGAACAGGCTGGGGAGCCAGGGCAGCCATGTCCATGGCCTCCCTAGAATAGCTTTGTCTCTAAAAGTGGCTCTACAAGTGGGGCGGTTTGAATTATTTATGATGATCCTTTGCAGTCATTTGGGAAGCGAACAGAGTCTTTGTAATAGTAGTGTGTGCATACCCCTTCCAGGTCAAGTCTGTTGAGATGTCAATCTGCCAAGAGCACTAGGGCTTGAGACTTCATGGCTGGCCACTGAGTCAAGTGAGAGCCAGCAGAATCCCATCAGGCTAAGTGGCAGTTAGTTGATTTGGAGGAGCAGAGTGAGGATGCTCTGTCCTCTAAATGCAATAGGCCAGGTGAGAGTTGACCTCCTGATGCGGCCTCTTCCTCCTCCTATGGAGATTGCTTTGCCCGTTTTCTTTCCTTGTTGCCTTTCTGCCTGTGCTGGTGAGATAGGGACCACATTCTGAGGTCAATTTCCTTGAGCTTTACTGTAGAGCTGGCCAGAAAAGGGTGAGATGACATGATAATACTGGTGCTCAGACTGCAGAAAGCACTTTGAGAGGGAAGACAGTTGGGAAATGGACACAGGAACACACACACACACACACACACACACACACACACACACACACGATTTTAACTTTAGTGCTAATAGCTGGAAAGTGGTACCAGCATGAGGCTGTCAAGGGCAACTCAGTGCAAGTCAAAACACTGAGCTGATGACAAAGTGAGAAGGCAGCAACTGTGATCCTCATCCTTATGAGAGACTGTGAAAGAAGCCCACACAGCAAGGAGCAAGTGGCCAAACATAATCTTAGATTATGATCGGAAAGACCATGTTTGCTTGAATGTGATGTACATCTTCATTAGAAACAGTAGAGTGGTTGAGAAATACCTTTCATGTTAAGATCTTAAGTTAACAAGGACAGAACTGACAGATTATCTTGCTTCAGATTTCCAGGACCCATTAGCATATGACAAAATGCTGCCATCTTTCCATGTTAAAGCTTGGTATATGCCTGCCATGGCCCTTCAGACTTTATTACATTGAAACCAGCAATCTTAAATAATTTTGCAGTTGAGACACTCTGTAAAGTGGTACTCTGCCTGCCTCGGGATCAACTCAGCTGTGAGAGGAAGAACAGATGTGCTCTTTCATATGTGATATGTATGGTTAACTGGGGTGGATGGGCCCATTACGGAAAGAATGTTAGACTTAACCCAAGTCAGAAAGATGACAAACTTGAGTCAGTAAGCAAGTGTACATAAAAGAATGTCCCTGTGTCTAATTGTCCACTGATGTCTTGTGGAGTCCAGGCTGCCCAGACAATACCTCTTTTATGCCCAGAGTCTCCTATAATTTGGCTTTTGGGGCCACTCCTCCACCATTCTAGAATTCTTAACTGGCTTAATCTTTGCAGGTAGCCACTGTGGCTTTGAGTTCACGTGTAATGTGGCTGTGTCATTGCCAGAGGTGACCATTTTCCAGCACTGCTCCCCATCCCTGGCATTTGTATTCTTTCCACCTCTTTTCCACAATGTTGCCTAAGCCTTGGATGGGTGGCTCAAAAGGTGCTTCAGAATGTTTATGCATTCTGCACTAACTACTACCCTCCGTTGTCAGAAGATTCACTGACCAAGGTTGACAGCAACTCAAATCTATGGCTATAAACACAAATAGAAGGGAGCTTGACAACTCGAGCATTTAACAAATATCAATAGGTTCTCACCTATGGCTTTCTTAGTTATAGGCTTTGACCATGTCAATAGTATCAGGAATGAATTTCTTTCAGGGGAACTATCTTCAAATCCAATCAAGAGAGTGGTTGATTACCCACATAGTCTTGCCACTGTGCACATGTCACCTGGCAGTCAGTGTTGAAGTATGCAGGGTCCAAGCCTGGCTAAGACCATTGATGTATTTTCTTAGTCAGCAGCAACTATTAGCACTTTCCAGCGCCATGAAAGGTAGCTGTAAGAGTGAGCTCAGTCAGTTCAAGACTGACGGAAGCTTGTTGTATCTTCAGTGATAGGATCTAGTTATGGTAGCCAACCAAGAGCCATGGCAACAGCCTGAGTTCTTCCGGAACCTCTCTCACCAGTCACTCTTAGGGAGGTAACCTGTGCCTGTCACTGAAATTTTCATTTAATTACCCATTAACCCATGCCTTCCTGAGAGAAACTTTGTTCACCCAGATGGAATACTTATTCTTTGTGCAAATTCATATATACACAGGTTCCTAAAAGCTAGTGGGGTACCATAAGGCTTCTTAATAAACCCTTAGCTTTGGTTAAATCTCCTGTGCTCTTGCTTTTCCCTACCTCCTTGCTTATAATTTTGCTTACACTTTGTCCTCGCCACCCTCATTCTTCCATATACCATGTGTACTGCTCTCTTCTTTTAGGATATTTTTTACTTGGGTTACAAGATCATATTATTATTATGTAGCTTATTCATATACATTTCACTTTGATTAACCTTTGACCTTTCAACCTCTAACCTATGGACAGAAAAGCAGTTGAGTGGCCTTATCTTTTTTTTACTCCTTTGAGTCAGAAACACACGTTTTACATTTTCTTCCTGAGTCAGGAGATGAACAACTATATGTCTATTTTTTCTTCCTTCCTCCATCTATTACACATGTCTGTCTGTCTGTCTGTCTATATTATTTAAGGAATTGGGTCATGGAATAGTGATGACTTGCAAGGATGCTGTCTGTCTGGTAGCTTGAGAACACAGGTGTTTTGGTGTTGTGGATACTGGGGTCCTGGGCACCTTCAGTTGGTTAGATTTGTCTCAAGTTCATTATCAAAATAATCTTAAAAAGTCAGTTGAGTTACATTTTACATATAAATTAACTACATATAAGATCTTCCATAATACCCAGTATAGGGACTGATTAAATAAGAACATTCAAATTGGATATATACAAAGCTGATACACAGTACTAACTATCCTATTGTTATACCTCTTCAGGCCTCAGTGTTCCTTATCTGCAAGTAAAACGATAGCATCTATAACAGGGAGTTTATGTGAAGATAAAACATATTAATATCCATGTAGTTTTTAGTTTGTGCCTGGTATGTGCTTACTGATAGGTACTGTTGGCTTTAGTTTAACTGGTAAAGGGCATGACTCACTCATAAACCACAACTAGAAGGAATTCATACTTTCTTTGGTAACGAGCCTTTTGTATTTTGAACGTCTATGGGATTCTAGAAGGCAATCCTCTGGGTAAAGTTCAGCCATCCACCAGCTTAACTGATTATATCAATTGAAATCTAGCTGCTGTAGAATAATCTTGGGAAGTTGCCTAGGAACACTGAATGCCCTGCTTTGCCTTCCCACATCTTCAAGAAGGATCTATCTATCTATCTATCTATCTATCTATCTATCTATCTATCTATCCATCCATCCATCTATCCATCTATCTATCTATCTTTTTATCTTTCTACCTAATATTTCTCTGTGTATGTACTTAAGGAAAATGATGACACATTTTCTTTATTTTATGTGTCTGGGTGTTTTGGCTGCATGTATATGTACATTCCATATGTGTGCAGTGCCTGCTGAGTACCTTAGATCCCATGGAAGTAGAGTTATAGGCATTTGTTAGCAGCCTTACCAGTGCTGGAAATCTAATCCTGGCCCTGTGGAAGAGCAGCCAGTACTTTTAATCACTAACCCATCTATCTCTCCAGTCCTTGGTGGCATATTCTTAATAAAAGCTTTATAACAAGTTTTTGTTCTTCAAGTTTCCTTTTCTTTTGTTCTTTCTAGGTGTTCTACATGCATAAAAGTGGGGGTTGGTGCAAGTCTAAATAAGGAAGCTTAATTCAGGCCCTGGATCTCATAAAGAATTAGAAGCATCCTCCTGAATGCATCTCATGATGGAGCTATCACCAAGAACTGCTTCTTGATTCTCCTGCCAGCATCCTCTTTTCCTGTCCCATCACTAATGCTATTATATAGAACCAAAGGAGATGCTGGCAGAAAGAGAGGGCAGTATGGTACTGGGTCTTATTGTTTGGTGGAAGAAGACCCCCATCTCCTTTCTTCTTTCATCCCTGTCTTTCTGTGTGATGAGTTTCTAATCTACTTGGACAGAGCTGCAGGCATGTTTCCATAGGCTCTTGTGTGTTAAACAGCAGTATACATGTAGGATGCTTTTTTTTTCTTTTTTGAAAAAATCTGTGCCCTACTTTCCTGACATATTCTGGATGGCATTTCTGTCTGTTCTATTTCCTTATGTTGTCTATCGTGTGGGTAGGTTAGCTAGGTCAGCAGCCACCATATAGTTCTGATACTTGTTTGCACTATTATGTGTGGCTCACTGGATGGGAACACCATAGAAAGCGATGATAGTGGTAGATTAGGCCTTTTTGGATATTTGGTCACTGTACGTGTAACATCTCCAAAGAAACCCTTGAAGTTCTTTGGAACACAATTATTCTTTTGCTTCTGGGCAACATGTCTCTATCTTTCCTAGCAGAATCTGGGAAGAGCTCATATGTGCTAGTATCTGCTCTAGGGGTAAGAATCAGGAAAACAGAGACTTGTGGTGTGAGCTGAAGTGCTTCTCTGTTGGGTCATATATCCTTGTGGCTAGAGGAACCTACAACATCTGGAGTTTAAGTTTGATTCTGTCCTCTGCCACCCTTTGGGCTTTGAAAAGCTCTGGTTCATCTTTACCTACTCCATATGCCTTCCCAATCTTAGAGTCTCTGTGATAAATTGAGTGGAACTTTTGTGTTTTCTTTGATTTGGCTAGACTAACTGGACACTAAGATCATGTTTCCCATGATCTGGGATTACATGTGTATACCACATGTGTCTGTATTTTCAAATGGGTGCTGGGATTTGAACCCTGGAACTCATGCTTAATTAGTAAGTACCTTTCTAACCTAGCCATCTCCCTGGCTCAGAGAACATGACAGTATTATCTCCTTTAATTCCAGGCTTTTATCCTCACTTAGATTTTATACCTGAATTCTGACCTTTCCCATCCCATCTATTTTTACATTTATGTATGTATGTATGTATGTATGTATGTATGTATGTATGTATTTATTTATTTATTTTTGTTTGGGTTTTGTCTTTGTTTTTTTTTTTTTTTTTTTATCTCTTTAGACTCTGGCTCTTGCAGATTCATCCCTCAGGGATTACTGTTCTCTTTACATTTTCTATACCATCAATAAAGATAGTAACATACGCTCTAGGCTTCTCTCCAACCTCGCCATAGTGTGGCCACTTGAGAAGGCTTCTGCTCAAGAAAATAAATTGCATTTTATTCTAATTTCTGTCATTCAACAGATATTTCCATCCAGGCTTTTTTCATCCTTAGACAAGCTCCTTCACGGCCCTCATGTGAGGCTTGCAGCAGGTGCATGAATGGCTTGAAAGATAAGCCCCTGTAAATAAAGCTTATGATCTTGTGAATGTTGGGAGTTGGCAGCTTGCAGCATCTAGCCAATTTGGATTAATTTTTCCAGGGAGATTTCAGAAGAGGCTATGTCATTCATCTCTCTGAAGTCTTTCACTTTCTCATCTTGCATCCAGTCTCCTCTGCCACTGACTTCTTTTAGTCAATCAGGAAGAGACATCATTTCCGTGTTTGGGAATGCTTTGCTCTTTATAAACCCTGGCTGCTATTCCGTGCCTAGCATCCACTGCCCATGTTTAAGCCAGGCTTCTCATGTTGCAGCATTTCAGAAGCAACTTGAACAAGATTTATGTTTGGTTCATTGTGTCAGAGGGAGCGATAGAGTCTGTAAGATAATTTGACAAAATGGAAAAACAGGATTGACTGAAGCCTTTTTTCTAAACATGTGCTCACATCTTAAAGAGGACACTCATCTACTTTGCCATCTCTCATCAGAGTGACACAATGCTCAGAAAGAGAACCTGGGAAGTAGAGACAACCAGGAAATTACCTTTAACCTAGAACCCAAGTCACCACTGTTCACATCCTGATGTGTTTCCTGACAGCCCTTGGTACACATTTCCATCTTTGCTTTTTCGAACAGTTGTATTGCCTTTGCAGCATTACACAATCATGATAACCACAACTTGCATGGTATCCAGTTGAAATCAACGTAACCATTACTATTTGATTAGTCATTTTAATGATAAATTCTATTATTAATAACAATGAGGTGAATGTCTTTGTACACACTGTTTTTTTTAAGGCTAGCTAAAGAAACTAGCTATTTATTTGAGTATCTATCTAAGTTTTGCAGTGCTCAGGATCAAGCCCAGTGCTTACCACTGAGTCATTTCAGCATTTGAACAGTTAGCTTAGATTCCTCGGAGTGAAGTTAATACCTTGAGGGGTGTGGGAAGAATATGGCTAAAATGCTTTATAGGACTTTGACCAATTGACAAAATGATTGTCAGCCTATGCAGTGCCTCCTCCTCCCTCTTGCACTGGGGTAAAATGATTCTCCCCACTCAGGTCCTGTTTATGTCAATTGCTCAGATACACCTAGAGATAATCACAGGCATTCTGCACAGTCTTCTGGTATGTTCATTGTATCAATGGTGATGGCATTAACATACTGATATCAGAAACATTCCTTTGACCATTGCTGTATAATAGAAATATAATTATGTTACATATGCAATGCTAAATTTTCTAGTACATGTATTAATATAGATAAAAAGAAATATGAGACAACAGTGTTTAGCAAACATATTCAAGTTATTATTACTTCAGTGTGTGGCACTTGCTAAGTCAGATGCTCAGTAGCTCCATGTCATTGGTAGCTGCAGGGTTGGCTAACACAGGCAATGGGTTAACACAGGCAGTGGGTTAAGGCTCTCTCAAATTCTTTCATCTTTCTGTTAATTAAGCTATTAATGTATTTAACTAAATTTTTCCACTCTCCATGTTGGTTTATCTAAAAGAAATCTGAGATGAGGCCTTGATAGTGCAGGTAACTACATGGGAGGTGATCTTGGAAAACAGAGGAGCAAGTAGAAAGATGGAAGCTGAGGGAGCCAAGAGAGGGTCTAACAAAGAACAACATCCCTCCTGAGGGAGATTTGAACCTAACCTTTCTGGGGACAAGTGGGACATTGACTGAGGAACATCTCAAAGTGCTCCTTCATGAAGGTGCAGGAATTGGAAGTCTATGTGCTGGGGTCCTTCTCCTCCTTTATTAATTATGCACACAACCACCTCACATTCTGTGTTGTACTGCTAGAAGCTAAGCATTCTTTTGTGTTTGGTTTTTGTTTTCGTCCAAGACAGGGTTTCTCTGTGTAACAGCCATGGCTGTCCTGGAACTCACTTTGTAGACCAGGTTGTCCTGGAACTCCCAGAGATCACCTCACCTGCCTCTCTGCCTTTCAAGTACTAGGGTTAAAAGCATGGGTCATCATGCTAAGGTTGAACTAAACATTCTTATGGTATTGGAGATTGCTAGTGAGTAGAAGAGAAAGATGCAGCTCTTTTGGGTACCTCTGAGAGGAGAAGGGAGTTTCTAGAGACTGGCTGTCTACTCCTTTGTAAACTCTGAGGGGCCAGAGAGGGGGTCGGTTGGTCTTTAGCAACACCCACCTTTGAGGGGTTTTTTTTGTGTTATAGTAGGAGGTGTCTTCTTGAATGGGAATAGGTCATTCTCAACCCATCACAGGTGATTCTGTTTGTGACTGTAGTCTAAGCAACAGAAACTGATTCTGGCTACTTTGTACAGCAAGCAGCTGACATTTTTGTTCAGGACTCAAGTTGTAAATCTGTGGCCAGGCT
This sequence comes from Arvicanthis niloticus, assembly GCF_011762505.2. Lineage (NCBI taxonomy): Eukaryota > Metazoa > Chordata > Mammalia > Rodentia > Muridae > Arvicanthis > Arvicanthis niloticus. The sequence goes on along the minus strand of NC_047658.1, from coordinate 50,055,766 downwards.
TGGGAGCAGGGTCATGCAGTTTTGTTGACTTGATAAGCTGTATGTCTAGTTAACATCACGTTGTAGAACAGCATGTAAGAATGGTCTAGGGTCTTCTCTTCTGGGGCAGGGAGTAGATAGCAGTCTCCATGGCTCAATTTTGGAAGGTCACTCACTAAATTATAGTTTTATTTCTACTGCACAAGGGAGGAAAGATGATTTTATGGTAAGAAAACAAAATTTTATTAGGGACTGAAGGCTGGGCAGCTGAAAGTGGACAGATGACCACTCAAGAAGGAGATTTGCATAGGGCTGTGCCAGCAGATGACCTGATTTTGATAATGCAATTATTATTTGCCATGGGAGGAAGCAGGGTGATGGGTATGTGGGACCTCTCTGTGATATTTTTTCAACTTCTTGTGTGCCTAAAATTATTTATATACCATTTTAGTAAAAGGCTAATAAAAGGAGGGGGAAAAGGGACTGGGGGGGGGGCTTGGTGATGTATTTTCTTTTGGAGTTAAGTTTGGAGAAATTGGAATATTTAAAATTTACCTTTACACTTTATTATGGGCATACGCCTTCAGGCTACGATCACCAGGATTTACTCTTCAGAGGTACCTACCAACTCCAAAACTGAGACAGTGAAACATCCATTTGTGTTCTTGCCGTGGCCGATTGGTTTTATCATATGAAGTTGACATTAAAAGATCCGATATCACTGTTAACAGCTGGGTTAGACAGAAAACAAGTCTGAAAGTCAACCAGGAGTTGTACAAATCCTGCTTGTCACCTACTGATGTCCGACAGATTTAACTATTGTGGACATCTGAGGGAGGGTGGTGGTTTGCATAGTATGAACTTTCAACTAGAGGGAATCCATTTCTAAGGCTGAAGGAAGGCTTATAGAATCGCTGACAGCAAGCTGTGGCTCAGCCTTCTGAGCCCTGCAATGTACTCATTCAACCTTAGCTGCTGCTAGCAGGGAGGTGAGCCAGACCACATTTCTTGAGCTTTTTCTCCCCAAAGAGCCACTGTTTCTTTGCGTGGTTTCCCAAACTAGAGTCTGAGTTCTCCAGTGTGACTGCTCATGGGAAGATAGCGAAAGCCCCAGGGGGATGAGATGCTCTCATTACTTCCTGCAGCAGCTGGAGTACCAAACACTGAGTGCCATTGCTTTGTATACAGCCGCTGCTTCCAGATAATGGGTACTGGGGAGCCACCGCTTGTGTAAACAAGATCTATAAAACTCCCACCCCCATTTAGCCATGTCTATACTCATCGTTCTGTAACAAACACTTGTCCAGTCAAATGGCTATAACCATTCTCCATCCATTCTCTAAACAATAAACATTGACAGTGTTTGAGAACTTGGAGCCATATTATCCCCACATCTGAGCTAGGAATAAACTCATATTCACGGAGCATTGGGTCCTCAGTCAGTCTGTATTCCAGGTCCCAGGTCCCTGTCTATAAATCTGTTTCCAGCCCAGGACATGGGAAGCCCAGATTCACAATGTACATGCGACCCTTCCCAAGAAGGCAGAATACTTTATCAATGTGATTCCATTCTTTCTCTAGACACTCACCAAAGGCTGGGAGTTGGTTGCTTGCAGATTCTGTTGGATGATTCTTCTTTGTCTCATGGCATCTGACAGTCCCCATTTTCTATGATTCTGTGATAGAAGGAGCCCACTTGAGTCTGGAGAGGTAGCTCAGTTCATAAAGTGCTTGCAACATGAGAATAAAGACCTGAATTTGATCTCTCAGAACCCTCATAAAAGGGGTTATTTAATGGTGCATGTTTGTAATCCCAGTGCTGGGTAGACAGAAAGGTTCTTGGGGCTTGCTGGTCAGCCAGCCCAGCTGAATTAATGAGTTCTGGATTCAATGGAAAACTCTTTCTCAAAAAGTAAAGAGTAATAGAAGACATTGAACATTGACCCGTAGCCTTCATATGCATGCCTGTACAGTGCACACTGGCACATGAATATGAAAATGCAGACACACACACACACACACACACACACACACACTCCACTAGCTTTTCTGAGCACTTTCCAAAGAACCACAGTGCCCCCGAGGAGGAGCATGGGACATGGAGGCAGGGAACACTCATATGAAATTCTGACTTCTTTACAAAGAGACCCACTGACACTATTTGCTCTTTAGAGCCGTGGTCTTACCATGTACCCTGGTCATTCAATAAGCAACAGTGATGCATACAAGATGAATGGGGAAATAATATTAACTTCAAAACAAGCTCCACAAAGTTCTGTGTCGAGCATCGAAAAGATCCTTATTGGGTTAAGAGTGAGAGCCCTGCCTTCTGGTCCTAGTCAAGGGTGCCACAGGGATTATTCCCACACTATTGTAACTCTGGGATTAGACCTCACCTTTGTGGTTATTACAACCAGGCTGTCACCTGAGAGGTGTTCTAGGGCAGCTAAGTGCAGCTTTTAGACTTTAAAATGGTGACTTTTATTTTTGTGTTGTTTAGCTGAGGAAGCCTCCTGCCTTTGCAACAAGTTGCGTTTTCTTGTCTTTTTTTTTTTTTTTTTTTTGGGGAAAAATAGTTCCTCATAATGATGGGAGGAGGTGCAGCCATTTAAGTAGAGTTTAGCACACTGCCTGGCACACAGTAGGCCTTCTGTGAGCATGACCCCTGTTCTTTTGGCATGATGCACACACTAATGCTCAGACAGGCACTTGGAGTTGGGACTTGTGGGGATTTAAGAACCCACTTTTTATTTCATTCCTTTTCTTCCATTCCCGTCCACATTCCTGCGGAAGACCTAGTGTTTTTTTCTACAAGAAAAACATATTTGACTTTGTGATCCAAATCAAGGTTTTTCTATGCCACAAAGTGCTTCTCCTTCCATTGTAAATTTCTTATGGGGTCAGGGGAGGATGTCCCACAGAGGTAAAAGCACATTTTCTAGAGTAGCCAGAACAATGCATTAAAAAAATATAACAAAAAAAGCAATCAAATCCAAATTCCAGGAAGCTATCATTGCTACCTCCTAAGGAAAAGAGAGGTTTTGCAGTTGTGATTGAATTAGGCTCTTGCAATGGGAGATTATCTCGGATTATCTGTGTGGAGCTCTGTGCAATCAGACATTCCCTTGTCGGAGAGGCCGTGGGCGGTGAGTTGACCATGCACTAACAAGGAGGCATGTGAGGGTGGAAATTAGATAGTGTGGGCTTTGAGGAATGAAGTGACAGCTAGCATGGCAAGGCAAAGGATGACTAGAAAGCTGGAGAGATGAGGTACAGGTTCCCTCCAGCCTCTTCAGTGAGAATCCTGCCTGTACTTGCAGTTCAGCCCAGCAGGTCTGATTTCTGAACCTCCAGCACTGGGAAAAGAAGCTCCTGTTGTTCACAGAGGTAGTGTGATGCTACGGTAACCACAGGGAGGGGACTTGACTTTCCCTCATTCTAGTAAAGTTCTGTTCAGCTATGCTTGGCACCCCTTCCCTTCAGCTGACTATACCCAGTCATATGTGAACCTCAGGAACAGAGGAAAATTGAACTTCCCCCAACTGGATCTTTAGCTAAGGTCCTACTTAATGGCTAAGACTTGACACAGGTGCAAATGTTTCTGGGACATTTTATAGTTGACAAAGAAAGCTGTCTTGATTTAGCACCTAAACCTTGTGTCTATAAAGCCAATACCTTGGTAGCAAATGAACTCAGAGGGTATGGTAACTGGAGTCTTGGCCCAGCCCTCAAAGAAAAACATTATGGTATAGAGGTAGTGGTACATTTCAGCTCACCTGCCTGCTTTGGTGGTTTGGAGAAGTGGTGCTTGGTTTGTTTAAATGAACACTGAAGCTGGATCTAGGCTGAGGGTAGGTGAGAGCCTGGTAGCCTGGGCTGCTCTGCTTGGGTATTGCAATACCATGGAAGGGCAGAGGGAGTTTTGGAGCCCTGATTCTCACTTGCTTTGTCTTATGTAGGATCCACTCTAAGACAGGATGAAAGTAATTTGTTATCAACATTCAATGTCAACTTTTACAGATTTCTCACTAATAAATTGGTGCGGAACCATGATGTTTTCACTAACTTGCATTCTGATGCGTGTTGGTGAGCATAACAGGAATGGGTGGAGTTTTATTTAACACACTGAGAACTGATCCTAGTTTGGGAACCCTCCTTTGGCAGGTGTGTTGTGAAAGTAAAGAATCCAAGTTGGGTGTGGTGACACAGGTTTTTCAAACCAGCTTCTTAGGATGGGGAGACAGGAGGATTACAAGTTCAAGTTACCTGGGTTATACAATATTTCAAGGTATCATGGCTAATTACAGAAATCCTATCTTGACATAAAAAAGCAAGAAAAGAGCTGGGAATGTAGCTCAGTGGCAAACAGTTGTCTAATATATACAAGGTCCTGTATTCAGCCACTAGTTTAGAAAGGAAGAGGAAAAAGTAGCTGTGAGCCATGAGTCACAAGAGCAAGGATTACTTACTAACTCCCCAGGGAAAGATACAGACCCAGTGTTACTCTTGCCCACTCTTGTGTCCATGCAGACATTACTAATTGATTGCAGTATGATTAGGCTTGAACTCAAGCAATGTCCCCTCAATGCTTTAGTTATCCGACACCAATACATCAAGACTTACACTCATTTACCCTTTCTGCTAATTCCTTTCTCAGCCTTAAGATGGCCCAAATCGGTGATATTTCTCAGCTTGTGTTTTTTTTTTCCTGATGTCTTGAATTAGGCTTTGAGTTAACAAAGTGCTCTCAGTGGACCTGTTCTTGGCTTTCCTGGTGAAGATAAGCTGCAGATAGTAAAACAAGCTCGTAATTTGCCATAGCCCCCATTTCTGACTGCAAAGCTGTGACCAACATCCAAGGAGAAGTCTGATTCTTCACACCTCTGCCCTCTGATTTTTTTCCTCTGGGTCACAGGGCTCTCAGAGGAGACACAGGAATTATGTTACAGAATCAGCAGCTCTTCTGAGACACAGATGCTGACTGCTTGTTTTTAAAGATGTGCCTCTCACTGAGAGGCCTTGTGCATGCATCGCTATGCATTTGGCTTTTCCACCCTAGGTGCAAGAAGTAACTCAGGTTACTTCTGTTCTGGAAACCATATACTTGACACTGTTTAGGGTTGTCACTACACACTCATGTAGGACAGTGCTCCTGGCAGGAGGAGCATAGAGTGCAGAAGTTTAAGATGGGTCTAGCTAGGGAAGCAAAAGATGAAAGGGGGTGGTGGGGGGAAAGTCCAGGTTTGAGGTTGGGCTTATGTAGCTTTGGTAACTGAATATAGGTCTTTATCATTTTATGGAATACAAGCTGAGGCCAGGGAAAAGCAGAGTGTTGGGCTGGAGAAAGTGGAGACTATACAAGGAATTAGCTGTTTTTTTAATTGATAAAAGTGGCTATTGCCATTCTCTTGTGACCCCGAAGTAAGTTGGAAGTGTTTTGTCAGATCCAGGATGGTGGCCATTGTTTACCACCATGAAATCGAGTCAATTGTTTCATTATGACTATTGGGAGCTTCCGCTCATTATGCTGCAAGTATGGAAGGCCAAAGGAATATATAATGATATGCATAGTTCAGGAAATATTAAAAATATCACAAGAATAATAATAGCGACCCATTTCTCTGCTATGTATTACTTCATGTAAGTGTAACCAATTTTATACTATGCCAACCTTATTCATTCAACAGAATTTTATTGAGCATCTATGTTTTACCACCAACTATTTTGCACATGGAGGGCATATTAGTAAATAAAACAGAGAAGTCCTCTCTAAGGGAGCACTCACATCAAAACAGGAAGACATGACGAGCTCAACAAATAAACAAGATACACCAGGTGTTACACAATGATTATGCTAAAGAAGAAATAGAATGGGAGGGGCATTCTTACGGGGGTAAGATAGTGAGTCATGTAAAGATCTCGGAGAAGCAGTTCCTAGGAATGGGAACTGCAGGTGCAAGGGCCCTGTGGTGGGCTTTTCAGAGACCAGCAAGGACAAGACAGTTGGAAAAAGGACGAGATAGTTCTAGACGATGAAACAAAGTTTATATGGGGTCAGGTCTTGACACTTCAAAGGCCGTAGAAAATTCCAGAAGCTGTTGATTTTGGAGATATTGGGGCTTGTGGAAGGCACAGGGGAGGAAGGGCAGATGGTCTAGAAGGGATACTGCTGGACTCTGCAAGAGACATCAGCTAAAAAGGGCCAGGATAGCACAGGGAGGTCTATGTGGTCCAGGGATAGGTTGTTGCCTGCCCAATTCAATGGAATCAAGAAGCTGTTTCTATCAGAGGAGCTCATCTTTCTCAAACGCAATCCATCCCAGAGCCCTCAGGCTCATGGCGACCCAGCTAGTTTTTGTAAACCATTCTTTCTCTCTTAGTAATATGTCATGAACATCCCCTCAAGTCTTTAAAGAGTCTCTGGCAACAGGATTTTTAAATGTTTGGCCAGTATTACATCATCTGGATGCACTGTAATGTGATTGATTTCCTGTTAGACATTTCAGTGATCCCCTGTTTAGAAAATGTGCCGGCAGACACCACTGCATATAAATCTCCACACACATCGCACACAATGTCCTTGGGCTTGGTTTCTAGAGATGGCATGGTTGGATTGAATAGCATGCATTTTAATGACTCTTGGTTATTAAATTATTTTATAGATAACAGGACTGGGGCCCAGGAAGGGAGTATGACTGCCCCCATCTCCCAAGAGTGTAGCCAGGAAGTGGGTGGTGTTATATGGAGCAGGAATGTTGGTCTCCAGACCCATCCTCTTTCTGTCACACTACCATAGCGATGACCCAATATATAGATTTTATCAATTTATCCACAGTCACCTGGGAACACTGAAAATTCAGAGTTTGAAGTTTTGACCTTATTAGATGCTTATGGAACCAGCTCTATAATCATTACAAACATGATGGAGAACATCTCATACCTTGTTGGGCTAAAATGGTCACCTCCCTGGCTGAGGTGGCTGTCACCTCTTGATAAACTCTCATGATGCATGGTGCCTCCAGCTCTCACTCATGGCCTTATTATATCCCAGGTAACATCGTATAGCATGGCATCTTACCTGTTATATTCCTGCTCCTACTGGGCTCCAAAGAACTCCATGTGGAAGGGGGTATATTCTGTGACCAACATAATTCCTGAGGCCAAATGGCAATAGCAGTTTATTTCTGAGCCATGCTTGGGGCAAGAGGGAGTCGGTGTGGGTGACATGGAAGGAGAATGAAGCCTAGGAGGGGCCCACCTTGGATTGCTGCTGTGCCCCCAGCAACCTTTCAAACCTAGTGAGGAAAAAGATCTGACTGAGTGGCTGAGCCTTGGCACCTCCTTGCTTTTTCTGTTTCAGAATACTTTTTACTGTGAAAAGGAGTCAACTCTCATGGCACATGCAGTTCCTCAGTCCTTTGGGTAACCACTTGGTATTTGGGATCCTTGCTGGGTGCTACTAATTGTTACAGATATTCTCACATCACACACCCCCCCCCTCTGTGTGTGTGTGTGATATGTGTGTGTGTGTGTGTGTGTATGGAATGTATGTGTGTGTATATGCATGAATGTGTGTGGTGTGTATATGTGCATACATTTGTGTAAGTATGTGTGTATATGTGCGTGTTTTCTACTGCATGAAAATGAATGCTTTTAGTCAGGTCTATTTATATATGAATTTGCTCAGTAACTAATGCTGAAGGTTGGAATTGTCTGGGAGGGCAGACCCTGGAAGGAGGCCTCTAGAAATCTGCTGTCTTGGAGCAACAGGCAGTGAGCTGCATGGGGATCATAGACGAGGAGTGTCTGGTGAGGAGAAGGTGCTCTGTATTCGGAGTTCTCTCTGGGCCTCCACAGGAGTGGGCTGTACAGTGAGAGGCTAGCCTGCATGCACCCAGTACCTTTTTGCTTTTGTCTAATGGCCCAAGGTGACTGAATGGTGTCCAGCCTCCTTGACTATCTGTGGGAGCCTGTGCTTCTGCTGGCTTTGCTGGAACAATTGTGTTGAGCATTGGAGGCCCATGGGAGCCACTTTGGGAATTCTAGAAAAATTCTGATGTATGGATCTTACTCCTTGGGGTTCTGGTTTTATTGGTCTGCAGTGGTCTGCTGGGTGTATCTTGGGCTTTAGTGTCTTTACAAAATTTCTAGGACATTCTAAGACAAAGCCACCTTTGAGCAGAGATCGCAATAGACCTCTATTTGGTAGGATTGTAATTTCAGTAACACATGCATGGTCAAGCTTTATAGTAGCCATATGTTTAAATAGTAAATAAAAGAAACAGTAGAAATGAATTAAAATTGTATGTTTTGTTTAACTCACTGTATTAAAAAATACCACTTCATGGTATCAGTTTTAAAGATCAGTACGATAATTTAAATCTTTCTCTCATACTGTGGAATCCATAACACATGCATGGTCAAGCTTTATAGTAGCCATATGTTTAAATAGTAAATAAAAGAAACAGTAGAAATGAATTAAAATTGTATGTTTTGTTTAACTCACTGTATTAAAAAATACCACTTCATGGTATCAGTTTTAAAGATCAGTACGATAATTTAAATCTTTCTCTCATACTGTGGAATCCAGTATGCTTTTTACAATGACAGCTCATAGATAGTAGTTTGGACCCATGACCTCTGAAGTACTCAATAGTCACACGTAGCTTATGGTTGCAAAACTGAACAGTGAAATCCTAGCATATAGCAGGTGCTCACTAAAAGGGTTTGGGTGAGATGAGTAAAAAGGGAAGCAGTTGTGGGTGGTACCTGTAACTGTGTTGCTGAGCCTGAGCAAGGACTGGAGGCATTTAGAATACTGAGTGGTTCTGCCAGCAATTCTCTGCCCAGAGCAGTCTTGCTTAAGACTCAGGCATCTTAAACCAACTCTGTACCGAAGCTTCACAGGCCACCTGCCCACTTTTGTATTTGCAGCGTTCTTGTTAGCAATCTTCTTTATGCCCTAGGCTTATTCTGCCACTGTCATCATCTATGTGACAGCCGACTATCACTCTGTTTACACATCTGTCTTCCCTGTAACCTGCACACATCCTTAGGCTATAATCACATCCCCATTTATCTCTGTATCCCTGAAGACCAGCATAGACTTATCCATTGGATGGTTGTGTATTGAAATAATAAAACATAGCACAGTGAGGTGAGGCAAAGACTCACTCCTTAGAGATTAGCTTTGTGGGGCAGAAGAGCCAGGGCAGGTTTTGGGAAGAAGGAAAGCTGACCCAACTGAATTTTTTCTTTTCTTTTCGAGACAGGGTTTCTCTGTGTAGCCCTGGCTGTCCTGGAACTCACTCTGTAGACCAGGCTGACCTCGAACTCAGAAATCCACCTGCCTCTACCTCTCCCAAGTGCCGGGATTATAGGCATGAGCCACCACTGCCTGGCACCCAACTGGATTTTCTACGGTCTATCTATTAATATGTCTCAGGCAGTTACTGTTACAAAATGCTTGGTAACAACAATCTTCCATGATTTGGTTGCTTCTAAGAAGCATCTGTTTCATGTTCTGAGGGCTGTGGATCTACCAGGCTTAGCTCACTGCAGCCAGGTTCTGCTGAGTTCGGCTTAGACTATTCTCTCTATACATTTCTTTAGTCCATGGTTCCAGCTGAAGGAGCATACTTTTCTTGTGGCAGATGATTCTGACGCAAGAGGATTTTGTGCGAGCATGCCACATTCCCCTTGACTCTTGCACTTGTAGCTTTTTCTGTTTTCTGTCTTGTCAATTACCATCTAATGCCGGTCATATAGTTTAGCCTCAAGTGAGGCTGGAGATTGAGTGGGCTGGTAGCAGTCTCCCATTGAGTGATTACTTACCCACTATGGTGCAGTGTGCTCCCTCCAGCCATGAGTGATGATATCACTGCTTCTGAAAGCCCACTCCCCTGCTTTTGCAAGCCCATGCTGGTGGTACTGGACCTCAATCCTCTCTCTATGTAGAAAGAGAAGTGGATAGGGTTTTCATTATGCAGAGAGAGCTGCCTTGCTGTATCTGACCTTGGCTGTTTTCTTTTCTCCCCTTTTGACTTGGTGAATTATTTAGCCCCAAGGATCCCTGTTCAATGATTCTTGCTCTCCATGGAGACCGCCAGGAATTGTAAATCTCTGAAATACAAGAGCAGTGTCTACACTTAGATATGAGGTTGCCTATGTAGTGGCTCTATGCTTCCATGTCAAGGAGAGGATTTGGCTTTGGCAGCCTCTGTCACGGCTCCTGGGATGACCTTTTCAGCTGTGCACCTGCTGTTGAGTTGTCTCACTAGAAAGCTAAGTGTAGGCACTCACTCATTTTTGGTCTCAGTTCTTTTGGGCCAGCGGTCAGAGGGTAGAAGGACCTTTTGGCATATTGCAGCTGCAGAACAGGTTCAACAAGGGCCAGCCAGTGGGCGAGTTGAGGATGGAAGCAAGTTTGCAGCAATGCTAGTTCTCCCATGGATCTGGACCTTCCTAGTTCATTGCTGTTTCAGAGATCTTGGCAGAACTTAACTATTGAGCTCAGACCAGGACCCTCAGGGTCATTTCCAGAGGAACCTGCTTGAAGCCATTCTGTTTGAGTAAAGATGTGGCTTCTACTGGAGCAGAACAGAACTCCTGGCTGGGTTCCCTTCTCTCCTGTAGCCTGCAGCCCTCTGTGGTCCCTGGCTGTGAATAGCTGAGTTTTACCCCCAACCAGCCTAATTCTATACTTCTTCCAGGCTTTGTCTGGTCAGCTTTGGCTGCTTGTGGGGTCTTGATCCCTGAGCCTAGTGTCAAGTGGTCAGGGGCACAGGTATTCTTTCACATTGGTTGGGATCTCTTGGAAAGCAGGAGGTATGAACCTAGTTTGAACCTCTGAGGGCTCAAGTTCCTTTTCTCTTGGCATGGTATCATTTCCTGTTTCGAAGAAAAAACTCGTGGTTTTAAGAGCTTTAAAAAAGGCACTTGGACACGAAACAGTTCTTACAAAACAACATGTTGATGAGTTAAGTATAAATGAATCAGAGACATATGGATTAAATTTCCCTCACAGTCCGCAGGGGCTTCGGAATGAAGGGGAAGAGAGTTTGTCAAAATGTGTCTATCTCTGCCACGGTCTAGGATGGAATCAGAGGCTGTGGAGAGGCTGGGGAAACTTTGTTCTCTTCCCTTTCCCCTTTAAATGATAAGGCATAGAGCCAAGGGAGGAATTTCAAGTCCTAGGATTGATTTCTGCTCCTCTAGCCTCCATCCCTTCTGTTCTTTGTTGAATTGTTCCCCTCAGAGGTCTCCCACGCTCTCCAAAGTTTGACTCCTGTAAGGACCTTCAACCTGCTGGAGGTAAAAGAGGAGTGATCACAAACCCCATTAACATAGAGGAGATCGTTGTCAACTGCTTGTCTGTAAACTTTCTCATCTAGACTCAACACGCCTTAACCCTTCCAGGCAGCAGATAAGTAGCTACTTTAATGTGGCTCTTAGCTATACCATGTGCTAGTAACCATGAGGGCAAGGGCTGGGTGATGGTATGGAAAGTTAGCTACTTCCCTTTTGGATCTTCTGGATAGCATTCTTACTGTTAAGAGTGGGGCACAGCTGAAGCACTCATCGTCGGGAGAAGGAGCCCTGACTTTTCACACTGTGAATTGTTCAGATGTCCCAAAGTGTATTTCTCTTGGCAGTTTTACCCTTTTCTTCTCAAATTTTGACCAGGAAACAAAGACAAAGCTTGTTTGGAGAGACCCTGTGTATCTTCTAGAACTGTTCTGTTGTGGTTTTGTCTTAGAACACCTTGGGCAGGAGAACTTTGAAGGTAACGCCCTGTATAAAATAGATAGAAAGCTTCATGAGAGGAAGTAGGAGACAGTTTAAAGCACAAACAGTACTCTGAAGTGAGACTCACTAAATTCTTTGGCGTTTACTGCTAGCAGGAAACTCAGTGTCTCATGGCTAGTATGTTGGCAGAGAGAAGCCAAATACAGAAGACGGGATTCCACCTAAGTGAAGTTCAAAGCTGAGTAAAACCAATAAATGTCGACAGTTGTTAAGTAGTGGGTATTGGCGGCAATGACGGTGAAAGGAACATGAAAGAGCTTTCCGGAACACTGCAAAGTCACATTTTAGCCAGGTGAAAGTGGCAGAGCAATGTACTGTACACATACAATGTTTTTTGAGATGTATACTTATGATCAAAATTCTTGGTGGTCGTACTGTACTTTTTCCATTAAAGAATCAAAAAAGGGAAAAAACCCTTCAGCCCCTCCTAACTCCGCTCAAGAGGAATCTAGGGTACCACTGTTAGCCAGATGCCTGAGCAGTGATCCAGAAGTTGTCAGGAGAGAATCTTGTAAGGGTGAAGCTAATTGCAAATACAGCAAGCGTGGGAAAGGCCACTCTTGGAAAGAAAATGCCATGTTTGATCAAAGCATGAAGATGGCAGACCTGGGTGGATTTCCACTGAACAGCCTCAGTTTCATTGGGAGCATATAATGCAGGGTAGAATGGAGTGGGAATGTGAGCCTGCCTTGCCTGAGGGACTTCTTGCCATCTTATTACACAGAGTCCACCACCTCAGACCCTTTCTCCACCATCTTTATAACAGAATGGGTCTTTGAGGAAGAGAGGAATTAACTTGATATCTCTTACCCCTCATCCTTTTTGATGCAGAGGGACTTGGCATGTTGGAATCACATATGAGGCCAAGTATCTATGACCAGCCTCAAGGCTTCCAGAAAAGTGTTAAGTGTGTGAGAAACAGCAGAGAAGTTGCTCAGAGAGATAGAATTGGCTTTGCTGTGCTTGGGAAACACAGTCAGTGGGATTAAGGTCTGTGGCCTGGATGATATACAGCAGTAGCAGTCCCCATTGTTCCAAGACCCCGATGGGTAGAAAAGTGCACATTGGACTGCTTATCTGGCAGGGGTGGACCCCTTGCATCCATCCTACCCTGTTCTTCCCCCTGCCAGCCCCACCCTCACACATACTACTGAGCCTTGGCACTAACACCAGACCTAAGACACTGTCTCATTTCTAGGGTTCATATATGGAGACAGATTCTCAGCCAGGTCAGGCACTCTTGTTCAGGGGGCACAGTTCAGCCATCTTTTTTTTTTCATTTTTTATTGCATATTTTATTTACATTTCAGATGCCACCCCCTTTCCCCATTTCCCCTCCATAGAAAACCCCCATCCCATGCCCCGTTCTCCTTTTTGCTTTTGTACATTTTTTAAAAATGTTAACCAAAGGCTTTATAAGTTTGGTAATGCTCAATATCAATCAGAAATGTAACCTAATACCCAACCTAGATATATCAACCATCCTTGTCTGGCAGAGACATGCAGTTCAGCCGTCTTTTGGAAGGTAGTTTAGTGACCAACCCGAGCAGCTTCCCTTTGCCAGTCAGTGCTAGCAATGAGCTTTGCACAGCTCTGCCTTTCAGTTCCTTTTCTGGCTAATTTATCCCAGCTTCTCTTGAAGTAGTGTTCTGGCAAGGGAACAAGGCCTGGTGACAGAGACATCAGGTACCACGTACTATTCTTGTATTCTGGAGAGAGAAGCCCTTTTTATTTCTGGACTTGATTGACTAGACAAATACTTCCAGTTGCATCTGTATTTCCCCATTTTCCTTCCTTTTCCAAAGGAGAACCCAAATTTCTGCCACACTGTGGCCACTGGTGTCATGCTTGTCACTTCCATTCATTGCTGATGTGAACTAGTCGGGAGCCTGGCTTCCATCTTTCTGGGGTTTGGCCTCAGCTGCTCCCTTCCCTAGGCCCTGGGATTGGAAGAACCAAGTCACCAAGTTTGGCCAACCCTACTGGGACTTCTTGTCAGTGATGTTTGTTCCTCAGGCTGCTTGTGGTGGCTTTTTGGAGCAACTTTTCCCTGCAAATTTACCTTTGAGATCTAATAACTCCTCAAAGAGTTAGCATGACGAAGATAAACAAAAGGCAGGAACACACAATTCCCAGCATTAAAATAAAAAGGGCGAATGGTTAATAAACATATGGAAATTTGTTCAGCTTAAGTAGGGATCAAAGGAACGATAATCAAATCAGTTACAAGATTCTGTTTTCCATATTGAATTGGAAAAAATAATAATGAACAATGTTTTTAGTGCAGAGAAATAGAGGCTCTTAGTCCCCTTAATATAGGGAAACAACTTCTCTGAAGGGTTGCTTGACAATATTTCTCAAGAAACTTTAAAGTGGATATTCTCTTTGACTCAATAGTTCCACATTGTAGCATTTCTTCTACCTTAAGGAAATAATCAGAGATGTTCACACAAGTTCACTTACAGGGTCGTGCAGTGTAATGATAGAAAATTGGAAGTGATTGAAATGCCCAACCGAAAGGAATCTGTTATATAAATCATGATTCATTCAAGTAATGAAACACCATGAAACCACTAAAATATTCCAAAAGAACAATATTTAATGTCACATGAAATACTTACAATATTGGATATGTAGAAGAAGTCAGATTGTAGTCAGTATATTCAATACAATCTCGTTTTATACTGATATATTCATACCACATACCCATGTTCATGTGGGTACGTGGGAAAAAACGTTGGAAAGACCATGGTAGCAATTTAATATAGTCATTTCTAGGTATGGAAGTTATGGAGTGCCTTTTATTTCCTTCCTTTTGCCATTTGCAAACAATTGCTTGAAATTTAGATGGTTCTTAGTCTCTCTCTCTCTCTCTCTCTCTCTCTCTCTCTCTCTCTCTCTCTCTGTGTGTGTGTGTGAGTGTGTGTGTGTGTGCCCATGCACATGTGTACATGTGTGCTAGAAATCAATGTTGGATATTTTCAAACTATTGCAGGGGTGGGTAGCAATTTCTAAGGAGCCTTTTGCCTCCACATAAGTGATATGATTGCTGACATATGCCACAGTGCCCACCTTCTTATGTGGGTTCTAGAGATTTGAACTCATGTCCCTATGTTTATGCAATAACTTTACCAATAGAGATATCTCCCCAGTACACCCCCACCACTACCTTTTGAGACAAAGTCTTACTGTGTATCCCATACTGGGACATCCTTTGTGTCCTAGACTTGACTCAAACTTATGGCAGTTCTCCTATCCCAGCCTAGAGAGTGCTGCAATTTATAAGCATGGGCCACTGTGGCTAGCTCTTCCTAGTTACTTGTTATTGATAATTCACTGATAAGTATCATTTTCCAATTTTCCAAAAGACATATTTTAATTGATGTGTCTGCAGCTTCAGGGTCAAATGGCACATTTGATAAATAAACATATGTTACTTCTTTAATTAAAAACAACATGATGTCATTTGAAGGCTTTGCTACAATCTTCTTGACCTCAGTCAACCCCATCAGTTAGCTATGCTTTCATGCTGGTTCTCTTTGTCTGTTAGCCTAGAGTATGCTAATGGCTTAGAGAAGGGGTTTGTGAGTGACAGAAGGTGTCTTAGTGCTTCTCAAAGTTTCTTTTGTACTTCCTGGCAGCAGGAGGCATCCTGGGGTCTCCCCTTTAGTAAAGCACTGGTAGCTGGTGCTGGTGGAGGTGGAGCAGAATGAAAGGCTCCATTGCATACTGGGGACCTACACTTGCTATGGGCTGACCATGATGGCAAAGTCCTTCTCTGACCTTGATACCCCAAACTTGCTTTATCATCGGAACCCCTATTCTGACTCACCAGAGAGGATATTTGTATAAAATCCTCTGCCTGTAGAGAATTTCTGTGTTGCTATGACATCATCCTTAGAACCTACAATAGAACAAAAACACTCATGTTCTTCTGTGCTGAGAACCAAGACATGCTTTTGAAGGTCGGAGCTTCTGCTCAACTGAAATGAACCTGTTTATTTTCAGAAGCCTAGCCCCAGGCTGGGGTCCTGTTCTTATTGTCTTTCTCAAACCAATGAGGATATGATTGGGTCCATGTAGCTCTGGAGACCCTTGGTGCCCCATTTACCATTAGAATTCTTCAAGAGGCTGTGTCTGTGTTACCCACATTGCTGTCAGCTGTCCCATATGCTCCTTGAAGCCACTGTTACTCAGTGTCAGGTGCTTGGGACACAGATCTGTAAAGGGTAAAATTTATTAAACCAGAGACAGTCTTGTGAGGTGTGGAGTGGTTCCAGGGTTGTCAAAAGTTCATGCTGGAAACAGGGTTGGATCCCAGCCTTGTTCCTTGTGCATAAAGAAGGTTTTCGAATGGTTTTGTCTTCCCATTTGCTGCCTCCTTCCAATCACTATTTATGAGTTGTTGAGTTCACCACCCCCTGTGATCAGCATACTGAGAGACACAAGCCAGAAACCTTCCAGTCTGATACAGCCAGACAAAGGAATCAGGCATAAGCCACCTTCCTGAAACGAGGCTCTTACCTCTCTCCAAGGCATCAGCTTTCTCAAGGTTTTGATATGTATGTGGGTTTCCATTTTTAAATCCCTCTTGGTAGGAGTGGAGACAACTTGATGGTGAGGGCGAAGGTGGGGGAAGCAGAGGGCTGGGTGGTGTAGAGGAGGATGTTGGCTAAGGAAGGGCTTTGGAGGAGAAATGGCACTGCAGGAGGCAGCTCCAAGAGTGTGGTTCGTGACTCCAGATCTAATGTTGTAGAGCCAAGACAATGCTGAGAAGCAGAAACTAGAAGGCAGAGGCCCAGTGAATAGAGACGAGTACAGGAAAACGGGGCCAAAGCCAAGGCCATGTTTAGCAATTGGGGGTATTTCAGAAATATTTCTATGCATTCAACTTCATGAATTTAAATAACCGTTAGTAAATATCCAATCTTAGGTGGAGTTTTTTCTAGGTTTTAGAAAATTGTTTCATGTGCACTCTTTGGAGACTCACACATGAAGAGATGCAGCTGTGTGTGTGTGTGTGTGTGTGTGTGTGTGTGTGTGTGTGCATGCACATTTGTATTAACAGGTGTACATGCCGATGCATATGTGTCTGGAGGCCAGAGGACATCCAGTGTCCTCCTATTTAGTTCTTTAAGGAGTGATCTCTCATGGAGCCTTTCAGCTAAGCTGGCAATCTCTCTGCTTCCCTCTTCCCCAAGGGTGAGGACATTCACACCCATGCCAGGCTTTTTATGTGGGTGCTAGAGATCCAAACTCAGGTTCTCATTCTTCTCACCCACAAAGTCATGTACCCATTCCCCAACCATCAGTTTGGATGCTTGTATGATAATTTAATAATTCTTCAGTGTCCCTCCTTAAGATGTCTGAGAGTAGAACCTTGTCTATTTTTTTTTTTATGCATTCCTCAGCCTGAGGGCAGTTGCTGGTATGTGATAGGCAGTCAACAAAACAAATGTCAGTTAAATAAATTGGGCCACAAATAAAAAGGCTACATAGAGTGCATTAGAGGAATAATAGCCATAGTGTAGACTCAGGAGAGTCCCCAGAACTACTCTATGCGGGTCCTAAATTAGAGCAAACTCCATCATATGCTAGAAAATAAGCCTGTGCCTGTCTTTAAGCTATATGCTTCTTTATCTACATTATGTCATACAAAAGAAAGATGGACGTTGTTACTTAGGTGAGGATACTGAGGCCCAAGGAAGCAGAATGTTTCGGTCATCAGGTAGCAGGATTGGGTCTTTGCTTGTCCATCAGGGCAGTGCTTAGCACTTCCACTTCATTATCTACAATCATTGCCTACAGTTCTTGAAAATCAATGAAAAATTCCAGATGAATAGAGGAAATTGCGGGGAGGGGGTACACAGGATGTTCTCTAAGATACCAGACTTCCCTTTAGGGAGCTAGTGAGGAGGGCATGTGGAATGGTTAGTGTGAAGTGACTCTGGTGGGGTCCTCTTTAGGGACAACGCAGAGCTCCAGAGTCCCCTGGGGCTCCTCTAGGGCATTTTCTATTAGGACCATTATACTGCTAATGGAAACGACAGGGCTTGACATTTGGGTAATTAAAACATCCACTGACTGAATAATAACATTTTATTGACAATCATACTAGTGAAGGCAAAATTAATTTGATTTTAGACATCCTAGCCATGGAGTCAACTTGGACAGGAGCCAGAATTATGGGAATGGAGTTGTTGATCTCGTGGGTGGCAGTGAAAGCTCTCAGGTGGCCTCATTTAGTCTGAGCGTGAAGCAACCAGCATGGCCAGATCCATTCATTGCTGGGACCCTTTGGTGACTTAGAGGTGAGGGATGTAGACAGCTGGAGTTTTGTTCTGCAGGTGACTGCTGCAGGTGACTGAGCTCTTGTGCATTTCAAACATGAACTCTAGAAAATGTTTTGGGGGATGCTCTTTAAAGCAGAATGACATGCTTCCTAAGGCATGGATACTTAGAAGATGACCCTGGAATGTGAACTTTCAGATTATAAAGGAATTGTGCAGGGGAACCAAGCAGAGAAACATGTCAGGAGAGGGTAGAGATGCCCTGGATCATATATCACCCACCAAATGTAGCTTTTTTTTTTTTTTTTAAAATTCAATAGAACAGAATTCAAGAACCAAGGAAATTGTCTGCATTCATACAACTTTCTTTAAAAAGATTTGTTGTTTGGACAGATGTGGTGACATATGCATATAGTCATAGTAGTTGAGCAGCCAAGGCAGGAGGGCTGTGAGTTCAAGACCTGCCTTGACTACCTAGCCACCATGGGTTTAATGAGATTCTCTCTGTAAATATTTCTTTTTAAAGGAAGATTTACTTCCAGGCTGGGCTTGTAAGTTTTAACCCCGGGGGAAATCATCATATCAAGACTAATTTCTCTAATTTTATGGCTGAATGGGATGATCAAATAAATCAGAGATTTTCTTTGGTCAAGTCCCAGGAGTGCTAGGTCACATACAGCCATCGGTGCCATCCTGCCCTAGTAAGAATGACCCTAGAAATGGTAGTTACTGCTCCCCCCATGACTAGGGCTTGAGCTAAGAGTTTGCCTCTGCATCTTTTGTAGCTCGAGTCATCTAGAGGACAGGGATCTTCTTGAAAGTGAAGACAGAGACACATCTGTGGTTTCAATGTGCATTTCCTAATACTAGGACTACTAGCCATATGTGGTTGCTTAACTTAATTAACATCAAATAAAACTTAAAATTCAGCTTCTCAGTAGCACTACCCACATCTCAAGGGCTTAATTACCCCATGTATCTAGTGGCTGTCAGATAGGACAGTGCCAAACCCTTCCTTCATCATAGATAGAGTGTTGGGAACAGAATCAAAGGTCACTTGGCTCTTTCCAGCAGTAAGGCAAGAGTATACACATCTGTGTCACTTTGTGTGAGATTCAGTCAGCCCTCTGTGTCACAGTTTCTGTGTCTCTGGATTAAAAAAGTTACGGACAGAAAAAATATTTTTAAACATATTCCCCCTTCCCTCATCCTCTCTTAGCTTTTTCTGATCATTGTTTTCCAAACTGTATAATATAGAAAGTATGTATGTAATAATCACATTAGGTAGTAAAATTAATCTAGAGATTATTTAATATAAACAGGAGGATTGTATGGGTTATGTAAGGTACTGCACAATTCATAGCTGAGATCTGAGCATCTATGGGTTTTGATATCCTCATACCCTAGAATCCATATCCTCTGAAACAAGGGGCAACTACACTGAGTTTCTCTGAGCCCCTGTCTCCTCTTCTGTAGAATGAGATAATAGATCTGTCTGGAGAACTAAGTCCAGTGTGTGTATAAACCTTGTTCCATAGTGGTGCTTTGTTCAGGGTTAGTATACAGCAAAGGTTGCCTCCATTCTCATGTCATTTAGTGACAAACTCAAGCCCCATGGCCTGGTATCTCTTCTAGACTTCCAGTTGGTAAACTTTCCTGAGCTCATGTGTTTTTGTGCTAGTGAATGCAGGCTGCTTTTAGAATAACTAATGTTCAAAAAGAAAGCATTTTGAGGCATCTGCCTTTTTCTTATTTCGTGGGAATGCCACCCTTGTGTCACCATTCAAAGCCCCTCTTTCTCCTTACAGCGTCTGTTCCACCCCCTGGTACTGGCATCTTCACATATTTTTCCATTCCACCTTGTTCTTATTGGTTCGTTTTGAGATACACAAGTCCTATGCTTTGTTAATTACCAATAGAATCCATCATCATGGTGTCTTAGAATCATCTCTTGGAAAGTATTCAGTATATACTTTGCTCAGGCCCTTCCCTCCCAGGGATGGTTGTCCAAATGCAGTATGGGTGTGTATCACTTGGAGGTCCTGTGACAGCTGTCTTGGGTCTCACCTGAGCAGCAGATTCAGGAAGCCTGAATTGGACCTCACAGGTCATTCCTTGTTTTTTTTTCCCAAAACAATGGTGATATTGCTGGTTCAAGGCCATCCTGAGGAGCACTGCTGTCAATTGAAGCCTGTCTCACCTCCTTGTGCCCAGAAGCTCCTTGAACCTCAGAGTTCCTGTCCACCACTCTATACTAAGGCTTTGAGGTTCTTGGAAGGAATGGATAAGCTAATATGATCTGCTGACTCAGTTACTGTTGCATTGCTATGACTATGTACCTGACAGACGCAACTTAAGGGAGGAAGGGCTTATTTCTGCTCATGGTTTCAGAGGCCTCAATTAGTAGCTGCTTAGCCCTCTGTACTTGGGCAAAACTTCATGACAATGGGGGCATATGACAGAGGAGTGTCTTCTCACTGTGGACAGGAGGAGAGAAAGGGAGATAGGATGTAGTCAGAGGTAAGAAACCCTAAGAACCCTCCCACAGTGGCAACAGTCCTCTCTTTAGGTATTGAACCCCTTAAGTCTTCAAGAACCTCCAAAAATAGTGCCACTGTCAATAGACCAGGCCTCTAATGTGAGCTTTGCGGGGAGGAATGCCTCATGTCTAAATCCTAACCGTGTGTAGTGAACATTTTATTTCTTGTCCTTTAAATACCAGCTGCCCTGATTGGGTCACAGGGATGTTGCCAGGAACAGCAAGCATTTGCCTTTCTCTGGCTTTCTACCCTGCTAGCCAGGCTGCCTACCTCCTACTTCTCATCCTTTCAGCCCGAAAGCCCTCACTCACTAGCCCTTTCCTTAAAGCTCTTGGATTCCAGGGGCTTTTACCTACTCACTAACACTGCCCCCAACTTCCCAAATAAATTGTGAATTGACTGTACTGCAGATAACCTGGTGCTTTGGGCTACTTTGCCTAAATATGACTAAATCCAGTTAAAAGGGAAAGAGAAAGAGGGGAAAAAGGAAACAAAAACAACAATAGGATGTAAATAAAATGCCAACTTGAGACTGGTAAAAGGCTTGGGAGCACAGATCTCTTCACTTTTCTTACTGGAGAAATGCTTCTCTGACCCAACCTATTAAATTTTATTGTGTTTTTAAAAGGATTTATTTGGTGTGTGTGTGTGTGTGTGTGTGTGTGTGTGTAGGCATCTGCCTGTGGAAGTCAGAGAACAATTCAATTTCTGGGAGCCTGTTCTCTACTTCGACCATATGATTCCCAGGTACTGACATCATCAGCTTAGTGGCAAGCACCTTTACCAGCTGAGCCATCTCCCGGAGCTGATGTCCTATACTTTAATTAACAGAGTGAAATCCAAACCAATGACAGGGTTTAGCTCTTCTAGAGGCCTTTATTCTGGGTATCCTGAAGTTGGGGGTGGGTGGATGAAAGGGGCTTGGTAGTCCAGGGTACATGAGATGCATTCAAGGACTCTTCACAAACCAAGCTGCTCTGCCAGGGGGCAAGGACAGTGAAGAACTAGAGCACTTAGAAGCAGGACTTGGAAGCTGGATGGAGGGATCAGAATGAAGCCTTGTAGAAGAACATAGAGTGGCCAGCGTATTCCTCTTTCAACCAAAGGGCTGGTGCCCTTCATAGCCAGTCAGTCTCAGGAGCATCAGCCCATCCTGGACTGTGTGGCTTGTGCCCTTTAGGTTCTCCCAACTTCATATTTCCTATCCATGTAATTGTGGAATGAGAATAGGGACACCTAGCTTCATAGGTGTGCCATTCTAATTAAGAGTGCATTGGTAAGATTGGTCCGTGCAGAGCTCATCACAGGTACAGTCATTATGTTGCCTTTCCTTCTGATCAGAAACACTGACGTTAATGTCCAGAGATAAAGGCGATGCACTTAAGGAATTTGCTTTGCACCAACCTGAACATTCACCTCTCTGATCTTCTGACCTTGGCCATCCTGGGTAGACACTATGGGAGAGAAACACAAACAGAAGGGACAGGTTGAAATCCTTTAAGCAGTAGGCCCTGTGACTTCTTGGTTTCTGCCTGTATCAGGTGCTCAAGCAGGAAGTGAGCCAATGCAGAGAAGATTCTGCTGCCTTCAGTTAATGAGAAGGAAAGAGGCACCTATCTCTGGCTCCCGGAGGGCCTTTTGTGAGGCCCAAGGACTGTAGGTAAAGGGAAGTGTATGCAATTCTAAGCTCATCTAGTCTGTGATTTAATTGGAATCACCTCCTGCAAGACTGTCATTCATCTTCTGGAGGCAACTGAGAACCAGGGAGGATGAGTTAGGATTCAGAGTACAGTGGGATCACACCCTAATCAGACTGTTCTTGTAGCATGATGCCTTTCTCTTTTTTTTTGTATATTTTATCTATTTCTTAATTTATTTTTCTTTCTGCTAGAGGTTTAGGAATCTTTCCTCACCTCCTTGTTACCTGGTTGTACATTTTCCTCTTGGATGCTGATTTAAAATGGTACTTTTACAAGTACCATTTTAAATCAGTAAAAAGTTACAAGAAGCATTTTTTACTGACTTTCAGTTCAGGGCAAAAAAAGAGGTATTTTGCTGTGATATTAGCCTGGATGTTTGCTCTGAGCAACCCTTCAGATCCCTAGTGGACACTGGGTTGTGCAAGTGAATTAGCTTGTGTTTCTCTGAGTTGGGGGAAGAGATGGAGACTGGAGAGAGGCTATAAATGACCAAGAAAGGGGAAGACTACATAGTGGGGTTAGGATAGGCAGAGCAGAAAAATCTCTGCTCTGGGAGAATGGACTAGGGTTGATTTGGGGCCATCTGTAATTGAGAAGTCTCTAGACAGGAGATTCTATAGTTGAAGGGTGTATAAGTGATGTACCACCTCTGTCTACCTTGTCACATGTCTCTGCTGATCTCACCACTGCTGGCACTGAAGTGGTCATACTTGAGCCTTGATGGCCGGACAATATTTACAGCTACTGCTCTTCCCATTTCTGGGTGCTGTATCCCTGATTGCATACCCAAGTGGCTCAAGTTGGGGCTAAAAGGGAAAGGAGAAAGCTCTCTCTATGCTTGATCCTCAGTTAATCCCAAGGGAGACGACAATGTTGTTAGACCCCAGAGTACTTGGTATCCCACAGGTCTCCTTCTACCACTTTGACTTGTGTGTGGAACAGCATTGCCCACCAAGGTCATTGAGTCCATCAAGAGAGTCCTATGTGCCTGCTGATGGTTTATGCTACAGGTTAGCAATAAAGGACTACAAGAGGAAGGGAAAAGCAAGCAGGCAGAAAAAACTGTGAACTGGGTCGGTGGCAGCCAAGGCTGTGACATATCCCATGGTATGGGGGTGAATACAGCTCTTCTATGGCATTCTGGCTTTTTCTTAGGTTTCTTAAGCTTCCAAACCGTGACCTGTGAAACATGGCTTCCTGGGTACAGAATGTGCCAATGCGCTGCTTGAATGACAAGATCCCTGGCCTTTGCACCAAGCCAGCCTCCCTCTGTGAGGTCAGCAGCAGCATTTGGATGCTTCCCATATAAATGGTGAAACACCAAAGGAGAGGATGAGGAGAGGCAGATGGAAAGCTAGAGCAGGCATCTGGCAGCTTGGAAGCAAAACCCTGCCTGTTCTATGCCAACTTCCTTCATGTTGTGGCCCCATCTGTCTCTAGTCCTGTTAGCACAGGCCTGGCCACCCCTCCATATTGAGTGACACCATCCTGCTCCTTGATCCTTCTCATCAGCACCAACACAGTTCAAAGCATCCCACACATCCCTTGGTCCTCCTGATGTTGCTGCATTATCTATGAGACCCCGGGGCTTTGTATACACTTCTGTGCACTGCTTTTCTCTGCTGAGCCTGGTAAGCTTGGTTAGTGTCTTTTAAGGCTTTCCTTCTGGGGAACCTTGTAGCTAGCTGAATATAACTCGTAAAAGTTGAGGTAACATTGCAACTTAGGGTAGAACCCCTAGTGTTGAGTTCTCTACTGTGAGCTCAGCCAGCCTCCTTTCTGACACCCTTTTTTTTTTACATTCTGATGCCATCTAGGTTTGAAATGGCTGGGGAAACTTGCCCAGTGGTAACTGTGATAGCTCTCTTTCTCCAGTGTCATTCTAGAGTGTCACGACTCTGCTCCAAATCTTACAAGGGGGCCTGAAGTTCTGACATCTGAGGCACCCCTCATGACTCTTGCCAGTTCTCATCTCCCTTAGCTACTGACCCCTTCTTTCTTTACCAGTGGTCTTCACATCCCCTCAGCTTAGCCACATAATAGCCTTATCTTGGCTTATCCTGTGGCTTGGATTTTCTCTGTGATCCAGACTGTTTTACTTCTCTCTTATCTTCCTTCCTGCTGTCATCTTTTGGTATTCTCTCTTGACTCCCAGTCTCTTGGCTTCCTCTGCTTCTCCATTCATACCATCCAGTGATCACACACTTAGAGTTTCTTACTCCAGTTCCCCTGCCTGCTCTTCCTGCTTTGATGGCCTCTGACCTGACAATCCACCACCCATGAGTTTTGTTTTTTTGCTTTTTCTTTTCAGTCTTAAGCTACAGAGCAGAAACTATTCCAAATCTGTATACTCAGGCACTTAGGTTCAGCATCTCCTCCATGGATTCCACACTCCGACCCCCAGCATTCCTGCTGCTCTGTAGGAGGAGGACTTTGGTTTAGTCACTGTTAATAACCCATTAGCTATTCCAATTTCCCTTAATCCTTACTTAAATATATTTATTTCTGTCTTTAAGGCTGGGCACCAAACTTAGGACTTTATTCATGTTCTGAAAACGCACCCCTCCCTTACCACCTCCTTAGTTAAATCCTTTGCATACACAATTGAGGCTGATCGTCTAGATCCTGGTAACTCACAGTGTCCTTCCTTCCAACCCTCTGAACACCATTTTTCTGTATCCTCACCTCTCATATCATTTAAAGGAAGTGTGTAGGCATGTTTATTAATGAGTTAAACATATCTACCGTCTACTTTGTTTTGGAGTTGAAAATGTGCATTTTGGGAGGTATTTATCCTAAAATGGCCACGGCTTGCAAGTGTAAAATAGTGAAGTCAATAGGAGTTTTCATTGGTGAGCATGTGCTCCATGTCAAGTCCTGCACTAAGTTCTCTTTACATAGTATGTGGTCACTTGACCACATATTATGAATTACGGATGCACAGAATTTTTACCTTATGGGGAACCAAAGTGAGTAAAACACCTTCAATACGAGAGATTCGGGGCTTGAATCCAGAACATGTCCTTGGATTCTTCTAACTTTGCTCTCTTCTGTGCACATGGTGCTTCTTAGTGCTGGGGCTGTCTGACTCAGGCCCCTTGTGAGCCCACAGCCCCCTCCCACAAACTTTTTGTCCTAGCAGCTTTTTTTGAGCCCGTGTTTTTCTGCTGAACAAGCATGGCTGGTCTGACCCTCCACGAATTGAGCTGCTAAGCACGTGTAGAATCACATCGTGCTTTTAACTGCAGGCAAAACCCATCCCCCTGGGAACTGTCCTAGTTTAAGGGTATAAAAAAAAAAAAAGAGACCGTCATGTTAAAATAGAGATAAATACTATAGACACAGAGAAACATGGAAATAGATCCTGGAGGGATGGTAGGTACCCTATCTAAATAGATACCAGAGATAAGTACATGGAAACCATAGATAATTATTATAGGGAGGTTTGCTCCCTGGGAGGTTCTCAGGATAAATATATCGACTTTGTAGAGAGTAGAATAATGTGGAGGGTGTGAAGTGAAAACATTGTGTGGGAGGCTGTATAACTCTGAGGGGCTCTGCTGAATGGGACCCAGCCCCTCAGTGATGTTCACTCAATGGAGCTGATCCAAGTGAAGGTCTGAAATACGTAGGCAGATTGCAAACTCCCAAGAAGGCACCAGGCAGCTTACAGGGAGGAGTGTGTGAGGAAGATAAATGAGGCCTAAGAGCGGGGCAGAGGCAATAAAGAGTGACCTGGGAGATGTGGCAGTCCTAAGTCCTGTCAGCTGACATGGGTATGGAAGGCATCCAGGAGGAAAGGAGTTCATTGAGAAGGGGAGCAAGGGGCTGGGTCTTTTTCATGGAGGAGTGCAAGGCTACAGTCCTGGGAGCATTCAGAGAAGTGAGCAGCCTGTTTACTAACCACGTAGGTGAACCAGCCGAGTAGGCTATCTGCATTAAGCTCAGAACATATGTTGGGAGATGGAAGCTCTATACAACACAAAGAGGAGTCATTCTAAGGTGCCACTGTTCTCATCATTGATTACCATGGTGACCTATTGTGTAGAGGATTGCCCAATTCTTTCTATATGGTGGGGGGAGGGGTGAACTTAGGATAGGCAACTGCTCACTGTACTTCTCCTCTCCATGAGTTGTCTTTGTCTTCTCTGTCTATCTAAGAAATCACTGGAAGGACTTTGTGTTTCTGCCAGCCACATCTTTCTGATTATGTTGGATGGTTATAGAACAGTGGATCTCAACCTGGGGGGTTGTTATCCCTATAGGGGTTGTGTCAGAGGTCCTGCATATTAGATATTTACATTACAACTCATAACAGTATCAAAATTACAGTTATGAAGTAGCAATGCAAGTAATTTTATGGTTGGGGGGGTCACAGCATTAGGAAGGTTGAGAACCAGTGCTATAGAATCTTTGTTCAGGGACAGGGATTTTCATTCAAAATGGGCATGAATGGACTGGGAGCAAGGGTAGCCGGACTGTGTCCATCTGGTTTTGTGGAATCAATTGGTTTTTGAAGTAAATGATGAGGACAGGGGTAGATGTCAGTAAGTATGGCCGTTTATACAAAATAGAATTTGTCAAGGTTGGTAGGTAGACAATCTGCCACCATAGATGGGGCCACTTTTTTGGTGACTAATTGCTTATCACTCTTACATGCCTGAGATTCCCTCTGAGTATTTTGTCTTGCTCTGTGTTGGGTTAGGGACTATGGATCATAAAAGCAGCCTAGTCTTCACTTTGCATGACTTTGATCTTGGAATTATTTCCACTAAAAGGCCAAGCTGCAGGTCTTTGTCCCCAGGGAGCAAAAGCTCAGGTAGTTGCTGCTTTTACATCAGTAGTTCTTGCCTTCTACATATGATTTAGTTGTTGTGGTCTTATCCAAAAATGTCAAGAGGCCAAGATGTGTTTTCCAGGGCTTAGCCTTGATGGTAGGTTGTTTTGGCTGAGTTGACTTTCCTCTGTAAATCAGGGTCTCTCTCCCTCTCTTTGACAAATATGGCGATGATGTGATTCATGAGGCTTGAGAAGGACCAGGCCCGGAGTACACTGGAGAAGCTCACTCACCTATAGCTACCCATGAGAGAACTTCAGATGGAATTTAGCAAGGAGTCACATGTCCTCTAGTGAGTTAAAATTCCTGACCTGTTTGTAGGCAAGATAGATTTCCATAAATAAGCTGTGAAAACAGTTCCAAGAACACTTCCAATAGGAATTTGGCTAATCAAATATCTAGCTGGACTTGTCCCCAGAGGATTCATAGGAATAAAAGTCATGGGGACAGGCATCCAGATGGCATCTGGTTGGGGTATAGGCTCTGCTGCAGTGATATTCTGGGGTGTCTGCCCAGTCCTGGCTGCCTGAAACACCCTTCTCTATGCTCCAGGCACAAGGGAGGGTGGCCCAGTGAACAGGCAGCCCTAAGCCACCATCTGTTTACCAGGCAGAGCCTCAAACCACCTGATTTGGGGACAGGGGCCATATGGGCTTCTTGAGCTTCCACCTTGCTTACTCTAGACTTTAATTTTAAAGTTCCCTGAACTGGAAACAGGACTAAAAAAGAAAGTTTTCTGCTAGGGAGCCAGCAGCTATGATTAGTGTGGATTTATTTTTCTCCCCAGTGATGGATGGTCACACTACTGCACAGGGCACTGATCCACTGGACACTGGATAGCCTCCAAACTGGGACGCACTGGCTGCAGGGCAAGGTTGTCTATTTATGAGTAGCAAGAGGCTAGTGGTTTTTTTCTCTTTTGCCATCATAGAGAAATATGACTGTGCAGCTTGAGTCAGTGACTGTGAAAGGGACCCTGTTGACCCTTAGCATGGGTGGACATCATCTCTTAGTTTTCATAGCTCCCTGATTCATTGCAATGGCCTGATATGAAGCATATATCACAGAATTGAGATTGTGTCCAGCTTTGTGGACATGAAGAAAGGCAAGATGAAGTCTCTACATTTAAGGAGGCTTTAAACCTACTTAAGAAGAGGAATAAAATGGTCACTATCATTTATTGTTCTTATCTCTAATTGAGGCAGTGACAGTCACTGTAGCTGATCCTTGTTCACACAGTGAAGGGACATTGAGTTCTAAAATTAAACAGAAGCACAAAATCAGGCATGAGACACTGGCCTTTACAGCACAGATCCACAAAAGTGTTAGAATTGTATTTAGGGTCTACTTTATAGCTCTTGGATTTCATTATCTACAGCTTCTCTGGATTAGGACATAGAACTTTGTTGGGGGGTCTGTGAAAACCTAGAAACTAGAGACATAGAAGTTGTATGGAGTCCCAACTATGGATCACAGAGCTAGTTACTCAGCCTCTGTAACCCTTGCTTACCTCATCTGTAAAATGGAGGTGTAAAATCCTACATGTAGGATTGTAAGAGTGTTGACCTGGAACAATGATTGTGTTTTTCCTGGCATTTGAAAGAAAAAGTTCTAGGGAAGTAGGCTTTGGTCATCCCGATAAGCCCTTAGAAACAGTGATCACGGGAGTGTTCACGTAATTGGGTTTAATGCCCTGCTTTTCCCTTGACTATTTGTGCTTATTGTATTGCTTGTTCCTCGACTATTTGCACCTAATGTATTGCTAGACCCTCAACCTAGAACTGACCTTAATACATGCATGTAATCAAAATGGTATAAAAGTATAAAGGAAAAGGGGGTATAGGATAGGGGGTTCTAAGGAGGGAAAATGGGGGAAGGGGATGGCATCTGTGTTTTAAATAAATAAAATATCCAATAAAAATAAATCATGTTAAACATAAAAAAAGAAAGAAAAAGTACAGAAAAAGGTCAAGAGAAGATTTAGAGATGAGAGTTGTAAAGCTGAGAGCTAGAAGAAGAAAATGCATGGCCTCAAAGTTTTTGGTCCATCTCAAGCATCTCAGAGTGACTATGTTCACTGTGTTGGGTTTCCAGAATAAATCATCACATCTTGGGGTTTTCATAGCACATTGTCACACAACCTGGGTGGCTCACAACAATGGAAATGTGTTCTCATAGTTATGGGGTTCAGAATTCCAAAGTAAATGCCACCAGGGGCTACTCTTTCTCCCGGGTAAAGTTTTCCCTGATCTCTTCCAGCTTCCAGCTTTCTGGCACATTCGTGTTCTGTGACTACTGAAGGGCAGGCTCTGTCTTCATATGATCTCCTTCTTTATGTTTACATTCTTTTATTCTCTTATAAGGATGCTTCTCATTTGATTTAAATCTCAGCCTAATCCAGTAAGATTATATTATATTATATTATAACCACAAAAATACTATTTCCAATTAAGGCCATATTCTAGAGTTTTAGATGGAAATATTTCTTTGGGGGTTGAGGGCATTATTCTACCAAGACAGAAGCAAGGAGGTTGTTTTTCTTTTTAACAAATGCATTTGTTTCTTCTGGCCTTCAAGTTATTTGGATTTTCATGACAAGAACAACTCATCCATCCACCCACCCTGCCAGTGTGAACTTGTTGAACAATGAAACATGTGAGACCAATGTGCTGGGCATGGGGCCATGAAAAAAAATAGAAGTACCCTGCTAGGGTTAGGGGCTGATACTGGCCATGCTTGTTGGCCTGAGAGGACCCAACTTTCCAGAGGAAGGTGTGGGGATATGAGGTAAAGATTGTCATAGCTTCCAACCAGGCCTCTAGGAAATTTAAAGAGACTGTTGAGTTGGAGCAGTAGGTCAGGCTTTCTGAGAGAAGTGGCACCTGGGCTGAGTCTTCAGACACATAGAGAGTAAATTAATTAGGGAAACTCTTTCCAGACCTTGGAATGCTCTGAAAGCAGGAAACGTGGGAAGACTGCTTAAGAGAGCCAACAGCTCTATCAGGCACTGTATGTGTGTGTGTGTGTGTGGTGTGTGTGTGTGTGTGTGTGTGTGTGTGGTGTGTGGGTGTGTGGGTGTTGAGGAAACAGGACTGAGACTATACAAGCAGGTCTGTCTGTTCTTCATCCTTGTCTCCACTGACACCAATGCCACTGAAGTACAGAGCACATACTGAGCACACTGTGGAGTTCCAGGCACTGTTTTGACAGTTTACTTCAATTGCTCTTAATGTCAAAGGAAGAGATGGCTAACTTCCAGGTTTGTACATGAGCCAAGTCTAGTAATTTTCCTAAGGAGTTGAGTCTAGTACTGAACCCCAGTCCAGGAATTTCCTCCCCCCCCCCCAAACATAGAAATTGCCTTAGAAAAGTAAGAAGGTATCTTGTTTCCTAGATACTTTACATGGTCAAAACCATGTAAAAGAAATGTAAAGAAACCATGTAAGAAAATAAGGACTTCTAAAAATCCAGGATTTTGGACTTGGAGGTGAATGGGGCTTTTGTCTTTTGTAACAGGGAAAACTGTTATGCAAATCTCCAATAGAACAAGAAAGTGGGCTTCTTCACCCCTCTGACTAAATAATAACGAGACCAACAATAGTAAAGACAAATGCAGAGTTAATTTGGGTGTAAATATTAGGAAACGCCGAAAAAAATACTGGCTTTAAGATGAACATGTACTTCTCTTTTTAGAAGAAATGCTTTAGACAGGGGCAATCTAGGGTTTCCAGTCTGGCTGGAATCATCAGAGCCTTTCTGTCTATCTTTAAACTCTACTAACTCTATTCTTTTTCCTCATGGGCTAAGTTGGTAGTTAGAGGTTGAGTCATTATGCCAATGCTACAGAAGCAAGAGGAAGGTAAGGTCTGCACAACCCTTTAAAAAGATACTACAGAGGATCAATAATCCAGCACTTCTGTTGCTGTCCAACTGGCTAAAATGGAGCCCAATCATAAGTAGCGGCAAGATATGTAGAGAAACCAAATCTTTATCTCTAGAAGATATGTCCAGAGAAAAATGGGATAAGGATTAATAACAGTTCATCTTCTCAGGAACTGCTATTTATACAAACACTTGTTATACAAATAACTTATCTTTACAACACGGCTCTGAGGGATGCTACTACTGTCTGTCTTCTCTATTTGTTGCCTTTCCATCCATAGACACAAATCTACCGGTTCCAAATCAACTTTATTATTAAAAATTTATATCTATATGGAACATGTACTGTGTTTCTTATTTTCTGAACAATATACTATAACATCTTATATATTCCCATTATACTGTACTAAGAGTCATCTAGAAATGGTGTAAATTCCATAGGAAGATATGCAGAGGTTATAAGGAAGTATGATGACATTTTTATTTTAGTGACTCCTGCATCTGTTGGTCTTGGTATCTCTGGAGCATCATCTTGGGCTCAACCTGCTGTAGACATTAGGAGATGCCTATTATTATCACTCTATTTGACAATAGTGGGGGATCTGATGTTTAGAAAAGATACAAAGCTCTCACTATGGGAAAGAGGTAGACTGAGCCTCAAACCCAGCACTGAGTGTCTTAAAAGACTTCTCTGTTAGTCCTAGGCTTCATAGCCATTCCAAGAGAGGATTCCAGAACTTGGCTTTGAAAGTCTGGATCCAATCCAGCCTTTCTGATGTCCATTCTGGCTAGGTTTCATCTTCCTGCCAGGCACCAGATGAAGAAACAGGAAATGTGAAGGACTGGCTTAGTGAGTGTTAACCCTGTGGGAGAGCAAAAGAGTTCACTGCCTGTCTTCTCCAACCATGCCTTTCTCAGGCTGAATTTGGACTTTGGTGGTGGCTCTGGGGCTTCTTTTTATCACCAGATGGTGGTGCTATTTGGATCAACTCTATTCACTGTGCTCTGTGCTGGGAAGGCTGATCTCCTGATGCCTGATGGATTAAATGGTGGTCTGGGCCTCTTTGTGCTTCCAGGGATCAAGTCCTTCAGCAGTAGAAAGGAAACAGGTCTGCCAGGAACTCAATTATATTGTCGAGTATTCAAACTTAACCATACTTTCCTTATTCCAAGTACAAATCACATGGTCAAGTAAAAGTTAAAGTTATTCATTTAGTTAATCTTTATTAAAAGCATCTCTAAAGACTTATTGATTTTTTTTTATTAGACAAGGAAAGAAAAAAAAAAGGTTCACTTTCTTGGCAAGCAAAGGGATTACCTGGTGCCAGATTGGAAAGCTGCTCAAGAAGAGGGTTTGTTTTTGAAATGGTAAAATAAATATTTTAATGCAAAAATAAGTAAAGGTACACAAATAATAAAAGTGGATAAACAAATTAAAATTAAAGCTTTTTATTTAATGATCATTACATCAAAGTGAAAAATAAAATAATTTTAGGAAGAACATAGAAGAACATGGTGACCCTATGTCTAATACCATTATGTAAAATCACCTATGTTGGTTATTTCTGAATGTATATAATAATCTTGAAGAAGATACCAATAGAGAGACATAATTATTCTTGAACAAAATAAGTTCTTATTCTTGGGTATGTTTTTGTCCATTCATGCTTGTTTGAATGGAGGTTTTTTGTTTCTGATTCTTCTCATCCTGCCTTCCATTCTGCACACAGGAACACATCCCTCTCCAACCCTCAAAACACCTACCCAGAAAGGACAAGACTGTTAGTACCAGACCTCTCCCTGGGTCTTCAGTCCCCAGAACAATGCCTGCTATTGTATTTTGCTAAACTCATTGTTTTGTCTTCTCTCTCTCTCTCTCTCTCTCTCTCTCTCTCTCTCTCTCTCCAGCATAATATCTGAAGATGAGGGTCAGGGATGAGGTCTTTGTCCTTATTCTTCTGATAAAGAAACTGATGCTAAAGGCACAGGTCTGGGGCTCACCCTAGTTTCTCTGACTCTTAGGAAGCTTCTTGTTCTTTACTCCCTGTTTCAAAACTCACACCAGACACCTGGAATTTCTGACATGTTTGTAGCAATGACTAAGGAGAGCTTGGATGAGTGTTGGAGGCTCTGCCCTTGACCATGTAGGTACCTTCCAGGAAGGATCTGG
The DNA here is from genome assembly GCF_011762505.2 of Arvicanthis niloticus. NCBI lineage: Eukaryota > Metazoa > Chordata > Mammalia > Rodentia > Muridae > Arvicanthis > Arvicanthis niloticus. The sequence goes on along the minus strand of NC_047658.1, from coordinate 50,022,560 downwards.
TACTTCCAGCATCTCCTACCATGGTGCATATAGAAGTAAAGGAAATATGTTAATAGTTGTGCAATTGAAAAGAACTTCAGTTCATGTAACAATTATGTCAGGGGCTTGTATCCCAGTTGTCAACTGTCATGACAACTTTCTCAGCTGTTTCTGTGCTTCAGACTCCTCACTTCCAAGGTTAGGTTACTAGTTGTAGACAGCGTCATATCAACAGGATTCTTGGGAGTACCAGTGGAACAATGGACTGGCAGGTTTTAGCAATGGAATGGAACAATATTCCAGAACAGTTTGGAATATTGCAAGTATTGCAGTTGGCAGGATTGGTCTCTACTAATGCCCATCTCATTGACAGAACTGACCCTCTTTTCTCTTTATGTGAGTCTTTGTGCTGCTGCAATTACGGTTACTTGTGTATGAATTTTAGACAGCTGGGGAAATGCTGGGTTTTGGATGCTTAGTTGAACTAATATGTTAGATACTGAATTTCAAGCATAAGAAGGAAACACAATACAGAATAGCTTCTACCCATCCAACCCCATTTTGAGACAGGAGGGTGTGCTCCTGTGGGTGAGTGTAATGTCTGTGCAGAAGCTGATCTGTGATGAGCCTCCTTTATGGGGCGATACAAATCGCCATGCAACAACTCCCTCCTGGCTTAGTGTATTCATGTGCTAAGGTTGCCAAGACTGATACTACAGACTTAGACCAACAACATAAAGGTACTTCCCCACAGTCCTAAAGGCTTAAGCACTGAGGTTAAGATTGGCAAGATTGGTCTCTACTCATGTTTGTGACAGAGTTGGCCATCTTTTCTCTTTATGTGAATCTGTGCCTTAATAGCTTTCTATAACAGTGCTTGTCACATTGGTTAGGATCTGCCCAGATGACCTCCCTTTAGGTTAATGACTCCTCTAATGTCTGTATCTTGGTGCAGGCTTATCCAGAGGTATTGGAGACACAACTTTGACTATGAGTTTGGGCAGGCACAATTTAGCCCATTAGACTTAGTGTGCCCCTTCTGATCCCGTACAACACAGAGCAGGACACATTTCTTGCAGATATGGCAATACTTTAGGAAATGGGACAAGTTCCTGCTGGCATACCTTCTGTCAGTGTTGGTTGAGGTACCTTGGTATACTTGCTAGGAAACACATGCACTGTAGAAACTGTATGCAGAATGGAATGTGTGAGCCATGTGCAGAGTTGAATGTGCAGGGAGAAAAGTTCTATGTCTCCAGGACAATATGGGTTGACTCAAGTTTATGTCTGTAATGGGATTTGTAAGGGACAGAAAAGAACAACCATGAATGAACATGTAGGATATATGTGAAACTTGCTAAGTGACATTCCCAGCTCGGCACAAGAGATGAAATTATTTCACATGCTGGACTCTTTATCTCCCAGCAGAGCCATCCCTGATCTATCTGGATTACAGAGTAACTAGCACTGAGGGAGTGGAAGAATCTATTTAAATGAATAGCTTTCAAATGTATTAGAAGTCCTATTTATTTTGTCATTATCGGGCGTTCATCAAACTCTTGAAGTGGTGTGAGGTCTCTTTCTGTTCTCTGACCCCACTGCTGCTAAAATGTGCTCTCTTTTCTAGCATGCTGATAAAAGGCCTGAATCAGGGTTTGTGTGTGTGTGTGTGTGTGTGTGTGTGTGTGTGTGTGTGTGTGTGTGTATAATAAAGGCCATACCATTTTGTGAACTGGTGTGTCTTATAGCTTGGTAATTAGTTTGTTACTCATTATTAATGTCTGTATCACTGGGAGGCAGCCAGAGTCTTACATTTCTTTCTGTGGGAGCAGAGGAAAGTGATGGGAATCTACTCAGACAACTAAACCCTCCGCATGCCACCATCCTCATCATGTCAGGTGCAATGGCTTTGGGATTTCTGGAAGGAGACATAGCTCTTAACTCTCCCTCTTGAACAGGACCCTGCCTTGATCTTTTCCAGCCCTGTGACTTTTGGTCAGGTTGGGAGGAGAACCGAGGAGCTGGAGACAGCTATGTCTGCAAATGCAGGGAAGCTTCTGGGTCAGCTGCAGAGCTCTGTTTTCAGCAGTAAGCAATGGAGTAGGATGGATGGTTGGAACACAAGGGTTTCTTTGGGCCAGCGCTTTGGGAAGAATAGTGACAACAGTAAGAGTCTGTCGAGAAAGGAGAGAGGCTCAAAGGCATAATTACTACCATTTCACCCAAGGCTGTCACTGTCTTTTGATGTTTGGATGGAAGGTATCTCGTCCCATTGATGGTAATAACCCATCAGTGTCATATAACCCAACATGTATCACATATTAATTCATCTAACCTTCACAGTGACTTTCCCAGTTTGGCTGCCATATACTTACCATTTGAGAGGTAAAGGAAGTGAGAAAGGTTAAGCACTCCCTCTTACCACCATACACACCAAAGGCTGCTAGGTCATCAGAGGAAGAAACTGTTAGAATGCAATAGTCATATACTGTTGGCCTTGTGTTTCCCAGCTTTGTGATGCATAAATCTCTCTCTCTCTCTCTCTCTCTCTCTCTCTCTCTCTCTCTCTCTCTCTCTCTCTCTCTCACTAGAAACCTCAGTCTCTGAAACTTACTTCAGACCCTGTCAAAGTCCACAGCTTCAGGGTGTCCCTCTTGCCATCTGTTGTCACCTTGCAATTGCCAGGCAGAGGGGTAGGCTTGGAGAGTCTGTAAGATTGGATGCAGGAGGAGTGAGTTTTGCCACCATGGTGTTTCTGGGGTCTGGGCATTTCATGTCTGCCTGTCCCTGGACCTTCTTTTCTCTATGCAATGATTGTCTATATCAGCAGTGAGCCAGCCTCCCACATGGGTGTAGTCTTGTCTGCTGCACTGTTTCAGAGGCAAAGGAGGAATGAGATGGAAGAATCCAATACCTCTCTCTCAGAGAGATGTGGACACATTCTGAGGTGCCCTGAGAATGTGCTGTTGGGTGCCCAGCAGCTGTTGGGTAAGCAGGCTTGGTATGCCTTGACCACCAGGAGCTGGAAGTTGGTTATAGTTTCCAGGGGCAGAGTGTAGTGCTGTGGTGGGGGGCAAGCCTGACGCCCAAGATGATTCTTGAAGCTGAACTTGACAGTGAACCAAAAAAGTAAGTTCACCTGTCCCTGACAGACAGCAAGAATTTCTTGTCCTCTCCATCATCTGAGGTATTGAGAATCCCTCCTCCCCAAAAGCCTTCCCATTTCAGACATGCTTTTTTGCCTGTGAAAGTATGTGACACAAGTCATTATTTCATTGAGGGTGACATTACAAGGGACTTTTCAGGGAGGAGAGGATTTCCGTACTCTCCGTGGAGTCACCAGAATAGGAAAATACCAGCTACAGGATGGAAGGGTTTTCTTCCAGTCTCTGTTAATATAGAAAAATTTCAAATCATGCACAGATGTGATGAGGTTTGCTGAAGGGGAGAATGTATGGTTGACCTGTGGCTTTAAAGACACAGTCTCCGTCCTTTTTAAAATTTGTGGGAGACCATTTGAGTCCGTGCAATAATTGAGTTCTTCCCAGCTCCAAATTATGATCAGTGTTAAACTGAAGGAGTGTATTGGTTCTGAAGTAGAAGGAAGGCTCCAGGGCATGTAATAAACTAGATAAGAATTGCCAACTATAGGTAGAGTATTTACTGGATTTAATTTTTTAAGTTTGGTCCTTGAGCCAAAAAAAAAAAAATTACAGGATTTTTTTTATCATCTCCCTTCATCTCCAACCTTATGCCCTCAAATTTTGCTTATTATTATTTGAAACCCATCACTCTGTGTGAATTACTCACTATAAAAGACATAAATTTTTGCTTTTTCCATTTTAGACACCCATTTGTTCAACTCTATACTGTGATGTGTGTATATATATATATATATATATATATATATATATATATATATATTTTTTTTTTTTCCCCTGTCAGAAGTCTGTGCTTGCAGCTTCTCCCCTCCCTTGTCATAACGAGTTTGTTCAGGTGCCATGCAACCCAGTGGTTGTCACTCTTGTTTTTGTTGTTGTTTTTTCTCCACTGCCAGGCTTTTCTCCAGCCTGACGACAAACTATGTCTTACTTAACCTGTATTCAACCATCATTCCGCTGCCAAGGCACATTTGCCAACTGCAGGTTTTCCAGACTTTGATTGGCTCATCTTAGTGGCGATGGGTTAGATAAGATGAGTCCCTTCTCAGCCAAGGCTCCTCTCCTTATCAACACAACCTTGTTCTGCCTGTCAGGAGGGGTAACTATCAGTTTTAGATTTAGCAGCTCCTGTGGCTGTCCTGTTTAGATTCCTTTGTTTCCTGACCTTGGATTTGGCAGCACTGGAGAATTAGAATGGAGCATGCTTTAGCACTGGTTTGGTTGCTGAGAATTACTGAATCTCGGTTGACTGGATAGTCTTGAGAACTATCATTGGCTCTTGCTTTTACTACTCTGTTGCTGAATCGTTTTAGTGCCTTAACCATGTCAGAGGGTAGCTGGGAGATAGGGGTGAATGGGGGAACAAATATCAATGTGCTCAGAATCGCTAAGTACTGGGCAAATATAAGGACATCCTGTGATGGTGAAGGTGATGGCCATGTTTTCAAGGTCATTAGATTAATTATGTTTCTTATTTCCAGGAAGCCTGTTATTTGGTTGTTCTTACAAATTTGTTATTAGAATTTGAGCTTAAGCCCAGGTTTTAAAAATTAGGAATATCTTTTCCCTTCCAAACTGCCACTTATTTGCCAATGGCTTTGTTTGGATGGGATCACCAAGGTGACACATGTCCCCATTCTGTCTACTCCACCCCCTTTAATTGTTTAAGTGGAACAGATCTCCTCTCATGTCTTCCTATGGAGAGATGGGGAGAGCTACAAAGGGATTGTTGGTAAATGGCTCTGAGCACCTTTACAAAAGGCCAAATTCTGGGTTTCTAGTATGGGGCCCTGGATTTGCACTCATAACCACCTTCTAAGCTCACTGATGTTCACACTCTTGGACAGAACACCTCCCTGGGACTGTCTTCCAGTTCAGTGTTTTGCAGAGTATCCGACTCTGAGTTAGACAGAGAGATTGAGAACTCAGCTGTGTTAAGTTTTACATTTCTGGGCAAAGGGATCTAATTCTCCAACCCTCCATTTCTCTTTTTCTCAGATTGTGAGGTTGAAAGTACCCACTTCATAGAATTATAAAGATCAAATCAAATAAAATACATGTAACAAAACAGTGCCTTAGATGCAACAGGCACTCCTGAAATATTTGTTGCTATAATTATTTTTATTCATATATCCCAAGGGTGAGAGTAGTTCTGTCTTTCTGATGGTATGGAAGAAAATTGATTCCTAGGAGTATTGGGACTTGTATCCATGGGCATGGATGGGGCAGGGTGGCATATGCTACCAAATACTATTCGGATACTTCAGACCTGGAATGTGAGGAGCTGTCCATCTCAGTGTTTCCAGTAGTTCTTTCATTCCCATCCTATTGGATGCTTTTGATGTGCATGACATGTACCAGAAACCTTCAGCTTATAGGTCACCCAAGTCCATTACCAGCTGCAAGACATGGTGGTATAGGTACCTGCTGCAGTATGGATTGGCACCAAGGTAGAGAGGAGTCCCTTCTGACGGGGCCCCAGGTTGAGGAAAAGCAACACTCAGAACAGAATTCATCGAGGAAGTGGCAATGAGTGGGGTCGGGTCAGCAGATAGGCAGAATGCCACATCTAGCTTATATTAAGTTCTCCACAAATGGTAGCTATTAATGTTATTATTTAATGCTTTGTGCACAACCGGGATTCAATATATTTTTTTGGATTGACCGACTGCCTAGCTGACAGTACAAACAAATGAGGAATGTTTTATTATTGCCATTTCTTTTTACCCAGTAGGACCTCAGGCGGGTGCTGGACTGGGCTCAGTGTTTCATCTATCGTGGATGCAGGGCGACGCTACTACATGTGAATTATCAGCCTAATATTTTCTCCCTGACATGCAGCACAGCACACAAGAGAACAAGCCCTCCCCAAATCAGCTTCCTGAAGGGAAGGGGTTTTTTACAAAGTGTAGTTGCAGGGAAGAGAACTTATATGGTCCATTTGCAAAGGATATGAAATCAAATTCTTATCAGTTTAAGTAATCACAATATCTCATCTTGATTAACTATCCTGATTCATAATCACACTCAATAACTCCATGAATGGCTGAGTTTATTTAGGCTTTACCATGTGCCAGGTGCTGTATTTAGTATTTTAAACCTCACAAAAATCTTAGAATCTCATCAAATAGGTTACATGAGCTCACCTCTCCCTCATACAAGACACATAGAGAAATGTAGTATGTATATCTGAACTCACAAAGAACTTTGGATTTGAACTTGGTGAGTCTGTCCCATATTCTTATCCCTAAGCAAAGTACCTTCTGTTCTTACTGTGTATTATAAGTTAGATCCACAGTAGCTTTGGTTGTCAAAGTCAGGGTTTTTTTATTTTTGGCACCATAGGTTAGAGATGTTAAGGTCTGTTCCTGTAAAGAATTCTTCCCGAGGACCAGCTATCAGTCCTCAGAACATGATGATACTTTGTGCAGCTTCATGCTTCTCGTTCGTAGGTACCAGGACTTCCTTCTGCCTCTTAAGTGGAGTACCATATGTTGACTGTGGTCCACATCTTTTGCATTTGTAAGTCCCTCTAGCTCTTATGAGCCACCCCATACGAAATCAGTCCCTGCCACTCTCTATCCCTCCTTCTACTCTGCCCTCATTTATCAGTCCAGTTACCCATCATCTGTTGCCTCTCATCACACAAGACAGGGGCTCTCTTTGCTTCTGCAGTATTTCCAGCTCCCCAATTCATCCCTAGTCCACAGTGGGCTCTGAAGGAATGTTTGCAGACTCAGACAAACGGACACTCTTAAGAATGCAGGCTCATTGCTGGAGCTTTACAGATAAGGAAACCAGGACTCAGAGAAGTTCAGCAACTTTATTTCAAGTTATACAACTAGCAAGGCTCCTATTCTTATGATAGATACCCTCATGGGTCCCAGAATTTCTTTATTTTCGGCTTCTTGTTCCTAAAATACCTGGGACTCTGACAACCAGTTCTGGGGGTGAATGCTTTTTCTTGCTGCAACTCCATGGCCTGTCATATCTTCTGGCAATTCTCTGCACTCACAGTTTTTCTATCCAAACCTTGGTCTCATTACCTGAAGAATTTTTTTTTTTTACTTTTTTGGTCTTATTCCTCATTGATTTATTAGCATAAGCCATTTTTAGCTCACTATTATAATAAATCTATTAATTCTTAGTGATTACAATCAGCACTAACCACATTTAACCTTACGGTATCACACAGTGCAAGGCTTGTGGCGGAGAGTCACTTTGGCTGTGGCAGCCTCCGGCAGCTCTCCCAGCAGAAATCTGGGTGGCTCTTTGAAAGATGCCCTTGGGCTTTCATCTGCTAAAGTTCTCACTGTAACATGCTTGCCCAAAGACTAGAAAATGGACTCTTAAAAGGTTTCGGTGGATCTTTCTACTTTATAGCTTTGTGTGATCAGGCGACTCACAGGTTCTCCCTTGAGCAATAATGTCCTATATTCTCTACTCTATTGGTGGTGGAACTCCAGACAGTGTCATCCCCTTGCCTCTCTCCAGGACATGACAGCAAGAGAGGACACTTGTTCAAATGCTCTATACTTGTCATGCTGGGTACTTCTTGTCCCTGATCTGTACTTCCTGTCCTAGTTTTGGAGTTGGAAGTATATCTTTTAACTTCTGTAGTTATCCTTTGTACATAGAAATTAGGGAACTATGTCTACCCAGTAGAGTCAGACACTATCCTTTAAAATACATGGATAGGCAAAGTACCATGTAGAAGTCTGTGGCAGCTAAGAAGAACTGGTGTGTCAGTGAGCCTGGAATGGAGCTCATTTCTCATCTGTATCACTGAGTTCTCTGTTTTTGATCAGAGATGGGACACACATTATTCAGTTCTCATGCCCTAGCATGGAATGGAAGGTTTTAGGACATACAAGTGCATCATTAGTGATTGTTAATACAGCAAGCAAGAAGCTGTCCCTTAGACCACTAATTTTTGCATGGGTTAAAGTGCCAATGGCCAAAGCCTTGAGTTACCCAACTTCCGGTCTCTTTTTACTAGAATTATTATTAGTTCACATTTACTTAGCAGTTACTCCATGCCAAGTGCTTTCCATAAATATTTTATTTAACCCCAACTATGGCCTGATGAAGCAGTTACTATTATTCAGCCTATTTATGGATGAGGAAAGGAGTACTTAAGGGGGTTAAGTGGCTTGGCTAAGATCATTGTTATTAATAGAATGGTTGAAATGTGCTGTGACTTCACTTTTCCCTTGTGATAAGCACAGCCCATGTTTCTCAGTTAAGAGGGAGAAAAGGAGTCTAAACAGACCCTTTCCCTTGAAAATCTTATTCTTGACTCACAGAGAATGAGAATCCATAGAAAAACACAATAGATGGGTCAAAAGACGCTTGGTCTTCAAATGTGACGGGAAATTGTGAGAGGGGTTGTAGAGAGCAGTGCTGCATTGAGTTGGGGAAATGACTATGTTACCAAGGACAGTCTGTTTGAGGGACAAGCTGTAGCAACTGGTGTGAGTGTCAGACTGTTGTCCAGCTGAGACAGAGTCAGGCATGTGCACCATGTATCTGACACACATGTCCTTTCACTCAATCAATAGTAGGAGGTGGGATTGCTTAGACAGTTTGATGCTGGTAGGTTTTTAAATGGCTTCTAGGCAATTTTCAGCCTCCATATGTATTCAACAAATGGCCATTGCATATGCTGAGAAAATATAAGAAGGCATACCCAAGTGTCTAGAGTATAGAGGATTTTCCATAAATAAAATCCAGTTTATTTGTGTACAAATATGTGTTATATCATTAATCATTCAATCTATTTGGGTAAATGTTGAAAAGGTGCATGTTTAATCTATAATCTGGAAAAGCCTTCCATGAGCCTATGAACTCAGAATAGGATGGAAATGGCTTACCAAGTCAGCCATGTTTAAAAACTATGACAGTTATTAGCTCAAGTCCTACAGTGCGATGACTTTCAGAAAACTTATCTTGGTGACCCAGTGGTTCCATCACTTGTCAAGTTTGGCGGGAACTAGAAGCAGTGAGTCACATAACTTCCACAATAAGGAGGGGAGGGAGCTATGAATTATTGCAATCCAGTGCTCAGATAGCCCTCTCTTTTAAAAGTCAGAATCCCCTTCATAGTTCATGGTACTAACCACAGTGGGCAGGGCTTCCCACCTTAATTATCACAAGATAACTTGAATATGTAAGTTCACAGGCTCACCTAATCTATAAAGTTCCTCCTTGAGACTTTGTTTCCAGGTGATTTGAGATTATATACGTGTCCACTAAACTTTGTTTACTGTCTAATGCTTTCTATGGCTTTCTCCTGGAGTTCTAGATTTGCTTACTCCTTGATTTTAGTTCCATCTGTGATTAGTGCAAACTCTCAATGCTTCTAGTTTTTTTTGCCCCTTACCACTGTTTCAAATGGTTAATGACCTTATCATACTCTGTGCTGTACTATTGTGTCTTTAAAGGGATGCTATTTAAAGGCATCTTGGGAGGAATCCCCAGACTCACACATTTGCATATTAGGCCAGTGTGTTTGGGAAGTCAGCAGTTCCAGATAATACTGACAACAGCCTCTTTACTACAATTGGCATTATCCAATTGAGGCTTGCTATACTGTTTTTTTCCATATATCATTTTTGCTTAGCTTATCACCTTAAGTCAAAGTCAAGATCAGCTAGTTAATATTGGAGTTATCTAACCCCATAAATGCACTCATGTATTCTGAAGCAGACACTTTAAGATGGCAGAAATTTTAAACTCCATTATGAAACATAGTGGAGGTTTGAAATAGAACACCAACAGACAATGGCGTTAAGCAATTAAAAAATAATAAAGCAAATCTGCTTAAATGGCTATAACTTTACAGGCTCAAAATTGTGTCTGCTGCCCTGGGAAGATAAGTGCATGAGAAGTAGGGAAAGGTTTTAAACACACTAGGTGGGCAACAGAAGTAGCTAAAGCGTAGCTAACATGCCCTTTGCATGTAGTTACCGGGAGTGAGGCTCGCTTCTTTCTCTCTTCAGCCCCATCATGTCCTGCATTGCCAGCTCCAAAGATGTTTGTGTGCTTTCTCTTCCAAACAGAGAAATAAAAGCAATTTCTACCTTACTCGGTCTCATAAAACACGCTCTGCCAATCCCTCTGTTGCTCTTGACACCAGTGACATTTCATTTCTTCCCTGTTGTAGGTTAGTGCGAGGTTATGGTTGACCTTATAGGAGGCATTTGAAGCTCCAGGGAGATAAAAGTGACTGGTTCCTGATTGCATGTTGTTGTACTTAGAGTAGCGCTAGCTAAGGACCTGGATTAGAACTCCAGACCCTTGTGGCATTCATCTGTTGCTTTTGCTTTCCATAATAAATCTCTGTTCCTGCTAGGATGGTTTGACTTTTACAAGATCTTGATTTCCATTTTAATAATCTCAAGCCTTCCCTTGACTCTGCAAAGGAATTAAATTTAAATACGTAGTCTACATTTTATCTTGACATTTTTTTTCCAAAGGCAAGAACAGAAGGAAAAAAGGGAGGGGCTAGGTATTCAGTCTTTTCACCATGAGGTCAAACTCCTGTTCTGTGGAAGTCTTTACTCAGATCATCTTGGGACAGGTGAAAAACCAAGGACTGCTTTTGTAAGCCCCCCACCCCCACCCCAGCTCTCTAGTTACCCCTAGAGATACAGGTAAATCTGCATCCCATATCCCAAATCTCCATGGAGATTATATTGGTGTCAGCATTAAGTGATGAGGCTTAGAGATGGTCTTGTCAGTCTAATTGATCTTGAGTCATTGCTTCTGCTGTCAGAGCTGTCTGTCTTCTTACCCATAATCCTCATCACTTTGATAGCCTGTTAGGAATATGGGACTTGGCCCAGCCTTGCCTTCATCCAATAACATTATGAAATTGATACTGACACTTCTATTGGCACTAATTTCTCTAAGAGATTGGAGCCAGAGGACAAGTGGTTTAGCTTCATGGCAGTTAAGCTTTCCAAGTAGATCAAGATGGCCTAAGATTGATTGACCTGTACCCCGAGAAAGGAGGGAGGGAGAAGAGAACATAGCAAGAAGAGGGGATGGAAAAATCAATGCCTTATTCTTTATCTATCATCAAGTGATATTTATTGACTGCCTGAGAAGGACAATGTTTTATATGGATATTCTGAAGATACACAGTTGGCTTCTCCATAGTCAGCTTACAAAGAGTATTAGAAAATCACAATAGAAGCACATTGCCTAGATAGACCTATTGTCTTACTTTAGATACTGCCCTCATGTGTCTGGAGTTTAAAATGGCGATTGAGTTAATCTGTGACTATCTTCTCTCACAAGTGGCTTCTACACACAAGTTACCTAAGTTATTCGATTGACCATGTTATCAATCAAAAGGAGTCCTATGAACAATTAGGCTGACATAACAAGTACTGAGCAAGCCAGGATGCAGGGCCACTTTTTCTCAGTAGAATGAAACCCATCTGGCCTGGAAAACAATCCCTTTTTGGCAGGGTTACTTTCTCACCGGAATGTCCTTTAGCTTAGTGAATGTGTGAGGAAACAGGCTTTTGATGAGGAGATACCATCAGGGTGAGAGGTTTTTATGGATTGGCTGATTTAATACTATTACCTGATCTGGAAATCAGTGCAAGAATAACACTATAAAAATGATTGCCGGAAGCCAGAAAATTGAAGAATATGAGTTTTGATATTTGATGGTTAGATCTTTGAAGTTTTCCCTGATTGTTATAGAATCTCTCTCAGACATCTCAATCCTCCCCTCCCCAAGGTTGAGTAGTTCACTCATAACTATAATTTTACTTTTTGTGGTTTCAAGTTTCAGTTGGAGATTTCTACATAGAAATTCTAGAAATAATTAGTTTGTAGATTTTATTTATTTATTTAGGGGTTTTTTTTTGAGACAAAGCTTAAATATGTAGCCTACATTGACTTTTAACCCCAAACTGCCGAATGCTGGGATTGTAAATGTGTACCACTATTCCAGGATAGTCACAGATTTTAAACTGCATATTGTTCTCAGAGCTGGGATGAAATCTCACCCCATCCCTGTTATCTCTTGCCTAGGACATGAATCTCTGCTCAGTGTATCTGTGCTTTATATATTACTCACACATTAGTTACTAATGAGCCTCTCCATGACCAGATTGACTATTACTGCAGTGCTTGTACATAGTTTGGTACTATTTGCAGTTTCGGCTGCCCACTTGAAAATGTATTTGAAATGGAAATATCCTTTCCAAGGATAAGGAGGGCCAGCTGTATTCAGTCAAGTTTCCAATATCCTTGAAAATGCCACAGTGAAGAAATACACAGTCCCTATGGAAGGTTTTTTTGTTTTGTTTTGTGAAATGGAAGGAGCAACCAGATTATAAAGAAACACAAGCCATATGAACATACCTGATTAAGGAGCTGGTGTTTGTTCGTGTACGAATTTGTAAACTTTCTTGCTCAAACATATGTGTGAGCATGATTTCATGGGTTTCTCGCTTGGCTATGAGGGCTTGACAATGGACATGATGTGGCATCATTGCCCTGCCTTGTGTGACTATGAGGCTTCTTGGGGCTCATAGCAGTGGCTGTTTGGAGCCGCTGGAGGAGAGCTGGGGTGCTTGTATAAACAAGAGCAGGTACTTCAGTATATAAAGTGTGCCTTATGAGGGAGGAGACGACAGAGCTGATATGATGCTATTCCGATTGATTTTGGTGTTGTATTTATACCTTTACACAGTGGCAATCAATTGACCTCCACACCTCGCCTCCACTCCTGCTGCAGTACTGTGTGAATGAAATGCTTATATCATTTTTATGGCTTGTCTATGAGAGGGATGAGCAAGTCAAGGGATTAATAAAGGCTGCTGTGGCTCTTACCTAAGTGCTATCCAGATGTGTGGGAAAGGAGACAGCCACCAAGCTTCAAGGTTCCTTGAAAGTGATGGCCACTGAGGAAGGGAAGGTATGATCTGTGTGTAAAGGCAGTTAAGGGTACTGAGACAGGGCATGTGCTTTGTTGTAGGAGGAAGGTGTGGGTGGATGGACCTAAAGTCTAGAGTACAGCTGGGCTCGTGACCAATCTCCGACCTGTTGTCCTGTGTTCCTTTCCTATCTATGTACCTAGTTGTGCCTGGATCACCTGGAATGTGAACACTGTCTCACATGCTTTACCTCATCCCTTATGTATGGCCTGCATATAGACCTCAGTCTTATTCAGAGCTAAGTACTGTCCTTCTTGTTCTATCTCTGTGGTCTCTATGTCAGGGTCTAGTATATGATGATGTAACAATCATTGAACATAAGAACAGGAAATGACAATGTAGAAAGTTGGTGTGTATTTTGGATGATAGTGATGGGGGTTCACTTTCTCGCATATGATGTGGGCACATTGCTTTAATCACTGGGAAGTTGTCACTGGGAGCTGAATGCCCATAGATTGAATTCCCAATTTCCCCCAGAGCCTAAGACTCCCCCCACCTTTGTAACCCTTCATGTAATGCTTATTACACCTTCTGTCTGTCACTGCTACGCAGATCCAGGTGCTGTGAGAAAGGCAAATGAGACACATGGTTGAACTATGTCCTGTAAAAAGATAAGTTGAGGCCTTAACCTCTGGTTCTTTATTTGGAAATAATCTCTGCATAAGGAATTAAGATGTAAATTAAGATAGAGAGATATTGGAGAAGACTGGGCCCTTAATCTCAGCTGACTGCTGGCCTTAGGAAGAGATCAGATGGAGACTGACACACTGGAAAATTCCATGTGATGAGACTAGAAAGCCATTCGATCCCTGAGATTGGAGTGAGGCACCTTCAAGCTATGTGTGCCAAGGATTGCTAGCCAGCTAGAAAGAGGCAACGGAAGATTCTATCCCATGTCTCAGGGAGCATGGCTCTGTCAACACCTCTATCTCAGTTGCCCATCCTCCAAATATGTGAGAAAACACATTTGTGTTGTTTTGAAGCCACCTATTTTGTGGTATTTGCTAACAGCAGCCCTTGAGAAAGAACACATTTCAAAGGCAATGCATACATACATCGGTATAGGGCTTGGATAAGGCCTATTTTCAAATTTCTTACGCCATTAAAAAGGCCCAACTAGGAACTTTAAGAACAGTCTAAGGATATACAGAATTGAGACCTTGACTGTATGGAATTTGTGGTCTAGAGACTTTTAAGACACAGTGTAGGGATGAGCAAGGGGGTGGGGCACTGCTGACCCCAGGGCCATCTTATCACAAGATGAGTTCAAATGCAAATTTTCCTATAAGGTTACTCCCATAACCTCTTAAATGTCATGGGATTGTTCTGAGATGTGTCCACATGGACACCCTGGCCGTGGTTACAGAACAGAGAATTGTATCCCAAGCCTTGAGACCTTCGTGTATATGGTAGTTGAAGGTAACACTGAGCCTTGGTAGCTAGCTGGGTCTTGGAGACATACTGATTGACATGAACAGATTCCAGGACCTGCTCCAGGCAGCCACAGGCAAGAGGATACAGAGCAAGCAGAGCCTTTGCTAGAGCAGGGCTGGGCGGTGCAGCGAGAGCATGTATAACCCAGGGTACCTATAGCCTCTGCAATACTGCTGTGGCAAACGTGACCTCTGTGGGAATCAGTCAGTGAACTTGTTAGTCCAATCCCAGGGACTGCTGAGAAAGGCAAGCCCGGGAGTCCAGGCATTGTGATACGGTTTTATTGGAAATGCATAGGGTTGACTTTGGCTTTGCACAGATACTATGAGGCAGTTTCCCTATGTCTACATCTGTTTTACTTTTCTTGTCATGTATATGTGTACCCTGCTGTTTATAAATAATCTCGAAGACTCTAAACCTAGGATGGAGAAAAAGTTATAATATCCCCTCCACCAACATCTTTTAATTAATTAATTAACATCCCAAGCACTAACCCTCGCTAGGGCCTTTCCTCATTGAGACTCTCCCTCACATCCCATCTTTTCCTTTGAGAGAGTGGAACTCCCTTGGGTATCAACCACCCTGGCACATCAAGTCCCTGTCAGACTAGGTGCATCCTATCCCACTGAGGCCAGACGAGGCAGCCCTGTTGGAGAACAGATACCACAGTCAGGCTACAGCTTTAGAGAGAGCCTCTGCTCCAGTTGTTGGGGGCTCACAGAGAGATTGAACTGCACATGTGCTAGGGCTCTCATTTCAGCTCATGTGTATTCTTAGGTTCCACCACCAACTTCTACGACACCCTTGCTGGGGAGACTTTGTTACCTATGGCAATGCTACTTTTGTGCATTGAGATGCATGGCCACTTTTTTTTAAAAATTTGTTTCTAGAGGGAACTTGATGTGACCTCTGAGCAATAGGCAGAAAGACAGAAGAATGATTTTGCCTTGACTGTATCATGAACTACTTTGACAGTTAGCTCTCAGTTTTCTCACCTGGGAAATGGGAATATCATCCTTATCTTGAGTGTGTCTTAGGGATGTGGTAGTGAGTGATGTAGGTAGGGAAGAGACTTGTGAGTAAGTACTGTTTCTGAATGGTTCCCTTGATAGAGATCATATGTTTGTTATTGGTGGAAAGTATCTAGGCTGGGTGTTTCCAGGTTCTTTGCATCTTATCCAAGACATTGAAGTAAGTGTATACAAATTGCAAAGTAGCAGGAAAACTTTATTCAAAAGCAACATGAGATTATGGATCAGAAATGTGTTGTCAAGACTGATAGTGGGCCACTGAGTGAAAAAAACTCTTAAGGACTTGATTCTTATTTGGGACCTCCTCTTGGGATGTTCAATAGAAGGGGCAGGGTGTGTTGCAAAGGGCAAAGCAGTTTTTTTTTTTTTTTTTGATTGAAAAGCTTGGATTATGTAAGGATTTGTTTATTGTGCATGTCTCTTCCCATAATGCTTCTCATTTCAATCACATGCACACTCAATTATACACTGGTAAATAGTGGATTCTTCTTAAAAGTTCACTTAGAAGATAATAGTTTTCCTTTTGCATATGTATCGTCATACCAGTTCAAGCCAGATCAGCATATAACCCCCTCTGCATTTTATGTTTTGTTTGCATATTTATCTCTGTGAGGGTGTTGAATTCCCTGGAATTAGGGCTAGAGTTAGTTGTCAGCTGCCGTGTGGTTGCTGGGAATTGAACCCAGGTCCTCTGGAAGAGCAGCCAGTGAGTGCTCTTAATAGCAGAGCCATCTCTCCAGCCCCTTGGTTTTAAGATATGCCCTGGGACATGTTTAGAGAGAAATGGGGTGATACCAAGGAGTTGCTAAAGGGAGTAACTTATTTCTATTATTTAAAGCAGGTATATTTGTAGCCAGATGCACATGGGAGCTCCAGGTTGTCAATAGATTCTACATACACAGTTAATATGTGTGCACAGTACATACAAGTAAGGGTCCTAGGTTGCCAAAATGCATTATTTAACAGATGTGTGCATAGCCCAAACCAAGTGGAGTCCTAAATTGCTAAGCTATTCTCTATGCTTCCCTTCCTCAGATTTAAATGAACCAAATCAACAGATCCTCCATTCTGAATGGTCTGTGGTTTTGAGCTTTTACTGCCTTATCCCCACTTGAGGTTCCTAAGGACTCTCATACACATCTACCTAGTGAGAGTGTATTTTGAACAAGGAGAAAAATGTCCTTTGGTCTGACATGAAGTAATATGATCTGTGTACTGGGCAAGCTGAGTAGGAATGTGTAGGGCTTAAGAAGTGAGTTTAGCATCTCTGAATAGACTGCAAAAGCCATGGGGTGTTCATGATTTCCCTCCAGCAATAAATCCAGGCTTATTTTCAGTATCTTTAATTTAGGGGCCATGTTGTTTGGGAATGTTTTGGTTCTGGACCTCACACTGAGGATATATGCAAGTGTACCTTGAGGCAGGTAGAGGAGAGATGAAACAAATAGACCACAGAGTCTTAGAGTTCTGATCTGCAGCACAAAACTGCCACTTACTAGCTGTGTGGCCTTAGGCAGTTTACTTAATTCTCCAATTCTATTTGTAGGACCTACATTAGTGAGTCCTAGTGAACACTCTATGAGATCATATATACAGAAAGCCCAGTGTAGCATCTATAGTGAATGTTCAGCAAGCACTTACTATCGTTGCTCTGATTTATCACAGAGTATTGAAGGCCATCACTCTGGGGAAAGAATTAGATTTTCTACCAGTAGTCATATGTCAGGACATCACTCCACATGTGTTTAAGAATGCTTCCAGAGAGCTGCCTGGACATGTTTTGACTGCATGTGATGACCTTCTCATTGGGAAGCCCTAGATAGCCACAATGCCCAGGAGGCTCCAGGTTTCTCCCAAAAAGGGTTTTTCTCCCCTCCAGCCTCTATTGTCTGTCTCTTCTTTCTAACTTATCAGACCTCACTGTCAGTTAAAAGAAGTTCCAGCTGAAACCATCCGGGGTCAACCAGTGGTCTTTTGAAATATTGGCACTTCCACTTGTGAATGAGGAAAGTCAGAGACATCTGGGCTCAGCTTGCGGGAACTGAGGCTCACATTCTCTTTGATAATGGCATACAGTTTAGTTAGTGCCAAAAAGTAGCATGAGAGAGCGAGTGTGGGTGAGGGGCATGGAGATGACAGTGATTCACCAATCTGACTGCACCACTGCACTGTAAACTCAAGTGATGTTTCCTCCAGCTTCCAAAAGTCCCCAATCTGAATGGGGTGGGGAAGCTATAGATAGATCTTTATGGGAAGTAAATACTTCATTTTGGTGTAATGTTGGCTGGCTGAACTCTCTTTTCTACATGTATCTGTGTGTGTGGTGTGCATGTTTGTTTGCGTATGTATTAGAGTGCACGTGAAGGCCCAAAGCTGATGTTGAGAGCCTTCCTTGATTGCTTTGTACTTAATTAAAAGGTCTCCCAATTGTATCCAGAGCTTGCCCATATAGCCAGTCCAGCTAATCAACTTGTTGTGAGAATCCCTGTGTCCACTTCTGAGCGCTGGGATTAAAAGCTGGCTGCCATACCTCTCCAGCATTTATGAGGGCTGCAAACAGTGTTTCTTACAGAATGAGCGCTTTAATGGCCGAGCCATCTCCCTAGCCTTCTTGTTGAATTGTGTGTAGTAATGATACAACAATGAGTGGAGCTGAATTAAGGCATGTTCAGACTTGAGCTAAGTCTTTTGAGGGGCCTTGGACAAAGAACACTGGCATTTTGGGTTCTAATCATCTTAGATACGCAATTGGAAGGTAATTGTTTTCTTCCTGTTGATGCAATATCTGCATACTGAGTCTTTGGAGGAGGCTGACTGCCATTCCTTTAGGCTGAAAGCAGTTTTCTGCTCTCTGGACCCCCACGCTTCTGGCCATTCCTTTGCCCTTGAATTTTCAGCTGTTTCGCATCGCTACAACTTGGTGTTGCAATTTTCTAGTTCTAAAGTTTCCTAGGGAAATGGAGTGATTGTCTTTCCTGTACAAGGCCAGTTCCCTTATGAATGGATCTGCACTGGGTGTTAAGACTAGAACGGGGAGCTTCAGGCATAGTTTAGTGGCCGAGTACTCATCTAGCACCCACAAGGCATTAGGCTCCTTCTCATCTCCAGCATAACACACACACACACACACACACACACACACACACACACACTACACACACACTGCATACACACTGCACATGCACTGCACACACACTGCACACACTGCACACACACACACTACACACACACTGCACACACTGTGTGCACACACACACTACACACACACTGCATACACACTGTACACACACTGCATATACACTGCACATACACTACACACACTGCACACACACTGCACACACACACACACACACACACACACACACACACACACAGTGTATCTGGGAAGGTACAGTGATTGACTCACTATAATTGCCCCATTCTCATAAGCAGATGCTGGGGCCTGAGCAAGCATAAGACAGTGGGATAAACTCAGACTTGGAAACCAGATAGACATGACTGTATCTACTGTTTATTAACTGAGTGACCTTGGGCAAATTATAAAACCTTGAGCTTCAATTTCCTCAGCTGTATCACAGCGGATAAGAGGATCAACCCCCAGGGCTGGTTTCGATGACTGAGTGAGATAAGGGAACCGAGTCTTCAGAATACTGAGACTGCTTTCCCTTTCCTTAAGCATGTTCGCAGGCTGGCTGATCAGAGGCATCATTTTCAATCACTAAGATATCTCCAGGCTCTGAATGCTGTGAAGCATGAACACCGCCTTTGGTTCCTGTAAGGGCTAGGAGGGAACTGGAGCCAGAGAATAAAGTTTGCCTTTTGGGAAATGCTTCTGGGAGAGGAGCTGAGCAGTGAGGAGGGCATGCCTTGTTGGGCAGCCTGCAGAACCTCCGGTGTCCTAGAGGTCACTCTGAGCAAAATCTATCTGATGCTGGAGGAAGCAGAGGGGAGCTTCTCCTTGATCTGGCCAGGAATTGAAGGTGGTGACTTGTCCCCAGGAACACTCTCAGGCACAGCCTCTCTTCACTTGGCTTCTGTCCCACATCTGCCAATAAAAATTAAGAAATTGATTTTCTTTTGTTTGCCTCTGAGGACCAGGCTCTTTTTATGAGATAGTAAATGGATTCCCTCTCTAAGCATGGCTGGAGTTTTAATTGTGTTTGTTGTGGTTTCCCTTCTTCCACGTTTATGAGTTCCTGCTCCCAGATTTGTTGATGCAGAACTCTCGCACACCAGGGACATGTCAGTGTTTGATTTTTATCAGTGGGAAAAGGTTGAGGTTTTTAAAAACTCACTCTCTTAATCCAAAGGTTGGCTTGTTTTGCTTCATGCTGATACACTGAAAAAGCATGAGGCTCATTCAGGGTTCTTTTTCCTCTCATGTCCTATCTTGGTGCTCATGGTCTTATGCCACATACAACTGGAAATGAAAGCGCACCTTTGAGGCAAAGGGTGGAGAGAAGCCACTGAGAGATGAATTGCCTCATTGAGACTAGCACACATTTATCTTTTGAATGAACGATTACTTTTGTAGAGGGGTATGTATGCCTGCGTGTGAGTGTGTGTGTGTGTGTGTGTGTGTGTGTGTGTGTGTGTGAGTGTGTGTGTGTGTGAGTGTGTGTGTGAGTGTGTGTGTGTGAGTGTGTGTGAGTGTGTGTGTGAGTGTGTGTGTGAGTGTGTGTGAGTGTGTGTGTGCGTGAGTGTGTGAGTGTGTGTGTGAGTATGTGTGTGTGAGTGTGTGAGTGTGTGAGTGTGTGTGTGAGTGTGTATGTGAGTGTGTGTGTGAGTGTGTGTGTGAGTGTGTGTGTGAGAGAGTATGTGTGTGTGTGTGTGAGTGTGCACCTTATGTGTCTTTGTCTATCATTCTTCACCTCTCCATTTTGAGACAGAGCCACTTACTGAACCTGGGTTCAATAATTGGCTATACCAGATGTCCAGAAAGGCCCCAGAACCCCCTTATTTTCATCTCTCAGTGTTTCGATCAAAGACAGGCACACAAAGGTCTTTTTATGTATGTGTTGGAAGTCCAAATTTAGGCCTCCTGCATGCACAACAAGCACTTTACCCACTGAACCATCTCCCTGGCTTTTGTAGAAGTTTCTTCAAGATGGAGTAAAGATGGTCTAAATGAAAAGACCCAAAGAACATGTTAATTATGGAGACTCGATAGTGCCCCCACCAAGCTTAACAACTTAAAAGAACACATCTGTATCTCCAAGATCTACTGCTCTCTCCTGGTCCCACTCAGGAACTTTAAGAGACTGGAACTCTGCCTCACGATTTCCCAGGTGCCAACAGTGGGAGAAGAGAATGTGTCCTCATGGAAGAGCTGCATCCTCACCACTGTTTACTGGCTTCTAAAGAAGCAGAGGGTATTGCATGCCTTCCAGGTGTGCAGAATACTGCTGTACCTCAGATGTCTGGAAGCACTTGGCAAATGTGCTTCCATGACCACTGTTCCTACAAGAGCTTTTGGAGTAGGAAGATGAGGTTACCCTCCCTTCCTTCTCTGGAAAGAAGTTTAAGGATAATGGAAAGACCATATAAATGAATGGGGTGTGGACCTTCTGCTTTAGAGTTCAGCTCTTAACTTAATTGATCAAAGCCACCATTCAGAGGTAAGTCTGGGCTTCCAGATAGTTGGCCATTTGTCCTTAGCCACGTTGGATCCGATGTCTTGTACTCTATATAAGCTCATGTACTCACACGATGATCTGTCTGTGTCCTAATGTGCCAGTGAAACTGTGATGGTACTGACTTTTCCTCCTCCACTGTGTGTGAGCCATCCTATCTCCCTTTCTCTCTTTGTATCACTGATTCTGAAGACGGAATATTCCCTGGAGTCTTCAGAGATTTCTGTGGGAAAGCCTCACACCTGAGGGTCCTCCTGTTGATCTGCAGCCCTGGCTCTTTCCCCAGCAATTGGAGTTCTGCCCACCTGGATAAGAGTTCACTATGTGCTCTTTCTCGGGTTACATCTCTGAGAATCCAGATATCACCATGGAATCAGCCACTTACAAATGTCTAAGTCACCCCCAGGTCTCCACCAGTGTGGCTCCTACTTTAGATATGGGCAGCTTCAAGAAAACAGTGGGAAGTTCCACATGAATCAGAGAGGTTTTTCTCTTCTCCTTATTGGTTCCCTTGGGGAAACCTTAATAAATTCTTTACTTCAGTAATTAAGGTTTGAACCACAAGTCTGTGGCTTTCACCCTGACTGGCATGAGAGCCACCAGAATTGGAACGGAAATTAGCTTCTGGAGTGAAATGCTGATACCTCCACCCATGGGTCCCAACCTGTTACTGGAAGAGTGTTTGTAAATATGTTTGCATGTGGTAGGTAGGGAGACATTAATTTATGTGGTTCAGGAGATTGAAGAGTCTCACATGTGCTAGGCAAGTTCTCTACCACTATGATACAACCCTGGCCTGTTTTCCTTTTTAAGCTTTATTTTGAGAACATGTTCTCATTATGTAGCTAGACTGTCTGGAACTATCAGTCCTCCTGTCTTTGCCTCCCCAGTGCTGAGATTAGAGGAATCTGATCTTTGTCCTCATACATGCGTTCCTTCTTAGTTATGAACACACCCCACAGTTATACTGTGATGACTCTGAGACTTGACTTATTTACCCAGGACCAGGGATACTGTGTACTCAGAACAGTCATCTCCAAATAAGTCCCATGGTGCCTCGGTGCTATAATTCCATTCAGACACTGCCAATTTCAGCCATAGGCAGGCAGGGATGATGAATTTTATTTCGCATCTTTAGGAGGAATGGGTATATGCCCAGTTTATTAGCTTTTATTTTAGAGTGAAGATGAGTAAGAATGAATGAGAGTGTTAGGTAGTAGACACTGGACTGATGCTACCATGTTCTATTCCGATTGTGGACACAGTTTAATAAGAATACTTGGCAGTGCTGGGCAAAGATGATGATGAATTATCTGTAGTCTGTCTGGGTGAGTCTAATTAAGGTGATTTATCCCTCTCCCAATTTTCAGGGGTCAAGAAGAATACCTTTCAAACACGTCTCAGGCTCTTGGCATTAAAGGCAGCTGTTCATAGGGAGTCTAGTGCACCAGAATTCATCCTTTGTCCCTTTGAGCAAAAACATTTTCCACAATCTTCTCCTGGAGGCAGTGGCAGGAGATGGTTCTGTGCATAGGCCCTGGTATGTGCACGTGCGTGTGTATATATGTGCACTGTTGTGTAGAATTCCATGCTAAAAATTCATATTCTCTTATTCCCATAACTCTTTTTTTTTTAACTGTTGTTTCATCTTGGCAGAGAAATTTACTTTTCTTCTTGGTCTTATTTCTTTCCTTTCAGTTTTATTTTTGGAAGGTTTTCTTGAGTTCTTAAACTCTTCATCGACTTCAAATGCTCATGACTGAAGTTTACAATGACCCTTTTCTGCTTTCAGATTGTTGACCTCTTAAGTATTGCCTTGTTTTATACTTGTGATGTCCTATTTACCTCTTAAATGGTTGGTTCTTGTATTGGTTTTCTGTGCCTTTTGCCTTGTCCACTGCTTCCATTTCCTACGGGCTCCTGACTACCCGTCTTGCATGCAGAAGCTCATCTGAGATATCTGGTGGTCTCGTACACAGCACTGTCTCTCTATATTTAGGAACTGAGCAGTGGAAAGCTGAAAGGATTCCAGGTTGTGTGCAAGAGGTTGTCATGCTCACTGTCAGTTTCGCTGTGAAATGATTCCAGGGTGGCTTTTCATCAGGAAAAGAAAAAAAGTCAACATCTGGAAGCCTTCTTTCTGACTTTCTCTGTGGAAGGGTCTTCTCACATCCTTAGTACTGGGATGAGTGGATATCAGGAAGTGGTAGGCAGGCTGTGCACAAATGTGATTGCTCGAGGAGCAGGAAGAAAGGGCTGATCTCTGTGCTTCTTCCAAACACATCCCTGTGTCTTTTGATTCAATTTCTGTAGGAATGAACACATTGATCATCTTGTGTGGTAGGGACAAGGCTGTGGCCCTAGGTATCTTGTTAGGCGTGGGCTTCCTTGTCATTTTCCTGTGCATCCTATCCCTTAGGCCATGAGCCTCTTTGGAAACCTACTCCTGGTACACACACTCCCAACAGGGCACATGCCAGTGGTGCTCTCCCATTTTGCTCTGAATCACTGCCTTCCTATGATGTATTTTTCAACTTCCCAAATGTTGTTGACATGTCTTGCTTATTCCCATCTCTTTCTCCTAGTGCACTAATATTTCTTCAATTCTTTTGTACTTTAGTGATGGTTTTGGGGGCAGCTAACAGGAGGGCTTAGTGTTCCTCATTTCACTGCAACTCACCATAAAAGTTTTTCCCAATGAGTTTTTGAGGAAAGCATTTGCAGGGCCACATTCCATTTTGCAAGACAGGTGATTACTCTGGGCATTTGGGCAACCACGTATTGCCACTTTTGCACAGAGTCTCTAGACACCATCAGCCATTTGTCACGGGTTGGAATAAGCCTGCCTGTGCTGACGGAGTGGAATCTAGGGTCCGCCGTTTGCATTTACCAGTCTTCCATTTAGTTCTGCCTCATTGGCGCTTCACCTCGCTGTTTGATGGGAAATATTCTCTCCATAAACTTCAGTAAGATGTAATGGATTTCTGCAGTGGAAATATTGTTCAAGCCGCAAAACCAAATCGCAGCAGGCGCTTTGTCTGGGGACCCCGTGTCTAGCAAAGCAGCCACTTAAAACGCCAGTTGTACGAAGCCACAAACAGTCACAGCTAATTCCCTTCGCAAGGTTTTTCTTTGTATGTATGTATGGATCACACCGCCGAACACAATCATTGTTCTGCTAAGACTGCAGCATTAATTATCTCTGTCAACTTGTGCTTGTGAGTCACTTACACACTGGCTTTCCTCTTAGGGTTAGAAAATGGATGAGGTGGTGGCAGGAGATTCAGGAGAGGATGTAGTACATCAGGAGAGGATGTAGTGTGTATGCTTTGTGATCACTGGGACAATGTAGATGTTTCAAGAGTAGGGCAACTATCACAGCTACCACAAGGTGAACAGTGATATAGCTTAACTGTAGTCATTTGTAAAAATACAGTGTAAGAGAAGCTTAGGGCAACACTGAGTAAGGAAGACAGTGCAGAGACCAGCAAAAGCCATATCACACCCTCTGGAAAGTGAACAGTCATGATGAAGATCATGGAGCCTCCAATCTCCTAATCACAGGTTCTGGGTCATGGCTGTACACTAAAACACGTGGAGAACGTTAAGAATCTTGATGCCCAGGTGACACCTCAGATTGCCTGAATCAGAATTTCTGGGGTGACACTCTGGAGTTTTGCATCCATACATGTGTGTAGGTCTCTCTCTCTCTCTCTCTCTCTCTCTCTCTCTCTCTCTCTCTCTCTCTCTCTCTCTCTCTGTGTGTGTGTGTGTCTGTCTCTCTGTGTCTCTCTGTCTCTCTCTCTGTCTCTCTGTCTCTCTCTCTCAGCATGAGGTTGACATTGGGTGTCTTCCTTAATTACTTTCTACCTTATTTTCTTTAGACAGGGTTTCTTACCAGAGCTGGAGCTCTATGGCTAGCCAATAAGTCCAAGGCATCCTCTTTGCTCTGCCTACACAGCACTGGGATCATAAGTGTTTACCACCATACCTGGCTTTTATGTAGATGCTGGGGACATAGCGCAGGTCCTCATGCTTATGAGGCAAGGGCTTTAGCAACTGAGCCATCTCCCCAGCTCTTCAATAACAGTGATTTTTTAAAAATGCTCCAAGTAGAGGAGGGGTTCTGTTTTTAAGTCTTGTTATTGCTGAATAAACAAAGAAACTTAAGAACTTTATTATTTTGAACTAATTTGGGTTTGGGAAGAAATTAAAAAGATTTATGTCATGGTTATTTCAATTCATTTTTATTTTGGAACAATTTCTATGACTGAGAGTCAGTTATTTTCAAGGAACAGAATTTGGCTGGAGTTTTCAAAGTTGAGAATTCAGGAAAATTGAGCAATACTTATCTAACGGATATTACTCTTCAGAACATGTGATAGTAAAATAGTGAAGAGTGTGTGGGCAGGCCTGGTACTGAGTGGGTGTGACCTCTCTGAGTCCTATGTCTCTTATGCTTTGTGCAGGTCCTGTGGCTGTTATCAGTGGAGAGGAGGACTCAGCCAGCCCACTGCACCACATCAACCATGGCATCACTACACCTTCATCGCTTGATGCTGGGCCGGACACAGTGGTCATTGGCATGACCCGCATTCCAGTCATTGAGAACCCTCAGTACTTCCGTCAGGGACACAATTGCCACAAGCCAGACACATGTAAGTAATAGGATTTGATTCTGTCCCCCCACTTTTCTTTGTAGGGGGGTGGTATGGAAGCAAACCATGTCACTGGGGTTCTGGAACCTTCTAGGGTAACCTTTCACCTACCTACCTCCCACTTTCTAGGAGACCCTCCCTCTCTGTCTTTAAGTGCAGAAAATATCCTGGATAAGGGGATGCCAGTAGACCGAATCCCTGGAGAAGGGAGGGCCACAGTCTACGTTTAGTTCCATCTTTTATTCACCTGGCTCAGCATTGCCCTGAATAAGGAAAGGTGCTCCTGTAAGGCAGGGCACACAAAAGAGGCTGGTCTTTTGTGCAGACCCAGCCTACTTGTTAAAACATATGGCCTGGCTCTGTCTATACAGCAGCCTCTGAGGTCATTAGAAGATCCATATAGGTCTCCATGGGAGGGGAAGCCAGTGAGACCAATAGGTACCTTTGAATAGAAATGGTTCCCTAGCTGCCCAGCCCAGCCCCCAAAGTATGCACTCCCTAAAACCAGCTCAAGCTGTAGGAATCCCTTCTTCCTACCACCTAGGGCAACTATTTCCTCCATGTTTCTCACCTCCTGTTGGTTTCAGCCACTCTCTCTATAATTCTTCTGAGCCCCTGCTAGGTCCCCTCTCAGTTCCCAAAGCTGTGGTAGCTTATTCCTTCAGCCAACATTGTTTTCTTTTCTGTGTCCCCAAGCTTAATGTGCCCAGTAATATGAATGCACAGCGTCTCCCCTTCACACTGCTCCTGCCTCTCAGGGAATAATCCACTGCTCAACAGAGTGCAGAGATACCACTAGCGAGCAGGGACACCAGGAAGGGATGAGAGTAACCTGTTAGGGAAAGGCCTCACCATACAGATAGAATACCAAAAGGCTGTGAGTGGCCCATTCTGGCTACCAGAATTCCCACCAGTGGCTTCTTTCCATGTCTCAGTCAGTCTGGGTTAGGCCTAGGACAAAGGTACATTCTGGTCTTGTTCATCTCCCCCTGGTCTGAACTCTCTGTACTTGAGTCATATTCTTCAAAGCTCATAACTCTTGCTGCTGCTGCTGCTGCTGCTGCTGCTGGGACTTCCAGTAGCTGAGTAGGTCTTGGGTCATCCCATCAGCCTTCACTTCCATTTCTCTGGCTCAAGATTTTTAGTAAGCCTTACCACACTGAGCAGGGTTGTTCTAGTGTCAGCTCAGGACATTGTTTGCCTCCATATCTAGAATCCGCTGTAGTGTTTTGTCAGAGGCTTCCTGTGAGTATCATACAAAGGATACCTGGATTCTAGATCAAGGTTGAGCATAGGGAAGAGATAAGGTTTCAGATCTACAGTATAAAACTGTGTAAAGAACAGCACCATTACTAAGTGCTTGTCTGAGATCAGGCTTGTCTGAACTGGCTGGAAGTAGCCAGGAAGGACAGTCTTCTGTAGTGTTCTTTGGCCATTGCTGTTTTGAATATAAATGTTTTTTTTTTTTCCTGTTGTTTGAGGTAGTTATTTTCCATAAAGTTCCTGAAGACAGTGAATTAGAAAATTCTGAACCTATGCTCCCAGAGAAAATATTGGTGAAATTCTGCTTGCAATATTTTATCATCTAGCCTGTGCAGAACCTTTCATGTTGTGTTTTTATTTTTAAAAACCACCTTAGTTAACAGATATGACTGACTCATTTACATATGACTCAACTAATGGCTGATCAACTTCCATTTTGTATACAGACTTCTCTGTAAGACATATGGCCACTATCTTCTATTTGAGATCATGGAATGGTATTTCAGAGCTATGCTTAGATGCCATTTTAGGGCAAATTACCAACAAAAATACCAAATGTGAAAAATGCAGTCTGGAATAGACCATCAGAAGAGTGTACTTGTTTATGGTATAAAAAATTGGAACAATAATTTTAAAACATGTTGCATGCGATAAATATAAACAATTTTATCTACTAATTAAAAGTGTGCATACACACCTATCTGTAGACACACAATTAAGGCCCTGTTTAGCCTTTGCTGGAAATGATCATGTAGAGACATTGGTTTCTGGATTACAAATGAGCTTTAATGACCAGGCAAATTCCCAAGTACAGACTCTTGACTGATGAGTGTCACTGCCTGCTGTAAGTGGATGTTCTGGTCTATGGATGTACAGAGTCTGATCCTAGGGTCATATCTGTTTACTGGAGCCTTGCATAATCATGCCATCAGCACAAGTATAAGACAAAGGTGGATCTAACATGTGGGAAAGAGGGAAGTTTCTTTTGAGATATCAGAACCTTTGTCCCCTGGAAACTAAAGACCTATGGAGAGGACTCTGGGACCAGTTGAGTCCTTGGATGTCAGGGAAAATCTCACAGCCAAGGAGCCACCATACCAGAAAAACCATGGAGGATGCAGAGCTTTCCATTTGGAACTTGTTCTGGTGTGTGAGCCAACATGGCTGTCTAGGGGGTGAACAAGTAGAGGTTGGTGGACATAGATTCTAGGCTTCTTGGCAGAGACTTGGCTTGGAGGGAACAAACAAAACCTTATCACAGGAAGATCATGGGTTGACTCCAATTTTCCAAGCCCCTTGACCACAGGAAAAGTATCTTTGTAGTGCTGTGGTCCATTTGTCCCTATCAATACATAGTGAATAAATAATTATTCTTAGAAAACATGAGTGGTATGATAAGTACTTTGTAGGGGCATTATAATTGTATTTGGCTAATTCTCCTGTGACTCAAACAAACAGGGGCAGAAAGGCAGACAGGCAGTGAGTGTCTGATTCCCAAGTTCATCCGTCAAGGGAACTAACTCTGTGACACAACCCTATGTACAATGAGATGCCATCATAATAGTTAAAGCCATATGTGCTTTGGTACATCAACAGACAGGAGCAGCTACAGTGCTGTATATAAGACTGGTATCACATCTTTGGAAGGATAGTGAAAATCAGGGTATTAAGAGACCAAATTATTCATATGGTGGATCCTAGGGCATGCCCTATCTGATTCCCTCACTTGTCCCATTTTAACATGTATCACTTGTGAGTGTTGTAGGGACATAGAGCTTCCTGACTACAGGCCTCATTACCCAGCCTCTACAGCAACTGATTAAGCTCAGAGTGTTTTTTCCTCTTTATTCTTGTGTTTACCCTGAGTCATGGGACCTTTCTGACCAGAATGATTAGGATGCTGGTTGGCTTCTTGCTTCTTGCTTTCTATCTGTCTTCAATCTGGTCCACAGCATTTTTCATCGCATGTCAGGCTGCAAGGATATTTAAAGATCACCTGGTACCAGTCCCTTATCAGATGCTTGCATCCCCCTGCTTATGTCCCTGACAAATGCTCTGCATTTGACATTGTCTTTATTCTGAACTGATTCAGCCTTTACAGGATTCTGAAAGACCTGAATAAAGATGCAGCTACTTGGCCCTGTGTAACCAACCTGAGTCTAATAAGCCCCTTGTTATTTATGTAAACATTCCCAGATTCTCAAAAGCACTGGGCAATGGATATAGCTCTCCTTGTCACAAGGCTGAGGGTCTTGGGCTAGATCTTACAGAATGAGACAGAATGGACCTGTTCAAATGGAGATAGTGAAATGTGTGCATAGCAACATTAGGTCTTGGATTACTTTTGTGTATCTTGTGGGCCTCAGTAAAGTCAATACTTGGAAGGCCTGGGCTTGCTATCATTTGCAGAGTTAGGCTTCTGCTCTTTGCCATAGGCTGGAAAGAAGGCATCCTTGTTGTCTGTAAAACACAGGGTTCTCTGTTTGTCCCTTTTCTTAGAACCTATTCTCTGTTGAGGAAACAGGCTATTGGCAGGGGAGAGAATCTGCTTCCATCTCCATCATCCTTTTGGTCTTCAGGTGTCTATGTCTGCTTTTGTTCCCAAGTAGTGTTATCCACTTTCCCAGGGTCAGCACCTCACATCCTGCTAACGGGAATGTGTCCCCAAGACTGACTTCTCCTTCCATTGTCTTCCTCCAAGACCATGATTGTCTATTTCTTTCTACTCACCATGACAACTCGTGTCACGATAGAACTGCTAGCCCACTTCCTGAGCCACATACCCAGGATACTCAACACTCTTTCTTTGATCTCTTTGCACAGCTGGAGCAGGTTTCTGAGTCTCTAATTCCTCTTAGCATCTGTGCACCATCCTGGGAAAACTTTAGCTTCTTCACCAAATACACCCGTAGGAAAGATTTGTGCTAGGCGTTCTTCAAGACTCTAGAAAGGACGAAGCGGACACACATTGCTGTCACCTTCTCAGTTTTACTGCTAACCATAGCTAATTTCCAACCCCCCCCCCCCCCCACTTCCTAGACCTTCCCCATCCCATTGTGCCACATACATTCTGCTTTTGCCTGTTGCTATTGGTTTTGCAGCCTTTATCCTTTCTTCTCAGACTGGCAATTGTTTGCTAACTGCTGTATGTAATTTTTGTTTTGAAATAACACCCTCCTCTCTCACACACACACTCTCTCTCTGTATAGCATTGCCCTATACTATTTTCTTCCTCAATATTCTGTGCTATAATGGCACTTCAATTCCAGACACCTGTTAATCCCTTCCAGGGTCTCTCTATCCTAATATGAATTTTCTTCCTTGTTTCTTTTTAATTCATAGCTTGCAGAAAACACCATGTACCAGTCTTGGGTGACTTTAAACCAGACTCTAAGTCACCCTAATCACCTCTCAAACAAGTGTGTACTGTTTCCCAAACAGGGATTTACTTTCTTTCCAGTTATAGCACCTCTGTGACATAATTGCCCCCACCCATGCATGCACTCTCACTATGTGTTCATGCATATGCATGTATGTGGGAGGTTAGGGAACAATTTTGATTAACACTCCTCAGGCTTAATAAACACCCATGTTTATTGAGACGGGGCCTCCCCTTAATCTAGAATCAGTTGAGTACTCCCAAAATTGAGCCTAGGATAATGAAATGAAAGCAACAAACAACAACCATGGGACCCATCATCTCTCTTTATTCATCAAACCAGTTACCCAGAGTTCTAGGGATCCTACAACCTGCCATATCTCCTGAACATAGGGAGCTAGCCTGTATAGGAGTATGGACAGTTTATGTATAGTATATTCAAGGTTGACCAACCTTCTTAGACAGAAGACTGGGTCAGTCTTTGTCTGGCATTTATAACCTCTTTGATTACAGACTCAAGATGCTAGGGACCGTGTCTTCAGGTGAGGTAGTAGCTACCCCTGGCATTAGATAATTGTTTTCTTCTTAGAATGGGTTTAGGTTTAAAATGAGCAAAAAGTAGAGTTCCCACCTGTTCCCATTTATTCCCCTTCCCTACAACAGTTTGTTGCTGTATCATTGAAATCTGGCATGAGTGTGGTTCAGTTTTGATAAGTGATAGCAGTATGATAATATTGAGAGATTACTGTTAGCTAAAGTCCACAGTTTTCAGTAGGATTGTCTCTTGGTGTGTGGCAGTTCTGTGTTCTGATCTAAAAATCCTGTTTCATACCCCAAACCCCTAGCAACCACTGATCTCTTTACTGTTTCCATTGTGCGTGGCATGTGTTTTCTATGTGTCATATAGTTGGAGTCACAGTGTAATTAGCCTTCCAGCTTGGCTTCCTTCACTTAGCAGTATGCCCCTAAAATTCTGCTATATCTGCCCATAGTCTGATAGCTTGTTATTCTTCATTATCAAGTAACTTTTCAACTCCTCAATGTGATACATATTTACCACTCACTCACCTACTGAAGGACATTGTATTTGTTTGTTTGAGCCCCATAGCACAGCACCCAGACAAGTCAGCTTCACACAACATGAATGTGTTGTCACAGTCTGAAATCAAGATGCCAGTAGGGTATTGTTTTTTCTGAAACCATTTCAGATCCTTCTGAGCCTCTTGGTGTCTTATGGGATAGCTAGCATCTTGGCTGGTCCTCAAATTTGCAGATGAATCATCCCATCTATCTTTATGTGACTTCCAACAAGGACAGCAGGCATATTAAATTAGGGGCCACCCTACCCCAGTGTGATCACTTAAAATAATTATATCTGCAGTTTCCATACTTCCAAATGAGTTCACATTCTAAGGTACCAGGAGTTAAGGCTTCAGAATAAATTTTATTGAAGTGGGCTATTAACAACTTCACTTGTGGTTTCCCATTTAGAACAATAAAGCCATATAAACATTGAGGAGCAGGCTTATGGGTGGACATAAGTTTTGTACTTATGTGTGTAAGTAATTAGAAGTAATCCTAGATCATATGCTAAGAACATGTAGCTGTATAAGATACTGTAAAACTCTCTTACCAAGTAGTGGTACTAAGGCAGGTAGTTTCTGGTTTCCATTAGACTTGCCTCTGCTAATCATCTCCTGGTTCAGATTCTTTGCAAGTGTGCATACCCATTCTTTGCCTGCTTTCTGAAGTGTCTTCTACTCTGAATTGTCCCAGAAATAGATGCCAATATAGTTCTCATGGATGTTTACACAGACTAATGCACACCACTTTCATCTTGTCATGGTCAAAGGCCAGTTGGTGTGCTCGTGTCAGAGCTGGCTCCTTGGCTTCCCAGTGTGCCTAAGCTTTCAGTGAACGTCAGCAGAGTTTAGCGAGTCTTTTCTTGTAGTTCAGCTTGTAATCAAGCTTCTGATTAGCCCTTCCTTTTTATGTATCCATTCTTTTTTTTTTTTAATTTTGTTTTATTGTTTTTGAGACAATTGGTTCTCTGTGTAGCCCTGGCTGTCCTGAAACTCTCTCTGTAGACCAGGCTGGCCTCAAACTCAGAGATCCAATTGCCTCTGCCCCCTGCCTGCTGGAATTAAAGGCACATACTATCACCACTTTCTTTTATTCTTTGCTTTTTCTGCTGTATTGTCAATGTCTTCATTTTTCCCATGTAATGCTTTTCAACTTGGTTCTTCAATTCTAATTTCCCTTGTGAGTTTCCATCTTGAAGGACAGTCATGCATTTAACCCTGAGCCCCTTCTGGCTGGACAACCACATGTTCATCCCTTCCATCCATCACAGAGGACATGGAAGCTCTACCTGACATCTTCACAGCCCCTCTCTCCCACGAGACTGCCAAAATTCCTTTATCTGTTGGTTTTCTGCAACATCCTTTTCTCTTTTGCTCACCTACTTAGTTTACAGACATCTAGTGGTCTCATATTGAGTGTAGAAGCTGGGGCTAGAGTGAAAAATCCCATTCTTTATATCTCTTCAGCCACATATATCTGTTTAGTGGCTTAAATCCTCCTCGTTTCCCCAAGACAACATCACTATACACTCTCCCACTCTCACCTATGAACTTTCCACACCAGGAACCAGAGCCAAGGACACTCGAGTCTGTGGTCTTTATGGGGTTGAGTAAGTGGCTTGTCTCTTCCTTTGCTTCTGGGCTTATTAGTCACGGAGCTTGCCTTTTCTGGAAGAGAAACTGCCAGGGCTGGTTTCCCAGCTGCAGAGGGGAGCGCAGAGCCTGTGTGTGCAATGCAGTATTAATAGTGTATCTGCATGATATAGATTTCTGTCAACCTCTGTACTAACAAACATCGCTTAGCTCAGGGTAATGATGGGTGTTTATTCCCCAGCCACTTAGCTCAGCATCACAGACTTGCACATGAAATATGGAAAATGGGCTTCTTTGTCTGGGAAGAGCAGGCCCCTCCTAGAGCCAATATCTGAGGCCACAAGAGCAGCTGCTGCTGTAGAGGCAAAGTGTACCTTTCTAGCTTTTCCTTCTGCAGAATTTCAGACTGGCCTAACTAATGGCAAGAAGGGGCTCTGGTTACAGAGCTGATCTGGGAGCTCCCTTAAATATGCAACTGAGAAAAGAAGGTTACCATATGAGGGGGGTGCTGCCTGGTGAGGAGTGGGACAACCCTGGCAAGATGTGACATGGCAGGGATGAGACAGATGTGCAGGTGTGGGGTTCTGATGTGCTCCTTCTTTCTTATGCTGGTTGATCTTGACAAGCACCCTTAGGGGAACCATGGGCTGAATCACGATGAAGGCATCAGTGACATTTAGCTATTAGACTTTACCAGTGGTTGGGCATTCCCAGGCTCAGATTTCCAGACAGTAGTTCATTGAACGTTTTAAATGAACATAAGCTAGGATTGCTCATCTCTGTTTCTCTTTCATCCAATTTTCAGGTTTAATTGGGATGTTTAGCAGATCTCTGAGAGGTCTGTGATGCTAGGTTTGGAATATCCAGCTTCCTTTCTATTTTGAAGATCTGGAGAGTGCCAGAATGGGACATCTTGGGAGTCAAGGGAATTAAGTCCTGTTAATTAAGCTGAAGTGCAAATATAGTCACACACTTGTCTTGAGGCTCTCAACCCTTAGGGAATAACCATTTCTAGACACAAATGTCTGCATCCTCTGGGTATGGTATAGCTCAACTATACTATTTCGTAATAATAGACCCCCCCCATAGGGACATGAAACTAAATATCCATACTCATTCCAAATGATTTTAAAGCCCTAAACATATTGAACATGCACTTCCAAGTTTTAGCCACCTGGCACAAAGAGATCTATTCATGTTCATCTTCTTGTGCCAAGGCAACCTGCTTTTCTGTTGATAGCTATGATGTCGTCTGTTCTGTACTTCACGGCCATAATCGCATACTTAAAGTTAGAGACTGCATGCAGTCATGCTAATTAAGTAATGAAGTATAATTATGCTCACTGTAAATACACAGTAATTGGATAAAAAAATGTACTTGGGGGATAAGGATGTACTTCATGGTTGAAGGTGAGGAATGGTAAGGCCTCCAGCCATCCTGGAGGGTTGTCATTTCATAGTGCAATGTGAGCCCATGGGGAGCTGTGCCCAGCAGAGGCAAGTGAGCAGGCTGGGAAGTGGGCACTTTGTTTCCTTTCCAGAAGCCTAGATGCAGTAGGACTATCTGTCTTCCTGGTGCCTTCTGGCCTTAACCTTGTCTTTAGGGAATGGGAACTCTAACTTCCCTCCTGACATTTTTTTTCCAGCTCAGAGATTCTCAGTAATAAGTTTACTTTTCTTCTTGACTGATTTCAGATACAGAGTCTGTTTAGGGATGTTTATTATTATTATTACTATTATTATTATTTACTTTTGTTGTAAGTGTGTAGAAGAGGTCAGAGGTGGACACTGAGCATCTTTCTCTATGATACTTCAGTTTTTTGAGACAGGGTCCCTCACTGAACCTAGCATTAGCTAGATTGGATGAACACAAGCGAGTAGAGATCCAACTGGTTCTATGCCTACCAACCACAACTCTACTCTAGGGTTCCAGATGGGTATGACCAGCCTAGCATTTTCATGTGGTGCCGATGATCCAAACTTGGATCCTTGTGCATATGCAGCTGGCATTTTACTGACTGCGCTGTCTCCTCAGCCTCAGCCACTGATTTGGATTTTTAAAGGGAGATAATTCTAAACCAGTTGAGACACACAGACATCAGACAGTAATCCAAAGATGGGCTTTGTAGCTGAGCTAAAGATGGTTGCTTGCACTTAAAGTC
Source organism: Arvicanthis niloticus (assembly GCF_011762505.2). Taxonomy (NCBI): domain Eukaryota; kingdom Metazoa; phylum Chordata; class Mammalia; order Rodentia; family Muridae; genus Arvicanthis; species Arvicanthis niloticus. The sequence continues at coordinate 49,987,226 of NC_047658.1, read as the reverse complement.
AATATGAGGAATTTGATGCCTTTCCCAAGCCTTGAACTTGTGACACATAGGTATTGATGCTGCTAAGCACATTCTGTCCATCCTGTTGCAGTGAGAGGGATCACAATTTGCATTCCAAAGTCTAGAAATGCACAAGAAGACAGCACACAGGGAATTCTTTATGAATCTAGCTTAGACAAGAAATGTGATGACTGGTGATGAGCTCTGCCTTATTCTTCAGAACAATCCCTTGCCCTTCTCAGCAAAAACCACAGATACAAAGGGAAGGGTGTGGGAGTTACCTTCCTTGTTGCTAAGAAGACAGAGATACTCATTTTAGGAGCAGATTTTGAAAAATCAAGAAAACGTGTCTACAAGACTGAGAAGATATCTTACTAGCCAAGAGAGCTCACTCTGCAAGCATGAGGACCTGAGTTCAAATCCTCATTTAGGCCTGGCTTTGAATGTCAGCAACCCCAGCCTTGAGGACAGAACCAGGAGGATTCTAGGTGTTTGCTGCCCAGCCAGTCTAATCAAAATAGTGAGATTTTGATTCACTGAGGGGGCAGTGTCTTAAAGGAACCCAGCAGACAGCAGTAAAGTATGACAGTGCCTATCCTCCTCTGGCAAAGTGCACACACGTGCATGCATCCTCCATCCTCCCTCCCAAACGCAAAAGAGGAAAACTCTTTGTAAAAGTAATGAAAATAATAAAAACAAAGTTAATCTCCTATTTAAAAGAGAGAAAATCATTTCTCGTTTTTGTTTTTTTACTTTCCTGGCTTCTGTAGTTGCTATGTGATAAATACATCTGAAGATTTGAAGCTAGGAACTTCATATGAGAGAGAACATGTGACGTCTGTGTTTCTGGGTCTGGCATTCCACGCTCAATGTGCTCTTTTCCAACTCCATCTATTTACCTGCAAATTTTATGATTTCACCTTGGGTGGCTTGGGCAGTCAGCACGATAGAAGTTATGATGAACCATAATGATGTTCATGGTGTTCAGCTTTATTATAGCCATCATCAAAATGTCCATCTCGCATGGCTAGATTATGAAGACGAGGAGAAACATGCTGAAATGTGTTCACGGGTCTCAGTTTTTTCAAAATAATTTTTAGTTTAGAAGGGCTGGAAAAAGAAAAGAGGCCACATCCAACCTTGAGGGCAGCAGGTCCACCGTCATTAATTGTGGTCACTCTTAGAATTCTCTTTCCACAAGACCTGTCCAGCAGAAAATTATTATCGTTTTCACCATTTCTAGTACCTGTGAATGCTCATGCATCATCTAAGTAGGAGGATGGGAGATGTGCCAAGCGTGCCAGGATGCTCTTGTTCACTTCACACTCGAGTCCCAATGCTTAGTCACTAAGACTTGAAGCTCTACTCTCTCCTTGGCCAGGGAGCCAGGAGTCCAGTTGTCCTTGCATCTTCTTCCAACTTCCTTTAGTTCAGAATTTCAGAAAAAATACAGAGAGGGATGCTAACAGATTTTTCCTCTGTGGTTCCCCCAAATTCCATGGTCCAATAAGTTTGGGAACATTTATTACATATATGTTTTCCTGTGGCATTCTTAAATCGTGGGCACTAAAATTATTTCAACATTCCAAGAAGGACATTGGCCTGGATGGAGTGACACATCTTTAATTCAGCGCTTGGTTAGTTCAGGCAAGAGGACAGAGATTTGATGTCACCTCGACTCAAAAAAAACAAGCCAACAAAAATGACCTTGGGTCTTCAGTTTTCCCAAATCTATCATATCATGAAACTTGAGTCAGAGCTTTGCTTGTCATTGTCTCTGTGAATAAGAGCATGCAGTGGACCATGTTCTGACCATCCTGGAATTCAGTGTCTCCTTCTTGCCTTCAGGCAGATGATGTAACTCACTCTGAAAATGCCCAGATGGGCCTGATCCCTTTTGGCACAGATAGTATCATATTTCTTCTTAAGCCTCTAGGAGGGACAGGAAGAGGCTGCACTCAGTGGCAATAATCAGAGTTAGGATGTGGCACTCTTGAGGATTTCTGGCAGAGTACCAACAGACCCTGTTCACAGGGATCAGGAGTCATTTCCTGTTCTGTGCCTAGGAGCCTCTGCAGACACTTCTGACACAGCCTGACCTCCATATCAGGAGACATTGGTCATAGCCAGAATTTCACTTTGCTACTCATTTCTGGGCAGATCTGACATTTCAAGTGGGAAATCTCTTAAGGAGAAGGGCAACCCAAGCTCCAGGTAACATTCAGGACCACTGTTTTCCAGCCACTGTGTTGAATGTGGAAACAAATGCTCCCCTCTGGAAGGAAATATGATGATAGTCTTGGCACCGAGTGGCTGAGTCAAGCTCTTGCAGTTGAGCAAGTAATCTACACCACTGGTCAGAGTGGATTTTTATTCATCAGATTTGGATGTGGGTTGCCCTAGCCTGCCTAGTCAACTATTACTTGACTAGACATAAACCCATTGTAAATTTTAGGAAGGAAAAGTCACCATGACCATTATGTTATGAGATGAACTTCTATGAGAATTTGAAAATCATTGATCAACTTCATATAGTCAACACGTATGTGATTATCCTTGCTTACAACCATCATTGCAAGTTTTGCTAGAAATATCTTCTCAGGGAATCAATCAGGTTAATGTTCCTCAAAATGTTATGCTTTTAAAGTTTGGAGTTATTTTCAAAAAGCTAAGAACTTTTGCTCTCTGTCATTTTAAGCAAATCCAAGAAATAACATTTTGTTACTCAGATCCACAGCTTCAGAGATAATTCTTAGTAGTTAGAACTATACAATGTTGGGTGTTGGAAAATGGTGGTTGGTGCAGATGAACACGGGTCTTGGGCCAATTTTTGGGGTGGGAGTGGGGGGTTAATTGGACCTGGAAAGCTGTGGACTCAACTGGAGAGCACAAAGAGATCCACAGAGGGGTTCAAATGTTCTCTCAAGTCTTTAGTTTACTTTCCCCTTTTGTTTTGCTTTGTAAAAGCTCATCTCTCCCATACACATGTGTGGTACTGCTTATGTGCAGTGATCTGTGGTCTCCTGTACCTGTGCCAGCACAGGGACTTTTAGAATCAGGGCTTAATGCCTATTACTGTATCTTTAGATGCCAATGTGTATAGCCTGAGTCTTGTTCATATCATGAGCATGTCTCATGTTTTGAACATTTGATTATATTGGCTAAGGTATTTTTATCTAAAAGTAATAGGCCACAATTTTGCCCCACTGGGCTCAGATAATTATAAATTTGATAATTATTCAGAGCAATTAAATAATTAAGAAAAGTTCCAAGTTGAACTTTAGCTCTTCTGTGTTGGGATTCTCTTTTCTATCCCTTTGTTGGTTTTGATTTACCACCATGGTAACACCGCTCGTGGTTTGAGATTGAGATACTTTTCCTTTTCTTTGTTCACTGGGAAGAACTATGCCACATATTTATTCTAAAGCCAGCCACTCCCAAGCAGAATGGAATTACCACAAACACTGTAGGCTTCTCAAGAGACTCTCCTGGGTCTGGAAACGGAACTCATTTCCTCTGAGGTATATGCCCTTTATGATCATGTGAAGGGAGTGAACACCATCACATAATCAAGGTTCTGCCAGGAGAATGTGATAGTGACTGCTAGAGATGAGGGGAGATCTCCAGTCCCCCCCCCCCCCATGGGTAAAGTGTATTCACCTACATTTCAGCCGTGCTAATGCCTTTCCTTCTTAGAGTGAGCAGAAACCCTATGAGGTGCACGTGGCAGAAAGAAGAGAGCACTGAGCCCGTGTGGTTTTTATTTTGTATCGATATCCTCATACAGAGATGGTACTGATCATTTATGGTTGCTGTTGTCACTATGGGGCTGGTGGCTTGTATTAATTTTAGGGGTGTGCTTAAAAGCCCAGGCAAGAATGTCTACTCTTGGGTTTAATTGGACCTGTTTGTGAATTTCTGGGAGCAGTTTTGGATATGCTTTCTGGGAAGTGGATGGGAGTGGGTGGATGGTGAAGAATGGGTTAGAGAGGAAGAGCAGGTAAGTAAATTCAGTAGACTGAAATCTGACTGAGGTGCGATTCTGAACTTGGAAGTCCATTATCACAATAGTACTGTCTAAAACAGTGATTCCTGGAGGTTGGGCAGTGACACACTTAAAGGTAATGAATTAGCCAGTAGTTTAATTCTTACAGAACTCCAGTAGGTAAGAACTATGACTGTCCTTATTTCCTAGACGAGGAGGAAACTGAGGCAGGGGACGTGACATGCTATAGTCTCATAGCTAGGGCATGACAGAACTGTGACACACGAGGCTCACCACCCTATTTGTCTGTCTCAAACAGTCTTTCCTTCTGCATTAAATTATCCAGGAATGAAATGACAAGGAGGGATTATCTAGGAATTCAAGAACGTTGAGGGACTTGTTCAAGGACCCTTGGTGATCAGATCCAGAGCCAGCCCCACAAGTGTTCAAGCTTCTCTCTTCTAGCTCGGGCCTGATGGTTGACCGACACTTGCACCTCGTCTTTAGGAGCAAGTAGACTAAGTGTCTTCTTGGAGGATTTCAGACATGTGCTATTTTGGTTAACACGGTACTGACTTGCAAGCAACAGAGTTAGTCTCCTTTTAGTGTTCCTGGGCTCCTATAGGATCCAACACCACCCTTATTGCCAAGACAGTCTGGATTTGCCTCCTGTGAGGGAGGCAGGCTTTCTGGAAGATAAGTCCAGCTAAAGATGGACAGTTGAGGGGATGGGAGAATTAGTACCATAGAAGGGGAAACACCAAAGTCCTCAGAGCCACAATCTCTTCTTTCTTGCCTGAGTCTCCTTGGAGCCAGTCCCAGGTGGCTGTGTAGGTTAATTTGTTACCCAGACTGTAACCAGCCCTCTCCCCAGGCACTGTATTTGCTTCTGCTTCCAGACCTAGAAATGCTGGTGATACAGCAACTCTTCCTATGGGATTCTGCTGAGTTGCGAGGCCTTAATGCCACTAGTAATGAAGAAGTGTTGGGACAAAACTCCTAATGGCTCATTGATTGGTTGAATTATGCGCAATGTAATTCTGAAAATAGATTTTAAATATGTGCTTGGGGATTTGTGGGGATTTGTTACCAAGGAGTTTTAACACAGTCGTGGCTGATTTGACAAAGACATCAGCACTGAAGGAGAGCTAGATCCTTGGACACACTGTTTATCTCAGTAAGACTCTTCTCCAGAGGCACTACAGGGTTCAGAGTGCTGGTGTGGGGCCAGATATAAAATGGTTTTGATCCTCTCAACAATGTTTGTGAGGAGTTTGATATGGTTGGACTTACCACTCAAACCCCTTAGTGTGTGTGTGTGTGTGTGTGTGTGTGTGTGTGTGTGCGCGCGCTAGTATGGGCATGGATGTGCTAGTGTGTAAGTGTGAAGGGCAGAGGACCTCATGTATTGCTCTGCATCTTGTTTGAGACAGAGTCTCTCTTATTCCCTCTTTTATACACCCAGCTAACTGGCCCATTATCTTCAAACAAGTCTGTCTGCCTCTGATTTCTCAGTAAGGATGAAGTGGGATTAAAAACAGTCGTGCTTCTGTTTATAATCTGGTTTCTGGGGATCTGAAAAGAGGTCTTTCATGTTGAGTAGCAATCATTTTACCCACTGAGCCATTGCCCCAGCCCCTCTCCCTTACTACTTTTAAGGTGGAATGAAGACAATATACATACTGGAATTTCCCTCTTATTTCTTCTGAAGTTAAGGATAACAGAAATTTCCTAGTTCCAAACTCTCACCCATCTGAAGCTGCTATTTACTGGGAGAAACAAAGGGAGGTCTTCCCAGAGGCTCAGCCTTTGGGATAGTGAAGCAGCACTCACCTAGCAGCATTTTTTGGATCCAGGCTGTCAGTAAAGGAAGTACCCCTCAGGGGCTGGACTTTTGTCCCTCACTCATGTTTCTTTCTGTCAGTACCAGAGTAATTTGGTGATGATAGGAACATGAACAGAAACATTCCTGTGAGGACACAACCATCAGCATGTCACACACTGAGACCTCCCAACAGGCCTTCTTCCCTCTGTGTTTAAATGGAGCCATTGTGCCTTCCACTTTGGATGCAGGGTGGGTCTGAAACAAATGAGGGTTGTCGAATATGAGCCTTCAGAGGAAGTTAGAGTGACACTGCATTTCTAAGGGGAGGTTACAGTCTTCCATTTTAACCTCTGTCACAGAGGGACTCTAGCACCCTTCCCTAGGGTAGTTTGTACTCGACTAGTCATCAAAGAAAAGCAACATTCTCAAGGAAAGGGGCGGGGGAGAGCAAAAACAAAATCTAGAAGAAAAAAAAAAAGCCAGTGTTCTGCTCTAATAAAGAAATTACTGACGTTCTGCATTATGAACTGTATTAATTTTTAATGGCTGAGAAAGGACTTGATTTATAATGCATCCTTCCCGGCTGCAGAGCCTGTCCCCAGCTAATAAATAAATGACAGGTCTCCTGTATTAAAAGTATTCGTCATTTTACATCGTTGGAATGTAAATGGTGAGAGGCAGTGAAGGAGAGCCCCCTGGGAGGGGGCGTGTTCTGCAGCCATCTGGAGAAGGCACTGCTAAGCAGCTTGACCTCTGAAAGGGAATTGCATGCATTCCTTTCTCTTAGGTTGCAGCAGAGTGACCCAGATACATCTCCATGCTCATGTGGTCCAGGAGAAAGATGGCAAAATGGGGGCGATAAACCACTTAGCAAAGTTCACTATGAAAGTGTAAACTCCCGAATGGTAAACAAAACTGTCTATGGCTTGTTCTCACATATCCTGAGCAAGAGTCCTTAGGGGTTCCCCATTAGGTTCTGTAAATGTGGCTGGGATGACTTTTTGAGCATCTTATCCTTGTTGACAGTAATCTGTGACTCACAACTGAGGGTTTCTTTTCTGCAAGGTAGTCTAGTAAATGAATTATCAAATGACACTCAACATTTGTGTTTGGGTTTTTAAGAATACATACTAAGTGTAAATATTGGAGGGGCATCAGAAAAGTTAAAAAGAAGGAAAGAAGAACCACCCCATGCTGCATGCAATGGCATGTAGTGATAGATGGTGTATTGAGTTCTAGCCCTATTTTCTTCACATATATGCACATATAAGCAAATAACACAATAACACATAGTCAGACAAAAAACAATGTGCACACATATCATATGTAAAGATGAGACTCTATTTTGCCTGTGGTTTTAAAGTTCAAATTTGTCAATTAACAACATTTCATAGACCTTTATTTCAAGTCAACAAAAGCAATGCAGCTGGGCTGCGGTGATAGTAAAATGCTCGTCTTGTAAGTGACAATACTTGGTAACTTGTGTCTATAATCCTAGTCCCGGAGAGATAGAGACAAGTAAAACCCTGGGCTCTCTGACCAGCCACTCTACCTTATTTGGTGAGTTCTAGGCCTGTGAGAAATTGAGTCTAACAAAAAGAAGGAAAGAAAACCCCACAAACAAACAAACAAATAAACCAACAGTTTGGACAGTGCTTAAGTAATAATACCCAAACTTGCATGAGCATACACATGTACCTACATACACATGTACAGACCGGGGCATACACATATATACAAACATTCAAATGATGCAACCATTTTCAAAGGCTATGTGTGTGTGGCTGGGCAGGATCCCCAGTGGTACCATTGTGGAGCTAGCAGCAAGCCAATAAAGATATATTCTTTTGTTCTCTATGACAATGCCAACTGGAAAGTAGCATCTGTGAAAAATAAAGGTAAAGGATAGTTTGTGTGCAGAGCATCTAATTATGGAGCAACCACTGTGCAGCAGACTCAGTGCAGGAGGCTGAGGGATAAACAGAGTAGGCTCTACCCCAAGTGGTGGAGTCCACACTCCAGCTGGGGAGACCATAAATAGTTCCTGAAGCTACATGTATAGTATAACGTGTGTCACAGAGACCTGCAACTGAAAGGCTGAGTGAGCTTACAGAGCAACTGCTTGTTTAAATTAGAGGAACAGTGTGGGTTTAGGGGTCATAGGGGAGGGGTATTGGAACTAGAAAGTGATGGGAAAATTGAACAGGTTGAGTTGCAAAGGAAGGACCTGCCATGTCATGACATTAGTATGTGGAGGAAGAGCAGTAAATAGTATCTGGGCTTTGGGGATGTGGGCTTGGAGGTCAGGGAGACTCTAGAAGAACCACTGGAGCCTATAGATACATGGAATCATATATGAAGTTGTAAGATTTGTATTTAAATAGCTCAAACCTATATTTATCATGGTGCCTACTACTGATCCCTTAAAAGTAGGTTATAACCTGGGTGGGGATGGGAGGAAGAAAGTGAGAGAGACAGAGAGAGAGAGAGAGAGAGAGAGAGAGAGAGACACCGAGCCAGAGAGAGCGCAGTATTCTTTAAGACAGATGATGGATTAGTTGTAATTTCAGCACTCGGGGATGAGGTAGAAGGGTTGTGAGTTCAAGGCCATCCTAGGCTCCTTATCAAGAACCAATCTCAGAAAAAAATTTAAAAAATACAGAGATCAAACAAAGTAGGTTATTCGGAGACTGATTCAAGTGGATAAAGAAGACCCTTGCTCCAGGAAAGAATGAGATGAAATCTCCCCCTGGGTATGCCTTTCATCACAGAGGCAGTACTTAGAAAATGAGACTTAGCAATCTCTGCTAGCAAGTTCGACTCCTGATTTATTTATATTGCCTTCAGAGGCTTATAAAAATGGAAGTTTGCCTAGATTTTGAAACTAGCATTTCTGTCTGTTCACATAGAAATTTATTCCTTCATTTGTTGTGCACAGTTCTAAACACAGATAGATCAATGCTTTTGGCTTTTAAAAAAGATAAAAAAGTAAAAAGCTCCTGAGCTGGAGAGGCAAAGGCTGAGGGACCACGCTGCAGCAAAAACCCTGCTCCTATGTGGCAGGAGCAGTAAGCAAAGTAGGGACCCAGAAGCTGCTAGTCTTCAAACACATGGGGTGAGGTGGGATGTCTATATTGTCCTGGTGTTGAGAAGCAACTGTGCATAACCAGGTCCTAGCTGGGCTCAGTATTATAACCAGACACTTATATTGGAAATATGATCCTCACTTGTACTTTTTTGCCTTCAAATCTTGGACCAAAAATTCTTCCAGCAATAGGACTTGGCTTAGAGGCATTTTCCTTCCTGCTCATCCATGTTCTTTTACTGAAGTTCCTTATATAACACAGAATTTTTATTTTCTTAAACCTGAAAACAAAACAAAAGAAAACAAAAACTCCTAAGGGTTTCCATAGATGAGGGGATGGAAAGCTAGGCACACATCTTAATGACATTAACACACATACATGTTTGGAAGAAGGGACAAATGTAAGGCTGGCAGCTCTTGTCTCTCGGTATTTCTCACATCTCCTGAACCTGTAAGTGGAAATGCAATCTTTTCATTTCTCCCAAAGAAGTTGATTTTGTCTGGGCCATTTAATAAGCAACGTCTGACAAAAGTGAACCGTCTGGCTCAGGTGCAGTAATTGCTACAGAAATTGGTTTTAGAGTCTTTGGGGAATTCTGCAGTTGAACCTTATCAAGTACAGTTTGTTCCAACACTCCTACAAATTTTAAGACCCTCAAATAACTTTCCATTTGGAGCGCTTCTGGGTTATTTTAGGAAGTAAGCTTCAAGGAACACTGCCTCTTAGCCCCACTAGCTCCTAGAAGACATTACTATCAATGTGTCTTCTGGCTTCCTGAACACAGACCCTGCTGCTGTTGGAGTCTTTGAATATGATATCAAAAGTCAGTTACGTGTGATGGATCTTTGAGTAGTGTTTTAGTTCTTACCAACATTGAAAAGAAAGCAAGCTTGTGACTAAGAACCTGTTTGATGCCCATGTAGCTTTCAGGCTACTTCCTGCTGTCAGATCACAAAGGAGATTCATTTCTACTCCTCCACTTCTAAATGATTTCTCAGAATTTATAGTTGATGGACAGCATATGGGGACTCTTCCTGCACTGCATTGTATTGTGGAAAATTAATTGATAGTGTACAACCAAGAATATGGCTTTTTGCTTATGACTTCTTAATCAATTAGCCCAGGTGGGTAGTCCATTCCATATAGGAAATGGACTGGGTTTTCATCCCACACCTTTGCTGTTTAATTATGCCTTGATCCAAAGGGGGGCACTGTCAGTGGTCTTAAGCTATCTACTGCAGAATTTCAGGAGACTCTTAGTCACTGCTTCTTAAGTCCGATCCCCAGACCAGAAGCATCGATCAGTACCACCTTGGAGCATGTCAAGAATGCAGATGCTCAGAATGCACTCCACACATCTGAATCTTAAACTCTGGACCATGGACTGCACAATCTGTTTCAACAAGCCATACACCCGGGGATTTGTGTGTGTCTAAATACAAGAGGATCTCTTTAAACTCTTGTGCTACTTTTTGAAGTTCCCTTGTCCTAAAATAGTTGATGAAGTCTAGGTGTTTAAGTACAACTGTTGATAGTATATTTTAAATATTATTTGTCTAGTAAACATTTGCTGCATACTTAAGTTCCAGATTCTATTGCATGTGCTATACACAGGGGAACAGTGGGTCATCTTGATATAGCTGCTTTCATATGATTAGTGGGTTTTTTTTTTTTTTTTTTTTTTTTGTCAATGTCATATAAGCCAGAACCCTAACTTACTTTCTTATCTCTTGTCCTGGCTCAACCTGTGACTTCAAAGCAGTTATTGAGACCTCCAAACAGAGAGGTTTGTCAGGCTTAGAATCATAATAAAAGGGGAGAAATGGGATAGAAGCAGTGTAGGTTTGAGCATCTGAGCTTTGAATGGCTACTAAATCATCTCGGAGTCTCCTGGGACTAATGGAGGACCTGTATTGTTGAGTTTTTGTGTAAAAAATAAAATGAAGGGACATAAAATGAAGGGACAGTGAGGGGAGCTTGAAACAGCTGCCTGCACTGAGGAAGCTGCCCACAACTTCTAGCTATAGGGTGGTGTGATGGTCCTCTGCCTTAAAGAATATCTTGGTGGGTGCTTGATCCTGTACATTTGTGATGCCATCAACTGTAAATGACACTTTCCCCTCAGTGTATAGTAGGAGACGTCTCCCTGTGTCATACCGATTTGATTTGGTGGCTGGCTGGACTGCAGCTTCAGAGCATATGTGCCTTTAAATATGGCTTTGCAGAGGTGATCACCCACTATGATCCAGTTCTGAAATTTCACTTCACTGTCAAGGTCAAGGAGGTGATTTCTGTCTGAAAATATCAGATTAGTAAGAATGTAATCATGATTCCCCAAAGTTCTGAAAGTACATGCACACAGCAAATATTCTTTAATATATTGAATTTAGATACATCTAACCTCTTCCTGTTCAAAATGAAATATGCATATTTTGTAATTCCCTCATAGACTCATGAATAGAGGCACATTTTAATAGTTTCCCAGCTAAACCGTTTCAATCCCTTTCTGTTTTGAGTTTTGTAAAGCAAGCTGGAGGCTGAGCTATCCTTTGGTGAATGCCTCCTGATGAACAGGAATTACAGGTGGTAACAGAAGAGAAAGCCTGGGTGGAGGGGAGGGGCAGTGTGAGCAGAGGTGGGAAGGTGCATCTGGAAGAGACTCTGCAGTTCTGGGTGAGTGTGGGATGGACAGGAGGCAGTATAATGGCCTGCCTGTGGTATTTAGAGATTCTCAGCCATTTTCAGCCCAAATCAAAGAATAAGAATATGCCTTCTAAATAAGCTCCAAATGAGGAAAGAGCAGGGAGAAGAACATTTGGCAAGCAAAAGGGAGTGTTTTTCCCATCATGAGCAGTATGCAGGTCACCATGTGTATGATGGTAACAACTCTGAGCTGAAGAGCTGTGAGCCACATTCAGGTAACTGTTATTAACCCACCATGTGGGAGTAAGGCAAGGTAGCCAGAAACTCTGTCGTGTGTCTTCTCTGGGGGAGTGCAATTAGACCTGCTGTCTTCTGGGTTATTTCTAGTACGGAAGTTCTTTGATATTTTGTGTATGTGTGTGAGTGGGGGGAGTTAAATTCTATAGCATAGACAGTAAAATATATTTTGTTCTTTATATTTTTTAGTTCTGCTATTGGAACTTAGATACACATAAATAATGTGTGGTTTTTTTTAGAAATAAAACATTTTCCATGTTGTTTATTATATGGTATAAAGGAACAGAACCTGTGAGTAATTTGTGAATATCTTCAATATATTACTGACTGTGTGAAAAAGCAGGTATGGTTTTATTCTTCTTGTCATTTTCTTCTTGTGCCAGGAAAAAAAATATCTTAAAATATCTTAGAGAAAGAACTGCCAATTTAATTTCATACTTCTCTCCCTTGTCTCCGGAATAGTCACATTTAAAATCTTTTTTACTGTTGTTGTTGTTGTTTTAAGAAAGGATGTCCTAATGAAAACCAGGGTGACCTTGAACTCACAACCTTCTTGTCTCGAGTGCTGTTATTATGGGCATGCATCATATACCTGGCTTAAAAGTATCATTGAGATGGTGAATGAAGTTCTGATAACACGGAGTAAGAAAACATAGAGACAGTTAAAGTTTTCACATAGAATGTTGGGAAGGTGGAGGAGCTGTTGGGCTCCAACACTCAAAGGCAGATACTTTGTAAAAGGAGAGAAATAGAGCTTAGAGGCAGGAGGACTAGAAAGAGATGGGACAACAGGTTTAGTGAGGAGTTTTGTCCTCTAAGGTTGGACCAGATGGGTAAACATGACCTTAAATTGACAGGATTGAGAGGAGCATGGTCCAGGGGACCAAGCCAGAGACAAGAAAAAGCAGACAGGAGGGCTATGCTGTCTTTGCCTCGTATATCTGAAGGAAATTGTGGGCCAAGTTCTGTGCCTGATCATTTGGAAGACTTGTATATCATGGGTTTTGGCAAAGGCAATTTTGTGACTCTAAGAATAGATCTGTCCTAGTGTTGTCTGGTCTGTTCTTTCAGCTGCATCTCGGGCCTCTGTCAGGACATAGAAGTGGCTCCTATAATCCTAGGGCAATGGATCTTCACTCTCATAAGGCAATCTGGCCTTGAGTTCTAACCCAGTTCTAGCACTTCAGCTGTGAATCCCTAAGGGATTCATTTAGCTTCTCATCTTCAGTGCATCTTACTGGTTATTGGAAGAAAAAGGTTACAATCTAGTAGCCTTTTTGTGAAATCTAGTAGCCATGTGAAATGCACAGTAGTATGTTACTTGACTGATGAAAAGCGTGCCAATATTTTCAAAAGTAAAATTCGGGTGCATTCACATTAAATCTTTGCATTTCCTTTCCCTGGAAACAGAAGGACCTGGTGACACTGGATTGTAGTCCTTCACAACAACAACACCTAGACACAGATGATTTGTGCCTTTTCTTACTGTATTACACCTGATTTTTCCTGTTCATTTATACTGCTTACCTCGCTTGGCTTTACTACTATTGTCAGTTAACCCTTTTAGGTTGAATGGAAAGAGGGTTGAAGTCTTTAATGTCGGGTAAGTTTCCTTCAACTGAATATCAGCTAACATCCCCAATATCATCACTGTCATGAGTATCATCAAATTTATTCTCAAATTTTTAACAAAGTAGAGAATTAAAGTCCTCAAATACGTTGCTGGTGCTGTGGTTTCTCCCAGACCTCTTTAGCTAGTAGGCAATGGGCACTTTATCCTCACTCAAAGAAACCTCTTCTGTTTCAAGAGAAGCAGACAGAAAACAAAACTAAAAGTCTATTCTTTAGCTGAGAGTTGACATCCTTTGGGCCCAGGAGGGGGCTAATCTGTGGTGTCTGGGACATCTGAGCTGCTACTAATGGAAAAAGAACCTTCCATCAGAAATAGGGATGGGAGTGATGCCCATGGAGGTGGATCTTCTCATCCCATTTCCCGGTAGTGGTCAAGATACTATTTCAGTAATTGATATGACTTTATGAATAATGGAGCAAGGATCAAAGGGATCATAGCATCTGCTTAATATGAAGATGTGCTGAGGATGAGCTCTGGCCACTTGTCACTACAACTCCACAGCCACCTAGAATTTTGACTTCCAGGAGATAGGAATGGACGATGGGATGTAAGCTGGGCTAGAGTCATAGAATTTAAAAGATGAAGCACTTAAAGCGCACCTGGAGTCATGCTGAATTCCGAAACCCACAAGTTGGAGACAGTCATAGCTTGTCATTGTTTGAATCCATGGGTGTGCTTCTGTTTGGCTATTCTTTGTTCTCCATGTGTGTGTCTGCATCTGTGTTGCCTTGTGTTTTCAAATAAGCCTCAGCATTAAGCTTATAGATGCTAAGCTGGCTGCCACATTAAGAGGATGTTGGTCATTTTCACATCACAGAATGAGGCTCTCCAATTGGGCAGGGCTTTTTCATTTACCCCTCATTCCCTTCTGAGGCTGTATGCGCTGTGAGTCTACGGAAGGCAAGTGTCCCCAGATAGAGCAGCCTCTCTGCTGAGGATGCCACTAGACACCAGTAATTCCCCCTTTCATATGACCTCTGGGTATGTATAATGATCTCTATCATTCCCCTCTCCATGGGCTCCGGGTAGGGCATAGCATTGCACCAGGTGCTTCAGCAGAAAAGCTGCCTCCATCACTAATCTGAAAAGCACTTTGCCTAGAAAGACACCTGAGACATGTAAGATATTAATAGCTGCAGAAGTTCATCCCTGTGCAATTTAAATCCCTTCCCTGAGTTACATTTTATGGAGGGGGTGAAAGAAGGAGAGAAAAGCCCAGGATAATTATGAGAGGTTGTGGAAAAATATTTTTTGGCTGACTGAAATATTCTTGTTTTACCACCCACTGTAGTGCCTACTGGATTTGGTAATGAGGATTTTTATTTTCTTCCTTAAAGTCAGAGCCTATTTTGACAGCTACAGATGCTGTAAATTAGGTACATTCTGAAGATCACTGGTCCTGTGAGAAACTCATAAAAAGGGTCTCCAGTACATAAGTTTGGAAAGGGATGTGCATAGTATTTGCCTTCTAGTAAGCCCTCTTACTCATCAGCAGACTATGGGATAGGGGATCTTTCCTATAGAAACTTGTTGTCTCTTCTTAACCTTGAACTTCTCTATTTAATTGATGCTAGGTCCTTTCAAATGTATTGCCCCATGTCTGGCAGGTTACTAATAGTGTGTCAGGGCACAATGTGACTTGAAGGGAAGTGGAAGGGTGGTAGAGGTTCCTACCTCTTAGAATGGTGTTGTCTCCAGCATCAAGTCAGCAAGAGAAAGAATGTGTGCCCCTAGGATCCTTCTCTTAGACTCTGTTAGGCCATTAGGTTATGGGATAAAGAAACACCAGGCATTTAGGATCTAGCAAATACCAAAAAGGTCATCTCAGAGTTGAACCATTGTCTACAGCCAGGTTTGAGGTAACCTTCTAGTTTTGGACGTTAAACTTTCTTATAGATAAAGAGAATTATAACACAGCCGAACAATGATACATAAAGATAAGACATAAAAGGGTTTAGATTTTAGGAACAATCTCATGGACCTATGAGTATGTCTTTCTAAAACTATGGAGACAATGGTGGCTGTTTAGAGCAATCATCATGAAATCCTGTCCCTATAAAGTTTTTGTCTTAGGATAGGCAGCTGAAGTGGTAGTCTGTTTGGGATTATCAGAAACATCTAATAGTTTAAGGGGCAAGCTAGTAGAATGCTTGCTTCTTTGATAGAGAAACATATCAAGGTATATTAAGACTTCTTCAGTGGCACCAGAATTCTCCTAACATCAACCATAGAAAACCACCATAACCACCAAAGAGTTTGCATCTTGGTGCTCAAGAAGCCTTGGGCAATAGAAGGAAAATGAGTCAGGTGGAAACCTCTGGAGTTACTCAAATATAATTTCACATTCCAAATATGACATATATTTTTGCGCAAGTTATTTAGAGTCTCTGGGCTGTGTTTTTTCCCAACTGTAAGATGATGATAAATGCTACTTTGTTACAATTGGGTGGACTGAAGGTTTCACTTGTGGAAAACATTATGTGGTGATGAATTCTGTCTACTGCCACTCTTTGCTCGCTCAGATTTGGAGGCATAGAATGGTTGTGAGATGTTCATGAACATGGGCAAGTCCTGAGCCTAGTTTTTTTTCTTTTTTCACTTTGACCCTGCTTATATTCACCCTGTTTTTCAAAGCTAATTCTTACACAGCCTAAGGCTCTCTTAAGCTTGCCCCTTAAGCTATTAGATGTTTCTGATAATCCCAAACAGACTACCACTTCAGTTGCCTGTCCTAAGACAAAAACTTTATAGGGACAGGATAAGCTCTTTCATATATTCCCCACAATTCTTAAGATTTTCTGTTTTTTTCTTTTGTCTCAGCCTTCTCTAGACTCCTTGTTCTCTTATGCTTTGGAAGGCAGAAGAGTACATGCTTTTCTTGGTGCAAATGAACCTTGAAATTTCACAAGAAGAAGGCCATATATTCATTTCTCAATATGTTGGTAGTGTGTTGGGATAGTACTGGCTGTGTGCTTGTATTTTGAGCCAGAGCATCACATACTGAGACCATATCATTAATGAATCTTTTCCAGCATGTTCCAAGACCCTTTTTTAAATGCGTGGCTTGAATTTTCCATTGATGAAAAGTGATTCTTTTCTTCCCAAGAGTCCAGCTCCCTAGCCAACTCTCTTCTTTTTCCCAAAACATATACAAAAAAAACCCCATCACTTTGCTCATTCTCTACTCTATGCCTTTTGTCTTTATGTTCCATTTCCTTGGTGAGCTTAAGATCAAATGAAAAGTAGAGATACTCTGATGTTGCCCTTCTGGGAGGTCAAGGATGCCAGAAGTACATGGAAGATTGATGCATCAGGAGATTTTTAAGGGTGAGGTTTAAGGCTGAGACCAGGCCAGGGGTGGCTGACATCAATGCTGGGAGACAAAGCAGACAAGACAGAACTTAGAGCCCCTCTCTTTTCTTTAGAGATATATTGCCTTGAAGCAAGAGATGCTACTCTTGATTGTGAAAGAATTTTGACTATATTCCTGGCAGTGATGCTACATCTTTTCAATTACCATAGAGACTTTCATATTAAAAATAGCCACTGGGCAGAACACTAGTGAAAAATCCAAATATATCATAGCAGCAGTTGGTTGCCCACACCTTTGAGCCTATTTACTCCTTGAAGATTTTCATCCGAAAGTGTTTCTTCCTCCATATGTCGCACTGGCTCAGCAAAAAGCAAATTCCTGGTTGAATGCTACACAGTTATCTAGCTTCTTGGAGGAGCAGAGTATTATAGTTGTTATAGTTGGTATAAGCATACCAGCATCACATGGTTTCAAATCTCCACTCTGCCTATTATCTACTGTGTAGCATCGGGAAAGTCACTCAGCCTCTGTGTACCATGCTTTCTTATTAGAGAAATCAGAAAAATATGCTTTTATTATTTAAGGAAGATAGACATGACCGAAACTCAGAATAGTGCCTTATACATCACTAGATCTCAGTAAATGCCAAATTGGATGGTTTCTTTTTTGCCTTTCCAAAGTACAAGGATGTAGTTTACCTTTGGGATTTGGGCTCTGCATGTGTACACTTCAATTAACAAGTTTAAAGTGTAGCTTCAGAGCTTAAAAGTCTTGTTTCTATGCCTCTCAGTTTATCTGTGTCTAGTTCTAAGTTAGATCTGGAACATTCTACATGTGATCACCTGTTTCTGCTTCAAAAACTAGTCAATAATTAGTGTTGAACTGTGCAGTGGATAGTTAGTTAAGCAACACAATAGATTTGGGGGGTGGTAGTGGTGATCTTATATTCTTTTCCCTTTCACAACTCTTGTTGATATTAGGTAGAACCCTGGAGTTGTGTGCTCAGAAGCAGTTTTTTGTAGATTTAAAGTCTCTCAGGCCTTTGAAGATTTTGCTGAATGTTACATGAGAATTTGGGGTTCATTGAAGGTCTTCTTGAGCTTATTTGCCAAGCTCTACTCCTTTCTCCCCTGGCACAGAGCCTACCTCTTGCTTTTCTTTGTTAGTATACCCTAGTTTTGGCATAGCCTGAGCTTCACATACTTGAATATACTTGTTCATTTGCTATTAGCTTAAGGACCAAGATATGATTTGTAAGAAGTAAGCAAGATTCAAAAGAATCTTATTTGTCTAGGTTTTTAAAATACAATTTCCCAGATTTGGGGCTTGAATCTTTAAAATTGTTTCTTGGTATTTTGGGAAGACATTGACAGTGAAACTTTGCAGCCATTTGTCCATTTTCTTGCTTTCCTACTCCAGAATCAAAAGCCTACATGAACTATGAAAGCAGAGACCCCCAAGTACCCCCAGATGGTAGGCTTTGGTTTGGGGCACATTGGGATGTTGACTGGAATGAAGCCCTCCTGTTTTCTGAGTAGTTACTAGCCACCTTAGTCATTAGAGTGAGAATGGGACCCGGATATGTGATCACTGAGTCACTATTTCCTTAGGGCTCATTCAGTCTGGGTACTTCCTTGAACAAGATCCTCCACTATTGATCCTTGACTGAACTGTCCCTTGACACTTTAAATTAGTAAAAATGTTCCATGTGTCCCTGAGTCCGTCAATAGCTTTAGGAACAGAGAAAGATCCAACATGCTTCACTTTAAGATTTTGATTATGATGAGAAGACTATCTCTCATAGGGATAAATTCCCTGTGTACTACCATGAATACTGCTACTAATGAATTCATAACCTCCCCTTGGCTCATTATTACAGCAGTTTATAAATATTTATACTTTTTATTTTTATCAAAAAGTATTTTTCAGTTAACAAGTGGTACAAATATATATGGACAAGATTTTAGTATTGTTAAGATGGCAATACTCCAAAAATTGATCTAAGATTTAACACAATCTCTGTGAAAATGTAACCTGCCTTTTAAAAACAAAAATTGATACGCCAGCTCTAGAATTGTATGGAAATTGAAGGGACTCAAAATAGTCTTACAGTCTTCATAAATGAGGACAATATTGGAGGGCTTAACTCGTCAATTTCAAAACTTATCACAAAGCTATGATAACTGAGCCAAGATAGTACTGTTGTAAGGACAAACATAGAGATCAGTGGAATAGAGCTGAATATCTAAAAATAGAAAATGTGTACATTTGTGGTCAACTGATTTACAATGAGGGTAGCAAGATAATGCATTAGGCATTGAATAGTCTTTTCAACAAATGTCGCCGGGACAACTAGATATTTACAATTAAAGGAAGTTACAGTCCATATCCCAAACCATGCACAAAACTAACTCATTGTTGATTCAAGATCTAAGTATAAGAATTAAAACAAGTGGAAGGAAATTGTGTAGCTAATATCTATAGAATTTGTGTAGGCCATGGTTTCTAAGAAGTCACACAAAAAAACACAAGCAAGAATAAAATGTGTTCTCTGGAAGTCATCAAAATAGGAAGTTTTTTTTTCTGAACTAGTATGAAGATACGAATTTAGAGCCACAGAATCCATGCCAAAAGCTAGGTGTGGTAGTGAGTACCCACAATCCCAGTGCTGGGGAGGTGGAGGCTAAAAGATCTCTGAGGGCTCACTGGCCACCCAATCTGGTCATTTGGTGAGCTCCAGATTCAGTGAGTGACCCTGTGTCAAAACACTAAGATGAAGAGAAATTGCAGAAGACACTTCCCATCAATCTCTGTCCTACACACACACACACACACACACACACACTCACACACATGAATTTGTGTACCTCGTCATACATTTTCATATACATACACACCTTCACATACAAAAATAAATTATAAGTAAAAGCAAAGTTTAGAATGAGAAGCTTTTGCATTTCAAAGAAACATCACAAAACAGAGAAAAAATTAGCCTATACAATGGGAGAAAATATCTACATATCACATATCTGATAAATGAGCAGGACTTAGAGTACTCAAAGTGGACTCAAAACTCAGGAAAATGACACCTAATAGGAAAACATGATCACATAATTTCAATAGAAATTTCTCTGAGGAAGCAAATAAGCATATGGTCCAAAGAACAACATAACTAGTTGCAAATCTACATTGAGCTATTACTCCCCCCCCCCAAGAAAGACTAAAGTAAAAAAATTATATTGGCTAATAAAACTGTTGGGAAGGAGGCAAGAAAATTGAAACCTTCATTATTGATGAATATAAATCATCTGGCATTTCTTTAAAACATTGAACACTAACTTATAATCTATCAAGTTCATTCTGAAAGAATTGAAAATATGGCTTTTTGAAAAATTTTCTTTGTGAATGTGCATAGCATAGTTATTAAGAATATCTTAAGTGTGGAATTAATACAAGTACATATCAACTAAAATACATTTTACAGACTATGGTATATCCATACAATGGAATATTACTGAACCATAAAGAAGACTTGAGTATGATTAATTCTTGAAAACATGATAAAAAAATATAAGCTAGATGCAAAAGCATGCATTTTGAGATTCCATTCTTATGATTTGTCTGGAATAAGTGAATTCATAATGCAAGAGAGTAAAAGAACTTATTATCAGAGACTGATGGAGAGGAGGATGGATGGTGACCATTAGTGGGTGTGGTTTATGTGTGTATGTGCGCGTGCATATGTAAGAGGGAAACATACACACAAGCACATGTGCACACACGCACACATACACACACAGAGAAAGAGAGCGAGAGAGAAAGAGAGAGAAAGAAAGAGAGAGAAAGAAAGAGAGAGAGAAAGAGACAGACAGTCTAGTGGGTATAGTTTATGTGTGTGTGCATGTGTGTATGTGTGTATGTAAGAGGGAGAGACACAAAAAGAGAGAGGAGGAGATGTGGAGAGACAAACAGACAGAGGTAGAGAGAGGAGGGGGGACACTAAATGAAAATGTTAAGGATTTACACCGAGGTTTTAGTTGGATGTCTGTGAATATATTAAAACCCACTGAATCATTTAGTTTAAAACAGTGAAATTTATGAAATGTAACCTGTACCTCTAGGACAAAACCTCTCATAATCACTGGTCAGTTTAAAGAGATGCCTATGC
Organism: Arvicanthis niloticus; assembly: GCF_011762505.2. Classification (NCBI taxonomy): domain Eukaryota; kingdom Metazoa; phylum Chordata; class Mammalia; order Rodentia; family Muridae; genus Arvicanthis; species Arvicanthis niloticus. The sequence goes on along the minus strand of NC_047658.1, from coordinate 49,966,276 downwards.
TTGAGCTTGTGTGAGACCCTCTTAGCTGCTTGGGAACCTTCTCAGAGGATGGGGCAGGGCAGCTTGATAGCAATACAGTACTCAATATGCAAGGCACTGGGTATTTACTAACTTGTTTGGACACATGATGACAGTTATATGTGTATACATTTGACAGAAGTTGACAGTTATCTCTCTCTCTCTCTCTCTCTCTCTCTCTCTCTCTCTCTCTCTCTGTGTGTGTGTGTGTGTGTGTGTGTTTCCTATTTGGCTAGACTCACAGTTCAGCAAGCCCCAGGAATCATCCTGCCTCTACTTAGGATTACTTACAGGAGTACACAGGCACACTTGACTTTTTATGTGCATGCTGAGGCTCTGAATTCAGAGCCTTATGCCCATGTGGCAAGCACTTTTCTTTAAGCCATCTCCCCACTCCCTTCATGTCAACATCTGAACAATGATCAGGAATATATCAGTCTATATCCACGGACTATTCATCTGGCATCTTTTTGAAGCCACTGACTTTGATTCTATTCCTGTACTGCCTACCTCACTAGGAGCAACCAGAAATGTAGACATCCCACACTTTACGATTTTACTGCCAAAATGACTGAATATACAGAGTATTTACAACTCGGTACAAAGGCAGGTAATTTGATGGGGAAAAATGACCAAAATTTGCGGGTCAGTGGCTGGTTATTAAATCAGCATTTCAATCAATATTCTTGAGTGGGATCTTGCAGAAGATGGTGTAAATGTGTCAAGCTCTATGAAATCATAAGATTCATTGTTTCAAAATTTTCTTCTTCCATTTATGGCAAGGGACATTGTATTAACCATCAGGCCTCTTTATATTCGCCATCTAAGTTCAGAATTCCATGAACTCAACCCAGGTCTTGGTAGATCACAGGCTCCAAGTGAAGTGAACTCTGCAGACAAAGCTCCTCCACACCAGCTTTGTGTGATGAGGAGTGCATATTCTTCCTTGATAGGAATCCACATGGTTCAATGGACAGAAAGTAGAATCTACAAGAGGAAAGCAGAACTATCTGCATTATTTATTGCATGATACACCTTTTCAGCAAAACAAACAAACAAATGTTTGAGGGATTTTGTAAGAACATGGTAATACAGCAAGATGAATGGAAATATTTGACATTATGGGAGAAATAACATAAAATAATAATAGGAATTAAACTGGTGGCAAGGTTAGATTATAGAGTACCTGTAGTAAGAAAAAGCCTGCAGCTTTGACTGTGGACATGGTGATGGCCAAGCACAGTTGATAGGCACCACGCATTACAGGCTGATGTTAGAGCAAGAATATATTTTCTAGGTGTCCATAAAAGAAACTTCTCTTTCCCCAACGCTTTACAAAGGCCGGGGTAAGGATGCAGCAGCTTGCCAGCTTCCTAACGATAATTTATCAGAGCATCATTAGGGGTATTCATTAAAACATTCATTGACCCAAAGGAACAGCTTCATGATCAAACTCATTTTGTGAAGTGGTGGGTTGAGGATGTAAGAGAGAAGCTGTCAAAGCACTCATGGGGCATGCCACACCCCGCCTGAAAGTGGATAACCTTGAGGGACCCATGGGGTTGTGCCATAGATTGCTTGGAATTGGAGAGACTTGGAGCATCCATGGGGTTTGCCAGAGACTGCCTTGGTGGAAGGACGGTATTGGGGGTAGCATAAATCATTTTCTACTGTAGAGCTTCACATCTGAGGCTCCACGACTTGACATCTGAGGCAAGTGATGCTCACCCTCCTCCCTAGCGAGGCTTTTTTCCCTCCTAGACTTATTGGAACCTGATTATGTGAGGCAGTAAATCATTGAAGTCCAGAACAAATCTCATTTGACATTTTTATCTTGACTCTTCTGGGGGCCTTTAATTAGCATGATTGCTGTGCCGGCGATTGCTCCAGTGGACTCTGCATTGCTCATGGTTGGCAGAATGGCTATTGAAGTTTCTCTAGTTACTGTTTCTGGTCATCTAGGAAAGCCTCTGATTAAAAGTAATTAAACTCCTTAATAGGGCATAATAAGGGGCTGCTGGTAGTGAGTTTACATGAATTTTAAAAATGCATTAGAATACGAATTTATATGGTTTTAAAAATATCACTCCTATGAATATGATACAGGTTGTTTGCCCTCTTGGTTCCCACAGCACTGGTGCACAAAACTATGGTACACACAGCCTCTATGTGGGCACCTACAGTTGACATAGCCACTGCCTCACAGCACAAGAAATCAAGGTGTCTATGGCCACATGGCTCACAGCTTGACAGTTTAGTTATATCAGGCAGATGTGAAATTCTCTGCTGTTCCTTATTGTCTATGTGCTTTGAGAAGAATTAGAACATGTTATGGTTGAAAACATAAGTGTCTTTAACACCCATGCTCCTACATCTACCAAGTTCCAAAGTACAAGTATCAGTGAAGTCCAGGTTACAGTGTAATGCTCTCCTTACATATGCCATAGCAGGAGTTTCTAATTGGGGTGATTCTTCCACCAGGGGACATGTGACAATGTCTCGAGATATTATTAATGGTTACAGTGGGGTATAAGAAGCTATTACTGTCTAGTGAACAGAAGCTAGGTCTACTGCCAAACACCCTACAAGGCAAAGACCAACCTCCAATGGTCATTAATTATCCAGTCTATGATGTCAATTGTGCTGCTACTGAGATGGGCTTCCCTGTCAAAGATGACTTCTATAATTTGTTGTAAAAAGTACATAATATCTTTGTGTGAGAGAAGGCATTAAAGCTCAATTTGCATCTTGCAAATTTAAAGGCTAATGTTTTGAGATGCGGTCATGGGGCCGCATTATATAGTATGATGTGAAATTCGAGGATACAATAAGTGACCTAAAAGAGTGCAAGTCATATCAAAATGTCTGGGCTACACCATTTCGAGGCTTTGTGAATACGAATGGTAGTGTGATTTCCCTATTTTTCCCATAGGATCAAAAAAAAAAAAAAAAAAAAAAAACCATCTTGTAAGACTTGATCATGTTTGATATTTGGGAAGGGGGAAGAACACAATTGCCTTCACAGACCGTGAATGTGTGACACCAGCTCACAGATTTACATTCTTTTGGACCCTGGTACTTACACGATGTGTGACATGTGTTTTTGTGTATGACAATAGGGAGGGTTTGGGGTTTGGAATGAGAGCACGTGAGCAGCCAGTCAGCATTCAAACAACAAGCTATCATTCTGCCCTACAATGTCTTAGTGTCCTGCTTGTGCATGTATTCCAGGCAGATAACTTTTCATGACCTTTCAGTGCAGTGGAAAGCCAAGTCAGAGAAGGCCATCGAGAGCTATGAATCCATTGCTGTGCTCACATCACCATTGCCTGGGGACTTGGAAGGAGCGGTAGATGAGATGGAAGAGATTCGACAGAGTTCAAAGCCTTTGTTTTCTTGGCCTTTCCCAGCTTTGCTTCTCCCTTTAGCTCATGTATGACTGTGTGGGTACAAACTGCCTGCAGGTCACTTTTGGAATCAGTTTGAGATCAGAGTGCAGTTTAGGTTGAGGGTGGCCAGGAAATGACATGTACTTCCTGAACCTCCAAGGTCCTAAAGTACAAATGGCAGCATAAAGCCTCCGCTGGCATAAAACTGCAGGGCACATGTCACACAGCTCTGCAGCGTCTCTGACCCCCAAGGGAAGTCTAACCATCCCTATACTGCAGATAGAAAGGCTGAACTCACAATGGTGTTAGTTGTATGTGACTACTGCCTCAATGTGTAACTGAGAGTTTGCCCCTTTAACTGTTGCCACATCAGTCATAGGAATGACATTTTACTCTGAGCTCCTCCATCAGGAGGGCTGTTGGCATCTCCTTTACAGAAGAGGAAATGGGCCACTGAGCATTAGATGTGCTGCATTGTCTCATCTCCTGCTGGCTGAAGTAGCAGATGTGCTTAGAATGATAGAAAATACAAAGAATTCTTACAAAACACCCAAGTTCCTAACGTAACTCAGTACCAGCTCAGTTGTTCCACAATGAGTGTGTTCTGGGCTGTAGTCCTCAGAGATAAGGCTTACCAGGGTCTTAAAGCCCAGGTTTAAGGTTTCTAATTCCTGTTCTAAGTATTGATATAATCAGGGTTGCAAGCATGCACTCTGAGGTCTGTGTCGACTTATCCCTGGCTCCTGTTTGGAGTCTTGCAATGTTATTAATGGTCCTGTTGCTGTTCACACTTGAGAATTTTGGAAAAGAGTCCCAGACCCTATTTCCTCTTTCCTCTTCTACATTTAATCAAGTGTCAAGTTTTAGATTTGCATAAATTCTGCCTTTGGCTTTCTCGATAGTGTTCTCCCCCTGGGCTCTCCAATAATCTCATCACTACTTTATTGCTCCTCCATTCTGGTACAGGCACCTTTAAAACCAAGTGTCAGCAGGTCTAGTAGTGACTATGTCTATTTTCTTATAGCTCTGGAGCTAAGTTAAGAATGGTATTTACATCTTTAAATGGTTGGACAGATTCAAAAGAAGAATCATCTTTTCTAACATGTAAAAATTACATGAAATTCAAATTTCGGTGTCCATAAATAAAGTCAACTGGAATCCAGCCACTCTCATTCACTCCCTGTTGCCTGATGAGGCTTTCGCACTGGCATCGCAGAACTGAGCCATTGCAATGGAGACCGTATGGCTCACAAAAGCCTAAGATATTTGTGATTGGGTTGTTGCCCTCACTGTAAGGAGCACAGCCCAGCCTATTCCCTGCTGGTCTTTCTTTTATCCTTCCATTCAATCTGTGCTTTCAAATCATAATCTCTTTCAGATCCCTAGGGATTCATTCATTGTCCAGATTCTTGGGTGTGTTTATTGTCTGCTGCAAGTTAACTCCTTGGTCTCTCATCCCACAACATTTCCCTGAAGGAGGCTGGTTTGATACTACACTTAGCTCCTAGGGATGTTCTAGCACTCATCCTGAGCTATGTTTAGGACAGGCCTTTTCTGCTATTTTCTGGCTGACTCCACTTCTACTATAGCAGCCTGCAGATGGAGGCACATGGAGCATGAGGGTAGGCTGGTGGATTTGCCTATGCAGGATCTCCTTGGGTCACTCTATGTATGTTGTGAAATTTTACAGAACTTTTGTTCTCACAGACTTATACAAAATTGTTTTTTAAAAACAGGTAACATTTTGGCATCTGAAGACTGTTTTATAGCATACAAGAGACAGACCATTGCGATCAGTTGAAGATGCATTATTTTGTCCAAATCTGTCATGTTCATGTCTATATCTATCAAGTTATCATGTATCTGTCTTCATTTTTCTATCTACCTATAAGTCTGTCAATCTTCATCTATCTGTTTATTGATTTGTGCTAGTTCCTGCTTCTAAATTCTCTGTGCAGTGTGAATGCAGCATGGTCACATGGTTGGCGATGTCCCATTTCCACAAGATGATTCACAGCTAGTTCCGTACATAGTGGTCCTGATCTCACCTACAGAGCCACTTCCTATTTCTCACTCACTTCTGGTCCATGTTCCAGGAAGATTATATACCTTGATTTTCTTGGAATGCAATCCCTTATTTAGTTTGCTAGAAATTCCTTAACAAAGCACTATGTTTTAGAGCAGAAGAAATCATATCTTTGGGAGAGAGATGTCCAAATTCAGTCTGTGTGTTAGTAGAACAATGCTCCCATTAAAGGTTGGAGGACCAGATCCATTCAAGCTCTCTCCCAGCTTGCAATGCTTTACTGGCAGTATTGGACATCTCTGAACTTGCAAATGTTTCACTTGGTTCTTTGCCTTCATGCTTATGTAGTATTCTTTCTATGTCTCTATGCTGTCTGTGTCTCTCTGTGTCTTTGTGTCTGTCTGTCTCTCTCTCTTTGTGTGTATGTGTGTGTTTGTACATATATACCCAAATCTCCCATGGTTTATTATGTTTTTGAAACAGTCTATATTGGATTCAAGTTCATCCTAATTATTTCACCTTGTATACCAGTAACTGCCTTTTATTTGCTATACTTTTTCCATGCTGCACCCCTACCTTGCTTTGACATTGTACTCTCATAACTTTCTGTATTTCTCACTGCATCTTTCTTCTCCCTTGTGATTGTGTGATCCATTTAACTATAGGTATGTACCTCTCCAGATGCCTACTTATATATTTCTCTTATCATAATTGTTTGTCATTGAGCCCAAGTTGCTATAAAGTTTCCAGGCTTTTTTCTTTTTATTTCCCCTGGTGCCTGGAAGGTCGATGCTCAGTTGTTTGCAAATGTCCCTTTGGTAGGCTTGGAAAAGTGTGGCTCTCACATGCTTGGCACTGATTTTAGCATTCTTTTGGCAATAAATTTTTATTCCTTGTTTTATTATTGTCTCGGTTTCTCCAACTCTGTACATGATTATGGGCATAGGAGGCTCCCACTGTGTATCAGTCCTGCGGATGTTTGGAGCACAGTGAAAAGCTGGGCTTTGGGGGTTTGGGTAAGCATCTGCTTCAAGTTCTGTAGCTACCACAAAGTGCTGACTACTCTGTGACCCTCACAGCATGGGTCACACAGATCCTTTGTCAGCACATAGATATGAACCTGCCATTTATTATTATTATTTTTATTTGTGGTGTTAAGGGTAGAACCCAGGATCTTGTATATGCTGGACAAATGCTCCACCACTGAACCTACAGTCCTAGCCCTTATCTTCTCAGTTTATTCTGTGTTTTGGGGAAGAATATAATAATTCCCCTCCCCTCCAATGGATATTGTTTCTGTCTGAATTCATGTGTTCTCACTATTTTTTCAAATAAAGGTCAGGAGAAATCAATAATTTTTTTCTGACAGGTGTCTGGTAGATATCTTTTCCCCCTTCTTCCCCTCCTTGGTCACCTTCATTAAGTTCATTGTCATCTTTAATCAAGGGACCCTGGAGCCAATAAAGCAATGTATAGGCTTATGCTATTTAATTTTTAAGGATGTCAATTTAGAATGTGCCAATGATCTGATTCTATTATTCCAGACCCTGTTCTAAGATAATCTACTTAAAATTGATACAAGATAGGATTAGGATTTTATTCATTACATTTCCTGCTAGACTCTGGCCTTTGCTTCTTACTGACCACATCCTAAACAATATTGCCACAACCTGAGAAAAAGTCAAACACTCTGGGGTACCAGATAGGACTTGAGGATTTGGGGTCTAGGGCCAGACAATTCAGTTGAACATAGAAGGAATTGGTGGTAAAGTAATATTTTTTTAACATCTCAGAGAGTTATATTGAGGCTAACATAGTAATCATTTATGATCCTTCAAATTGTTTTTAAATGTCAAGATAGTAAAGTAGAATTTGAGAATAATATGATACATTGCTACACAGATTCACACAGAGAGAAAAATTAAATCACATGGTTCTAAAAATCAAGTTTATTCTTTTAAAATCTGGTTTTATCTTTTAGGAAATAGTGTGAATTTTTCTTCTGTATAATATGCATAAGGTTTAGGAGCAGAGGAGCTAGGATGAGAAAGTCTGGCCTCAAATTCTGGCTCTGCATCCTACACTCCATGAATTACTGAACCCTTCCAATTTTAGTTTTTCCATCTACAAATTGAGAACCATAATCCTTTTCATGTCATAGAGGTGCCAGAGACAGTATATGAGAGATTCCATGTGTGAGATTGAACTTGATGCCTGGGCAGGTGTAACTGATTACAGATGTTGGTTGTAAAGTTTTCTTTATTAAAACAAAGTGATTGAGAAGTGAGAAGGAACTATATTTTAAAAAAAGTTTTATTTCTGTGTATTTAAAATGGTTTCAGACAATAGAACAAATAACATAGACCTTCAGAAGTCATTGCCAGGTGATCTAAAGAAAGTGATTTTTAGATGATTTAAAGGTCGAGTAGGGACTGGATAAGAAAAATAAGCTGGGAAATAAGTAACTGGGATAGTGGCATTCTATAGAAGCGAGGGAAAAGACTGAAATGTGCAAGGTATGGTCAAGTTAGACTTTAACTGGACTAGGGAGTGTGTATGGGGGAAGAGAGCATAAGACCAGGATGGCTGTTGAAAATGGAGCATGGTAAGATGGGTTGGGAGCCTGTACTTATGAGGGGTGCTGATGCAGGGGTAGTTTCTCACAGATAGCTTCTGAACAGGGTAGTGGATTTATGAATGTTCTCTCTTTCTGACACAATTAGATAACAATATGTTTTATTTATTTTTTCTTATAAGAGAATCTGTAACATAGATAATAATATCCTCATCTAACAGGCTGGAAATTGAGGCTCAACGAAGTTAAATAATTTACTCAAGTCTTTGAGGTCATATACAATTGGTAGGTAGTAGGGAACAGGGATTTGAAAACCAGATCTGTCTGTCTCCAGACCCTTGTGTCATTATTTTACAAAGTGGGGATTTAAATGTGTACATAAAATATCACAAAGTAAACACCTAAAAACCTAACATTTAATTAAATATGGAGATAAGGAAGACATTGACAGGAGTTGAGAATGGCTCCAAGTGTTTATGTCTGGGTACTTATAAAGATGATGGTGACTTGCAATAATTACCCATTCAGCCAAGGGGATTGATTTTGATTGAGTGGAGCCTAAAATTCTTCACTTCTTGAAATCTCCTAGTGCTGCTATTGCAGATGCTACTGGTGCTGATGGGGGTAGTGTGATCTCACAAGAAAATGTTGAGCATCCAAGGGTAAAAGGACTGATTCTTGAGAAGACAGTGGAGAATGGATGGAATAGAGGAGCCAATAGAGAGAAGGGCAAAAATTATTGGAATTGTGCAACTATTTAGTGTTAGGGAGTTAGGGAGTCACACTGTGTTTCAAGATCAAGTTGAAGAGAAGTAAAAAAAAATTTTGTCATGGAATCACCATTGGTAATCTTCAAAGGCTCTGTGTGTATGGAACATTCGTGTATGCTTGTGCACATGTGTCTTTTCTGTGAACAACTAGAATTTACATTATGGAAAGGAAAATATTATCATTCAGGAATAGTTGAGATTAGGGTTGGAACTAAATCATAAAAAAAATCTTGATACTTACCTGACCTAAGGAAGTAGAAGGGTATAGAATGGTATAGAAAAGTATAGGGCATCACTTATTACTTATTAGGTTAGAAACTCAGTACATGGACATATCAAAAGGTAGATGTAACCATATGTAGATTTCTGTGGGGAACATGTTAAGATGTCCCCGAACAGTGAACCTAATGTAGGAGTAGGTGGTAGGTAGTAAACACAAGCTTCATAAAATGTGTTTCAGCAGTTGGCCTGAGTGCTTTTGTAAATATCAGGAAAGGAGACTGGATGGAAAGTATCAGTAAAAATACTTAATTCTGTAACCAAGAACACTTATTTTTTTCTTTGAATGCAGAAAGAAAGAAAAAAAATGACTGGGCTTTGATCCAGATGGTACAGTAAGTTCATGCTTAGTGTATCTCCTCTGCACCAAATATATAGCAATAACAAAAAACGGGAGATGTGGCTGTTCAGCAAAGCAAATAAATCACTTTGTGGCCAGGGAAGGTACAGAAATAAAAGATGAGGAGCAGAGGCTTGTTAATTCTTGTGATGGGACCAAAGTCTAGAAGCAAAATACGGGTACATATTTGTATTTATTTCTGGAGGTATCGTCAGAAAAGTGCATGCTTCAGATTTCCCAGAGATCAGACTAGGAGCCTCTACTGTAAATCATGCACTGGAGACATAGACTTCTACAATGAGTTATGGAGCCCACCGAAGAATAGAGCTCTCCTCCAGAAACACAGTGAATAGGAATTTCTGAGCTTTTGGGAGTAAAGGGAGAAGAGTTAAAGATTCTGCCTTTTAAATAAGGCACTCATGCCATTAAAATATATTGTGCTGTATTCCCAGTATTATCCTGTAAGGGCTCCTAATAAGCTAATAAGGAATTTTTTTTTCAAAAGTTCCAAAAAGCTACCTGGAAGCAATATCAGCAACAAATTAGAAAACACATGAGAGCAGCAAGGGAAAAAAGGAAGAACAACTCTATCTAAAAATCAAGACAATGGCCAATGAAATAATGCAGAAGGTTAAGGGGTTGGTACCAAACTTGACATAAGTCCCAGGAATCCACAGGGTAGAGGAGAGAATTTACTTCCACAGTTTATCTTCTGCCTTCTACATAAGTACTGTGGCACATGCCATCTCCTTTCCCCCATAAAACAAACAAACAAACAAACAAACAATCACAACAACAACAACATCAAAAGTGTATTACATAAACACAATTAGGAAAATTAACTTAAAACAACATTCAGAAAAAAGAAAATCAAATGAAACATGTACATTCAAAGGTATAAACACAGCAAGAGATGTTCTGAGTTCCATATTATTCTGGGATAAATAAAATATAGTAACAATTATAGAAGGAGTATGCTGGGCATTCTGCAAATATGGGAATACACATATAATGTATATAGAGACCATAGGTTCCGTTTCCAGCATTACAAGAAAATGAAATAACAAAAATAAAATAAATCAAGTTAATGAGTGAAGGCTACACATGGCAACATAGAAACTGTCCCATTTTGCTGTATAGAGTGGCATGATGTGCCAGTGGGCCCAGCACTTGAGAACTGAATACAAGAGGATAAGGAATTCAAAGTCATCCTTTGCTATGTAGCTATAGTAAGTAGATAGTTGAATGTACAAACAGACAGGTATAGGTATCAATTCTTGCGTATGCATGTTTACAATGGTAAATTAGTATGCAAGGGGAGAAACTATTCTGTAAAATAATGATTGTGTTACTCATACCAGACACTGATAACATGAGGGAAGTTTGAAACAATAGTTTTTTTTTCCACCAACTTTTTGGTTAAAAGTCATTTTCAATAGTCTGAAAAGTTTCAATAGTCAATGAATTGCCTTATGTTTCTCCTTTATTCAGCATATGCCATTGTAATCATCCTTTTTTTTGGTCAGGACACAGTCACGAGAACTAAGAAACCAGTGCTGGTACAGTCTTATTAAGTAAAGATGATATTATTCTGATTTCATGATTCCATGTCCCACTGTCTTTTCTCTGGCCCATGCTGAATTTGGTGACTGGGTCTATTTAGTCTCCTTGATTGGGTTTTATGTAGAATGTGCATCACTTTACACCATCAACTGGGACTGGGGAGATGGCTTTGGAGGAGGAACATCATAGAGACATAGTATTATTCTTATCAAATACATCAAGATATATACTTAAACACATGGGTGACCAGAAGGACGTTAACCATGATCAACTAACTATTTTGAACATTTCCCAGGATTTATTACTGAAAAGTTTCACAATTCTTCCTTATCCTGCTCTTTAGATATACACCAAGGTCAGTATACTTAAGAGAAAGGAGCTGAGTTCCATATCCTTGAGTGAAGAGCTCCTGTATAAAATATTTCGAATTCTTCTGTATGGGATATAGTTCTTTAATAAGAGGATATGGCTTGTCTTTGAGGAGCAAAATAGTCCTTTAAATACCTTACAGATAACATGAAATGAAAGATGAATACATTTGAGTACATCACCTTTTTTGTATCCCAGTCTTGTTTGAAACTTGTTGCAGTTCTCCTGCCTCAGACACTTGATTGCTCAGATTGAAATCCCATACCAACACACAGCATATTACTATATTAGTTTAAATCCTAAAAACCTTTGACTTTATACAAAGTTAAGAGACAATCAATAGGCTAAGAGAACTCATTTTGATGTGTGCAGCCAACAGAGAATTTGCATACAAAATAATTAAAATTCCCAAAATATGAAAAGGTAACACCAACTTTTCTACCTTAGAAATTTATGTTGCAATTACACCGTAATATCTAATATTAATGCAATTACACGATCAGTTTGGAAGGACAACAATATCAGGTATGGAATTAGATGGAAAAATGTTTCTCCACTTAGTAATTACAGTAATATGAGTATTATGAACTTTGGAAAAATATTGGGCAATAGACTAATGGATTTGGATACTCCATAGAACATTCTCAAAAGATGTGCTTCTGAAATGTTTCTGTGCATAGGGATCACCTGAAGAGCTTGTTAAAATGCAGATGTTGATTCACTGATCTAGAAGCACCTTCATTTTCACTAAGCTCCCAGCTGTTGCTAAAGCTGTTAGCACATTCATATGCTTACATTTGAGAAACAGGCTCTAGCACAGAGATAACTAAAGGTGCCAGTTTGACTCCTGCCTGCTTTTGTAAATGAAGTTTTTTGGTGTGTGTGTGTGTGTGTGTGTGTGTGTGTGTGTGTGTGTGTGTGTGTGTGTATTCTGTATCCTTTTGTCTGTAGCTGCTTCCAGGACACACTGGCAGTATTTGGTAGGTACAAAAGGGACTATAAATATCTATATTCTAAAATATTTTCTATCTGGCCCTTTACAAGAGACTTGCTAACTACTGTTCCAAATTCTTGCTCCCATAGGTATATAGACTTTTGTCATAAAGATTATTGAAACTGTTTTGAATAATAGAAAAAATAAGAACAATTAGTAGTTGATAGAACTGGAAAATAATTTGTAACATTAACACAATGAATGTCATCCACTAAAAATCAATAAATAAAGGACTGGGGATATAGCTCAGTGTTAGAGTTCTTACATACCATGTAAATGGCCCTTGGTTCCATCCCTGGCATCATAGGAAAATAAAACAACAACAGCAAAAACAACAAAAACTAAACTAAATAAAATTAATAGATGAAAGCAAATGTATCAATATCAGAAAGTATCTGTTTTCTAGATTTGATCAGGTAGGCCTGTAAGCCCAGTTAGTATTTGAGGGGAGGGTAAATAAGGATTAGGACTGCAGCTCAAGTTACCTTTATGTTATAGAGGTAGAATGCCCAAAAGAAAGCAGCCAAAGGGAGAAAAGAATATACTCTAATGTACAGTTTCAGAGCACTAGAGCCCACCAATATGGCAAAGGCACAGCAACAGTTAGTTAAGCATGGTGGCAGGAACAGGCATCTGGCTCATTATATGCTCGTACATTTGTCCATACACAGGAAGGAGAGAGAGAGAGAGAGAGAGAGAGAGAGAGAGAGAGAGAGAGAGAGAGAGAGAGGAAGCAGAATGGGACTATGTAACAAAAGCCTGTTCCTATAATACACTTTCTCCAACAAGGCTCTACCTCCTAAAAGTTCCTTAAATTTCTTAAAGAGTGCCACCAGCTGGGGAAAAATAGTCAAATGTACAAGTCTGTGGGGACATTTCTTATGTCCCCATATGCAAACTACCATATTTTTCAGTTTAGAGTAGAAAGTTTGAGGCCAGGTAGATTATATGAAACCTTGTCTCAGAAAACAAAGATCAATCTTATTTTAGATTTGAAAGACTAGGCAAGATAATACTGTAATCTGGGTGTGGGTATGTACATCAGTAAGTATGCCTCTGTCAATCATTTATTTCAAAACAGTGGTTAGCTCTTGTCTGAGGAAATAAGGTATTGGATGCACACTGGTGAATTATTGATCATGGTTATAATAAGCCATCTTCAAAAAAGCTGAAAAGAAGATACCAAAAAATGCTAGGTAGGCACTAGGCACAAAGTGTTGATATCCTCTATACTTTACTGACAGTTTAAACTTGGAAAAGAATCCAAAGAGTCAATAAACAAAAAAGGCATAATTAATGTAAAAGATATTTTGAAGTGATGGAAAGAAATGTAGACTATCAATACCTAGGTTTTCTTTTTTCTCAATTGATCAAAAAAGAGATGCCCAATGACCTCGTATTACAGCAAATTTTAAGAAGAGTAAGATGTTTTATGATATTGCTCTAGAAAGTATGGAGTTCTTTTGGTTCAGAAAGGTGACTTTATTCATGTCATGGGATGGAAAGGATTTTGCTTTCTGGAAGGCTAATAGTTCACTCATCTAAGCCAAGATCAGCCTATTATTGGGATAGTTTGAGTAATATCAAGGTGCTATCCCCCAGAATGACTTTCACCTTTTGTATGAGGCTCTTCTAGCACTCTTTAGGAATGAGCCAAAAGCTCCAAGATTTTTCCAGGACTCATGCTTCTATCAGAAAATTTCAGTGTTCTGTGCACTTTTATCCAGACTCGGTTGCCTTCTCATTTGACTTCTATGAGTATGATTAAATGAGGTGATGCATTGAGCCTCAGACCCTTTCTACTGAGCCAGTTCCATACAGCTGGAACTAGATAGTCCATACTTTGCCAGCAGTATTGGGGCTGCTTTACAGGAAAGGGCATCCTTTATTGAAGACAGGGACTATGTTCAATATTCATCCATGAAGCATATGGCAGTGATATTACAGGTGCAATTACACTTCTACATCCTATAGAAGCATTTTTAAACATTTTTAATGATATTGTCTGTACTGTAGGAAATATAACAGCTGCATTTAAAATTCCAAGGACTGTTTCTCACATACCTTATCTTCACCAGGCAATATGGATGACACAGTTGCTACATTACCTTCTAGAAGTGGTATTTCAGGTGGCCACCAATGTATTTTCTTTTGTTTAAGATTACAATTATTTAATGGATGTGTGTGTGTGTGTGTGTGTGTGTGTGTGTGTGTGTGTGTGTATGCATGTGTTGTTTTGCCAGGATACATATACAAGTGTAAGAGGCCAACTTGTGTGAGTTGTCGTTCTCCTTCCACTATATGACTTCCCAGGATTAAACTCAGGTCCTTGAGCTTGGATGCACTTTTATCTGCTTAGGCACCTTGCCAGCCAAAATATATTTTCTCATTGAGAACCTCATTTCTCAACACTGTCCCCTTCTATGCATATAGCTTTGTTTCTGAGATGTCTTATATCTTTGAGATGGCAGGCTTGATCTTCTGCTATATATTTCTAGGACTTCCTTTGTAACTGTCAACCGCGACCAGTGAGAGGGTTAGTTTTATATTAACAGGATACTCAGTGACTGCTGAATGTCATTAACCTCCGTGGTGTTTTCTAATATACAGGCATAGCAAGATTGCTAAGTACCAGACTCAGGTAGGAAAACTGCTAATTCACATAACTAAGTGAAAGAGGAGAGGAACCCACAAAGTGGAGGGTCATGGTAAGCCACACAGCTCATCTACAGAATATGGATACAATTCGCCTCAGGTGATGACTACTGTGTAGAAATGTTGGTTCAGTTTTGCCAGAACTCTTGGGTTTTTAAAAGAAGCTATAGGTAGGAATATTTTGAGTGTGGAATCTTCTGAATTTTTGATGTTGGAAACTAAATAAAACTTCAAGAAGTTTAAAGAAATTCATATGTTTACAGTAGGAGTAGGAGGAGAGGAAGATATTGAGAGTCAAGATAAGAGAACAAGAGACAGAGTAGGCAAGTACAGGTCCAGGGGTATGGGCTAGGCTTGTTATCTTAAATTACAGAATCAAAGATGAGTTTTAAATGATCTAGTCTGAAGCCAGAAAAGCTAGATTTTTAGACTTGACAACTCAAGCCAACACTTCTGGATCTCTATTGAATTTGATTAGAAGAAAGATCTTAGCTTCCAAAGAGCGATTTCCTCATCAAAGTAAAGGTCCAGTACAACACAGTCATAACCCATGATCCCAAGGACATTCTCCCCATGAATTTGGAGGAGAGAACACCCAGGCCAAAAACATGAATTAATATATTTACCTAGGAAGGGACTTTTCTCAACATGGTAAACTTTCCTGCCACCCTGTTCAGTGTATAGTGTACAGTGGCTAGGCCAGGACACTGGGCCAATCCCTGCCCTATGTACTATGCTAGGCTTTTCCCACCCTTGTGATCATGGCTGTTCTGAAATTTTCACTGCTTGCCACACTCCTTAATGCCTCCTCCTCATAAGTTATTTTTCATCCTTCTTAGCCTGAACTCCAGGAGATTATACCAAGTGCAGTTAATGTCTAGATGGAGTTTGGGATTTTATACTGGAAGGTCCCAATCCAAACAATATGTTCTTGCCAGAATGAGGTGGGGAGGATCCAGGGAAAAGCAGGTCTGTGATGTGCCCAGTGAGAGGAGTGGTATGGGATGGGACTATGTGGCTCTCTAGCTATAAGAGCCATTTGTGAGGAAAGCAAGCCCAGCCATATATCTATTGCTGGAGGGGGCAGGTTCCTCTTCCCTGGAGAATGTCCTAGCTGCCCCCGTCTTGGCTTTTTCCCTATGCCTCTTCCTAAGAATTGGTTTTCACTAAGGGGCCTTATTTCCAAGTATATCATTTCAAGTATTTTGGAGTTAGAAAGATCTATATTCAAATTCAAACTGCTACAAGACAACAGAAGGTTTTGGATATATTGTTGAGTTAATGCAATACATGTTTGAGAATGGTGCAGGATAATCTATTAACCTTACACAATGGCTGGCATAATAATGAATCTCTGGATTCCATGGTATGTCTACTGATAGGGGCTTTGCTTTAGGCTCTTTCTTTATTCCTAGGTCTGCTGGAATCGTGGTTCAATAACAGTTTACTCCCTCTCACCATTGGAGAAAGATGGGGAGACTCTCACAAGGATGGCATGATGACAGGGATAGGCTAGCCCTCCTTCCAGAATTACCTTGACCTCTGTGTCACTATTAATAAAGCTACCCATGCCCTTAACACCAGAGCCCTATGCATTTCAATTCATTCTTGTGATGTAATAACTCCAACATGACAAATACATTTAAAGATAGAGGACAGGAAAGTTATGCAGTCATACCTAAAATAAGCACTTTATGAGTAGGCTAGGTAACAAAAGGGAACAGAAGGAGAAGCCCATGTGATTCCAAAGTTAGATGAAGTAAGTGTAGGCAGGAGACACAGGAAGATGCTCATCACTAGAGATGCTAGAGAGCTGCTGGCTGCTAGTTAGTTTGAAGGGTGGAAACCTCAGACAGGAAGAGATGCTTGGGGTTTATACAGCTGTTGGGAAACAGGAGTTTGAAATCTCAGACTTTCTTTTGCATCACACATCCATGGGGACTGAGCTTTCTCTGCTGCTGAGAATATCAAGGACTTGGCTCTGCATAGTTATTCTGTTCTTGGTTCATTGGAGGGTAGGTTTCAAGACCCCTCACTCAATCCTCTGGGTGTTCCACATCCCTTTCCTCCTAGCTGCATCCCTTAACTCCCTTCCTTTTCCTGGAGCAATCCTAGCAGTTCTGGCTTGCTTCTCAGACTTAGAGAATCCCTGATGTCTAGGCTCTGTTCTGAATTACAGAGTTTGCAAGTTCCTTCATGCTGGATGACTGTGGGAGAGCTGCTGCTGAGAGATAGTTTTTGTTTTGTTTTGTTTTGTTTTGTTCTTGTTTGTTGTTTGTTTTTTTTTTTTTTTTTTTTTTTGTATTTTGCTTAGCCACCTGTGGGCAAGGCCTCTTAAGAAATGTGTTTGCCTCTCTTTAGCCTCCTCTCTGCCCACCTAGCCTTTCCCACATCTCCTGTGGTCCAGGTCTTTTCCAACCTCCTCTGAACAGATGTCTTCTCTTCATCTTCTGAGGTTGTTATGAGGAGTAGGGGGAGGGGGATGCAGGGGTTTGGAGTGGTGCCTCTTCTGCTATCAAGCTTCAGCTTTTAGAATCTTGGAAAGACTCCACCCGGGAAAGAGTTCCAGAGAAAACAAACCTTGGATACCGGCTCATATGGGAAAACGTCTGTGTTTGCAGAGGCAGCTTTAAGGAACATTGGCAGAGACTGAGGCAGGTTTGGCCTTGGTCTGTAATGGATCTGACATGGAGCCTTCCTGGGCCCATGGATGTTGTATGGTCTCTAGAGGAGAGATCTCTCTTAGAAACTGTAATGCTATCACCTTCATGCGGTAGCCTTAGAGTCTCCACCGAAAGTGTATAGGTTTTTGCCTTCATTGTGGCAGGAAGGATTTGAAGGAGTGAGCCACTCCCTCTATCTTTCCATCACTCCTGATCATATCACTTCCCTCTTGGACATTTCTTCTGTGCGATAAGAAGTCAGAAAGGGCATCTTGGGTCCAGCAGAATCATATCCCATGTCATCAAACTCTTTCCCTCCCCAACTCAGGAATGGCACCCAGGATAGTAACAGTGGGAATAATTTGGGGGTGTTAAAACTATTAAATAAAATGAGTTTTGATCAAACAGTTTAGAAAAATGATTGGGCAGAATTCATGGTGATGGCATTTTTTTTTTCCTGATTCCAACTTGATCAGTTTAATAAGTGTGTGATGCTCAGGAAAATGATTACATTTTATACATCAGACGAATCAGGCAAAGCAGTGTGGATACAGGCGCTGGGAGCACTTGATTTCTGTTTCTGGCATTGTGCATTTAATACGATTTCCCCAAGGGTTTGGACTTGGGGTTTAATACTGACCATTAATCCCCGGTATCTGCCTCTTCTGCCAGGGGTCTTTTCAAACATAGACAATCATGGGATATTAAACTTGAAGGACAATAGAGATCATCTAGTCCCATCAACTCACTATATATATGAGGAACCTGAGGTCCAGAGTGGGGATGTGTCTTACCCAAGGTCACATGGTGAGTTACTTCCTTTGACATCCTTGTATGAAGTAAAGCCCCTTCCCCTACCAGTTTTGATTCTTAAGACCCAAAGAACCATAAGCCCCTCAGAGGACTAGGCTATAGCTGGGTATCCAAGTTTGGATTAGTACCCAAGTCCCTTGGGTGAGAAGAATCATTTTAAGAGGAGGAAGCTTCCTTAGGTTAAAGTGAGAAATGTAGGGAAACAAGAGAAGGACCATGGCCTGGAGAGAAGCAGTGGCATCATAAACCTTCTCAGAAGGCTTCCCAGATATCTGGAATCCCTGTCCTGCCCCATCACATGCCAGAGATGCCCTGGTTGGGGTTCAGCACAGAACCATGGAATCACAGCCCATGGAAAACTGAACTTCCCCTTAACATGATTTCATGAACAAGGGAGATACTCTCTATTTTCATAAACTGATCTCACTCCTTGCAGACAGAGGTAACAATTCAACCAAAATGACTCTTCCCTACTTTGATCATACTATGTTCTAAGTAGGGGGAGCAAGAAAATCTTAGTACAATTAGATTCTGTTTTAGTCTCTCCCCATCATGTTTGCCCAATACTCAGGGGCTCATTGTGAGCCCTCCATTCCTAATACAGCTTTCTTAGAAAGCTGGGTTTTATCTGTTTACCTGCTCCCATCCCCCATTTTTGAATAGGTATTTTTACAATCTGGGATTGATTGAGCCATCTTTTTCAGGATTTTGATTAGGAATCAAAATGTCTCTGGACATCCTACTCAGTCCCTAGACATGTGGCCCGAAAGGAACCAGGCTGTCATGGTAGTTCACTTTTCTAGAGGCGGCTCATGACCTTGTGCCCAACTATATCCCTCACCCCTCTGTGATGGCTCTTGCCCCTGTAAGACATGGAATTATTGGAAGGTTGAGATTTTAGTCATCATTTTCTAAGCAGTTCACAGCTCTGGGAATATAAAGTGAGAGGCTAATGAGCAAGTGTATGTAGGCTTGTGAGTATAGTACCCTTACCTCCTTGTCTAGTTGAGAGTGGTAAGAAATTTAGTTCTTAGAATTAGACCCCTAAGGACATTGAGTTCTGATAAAGCAGAGCCTTCTTCACCAACTCCTCTGGCAATACAAGTGTACATGCATACCCCATTCTCCCCCATCCAGGAGCTCATTGTCAGGGCTTCTTCTACTTAGAAACAAGCTCATAGACCAAGACTCCCTTAGATGAGTCTGCTGTACCTCTTCCATGACAGTTCCAGGCCAAAATCCCCATGAAATGCTTGCTCACTTCCCTCTCTCGGTTCAGTGAAGACCCTAGCAAAATGGAGTGTTTCCCATTTCTCTGAGCACACTTGTTTTAAGTTATCCCTACCCCCTATCCTTCCCTTCTGCTGGCTGGAATTTTGTCTATTCCCAGTATATACCTGTATCTATAGCTCTAGATTTTCCCCCTTTCAAGCTCCCTCTCTGTTTCCCCTCTTAGTTTTGATCTTCTTTGGGGGTTTTGGTTTTTACTTTATTTTGCTTTTTTCTGTTTTTCTGTTTTTTTTCTTTTTGTTTTTTTATAGGTTTCAGAGAAATTATGTTGAATCCAATAAGCCTTTCCGGACATTCCAAGCCTCTTAACCATGGCATCTATGTTGAGGATGTCAATGTTTATTTCAGCAAAGGACGTCATGGCTTTTAAAAAAAAAACTCCTTTTAAGCCTCCTTGTTCTGATGTCACCTTGGTAGGATGGGCCCTCTGAGAGGTTGGAAGCGCTAGGCATTGCTCTTTTTGGATCCAGGGATGCTAAGTAGAAACTGCATGAGCCACCAGTGCTCCCACACCCTTTACCACCACTGAGATGGGTGTGTCTCCCATCGACCACTGGCAGGTTGCCCCTCCCTCCTGTCATCACTGTGCTCCTTTTCCTCCGGCCTCCGAGGCAACTACTGCTAACGTCTTTAGAGCCAATAAAGAGAATCCAAACCCAAGCACCAGGAGCTACCTTTAAAACACACTAGCCATTCTCTTGACCCAACCATCACAAGAAAGCCTGAAGTCCAGCCGTGTTCCAGTCTCACTTTCCTGCTTGGAAGCATGGGGTCTCCATGCTGTCCTCTCAGTGATCTTGTCACCCTGCAACCTCCAGTGGGGAAGAGTCACAGAGAGCTCTTAAGCAGAGGTGGAGACGGCGCGGTAAGAGGAAGGGGAGCCAGGCTCAAGTGTTGGCAACAGATTAGGTCTCAGAGGGAAGAATGGAAGACAGTCATTTTGTTGGTTTATTTTTATCTTTATTTTTTGTGTATGTGTGTGTGTGGAGAAATATCATACTTTTTTGTGGACACACTTGCCCCCTCCTTCTTCTCTCTGGAATGGCTCATAGTGAGTTCAATGTTAGCAAGTCCTTTGGAAAGAGTTTTTGCTGGCTCCACCTGGGTACCTAGAGCTACAGTTCCGACAAGCATTGGCTACAGAAGGTCTTGCCTGTGAATTGGCCATCCTACTAGGACCACAAGGGATCAAGGGAATCAGGGACCAAGACCCTTCCTCCTAGCCCGTGATCTCGGGATTGGCTCTCCTCCCCTACATTCACTTTCTCTTGACTCTGAGAACCTTTGGAACCCAGTGGAATCATCATGTCAAGGTCAAGATGAACTGAAGGGGAAGAGAAGTAAAAACCTGGCCTCCTCCAGTTCCTCTCATGGCACCGATGGGCGTGTCATCCTGGTCTCTGGTCGATATGTGTGTTCACTTTGCTTGCTTCCACTCATGTCTTACTCCACAGCCATCCTCTCCCAAAGAAGGGTTGTTCCCCTGTTTTCAACTTGGCCCTCTGGGGAGAGGGAAGGGGTTGATAGTTCTTTACCTAATAGGAAAGGAACATTTGCAGAGTATGAAAGCTCAGCCTGGTTGGTTGAGGTCTGGCTAAGTGAATTCTGGCTTGGCCCAACTCTCCCCAGTTCCATGGAGGTCCCTGTTTTGGGAAAGTATAGTGGGCATTGCCAGTTCAGTTCTTAAAACAACATGGTGGTTACTTAACAACCAGCATGTTCTGATGTAGTATTGCACAGCAGTGAAAGACAGAGTATATGCTTTTGGCAAATTGAGCAAATCTACCTGCGTGCTAAAGATACTACTCAAGGGTTATACTCCTTAGTGCCTGTAGATGGTGGATCATCATGCCAGGTTCCTATCCTGATGCTCTAGATACCTCCGTGGGGTACAGAAGCATGCAGCTTTCTAAGTTTTTTCCCAGGACCTAGAGTGACATCCACAGTGTCACTTTAGGCACAGGGTTCCTCAAGGGCCCACAGCCCCTTCTAGCACCATTCACCCTACTCCCCATGGTTCTAGGTCAGACTCTTCCCCATCACACCCAGATGATCCCTCAGGTTCAGATCTCCTCTTGAGTGTGGCTTTAAGGAGTAAGCTTGAGGATGATGTTTTTAATTGTTGTAAATCATGACCTCATTTCCAGCCTCCTGGGCTCCATCCATCCATTGCAGCATCTTTTATTCTAGCATTTCTTCACTTTGTGCTATGACAATGGGGCATTGTGTTTCCACAGAGACTTATAGGAGTGTTCAGTGTATAGTTTCTTAATAAACACTTTATTTTCTAATGAAATGACTGCATCAGACCTCTTATTTGGAAGTTTTACAAAGAATATTAAGATGTAGCAATTCCAGGTTCCCCAAATTTGTTTCCATTTTGATATAACTTTTCAGCAGAAGTTTCTAGCACACTTCTACTAGAAACAGGGTTTCACAATATTTCCTATCAGTTGGATTCATGGAGACCCCTCCAGGTTCTTCAGATTCCTACAATGGAGTATTTCTTCATCTTATTAGGTACCTAGAGATGTTTAATGTTTATCATTAGAGTGTGACAGACAGGAGCAAGATTCAAACTCAATTCCTTTAGTTACTACTAGAGCTACTGATATTCTTGGTACCTGGGGAGTTTTCTGCTATTTGAGAAGCTAAGACTTGTAGAAGTTTTATTTTCAGAGCTGATGTACAAAGGGATCTGGGAGTTGGAGTGAGGAGCCTTTCTCTTTGATGTATCAGCAAGCCTGTGGGGTTCTCCCTCTGGCAGAGGACCTTTCTATCTTTCCTTAGAAAAAGATTATTCTCTGAAATTATAGACCAATCTCTCTACACATACATATATACAGACATATGCACATGCATACCCACAGTCACCTTGGTTTGGCTGTCTTGGCAGAGTTCACATGGGCTTACAAAATGTGGAGGACACTCCCTGGATTCTACTGAAAGTCAAAAGTTGACTTGAGAGGGCTTATCTCTCTGACCAAGCTTGGATTCTGGCATCACCACAAGTATAAAAGCCAAAATGCCTTCTGTACTTTATATTTGTTTTCTTTGGGGGGGGGGAGGAAGGGAATGAAAGCAAGAGATCAATGGTTGGAGAAAGGATAGACGGTAGATATGGCCTCTTCTCTGGGCCTCACTGGGCCTTGTTGGAACTCCATCATATAGGAAGTAAAAGAGAAAGGAACCAAGGTAGGTAGGAGGTGTGACAGTGTTGCTCAAATGAGATTCTTGCCTTTCTGTATAACATCACTCACATTATTTTCTGCACACGTCTGATTGAATACTTTCTACCCTAACTGCAAGTCTGTGTCCCTAAGAGTGGCCTGGTATAGAGGCTGCACTAACTTCCCACTTTTGAACATCCTTTGAGATTCCAAGATATCAGGGTTGGAGCAGAGATGTCTGGTATTGAGGACTATCCTTAAGACCAAGGAAAAGGTCATGGATTCAAGAGAGAACTTTGGTTTTTCATATGAAAAATATTTATGTTCTGTGTTATCCCATGCACAGAGCCTGCCAGTGCATAGCATGAATAGGTGGGAATAACCCCTGAGAAGATGGGAAGCAGCAGGGGTTAGTTAGCATGAAGAGCCCTTTTTATGTAGCAGAATGCAAAAAGAAAGCATAAGGCTGTGGGGTTGTTCAAAGGTTCAGGGGCAAGAAAATAAAGGAGTCTTTGTGTGATGGCTTCTATTTTACTAGTGAGATATGAGACAAGGCTGTGTGCCATGTGTGAGACGATCTGGTAAGAGTTGAGAAGATATACAATGGCATTGGAAGACACTAACATGAATGCCAGGGAAATGTAGGAAGATTGCCAGGCAAAAGAAAGACCTGGTTGAGTTTGGAAAAGAATGTCTCATGTCGAGGCCTGTCATTCCCGTGGTTTCCTGCTATGTATTAATGTGCCATGAGATTCTCCCCATTAGGCCTTAGGGGCAGACAGAACTGGCACAGGGCACTCCCAGAGAAGAGCTCAGTCCACAAAGGCTGCCAGATTGGAGGGCTAAGGAGCATCACTAATCAGACCTGCAATTTCCTCATCTTGGTTCAGAGCTCACTGATAGATGTTCATGGTGACTTTCTTAGACTTACACATGTGGTTTGATCTTAAGAGATTTTGTTGTAGAACATTATGCCTGACTAACCCATGAGCCCAGCATGCTTGTCAGGTACTTCCTGGTCTTTATTCTGGAGTGGTATTTGAGAGGTGCCACTTGTGTGTATTGGAGACTGTGAAACTCAACCATATGCTTACTCTACTGGGTATCTTTAGGTGACACAGCATATAGAGGCTGTGAATGAGGCAGTGTTGTGTGGCCAGTTCATGGAGTTCATGGAACTGAGGTCTAAATACCTCAAATTAGGTTCACAATGGAGCACTCATAATCATTACTCTGTTTATTATAGGAAACACCAACTCAGAGTGAGACCTTTCTATCCAATGGAAAATGAGGCTCAGACAAAGTTAGTAACCACCCTGGGTTTCCACAGCAATGGCACTACAGGGTATGCCTGTGCTCTGGGTATTCTTGATCATTTGTGTAGTCCCACAAAGCAGCCTTTTTTCTGCTCCTGGAGGCTTTACTCTGATAGCTTCCTACCCTCTACCTTAAGATATGGCCATTCATGCTCTATTCCCTGCTTCCTTATGGAATTGTCTTTGAGGTCTCCTGGTGTGTTGAATCTCTGCCATATAATTCTCTCCAAGCAGAGAACAGGCACTAAATAGCTTCAAATTAGAAGCTAAGAAGCTGGCCTCTGAGCTTCTCAGGCTCTCCTCTCTCTCGTGGGAATTTTATATTGTAGCCAAGATCGCAACACTTGCATCCTCACCTCCCCCTCTCCATAGGTGTGACAGCAGCAGCAGCAGCAGCAGCAGCAGCAGAATACTAGGCTGTGACACTTCTCTAATTCTAGTTTGGCCCAGTTTCTTCAGGCTGAAACCAGAATAGAGAAAAGATCAAGAGTCTCTAGTACAATCATAAGATGGTTTGTGATGGCTTGGTTCACCAGAGCAAACAAAAGAGTGGGCAGATCAATGCAGGAGGAATTCCTTGTTGTAGCTTTTTGAGTTAAGACAGTCATGGATTGGGCAGAATGGAGCCTTCCTTCTTGCTGACTCCTGCACCAAAGCCAGAACTGCACACAGGTTGTTTAACACGACTCTGATGCAAAATGCAAAATGCCAGTGGCAGAAAGACAAAGAAATAGGATAGTGAAGAGTAGGCTTGGTTCCTCCGAGAATTCTCTGAAAGACAAGGATGAAACTCTTCTGCTTGACAGTGGAGGGAGAGAGGCTGACTGGAAACTGCTGGACCTGAATTGCATCTGCAGGGTCCGGTGCTAGCCTTGGCTCTACTCCTCTCCTCTGCCTGTTCTACCTACCCACTCCACTCCTGCTCTTTAACGCTGGTTGATGTGGGTGAATCTACTTTGCAGTCTCGGGTTTCCTTGGAAAGGTCTGGTTCTGCGTTCTGCCTCTAGAAATCCTGTAGTTACCGCCCCCTCTACTTCCCACTTCCCAAGAGAATCTCAGCCTAGATCTGACAATGTATTTTCAGAGCTAAATCAGATTCCTCCTTCAACCCTACTTGAACTCACAAGTGACTTGAAGTAGAGGTGTTAGCCAGGGGGTTGGTTCCAAAATTACAACAGGATTCAGAAGCCTGTAGGATTTGGGCCCTGTTTCTTTGTACACAACGATTGAAACATCTGCAGAGTAACCTGGCCTCATTTTTTAATTAAAGGATGACTTAGCCAGGAAAGATATTTCTACATGCCCTGTAAAAGATCTGTGACCCCTTTGCCTTGTGAAGCCTTTTTGTAGAACAGCTCCCCATAACATAAAACACCTTTGAGTGTGCTTGCAGGAGCTCAGTCTTCCTTGCCCACTCTCTTCTCCTTAAAGGTGGATTTGAATTTTTAGAGCCTTGTTTAAAGTTTCTGCATGTTCCAGCCTTTAAGAGGAGGTCTGGGAATAAGGAGGAGACTCAGGATTAAGCCATAAATGGGTCAGGCTTGGTTTCTGTGACAAACAAAAGTGAGATGTTCAGGGTGAACTCTGTGGAGCATAGGTCCTGCCAGATCATCAAGGATGCTGATGACTGACTCCTGTGTGGAAAGCCTCCATCCCAGGCCCAGTGGGCACTTGAGACACTTTGGAGTGAAGATGAAAGTCAGAATTACAGACTCACAGAATGCAACCAGAGCTGCAGAGAAAGTCATTGATGACAGCTCTGGCGGGACTTCCAGGCCTGCATACTAGGAGACACAGGGATTATTACACATGATCAGGGACACCCCTGGGCTTTGCACAATCCCAGTGTTAATTCATGACCCTATGCAAATCATAGTCTTTCAAAGCCTTTTCAATGGAAATAAGTATAGCTTTGATGAGGGTAAGTGGATAAAGATGGGGTGTATGGCAGAGTAAAAAAATATGGACCCTGAATATTCTGATTCCAAACCACTGAACTCTTACTTTACTCATCAACTAAAGAAAACGTTAAATGACACCTGTTCAGGGGGTTTAGAGGAGGAGTGGTCAGGACCCTCATTCAGCCATGAACAGGGGTTAAGAGGCAAAGAGTGAGACTGTCCACAGGTATACATTTTAGAACTGTGCCTGTCTGCCAGGACTGGCTTCAAGAGCATCATAGCAGCTCAGAAAACATCAGCAAGCCAGACTTTGGTAAGTAACACTGGAGAAAGCCTTGGTGGAGGCCCACAAGGCCAGCTTGCCTTTACAGATTTCTTTCCTTCTGCTTCTGCCACCTTTATGCTGTCTGGAATCATGACAGCCAAATGAGGCTTGGTTCTGCTGTTGAGAACTTCATTGGAGCAGGTAGTCTATTTTTCTAAAAAAAATATACTTTCTTCCCTCTCTTGACTCGTGAAGTCCATTTGCCAGTGAGAAGGGCAAGGACCTAAGCTGGCAATGGTAAAGTGACTTAAATGCTGTCAGTTGGTGGCCTGGCAAACTTTCTATTACCAACTTCTGAAGAGCCACCAGCTTTCTTACTATGAGCACATGCTAGCTTTGCTGTGTTTGTGTCCTTATGATATGTGTGGTGTGTCTCACTTTGCAAGGCTTGCAATAGTATTTGGTGAAAACTCATGAATCCTGGTCTCCTTCTCATATGGACTTCTCAGGGAAAGAGAAGGGGATGACTGGAGACAAGAACCATATGTACCCTTGTGGGAAATATGACTTGCTCTCAGACACTCACGTACTCAAAGTACCCTTGAGTCTTATAGTACTAGGCTCTAGCCTCTGCAGCAGGAGGGTTTTAAGCCTGCAGCAGCTCTCGCTGTCTTTCATGGAGGAGCAATCTTCAAGGTATGTCCTCCTGATCAAGAAAAGAGCACATCTGTGACCTGAAGTCTGTGTCCCGTAGGTCAACTAATAATCCCAGGGAGCTGGAAAATCCTAGAACACAGGCTAGATGCTAACTGAATCAATCACTGTGCGCACATCAGTATCATCACCTTCCTGCCAATAAGGTAGAAGGAAAAAATCTGCAAGCAACTCTTTGGGAGTGTTATTCTTTGAAAGATCAGTCTGGCTAAAATGGTACAGCCAGAGCCCGTGAAACTCTCTGGATGTCCCTACCAGGGTGCCATAGTTTTGCTCTCAAGTTCTTCACTTGAGAGGACGTTGACTCGGAATTGACCAGGGAGACCTGGAGTCTGGGCTTTCTAGTCAGTGGACACTATGGGAGGTGCCATCAGTACAGATCATATTTTGGAATTTCATGACTGGGAGACTTTAAATTTTCAGTCTGTGCCTAAATGATCCAAAGAAGGCTTCAATCTTTATGGTTGTTGATTTGGTGATTCTTGTGACCCTAACAGACATTTGTGGGTTAATACCCATGATGTCAAATGGACAACTTGTTTAAGAAGAAGACCACAGTGGCTACCATAATCATTTTATTGGGTCAGCCGCTTCACCAACTGTTATTCCACATGGACAGTTCAGTTTTCTAGGCAAGGCTTCAGCTGCCGCAATATGGTTCTTCCTTAATTTGGAATTTCCCAACTTGCAGAAAAATCATTTTCTCATTTCAGTTACTAGATAAATAATGTGAAGATCACGTGCTTCTCATTTCTGGCCCCAGCAGCACTCCCTCTAAGTCTTAAGATGCTAAAGATTCATCAGATAGCTTTAGAGAGCATCAGACGGCTTATCCCCAGCTCTTACAGGTTCATGGTTTACATTAGGATATTGAAGGCTCTGAGAACCCCTGCTGTAAATAAACCTTGTTATTCTGCAAGTTTTCCAACATAATTGAACACAGAGCATTTTTTTCTTTAACATCTATTAGTACATTCCACATACATACTTCAGGAAACACTGGTTATTGTGTGGTTAGAAGCTTTTAAAAGAGAACTAAGCAGGATGCTTCATCAGTGAACTGTTGATGTCAAAGATATCAAGAAAGGACCATACCTCACATCTCTACCCAACAGGAGGCCCGGTCCTCCATATGGTAAGTCCCTTCACAAAGGAGCTCAAGACTTCTTCTCTAACACGGGCCACTCCCACAGACTGATGTCACCTAGTGGTGGCACACAGAAATGAAGATGGGAATCCCAGTCTCAGCATTGCCATTAAGCAAGTGATGTGGGGTAAGTAACTTAATTTTCCTAGCTCTGTATTTGTTTCAGTGTCTGACAAAAGGCCTGACTGACACCCATGTAAAATAACCTATTCAACAGACACTCTGAAAGCCATGTCCCAATGAGCCACTGCTGACTCTTGGCAGGGAACATCTTTTGGCTCTTGGGGATTCTCTGGTGAATGTCCTGGCCCACGGCATGGGAAGAGTATGAGAAACAGAGAAGCTGTTTTTCTAAGTAGGGATCAGCCAGTTTCTCTGGGTGAGGAAGGAAGCCAGTGTTTGGGGTTTAACAGACCCTTCCTGTCACCTTTGGACAGGGCCAAGCGGGAGTTTTCAGCAAGATTTTCCAACTTTGATTTCAAGAAGGCAGCTCTGCCTAACAAATAGTCTGAAATGTCAAAGAATAAATGTTAAAGCTCAAGAGGTCTCTCTCCAGGGAGTTGCCTGGGCTGGTGAGGGAGGGAGGGAGGAGGGAGAGAAGGACACAGAAGAATCCTCCACATAAAGATTCCAACTTGGTTTTGTGATATTTAAGAGAAAAGGAAACTGAATTATTTATAACATGGAGGATGGAAGCAGGCTATAGAGGAATGACAGGACTGGGGATGGGAGTTTACATTTCAGTATTTGGCTGGTAACACTTCTTTTTGTCCTTGACATGCTATTGGCCATTTCTTGTGTTGTCTACTGTCATTACTCTGTAGAAAACCAAGATCATCTGATACAGGGGATGGAGGAGGCAGTTTCTGGAAACAACTATTGTGAAAAGCATGGGTGTCATTCCCTCCAAGGGTCTGAAGTAGATGGTTGGATAGCCTTTCCCTGTCTCTCAGCTTCCAGCCTGTGCTTCACAAGGCAGAGATTCAGAGGAGCCCTGTTTATGTGTGAATGGGAACTACCTTGGTCTTGGCCTGGACACCAGTTGTCAACGTACATAATAAGGAAGGTGAATTTTACCTTTCAATTGTTTCATCTGAAAGATGATGGAGACAGTTCTCCTATGCTCCTTCTGGGAATATCAAGGATGCCACGTGTTCAGAATATCTTTGCACTTTGTGACAGGGACAGGGCCATTGTATGAGGTGAGAAAAAAAGAGAAGAAAATTTAAAAGGAGAAACCAAAAGCGACATAAGGATTGGCAGTCAAACTGGACTGAATGGGGTATCTTGTTTGTTTTGGTCAATGATGCAAAAGAAGCCTCTTGGTGATAATTATACATTATGGTTCTATAGCATGGGTAATGTAATCCATCAAAATTTCAGTTAAAGTAAAAATGGCAAGATTCAGGAGCTTGCTCTTCCCTTTTCACAACTGACATGAATGTGTTCTTTGTCACTTTCCTAATAATACTTTCTGTGTGCTCCTGACATTCAGAGATAGAAACACAGCCAAATTTTGGACACTTTGGGGCTGGTGAAGCAGAGCTACTCCAAGTGTAAATCAGATCATGAGTGAACCTCTAAACACAAACCAGGAGCACTGTGTTTAGGGTACTTGGGTTTCATTGAAAATAGCAAATACTTGCACTTTTTTTTCCTTAGATTTATTTTTATCCACCTTGATGAACCTAGAGAATCTTTTTTTTAGTTGAAATATCACAATGACACTCCTGTTAAGAAACTCTGAGATCCACTTCTGCATTCAGTAGCTTACTGTAGTCTCCAGAAAGGTCTTTCAAACAGTTTTCATCCAGTCCCTTCTTTCTACCACATAGAAGTTTTAGCTCAGCACCTATTGACTTAGGGCCTTTTATACTCTTAAAAATTATTGAGGTCATATCTGAAATTAGAACAAAAAATGTACACACCCAAGAGCATACACAAAGCTCTTAGAGCGATGATGTCACCACTAAGTAACGTAGGAATGTATAAGGATTTCACTTGTTACAGAGCAAACTGAGGAGGGTCTGTCAGCTTATAAAATCCCATTGATAAGAGCAGAGACCGTGAATGGTTGGAGGTGAAGAGAGAGAAGCCATTGGATATTATAGTTTTTGCTACAAATCATGTTTGGATTTGTTTAAGGAATATGCAAACTAGCAGTGTTCTAACCAGCCCCTATACAAGTAAGTGTAAGAATGCTAACATCTTCCTAATTTTCTAACCTGGGTGGTTTTATCAGAGAGGGTGGACTATACCATAGGTTAAGTCTATGTGGCATCCAATCATGGTTTGTGGTGGGTGACAGTGTTCATACCTTCTATGATACATCATTTGTATACTGGAGATGAGAACTACTTTGACACAGTTATGATAAACTCTTTGTTACTAATATTTCACAGCCTCACTAGGGGAATAGAATCTCTAGGAATGACTTTTGGAGTTCAGTGATACAGTACTTGCATGGCATGTGCAATGGACTGGGTTCTGTCCCCAACAGCAGAGTTTAAAAATCAACATTTTGGAGGACCCCAAATGGATACTGGGTCACTAATTCATTCTTTAACCATATGGTGGCATCTTCTCAGAGGTGTATACTCTGTTGCTAAGTCAAAAAGTTTCACTTTTCCCTGCCTTCAAGAGCCTTACAGTCTACTGTAGTGACTTTCAACTGGTGAATGATTTTATCCCTCAGAGAAATAGAGACATGTTTGGTTGTTATAACTAAGAATGGGTGGTATGCTCCAGCCTCCACTGCACAAAGAATTAGCCAGCCCATAACATTAACAGTGCCAAGATTGGCAAGTTTCAGTTTCATGAGAATGTAGAGCAGTATTCCTTAGTCTTGGACAAGAGAGACTTCTGTAGTTCTTGAGACCCTCTCTAGCTGCCAGTGTTCAAGATTCATGGGAAGTGACCACCTACAATCTACTCCCTTCATTGATAGTGTTTTAGCTCCCTCACCTTCCTCACCAAAGTTCTTGATATGCTTCCAGGATCCTAGCATACCCTTCACTAAGGTATTCTAAGAGTGTGCTATATTTTAAACGGGCACACTAGGGTTGGCCGAGGGACCACTAGTTGTGGGTAATGGTTTGTGAAGGTGTTGTAAGGGAACTTACAGATTTAGATTGAATGTGTAAATGTATTCATATGAGGCCTGTTTTGATGCAGGCTGGAGATGGGGTCTTTGAGAAGAGAAAAAATTGAGGGGTCAAATCTTTAGTCTCATATGTCTCATAACACCAAGAAGCCAGAATCCTTTGGGTTTGACTTTAGATTACATTGAAGATATGTTTAACAGGGGTATATCTTACTTAACAGCACGTTAGCCTGATTTATACCTTCCTAATCTTTGGACATCTGAGATATTTGCTTCTAACTAATAAAGGGTGGATCCTGTGTGAATAGATGGCTAGTTAGGAAACAATATGATGAAACTGTGAGATCTAAGCACAGAGGGACAAACACCTACCTCTCTAATGACATTTTAAAATGAGTTTTAATTACATGTATGTATTATTTTTTTGTGTGCATGTATACGCACATCATGCTTCTCTCTCTCTCTCTCTCTGTGTGTGTGTGTGTGTGTGTGTGTGAGTGTGTGTATGTGTGTGTATGTGTGTGTGTATGTATGTATGTAAGACAATTTGTGTGTGGGCCCTGGAAAGAAAGCTCGTATCATTAGACTCGGTAGAAAGTGCCTGTACTCCCCGGGATACCTCACTGGCCTCTAATGCTATTCTTAAAAATGCTTAATCATGACATCTATTTGCAGCTGTATAAGTGGAAACGGTAGTTCACAGACTCCTACAATCAAATGATCAGTTAAGATTTAAATGTCCCATCATTTCAAGAGCTGCTGGTCTCCTCAAGCTTTGGGAGGCCTGACCCTATTGCCACGCAGCTAAGCACCATAGTCCTTTGCTAACCCCAGACTGTCTGAGCTGGACTTTGTGCCATGTCCACACCCTGGCAATGCTCATCCAGAGTCATGCCCTTGTCAGGTTGCTATGGAGACTGATCTCAAGGTCTTCACAACTGATTGGTATTTTGGGGGAGCTCCATAATTATCAGTATGCTGTAACCAACATTGTAGGGGTTGGGGGGTCCCTCCACTATTGCTTCCATTTGTGGACTGTTGTGAGAAAAATCTATCTGTAACAGAGAGGTAAAGACACTGGGAAAATTGAATGGGAAAGATTTTTTCTACTCTTAATAACAGTGTGCTTTTTTTTCCTGATTACAAAAGTAATTTATATTCACAGTAGAAAATTCAGTGAAATACAGAAAAGCATACAAACACATAAATTATCTACCATCTCATCACCCGGAGACAACACTGCTAACATTTTAGCTTTCTGCCTTCTAATCTTTTTTATGTACTTATTTAATTATTTAACAGGATAACATCATTCTATGAGAACATGCACACACATTTGTTTTTTATTTTTTTCTTTCATAAGATTGCTTGCATGTGCGGTGTCATTTATCTTTTGCAATATTAAAAATTTGTGTATAGGTAATGTATTTACCAGATGGTTCAAAAAATACGCCTTACAAAGACTTGTGCATGAATGTTCACAGCATCATATTTTTAATCAGCAAGAAGAAGAAAAACCCAATGTCTGTGAACTAGTAATTGATCAACAAAATATGGTATATTTCTATTGTGGAATACCACTAACAAATGAAGACGAGGAAGTACTGATGCAGCTGCAATAAATGAACCTCAAGAAAGGCCAGGTAAAAGAAGGAAGGTCTGTATCAAATGTAAGGCATACTCAAAGCTATAGAGACAGACATTAGTTTAGTGATCAGGTCATCAAGACCTGGGCGGAGACAGAGATGAAGTGTAAATGGACCAACATATCTCACTAGAATGATAAAATGCTGTATGACTGGATTATACTGATGATTATTCCATTAAGGAGATTTGCAAAAAGTCATTTACTTGTACATTAAAATGGATCAACTTTATGGTATGTACATAATGCCTCAATAGAGTTCATATAATGTACACATAAAATAGTTTATATATGAACTTAATAAAGTTTATATATGATATATAATATATAAAGCTTATATAAAGTATTTATAAACTTTGTTAAGATACTGCATTTGCCTTTACTCTTTTGTAGTATTTTTATGAATAAACTACAGGCACTGTCCCTCTTATATATGTCCCTCACCTGCAGGTCCTTTCCCTGGTACCGTCAGTCCCAACTAATGTTCTTCTGTGGCCCTGAGAATTAAAAATAAGCAACTTAAATATGAAGAAATATGAATACATGTTCTTAATTTTTCTCATATTTAGCACAAAGGAGGCTATATCACACACTACTGTCTACTTTTTAGTACACCCCTCCTCTTAATTTATTGAAACTTTTGCACTTCTTTATTTTATTTTTTAGGTAAGTTCTTACTCTGCAGCTCAGGCTGCTCTCAAACTCCTGATCCTTTCGTCTCTTCCTCAGATTCCTGGGTCCTAGGATTACACATGTGTGTCAAGACTCTCTCCTTACTCCCTCATGTTTATAACGTGTATTTAATCAATCATCTTGTGGTATAAGACTTTACTTAACTACCCTGTTGTCTTTGGCCTTGTAAACAAGTACGATAGTTTTTAATTCTAAATAAATATGATTATATCTAAGTACTCTAGTCATTTGTGGAGCCAAATGACACCCCAAAATTCATTTGTATATCTATTTTATATACCTAGCCCGTATATTGACTGTGAGTATAGTAATGAATTCCACAAGAGCATGGGGTTTTCCTACAGTCTCAGTAAATAGCAATTTCTTCTCCCCATTTCCATTCCCCATTTCTTTCTTTCTTCTTTCTTGGGTCTTTCTATGTAGACCAAGCTGACCTTAAATTCCTGATCCTTCTGCCTGAGCCTCCTAAATGCTGGAATTAAAAGTCTGTGCCAACATGCCTACTTCAGTACATGCCTGGATAATGTCCCATTTATTACATTAGCCCCTTATGTTTGGAAAACTGGGTTATTTTGTTTAAATGTTCAATTCTCTGGGTAACTGGTGCTTGGATGCTTTTGGCAGCAAATCAGGGTAGGGGGTGGGGGTGGCTTGGTAGTAGCTCCTCCAGAGATGACTAATGTCAGTACATGGCTGCATTACACCTATTACAGTCAGCTCTGATTGTTTATAGTCCTCCAGGTAGGCAGGTATCCAGTGAACCCACTTATTTTTGTTTGTGATGTCAATACTTAGAAGTGGGCTGGCACATGCTGTATAGTTTTTTCACCACTAAGCTACATTGCCAGCTGAGGTTTACTTTCTTCTTTTGGCACAGTATTTCACTAAGTGACCTGGGCTGATCTTGAAATTGGGCTATTTCTGCCTCTGTTTTCCAAACATCTGAGCTCACAAGCCTGTATCAGGAAAACTGGCTTTTTCTCTTCATGACCACTTAGCTACCTTTAAACAGAAAGCTGCCTTAGGGGGAAAAAAAAACCTCCTTCTGAAACCTGGGGGCTTTGGGACCTAGAAGGTATCATTAGTGAATGCAGATGACATTGTCCTTTCTTTGGTCACTTTAATGTGTTATCAACAATCATATAATGTGAATGATATTGTCCTCTGGTATCTCTAAGGACCAGAGTCTGACCACATTTTAAGGCCGAGAGTTCTGAGTTACACCATCCAGAAATGTTAATGGGATCTGAGTGAAGTCTCTAATCTCATGTGCTGTGCTGATGGCTAACTAAGTATGATGCTTTGACTTTCTCAAACTCAGAATGATGTCAGGAGTCAGTCCTCTTGAATCCTGATCTGGCCTGGCCTGACCTTTAAGCAGTCAGCCTCCTGGGAGCATGCTGGATGGAGTATGACAGTAGAGATTGAAACAGGCTATAAAACGTGCAGACAGATCCAGAGCTCAGTGTTTCCAGCCAACCCATTGATCTGAACTGGAGGCAGAGGACGGTCTAAGCTGGAAAGATGACAACTGGATGCAGAGCATTCAGAATAATAACAGGAGATCTCTTTTAGGTCAAGAGATCAATCATGAGATTATCTGAAAGCTTTTGAGGCCAAGTGATGGCCACGTTTTTTCTCCCTAGCAGCTCTGTGGTGACAACAGCCCTGGGCTATGTTTCTAATGTGCTATCTCCTTATCCTAACAAGGTTCCATGTCTCTCTGGGGGTGGGTATGGAGGAAACAGAAGGTGACCAGGAGAAATGTAGACTCCTTTCTTCTGATTCTTGGACCCTTGACAACTGGAGGTGCAGTCCTGGGAAGAGGAGAAGCCCCTCAACACCAACGCAGGTGATACAGGAAAAGCCTAACCAGGTTAGGATACAGGCAAGCATAAGGAAGTGAATTAAGGATCAAGATCTGATAGCAACAGAGCAAATTAAAAAAAAAGCTGAACTTAGGAGGAGTATTGAAATCAACATGTGCGATTGGGTTTGTGTCTCCCCTACAGCCCCAGAAAGCTGTTCGTTGGTCATCATTAAATGTGGATGCCAAAATTGGCACATGCATTTCAAGATCCCTGGGTGCTGACCTTTCCTATTTGCCAGATTGAGAGGAACAGTAGAAACCAGCTTTGGAAAGCCACTTGGCATATGAAACCTGCCATATAAGACTCTATAACTTCCTCTTCCGTGTCAGGGAGCAAATTTAGAAGAGCGCTCGGAACACATTTTTCTCCCCTCTTTACCAAAGAAGCCATTCTAGGGGGAGAAGCAAGCTATAGCTGTGGATGGCCAGTCTGCAAAAAATGTCATGTGCCATCATGAGCACATCTCTGTTCATTCAGTGGCTAATCTATTTGGCCATGACCTAGGTTCATGAAACAAGAGCCCTCAGGACATAGGATATACAAAAATCTGTCACTGTAGCCACTGCAGACTCACCTTGCATCCTGCTAACTTCACTTTGTCTTCTCCATCCTCACTTTCTGCCATAGCTGGTCAGACAGTTTCCAAATCTGCTTATGCTGCAGTGCCCATCACAGTGGGTGCTCAACAAGTAGTTGTTAATTTTTAGATTATCAATAGACATTATTTACTTCTTTCCTTTTAAAGCTATCTTGGGAAGGGTTGTCTCCTGATTTCTTAACATTTGACCTACATGATTCATAAACTATGTATGAGGGGTACACATTATTTTTTAATAACACATTCTATGATTTACAGAGTAACATTGCTAAGTATAGGCTATGGACTGGGTAATGAAGAGGGTTCAAACCTCCATCCTGTTTCATAGGGAGATGGTCATTAAGACAAAGAAACACATTATGTTGCAGTGGGTACCTGTGGGGTCTAGGTTTCTTGGAATTTTATAATCTTTGTAATAAGTCTATCTCTCAAGATAAACATCTCTAGCCATGCACATGTTGCTAATGGTAGGTTATATATTGCTAATATTAGGAATAGCTAAGTGTGTGATACACACCTATAATCTCAGCACTCATGGGGCAGAGGTAGTTTGTCACAATTTTGAGGCTATCTGGGCTATAGAATTAATTCCAGGTTATATAGGGCTATATAGTGAGACCCCATCTAATCCCCAAAAGAAGTTTTTGTGTTTAGTGACACGTGGACAACCATATCAATGGAATGAATCCATGAAAATGTGTGTTAAGGGATGAGGAATGAATGGGGACTGAAGAAAATCAGGTAGAACACTGGACTATGGACCATCCATCCATTCATCTGGAGGTAAACAGGAGCATGGGGTGATTTCTGACTGGGCCAATTGGACCCAATGCTTTTATCCTACAGGTGAGAAGCTAGTGTGAAAGAAGAAACTATGTTCTGAAGACATGTGAGTGCTAGATTGGCAGCAAACTGGAAACCATGGAGACAGGTTTAGAAAACATTTTAACCTTGGGTGCTGGAAGAAAGGTGGAGAAGCACTATTGAACTATCTAAGAAAAGCCAGAACAATGAAACTGACATACATAATGGCAGAGAAAAACAATTAGGGGCATTAATTCTATTTCCTCAGCTCATGAAGAGTGAGTCAGAGTCTCTGGGAGAGTTTTGCTGTAGTCTTCTTGGAAGGGGATCCTGAGTTAGTCACATTTAAAGAAGAGGACTAAACAATCCAATAAACCTTTAATTCAAATTCATAAACCATATTTAATAACGAGACACAGTATCCATTTTCTACCATCATGATTTTTGGCTGCACTCAATTGATGAGTACATTTGATTTTGGCTGATTCCATAATCAGATTTTGAGACTACGTTTTACTTTTTTAAGGTAAGGGACAACTGGGGAAATGCAACAAACAGTGTTCTGTACCTTAAATTTCTTATCCTGTAAAAGATTCGACTTTGTGGTTGTGAAAGAATATACTTGTCTTATACAAAGATACCTACCATGTAAAACTGAATAAGGTTCCATGCCTGGATATTCCTAGCTATTCCTGAGATGAATAGTTACCTATAATTACAACATACTTAGAGACTTTTCAGCTGATCTAATGGATCTTTATTTGCTGGTGCCAATGCTTTAATTGCAAAGATGTGATCAAGGTCCAGCTTACAGATAGAGCTTTGAGATGAAGGAGCAAGGAGATGCACAGGGGAGACAGAGAGCCTTGAATTCTGCTCCCCCATATCTTTAATGATATTTATGTGTTTGCTCATAGAATCTGTGCTCTGAAGACTGGTCTTAAGTTCACTGTTAACTCAGGGTTGTGATTGCTCTCCTGCTGGGCGCTGCCCTGGTTTAATAACTAGCACATCTGCTTTGGTTTCAGAATTTAGATCTGCTGAAGATGCCACCATCTGGGCTGGTGCTGGATTTCCAACCCCCACTTCATGTTTCTAGCCTGTGCATAATGATAAAAAGGCTACAGACACAGTCACTCATTTGTTCAACTGGTTCAGTGTTGATCACAGTTGTGTTCCAAGTACTGGTAGACTTGCTGGAGTGTACTATCCATGGAGACCACAAACAAACTGAGTGTCCATGGACATGGTTCACTGAGAGGACTTAATGACAAATAATAAACAAGTAGACAAATAAGCCAAGAAGGCGGTTGTCTGATGGTGCTAATCATGAAGACTGGCACAACCCTGGCTTAGAACCGACTTCTTTTTAGTTGGACAGTGAGCAGTAGAGACAGGCAGTGGCTGCTGTCTATAGCACTAAGCTTGGGGTGTCTGAGAAGAAAGGAAAGAATAGTGGTATAGAATGGAGGGGTGGTGGTGAGGCTGTAGCTGACTCAGCACATGAAAGTCTCTAGATTCTACCCGCAGCACTGAAAGAGAAAATATGAAGGAGGGAGAGGAGAAGAAAAGGAGAAAGAGGGACAGAGACAGAGAAGATAGACAAGAAAGAGAAAAAAGAGATAGGGAGGGAGGGAGGGAGGAAGGGAGAGAGAGGGAGAGGGGGAGGGGAGGAAATGAGGTTGGAGGGCCAGGTAAGGTGAAACTCTATAAGCCATGTTTTAATGGTTTTTTTTTTTACTTTCATTCTAAACTCAGAAAAAAAGAATTAAATTCTTCCTTTTTTTTGACAAAAAAAGATATTGGTTTGTTGACCATGGACCAAAATTGGAGATAAAAAGTGGGTGCAGAATGGACTTTTAACTAGGAGACCATGGCCCAGGTGAGAAACTTTCACAGCTTGGGCTGGGATAAAAGTGGAATGGTGTGGACCACTGATTCACAGTAGAGAGATCTGTCTGAGGTGGAATTCGATGAGTTTATTGGTGAGCTTGGGAGTAATGTAGAAGGAGTCATTAAGCGAGACACATAGGCTTGATATTACCTACATTACCTATGAAAGACCATTAGATACTAGATAGGTCTGGTAAGGAACGGAATGAGTGCACAAGACAGATGACACCTAAGAGTCTGAGAGCTCTACTCTACATAGGCATCTTTCACATCCTTCTAAGTATGCTCAGGGCTGGGGAGACTGAGGCAGACCTGCTTTTCATGACATCCATTCAGAGATGGTTTTCATTAAGGGATGTCAGTGTGCAGACTGTCTCAACATCTAACACACCTCCACTGGTTTTGTGAGTGAGTCTTCATCACCATACTT
The DNA here is from genome assembly GCF_011762505.2 of Arvicanthis niloticus. Taxonomy (NCBI): domain Eukaryota; kingdom Metazoa; phylum Chordata; class Mammalia; order Rodentia; family Muridae; genus Arvicanthis; species Arvicanthis niloticus. The sequence goes on along the minus strand of NC_047658.1, from coordinate 49,926,982 downwards.
GAAACTTACCTTTTGGTGCTCAAAACACCACTCATCTGTGGCGCAGGCTTTTGCTCTAGCACTCATGATGTATGGAGGATGACATTTATGCAGCAACATAAATTACCTAATGGTGAATCCTGGATGTTCCTGTTCCGAGTCCCTCAGCTGCCCCAGCAACAGATCTTTCACATTCCCCGTTTGCTCTTCCAAGTCTCCCGAGTTCTTTTTGCTCATTTCTCTTCAGAGAAATCCAGTTACCACACTCCAGTGCCCTAAGCAGCTCAGTGCTTTCCTCACTCAGCCTTGTGCATGATTTTGCATTTGCACAGACTAATTAATATGCTCTGCTACACAGTGGACCCTCCAGGAGCGCTCAGAACTTATTGGGAATATTCTCTTTTCTTCCATTAAAATGTGCTGACAAGGCTAGGGGTATAGCCTGGTGATAGCAAGCCCTAGGTTCTATAACCTGTATCTTAAAAACAAAATAACAACAGCAGCAGCAATAACAAAAGCCAAAGACTAACCTGGAAGCCTGAATAACACTGAGCATGGCGATGTCTTTTGTTTATCCATTTTTGAGACAGTATTTCATTTATCCCATGTTAGCCTCAAACTTGCTATGCAGCCAATCATGACATTGAACTTCAGATACTCCTCCCTATGCCTCTGCAGTGCTTGGATTACAGTGGTGTGCTCCCATGGCTAGTATATGTGGTGTTGGAAAGCAGCGTCTCATGTATGCTAAGCAAGCATTCTACCAATTGAGCTATATTCCCAGACCAACAGTATTTACTGCTGCTGTCAAATGATGACAAGCTAGAAACTTTTTACTCTAACTGTTGAATGTAAGGCATTTCACAAAGTGTGTGTGTGTGTGTGTGTGTGTGTGTGTGTGTGTGTGTGTGTACATAAATTAATTGAGACTCAAGAAAGGCAGGTAGGAAGCTGGGTAGGTGTTTTGGAGGTGTGGATCATGGGTCTTATATCACATGGTGTTGGAATTTCTGGGTATTATAGTTTGGATGTGAAAGATACCCTATAGGCTTATGTACTTGATTGCTTGGTTCCACAGATCATGACTGTTTGGGGGCTCATGGAGGCTTTAGGAGATGGAGTCACACTGGAAGTATTAAGTCGCCAACAGTAAAACTATGGAGTATAGGTTAGTTCTGATTCTGGCCATAGTCTGTCAGCTTTTCTATCTTCTAGGACATGAGTAGGCAGCCTTCACAGTCATGCCCACTGATACACACTCTCCACTGAAATGGACTGTATTCCCTCAAACCAGTCCTTTAAGTTGCTTCTTGCCTGGTATTTGATTGAAGCAACAGGAAAAGTTTCTAATGTGCCAAGTTACTGGTCTGTTTTCTCTAGACAAATGGGAATATCTGACTAGAAGAACTGAATCCCTGTGCTCCCACACAATGACCAGCTTTAGGCAAACACTTAACTTTCATGTACTTTTATTGAGTTCATCACAAATTTACTGAGCATGCAGTCCCTTAGCCACATGACAGGTCCAGATTGATATCATGTTCCTTACTATTGAAAATGACCAACTACTTTGAACTGCCTTCCCTTTTGTCTAGTTCGGCCACTATGGGGATTTGGCTGAAGCCACCAGCCATGCCTCTCAGGCAAGCTTAGAAGGCTCCCTTCCAGGAACCTCTTCCAGCATTCTATCTACCTTTCTTTGCTGAGTCTCCAACATGGAGCCTCTAATTTCCCTTCATGCCATTTGACTATTTCTCTGACTCAATATGACTATGTAAAGGCATTCACCAAGGTTACCCAGAGTTACTTCCACCTGCTGGAATTTTTATCATCTTTTGCTTGCTTCCCTCTGGCCTCCTTGAGTCTTCCTCACCCTCAGAAATCCTGGCTTTCTGTGGTGTGTAGTTGGTAACATAGATCCAAACAGAGGGCTCCATTAGGCAGCAGAGACCTGAGGCAATCAGAACTCCTTATTGTTGAAAGTGGTTTCCTGGTTCAGGTGCAGATCTGTTCTTAGAAGAACTGGGATCTTTGAATCTGTGCTTGCTTCTGTGTTCAGGTGTAAAGGTGAGCAAGCATTTGGGAGGCAGCCCAAATTGAGCAGTCTATAAGAGAGGAGAAATGACTCTTAGTCATAGAATTCACTTAGTGGCTGCACTGTGCTAAGTAAGGCATTTATAAACCAATAATAACACATTTCCCGACAAATAACAGCAGTACTTTGCACTTTTCAAACAAGTCATCTCAAAGAAGTAAAATTCCCAGAGTCACACAGCTACTTAGTGGCAGAATCATGCGTATAAAGTCAAGAGCTGGGGCTTCACCATTCAGGACATATGTAGGGCTTCACCAGCACCTGCCATTCCTATAACACAGGACTAAAAAACCACACTGGTCTGGCAATTCCTGCTTTTTCCTGCCTCACTGTCACTAAAATATTGTGGGTGATAAATGGAAGAACTTTCAAAAAGAAAAAAAATTAGATCCCATAAGATCACTGTGGCTTACAGAGAATTTACTCAGGTACTTATAGATGGCTTTATTATATTGGCTCACATGTTTCCAATAGTTGTAAGCAGACAGCATACCAAGGGAAAGCATGGCCTGGCCTCTCTTACATCTTAAGTAACAAAGGAATTGCATGGACTCTATTCCCTAACGTCTGGCCCATTTGGCACTTTGTTTTAGGGGATAGGGAAGACTTCCTCATTTTAACACATCTGTCAAGTGGTTTTGCTCTGTTGCAGGTAACATTTTTTAAAAACTAGTCTTTCATCCAAATATTTAATTCCTTCCTGGTTTTATTACTCATGTTTCCTAAACCCTTTTGCCAAAGACATGACCCAAAGTAACTAGATAGTTACATATATTGATCCAAAAAATCTCAGACATGGAAGTAAGTTAGACAGAAGGAGATCCTGTGGAATTAACATAAGACATATTTGTAGGAAGTGGCCAGATACCAGACCATGCAGCTGCTACACTGTCTGTGGAAAATGAAAATGGGTAAGGCTTGACTTACTGAGTAACAAGTTGGTGTTCTTTCATTACAATTAGTGGGACTTAGAAGGCTGTGCAAAGGATGCTCAGGGTTGACCTCTCTAAGTGTAGGCAGGAGAAGGTCAGATCAACAGTTCAAGTTATGGGTCCTGTCTGAATTCTAGAATAGCTTTAAAGAGCTTTTCAAATCTTTTCTGTAATGTCAATAAAGATTGACACTAGAGGAAAAGCATACATACACACAGAGAGGGGGAAGGGAAGGGAGGAAAGGAGAGGGAAGGAGGGAGGAAAAAAAGGAGGAAGGGAGAAAGAGGAATAGAAGAAGGAGAAGGAGAAGGAGAAGGAGAAGGAGAAGGAGAAGGAGAAGGAGAAGAAGAAGAAGAAGAAGAAGAAGAAGAAGAAGAAGAAGAAGAAGAAGAAGAAGAAGAAGAAGAAGAAGAGAGAGAGAGAGAGAGAGAGAGAGAGAGAGAGAGAGAGAGAGAGAGAGAGATTGAGAGCCTGACTGAAACAGAGCACTTACAGAAAGCAGTAATTTAAGGACAGCCATGGACTAAGAACCCACATGGAAGTGGGCAAGGAGGCTGGAAAAAGTTTGTTCTCAGGAAGAGTGGAGAAAGTAGAATGAGCTATACTGAAGGTGGCCACAGTGCATCTGAAAAGTTCTACTGGAAAAGCTCCTGAGGCCACTTTGCAGAGGCTTGAGGCCCACCTTTAGAGTGTGAGAGCAGGATTTTTGTTAGGGTTTCTGAAGTTGGTGCCTCATAGACACAACCTTAATTCTTTGGGGGGACTGGTCAAGGGTGTCCGGGATTACCAGTTAGAGATAGCTATTTGTTAGAGACACATGTCTAGGTGTGTTCACATTCCACTGGCTGTCCATCACAGTAGCCAATTGACCTTTAATTTCTGTAAACTTCTGAAGAACTTTTTAAAATATGACATGAATATTGTTCAGAGCCTAAATTTCTATATGCCAATTTATTTCTTTTAGCACCAAGAAAACTATACAAGAATATTTTCTTTTTCAAGCATCATTCATATAAGTGTATGCTAGTGACATCAGCCAGTGCTAGAGAGGTGGCAAGCATAGAACCTGGTGAAGATGAATAGATTTAGCCTAAGAAAGAACTAAGAACTTTTCTGGAGGGAACACCAGAATTTCATGAATTCATGTTAGTGTGTGTGTGTGTGTGTGTGTGTGTGTGTGTGTGTGTGTGTGGTAGAATTATGTGTGTGTGTGGTTCAAGAGACAGGCCAGAAACTCATCCATGAGTGTGTTTAACATCTGGTGTGGAGAAACCTTTGGAAATCAACTCAGAGGATGTAGTGGGAAAACACCTGGCAAAGCAAGTGTCTTCAATAGGGAGAAACAGGGATCCAGCACAGGGAAGCCGTCCAGAACGAATCTGCTAGCTGCTGCAAGCTCAGGCTGCCTACACCCAGGGTCTGTGCAAGGAGACTCACAGGCTCTGTTCTCTGACCTTGTTCCTGTCATAGGTCTGGGTCAAAAAAATAGGAGCTAGATTAGGGGTCTTAGAGAGGGTAGTGGAGGAAGTGAGGAAGCAAGAGGTGCTTAGTTGAAGCCTTAGAGTAGGATTGGGGTGTAGGGTAGGAAGTGGAAGCATCTTTTTGGAAGTGTCACAGCATAGACTCCCTAGGTTTCCTCACAGCCTCTACAGTCTGGATCTTGGCCTTGGGGCTTCCAACAGAGCCTGATAGAAGGGATGTCCAAGTCTTGAAGTTATTTGAAGGAGTCTTGGCTAGAAAAGAAGGGGTGTGCTCAGGGTGAGCCTGTAGAGGCAAAGAGCACTTTGTCCTGATGGCCCGAAGGAAGCCTCTCTTGGGGCTGAGCCAAGCTGAAGAGAGAGGGGTGGCTGTCAGCCTGTGGGGCAGAGAGAGGATGTGAGGATTAGCAGGTGAGATGTATAACCACCTCCCCTCCATGCTCTTGGAAGAAGACAGGAAGATCAGATCTAGATGACTCAAACTACCAGAATGTAGCCCTGCTCAGCTAGAGAGCAAGACCCTTTCTAGCCAACATGCTGTGGCCTAAGAGGTGACAACTGCCAGGACACTTTAAAATCCTGTTCCAAGGAGAGGAAAGACAGATCTTAGTTCAAAAAGATTAAGGATTAAGGATCCCATTAGGACATATTAATTTGTATGGAAAATTTCCTTTCCCCATCTCTCCCTTTTCTGTGGCCTCTGGAGATGGTGTAAAACCACCAAGAAAAGTCACCAAGGTCTGTAAAATGAGGTCTCTTGGTCCTCACTTGATGACCTGCTTCACTTCCTAGTGTTGTGTTATAAAAAATTCCCTGCCATGAAGTTCATAGTTCAGGGGAAGTGGACTGATTGCTTTAGCCTTGGAACTTTCTTCTGGAATGTGGTAAATAGATGTTATAAGGATAAGACCTGCGCCCATCAGTGGTCTGCACTCCCATCCCTCCCAAAGACTTAAGTAAAATCACATCACAACTGAAGCTCATTTTGACTGAGGCCATTGCTTCTCTAGTTACACAGTAAGGATGTCTGGAGTTTCTTTATCTCAGCTGTCCCTGAGTTGATCTTACATAAGTGAAGACAAACTAGATAGGCATGGGTTGCCAACACCTCATTTTGTATTATAGATAGACCTTCTGGAGATGGCAGAATGATCTTTTCAAGAACAAAGAAAATCAAGAGACATGTCAGGAGAAAAGTATCATATTAGTAGGATGCGTGGATGTTTGCCACTAGAAGTGAGGGTGAGCTCCTCAGATGGAGAACTGTGTGGGTCACCAGTCACCAGGAATGACCAGCCTTGGTATCTGTACACCTATTCCTGCATTGTGTAAGGTGCAATAAAGAAGTGGTTTAGGGATTTGGGGTTCCGATTATCTGAGTTTTGAAAATGGTAATTAAAAATGGTATCATGTTGAGTATGGCAGTGATCAGCTGGGATCTCAGATCTCAGGAAGTGGAGTCAAGAGGAGCTTGGCTTCCATGGCAGCCTGAACTACAAAGGAGAGAAGAGCCCAAACAACCTGAAATAATTTTAAATTTTAAATTAAAAATAAAGACTATCTCAGAGGACTTGATGCTACAGGGTAAGCTCTGCCAGGCATCTCTGGGCCGCCACGGCATGAGCACTTTTTGAAAAATCTCATTTAAAGATACCTCAACTTTGTGTAGCAGAAGCAGTCATGTTATTTTTATTATTATTATTACTTCTGTCTTCTGGGGGGAGGGGTTGAGACGGTGAAAGATGTCATCATCACGGAGGACCATTAAAAGTCCAGGCAGAAGGCAAGTGGGAAGAGCAACCTGGTCTTATATTTTCTCACTCAGTACATTTCAGTTGCACCACTGTGCACACACAATCTCATTGACTTCTCATGGAAATTCCTTGAGATGAAGATTTGCTTAATGTTTCCCATGAAAAGATCCAGGCTGAAGACTGGTTTTAGTGAATTGCTATGTAGTGGATAAACTGTTAGTGCCTTTCTACACAATCCAAAGACAGGTTCTGCCCAACTTTCCTTACTCTAATGCAATGTTCATTCCTGTCCCTTCTTCATTTTTATGCTTGGTGTTTTGTCTTCGGATATATTGCTGCCTATATACATAGACCTTATATCAGCATTTCGTTTCCTTCCTATGAAAGATTGCATTTCTTCCCAGATCTAAGGGTGTTAATAACTATCAAGTGCAATGGTAGATCCCATGAATAGATGTTGTAGCCTTCTGGTTTGACCTTCAGTTTGTCCTGACCCTAAGATTTCTTATTTCAAATCAGAGCTTCAGGTGCCCAGAAATTTAGATCTTTGCCAACAAATCTAGAGCAGGAAGGAATGACTACAAAATAATTTTGCTCCATGATTACATGTGAGAACTCTGCCTCACAGGAAAAAACTTTGGGGGTGGAGTTTGCTGCCTTAGAAGCAGAGAAAGTCAAAGCAGCATATCTGGATATCTGCTGGAGCAAAGGAGTCTCTGGGGTGATGGCAGGGTGGCATTCACGTCTTGTACGGACATTCTAAATGAGGGGGCTTGCCATTTCATTGGAAAGGAGCTATCCAAGCTAGGTCAGGGGATGATATAAGGAGATGGGTAGGTTGTTGGAGGCATAGATTCCTAGCTAGAGCCTGAGATTCATCTTTCAGCACCTAGCTTCTCAATTCCAGATGGCTTTCCTTGGGGACTTCCTTTGCTCTTTACTCTTGGCTCCAGCAGCCACTGCTTAATGAGAGCCAGAGGCGTTCTCACCACAAGAAGGGTCAGCAAGCCACACAGACAAGGAAGTGGGCATGAAAGGACAGGTGTGGTATGGTTATGGAGGTGATGGCAGGAGCCACAGTCTCCTGTGGATGTCTACTCACAAAAGTAGAGTTCAGAGGATAGCGCCTGGGAGCAGGGACACATCTGAACTTCAGCTTCCCTTGCTGAACTTGTGTCAGGAGACGTGAGCTGGAAGTTGCCCCAGAACAGACCGTCCTTTCTCTGATCCTCTCTCTTCACCGAGTCCAGAAACAGCAGGGTGTCTTGTGTATTTATTTATCTTGATCAGAACACATTGTCTTTGTGTCCTATACTACCATCTCTATTTTCTGAGTATACATGTGCCCTGGGGCATGACCTATATTCCCAGCTTCTCAGCAGAGCAGACCACAGAGGTTCTTTCTTTGGAAGTCTAAGGTGTCAGGGATGAAGGGCTCAGATGTGATATTCACACCTGTCCTGGTTCAACAGAATCTTTATTCTTCAGGCAAGCCTTAGAGTCAGGACATAAATAAGTCTGCTCTTCGGGACTTGCTGGATCCCTTCCCATCCTTATTCATTCCTTTTAACTACTCCCCAACTTCCCTTTTTCATTTCTCTTTGTAGTGTTCTCTCTGCTTACATCCATGCTTCAGATGGGACTTTAATTTATTCAGTTGCTCATCAATTATTTAGTAAGTTTCTTGTGTATATTGGGCACTGTGCAATGCTTAACTGATGGCCTCCAGGAACATTTGACAGTGGCCTTTTGACTTGAATGCTTTAGGGATTCTTTGCAAAAGCATCCAACTACAAAGTTGTGATGGAAACCCAGACCTCTGGAATGGAGACACTGGGACAGGCTGTCGGCTGACAGCAGGAAGATCTGAGTTCTTAGATAAACAGGACGGAGTATGTTACCTTTGTTACCTTCATGTAGCAACAACAATGAACAGCACTGGGGTTCAATGGCACCATAACCCTTCCCATATAACCGTTATCTCATTTAGATACTCATTTTAAAGAGTCCAAAGGGATCTCCTCTTAGTTTACAGCTTTAGAAGTGTGTTCTACAAAGGTCTTTGCCATTGCTCCAGGTGATCTTACTCTGAGAGGGGGAAACCATCCAGGGACTGCCTTTTAAAAGTTGTTATTTGAACAGTTATTCATTCTATGACCCCATGACTGTCCATGAGGAGGTGGCTAGATTAGTTGCATACCATAGCATAAAGTCTGCAATTAGCCAGAGAGATGCTCACATATAAGACCACAGAGAACATCTACAGGTCCCAGGAGAGACACAACCAGAGAACTAAAAGAAGGGTAGGGGCAGCAGAAGTACCTTCTATGGTAATGTCAAAGGTCCTGCCTTCCTGGCAGAATGTTGCCTCTCCATGATTTAGTGCTGGCCTTCTTTTCTTCTGCCACTTCAAAAACTCACAGTCGCAGCTCTGAGAATGTTATTCTTTTCTGCTTAAGGACATTCCATTTCATGTGTAATTAAATGTGTGGTATTGAATTAATGTTTTCTTCTGAGCCTTTTTGGCAGCCTGAGACCCTAGGGTCTGCTTAGTGCAAAGAAAACACACACTTCTCAGAGATTCTCCCTTCCTCTCCCTCTTCCCTTGTCCCCTCTCTCCTGTCAAGAATCTCCCAAGTCCTTCAAGTGCATAGCAGCCCTGTGCTGTGGCACATCCTGACTAATGGCAGACTTTACACTATGGTTTGCAACTAACCCAAGTGCACAGCAGCTCTGTGTTATGGCACATCTCTGAATAGGCAGACTTTATGCTATGGTCTGCAATTAACCCAGTCACCTCTTCATGGATAGTCATGGGGTCATAGCACCAAGAACTGTTCAAATATTAGCTTTTACAAGGCAGCCTCTGGATGGTTTCCACTCTCAGAATAAGAAAGATCCCCTGCTCCTCAGTGGAGCCCTGAATTTGAGACTTCCAGTGTTATCCTCTTGAGACAAGTGTTCAGGTGGTGGGAGCAGAGCTGGCAGAGACAGGGTCTCTGTGTCTTTATGGACATCATTGTTCATTTGTATATAGTGATGCCAACTCAGGGCACAGGGCTTCTCCACAGAGGTGACGGGACCTGCCAAGGCTGAAGAATGGCAACTGTCTGCCCACACATTCTGCCATTTCTCCATGGATTTGTTATCTATGATTTCAGTTGCAGTCTAAAAGTGTGGATATTTGTCTTGCCTTTCTTAATGTACCACACTGGCTAACTCTTATCACTGTATGTTATTCTAATTATTATGTCATTAGTGGTTGTCAATCTCTTGTTGTGTCTAGTGTATGAATTAGACTTTACCATAGCTGTGTTTGTACAGGAAAAAAGCCAACTCCACAGTTCCACAGGGCTCTTGCAATTTACTCTTTGCAGAAAGGGGGCAGTACTGTACCAGACTTTGCAATTTGACAGACCACCTCTGATAGCTAAGGGGTCTTGGGCAAGCCTCAGCTCCCTCTTCTGGAGTACCAGAAGAGCAACAGGCTGTATTTTACTTTAAATAGAGCCTTATAAAGATGAATGTGAAGGTATATTTAAGTGCTTACTCTGTCTGCCTTGGATAGGCAATCAACTGAAGTTATTTTTGTTAGTAGTAAGGGAATAAGGAATATCTCAAAGTTAAAAGAGGCAAACACAGAGTAAAATAGGGTCTATGAGACAAATGTCCAAAATTCCTTGGCAATGACACCAGGAACCAGTTGGAAATTGAGTATTAAAATGGACCAACTCTTGTGGCTTCACTGGGATTGGAAGCTGTTTCTGAGCCTCTTATCAGAGGTAGATTGTGAATGTTTCTGAGAACAATAATGAACTTCACCTAAGGTTCTCTGCAGGTGAATTGAGGAGCATATTTCTTTCAGGGGACTGAGTTTGCAGTTCTATGTGCAGTGGTCAGAATCACCATAATTTAGATTTGACGATCCTGGGGATCTGGTATTTCTACACTGATAAGTACCCATCTTGAGGCGGTGGCTATGTCTGCTTTATTATGTCTTTATTCCATTGTCTGGCCAACCTCCTCCCACAAACTATTTTTGACTCCGATAGAGAGGAGGTTAAATGTTGTGGTGGCAGACTGAGGCAGACTGGCGTTGACCCTGAGTCGATGCCTGCCCATCCCTGAGCGACCTCAGGCCATTTTCTTTTCAGAGACAATTATCATCCTTCCTTCAATTCCTTCCCAAGCCACTACTTTGTTTGTACACATAGGCTAAGCTTTTAGAATGCAGATATTACAAAATAAAGGAGACAGAACCACACTTGTCAAATGTCAATTATAGTTCATTTGTTTTCTGCTAACTCTATCACCTAAAGAAACTTTTTATATGTGCCTATGTATGCACATATATATGGAGGTTAAAAAAATCAACATTGGGTGCCACCCATCTTTGAAGACAGTTTCTCATTGGCTTGGAACTCACTGGGTAGGCGAGGCTGTCTGACTAGTAATCCCCAGGGTCCACCTGCCTCTGCCTCCCCAGCACTTGGGCATACAAGTGTACAAGTGTGGGCTGGCACTGCCAGCTTTCTTCAGGTAAGTTCTGGGGATAGAGCTCGGGCCTCAGGCTTGTGAATCATTAAGCATTTTAATGACTGAGAAATTTTACCAGGCTTATAATCTAAAATTTTAAATCACATTTCTTAATTGTTCTGCCAACTTAATATCTATGGGCCAATTTATAGATCAGGAAGTCGGGGATTGAAGATTGAACACAACTAGGAAGTGTCGGGGCCAGGATTCCAGTACAGACCTGTTTATATGTTTGTTTTTTATCTAAAATACTTTTTTCTTTGAGTAGTATGATAATTGTAGTGGATTTTGAGCATTCTTTATCCCTGGGTTACAAGGTTGAGCAGTTTCTGGCTCTGCTTTCTTTGTGAACAAAGAAGGACATTGATGTCAGTCTCTGTGGGTCCAGCCACATCTGATCATCCAGAGTCAGTAGCTGCGTGAGTTGCAGTAGGAGTTTCAGAAATGTCTCTCTCAATATTGTCAACTCCCAGCCTGGAATGAAGCAGCTCAGGAAAACGGATACAGACAATCAGCAAACCCAGCCAACCCATCAGCCTCTCAGGGAACTCAGTGCTTGAGGCCAAGCTTGCTGTAGATCTGGAAGATCCTGCTGTAGTGAGTTCTACACATGTGGAACTGTGACTTGGGTCCGAATTGCAGAGGAAGGAGTCTGGAAGCAGTAATTGAAACACAGGGTCCATTTGTGTTGGATTAATCATTTGTCCTGTGGGAACCAGAGGATCTACAGGTGGCCTCTTTTGGTGGAGTCCCATCAGGGGCTTTCTGGTGAAGAGGAATTTGAGATGAACCTTGGCAGAAAGTTCTAGTAAGCTTTTTCATTTCTTGAGATCCCTTTTCCATTACATACCACCCCTACTCTCTCAGCAGCCCTTTCCTCAATGGATTTAGGACACCTCCCCAGTTCTTCACTTACACATTTCCCTTTTCTCCTCCTCTCCTTCCAGCACCCCAAACCCTGAGCTCCCCAGGCCAGATGCTGCCCATCCAGCCAGGCATGCAATAAGGAGACTGACCTCTTCTCTTAAGAGAAGCTGGCACCCTTTGGCTTGTGGGTTGGTTGGATGGCATCACCAGTAACAGCCCTGACTTCACGATGGGAATTAAAAACAAGTAGAGCAGGGGCTCAAGTAAACATGTGGAAAAAAGAAAAACACAACAGTTCGCTCCAAGCCAGTCCTTCAGGGTCCCTCAATTTTACATTCTCCCCCATCTCTACATTTTCCAGAGCTAGGTGGGTTCTGAAATGCCTCTTGGGGGAGACTTCTGCTCCTGCTCATGTCCCTGCTCTTTCCACTGGGACAATGCTGTAAAAGAATCCCAAGATGAATAGCAAGGAGAATTAGGGATAGATAATATTTGGACAAGACCATTTTGGTGACTATAGATAAAGGTATAGATAAAGAAAGGAATGGCTGCTTGATGAAGAGCAAAAAACACAGGCTTGGGGACCCCCACAAGGAAAGGCTTTTCTTGGCCATGGTTGTCTCTGGATTTTGAAGGGTATCACAAGCCTTCATTTTATCTGTGAAAAGAGCCCAGCAACTCCAGCTCTTATGGGAATGAGGGCTGGCCACATGCACATTCCCTTTGCTTTATTTCTCTGTTGGAGAGTCCATGGAAAGAGGCAGCTGAGACTGCATTTTGGAGTCCAGCCTCCTTGGTACATGGATATGTCCACATGGAAGGGATTTATGTCACGCATTTGGCTTCTATTCAGGGTTTCTCTGCCAAAGTTCCTCAATCACCTTGAGGGGATTCTTGTAACCACAGTTGGGATTTCATTGTTTACTGTAGGAGGACTTTGGGTGGGATGAAGTCTGCTTTTATTTCTGGCTCCTTCTCCCTTTCCTAGCTCTTACCACTCGACCAGGGATAAAAACATGTATTGATCTTAAACGCCCTATACTGAGAAGACAAGAGGATGAGACAAGGAGACTTTATTCTGAGCCATTGGATATTTCCACGTCCCTAAAAATGATTCATTTGTATGCTTAGGCAAAACACTTTGGCTCTAGCTTGCCTTTTCCATGTTCCTGGGAAGAGAAGGAGAGTGACTTCTCACAATGTGCTCACCTGTCCCCTGCATGGCTCAAAGCCTGCAGATACCATGCTCACACAGCAGTAGGAAGTGTGCAGAAGATTCCAGACTCTCAACACAGAGATGGGTGAAAAGCCATTCCTGTCTGGAGCCTCAGAAACTTTCAAAGCCCTGGACTCTTGCTGCTTAGGGAGGGAGAGGGGAAAGGACTTTCAGACATGACCCAGGCATAGCAGCTTGCAAAGGGGAGTCCAGCTCTTTCTAAAGCTCCTCGAGTCTCATTTTGCACTGAGTGTTTTCGAGACTGGGAAGTCCTGAGAAGAGGTAGCTCAGAACTGGGCTTAGGGACCAGTGAAAATTTGAACTGTTGCTTTGCGCAGAGGTTTCTAAAACACAAGAAAGCCGGAGAGGCTTGAGCTCCAGGGCATAGATGACCACTTCAGTCTCTTCAAACAGTTGACTCAGCTTAAGCCGTATAGATTGCAAGGGCAAGAGGGGCTTAGAAGTAAATCCAAGACCCGTGACCTTCTCCTGGTGTTCTGGGGTGAGGTGGGAGTTACATGTTGGTAGGTTTGGCAACCTGTAGAGGCAGCTGTGGTATCAGCTAGCTAACTCCTCATTTTACAAAACATCCTGTTCCAGTGGTCCTCAAAGTATGCCTCCTGGATCAGCAATGTCCACACCATCTGGGAACTTAGAGATGCCTATTCTCAAGTCTCAAGATGTACTCACTGGGTGGTAATCTCGGTTAGGAGCCCAGTGATCTGTTTTTGACAAACTTTCTGGGTGATTTTGAGTGTACTGCTCACTGGCAAGTCAGAAAGAGGGTGGGACTGGGATCTGAGGCAGAGTCAGCTTTTCCCCACACGATTCTCCTCTCTGGCATATCTTCAAATTCTGGATGTCATGCTGATCTCAGCACCTGGGAGGAGACTTGGCTTGGCTTTCATTTCACCTTCTTTTAAAATAATATCAGTCATGAGGAAAATGATATTTTGCTATATTTACAATTTGGAATAAGTTTATTGTTTTACTTTCCTAGGGAGAGATGGACCAACAAACATACAGAGAGAGACAGAGACAGAGAGACAGAGAGAGACAGAGGCAGAGAGAGATAACATACCAAGGGCAGCTTGGCAAACAAATGAATATTAGCGTTACAAGAATATGAGTGAGTCAAATTCAGCTGCAGCACCAAAAATTCCTCCTTCCACATGGGTTAGAAGCTGTGTGAATATAGTTCTATCCCAGCCTATTGCATGCTATACATGGGAGCACCTTCCAAGAGCAGGTGCAGCTGGTAGGATGTCGTGTAGCTAGGATGGGAGCTTGGAGGAGACATGGGCTGAAATCTCAGGTGAGAGTCTGATAATGGCCCCACTTCTTCTACAAGGACACAATGATAAGGCTGATCTCTCTCTCACTCTGCCTCTGTCTCTCTCTGTCGCTCTGTCTCTGTCTCTCTCTGTATGTCTTTGTACATGCATGCACACATGTACACATGATATGAATGTGTATGTGGGGGCATGTTTATGCCACAGTATATGTATAGAGGTCAGAAGACATCCTTTGTGTTGGTTCTTGCTTTCTACTTTATCTGAGAGCAGGCATCTTATTTTGCTACTATATATGCCAGAATAACTGGCCCACAGGCTTCCAGGTGTTCTCTTTCTGTCTCCAGCCTCATCATAGGAACTATAAGATTACATAAACAGCTACTGCGACTGACTATTCCTTGGAACCCAAACTCAGGTCCTTCCACTTGCACAGTGAGTGCCTTACTGAGCCATCTCCTTAGCCCAATAGGCTGGTATTATGAGTCACTGTCACTGTGATTTCAAAATCACGAGGTCATGAGGTTCACAGAAGGCAGAGTTCCACAATATAAATGTTGATTCGTACATCCAGCTGTGAGATATGCCCATTTTATAGATAAGGAATCTGAGGCCTGGCTCCAGGCTAGAAAGTGATCTTACCAGGCCACATCTTTACTCTCTGGCCTTGCCAAGTCACTCACCTTGCAGGACCCCATGTGTCATCACTAGCCACCTGGGAATGACTGGCTGTGTTGAGCAGATGACTTCCCAAAAGTGGCCCAGACCTCCCATTCTCTACCAGTGACACTTTTCAGCCTCATCCCTCAAGGCCAAAAATACACTATTCTTCAGAGGCTATAAGTCAGAGGCAGGGTTGCCAAACAAGGAAGGGCTTTGAATAGCTGAGCCATCTTTCCAGCTGAGGAAACCATTTTTATCCACAAGTTATGAAGACTGCCTGCAAGGAAGAAGGAAATGGGGGCAGGTCACTCTAGACCCTGTGAGATATTGAACTCTGATGGGAAAAAATTAGTACTAAAGTCTACCAAGCCACTAGGCTCAGCTTTCAAGCCATGCCCCTCTGTCCCTGTCACATGGCTCTTCACTGGGGGAACAGTCTGCCACGGTTCTTCCACGTTCAGCTTTCACTGTTCGACAAGCTCATTTGAGAGGACCTTCTTTGCTGACTGGGCGACATGCTTCATAATGTCGATACAGGTATTTAATGGGCCTTTGCCTATTGAACAATTCATATGAAGGTCGGTGAGTAACCCCCCACCTCACCCCTTTCTTCACCAACCCCCTGATTTTGTATAGTTCCTTGGTAGCATTCTTTCCAAAGAGGTGGGAGGACTGAGGTCACAGCTCTGCTTTCTCCTGGCAGACATGCTTTAATTAGGTTGCTAAATTAGCAGAAGCACTAGCAGCTCTTCTGTTTGCACAGACCCCAGGTCTGAGGCTGTCTTTGAACTTGTCATCTGTGATCTCATTGGTTTGCTTTCTTTCAAAGGAGCAGTGTTGGCCAGCTAGAGATTTTCCTGGCATAATTTTAGCTACCTATGAGTGTTTTCTATCCTGAACAGGGTACTATTGTGCTATTATGTGTGTGTACATATGTGTCTGTGTGTAAGGAAATGTACATGGTATGTGTGTATGTATGTGTGTGTTTGTGTATGTATGTATGTATGTATGTATGTATGTATGTATGTGTGTATGTGTGACTACATGTTTGTGTATGTAGGTATACATATTGGGTGTATCTGTGTGCATGTGTATATATGTATGCATGTATATGTGTCCATGTGCATGCATGTATATGTATGTGCATGTGTATGTATGAGTCGGTGTGTATGTATATATGAGTATGTGTGTGTTGTATGCATGTATATACAAAAGTATATGTATATGTGTGTGTACATTTGTATTTTTCTGAGTATACATGTGTATGCATATATGTTTGCATGTGTATATGTGCATATGTGCACATACCTGTGTGTATGTGTGGCTATGTGTGTATGTGTGTATTTGTATGTGCATGTGCTTGTATTTGTGTGTGTGTGTATGTTTGTGTATTTATGTGTATATGTGTATGTATTTGTATGTGTGTGAATGTGTGTGTGTACGCATGTTTTTGTGTGTGTTTATTGAGCACATGTCTCTAAGTATCTCCCAGATTAAAATAACCTCTTAATCTGGATTATCTCATTTCATCACAGGGCTTCAGTGAGGATGCTTTTGTTGCTAACCCCACTTAATAATGAGGAAATTGAGGCTCTGGGATTAAATATCTTTCCAAAACTGAGGGGTAAAAGTGGGCAGGATTGTCATGGAGTCAGCATCCAAGTCTGATTCTCAACTCCACCTTGGCAAAGCTGGTGTTTAAAGAGCCACCAGCAGCTCACTAGCATCACTTAGGGACTTGCTGTGGATGTTGATTTTCAGGTCTACTGAATCGGGAATCTGTATCTTGCCAAGATGCTTCCATTCATGTGCAGCATCACAGGACGTGCCCCTATTCAGTGACATCACTGATTTATGTTCTGTCCTGATTACAAACTACCCTTAGCTCTGGCATTCATCTGAGACAGCTGAGGTACTGAGTGCTCAGCAGCTTGTCTGGCACAGAGCTGAGATTTCATTTTGTGTCAGACTTAGTTCGGAAAGCCATGACAATCTCTATGCTCAAGTTGAGATATTAACATTTGCCACTTCCTGTTGTGGACCCAGAAGTACCTTAGATTCCTGGTGACCTGAAGGTGTCAGAATCTGACTTTCTGTCTCCTTTGTGATACTTCTACAGATGTTCAGCACATCAAGAGGAGAGACATTGTGTTGAAGAGAGAATTGGGTGAGGGAGCCTTTGGAAAGGTCTTCCTGGCTGAGTGCTACAATCTAAGCCCCACCAAAGACAAGATGCTTGTGGCCGTGAAGGTAAATCCTGGGGCACATGGGCAGCCAGGACGGGTTGGTGGTGGTCCAGTGAGGTGGAGGGCCATTAAGAGGATGGTGTTAAATTTGTCTCAGACTCCATCAGTGAGACTTTGTCAGGATTCAGTGCTACTTCCAATAGTCTGAACCTGACTTTGGTTTTAGAAGTCAATGACTGTAGTATGTAATGGGGTTGGGGGGGGGTATGTCTGGCGACAAATTCTGTCTGTGAAAGGGGAGCTTTAGATTATTTTCTTCAATAACTTGTGGAAGTGCTGTCAGCGTAAACAGGCATTTGGCCACACCTTAGGAGCAAAGCTGGATAAAGGGGACTGTCTGATGAGTCAGGGAGGGCCCGTTTCAAAAGGTACTAGACACCATAGGGAACAGAGGGAGATAGGGTTGGGGTGGTCCCATAATTAGCACCTGGAACTGATGAGGTTGGGATAAATTCTAAAATTTCTGCTATGTCATTTGAGCTCAGATCCCAAGAATACATGCAGGGGGTGGCCACAGTTGCAGGGGGCCTTTAACCACAGGGCAGTGAACCAGTGAGGCTCCAGGCAGGTTTGCAGCTGGGAAAGCATGGAAGAAGCTAGGTTACCATCAGTTGCCTCCCTCTACCTGGCTCCAGCAGAAAGTCTTCTATCTGCACACCAGTGCTCAACAAGCCTTGACATATTTACAGAACAAGTGTCAGATGGACTCACTGAGGTCTGGAACCAAACTATAGAGTCAGGAGAATAGAGTAGCCTCCTTTCCTGCACCAGAATATTCTGAGGTCCCTGTGGAGTTTGCACGATGTTCTTAAAAGTCAAATGACCTTTGAGGTGGGGATGGAAGACAAGGCCACTGAGGAGGACACTCATTGGGACCTCAACATGATCTCATCTCTAGTACTGAATTGCTCCATAGAAACTCAGTCATCAGTTTATGAATTTTTGACTTTTGGGTCTCTGTATCCATAGTCATGGGTATCTCTCTGTAGGTTGTCTCTGCCCACAGAGGGTGACCATTTGGGCAGATGCAGATGATATAGTTCACTGTACCACGTGGCATGGGCATCAGAGTGAGAGCTTGGATACAAATCTCAAACCCTTCTCTGATCAACTATATGAACTTGAGTAGAAATTAAGCTGAGCTTAAGTGTTCCACTCTGGACTATACGAGTAACAATATCTTCTCAAAAATGTTGATGATTAAGTAGATGCTCAATAAAGAATAGTAGTGGTTTTTAATTTCTGTATTTATTCCTGATGTTGATAACACTGATATATTTAGGCACATCATATATGACTCATTGATCATTTTTTTAGCTATATATAAAGCTTACCATTTTTTCCTCCAAAGGACCAGAGACTAAATCTAAATACTTAAGTGCTGAAGACTATGTGCTGCTGCATCTCTCAGCCTTGCCTGTGCAGTGGGAAAGCAACACAGGCATCACGTGAACCAGCCATGAGCAGCTGTTTTCCAAGATAGATATTTACAAAAACAGGCTTAGATAGCTGATTTCTGATTTGAAAGTCAGTAGCTAGAATATTGCCCTACAAAACGATAATCATTGTTGTTATTGTACATTCTTGGAATCAACTTGAGGGTCTTAGACAAGGCTTGTAGAAAGGTTTCTTATTTTATCTTTAACCTTAGTGTCTGCTCTGCTCTGTTATGTTTAACGAGAAGGATGGCACTTGCCTACTGGCTGTCCCAGTATCTGTCTGGGAAGTGGAATAGGAACCAGTTTGGAAATTTTCAGCAGGAGTGAAAACGATGACTGAGAATCACAGGTCTTAGTTCGGTCTGTGGAGAGTCTCGCACAGTGAGGCACTTGCCAAAGTGTGTGATGAAGAAAAAAAATGAAGAAAGGGTGTTTCTGATTACACCCTTTCTAAAGGCTCTCCTTCTCCCCACGGGCCTGGGAAACTCACGAGATGTGTGCTCTGGAATTTGACACCATTTGTCAAGCAATGGAGCTGTCTAGCCCAGCCTGCAGAATTCCATCTTCTCCAAGACCACCCAGGAATGGGAGTTCCTTGTTCTCTGTCCTTTCTGGATTCTCATCCTTTTGCAAGTTTTTCTCTTCACTCTGTCCTCATGTTGATACAGGTTAATTCTATGCTTCTGGAGGACACTGGCAAGCATATCCCAAGATTAGGTTTCCTCAAAATTGGGTGTGAGTTTTTCAATCTGTTGGTGAGTATTTTTTTGCCCAGCAGTTGATATGATGGGAACAAAGGTGTGGCAAGCACAGCCTGATTTTTTAAGGTGTGTGTCATCTGCTGAGGAGCTAAGACAAATACCTGCCAAAAAATGGAAGATGGGACAAGACAGAGCATAATTTGTGTATAAACAAGGCATTAAACTCCAGATGATCCTAGGCATGCAGTGAAACAACTTCCTAATACCCATCATAAACTATGAATATATTAAGACAGAACCAGCTGTTGGTAGCACAGAGCAATAATCCCAGTACTCAAGAGCCTGAGTCAGGAACATCATGAGTTTGATGCTAGCCTGGGATACATGGTGAGATTCTGTTTGGAAAACAAAGATATAGATATAGATATAGATATAGATATAGATATAGATATAGATATAGATATAGATATAGATATAGATTAGATATAGATTAGATATAGATACAATTATACATAGACATAGATACAGTATACAAGATATAGATAAATAGATAGATAGATAGATAGATAGATAGATAGATAGATAGATAGATAGACAGACAGATAGATAAGTTGTTTATCATGTCCTAGCTATGCAGTATGCTAAAGAGTAATGACTGTCTCCTTGGTTATCTCATAGTTGACAGAGAGCTATGGCTTACTGCTGCCACCTTTGTTTTATCTTAAGAGAGAATTGAATCACATTCAGTAGCCTAGGGAAAGGTCAAAATTCTAAAGTCAAAGTTAGATTTCTACTAAACGTGTTTTCTTTCAACTGTCAGATGCCAGGGATTCTATGTAATCATCTCATGGTTTCAAATTGATGACATCACTTTATATAGTGATTTAACAACCAGTCCATGTACACAGCATTGGCACTCAAACAAAGCTCTTGCTTGGAAGGTGGGAGACACTTTCTTATTATGCATATACAATCTGCTCCCTTCTATTTGCCCTCTCTCTGTCATTCTGTATTCAGTTCAGAGTAAGCCTCAAGGTTCTTTTAGTACTCAGATATCCATGTGCTTTAACCCGTTGGAATTTTTCTGTCTGTGAATTTTTTTTTTAACTTTAATGACCATGTGGTTTATTTCCAAGATGCCAAATTGGTTTCTCATTTTTGTTCTTTTAGCTTTATGTCTTATTTATCTTTGTTTTTATTGTCTATGTTGGTGGTTTTTCTTTTTCTTTTCTTCTTCTAAGAAAAGATTGAAGCATATGTAGCCCTGGCTGACCTGGAATTTTCTATATAGCCCAGCCTGATCTCAGACTTAGTGCTAGGATTATAGGCATGTGTTACCATGACTGACATAAATCTATATTGGTCATACATTTTACTTGTGCATATGTGTACATGTGTGTATGCACAGCACCTATGTGTGGATGCCAGAGTACAACTTTCAGGAGTTGATAATCTTCTTTTACCACATGAGTTCAGGAGATTCAACTCATATCTTCAGGCTTGATGACAAGTGTCTTTTCCTTCTGAGCCATCTTGCTGGCTTATGCATTGTTTTTGTAAGAAGCAATTATTTCTTCATTTTTTTGGAGAATGTCCTTATTTCAAAATAAATATGGGCCTGGTCTGCAGGAATTCATATTCTTGTTTTGACAGTTCTCACAACTTGGGTTTTGCATGATATTTCTTTTAATACATCTGAGCCTCAGCATTTGGATTTCTCTGGGATTGGAGGGTTGTTTTGATCTGTGTGGAATGCTCATGACTTCCAGTTATAGAGATTTAAATTGGAGCAAGAACTGAAAGCATTTGTGCAACAATCTGAGGACAGAATCTCAGGGTTTGGGAGTGGTTTATATATTTTGTATTTATCATTTACAAAGTTTAATACAGGATCTCTCAACTTCAGCACTTTTAGCAGAGTGCAATAATTTGCTGTTGGTAAGCTGTTGATTTCCTTACATAGTGTTTAGCAGCCTTTTTGTCTCTGCCCAGTAGATGCCAACTCTCATTGTAACAGCAAACATGCCCCCAACATTGTCCAAGGCTCCTAGTAGAGCACAGAGGGCAAAGTCAGCATTAGTCAGCACACTTTCAGTGGTGAAATCAAGGAATTATAGGCTACTTAGGAGAGCTGGGAATTGGAGAGGTGGTCTTTCCCAGAGAAAAACACATCATTGGTCATTCTAATGGTCAGCCCTGAAAACATACAAACAAGTAACATTATTTGAACTCAGCAAGTTATATTTGGAAATATGTGGATGTATGTATGTACACTTGTACATATATATATATATATATATATATATATATATATATACATACATACATGCATTCAGGCATACATACATACATACATGTATGCAATTACAGTTGATGAATAAAGAGACCATGAATGTGAAAGAGAGTGGGAAGGAAGGAAAGGAAAGGGAGGAAAGCTATAATTAAAATACAATCTCAAATATAAAGAAAAAAAGAGAAGAAAAACAAAACAAAAACTCACCAAAGTAGTGATTTTAAAAACTGTATCAGTGTTTATAAAATACTCTACTAGTATTTGACTATTTTGTTTAAAATTGGCTTGCACTTTATTTGAAGAAAAAATATGCAATAGTCTTGACATTATTAAGTAGCCTCAGGCCACATGGTATAAATTATTAGTAGAACTAGATTCAGATTCCTTATAAACTCTCTGATGTTTTTCTTCCATACTTGGAAAAGAGACTCCTTTAGTCTATACCTTTTACTGTTTTCTCATTTTATTTTCAAATGATTTTTCTTCCACTGCTAGTTAGTTTTTAGTCATTGATGCTTAGAATGTCTTCACAAAGTATTCATCCTGGGGTCTAAGGAAACTGCCTGATTCCCACTCATATTTAATTGTGTTTTTGATAGTGTTTCATTACACCAAGTGATGACATGATCAAGTTTAACTCTCTTGAGTAAATTTGTGTGTAATCATAGTGGATTCCTGGTAAGTTTCTGTCCCAAACTCTTGGGGACAGAAGTATTTCTGTAGGTAACCAGACACCAGTCAGTATGCTCTTCAGAATTGATGGCCAGTACCATCTCAGCTGCCTAGTTACATCTCTACAGCTCTGTTGAAGGCTCTATGACCATCTGATCTTCATCAAATGAAAAGGTCTAAGGGTACAGAAAGGCCAGTGAGATCGAAGCATAATAAATGGGAGGGGCGTGGATTTGGGGAGAAGAAGTAGAAAGAGATGGGCAGAGCTGATATCTTGAGTCCATGACTGTTAAGAAGTTGGGATTTCATGCTGAAGACAATGGGAAGACAATGACATACAAGAGAGGGGCATCTGTTCATGTAGTGAAGCCTATCTTTCTCCTGTGTAAATCTGTGAATCTCATGAGGAGAAATGCAGCAGGTGCTAAGGAACGGAGATAAAAAAAAATGATTTTCACAACTATAATAGGTCATTTGTATGTGAGTGCATGTGAGTATATGCTTGCCCACCCAGCAGTGTGCACATTCCTGTATGTGTGATAAAATGAGTTGTAAGGTATTAATGAAATCCCAATGAGAACATCCCTTGAAGTATCCTCCCCCGACTAGAGAAAAGGCAAGTGGGAGGCAGCCGTTGGCCAAAATGAAGATGTCAAATGCCTGGGAAGGGGTTGGGCTGCTAAGCACATTTGATTCTGACTCACCCATCTTACTGAACAGCCTAGCCGAGCCCCATCTCCAGGGCTGAAGTTCTTACAGGAGCTGGCTTATGTGGAGGACAAGACCAGAAGGGAAATACCCTCTACATTTTGAAGGGAAAAGAGGAAGATAAGGAATAAGCTTCTAGTTCACTTTGGCTATGCTTACTATTCAAAGGGGCCCATCCAGGAACATCCCCAAGTTCAGGCTACATGGCAAGACCCTCTTAACTATGCCAACAATTGGTGGCTATGATAAACATCAACTCCATCCCATGCCACCGCGTGGTGACCCATTTTGCAGTTGCCCAGCAACCAAGGAAGTATTGAATATAAAATCCTATGAGTGGGGCCAGAGAACTTTTGGCCCAGTTTCTCTTCCCATTATTCTCCTGTCATCCTTGTCCCAATTGCATTAATCTCTGGGGACTGTGGCCACTGACAGCTCTGGCTCCCAGTTGCTACACCCCTCACTTGGACAGTTACATAGGAACTTCAGGTTTGACTCACCAGCTGGAAAACCCAGTGTGAAGGAAGAGGGAAGTGGTGTGGAAGCCACAGAGACAGCAGTTATATTGTGCCACATTTCTCAAGAGGAACTCTGTCTGCCTTGCAGTTCAGGGTGCCAGCCTGAGGGACAGACACTGGTTGTGACAGCTCAAGGGCTGAGAGCAGAAATATCCCATGGCTGCCACTAATGTCGGGGCTGTGGGAGAGAATGATTTAAAGAGATGGAGAGAGGCCATTTGGCCGCCCCCAAATCTGATCTACTTTTCTCTCTTATAAATCCAATGCTCACATAAATCTTCATACTCTCCCATCCCACCCATGTTCTGTTCCTCTGTTTTTTTCCCCCCATTCCTCATGAAAATAAATGATTCACACTCAGTCACCTTATGCCTACATTTTATCCCATGTAGCTCAGGACTGTGGCAGGGAGGTGGGTCACCTGGAAAGGTTGTTTTTTTCCCCATAATACTTTGGCTGACAAGCATTTGTTCATGTAGTGGGTAGTCACTGCAGATTTTCCTT
Source organism: Arvicanthis niloticus (assembly GCF_011762505.2). Lineage (NCBI taxonomy): Eukaryota > Metazoa > Chordata > Mammalia > Rodentia > Muridae > Arvicanthis > Arvicanthis niloticus. Next base: position 49,903,089 of record NC_047658.1, on the reverse strand, counting down.
TATTCTTAGGTATCCCACCCAGAGCTGAAGTGATCATCACATCGGGTCATATGTCTTGGGAACTGGGGTTGTAGCTCAGTTGGCAGGCTTCTTGCCTACCATGCACAAAGCCATGGGTTCAATCCTCAGCAATGCATAAAACCAGTCATAGTGGAATACCGCTGTAAATCTTAGGGCTTTGAAGGTGGAAGCAGGAATCTAGGGTCATTCTCAGCTATAGCATAAAACTGTGTCAAAAAAAGAAAATTAGGTCTGGTAAAAATCACCACTGGGCTGGGAAAATGAATCTAGCTTTATTTTATTTTATCTTTGGCCTTTTTGCTTGGAAATCTTTACCGGAGGTAGCTGTTCTGACGTCAGCCCACACTCTCTTTCCAAGCTCAGTTCATTACATGTGTACATCCCTTCACTCTTTTGCCTGCTATTCCCTAGTGAACTTGTCTATTAACAAGTTCCTCGAATAAATTAATTCAAGTAGATGAGCTGGGGTGAAAAGTATTCTGGAATCTGGATCTAACCCATAACGTGTTGCTCAATCTTTGGCAAGCTGCATGTGTGTTGTGGGCCTGAATTTTCATATCTATAAAATGGGAAGGTTGTACTAAGTAACTTTCAGTATTTTTTTGTTAGTAGGCCATTTAATTGAGAACATTTTATGGTAAAATCTTTTAAATTTTCCAAAGAAGGGAAGGTGATGCTGGTTGAAGTTGGGGTGGGGCTTCAGGTCAGGAAGTCACACTTGCTTTGATAGCCCTGGAGGCTATTGCTACAGAAGTCTGGGGTACTGTGAATTTCAGCAAAGGATTGCTCCTGTCTGTTATTTTTCCTATCATTTACAATGTGTGAACATGGGCTGGCTCTTAAACAGACTTGACCTCAGGTTCTCCAGCTACAGAACTGTGCAATGGGGAAGTGAAGGGGTGGATAGCTTTTTCATGGTAAGCATACATCATCCCTGATGTGCAGTGGTTACTGAGAAGTTAGAGAGGTTCACTTAGTCCATTCTTGGCAGGTTCATGCCACTGCAGCTTGGGAATCCAAAACAATTGGCAGATTTCAACCAATGGAGCTGCAGCTGATGGACGAAGATCTTTAGCTAGGGAAGATTTGCAGCACCTACATGGCCTGTCAACTTTGTCTGCATCATCAGAAAAGGCCATACATTTAGCAGAGAGAGAGCATGCAAATCAGTATCTAGTCACTTTAGAGTCTCCATGGCCTGAAATCAAGGGCTGGTTTTAGCCTTACTTCTTGATTACCTAGTGGTCATTATGTACTGAATTACCTTTATGGCCTTAAGGTAATCATGAGGAGTTGGGAAATGTGTAGGCGTGCCTGCATAGGCTTTTTCTCTGGCATAGAGCTCTTCTCTGAACAGACTATCCTTCAACTTGGACAGCACTGCCTATCCTCAGGATGGCAGTTCCATTTTGGTATACTGGGATAAACACCATGACTAAAAGCAATGTGTGGCTGAGGGCTTTAATTCATCTTACTGATTACAGGCCATCATGGAAGCCAGGGCAGAGACCATGGACGATGCTGCTCACCAGCTTGCTCCTATGTTCACATGAGGTTATTTTTTCTTACGCATCACAAGACTAGCTGCCCAGGGTTGGCACCATCCACAGAGGGCTGGACCCTTCCCCCTTCAATCAGTAATTAAGAAAATGCCACACAGATACACTCAGAGGCCAATCTGATGGGGGCAATTCCTCAACTAAGGTTCCCCCTTCCTGAGTGTGTCAAGTTGACAACCAAGATTAGCTATCACAGTAGTGTCCTGTTCACTGTCTCTTATATGCATTAAATATGTTTAGTTTTGATGTCACACTCCCCATCTGATGCTAAAAACCCCAACTGGGTATTGTATACTCTTTTTACTGTATTATTCTTTCTTGAATAAGAACTGGTCAGGTCTGTACTTCTCTCTAGATCACATTTGGGCCTGAAATCCTTGTAGGACAGAGTCATAGAATCTTGGCAAAGTGTCCCCCATTGGCTCACCTCTTCACCATCCTGCACTGGGCTTTGGTAGCTATCTCCCAAGTCTTGTGTGCATTTAAGACTTTCATAATTTAAATGCAATCCCACTTTCCCCATAGAAATTCTGCTAAACCTTTGGTTAGAGAACACAGTGCCTTCTACAAGCCAAGTGTTCACTCTCCTCTGCCAATACAGTCTCTTTCACCATTAAGACACAAAGACTCAAAGGATGAGTGGGCATTATGACACTGCCTAATAATATTCATCATGGGTCTAGAAGGATATGGTCACAGTTTTCACTAGCTGGAGAACATAGCTCTCTGCTCTCTGTGTGCACACTGATTTACAAGGATAAAGCAATTGGGGTGGTGCAGTTCAGTCTACTGTATCAGAGGGAGTTGTTCTGTAAAGGAAGATTTAGTAATAGGAGTCTCTCAGGTCTTCTATCTCATAGCATTGTTTCCTGCCATTCATAATGAGGGAGGTTTGGGGATGGAAGATGAACAGAGATTGGGGTCACTGGCCAGAGCCTAGGATGTGGGTCTCTCCTTTGACAGGAATCAAAATGCTGACTGAAGAAGGGGTTCACCAGTGTGCTTTGCCTTTATGTTTTAAAATAGATCATATTTGCTCTGTGTCCAGATGGATGTGGTAACAGTTTTTACCATCTGGAGAAGATAGCTCTCTTGCCCCCGGTTGCTAAAAACTGATGTTTTGTGGTTCTCAGGCCCTGAAAGATCCCACTTTGGCTGCCAGGAAGGATTTCCAGAGGGAGGCTGAGCTGCTCACTAACCTGCAACATGAGCATATTGTCAAGTTTTATGGGGTGTGTGGTGATGGGGATCCACTCATCATGGTCTTTGAATACATGAAGCATGGAGACCTAAACAAGTTCCTCAGGTAAGCAAGATGGGACAACTGTCTTGTCCCCCTCTCTCAGTTTCATGGAGCCTTTGTAGTCTTCTGTGTAGTCAGAAATCATACTTGCCACTGTGAGCCCAAGTCTGAAGATGACGAATAAAAAGCATCTGCCTTTCCCTTCCTTCTTCCTTCTTTTCTTTCTCTCTTTCTTCCCTCCCCATCTTTGATACTTTCTGGACTCATACTTACTATATAGCTGAGAATGACCTTGAACTTCAGATCCTCCTGCCTCCATCTCTCCTGGGATCTCAGGTGTGCACTGCTGTAACTGGTTATGTGGTGCTGAGGATGTATTCCAGGCATGCACTTGAGAGACAGACAGACAGAGAGAGAGAGAGAAAGAGAGAGAGAGAGAGAGAGAGAGAGAGAGAGAGAGAGAGAGAGAGATCCCCAGACCTAACCCTTTCATTCTCATGTGTCATCTCCTTAGCAGATGGACATGACCTTTTGTATTCATGACGAGACCCCCTTTTGTACTTTTCTTCTTGGCTCCCAGATGGACTGAGAAGAAGAATAAAATGGGATATATATCACATGTGGTCCCAGGTTGAGACTCGTGAACCCTCCTGATTCTAGGACTACCTACTCTCTTACCCCAATGTGGCAAAAATCTCACTTGCCATGTGAGATTAGTATCTTACATCTACCCTGAAAATCCCACAACCATCGACGTTTTGATGAAGAGTATGATGTCATCAAAAAGTAAAGATAGTTGATGAAGAAAGGGCATTTTGTATTCAGGTAAACACTGACTGTCAGCATTCAGACTTATAGAAAGGAAAGAAAAAAGTCAGACTTGGCAGAATCTTCAGATCTCTCCTTATGATTTAGATTTCTAAATAAATGGCCCTAGAGATACTGAGAAAAACCACAAGATTCTCTAAATCTCTGGAACTTGAATTCATAATGAAATTGGCTCCTGGAGAACTTAGTCCTTAGCGTAAGAGACATGGGGTTTATCTTAATTATAACTGGGTCAAGTTATAAGTGTTTCATGGAGTTGTTGCTAGAAGCATTACATGACAATGTGTATATAATGCCTGCATGCATTTTTTGCATGTAGCCAATAGTTGCTATTATAGAAAAAAACACTACTATTATTACTTTATAAGAGTAAAGAATCATGGTAGTTTCCAGTCTAGAAGGCATTGCATCTCAGTGTGCAGAGTCTCCCTCATCTTGTGCTTTTTTCGTCTGCCCTAGTTGGCACCACAACATATTCTCCAGGGATACAGCTGATTCTCCCATCCTGAGTACAACAGAAGGGTTCAACAAAGCCCCTAGTATCTTTAAGGAAACACAAACCAAAAGAGAGAGTAACATCTCTTGCTGTAGTGACTAACTACTTGACAAGAGGTCACTTAGGGGCAGGAGGATTTATTTTGGACTCACAGTTCAAAGGGATATAGTTTATCACGGCAGAAAACATGGTGCTGTCATGTGAGGTCAAATCATATAGGCAGTCAGGAGTAGAGAGTGTTTAGAGCAGAAAAAATTTGGGTTATAAAGTGTACAATGCCTCCATATCAATGACAGTGAACTACTTCCTCTAGCAAGGGTTCCCTTCTCAGGGGTTCCTAACCTCCAAAAAAAAAAAAAAAAAAAAAAAAAAAAAAAAAAAAAAAAAAAAAAAGCCACCCTCTGTTAGTAGAGCCCAAATATTTAGACACATAGACACATGAATATCTGGAAGCATTTTATGTTTAAGCCATAACTGATAGAGATGGCATAAAGCTGTGCTGCACTGAATCACTCACCCCTTGATTCTCTGTGGCAGGAATGTAGGAAGAACTTAGTGATCCTTCTGTGTCTGTCTTTGGACTCACTTCTTGAAGACAGCATGGGGAGTCTATTCAAATTAAGGTCAACGGTCTCTCCAGGCATTTCTTGTCAGCTTAATACCCAGATTCTCAGGAGGTTCCAAGATTCTCACCCATCTTCCTAGGCTCTGTTAATCAAGGCTAAGCTTTTCCAAAACTCCATGTTGAAAGCCTGGGTCACAGCATCTCTTGCTAGGAGCTGACTTAACAGGCTGCTCTCCCAAATGCCCACTTAACCCCCAGGGTCAGTTCTGCCTATTAGCATGTCTCCTGGTTGGTGGTGTTTGAGACTGCAGGAGTGTGCCTTGGTATACTGGGGTGGAAACTGGCTTCCTGACTCATCCCTGGCTAGCTGATGCAGCTGCTTTCCTAAGAAGGGGGAGAGAGGAAGCCCACCAAATTTAATAAACAGAGTGTGTTCCTATTTAATGGTGCCTTTCAGTGGAAATTGGAGAAGCAGTAAAGCAGGCTGGGGCCTCCCTGTACACCAGGGCTCTTTGGTCCTCCACTTCATAAATAAGGGCCCTGGGTGTGGTTATGGCTCATTGGGCTTTCTGCAGGAAAGAGTGAACACTAAAAGTGACCGATCTGACAGGGCAGGGTGTTATCATAACACAGCCAGGCTTGAATCTAGCATGGAGAGAGTGTTGGGCTCCCAAGACCTCTGCTTTAGAGTCAAAGTGTTTCTTTATCCTGCCTTACTTTTGCTGTTGTGAAATGGTTATGGGTATGGAGCTAGCCTTATGCCACTTTACAGCTGGGGGCTGCAGACAGCTTGTCAGCAGCATCAGCACTGGAAGCTTGTCATAAATGCAAACGAATGAACACTGCCTGGCCAATCAGAGCTCCAAGGGGTGGAGCCTTAAGATCTATTTAAAATCCTTCTTGATGCCCCTTTTGGCAGCTCTCCTTTATAATCATAGATAATAATTTGCAGTATGTCTCTGGACTACCATATAGCTATTCTGAGATATCTAGGACTTTGGTTGAGATTTCTGATCATTTTGTGCCTCAATTTTTAAAAAATCAGGCTAGGAAGATTAAACAAATGTCTTTAAAACTATCAGAATAGTGCTTGACATATAGTAAGGGTTAGTGGTTACTTTATTAATTATTCTATAATAAGTACCTAGCACCTGGGAAGACCTTGGGAAGTGGTTAGGTAGTGAAAGAGAAAGTTTGCTCTCTACCATTTGAGTACATCTGTGTCATCTTAGTGGGGAATTTGTAGTTTTACCCATAGCCATACTCAAAATAATTTGGGTAGATAGAAATAGGGACAGGCCACCCAGAAAGGGATTTCCTTCATTTCTGAAGGATGTTTCAGAGTCCTGAAAATCTCAAAGTCTTTACCTTTGATAGGCTGAGTTCTCTCTGTTCCTGCCACTTTTCCTCCTTACAGGGCCCACGGGCCAGATGCGATGATCCTCGTGGATGGACAGCCACGTCAGGCGAAAGGGGAGCTAGGACTCTCTCAGATGCTCCACATTGCCAGTCAGATAGCCTCGGGCATGGTGTACCTGGCCTCCCAGCACTTTGTGCACCGGGACCTGGCCACCAGAAACTGCCTGGTTGGAGCCAACCTACTAGTGAAGATTGGAGATTTCGGCATGTCCAGGGACGTCTACAGTACTGATTACTACAGGGTAAGGAGGCTTTCCCAGCTGCAGGACTCAGTCGCTGAGCTAGTGCCTTGCTTACATGTCTGTCATTGTCCATTTACGCTGTCACTATGGTGCAGATGTATGCACACGCATGCTCACCAATGCACTCAACAGTTCTCTTTCAGCCACTCCTGCATCTTGGCATATCATCTTATATTATTATCATGGTAGGCCATTCTTCCTTCCTCTTCAACATTAGACTAAACTTTTTCTATACATGTCAATAACCTGCACATTATGTTCCTACTGCTTCACAGTTTATTCTTTATGCAAGCAGAGTTGAATACATATAGATGTATGTTCAAATGCACACCCAATTAGTCTAACTTGGTGCTATGTCAATAGTCCAACCCATCCCCTGATCTAGCCTCATTCACAACATGTTTTATTCTCTAGAATTTCCTCATGATTATATGAGGGTAATTGTGTTTCAAAAGGTAGATCTTTATGGAAAGTGGAAACTAAAGTAAACTAGAAGTAGCTAGTATACAATCCTACTGGCTTTGGAAAAACAAGAAAATGAGGCATTTTGCCCATTTCTGGCTTTGGAGAAATAATGGTCTTAGGCTGATTATGAGGAAGTTTTATTTGCGTACAGTTATCTACCTCCTACTTCAAGATCTTACTTTGCTTCCATAATCATGGTTTACTCTCATTTTGGGGGAATCGCCTCACTGGGGAACAGTGAGTTTTCCTGTGTTATGGCCAAGCTAAAGGTAAATGGCCACAAATGTCTCCTTTTCTAGAAAGAGAAGCATGGGTACAACTCGATATTCACAGACCCGCAGATGGGTCCTGTCATTGGGACATACATTTTTCTGCAATAAGGAAGATTTATGTTGCCCATATCAGTACTCACCTGTAATCTCAAGAGTTGGAAGTTTGAAGCAGTTGGATCTAGAGGTTAAGGACAGTCTTCACAGAAAGAAGTCTCTATGAATTAAAAAAAAAAAAAGAAGAAGAAGAAGAAGGAAAAAATTAAAATATGGAAGACTTACTTTGGGCATTTTGCCTAAAGGAAGGGTTTGGATTTGTGATATAGGAGACAGAAGGACAGTATTGTGGAGCAGAGAGTGTATTCATCTGTGACATGTAAACAAAATACCATAGACCATGGAAATTACTTTTCAACTTTTCAGAGGCTCAGGCAATATCTATGTCTGGTGAAGGTTGGCTCCATGGTTCATAAATGGCCTTCATATCGTATCTTCCTTGGTAGAAGAGACAAAGGATCTTCAAAGGTCCCTCTTGTGAGGTCACTAATTCTAATGAGGGCTAATGATTTAATGCCTCTAACCAATGTCTACTTCCAGGCCTGTTCCTATGCCATTACCTGCTGTCCTCCTGCTATGAACCAAATGTTTCTTTTAGCTTTAGGACTACAGAAACATAAACATTCAGTTCGTAGCAGGAGATTGGGAGCCATTTTTCTGGTCCAGGCAGGAAAGAAATGATTGCTTTGTGAACTATTATGATCTTGTTGGCCTCAGCTTGGTAATCCAGGAGGGTGGGATTTGAGGCTGGCAAGTACACACTTGTTCGACTTATTTGAATGTCCTTGTGACGTTATGATGCATGATTTGATCATTCAGATATGATACTGATTACTCAAGGAACTCCACTTTAGTAACAGCGCAGAGGATTTTTTTTTAGAAATGCCTTTTATGACTGCAGAGTGTTTTGTTCAAGGATGGCAAATGGCATGCTATCATGAGCACACAGGAGGCAAAGTAAACCAAATCAAGAGAAAGCAGACTATCCCCAGCAAAGTGGCCAGTCTTAGCCACCCTCCTTACCAAGTATCTTCAGAAAAAGGAATGGGAGCATGATGTAGCAAACCCACAGGTTGGTGGTCAGAGAAGACCTATTAGGATATACTGAAGCACAGTCTTTAGAATCTAGACAGTTCTCCCCACCACACATATCCAAAGTCTGGATGTGGTTACTTAGCAGGTATATGGGGCATAAGGCTTAGCTGAAGTCTGCACCATTTAATTGCCTTTCACTATATATAATGAAGTTTTTTTTCTTGACTGGCTAAACTCAAAACTATTGTAGGGATGATAAAAGTAGGGGGAAGCTTACTGCTTTTTGTTTGTTTAGATTTCTTTTTCTGAGTAGAGATATTTAATTATACTTCATTGGTTTCTCTGGACCCTACCAGGTCTTAGGGAACCATAACAGACTAGAACATATAAGCGGAGATTTGAAATTGGCTTTTTGGATTGTACTTAATATTTATTCTTTGGTTTAAAGGTAATAGATAGATAGATAATTAAAAAGGAGCACACTCCAAATGGTACACCTTTATTGTTGCTCTAGCCACCATTAACTTTACTCTTACTCCTAGGAAAGCATCAAAAATTAAACCCATCTCATTTTTGGGGGTGTCAGGAGAGATATGAGGAAGTGAAGTCAATGGGAATTGTCCACAGTCCAGGTACCTTGAATTCCCTCTTCATGAGCTCTAAGTCAGGCTGTTAGCTGAAACTAGATGGCTTGAAAATATATGTCTTTGGTTCCAAAGAAGTATGAAATAAGGAAGGCTAGCTATTCCAGTGAAATTCAGCTCTGCTGGTAGGTAAATCTAGAGTGGTCACACAGAAAACACGGATTGTAAAATCCCTTTATACTTGTTTACCCCCATGCCTTGAGGTATGCTTAACCTACGCCCCACCCCCCCGCAACACACACACTCCAAATCTTTTGAAAAATGAAAGATAGGAATACATATGCCATATGCCTGAGGTCACAAAAATATCCCTAAAGTCTTGGACTCTTTGGAAGACATCGTTGTTACCAAAGAATTCTTGGTCTGCTTTGTTCACTCCCTAATGTTTAGCCATTATCAGCACCATGTGCTCAATGCTTCAGTTCAATTTTCTTATTTTGAAAATTAGGACAGAAATATTTACTCAGCAGAGGTATGTTTATGTTAAGCAAGCAACTTAGCTTGTGTGAAGCACTGGTAATGCAATACTTGCTAGACAAACTATTGCTTTTACTGTCTTCTCAGCACTCCTTACACCCAAAGCAAGAACACTCTGGAGATAGTCTCATTTCCAGATGTGATTCTTGGATCAGGAAGAGGAACTCCTGACCACTGGAAAATAAACTAGGCTCATATAGCTACACTGAACGAGGAAAGTTAAGATGATCACCTCAAGGAAAATTCCTTCCCGAGGTTTCAACTTCCATAGAAACAGTGGGTCATCGGCATTGCCCTTCTATCTGGACAGTGTTTGTATGCTCTCGCTTCCAAAGCATAGAGCTGTGCCTAAATTTGAAAGGTTTATGCAAGACTTTCTTGTTCAGTATATACTGGCATAGGCTCCAAGGACTGTGGTGATTTGTCAGAGAGACAGAACACCATGATGGACGCTCTCTGTAAGCTGGGTCAAATTTCCGTTGCTCTACTATTTTTGATTACTAGAACCAAGAACTTACTGACCACTCAACTTGCTGACTAATGTAGATAAACACAGATAATTTAGGTGTTTGTGTGCATTCAAGTTCACATGTGCCTGTGTTCATGTATGTGTCTGTCAGCCTGGGCTTGCTTGCTCTGAAAATTCTAGAATGCACACAGGAGAGGTCAGGAGGAGAGGTAAAGATAAAATTCACTTTATATTTTTTTTCCTTTTCATTTTTAATTTCTTAAAACAAAGAGGAGCCATCTGGCTCATACATAAGTGGTATGCAAATGATTTACAGAGGTGAACTGCCAAATTTCCTGTTACAAATTTAGATTGAAAAAACAAACATGCCCACACCAAAGCAGTGGAGCAATTTCTTCTCTTTTTACAATGGGCTGGATAGCAGCCACCCTTTCCTCCAGTGGCTCATTGATGCTTCCAAGAGCACCTGTAAATGGGCTTTGACAAAGGTGCTTTTTAGATACCATGATTACTTTCTTAGAGCTTCAGAGACTCAAGGAGATTGGTGATCAGACCTATAGTTAAATAAACTTTCAGACATCCCAAAGAAAAGCAGGTTGAGGCTCCAGAACAGACATGTTTTTAGTTGTGTTCATTGGAGAAAGGGGTAGTTCATTGAGATCTGGAAAGAACAGGACTGGAGGTTATAGATACTGTGATCCACAAAACCCAAAGTGAATTGACTCTGCTGTTCCCTGTCCCTCATGCCTGGCACTTGGCAGAATTAACAGAATTATCAATGTAGGAAAATGTGTGTGTGTGTGTGTGTGTGTGTGTGTTTCAGGATAAGCAGGAAATGGATCAGACCAGACCAGGAGCCCACAAATAGATACCCACCACTGAGAAGTGATCCTTTGGCAATCATGATCAAGCCTTTTCTAAACAAGTAGATGGATTACCCGGGAAGAACGTCCTACAGAAGCAGGCAAGTAGTGATCTGGATTGCCAGAGTGGGATGTGTACTTTAGGTTAGAAGTGGGATTCTAACCATAAAGCAGGTTGATTAGCTAGCAATAGATCACTGGGTTCCAAGATGAGATTTCTGGGACCAAGTTCTTAGCAATTCTTGACCAGGTTAATAATATCAGTCTGTAGGACATGGGACTAATTCAGGACAAGATGATCTGGTGCTAGAATAGTTCATTCTATGGTGCCACAATAGTTCTCACAGTGATGAAAATAATAGACTATTAGATTTGTGTGTGTGTGTGTGTGTGTGTGTGTGTGTGTGTATAAACTTTACCTTCATCATCCTAAGCACTTTTTGAAGTCAGCTGTAATGAAAGAGGAACATAGAGTAATGTTGTTAATGAGCATGCACTAGACATGGGAATCAGTATTTCCCGTCTTAATAGAATGAAATATATATATATATATATATATATATATATATATATATATATATATATAACAAACACACATCATAGGATGATAAAACAGCTTGGTAAAAATTAATCACTGTTACTATTATTAGAGATAGCATGCAAAGCTTTCTCTATTCTGAGCAAAGAATTTGCAAAGGTTTTATCTAAAACAGGTTGATCACTGTAACAAATAAGAGGGAAACACACAACAGTCCAACACAAATAGAAGCTCATTTCCAGGACATGTGGCAGTATTTATAGGTGAATCTACTGGAGGTGTAACATTCCTCCACACTGACATGCAGGCCAACATGCTCTTTGCCTTAGTGACCATAAGCACTTGAGCCTTTTATAGCCAGCTGTAATAGAAGAGGGGCATGGAATGTTAATTAGGATAGACTTGACATGGGGCCATCATGTCCCTTCTTAATAGAACTATTTATATATTTGTAAGGGAAGCTGAGAAATGGAGTATAACAGTGTCTCACATGGAAAAGAAGATTCTGGTGGGTAACTGACCATCTCAAGAGGGAAGAAAAGCCAGTATCTCTTCTAACATTCCCTTCCAACATCACATTCATACAAGGAAAGAGAAAACAAGATATTTTTACTTCTATTGCTCCTTTATTCTGAATGCAAACTTCTGGTGCTCTGTGGAATTTCTAAGCCATGGTAGACTTGGTCCACTGCCACAGAGGTGCTTCAGTTCACTACCCTGGAGAGCAAAAGGGTAAATTCACAATGAATCACATCCTATGGAACAGAAGGGAAAAGGAATAATATTTGACTTCAATAAGACTCTCAGTTTATAAGAACATATTTGGGGCTGAAGATATGGCTCAGCAGTTGAGAGCACTGGGTTCTCTGCCAGAGGACTCAGGTTCAATTTCCAGTATCCACAGTATCCACGTGGTTCCTCATGTGGTCTGTAACTCCTGTTTCTAGAATTTGATGGCCTCCCCTGGCTTCTATACACATAATACACACAAGCAATGGACAGACATACATGCAGGAAAAGTACTATATAAAATTAAAATAAGAACAATGTTTAAAAGAAAAAAAATAACAGATGTAGGAGAGAAACAGGGAAGAAAGGCCGACTACAGAAGATTGGCTTACAAATCCATGGCAATTAAGGATGACACCAGAGCATGCTACAGATTTTAACTGATGTCCATACCCATACTACCAAAGCTGCCTAGTGTAGGAGTAGGTCCTTCACAAAACTTAAGGAGACTCATAGGTTGAGGGCGCACACATGGATCTGTGGGAGTCTACAACATCCTGAAATTATGAGAGCCAATCTCCTGGGTTTTTCATTTGATTTTCATCTTTTGTGGGCTCAGAGCTTTCCAGAGAATCCTAAAGGAGTTTATGGCCCACACAGATTACTTTATGGATCACACCAATTACTTTAGTGAGTTTTCAGAAAACAAAAACAAAAACAAAACAACAACAAAAAACAAAAACAAAAATTAAAAAACAGGAGTCCATGGCTACTCCAACTTGAGGGTTAGGGAGGGAAGCCATGCCATTATTGTAATTGAGACCTGAGGTTCAAACAGGGTCAACTTGACCAAAATGTTCTTTCCAGTTTTATAAGCAGTAAGAATAGTGGCTGTTTCTGACCCGAGGTATAAGCCCAAGTACTCTCTGTGTCTTGATTACGTGTCTCTTATTGTCAGCTGGAAAGAGATCCTTTGATGAGAGTCAAGCAGTTAACAGGGTGCTGAGGAGAGACAGCAGTCTATGACTTGGCATTTGCTTTTACCTTTAAAATCTAGTGATGTCAATTAAAGTCAACCGACTTTCATAATCACAGGTTGCTATCATGTTCCTTGCTCAATGTTTGTATTTTGAGAGGCCCATCTAGCAACAGATACCCTTCCTTCTCTACTGCACAGATCACGTGTTCTGAAGAGGCCTGTGGATGAGTTCTAATATGTGATGGATAACAAGCTCTTGTTGATGGCAGCCTCACTCTGCAGCTACAATAGGCTTTCTCATATGGATTCACAGATTAAGTGTCTCAACCCCACCCAGGAACCTGGGAAAATGGAAGACCTTACCCATCAGAAGCAGAAATTGTGCTTCTTAGTTTACTTTCTGATGGGAGCTGGTCATAATAAGGAGTTGCTTCATGTCTGGTCTTGACCAATCACTCAAGTTTTTCCTTGAGAGGTAGAAATAAGGTTGGGAATTACTGGGGTTGGATAATTATTCGACCTGTGCCACTCTTTTTCTTTTAATTTTGTAATTATATTTATGTACATAAAACTCAGTGCACATTTTTTAACCCAGTTTAGTGGCGAGTTCTTTAGCCTTTGCCTTTTCCAGCTTGGCAATGCGAGCCATAGACTTAGAACCCAGGACGTTGCCTCCCCAGTGACTGTGGATCGTATCATATCTGTCATTATAATTGGTCCTAATAGCTTCCACCAGCTTAGCCAGAGCACCCTTGTCTTCCGAGTTAACCTGTGTGAAGGCAACAGTGGTGCATGTCTTCCTGTGGACCAGGCACCCCAGCCTGGCCTTTCCCTTGATGATGCAGTAAGGCACCCCCATCTTTCAACACAGGGCAGGCAGGAAAACCACCAGTGCAGTGGGGTCTACATCATGGGCAATCACCACCAGCTGAGCCTTCTTGTTCTCTACCAAGGTGGTGACTGTGTTGACTCCTGCTTGGAGGACAGGTGGTCTCTTAGTTGGGACGTCCCCTTTGCCAGCAGCTTTCTTCTCAGCACAGGCCAGTAGCCTTTGCTTCTTTTCTTGCTTTGTCTCTGGCCTGTACTCGTGGGAAAGCTTAAGCAGCGGAGTAGCTGTTTGCCTGTCCAGGGCCTGGGTGAACTGGTTAATGGCAGGAGGTACTTTGAGCCACTTATAGAGGGTGGCTCTTTGCCGCTGCAGCCTGATGTATCTGGGCCACTTAACAAAGCGTGTTAGATCTCTTTTGGGCTAGATGTCCTGCCCAATGCCGAAGTTCTTGGGCCTTTTCTCGAACAAAGGATTGACCACCTTTTTGGCCTCCCGTTTCTTGACAACGGCGGGGTCCGGGGCCACCTTCTTCCTCTTGGCTTTCTTTCCTTTGGGCATCTTGCTCGGCTGGAGGAGCGAGAAAGAAGAGGGAATTGTGGGTGATAAGTAAGCAGCTGCCTATCTGTGCCACTTTAGTTGGAAACATAACATAGGATGAAGGAGTCGTTCTTCCTTGCCTGGTATATCAAGCAGGAGTATGGACACCCGGCTGCTGATCAGTAGAAAAAGTATTGGAAGCTGCGTAGAAAGGTCCTTGAAGGATACTGACTTCATTGGAAGATTTGTCACTGTGGTTTTAGGCATTTGGGTTCTTCTGAATAGACCCAGGAAAGCAAGGAAGGAAAAAGACACTGACTGTCAAAAGATGAACCTCCCACAAGTCTTTCTAGTGACCAGACCCTGTTGCCGAGCCTCATTGTTTTTTGACTGCCTTGAATCCATTCTGTTCCTATTTATGCAGAGCAAAACAGAGAGGACTTGTGTCCCATTCTATTCTGTTTATTAGGGGGTAATTCTAGACTCCTTTAGGAAAGCTACAAAGATGGTAGAGTTGTCATAAGCCCTTCATCTAGTTTTCCCTACTGCAGAGCCATGGAACCTTTGTTAAAATAAGAATTAATAATAGCAAACTGTTTATTCAACTTCAGAGTGTTTGGATTTTCTTTTCAGTTTTCTACTATCATTCTTACAATCCCAGGAGCCCAAGATACCATATTTATGCAACTTATTCTCCTATAACAGCAGTGGTACTGCTGACCTACCTGTATTGGGGCTAAGGATACATAAAATGGACCAGCTTTCTTGCAACACCAAAGTGTACAGTTACTAAGAGACCCTAAACCCTATGTTGAGGGTAACAAGGTTGTGACTCCAAGTCTCAGAAAGAATTCCTTTGAAACTATTCAGTTCTGAATAACCTGGAAGCCATATGTGGATAAAACCTTAGTTAATTTTCTCTGGCAAGGTTTGGCATAGTAGTCTAGAGGAAGGTGTGGGACCCCCTTAGACCTCACAGTGATTGGACTGTCCCTACGTCTGTTCATTTCTTCAGTTCTGGTATGGGTTGTATAGCTCATTAGGAGACATGGCACAGAGTGGACTTCTCTGTAGACAGGTGCTGTAATATACTCACTTTGAGTGAATTTAGAGAAGCAACTTAAATGCTAATGTCTATTAATCTGTGCAAAGCTGCCAAGAGAAAGGAACACAAAGGAGGGGATCAGTAGCTAATTATAGTAGGAATTGCAACCTCACTTCCTCAATTAAAGCTAGTGGATCTGCACACTCATTATCTACAAAATAACAGACAGTGTAGAAATGTAGACATCTAGTGAAGGATGGGAGTGTTATTGAGAACTCTTTGGTATCAGTGACTGCTCTGTGTCTATCAAGACATCCCATCTATCTATAAAATGTCGAGCTTGGTCTGTGGTTCTATATTTCTTTTTCGTCTTGTGTCTTTTGTGGGGATAAATTCTTCATACGATGGTAAGAAAGGAGGAAGCTGCATCTCTGTCCAATAGGTGGGAGGCACAGGCAAAAGGACAAGAGCATGCCCATTACTTTATCTTCTACTATTGCTTTGAACCCAGGTCAAGCATGTTCGTTTTCCCAGCCCCTTTCCTTCTTCCCATTAAAATTAGAAGACTACTTTGATTTTGGAAACCGATTTTTTTTTTTTTTTTTACATAACTACTAAGATCTAGTTGGGTGACTGAGGTTTCATTTTGAGTGTGCTCTACTCTTTGGGACATCTAAGATAGGCTAACAGGGTAAAGGATTGGCTACAGGAGGGGGGTTTCTTTATATTTTTCCAGGAATTGGGGTTACCTGAATCTTTCTTGCATCTATACACCCTGACTCTGTCTTTCTTCCTAGAAAAGTCTATACTTCATTTCAATACAGTGGAATTGCAGCCCAAGCACTCTATAAGAAGGCAAAAGTTGTCATAGAAAGGCTTTGGTGCTTTACACCTTGGGGTACTGTGGTATAAAGAGGCATGATGACCAAGAAGTTGAACTATAAACAAGTGGACTTTAACAATGTGGAGAACTTGTTTAGGACATTTGCTTCTCAGTGGCCTAAAGAATACTGTCCTAGGGAGACTTCTTCAATCCTTGATTATGGGTACTTTATACCAGTTGACTACTGTGATGGCTAGAAGCCCAGGTATTGTCACTGTGTTGACTATTGATGTGGAACAAATCTCTTTCTTGCCTATGCTCAAAGCTAATCTTTTGTAAAGTACCAATCTTATGTATTTCTCTCCATCACTTTGACATTCTCACCTCAATCTCACAAGTGTGGTCTATCCAAATACAGACAGCAACATTTTCTGCACTGGACAAATACTTGGCTAAGACTTTGGGGGTTTACTGAAGACTTTCCTTCATCACTCCTCCTGGAGCATGAACAAAGGACCCAGTTCAGGACCCAGTTCAGTCACTAAGACATCAGTTTTTTAGTATCCTCAATGTCAGCTCATAGGGTGAAATGGTGCTTTGTTTTTCAGTATTTTTTCATATCAGTAAAACTTTCCCTCCAAATAGAACTCAATAATGCAAATATGTAGTCAGATAGACAGACACATGAGATATTAGGAATCCATCTTCCTTGATGTGAATAGTTGAGAGACAGTCCTGGGCAGTCATAGTGAGGTAAGACATACTGGTCCAGGCAAGGATCATGAGACTCTGTGACACAGCGAACAGAAAATTGAAGGTACCACCGCAATATCACTGGGACTCAGAGAGGTGAACTGAAGGCCACAGGTGAAGGCTCAAAGCCATTGTCCTGTTGGACCTTAGAAATGAGTAATTGTAGTTGTGGGTTAGGATACACTTTAAAAAGTGCATATTTTAGGCCACCCAGTCTCTTCTGTGTCCTAAGAATTATTTTAGAAATAAACGAGAAATGCCAGCTCCTTCAACTATAAAGAACCACACATCCGGTGGGAGCCTTAAATGTCATATCTGTCGCCCTGATGGCCCCAGGAAGGCTGGCATCAGCATCATCCCAGGCAGATGGCCTGTTGGCTTTTTTCCAGGACTGATGGGATTCCTTCCTCAGGTTTCCTCACTTATCCATTCCAGCTGTGGCAAACTGATGTGATAACCAGTGAGCATTCTATGTCTTTTTAATTCTTAGCACTCTTTAGAAGTGTGACTGACATTCTTAATCATCTCTACCCAGAATCCCACATGTTTCCAGGTAAGCCTATCTATCCTCTCTCCCCAGTGGAGAAAACTGTTGTGTACTATAAAAAAATATTATAACTCCTCAGAAAAACTAAGAAGATTGGAGTGGTCAAAATGGCTGTGTACTTTGCATAGGCACCTAATTATATTTTGTTTATCTTGACTGACAAGAGAACCAGTGGAGTGAAATCTGTGCCCCTGCTTTGCTCTGCTAGAAATGATATTCTGAGAGCAGTTTTCCAGTGATCTTGATGCAGTCTCATCTCTCTGAAAGGTTGAAACCTCACTGTTCTCTCCCATCAAAGAAGGTGGTTCGTGAGTGGGTGAGTGGGATGGACATTATTATTGCTTGCTTGTCTCCATGGGGACAAGACAGGGAAGATGCTCCAGGAGAAAATTCCAAGAACAGGAGGGACGTTTTTTTGAAGGCAATTCTGATGAGAGGAAGCAGGCTTCAGGAGGCCTTGGAGTGTGGGGAAGAGCCCCTGGTTTCTTTCTCCATGCCTGTGGAGGGTGGTGATAGATGCAACATGACAGCCACCATTTTCCTTCTGAAGTGCAAAAAGCCTTTTGTTTACTGAGACAAACTGAATATATAACATACAAAGACACATAAATTTCCATACAAATATCCACCCTACTTGCTGTAATTAAGATATTTGCATGTAAAGAGAACAGTGTATTCCCTTGACTTCCTCCTGGTAGGGAATTGTGTTTTTCTCATAATCCAAATAGCTCAAGAATATGTGAATTGTCTGACAAAACAGGATGAGGAAGAGGAGGAGGAGGAAGAAGAGGAGGAGGAGCTAGGGGAGATAAGGGGATCTGCTCAATATAGCAACTTTGTCCTCCCCTCCCACTCTTATATCCCCAGAGTTAGCCTACCATATAAGATAAAGCTAGAGGAAGGGTGGTTTGTTGCTTAAGGAAAGGTGAGCTGAGTGCCCACTGTATCCTAAGTCAGGCTGTATTCCTTTGAATCTTCAAGCTTCTGCTTAGAGCTATTCAACCTCAGGAAATGTACTTAAATTCTCTAAGCCTCAGATCCCTTATCTGAAAAAGAAAAAAAAAAAAGGAACATGAGGGAGAACAATTTCTTCTTTTGTGTGGATTAAATAAGATAATGTATGCAAATTGCCTGGTACCTATTAAGCACTCAATAGATGGTTATTATCATCACATGTAAGTGAATAAAGGAGAAATTATATATAAGAAATTTTAAATAAGTTATATGCCAAAGTATTTCCTATGATAAGTCTTTGGTGCTGGATCCTGAAATTAAAGGATAGAAGAATCTACTTAAGAGAACTCAGAGAGACAGAAAACAAAGCTACACACCACAACAGGTCCTTCCTGTTCAAGTTAGTCTACTGCAAGGCCAAAAAGAAAGGGGAAGCATATCAGTCCATGAGGGGTTTCCTCATTTTGGAATTGCTGGCTTCAAGCAAGTACTATTTGTAAATGGAACCTTGAGGTTTTCAGAAACAGCTCCATTCTCCAGGCTTCGTTTACCGACAGTCTCTTTCTTGAGTATTTGAAGGGTATGTGCTCTGGTATCTTGGGAAACGAACTGAAGTTGGCTGAGGTCTCACCTTCTTTTCCCTTCTCATTTGTGATGATCTCTTCTACTTCTTTTCATGGGCAACCTGAGGTCATAGATATGAATGTCCTTTGTACTGTATTGGTTCGGTATAATTGCTTTTACTCCAGTGTTCCCACTGAAGAGCCTATCTAAAGGCAGTGCTGATACCCTGATAAACAGTGGCACAAGATTAGTGAATGTGTTGAGCAGGGATGAGCAGTACTCTATCTCTCTTATTCTGATAACTACCATGACACCTTGTCTACATCTTCTCCATGGGTTGACTTGCTTCAGGCTCTACAATCAGGCTGGATTTTAATTCTTTGTACTCATACATTTCTTTCTAGTGGATCAATCATCAGATATATATATATATATATATATATATATATATATATATATATATATATATATATATATATTCAAGTTTGTCTTCTGGAAGGCCAAGGAGAAAGAGGAAGCATATCAGTCAGTAAGGGGCTTCCTCATTGTGAAATAATTGTTGGCTTCAACTAAAAACTATTTGCAAATGAAACCTTGAGCTTTTCAGAAACAGTTATGTGTGTATGTGTGTGTGTATGTCTGTATGTAAAATATTCATGTTCTTGAGTCATTCTGTGCTATATCTCTCTGAAAATATTCCTTTGAAAACAAAGGAACTTATACCATTCATAGCAGAAGTTTTTACACAAGTGCTTAATAAAATGCTTACTTTTATTGATTACATAATACCACATGAGATGTCTTGATGGTTAAGTAATATTGTTCCTACTGCCTTAAGTATTATTAAATTAGACTTCATGGGTCTCTGCTTGACAGGTATGTGCCAATGGTCAGTATGTGGGGTCTCTGGGGATGTATATCTGGAGGATGCACTGGTGTCTTAAGGACAAATCAGTTGTTGCATTCATGTTCCCCATTAGTGACTCAAGCATTTGCTTTTGAGTGAAGAAGACTGAATGAGTATGTCACAATGATTAAAAGCTTTTGAGTGAAGAAGACTGAATGAGTATGTCACAATGATTAAAATGTACATGAGACTAGATTTAGTTAAAGAAACAATATTTGTGTACACACACACACACACACACACACACACACACAGCCTTCATACTTGAAGTATATGAGCTTCGTGGTTGCTTGTAAATTTAGTTCCCTCAAGGCCACATATAGTATATTTCCCAAATGTGGCAAGCATATCTCAGGTAGCAGCTCTCCAGGACTGGTGATGATTTCTCTGAGCAATGTGATGATGGGCTGTATCTAGGGTGGGACAAAGGCACACAGTGATATTTACCATGGATTTAGAAAAGGGATTGGTGGCATCTGTGTCCTGTTGTTCTCAGGCTTGGCATGCATTATTCCAGTCTGTGCTTTCAATTCAGGGATTTTTCTCTACTCTTTAATGCATGTTCTAGCCATAGCTTCTCACAAGTGGAGGGACTCTAATACAGCATGGGTTATGAGCTTACCGAGTGTTCCTGTGTTGAAATAACATGTATGGGGCATAGGGCTTACCATATGGATCTTCATGACTGGGCGTCACTTAGCTTATTTGTTCAAATATTTAGATGAAACTAATATCTTAGTGTCCTAAATTATCTTCAGTAAAGCAGTTATTTGTAGATTAGTACATTCATACAGCAAAAAGTAATTAGTTTC
Source organism: Arvicanthis niloticus (assembly GCF_011762505.2). Classification (NCBI taxonomy): domain Eukaryota; kingdom Metazoa; phylum Chordata; class Mammalia; order Rodentia; family Muridae; genus Arvicanthis; species Arvicanthis niloticus. The sequence goes on along the minus strand of NC_047658.1, from coordinate 49,882,420 downwards.
TGCGTAGATTTGATATCTTGTTCCAGACCATCCTGCCAAGTTTTTAGTAGTTCAGTCACATGTCTCTCTATCAGCTCAGTGCCACCAATTCTATGCCAACCTGTACCAGGGTACCAGCACTATTTCAGGGAATTATTTTTTTGTTTAGCAAAATTGAGATGTCAAAGACTTGGGTTCTGTGCTAGAATGTTCCTCCATGGAAGATTAATTTGTCAATAATCTTTGGGTGTGGTCACTGGATTTAACTGTTTCCCTACATACATGAACCATTTTCTACATAATTATTTTTATAAAAACTTTTGATAAATTCTTGCTGAAATTTGAGCAAATAATCCTTAATGTCAGACCTGTGGAATCCTGACTTGGAATTAAGTTAGAAGTCATCTTGTCAAACCTTGACAGATGAGTTGACAAGGACACTGGAAGGGGGAAAGGTGGGAGGAAGAGAGGGGAGATGAATTGTCAAGTGCATGTATTTAATTATTAGGAGCAGAATCATGATAAAAATATTGTCCTTCTTTCTTGGAGGTTTGAGATTCATCTCTGATTTTCATTTTAGTATGTTATGTTCACTGGCCATTAGGAATATCCCACTTTACATATCACAAACATGTAAACTGAGACTCATGGATTAATTGGTAATCATCAGGTTGGTTGTTCTGATCAGGTTGGTGTGACTTAGAGATGGTCACAGTAGCAAACAAGGAAACCTTAATTTAGGGAGCTTAGGGTTTCCACTCTGCTTGTTGAATAAGCAACAGCAAGAGAATTGATTCAAGTGGGGTCTGAAGATGGTAATACAAATCAAATGAAACTCAATAAAAAATTAAAGATGCTAGAAGTAAACTAGGTGATGATCACATTTAGGGAATGCTGTCTTAATATCCATAAGTGTTTTGTAGGGAGGGATTATTTTAGTGTATGTTCATTATGAAAATACTTAAGAGTGCTTGACAACAAAAATTTGGTCATCATAGCTTCAGATGGCTTCAATGGCAATGCCTTATTTCACCAGATTTTTAACCCTTGTGTACAACATTTGATATATATATATATATATATATATATATATATATATATATATATATATATCATGACATTTTATAAATGTTCATTAAATGAAATATAGCAGAACATAGACATACTTATTAGTGACTGATCTCGATGATGAATGACAGCTTTAGTTGAAAGCTGGAGATACTAAATGAACACAAGGCTAGACTTTAATAAATAGATGCTCTGAGGGGGTGGTCCTTATTTTAGTGTGATGAATGGTTTCTGCTTCCTATTTCTTCAATAATTTATTTTTTCTATCCACTTTACATTCTGATCTCAGCCCCCTTCCAACCTCTCCTCCCAGTCCCACCGTTATGAGTCCCTCCCTCCATTACCCCTCCTATTCTCATCAAAGAAGGGGAATCTCCCCTTGGGTACTGCCCTACACTGGGACATCTAGTCCCATCAGGACTAAGCACATCCTCTCCCACTGATGCTCAACTACTGCTTCATAAAAAAAACAACAACAACAACAACAGTGTAGGTAGGATTAGCAAACTCTAGAGCTATTTCAGACTTGAGGATGGTGAAGCTCAGTTCTGTAGGTCTTATGTGAAAACAGGAGATTCTGGTCTGTAAGTCAGTAGACTCTTTCTCCTCACAGATTTTCTAGAAAATCCATACACGTGCATTTTCAAAGGACCGCAAGGGCACTCATGCATTGGATATGAGGTTGCAGTTGGTGACCGCAGAGTTTTGCCTTCTTCTAGGTCCAAGATACTAAGAACATCTCTGCAATAGAGATTCCTGAGATGAAGCACTGTAATGTAAGGACTCATTATGCACGAGCAGGGAACTGTCAAGTGTGTATTTCTGTGATGCTGAGACAAATTAGAGTAAATCCATTCTGTTCATATCTTAAAATTCATAGCTCTACAGTCTCTCCCAAATCATGCATCCTCTGACCCTTCTCTACTTCAGTCCTCTCTGTTACTATCTCTGTTACTATCCTTATTCTGCTCCAAACTGTTGTCCCTCATTCTACTCTAAGAATTTGCTATCGCTTTTACATTAAAAAAATTTTTTTTGCTTAACCTTTCTTTCTTTCCCTACCAACTTTCATTTGTCTTTGCTAGTACTGAAATAAGTGGTTTTTGTTCTTTGTTTTTCATTTGGGGAGTTTCTGATCTTACAACCTTACTGATTATGACTTTGGAGGGTCAATACTTATCTCATAATGCTCATATTTGAATGTATTTCCTCAAGGGTAATCTTTTATTAACTGTCTAATAAATGTCACTGTTAATAGCAGCCCCATTTCTGACCTGTTCCCTACTCCCCACACCAACTCAGCATCATATTCACACTTAATGCCTGAGTGATGTCTTACTTTTCAATGTTTACTCCCTTTTGGCAGTCCTTTGTCTCTTTCATGGGTTTGTGTGTTTCTTTTTATTCAAAGTCCTGAAGTAGTTAGTTGAGAGCCAACAGCTTTGCATGGTTAGAATCATGTTTTGATTTCATGTCTCTGTCTCTTTTTTCTGTGAGTAAGACATGTATAAGCTTCCTCTAGAGGGTTCATTGGAGATTAAAGCTTTGGTTTATGGAAATAAACACACCACAGCCACAGTACCACCTCCTCAGACAGTGCTGTGGAGTAGCCTGTTAGTATGCATGGAAGCTCTCATGGGAGGTCCTTTAAGGGGAATCTTATTGAACATATCTTTGTCACCTTCGTGCTATGTCTAGCTTCACACCATTTCAAGGTCACTTGTTCTTTTCAGGAACCCACCCCAGTTAGTCCAACCATTCTGATCCTCATCCTTTTTCACCCTCCTCATTCTTCCAAGATAGCTGTCTGTTCTTCATGACTCTTCCACAGAAGCCCTGTAATTTCATCCAAGCCAGGCAGCTTGAATACTGGTTCACATGACAGTTCCGCTTCTCTTCACAGATATTCAATGTTCTCCGTAGTTGCTGGAGAAGACTGCGTGAACAAAGTGCCACACCTCACAGAGCTTCGACAACATAACTTATTTTCTCACAGGTTGGAGGCTAGAGTTGCAAATCAAGGCATAGGCAGCTTTGACTCTTTCTCAGGCCTGCCCCCTTGCCTTGTAGATGGTCACCTTCCTATGTCTTCACAAGACCTTCCCTCTATAAGTATCTATGTCCAGATTGCCACTCCTTTAAAGACATCAGTCATAGATTAGTCCTCAACATAATGACCTATAAAGCTCTTATATATGCTATGGACATAATCTAGGGAAGTGGGAATTAGCATTCCGACATATTAAATTTGTATGGGGAATAAGATTCAGCCCATAATGCCTTCTCTGCCAAACTGCCCCATCTGTCCATCTTTTTCTTTATTCTCTTTGTTATTTAGTGCTGTCTATCCAACAATGTCATCAAAACCCACCAGGTTCATTTTATTGTCTCCACAGGATGGGTTTCTCAGCCTTAACCTATGAATTTGTATGCTTTGACTTGCTGCTTCATAAACATGCTCCAACAAATAGATTCATCCTTATGGGGTTCCTTTGCCTTTGGCTCCATAGAGAATCAGGCTGCATATATCTCTTGCTCTTTTTAAAGAGTTCTTGACCCCAGAGGTGCTTAAGAAAGGTCAATGCTATATTACTGTAAATCTTTCCTTAGAAATAGCTTAGCTTAGTCAAGTCCTCTAACTTTTAGAGAAGGATATCAAGGGAAATGAGACTTTCCAGGAGATGATGAAGAATTCAAATACAGATTCTGTCGACAGTGGGAGGAGATGAAGGGTGCTAATGTCCATGCAGTTGACACCAATACACATGGTGTCCACCTATCTGACTTACTGACCTACTTTCCAAATAGGAAAAGCAGGAAAAGAAAGAAAAGAAATGGATTCTCAGACCCTGGAAATACTAATGAATTCATGAATTTTCTGCTAATACAAAAAGAATAAATATTCCTTCAGGAGCTTTGGAGAAAAAAAAATTTTTTTTTGACCTATGGGGTTAAGAATATTAGATAAAATGCACTTCCTTCTAAAGTGGTAGTGGCTGGGGTGCGAATCCTGTGGAAAGGAGAATTGACCCATAGGTGGAAAGCCTGTTGAGCTTTGATGGTCCTCAGAGGCAGACAGTTGAGTAGTATGGACTACAAACAGGGCTATGGTGGTGTGGCATTTAGGTTGTGCATGAATCATTCTTGATTGGTCTCCTGAGTGTAGGCAGACAATCAGGAGTCTATCTAGGAATGTAAGACTGTACACTGGAGGCTATGCTCAAGAGAGAGATCTATTTCATTAAAGACAGGCCTGCTTCCCTTCTCTCCCCCATCCCTCCTTTTTTCCTCTCTTTTCCCTCATCCCTTTTCTTCTCTCTCCCCTTCTTCCCTGCTCTCTCCCTCATTCACTGTCAGGAAGGGCCATGCCAGAAGGGCCCATTCAGCGTGTCGTGGCAGCAGCAGAGGCTAGCAGCGTCAGCAGCTTCCACAGTTAGTCCAGATTTCATTTCTGGGGCCAGGGGATGGACAGGGCTGTCCACACACTGACAGCTTGCAGGCTTTGGAGAGGAACTTCCATGTATGGGAGGCTGCTGCCAACTTTGTCTTGACTGTCTTCCCCTTTATGGGGACATCAGTTAATTTCCATGGAGGTTCCCTGCCAAAGCTTTTGGTGTGCTTGTATTGTCTCATTGGGATGCAGCATGGTGGGGGTATGGGGCCATGATCTGCTAAAAGTAGGTGCATAACCTGATTTAGGTGGCTGTCAGCAATTCTGTCTAGGCCTGTGTGTTGGTGGAGGCTGGAGGCTCTGCATGAATGGTGGTTTGGCTGCTTTTTTGCATTTTAGGAAGTGTGGCCTTGAGTCTTGTATATACTTTGGTTGTATGATGCTCCATAAGAAGTTCCCTTGAGGTATCTGAGAATACCATAAATAGATAGGCTGATGGGTTGGAGAGCAGAAATTGTGCACTTGATCTCAGATGAATCCTGGTCTAAAAAGATATTGATGTTCAGGATAGTTACTAAAGGGCCAGAGTAAGTAAGGCATTGTGTCTATTTGGGGGAGATTTCTATCTCCCCACGTTAGGAGGAGATGGATGTACTTCAGATGCAGTAAAGGGTCCATTGGTCCTGTCTTGGTTATCAGACTACATCCTTTAGCCTCTGTCCACTTTTTTTGTCGGCATTCTTTCTGTTCTGTCACTAGAAGAATCCTCAGAATCACAAAATTTACCAAACTTTAAAAATCTAGCAGAATCCTTGTTTATCACCCCGAGAAACTTTCTCTCCAGGCCAGATGTTGTGTTTAAACACTGACTGAGTGTAATGTTGGATGGAGAAGCTTTGGTTTTCTTATATGTGATCCTCTGCCAATGCTGCAGTCTCATGGGCAGGTGCATGGAAGTACTTTGAAGATTTCATTCAGTTCCCCCCTGATTTGGTTAGGGAGGTAAATTAAGCACAGCCTCTCATGTTCTCCTAGAGCCTCCATTTCACAGGCTTCTCCTTGACACTGCTACACTTAGGTTCAGGTTCTTTTAATTTTCAGCCTTGTGACACCTGCAAGCAGAATGGTTGCAAGAGCTCATCCTCTACTCTTGCTTTCAAAATGTCACGTGCTTTCAGTTACAGTAAGGCCCAACCACTGGCTTCAGGAGTTGACAAGTTTTACTAAAGTACCAAATTGATCAAACATATTAACTCATTGGAGCAGTTATTTATTATATATTGATCACGTGTACTTGATTATTTGGTCTCTGTTAGAGTGAAAAGAAAAAGCTATTAATTTTTAAACAGGAATGAATAGCATGCATTGTACCCTTCTCTAGTACATTAGGACAATCATGAATAAAATAGGAAATAAAATAAAATAGGAAAAAAACAATCTCTGCTGATAATGAGGGAAATCAAAGAAAAAGTAAGATATAGCACATTAGCATGGCAGGTCCTTGGAAGAAAGAAAGAGAATAGACAGAGTAGTGTGTGGTGTTGGTAGTGTCAGTGATAGTGAGAGTGGTATGTGTGTGTACATCAGCACATGCATACATGTGCAGCTTTAGGTAGGATGTCAAAGCAATTGAGTTGCTTAAAAATGATCGTGCATATTTTACCTTCTCCAAGCATTACTTTTATAGCTTGGCTAGATTTTCTGAAGCAAGTCTGAGCTAAAAATGTCTGAATCCAAATGAAGAAATGAATATAAACTAAAGTGAAAGCAAGACTATCTGGTGGCCACGCACTGTCAAAGCAGGCTTTGCCTGGTAGTTAGCCCAGCTTTCATGTGGGCTTTCATCCACTAAGGAGGACAACAAAAGGTGAATAAGGCCGATTCATTCATTTTAGGAGCAACTTTGTAGAGAGTCTCTTAATTTGTGGTTTACATTACCATTTAGGATATCTTAAGACCTCTCTTTCTTCCTTCTGGAATACCAAGTATGGGAGTAGGAAAGGTAACTTGCATTTGATGGGCATCAACTCTAGGTGGGCACTGTGCCGGGGATTTTGAGTAAACTTTCACATTTACTTTACACTTCTCCCACAAAGAGGTTATCACAGCCTCATTTTGGGATGAGCACACTGACATTTAAATGCAAACATAAAGAAGAGTGGAGCCAGAACTGAAACCCAGATTGACCAAAGTCTGAAACCTCCACCTTTATCATCAGTGTCAGTAGCCATCTTTGGGTATCAGTTAGCATGAAGTAAGGGACTGAAGTAATAGTAGGACTTCCTAGACTACCCTGTGGTCCTATGTATGTTCTAATGTGCATGGCTGGGTCAAGAGCTATTAGTAGACATGTTAGGGTGGTGTCCACGTTGCTGTTGGTTGTGCATGAAGCCAGAGCAACATCCATCTGCTTATTCACATTGTGTTCTTCTCAGGAATGGGAATGGCCCTTAAAAATTTGTTTCGGGAGCATGTGAGCAAGTCTTTTTGTGTGATGTTCATGTTGAACAGAGATGAAAGGGTAACCTTAGTGTAAGAGGGGTCCTGCTTTTCATGCACGTTAGAAGGAGGGCCAGTGCATGGTGTTTTGGTATTGTTAATTGCTGGGGAGAGTGCATGCAGAGTCCTAAGACTGTCCAAAGGTATTTTGATGGGGGTTCGGTGAAAAATTGAGTTTGAAGATTGTGTCTAATTCCTTACTGCCTTTGTGAATGGAGCACACAGACTCACCTCCTTAGATTTCGGGATGCTATCTGTGAGAAGCAGATTTATATGGACTACACCTCAGATTCTATGTCTACATTTAAGAATACCAGCTGTGCACCTTTGAATCTGTTTGCAATGTACTCTCCTATGTCTTTCAGGAAAAAAATCAATATCTTGTCTTACACATAAGATGGACTCTTGGGGTTCCATGACCTCCCCAGAAAAGTCACTATTTAGACACATGAGACAGACCTGATATAATAAAGAGAAGATGCATCTTAGGATGTCAACATTCTTCTCCAGTTTTTCTAAATGTTGCTCTTTTTCTACCTATACTGGCTTTGTTAACCTGGACTTTCAGAACCTATTTATCCCAGGATAAGTGTTCTGCCCATCCAATGGTAATTAATCTTCCAACTGCTTAGCATTTTGCAGTGTGATGTCCTGAATAGGGGTCTCAATGCATGTCAAAGCAAGTCTCTTTAAGTTTCACAGGATGTTCCTTATAGATAAAGGGAAGTTATTCCTTACCTTCCCCTTCCTTTTCTTTACCACTCCAATGACAACACCAAGAAAGTGCCTGCCAGACCCTTGAACACCACTTATTGTGGTCAACTCATTATTCCTCTATGGCTTCTCAATCACACCTTGGTTCTTCAAAGCTTATGGGCTATTGCAGGATTTTGTCCTTCACTCGGGAGCTAAAGAGAAAAGCTCTGTTCATTCTCCTTCCTAGGATATTCCTCTCTGACTTATGGCTCTGAGTTCCTTCCCTGATGCAATAAAACCAAACAACTCTTTTCTAAAACATTAAGCCTTCTCAGCATCGACTGGCTTGTCCATTCTGTATCTGTGAAGGCTCCTTGAAATCCCAATGGGACTGGAAGTGAAGCTGAGAAATATCTACTTCTAGTCCTTTTGGGGGCGGGTTATCTATGGCCTATCCTGACCTTTATAGCACATGTCTTAAATCTAAGTATGGATTAGTCACCCTGAGAAGGACAATAGATAAGCCTTAGACACAAGTAAAAAGGGCTGGTCAAAAGTATGTTTTAGTCTGTAAGCTTGCTCTGAGCTCCAAACTAAAATTCATTCATTTTATACTATCTATGTATCCATGTATCCATGTATGTATATATGTATGTATGTATGAATGTATGTATGTATGTATGTATGTATGTATGTATTTCTGCTACTCTGTATCTATCTATCTATCTATCTATCTATCTATCTATCTATCTATCTACCTATCATGAATGTGAATGCCTGTGGACCTGCTCACATAAAGGCTCACATAAAGAGGACAACTTTGCAGGCATCAGTTCTCTCCTTTCATCATGTGCGTCCTGGTGAATGAACTCTGGCCTTTAGGCCTGGTGGCTTTACCTGCTGAGCTAACTTGCTGAAGGCACATTCTTTACACCAGCATGCTAAAGAATAAGGAAGTTATCTCCCCACAGAGACCAACCCATGCATACACCCTTCTCATTGCATGTCCAAGACCTATAAGAGGTGACTGAAAAGACATTGTTCACTCCTCTTTGGGCTATCACTATTTCAATTGTCACTGAAGTTGTGGGAGAGCTCTTATTTCATTGAATTTGTCTCTAAGCAAAGGTTCATTTAAAAACACACTGGAACATTGATAGAGCCAAACACCACCATAGTGAGATTACCAAATGTAATTTTCTGCACTTTCCTTGTTACTAAAAATCATCCTTTGATTCAAGAGCATTAAGATTGGTCTTTGGGGGTGGAATGAGGTAATAAAAACATTAATCTATGCAAGGTGCCTCTCATTCACATGGTACCTCATAAATTCATAAAACCAGATGGATTCGTTGTGCATTACCAGTGCTAGTTCCCTGGGTTCTATTCTGAATTGGTGATCTCTCCTTTAAATGGCAATTAGTCTTTGAATTCCAGGTTCCCTTTTGCACTATAATGATATGAATAGAGTTTCGAGAGCCAAGCAAGTTCTTAGAAGAGGCTAATAAAATCTTCTTGGGATGAGGTGGAGCTCAGGTATTCAAGCAAATCTGTGGGAGCCCTTCAGGAGAAGATGGGGTTCCTGGATATACCATCCAAGGCTGCTCCCTGGAAAATTACCTTAGTCTTTGTCTTCCGTTCTTTGATCAGAACTTCTCTTTTAAAGGTGGTCAAGTGCATTTGAAACCATAATTGTTTTCACAGACAAATGGCTTACTAGAAATCCATATGTCTGGAAGAATTGTGACACCACCTCCAGTGGGTAGACACTAGAAGGGGTGGTGAGTTCCACTGTCTCTGGGCTGGTGCCGGCCTCCTGCCATTAGGAGTTAATTCTGCTGATGAGTATTGCTGCCTTCTTTTCTCTAGCCACTTGTGGTTAATCCTGATGGAAAATAGAAGTCCAACAATATCTCTAGCCAAATGCATTTACATGTACCTGGCTGAGGAAGCCGTCGTCATTCAGGGTCACAGGTCGTGAACTATCACATGAAGTCCTATGGATGATAAAACCCTGGTAGATGAGTCTTGCTGTGCAGAGCAGAAAGTGGGTGAAGGAAAACAGTTGTTGTTTTTGCCCTCATTGGGAAAGCCCGTTCTTGCGTGGGCTTCCACCTTCTACCTCGTTTTCTCTTCTTGGGTTCATTTCTAAAATTGAGGCACTTAATCCCAGAAATAGAGACAAAGTTAAGAGTTGAATTTCCCAGTGTTTTGCTGGGATTCTTTTAGCTCCAAGCAAAAGAAAATCTAACTCGAAACCCTTTAAGCAAAAAAGACAATGTGACATGTTCATAGTAAATTCAGAAGTAGGTTTATTTCTGATACTATACTAGGACCCATGTAATAGCACCAGATTCATCGTATGCTGATTTCTCTGTCTCCCTTCCTTCTCATCGCCATGTAAGCTCTCTTTTTATTCCTCCATTTGTTTTCACTTTGACGCTGATATTACAGAAAGAGATATTGATGAAAACTAGATGTCCAAACAATCAAAGGTAATGTATTTTTTATGAAATTAAAAAATTATTATTAATTTATGAATTATTTTTTATGGTAGATATTGTGGTTAAACAGATTCCTGGAGACTAAGATCAGCACCCAAGATTTGCCTTTCCCAGGAATGGCTTGGTTTAGGAATTCTGCAGAGAAATCATTAGCATTACCTCTGCAGCCAAGCTGGAAATCATGCAGAGAAAAGTCATGACCAAGGAGGCAAAGCCCTTGCCTGATTGCCTTTTACAGTCTGTCTATGAGAAGCATGGGTTGCCGTCTGGTGTCATCATTATGAGTGCTCTCTGGGATGATGTGAGCCCTCATCTGACTTCATTGCATCTGCTGATATGGATATTTCAAAATGAACCTCCCTTTCAACTTTTGTGGGGGTGTTTATACAAGTCAACTTCTAAGCTATCTAACACATTTTCCTAAATCTGTTATCCCAACTCATTAGCTTGTATGCCTTAAAACATCTTTACTGCTTGGTGTTCCTTTGACTTGGAAGTGCACAAAAATTTCGGCTTGGTGCATTCAAAGAAGCTGATTTTTGGAGTCAGAATATTTTAAGCATAAGTCTTGTAACTTCCATATTTTTTAAAAGTAAACTACATATAACCTTTCTTCTTTCTTTACTTTCTATTTGTCTGCTTTCCTTCATGCAAAGTGGATGGTGATAATTATTTCTAGAGCCCAATTCTCATGCGGGTGGATGAAGCCATGCATCTTAATGCGCTTATCGTATATCCTGGCACTATGGAGTGGTTCCTAAAGTTGCTGTTCTGTGATTCTGTTCACTAAGTAATGGGTTCTATCTGTGGCCGCAAAGTTGAAATGCTGAGGTACCTTTTTCATCTCTGTTATAGCGGGGGTCATAAATTTAGATAAGGATGAAGGCTCTCCTCCTGGAGATTACCTACTCTAGCACTTAGGCTGGCTCATTTTGGGGGAACGCACTTGATAACCCAGGGAAAGTCTGAACTTTCAGTTGCCTGGGAAAGCTTTTGGAAACAGGAATGCATGTGCAAGAGTAGGGCTGTGTTTGTGAGAGGAAAAGTTAAAAGCCATCCAATTGCTATTGCTGGCTTAGCATTTAAGACTTTCTCCTGGGTTGGTCCTGAGAATATTTCCACCCCTAGCTCACATCTTCTGACCATGAAGAGGAAGCCAAGAGCAGAGCTTGTTTACAAAGGGAAAAAGTGTAACTCACAGCTGCAGGCCTCAACCGATGGCCTGGAAAGCCACAAGCTCCATGGAGGCCCTGAGCCTCCATCCTGTTCATCTGAGATTGCCTTCTGCCCTCTCTTCTCTGCAGAGAGGCCTCCTGGGACTTGAGTGCAGAACAGCAGGCTGAGTTGAAGTAAGTGGGTCCCAGAACTCTAAGCTTGTCCCAAGGCAGGGATGAGCATTTTGGAGTTGTGCATTCTCTGCCTCACTGGGACTTCATGTTTTGAACTAGGTAATACCTAGAAATCCATCAATGCAGTTCCTCCTGAAGCCTATCAGTCTATCTTACAAATAAGGACATAGGAGACTATATAGTATGATATATTGGAGAGGCCTCCTGAGGTCAGGCTCTTGCTCTCATTGGCTTGTTCACATATACACACATGTATGTACAAGTGCATACAAGCACACACACTCAGGTACACACATACAGACAGACAGACAGACAGACAGACAGACACACACACACACACACACACAATCTCTAGAAAAGCAGACTCAAGGCTGCAAATACTATAAAGGACCTTTGTTCAATGTGCTTGTCATACTGATTCAGATAAATAGTTATGCCATAGAGAAATTCATGTAGTCTCTGAACAGAGAAGAATTTTAACAGTCCCTCAGTCTAATACATCATTATTACAGATGCTATCATTGAGACTAAAAGAAACTCTAGGTTTCCAGAGACCTAGGGTCTTACCTCATCAGGACTGTGACAAGTTCTTAGGTGACCTGGGTCCCAACCCAGTGCCTTTCAATTGGATTCCATGCTTTCACTAGTTCTGGAACTCTGCTGCCTCCCTTCTAGAATGCTGGAGGTGTCCCTGGCCTCTGTCAGGGCAGTGTGGCTGGGTCAATCAATACTCCTCTCCTGGAATTTCTCAGGGGATGCCTAACTAGGTACTTGTGCTGAATAAAATAGTCATGTAGCAGCTTGTGTTGATTAATCAGTCTGCAGTTCACAGAATACTCCAGCCGCTGTTATCAGCCGTCTCCAGGCTTCCTCGAGAATGACACTCCGCTGCTTCTTTTTTCTAAGTTGAATTCCCTCCTTCCAGTGAAGATGAAGAACTATATCTACTGCTTTGTGTGTGTGGTCCTGCAAGTGAGCTCTTTCCTCTCAGGCTGTGCATATCTGTCCTCCAGGATGAAAGGGTTTGGTTTCATGACTCAAAGAAGCATCCCACTTTCTGCTGGGTGAACAGGTGCATTTTCTCTCAAGAAAGCTCTGGGGTTTGCAAAGTCCTATTGTCCTGACCCTCATCTGAGCTGTTTCAGCAGCCCTCGGTGAGGTTAGATGAGGGAGCCAAGAGTTTGCCAAGGCAAACTCATATTGCCTCTTTTTTGTATTGCTTCTCTTGATGCTCTTCTAACTTTCCTTAGCCCAGGGATGCAGCTATGGATGACAGGTCTCTGCTGTGATATGTATTGTTTACTGAAGTAATTAAAATATGCAAAGTGCTCCTAGTCCACTCCCCACCTCCCTTTGCACTTTTCTAGCTCCTTCTGGCATTTTCAGTTGGCAGTTAATAAAACATAAGGTGGGCCCAAGGGCTCTGTTCTCCCTCCAGCTAAAAATGACGAATTTGGAGTGATCTGTAAGTTGTAGTTGTCACCTCTGCCAACAGCTGTGTCTTTCTGGTTGATCTGCTGACCCTGCAGTACATGACCTTACTGGAGAGGGAAAGTCAGTGTCCAGAGGAAAAAAGGGAGCAAATGCCTGGCTTGCTGTTTGCAGCAACACAAAACCAGAAAAGACTTCTCATCTTTCCTTGGGGGTAGCTTTGCTCTCAAGTGTTGCAGCCAAGGATACTGAAAATTGATTTCCTAATTCAGCTTAATCACTATCATCCCTGGCCATCAAACATCCCCATCTCCTTACCCATCGAAAACCACACCCACTCTCTTAAATTATCTCAATGCTGGGCTCAGAGATTACTTTATGCTAATATGAACATTGCAGTAGAGCAATAGACTGGAATTTCCACATCTATGCTCCCACACTAACACCCACAGTAACTGTCACTCTGACTGTTCCTTGCTAATGTATATTAAGACTTACCAAACTCCAGGCACCCTGTCCAAATTTCCATGGATTGTTTTCACTTAATCCTCATGAAAAAAAAATCTTATTAATATTTAATCTATGGGGAAATTGAGATTCCAAAAGGTGAAGTGATCTCTCCAGGTGACTTGGCTATAAGTTGGTGTCTACATCATGATAGCATACTACTTCTACTTTGAGGGCTGCTTAGGAGGGAGACAGCCCTTTTCTCTGTCCTTAGGTTCTGTTTCTGAATCTATCAGTTCTTCTAACAGGAGATCTTTCCCCATGCCCCGGGGGCACTGAAGAAAATACACATGGTATTGAATTTTCCAGAAGTGTTAGACCTTGGCTCGGTTTAGCTGTTCTTTGGGCCCAAACACATGGCTGGTTACTTGTCTCTTCTCATCCCAGGCAGCTTTCAGGAAGTCTTGTTTCTGAGAGATGAGTGCTATACAAAGGCATTGTCTCAAAACAGTCTTTACAAGGATTGGAGGAAGAGCACAAGGTGGTCAGAACCACCTTGTTGGTGGTTTGGAAGCAGCCAGCAATGGTGTAGGTGTCACGCCACTGAAGGATATCATATTGTTGTAGGAAACACTGATCCTTAGTTCTTGCCAGGGTAGCTGCCTGCTGATGGCTGTCCTTACAAACATCCCTTAATTAGTCCAAAAGCCCTGAGATGAGTGGGATCAGGGGCATCAAGCAGAATCTGTTTTACGCTGTCTTCTTCTCAGGCATCAAGACAGGGTCCTAACAGCAAATGCACAGGCTTCTCCTAACATCCAGACATAACTTCTGTATGATATACCTCATCAATGTGAAGTCAGGAGGGCGAGAATTGCAGAAATGGAATTGGGAAAGAGTATCAGTTAAAAGATCACTGAGCAGAATGTCTAGGACCCAGGAAACTTTGGGAAATGCTTGCAAGGAAGATTTCGATTCAAATCTCTGTGCATGTATATATTTCCTCTTTCATTTACTACCTCATTTCTTTTCAGTACATGTTCTGAGTAGGTGCGTTATTATCCCCTTTCCACACACAAGGAAGTGAGTCTTCTAGAAGATAAACACTCTGTGGTTACTGAACTCGTGTACAGTCCCTGCTCAGCTAGATTTTATCACTCTGGTTGCTTTGGATCCTCTCCTTCTTCAATCTATTACACATATTTTGATGTCACTTACCATAACACGTGAAGTTGGAAACAAAACATCTGGCCAAGCAAAACTTTGTTTGAAAGAGATGATTTGTAATTTGACCTAAATCTATGTGAATATAAATTTTATCCTACCCGTGAACGCTTGAGAATTGCTGGGTAATTTAAAAAAAAAAAAAATCTAGACTCAAGTCAGCAGACTCACTTAGCCTTCCTTGACAGTATCAGTGTGCACATTTGAGATCTGAGTGGATTCTTTGGTCTCCAGTTTGATTTATGAATTGTAGCTGAATTGAGACCTCCAACTTTGTTCTGTGAATTGAGTTCTTTTAACATCTTAAGGTTTCTTTCCACAAGAAGATCTTAGTGCAGCCAGGAGGCTAGAGTCTAGGCATCTGGAAAGGAAAATAAGGGCCAAGTTATTGTTTTCAATGCAGTGTCTGGTCTCTTTTAGGTGTTCTAAAGGACAAGGAGGACTTTTGAGTGAATGCTGGCATTTAGAAAGAAAGCAGGGATAAGACATTATAAGAAGTTGTGTGTTCCTGGAGCATCCATATAAAAACTTTGCTCCTGGCAGATTCAGCTCTAAGTAAGAGAGTTGGGAAGAATCACAATGGGCTTGTTTATCCTCTATGCTCACACTGCTAAACAGCTTGGCTTTTAACTTCTTGTAGTTTTGAAAGATTTGAGGATTTGTTCTAATCCCAGGGCTAGGGGCTCAGATGCAGCAGCCTTTCCTCTGAGATTGTGTTAAGTGGATGCTGATTGCATAAACTGCCACCATGCCCTGCTTGGAGGGAGCTCCCATTCTAACATCTTTATAAATTTTCTCTCGATTTTTTTCCTTAAAAAATTCCAAGCACCCCCTGGACTTGGGGTCAAGTTCTTAAATTTGTCAACCAGAAAGCGAGACAATAGCTTGCAGCCATGTTCTTAGGAAGAGTAGGGTATGTGGTGTGTGTGTGTGTGTGTGTGTGTGTGTGTGTGTGTGTGACTGTCTGTCTCTGTGTGTATATGTGTGGGGGGGGGGCAGGGAGGCAAAAGCAAGAATAGCAATTCTAATTTTACAATTCCAAGGTCTCATATCATTGTAACTTCTGGAAAGAAGACCCAGTCAGACTGTAGTGGCTACTAGGACTATAGCTATTGTCATGTTCAAGGAGATAGTTGTTCTTGATTGATGTACGTCTTTGATATGGCAGAACAGGATAGGATGTAAGAGGCAAAACCCACTGGGGTGTGTATTAAGTGTTAAACAGACTTTTCAGGTGATGAAGAAGATCTATGTTGAAGTTTGTTTTGTTTCTTAAATGCACATGGTATTTTTCTCTGTGCTAAGACATGCAATTAAGAAATACTAAAACTTAATAAATAAAACTTAATCGCATCTACCAGGACTGGCAGTCTCCAGATGATTATACCATTTGGTCATAAACATACATTTCAAAGTTCTAATAACTCTTTGTAGCTGAGTCCTCAAAGAAGATAGGTTACTCTATTATCTCCTGCAGAAAGTCTGGATTAGTTCATATTCCTTCCATGCAGAGGATGTTTGAGTTGTTTCCAGAAATATTCTGCCCTGTGGATATGTGTTTATTCATCTTTGCTGAGTCTTGGTTTATCTATTTGGAATATGGGTTACCATGTCATCTAGTCAGAGTTGTGTGAGTGTAGATGTTTTGAATGTCCGGGTGAGAAGAAGGAATCTGGGTGCTTTAGTTCCCCTTTGTCCCTGTAATAGATATAGAGGCATGAGAACCTTCTAAAGCCTGGTTGAGTTTCTCTTTGACCTGGAATAATGGGTTCCCCCTGACCACAGCAAAGTGAAAGCCCCTTAGAGGAAATATACAAACACAATTCCCTGTTCAGGAGAGAGACAATCACTGTTTGTGAAGATTGAGGAGGTCTGAGAGTTCCCTGTGGTCCACACATAGCCTTCTATATCCAGGAAGTACAGGTGATGGGTTATAGGCAGCCACGGCACACTCAGTACCTTCTGTGCTATGTACTTTCAGTTTTCAGGGATGCAGCTGAGATTGAGAACTAAGGGCTAGAGTGAAGGGCCGGTATTTGGGGGTCCTAAGCAGATACCCAGGCTGGTTAGAGTGATGTTCATCCTCCCATCTGCTCCTATTTCTTCCTTTTGGGAATGGGAGAGATTCAGACTCAAGGAAAGACAAGAGAGACACAACATTTCATTTCTTCATGTGAATGTTCTATACTTGAGAACTCCAACTTTTATGATCTCAAAATAATTTTGAAAAGCTATGTATGCCCCCAACACATCTAAAATTGTCACTGAGAAACCTTCTATGTAGTTGGTTTCAACCTTTTAAAAAGTTTTAAAAGCTGCCATAATATCTAGAATATTGTAAACATTGACATTAAAATATACATCATTCCTTTAATGCATCTAATGAAGTTTAAATACCAGAGCAATTTGGTACATCATCTATTTAACACATGAACAAGTTCTTAAACAGCCATTTTTACATGGCTCCTTTTTCTTCTTGAATTTATACTTTCATTCCAGTTACCACACTGAATTTTATCTTTATGTAATTTATTTTTATGCTTGAAAGCCCTTTATTGGCCACTCTATCATGGTTTACTATGACAAAAATGTGTATGAAAATTTAAATTTAATTTTTAATGTCCAGTGACCATAAGTTTCTAAATGTTAAGAGATTTGTTTGGGATGAGTATCCTAGCAATTATTAGCAATGAACAGAAACAGGCAATAGATCAAAGTAATATATATATATCCCAGCTTTTGATGACCATGGAAGTTAAAAGTAAAATATGAATGGAAACTTATCTCCTCTATTTACCAATTGCTACACGCATTATTGATAAACTTATTTATTGTTAATACATAGCATTATTCAGAATCAATTCTATTGTTTTTTGTGTATGTGCGAAGACAAGGGATTTTTATTTTATTGACATGTGACACAAAAGTCTTTGAATTATTTGCTGGGATGATCTATTGGTCTCTTATCAATAATTATTTTATTTTATATTTCTAATAACCTTTTATGTTTGTTTTCTCTTTAGTTTTTGTCTGTCTGTCTGTCTGATCTATCTTTAAGAAGTTGGAGTCTCCAGAGTGTAAAATTTATGTTCTAAGCCCCAGGGTCTTTGCTAGACTACTGGGAGTTCTATATTCAAGTTTAGAAAACATATATATAAGAGTTGAAGATCTTTAAAATACCTCAAAACTATCCTTACTGGGAATATATTTGGAGGTCTTCATGCATCTTCAAGCTTTGCAAACTCAGGTGGGCAATGACTTTGGTCAGCAATATTCTCAATCTCTTAGGCCTTCCTTGGGAGGAAGTCTAGGCTCTTCTTCTGTAAACTGAAGTTGACTGGATAAACTAAGGAGTTGGTATACGCAGTGGAGTCCTGTACAGCTATACAAGGAAAGAGTAAACTTCATTAAGAAAAACAAAACATAGAACAGAGAAATTTATTCGAATTGATGTGTGCTTGTGTGAACAAACAAACCAGCAAATAATCAAACAAAAAAATCAGGAACAATGTAAGAACAGCCTCAAATTGTGTTGTGTAGAAAAGTACGATTAAGAGTGCCTAGTGGCAAGAAGAACAGTAGAATAAGAATAGAGCTATAATTGATGTAAATGTATCTTTTTTGTGCTTTTGAGATTCAAGCTATATTTCAGGGTTTTAAAAATATGGTCAATATTTGACATGAAATAAGTTGGAAAATGAAAAACAAAAAAGTATTTCTGAAATTGAAAAATAAAGCAGAGAAGTGTGTTGATATGGTAACTTTGAAAGAATTAAGATAAAGCTATACCTTCCATATTTCTCTACTCAGTGTATCTTAAGGACAGAGAGAAGTGAGATCAGGGTTGTTGGTTTAATGTTGAAACTACATATTTTTAATATGGTTAGGAAGTGGCACTAATGTTTGGCTGTGGGTCTCTGCATCAGTTGCTGGATGAAGCCTCTCTGATGAAAATTGGCCTAAGCACCAATCTGTCAACCTATGAGTATAGCAGAAAATCTTTAGGAATCATTTCAATGATCATTTTCTTCCTCCTCCTCCTCCTCCTCCTCTTCCTCCTCCTCCTCCTCCTCCTCCTCCTCCTCCTCCTCCTCCTCCTCCTCCTCCTCCTCCTCCTCCTCCTCCTCCTTCTTCTTCTTTTCTTCTTCTTCTGCTGGCTAGTCATGTTTAGTTCTACCTTAGGTCTCTGGGTTATCCAGCTTCTGGGACCTGGCCCTTCAGGCAGTATCAGAGGTGCCCTCTCATGGATATGGGTCTCAAGGTGGACCAGTCATTGGTTGGCCACTCCCACTATTTCTGTACAGTCTCCAACCTGGCACATCTTGCAGGCAGGACAGTTTGTACATTGAAGGTTTTGTATCTGGGTTGGTGTCCCAGACCCTTCACTGGATATCATGCCTGTTTTTTGGAGATGGCTGATTCAGGCTCTGTATGCTTCATTACTAGGAGTTTTAGCTATGGTCACTCTTGTAGATTCCAGGAAGTTTCCAGTGCACTAGGTTTCTACCTTGCCTCCCAAATGCCCTCAAGTTCCAGTTGTCTTTCCTAGCACTCTCTCCCTCTAACCTTTCTCTCCTTTCACAGATCCCTCTTGTTGACATTCCTACCCTTTTTGACTCCACCTACAATATCTACTCTATTTCCCCTTCCCAGAGAGATTCATGCTTCCTCCTTTGAGTCCTCCTTGTTACTCAGCCTCTCTAGGTCTGTGGATTGTAGCATGAATAGCCTTTATTTCACAACTAATATTTACTTATAAGTAAGTACATGCCATGTTTGTCTTTATAGGTTTAGGATACCTCACTCAAGATGATTTTTTTTTTCTGTTTCCATTCATTTACCTAAAAATTTCATGATGTTGTTTATAATAGCTGAGTAATACTCTATTGTGTAAATGTATTACAGTATCTTTATTCATCCCTCAGTTTAAGCAGCACCTAAGTTGTTTCTGACCATTATTAATAAAGCTCCTATGAACACAGTTGACCTAGCTTCCTTGTGGTAGGAAAGAGTGTCCTTTGGGTACATGCCCAGGAGTAGTATAGCTGGGTCTTGGAGTAGAACTGTTGCCAAATTTCTGAGAAACCGCCATAGTCATATTGATTTCCAAAGTGGCTGCACTAATTTGACTCCCACCAGCAATGGAGGAATCTTCCCCATGTTCCACATCCCAGCAAGAACTATCACTAGTGGGTTTTTTGTTTTGTTTTGTTTTTTATTTGTTTATTTGTTTGTTTGTTTGTTTGTTTTAGTAGTTCTGAAAGGGGTAAGGTGAAATCTTTTGACTTACACTTCCCTGGGTGCTAAGAGTGTTAAACATTTCTTTAAGTGTGTATCAGCCATGAGAGATTCCTCTGTTGAGAATTCTCTGTTTAGATCTGTGTCCTCTTTTAAATTGAATTGTTCAGTTTGTTGATGTTTAGTTTCTTGAGTTCTTTTATATTTTGGAAATTAGCTTTCTTGTCAGCTTTGGAGTGGGAGAAAGTGTTTTCCCATTTTATAGGCTGCCATTTTGTTCCATCGATGGCATCCTTTGACTTACAGAAGTATTTCAGTTTTGTGAGATCCCATTTATTAATTGTCAATCTTAGGTGGAATTTGGAGAATCTTGTGGAAGAGGGGGAAGTAAGATTGTAGAAGCCAGAGGGTTCAAGAGTACCACAAGAAAACTCACAGTATCAGCAACCTAGGCTCCTAGGGGCTCACAGAGGACTGAAATGACAATCACGGACCCTGCATGGGACTGACCTATGGCCTTTACATATATTATAGTTGTGTAGTTTGGTTTTCTTTTGGAACTCCTAACAGTGGGAGCAATGTCTGTTTCTGACTCTTTGCCTACTTTTTGGATCTCTTACCTCATATTGGGTTGCCTCTTCCAGACTTAATATGAGGGGAGGTATCTAGTTTTATTGCAACTTGATATGCCATGTTTGGTTGATATCTCTGGAAGGCCTGCCCTTTTCTGGAGGAAAAGGAATGAAGACGGAATGGATTAGGGAAAGAGATAAGCATAGGGAAAGGCTGGAAAGAGAGAAGGGAGGGAAAACTGCAGATGCAATATATGAGAGCTTAAATAACTTTTAAAAGTGACACTAATAAATTATGAAAAATTAAATAATTTTATTATTAAATTCTAGTAATCATGATTTTCAGCATGAGAAAAATTAAAATATAAAGTCAAAGGAAGCCAAGCAATCCTGAATTTGAGTGTGGATAAGCAAAATCATGAGTTCATGTTGTATTTTCCCTTTCAAAAAAATGTTTTCTTCGCTTTGAATTTCCAGTATCACAAGCACCCTAATAGCTTGCAGAACACACAAGGATCCATGTTACAGTCCCAAAATTCCATTGTGCATCAAAAAGATACAGAGATCCTTGGAGAAACATCAGCTTCAAAGTCTCTGAAAAGAAATGATAAGAGGAGCATAGAGTAGTCTTTCATGTAAGAAAGTGAAGGTGTCATCAAAGACTACTGGGGTTATATGAGAAGAGAAGGAGGCACAGCTTTAAGAGGTTTCCATTGGCCAAAGATGGAAGAAAACAAGACATCAAAAATGGTCAGTGCAGCAGACTGAAACACTTCAAGTGGTGCTAAAAAATAAAAATAAAAAAGCCAAAAAAAGGCAAGTTCTGAAAATGATTTTCAGAAACAAAACAAAGTCCTTACAGCTGACCCTTGGAGAATGCTGCCTCTTATTTTCTTATTGCTATGACCAATAAGTGTCAAACAGCAGCTTAAGAGAGGAAATTTTTTACTTTGACTCAAAATTTGAAGTGGTAAAGCCCATCATGGAGGGGAAGGCATGGTGCTAGGAAGAGTATGGGACAGCTGATGTTGGCAATAAGAGAGCAGAGAGTGCACAGGGAGTAGGGCTAGACTATAAAACTTCAAGACTCACCTTCAGGAATTCACTTCCTTCAGTAAGGGTTTTGTTGTTGTTGGTGGTGGTGGTGGTGGTTGGTTGGTTTTTTTTTTTTTTTTTTTTTTATTTCCTTTCAAAAGAACTCCATAAGCTCTGGACTTAATTCAAATTTCCAAGCCTATGTGTTCAAACCACATATAAACTATAATGCTTGGAGAGAAATTCACTCTCCTAAAAACAAGTTAATACAGGGAACTAGTCAAGCCTCTTTCATATAAGCTATAATCAGAACAATTGCATAGCAGATGAAGGGAAGTTTTTTATTTATAGATTTTCTGCTAATATATGCAGAAGGAGTACTATAATTAGAATGTCATCCTTCTGAACCACTAATGAAATAATAAATTTGGGCAATGATCATCAATGGTTGCTAAAATCACTAGGTTAAAGGGGACTTTATAATGAGTGACCAGACAGAATCTATTGATGGGTCATAACATCATATAAAAGAAAGACATACTTCACCTCCCATTATGTTTCAGAGTAAGCACATGCTATATCATGTAGATACTATATGTCTGGGGATGGTGGTTTTAATGGGAAACAGATTTAATAATTAAAGAAGTTTTGTATTCTTAAGTCAACATACATGATGATCTTAGAAAAGAAGTCCCCAATGAATTCTGCACAGGTTCAGCCACAGAAGCAAATGAAGAGCAGGTCATGGGATCCCAGGACCACCCGATTTCCATAGACCCACGTCTAAACCTAATAAGCAAAACCTTTCCTGAGCAACTCCTCCTAGGTTTCCCTAATTCCTGACTTTGTAGGTCATGAGGATAAGAGAGGACAACAGAAGGCAATGATGGGGTGGTAGAAGGCTCTGGAAGCAGACAGGGGCTTTTTCCTAAGAGAAATTAATTTTAAGTTTTATTTTCCTACTTTTTTTATTGCTTCAATCATTCTTCAGCATCTTCCTCCATCTTCCTTGCTCCTTATTAGTTTACGTCGCCCTTTTCAAGGTTTACTTTCAAGATCCTTAAGGCATTTTTAGAAAGCTGTAATCACAAACTGATACAGTGGGCACAATAGAGACACCTGTCCTACAGGGATGGAGAAAGAATGAAATAAAAGACAACATGGCATCACTATTCATTCACTAGTATTGTGCTTATCCTTGACACTATAGCTCTGGATAGCTTATGTCTGTGTAAGTATTAGGGTGAAGATATTTGTCATGGAGTGTTTTCCATTTCTGTTTCTCTTCTTTTGTCATTAGAAACTATTAGACTACTATTCTTACCAGACTGAGACTTCTCAATGTGAGAGAATGCTGGAAGAAAATCACTGTGGGTTCTTATGGGCAATAAAGGAACTGTAGGAAGTTAGATTTGTTATGTTATCTAGGAGCACATGAAGACATACACAGTGATCAGTTACTGTACTATGTGTGTACATCTCTGCACTTAATGTTACCTGAAAGGTTTTTGCATCCATGATGTCATTTGAGGCAGCCTTGTGTGTCTCATACTTTGAAGCTGAAGAAACGTAAGATCATAAAAGCCAAGTACTGATCAAAAAGCATAGCATAATTTAGGGTTTCTTGACTTATTATTTTTGCTGTTTTTGACATGTTAAGACCTTATTCTTGGAGGGATATAGTATAAATATCACCCATGCTACTTATGATATAGTTTTCTAAAGGGTCCCTATGACCAGTTAATGCCCTTCTGGGAGTTGTCTGCTCAATCAAAAACTTAGGGTCATCACTGTTTGTACCCAACACTCTTGAATTTCTCCTTTTCTGAACATAGAGATTTCAATGTAAAAATCCTCTGTATTTTATATAAAAACCATCAACTGAGACATATGTTAGCATCAAATAGAGGGTTTCATTATTTAAAATTATATACCCAGGGTGATGTTTTGGTATTCCTGACTTCTATTTGTTTTCACTCAAGAAGCCAGGTGAGACAAATCATTCTAGCATATTCTGTCACAAACATACTTATCTTACAAAACTGATATTATTCTGTGGACCTGTATCTGTTGGTTTCTGTCTATCTATTCAAATGTTTGTTTCTCCTTTTATCTTGGAATTTTTAATTATGGTACCTGATCACTCTAAAATTGTAAACAATATAGAAATACATATGATAAAATTTGGAACCTTCTTACTTTCATCTCTAGAGAAAATTACTGCCTTAGTGGCTTTCTGGATCCTTTCATATCATTCACAAATACACATATTACTGTATATTTGATTATGTTTACATATTTTTATTTTTACAGAAGTGAGAATGACAACATATATTTGTCAATGAGTTGTATTTTCAAATACTACATTTATCACTCTGGACATACATAGATAGCAGTACATATAGCATTTTTTATTTTGTTTAAAATATGAAACATACCTTTAACAATGAACACATCTATGGCTTTTAAAACTACAAAATGAAAGTCTTGAACCAAGTAATTTTGGCTACACACAAGACAATAATTTTCTACTACTCCTATAGTGAAATTAATGAACCCCAGGGCTCATGTGGGTAGATAATGCAAAGACCACTGTGCCCTCAGAAACGATTTCAGCCTCAAAAATTGGGATTACAACATCAGGTCTCACACCTTCTCAAGCATCAGATAGCAATCTTTCTTTTCCCCTTTTATCAAGTGTCATTAAAATACATGTCTATGCTCTTGAACTTGGCATCCTGTCATTTGTTTGTGGCCATTTGTAGCTATTTTGTGGCTTGTCTGCTCTTAGTCTTCACTCATCTGTCTGTTGGTTTGTTTATCTAACTAATGCTAAGAAGGACCATGAATTATATGTATTTTAATTCCTTGTCTGTCCCAGCACTGGGAAGGCAGAGGCAGGAGGACTTCTGTCAGCTTGAGGCAAGCCTGATTTACACAGAGACTTCCAGGCCAGCCTGAGGCTGCTTAGCAAGACTGTTATATTATGTTAGCAAGACAAAGTCATATTAATGATAATAACGATTATGATAATTTATCTGTTACATATGTTGCAGATGTTTCTGTCCTTTGTCTTTGATTACCAATTTTTGTCTTTGCTATTTAATTTTACAAAATTGTGTCTATAAAGTGTATCCTTTATGGTTTTTTAAGTGTATGTCATGTAGGAAGGTCTTCTACTCCTGAGGTTATACAAATACCTTTGTAAGTTTTCTTCTAATATTCTTATTGTTTTGTTTTTTATGTTTAGCTCTTTAATCCATCTGGAAATGATTTTTGTATATGGTGTGAGGTAGGTATCTAAGTGTATTTTTTAAATGAATAGTTCATTGTCCCAATACTTTAATTACTAACCCATCATTTCATATATTAAACTTCAGTATTTTATACATGATTCTTCTTCCAGGTTTTCTGTTTTGTTACATCATATATTGTATGTTCCTATGCCAAATATAGGGTGTTCATTGCATAGTGCAATAAAATGTGTTGCTATCTGATAGAACAAGTCCCCATCATTGTTTTAGTTCAACAGTCTTTAATTGATCAGTCACTACTCTGGATATACTCTAGATTCATCTTGTCAGTTTCCATAACCCATTCCATTGGGAGTTTCAAATATATATTGCACTGAAATTTTAAATTGTATTTAAAGGATGAATGAGTGACTTATCCCATCAACTCTTCTTATCCAAGAAAGTGATAAAACTCCACTTATGTGGGTACTATTTTGTTTTTTGATCTGAATATACCTATACAGTTATGTATAGGATTTTTAAGTGCTTTATTGATATTTAAGGCAAGTTATGTATCAGATAATTTTCAGTGCTTTATTGATATTATACAGTTTTATTTTCAATTCTGTTTTGACTTACTATGGTATTATTCATGTAGTTTGGCTATTATTTTTTCCTATATGTGGATATCTTACTAATCTATAATAGTCTTAATTACTTTTTAATTAATTGTTTTGAATAACCATGCTAATACTCAGACAGCAGACAATTTGGATTCTCTGTTTCAACATTTTATCATATATTTATTTTTTTAAAATAATTACTTTATTAATTCTTTGAAAAATTTATACCATACATATATTATGGTCATATGTATGTCCAACTCCTATCTGTAACTCCCTCCCTCCCAGACCTACCCATCTCCCTAATCTTTTTGTGTTCTCCTTCTTAAAATTTAATAACCCGTAGACTTTGGGGTATTAAACTCGTAGATTTTACACTGTCTATAAGACTTCTGGTTGTATATCCATCCATTGGAGTGTAGTTGACCTTCCCTTGGGAAAAAAAAATGTCACTCCCATGGAAAACATCAAATTTCAAATTTCGATAGCATCTCGCTTAGGGATGGGGACTCATGAACTCCTTCCCGCTTTGTGCCAGAATGCTGACTGGCTTGATCACGCGCAGGTCTCCTGCAAGCAACCACAGCTGCTGTGAGCTCATGAGTTCTGTCATGTCCAGAGGACTCTGTTTTGCTCTCGTCTTCCCTACCAATCTTGACTCTTACAATTTTTGTTCCCTCTCCTCTTTGATGGCCGCTGAGCCTTGCAGAAGAGGTGCAATGCAGATGTCCCAGTTGTGGCTGAGTTTTTACGGTCACTTAGTCTATGCACGCCTACACCTCATTAGTTTCTGTGTTAAGTACTGTCCACTAAACAAAGAAAGTTTTCTGGTGAGTTCTGAGAGATGCACTAATCTAGGCATAGAGAGTTGTGTATTTAGAGGCTGGTTTGATACTGTATACATTTAACAAAATAATTACTTTATTACATTGATTAGGGTTTCCTAGATAGTGTTTCACAAAATCAGGGAAAGAAATCCCTTCTGTGCTTCTCTGTGTTTATCGGGCATTGTGATCTGTAACATGTTAAGTAAAAGTAGTTTCCTTTCCACATTAGTAGATTAGGCTTTTCAACCAGAAAACAGTACAGGAAAATTTTAGCATCTTTTCAAAAAAGTATTTACTTTTTAATTAGGTAAATGCAACAGCAGATTTCCTAAGGTTGCTATTCTTGTGATGTATTTCGAAAAGCTATTCAGTTCGGCGATTATATTTAGAACTGAGATGGCTTTATAAGAACATATAGACTAAATCTCTTTATCTGTATTTATATATTTGAGGCTCTGTGTTGTCAGACCAATTCTGCTTTTACATATATTTAGGCCACAGAGAGTGGTTTGAGAAAGTGTCTATGTTTTTTTGCATTGGAAAACTTTACTAAGACTCACATTCAAGACCACATTTTTATTTCTATCAGATGTGGGTATCATTTGCTATAATTTTAATACTTTGTTCTCAAATTTTCTACATTTCTCAATTTTTAAAAAATATTTCCAGTAAGTCACTCAATTGAACTTATATTTTAAAACTTATTAGACTTTAAATTTTTTTTATAATTTTACATTTTTCTCTTTTACATTGCTTTCTTGCCAAAGATTTTAATAACTTTTAAAAGACAGATAATTTATATACATCAAGTAAGTGATTTTGCTTCTTTTTACTGTTTTATCATTGTTTTGACTTATACTAAACCAGTTTTGTTTTGTTTTTAAAATTTTGTCTTAATTGTTAGTTTCTTTTTACTGTATGGATTTTTAGGATTTTACTTCTTTCAAAATAAAATTCTTACTTAGCTAAGTTATAATTTAATTATTCTAACAATAGTTAAATTCCATATGCTTTTTAAAGATTCAATTGTATTCCATTGGATGCAATGAATAGGACCAGTTCATAGTATAATAAATCGCTTTAAATATTATTTTCAGCAAATAGTGTTTTAATTCCTTCCTCCCATAAACTGTTTAGTAGATTAATCAATCCTTAGTCGTGATTTTCTTGCTATGGAAAATGTTTCTTGTTCTTATTATGTACTTACTTTTTTTCTTTTCAGATTTCCTTTGAGGTTTAATATGTAATTGGATTTTGTAAATTAAAAAAGTGGCTTTACTGTGGATTAGTTTTTCATTGTGATAGCTTTATCTGTTTTTAAATTTTTATAATATTTTACTCTTTATATCTGCATATATTTAACATAGTGCTGTTGTGGAGTAAACACGTTCATGATTATCATAATGGTGAATTTTTCCAACTTTATATATGTCATTCTATTTGAAATAAGTATGACATAAGCCTCTTTTAACATTAAATTGTTGATATTTAGACTTTACAACTACACATAAGAATACAAAAGTTTCTAAAAAGAAATGAATTAAGGAAATTTAATTGACCATCTACATCTACATAGATACATACATGTATAGGCATGCTTGCCTGTTTGTATTTGTGTATGTGCATGTGCGCATATATGGCCAATTATATCTCACTTTTATTGCTTCTACTTTCAGTGTTTTATTTTTAATATTTTCTGTAATTTGGTTTTAAATACAGCTTTTCTAAATAACATGAACCTTGAATTCTAACCCTAATGTTCCTCCCAAGTTAGAGGTAGTAAGAATCCATTTTTACTTGCTGTCTACAGAGCACCAGATTTTAGTTTTATTTTGTGCATTTTGTTCATTATTGCTGCTGTTTTTATAAGATGAAAGATGCTCTGTTCCTGAAAATGGTTAGGAAGCTGTATGTAGTACTTTTATTCTTTTAGAAGCTACTTAACATTTTTCGCAAGCATATTTAAGTGTAAATTACTAGGATCAATAATTGATTGGTATCTATAAGTGCCTTCCTTCCTCTCTTAATGATAAAGTCCTTATCAGGCTTTTAATTATTTCTGCACCCACTTTCCTCTGCACTTATGGTTAAAATTATGTGGAAATTCCATTCCCCATAATTAGGTTAGCAGTAGCAGCAGTAGTACTATTAACATTATTGGTAATATTATTTACTTTATTTTTCCATTTTATAGGAAACCCTTATTAGTTATTGTATTACCTTTAGCCACCAAATTAGCAAGTATTATTTAGATTTAAATTACATTGTTGTGGTCTATTTGCTCTGTTGTTGTGGAATTCAAGATATCACATACCTTGCATTCTTTTTTATGTTCTTCTAGAATCAGACTCAATTAATTTCTGGTGGTTTTGGCTTTTTGTTTGTTTGTTTGTTTTTTTCTTTAAAAGCCTGTATTTACTGAAGAGTCCTGGTGTTTGCTTTTTAGGTAGAAACATTTTGTGTTGTCTTATGGCATATAGAAAGCTTGGCTCATTTCAAAAGTCCCAGGTTAAAAGTGACTTTTCTACAAATCCAGATTAGTTTCTTCTAAGATGTTTCCAATGGATGACACACACACACACACAATCTCTCTTTTAGCTGTGAGGTTTTCATCTCTTTAGCTACTTGCTTTCCAGTGCTCACTGCTGATGTTCCTCCAACTGGTCCATGAGGGAAAGATGTTTGTGTTAACAGTTTACTGGGACACAGGCACAGAACTCTCTTTCAAGCCAACGGCAAGCACTTTTGGAAGAAATTTCACTTATTAACTGAACGGTTTAGCTTCTGATGTTCTGCTTGGTAATGATGTGGTTCATTCCTGAGGTTTGAAACATGCTGTGAACTTTCTTTTGTGTGTGCTAATATCTCTAACCTACTGGATATTGAATATTGGATAGTGAATATTTATGCAGATCTTTTCTCTCAGTCATATCACAAATGTCTCCTCTTCTCTATCACATCTATTATGATGTGATAGATTCTCTATCTATCTATTATGATGTAGGCTCATCATAATTAGTATGATGTATCATACTAAGCACTTTGAAGAGTTATTCCTTTTTCCCCACACTAATTTCTTATTAACATGTGGGCTTATGAACTTCTGGAAGTCTCCATCTTGTTCACATGAGGCACAGATTCCAAGTTGTGATGAAAAATTTAAGTGGGAGCTGAAGGTAATAATGTACAGATTAGATTCTGTAATGTATAGTTGTACCTTGGTCACCTTTGTCAAAGGGTCTAACTTAGTGTTTGTGGTCACTCTGTTGGTTGGAGGACCACATCATGGTTCTCCTGGCTTCCTCCTGGAGATTTCTTAAAGGAAGATTTTAAGATTATATTCTAGTGCCAGATTCTTAAACCTTCTCTCTCACTTCAAATCACCTTTTAGTTTTCATGCTCTGTGTTAAGAAGTCTCCCTTCTCCCCTAGGGTCTGATCCATAGCTGCTCTGGTGACATTCACTGATGTCAGCATCTCCATTCACCTACAAATTCAGCTTGCCTAGAGCATGGCCAAGTTGAAATCCAGTGCATGGAGGGTACATTTATATAAGAGGGGGATAGACTTCTGGTTGATTCTGGCCATCTGGTAACTGTTTCTGCCACTGTCTTTGCTCTTTTTAGGTGGGAGGACACACCATGCTCCCCATCCGCTGGATGCCCCCTGAAAGCATCATGTACCGGAAGTTCACCACAGAGAGTGATGTGTGGAGCTTTGGGGTTATCCTTTGGGAGATCTTTACCTATGGGAAACAACCATGGTTCCAGCTCTCCAACACAGAGGTAACAAAGGGACAGTTCAGGATCTGTTGGGGGTGGATGACAGATATCTCAGAACATGTATTGCATATAGTGTACAGATAAGTGGGCTGTCAGCATAGCAGCGTGGATGTAAGCACAATCAGAAGGAAAAAGCTTCCTAGCGAAGGGAAAATTGTAACTACAGAAAATGTGATATAACTTTCAAAAGAGTATGAAATCAGATATCTAAATCGAGATAGGAGTCAGGGTTCTGTTTGTTCTGACACACACACACACACACACACACACACACACACACACACACACCCCACAAATGTTTCCCTAAGAGAGAAAAAGAGAAAAAAAAAAAAAAAGGAAATTGGGAGCTTTTCAGCTGTGCCATCTTGTGGAAACACTTACTGCTTAGTATATCTACTAAAAGAAAAAAGTTCCCAAAGGCTTGAGCTACCTCAGGTACAGGGAAGCATGGAACCCTGAATTGACTGAAATGGCCAAATATACATGATTATCAGTTCTGTGTAAGCATCCAAGAATAGAATAAACCAACTACAGTGCAATACTAAATGCTTATTATCTTTTCATAATTTTAATTTATAAAGTGTTAACATGATAGGACAGTAAATAATATTATTTAGCAGTAGGTACTTTTCCAAGCATCATTGGTTCAGTAACTTAGTAATTTTCACAAAATTCTTCTTGAACTTGGGACAAAGGGAGGAGATTGCCCTGGCATCTTGGTGGAGACTCGGTATCTTAGAGAACTAGAGAAGGAGACAGCTTGGGTTGTGACCTCAGCAATTTTCTTTTTCTAAGTGACATCAAGACATATCTCAAGTATGTACAGACCGGAGCCATGCTGTCCCAGTGATTCAGCACAGTCCGTAGACATTTGGATGGCGCTCCTACAGCAGCTGACGTACAAAAAAATGCTAGCTCTCTTTGTACTCTTCTGGTTTTCTTGGAAATCATAAACACTGAGGCTTCTTTGTATTGAAATTTCATTTTAAATTCCAGAAAGTATCTTTTACTTAGAAGCTACATTCATTTCCTGTCTTTTATGTTTTGACTATTGAAGTAACTTTCAAAGTCCAAAACTTAAGATTGTAGATGTGGCTTTACTCTGTAGAGTGCTTAGCTAACATGGATGACACTCTGAGCTTGATCTCCTGCACCACAGAAATCAGGCATGGTGACATATGCACACAGGAGACAGAGTAGGATTGATCAGGAGACCAAGGTCATCCTTTTGCTACATGTAGGTTAAAAAACAGCCAAGATCACATGAGACCCTGCCTCAAAACAAGGCATCTCTTCTTTCCATTAATTTATTTATTCACATTACATCCCAATCACAGCCCCTTCTGCCCTCTCCTCCCAGCCCCACTCTCTCCCTCCCTCCATCTGCCCCTCCCCTTTTCCTCAGAGAAGGGAACCCCTGCCCATGTATCAAGTCTCTTCAGAACTAAGCACATCCTTTCTCACTGATGCCAGACAAGGCAGACCAGATAAGGGAAAGGGATCTAAAGGTAGGCAATAGAGTCAGAGTCAGAGTCAGAGTCAGAGTCAGAGTCAGAGTCAGAGTCAGAGTCAGAGTCAGAGTCAGAGTCAGAGTCAGAGTCAGCCCCTACTCCATTTGTTGGGCAATCCATATGAAGACCAAGCTGCATATCTGCTACATATGTGTAGGGGGCCTAGGTCCAATCTGTGCATGCTCTTTGGTTGGTGGTTCAGACTCGGTGAGCCCCAATGGGCTCAGGTTAGTTGGCTCTGTAGGTCTCCTTGTGGTGTCATTGACACCTCTAGTTCCCTTAACCCTTTCCCTGACTCTTCCACATGATTCCATGAGCTCTGCCTAATGTCTGACTGTGGTTCTTTGAATCTGTTTCCACCAGCTGCTGGTTAAAGCCCCTCAGATGACAGTTGCACTAGGCTCATGTCTGTAAGCATAGCAAAGTATCATTAATAATGTTGGAGGTTGGCTCTCTCTAGTGAGATGAGTCTCAAGTTGGGGCAGTCATTGGTTGGCTATTCCCTTCAATCTCTGCTTTATCTTTATCTCTGCACATCTTGTATACAGGATACAGTTTGGGTCAAAGGTCTTGTGGTAGGTTGGTGCCCCCTCCCTCCTCTGGAAGTCCTGCTCAGCTGTAGGAGGTGGCCACTTTAGTCTTCATATTCCCCACTGCTAGGAGTCTCAGCTAGTGTCAGCCTCATGTCCTCCCAGAAGCCTACCCCATCCTAGGTCTCTGACTTAACCGAGAGAGATGCTCCCCAACCACCACTGATTTCTTCTCTCTTTCACAGCCCTCTCATCCACATCTCTGCTTTCCCTACACCCGGCTCCCACCCCTCTCCCCTCTCCCCTCTGTCTACCCCCTCTCCCACCCAGTTCCCTCTCTCTAACCATTTCCGATGTTTATTTTATTTTCCCTTCTGAGTGAGATTCAAGAATCCTCCCCTGGGCTCTCCTTATTTCTAACCTTATTTGTGTCTGTGGATTGTAGCATGGCTATCCTGTACTTTATGACTAATATCCACTTATAAGTGAGTACATGGATGTCTTTCTGGGTCTGAGTTACCCCACTCAGGATGATGTTTTCTAGTTCCATCCATTTGACAAGGCATTTCTTTATATAGTGATGTCTTACTATTCAGGCACTCAGTGGGTCCTGAACTCATTTCCCAATGTAGAACAAATATTTTAGTGGAGAAGAAGAAGAAGGAGGAGGAGGAGGAGGAGGAGGAGGAGGAGGAGGAGGAAGAGGAGGAGGAGGAGGAAGAAAAGGAGGAGGAGGAGGAGGAAGAGGAGGAGGAAGAGGAGGAAGAGGAGGAGGAAGAGGAGGAAAGAGTATATGTAGAAGCTATTGTTGTTGTGGGTTTTATTTAAATTGGTACCATTTTACAAAGGGATAGTACACATACATTTGCATATACAGATACATGTATGTGAACTTCTATGTATGCAAATACACACATGCATGTATCTGTGCACAACCTCCATGGCATTTGGTAGCCAAAGAAAGAAAATATCATGGGTGGATGTGTTGCCATTTTTAGCATAATCTTTTTTTAAACTCTTCTATCTCATATTATATCCAATCTACCATTTCCCCTCCACAAATCTCCCCTCCCCCACTTTCCCTATCCCATCCCCAGACCCACACCCCCACCTCCCCTCCCCTACCCCAAGACTCACACCCTCACTTCCCTTCAGAAAAGAGCAGACCTCCCAGGGACATCAATCAAACACAGCATAACAAGCTACAATACAAGCAGGCCTAAACCTTCACATCAAGACTGGACAAGGCAGACCAGTAGGAGGAACAGGGTTGCACAAATAGGCAAAAGTGTCTGGGAAAATCCCACTGTTAGAAATTTCACAAGAACACTAAGTTGTTCAGCCATAACATATATGCAGAAGACCTAGGAATCTTGTCATGATTACAAAAGCTAGCTAGAGCAGCTAATGGGGTGCTTGTGGCCATTTCTAAGACGGTGTTGCAGGGCCCTACCCTTGAAAACTAGCTTTCTTCTGTCAACCATGCCCCTTGCCCTACCCATAGCAGCAGCTAAGTACTGGCAGTAACTGATGATGGGCTTAGCAGTAGAAGTTTATGGTCTGGACAGTTCTGCTATAGAAAAGATGATAGTGGGCACCTTTGATCAAAGCATAGGCAGAAGCTATTGCAGTTTGCAGTGAATCGTTCTCCCTGAAGGTGGAAGGAATAGAGGTGAGAATAGAGAGAAGTCTGATACCAAATGGTAAACACAAGCACCTGAAGACTTATCACATTGGTAATGCAATGACCCCAGTGTGCCACCGAAGACTGCATAACGAGTGTGAACAGAAGGGGGCTAGCACAGTGAAGGTGTCCAGATCAGAGTAATCTGAGAAGTCCAGGACAAAGCACTGTTCGGCAGGGTTTTGAGGTAGAGGGAGTGAGGGAACAGAAGATGATGAGAAGAGTAGAAGAGAGGCGGTTCTTACACCATTAAATACATTCTCGTAGGGAAGAGAAGCAAAACATTTGTTCAAATGCCAGACTACACAAAACATTGTTCTTTTAATCATCACAAACAATCTTCAAACGTGGAAGCTGAAATTTGAGGGAACCTGCTTGAAATCACAGTGTAATAAAGTTAGAGAGAAGGTAAAACAAATGGGAAAACTAACTGAAGTTTTGGAAAATGTGCATATTTCAGTTTCAGTAAAGAAATGCTTGGCATTTCAGCAGAACCCAGTTTAACATGAATTGATAGCATGTAGTGTCCTGGATGGCATCTTGGAATAACACAGGGCAGGAGGTTAAAAGCTAAGAAAATGTGGATAAACCATTGCATTTGGCTAATGTTGTATTAACCAAATGTAATATGTAATATGCTAACAGCAGGCAAATGGCAGGTTGTAATGGGAACCATAAATAATTCTCTCAATTTTTCTTTAAACCAAACTGTTTTTTAAAAAAAGAGGTTATTTCCTTTCTACTGTGAATACTGCAGCCATAACCATATGTGAGCTGGTATCTCTGTGGTAGGATACAAGTCTTCAGGTATATGCCTGCACTTAGCAGTACAGTGGGGCCATAAAGTAGCACCATTTTTTAACTTCTTGAGAAACCTCCCTGCATATTTCAAACATAGGCCACAATGTCTGTAGTATGTATACACATGAGAGTGAGTGTGGGATTTGGTTATGAAACTAGAAATGTGGTGGTGGGAAGAGAAAAGGGGGCATTGGAGAAATCTGCAAGAGGGACCATAGGACAGGAGACATGAGAGCGGGAAGGATGGCGGTGTGACCATGGTGGAGGTGAACAAAGTGGTACCAGAGAGAAGGGCAGAAAAGGGAGGGGATAAGAAAAATTAAATAAAACCAAATTCTATAATGAAGCTTAATACTGTATTTGCTAATTAGAGAAATAAAGTCTGGTGTTAAAATTAAGGAAAAGATGAGAGAAATAGAGTCACACAGTGGGAATACATCCAAAGTACATTACACTTGTATTAAAATTTCCTTATGTAACTTAATACTGTGTGAAATGGATACACACCTGTGGGAAAGTAAATAGTTATCTTAAAATGTGTCTGGATTTAGGGTACAGATAGGTAATTAAAAAAATTGCCTACTCTTGAGGTCCCAGGTTCAATTCCCAGCATTTCAAAGGAAACATCTTTGAGGAATTGAAATTGAACTGTAAAGAACACACACGGGTCTCCTGCACCTTGCAGCCATCATTGTAGTAACAGTGAATTTTTTAGAGTTTGTGGAACTCTCGATTCCAGTCTTACAGACAAGGATGTTGATGTCTCCTGAGGGTAACTGGTTTGCACTGGCTGGCCATCCAGGCAGTGGTGAATCTAGCAGCTTACAAAGAACTATCAGCAACAGAGAAAAACTGGGAGCAGAAAAGGTGGTCTTTCCCAGGGAAGATTACAAACTGGTTGCCAATGGTCTTACATTCAAGTAATGTTCTATGAACTGAGAAGGTAATATTTAGAGATCTATAATATATGCATATACATATATGAGTACAATAACAATTATAGAAAGGAAGAAAGAAAGAAAAAAAGAAAGAGAGAAAGGAAGAAAGAAAGAAAGAACTAAGTGAAAGAAGAAACCATGAATTTGAATGAGATTTGGGCAGGGATACATGGGAGCTTTGGAGAGAGCAAAGGGAAGGGAGAAATGTAATTATAGTATAATCTCAAAAAAAATGTAAAAAATGTGGACCAATAAAATACTAAAAAAAAAATCTGAAAGTAAACAAGACAGACAATTTATTGCAAAACAGAAGGTAGACCTTCCTTAGAAAAGGGTGCTATGCTCAGAGGCAAGTAGGATGGTTTGAACGAGGCTGTGGCTGGGAGAAGAACTTGCTTTAAATGGAAACCAGTGGCTGAGGGATGGATCAGCCTGTTGCTTTAACAGCATGAGGATTGGAGTTCAAATCCATAGAACCCACAAATACAGCCCTGAGCAAGCACCACAGCTGCCTGAAATCTAAACACTGGGAAGGCAGGGGCAGCTGGCTAGAGCAGTAACTGAAATGAGTGAGTTCAGGTTTAAAAAGAGATTCTGCCTCAATAAAGATTCCATAAAGCAAGGAAGATACAAAACTTCAACTTCGGACTTCTACACCCATGTATACACATACATGCCCATCTGCCCACACATGTGGACCCATGCAAACACACGTGAACATGCAAACACATGCACACCCACATAAGACTTACATTCACAATTAAATGAAAATAAATAGGAATTGACAGGAGACAGGTATGTAGAGAGTAGACAGACAGAGCTCTATAAGGGCTTTTCAAAATCACAGAGGCCATGAGGTGGAGGAATGGTGGTCAGGACACAATCTCTACAACAAGGTGAGAGAGGAATGTAACCCAGGCTGTCCATATGGCAACCAGGACTGCAGAACTTTAAAGCAAATGGGAAGGGTACCTGTGTGGATTCGGAATTCATGTGCCCTGGCCCAGCAGGTCCAGCATGAAGAGCAGCAATGAGTGAGTTCCACCTACACTGCTCATCACCTCTGTAGCCTCTGCTCAGGTGGAGAAGAAAACCAAGGCTGTTCTCTAACCAGACTTCTGCCTGTGTGTGTTCTGCCTGGGCTGAAGCTGTTCTATTGGGTAAAGTTCATACCTTGGGCTAGGCAGAAGTCCCAGGACCAAGGATGAGCTTTGAGTAAACTTCTGGATATAACTTCTTTCATTCTCGCTCTTTCAGGTCATTGAATGCATCACCCAAGGCCGTGTCTTAGAGAGACCTCGAGTCTGCCCGAAGGAAGTATATGATGTCATGCTGGGGTGCTGGCAGAGGGAACCACAACAGCGGCTGAATATTAAGGAGATTTACAAAATCCTCCATGCTTTGGGGAAGGCCACCCCAATCTACCTGGACATTCTTGGCTAGTGGTGACTGGTGGCCAAGCATTTATACTCTGTTGCCTCCTCTCTCCCTGCCTCATCTCCTCTTTTTCCTCATCCCAACTCCTTTCTTCCATCTTTGACGGAAACGAACATCTTCATATAAACTCAAGTGCCTGCTACACATACAACACTGAATTTAAACAAAACAAAACAAAAAAACAAAAGAAAGATACCCTGTAAGGCAGTTTGACATATATATTTATATATATATAACTATCTATCTATCTATATCTACAGAGAATTACCTTCTCTAATACGGAGAAGCTGCTGATACAGAAAATGATAAGACATTAATAACTGAAGAAAAATTTAAATATTATTATTAACACAAATGAAATTCCCTTGACTTAAGCTGTGGCCCATGCTTTTTTTCAGGTCTGGCTTTTTGGAGATCTTAGTCTTGACCCAGCAGAGATAGAGGCAGGGATGAGGCAGGGTGGCACACAATCTTCAGTGTGCAAGCGTGACCCATTGACAGTGTCTGGCAAGGGAACTGTTCTGAAGTCCAGGCCCTTCGGAACCATCTCTGGTCTGCCTTTACCGTTGCCTCCACACTCTTCCCCTTTTCCTCCTCTTTTGGGATAATTTTCTAATTTGTCCATTCTATAAAGTATATAGTCCTGATGCTTTTGGAAATCAATGATGACACCTACGGGTAAATACTGAACAAATACCAACACCAGACCACACAAAGCCATCCATGGTCGGGTAACCACCGAACAAGAAAGGGCGGGGGACTCTGGGGAGAACTAACCCCACCCTTCCGGATTAAATCACGCTCAAGATCCTTACTAGGTTTGAAGAGTTTCATCCTCTGAACTTGAAGAACTGGACTTGGTGGATTGAAGAAACGAGGAAGTAAGTACAGCTGAAGTCTGAATCCTACCAAGGCACTGCCACTCATCTTCCCATCGCTGGGAGGACTCTTGGCCTGCCCTTTTGTTTCCAGGCCCTTGGGGAGCTTGGAGGTTTACTATCCATGTTCTCTGCTGTCATCTGCTAATGTGGACACAGCAGGCTTCAGGGCTCTGGTAGCAAGAGACTTAGTTCCTTGTAGGTCATAATTAGGCATCCCCTTGAATTGTATTTCTTATCTTGCTTCCCCCCTATCCGGAGGGTCTATCAAGTCCTGGGTAAACCGCACTGCCAGGGAAGGAATCCAGGTGAGAG
The DNA here is from genome assembly GCF_011762505.2 of Arvicanthis niloticus. Lineage (NCBI taxonomy): Eukaryota > Metazoa > Chordata > Mammalia > Rodentia > Muridae > Arvicanthis > Arvicanthis niloticus. The sequence goes on along the minus strand of NC_047658.1, from coordinate 49,844,429 downwards.
CCCGAGGCACGTGCGTTTCAAAGGAGCCAGGCGCTGGCATTGGTAAAAGCCAGCAAAGAATCTACTTGGCACCTGTGCTGAGCCCTTGACATTCTCCTCACGTTTTCAGCCCTTGGAAGGATTGATGCATCTGCCTTTGAGCTGTTGTGAAAAGGCAGAGACTGAGAAATCGCTTTGTGGGCTGAGTGTCGGGGGAGGGGCTGCAGCTTCTCTGGAAGATGTCCAATGAGTGGCCTGTGCCGCAGACTTGGCATCTTAATGAGGACCAAGCTCTGACTCAGAGTGAGAATGAAGCATCTGGGCTGGGGCCTGTCCCCTGGGTCCCAGCACCAAGGGAATCACTGCCTTCTCCACTGTGCTGCAGAGGACTGCAAAAGTGAAGCTCTTTGGACAGCTCTCATACACAACAAGAGTGGCCCCAGGGAGCAAAGAGCCTGGCTGCACAGACCTGTCTTGCTGGGGAGGAGGGCATGTGCTCTCCCTAGGGTACCTGTCTCTCCACCGCATCCGCATCCCAAGCACAGAGCTACCTAACAGACTGACATTTTCTTATCAGAAGCTCCCAGGAGCCTTTGACTACCCCTCTCCTTGCCAGCTGCAGGAAGTCTAGAGCCTGGGTACCCTGGCCAGTGAAGGCAGCTGAAGTATGGGCAACTCTATGGCGGGTTTAGAACTGGATTATGTGGTTGTGGTTTTGCTTTATTTTTTTAAAGATCAACACATGTTTTTATTCAAATAGAAAAGAGCTGTGCTCAGATTGTAGCCATGGTTGGGATTCGGGGATCAGCGGCTGCTCAGCTGGCCTGGGGAGGGAGCTGAGTTAACTGGGATTTCAGAGTGGAACTTCTTACTGTACTAGATACCTGGCCCCTGAGGACATCAGGGGAAAGCTCTTTGGGTTGATCCCTTCAAAAGAAACCTTTGCTATCTTATGGTAATTACTCCTCTTAGTACTCCTTGAATTGGTCCACCACCTGAGGCTTTGGGCCTCTGCTAGAGATGTGAATGCTGGGTGGAAGTTTCCATTCAGGTTTTAATCTGAAAGTCTGACTAAGGGGAGGCAGGGGAGGCATTCAGGCAGGGGCCTAGAGGGGCCTTTGGGGAACCTGTTGTCTAGTTAGAAGTGCTAGTGCTGTTCCAAGATCTATCCTTTCTGAAAACAATCTCTTAAAGCCTTTTGTTTTTTAAAGAAATGGAGAACTGAAGGCATTTAGAGCCCTACTGGGGAAGTTAGGAGAAAAGACCAGGGTGAACTTGCTCATGTGTCCTTTGTTAGTTCCACGCACACCCACGTTGGCATCAGAGTCACCTTCTCTCTGTGTCTTCCATTATTAACTGCCTATGTAATAGTAGGAGAGAGAACTGTGGAGTTAGGAGGGGTACATAATAGACTCAACCTTCTTACTCTCCTGACATCCTCTCTGTGTAGAGTGGGATTTTACATGTGAACCTTGGAAGGTGGAGAAGGGGTTTGAGGTGCTTTGGAGGGTAAGGAAATGGAGAACAGGCTTTGGACAGTGAAGTGTATTCTAGTGCTCTGGGGTGTGCATGGTGTCTCACTCCTTGCCACTATCTTCACTGTGTCGTGTTTTCTCTATGTGCAAAATAAGAGGTACCCTTGTTGTGCCCTCATCCTGTTCTAGCTCTGAATTCTTAGCTTCTAACAGCACTGAGTCACCTTATTTTTTTTTTTTCGGAGCATCACTCTGAAATACCTAGAAAATCCTCCTTTGCCCTCACATGGGCGGAAAGAGGTTGTTTCTGAGGACATACTGTACTTAGGTTGAGATTGGTTTCAGTGAGTCAATCTGATCTTCTTCTTCACCTTTGTCACAACATGTGAAGAGTCTAAAGTGTCTGAGACTACTTCAGGCCATGGGGGTGGGGGAGCGTTTTGTCTCATTCCCTACCCCAGCTTTCTCCTAGACCAGAAAATTGTTATTGGTGGTTTATTTATTTACTTATTTATTTATTTATTTTTAAAGAATCTAATGTGATCCAGTGAGTCTAGAATTAGCATCACATCAGCCCATTTAGTCGCTGCCAACTGTTCTGTCCTGCTTTTTACGTAAACACAACTACACCTTCAAAGAGCATGCTGCAGTAACTTAGTACTTAGCTTGATGTCAACACCACTATGAATGCTTGTGAATGTTCCAGGGACCCCAGGCTTAACTCTGTGTCCTGTTACTGTCACCTAAGCCCCTCCTAAACTGACAAAGGGTGACTCAGATGTCCAATGTATCATGGACAAGGGTTCTCTTAGTTATTTGCTTTGGACATGAACCTGATGGTTCTTTCTGATTACATCTCTGAACTGTGAGTGGTTGTCAGGGTAACTAAACCTTCTCTAGTCAACACACAAAGGAGTGTGGGCTTCCTCCACTCAGCAGATCATGCACAAGTTATTCCCAGAGAAAATTTCTCATTGGAGATGAAGATCCTCCATTTTTCTGGGATATAACTGAACAGTGCTGTTCATCTCTGGCGACACACTAGTGCAGTACTTCTGGTGCTAAATACTACAGAAGCCAATACCCACAGGAGAACTTCAATACAGAAGTGAGAGTGAGAGCTAACTGTGCTGGAAGAGCACTGCATACATCAGAAAGGCCACTGAGAACCCTGCCTTAGTGCTTGGATACTCATGGGATTTGGGCTAAATTAGCATCTCTTAGATTATCAGTCTTCCCACCCAAGATATATTACTTTAGAATAGGTGCATCGGTAGGGTCAGTTTCCATTTGAAAGGCTAAATTTGAGTCCCATCTACTTCTTTATCCTGAACATGTTTGCTAGAAATGAGAGATGAAGTGAAAAGTGGGGAGGGAAAGAAAACAAAGTTACTGTTGACAAGAACTAAGCATAATCAGTGCCTGGTGTGTTTGAGGGACACTGATGTGGATCCAGGCACACAAGTCAGGAAATTGATATTTGTATTCTTCAAGAGAAACCACCCTTCTCTTCTAGCCATCTTTCTCACTTCATATGTCCTCATTGGCAGAAACTGGTCTGCCATATATAGTCCCACCCACCTCCCATGCAAGGTAAGTAGTAATCTGAACTCTGGGTCAGAAACCAAGAGATTTTGTATATGTACTTGGTTTTCCCAAGCTCTTCTACACTCAAGAATAGACTAGTGGCATATTTGTTTCTTTTTTATGAACCAAACAGCAACAGTATAATCTTTACACTCACCTGAGACTTGTAATCTTTGCAATACTTTGCTTAGTGTGGAGCATAGAATATTTGTGGATGATCAGTCAACGAACCCACATTTTCAGCAGTCCTACAAGTTACCATCAAACATCTCTGTAGTGTCTAGTGTCTGCTTTGGTTGGACAGCAGCTTGCTAAAATGCACATGGTGTTTACCTTATAGCAAAAAAATGTCAGCTTGAGCTCAGGTCCTGTGAACGGTAGTCCTTCACTCTGATTTTAGCTTTTCAAGATTCACCTTACTTTGTAACAAATAAATTGTTTCAACTAACACGTAATAGGGCTGGGAGGGTTAACTCCAAGTTTGGGCATCATTAAAACATTAGCTTGGACTTCAGAACCTATTTGGGGATTACTTGAATCAGAAGGAAATATTCCTTTTCAGCTCTAGCCATATCATGTACTCTTTCTATCCACTGGCTGGTCACACAGTTCAAGAGAAGTCTCCCTGGAATCAGCAAATCAGTTGTGGTTTTGGATTCTCCTGGCACCTTATGTTTCTCCTGGATAAGAATTGTAAAGGTGGATAAGAACTCAGAGACATTGAGAAAGATCCCAAACTGTTATTTTATAAAGTTTGATGACCTGCTTTTCCCTACATTAAATTATATTGACAATAGCATCTGAGCTTCTCAACATCCTCATTCCTGGTGTTTGATAACACATCACACAGAAACCCGTTCTACTTACATTTTGTTTGGGATTTGGTATTGAAGGTACCAGCCCTGCAGATGAAGCCTCTCCTAGGAGGGCCCTAGCAGAGAGAATCTGAGAGGATACTAATTGACCTCTCTCTCCAATAGGTACTGGTGAGGATGGTGGAGGGGGTGGCTATTTGTGTGAACACACTGGGTATTAGGCATCTCACTCTGCACCTGAGCTGTCCTACCCAGGGCCCTGTGTCTTGGCTTCTGACAAGGTTTCTATTTGTCTTGTACGTTCTCTCTAAGCACGTGTGTGTGTGTGTGTGTGTGTGTGTGTGTGTGTGTGTGTGTGTGCATGCGCGCGTGCGCACACAACAAGTTTCTCATGTACTAACACAAGCACCTTTCTGTGGAGATGGAGGCTCAGCCTGAGAGAATTTAGAATACTTTTTCTTTTGTTTTCTTTCTTGTTAGCAATATTAAATTGTATAACATCATGGATTTTATATTATGATGCTTTAAAATATGTGAGTACTTGGAATTTATCTCCAAAGTTATAAAATTCATATCGCTTTTCCTGTGGGCAGCTAGATTCCAACTTTAAAACAAGGCCTGATTTGATATTTACCATAAGAATGATGTCTTAAACCAGTAGAACCAGTAAGCAAAGTTTTCTTTTTTAGAGGTAAGAGAGTAAAGTCTATTAACTTTGTCCCCTATCCATCCAGGAATATATTGGAGCATCAAGGTCTAAGCTCAGAGCTCTTGAGAGATTTATAGTCCATAAAATAGATGTTTCTAATAGAAAGAGGATTGAGATAACACAGAAGACAAGGATCCTGCTGAGCTCCTCCTTCTGAGAAGCTTCCAGGCATTTAGGTATTGCTTTCATTCAGTATCCCTGAGATGATTCAGTCTCTTCTCATTTAAGGCTGTCAGGAATTTAGACTTCTTTTCTGCAGGGAGAAAGGTAGCATGAGAGCACAGCCACACTCTGTGCAATCTAGCATCCTTCAGATGCAGTACTTCTCAAAGGACTGAAAGTCACATGCTCAAATCCAAGTCTGGTATTTATGATTTCATTTAAGGAGCATTCATGGGAGTGATACTTTAAAATGAAAGTAAGTTTATGTTCTCTGAAGTAGTATGGCCTCCTCAATTCCTCCCAATGGGGATTAGTCTCTCACCCATCTCTATTTAAAAGCTGCCTGACACTTACCTGATGCCCTTGAATCTACTTCTGGAGAGGAAGACTCAGCCTGGTCCAAATCCCGGTGACTTCTGCTATCTGAAGGAGAGGAGTGCATTTATGTAAACATTTTCTTTTCTCTGATTTTTCATTTCCTTCTTTCCCTTGGTTCACATTCTCTGGCTTCCATGGGAAGAAGATCTGGCTTCTTAAAGTCTGTGAAAATCTTAATACAAGGTGAAGCCCAGGACCACAAACAGTTTGGACTTCAAACAGTGAGAAAATTGGCGCTGAATGATTCGGCACACAAAGCAGAAAACTTTCATTTCCTGCAGGCAGGAGGAATTGACTGTTATATTAAGACTTCTGAAGGATCCCTGCCCTGGAGTAATTTCAGTGCTGTCAGACAATGTTGACATCTAGATTAACCTCTGTGCACTAAATTTGACTGCACAGCTCATTGAGATGCATGTGGCATGTCCCTGTAAATCCCTTCTGAAACCCTTGGTGGCCCACCCACAGCAACTCCCTCTCCTGTCTCCACCTACTGTTCTTACAGTTCATGAACTTTTAGCCTACTGGAGCAAAGGCACTGTGGCTGGGGTCTGACACCCAGAATGGAAGCTTTGGCCTTTCTGTGAACATGATAGAGTCTTGTGCCAAGATTGCTGCTTGGTCAGAGTGACAATGTTTGTCACTGTATTGCCCCCCACCCCCTTAGGAGGAGACTGCAAATCAAGACATGAAAGCCACTCACATGACAAACAGTTTTACAGCAGACCTCAAAGTAAAATGGTCTTCTGAGAAGCTAAGACTCAGGGTAGGTCTATCTGTATGCCTCCAGTCTTCCAGGGTTTCAAGAGTACAGCAGATGCAACAAGGTCATGACTGCAGATGAGGTGGGTGGGATCTGATGGCTAGAAGGGCTCCTCCTCTATACAAGTGGTTTTTTTTTTTTTTTTTTCTATTCCTTTAAAGAACGGCAGCCATGACTTATACTTTGCTGGCTGGAATAAAGAATACACTAACCATCTAAGCCAGTGATCCTCAACCTTCCTAATACTTTGACCCTTTAATATAGTTCCCCATGTTTTTGGAACCCACAACCATAAAGCTATTTTATTGCTACTTCATAACTTATTTTGCTACTGCTATCAATCATACTATAAATATCTCATATGCAGGATGGTCTTAGGTAGCCCTGTAAAAAGGTCAGTCAATCCCCAAGGGGGTTGCAGCCCACAGGTTGAGAACCACTAAGCACTAGTTTATCGACTTTCTTTGTAGGAAAAGATGCTGTACTGAGATCTTGTAGGCAGATGAAACCTCTCAGACAAGATGGCAAGCATCAACAAAAGTACATCTGTGCATCTCACACACCAAAAGGGACCTCCAGCTTGGCTCTAGCCAACTCCAGACTCTTAAAAGCTACTCAACATAATTCCAGACATTAAAAAAAAAAAAAAAAAAAAAAACCCTCAGGATTTTAGAATGATCTGCCTAAGTCTGAAGAACAAATTTCTCTGCATAGTTCTTGAAACTGACTCTCTTTCAGATTATTTTTCCATCTTTGCTTGTTAAGTGTAAGTAGTAGGAATCTCTTTGTATATTCTTAGATATTTCTTTAGGAGAATTGAAAGGTTTTAGCCAAGGACATTGTGTTTATTGACTGAGAAAATAGATTTCTGGGTTGAGTAATACAGCAGTTACACAGGGGCAATCTTGATGGCTTTATTTAAAAGCAATTATCAGAGTTGTATTCTTTCTAGATCCTCATGCTGACATAGAACGAATCATATTCATCCCTTTGTTATTTATGATATTTATTCATTTTTGCATATAAGCAAGCACATGCATACAAATTCCTGGGTATTTCTATTGCCTATAGACAACAATGTCCCATTTGTGCTGCTTTCATTGATCTAAGTGTATCTGTGGAAATGAGTGCCCCACACATGTAGTTTCCTCACTGTGGCTCAACATTATGTGTATTAGCAGCACAAAGCCTATGACTTTCTTTGTTCATTTTAAGTTATTTACAATGTTGAGGCTCCTTTGATAGAGGGGAAAAAACACCCAAGTTTCTCACATTTTTTATATATAAAGGTATGACTCCTCCCTATCTTTTTTCAAGGTACAAAACTAGACTGAGCCCTGATTCTCTTTCTTTGTAATTAATTTTCTGGGGGAAAGAGGGTAACAGATTTATCACAAATATTATGTTTGAACATAAGGGTGAACTAGTATAGGGAGATTATTTTTAAAAAATTCCAGTGTTCTAATTGAACTATGATATGAAGTCCTTGGGACACAAGACTAGAGCTGGGCTAGAAGCTAGGAAGCTGGGATACACAGCACTTGGCTGAATAATTGGAGTCATCAACAATTAATTGAAAGCAGGCAAACAAGTTGCAGGTTGTGCTTCTTTTCAAACATCAGTGATGGGAAAGGCCACTCAGTTCTAATCCATTGTTCAGATTAGTTAGTGACAAAGTATATCATATCAGGTATTCCCTGAGTGCACATTTGCAGAATTCCTACTCCAAGGGGCCAGGACTATTGTTACAATATGTTCAGTTGCTCACTTCCAGCTTCCTCTGAACTCCAAATCCCACCTGTCCCCAGCTCTCTACTCCAGCTTGTCTAGGCCAGGCTCTGTTCTCTAAAAAGCAGAGGAAAGTGTGAGTGGCTCCTCATTTTAGCCTGAGTATGTTGTGATCTAGTCTGGGTTTCTGCAGAAAAAAACAAACTGCTCTCCCATCAGTCTCTTTCCAGCTCCATGGACCAAATGATTAGCGCCTCAATAGCACACCATCAGTTTGCTCTTGCACCGGAGACTCTGGTACAACTTGGGTAGTGGGTACTGCTCATAGTGTTGGGAATTTTGACTTGTGTTGTGTTTGAGGTGCACTTTTCTTTTTCCCTTCCATGTCTGGTTTCTAGAATTAGTCATCAACAGTTTCCTACTTTAAATAACCATTGTATATACTGTAACAGAAAATATCTTATATTTTTTTACCTGGATAAAGGGACATTTTATCCACTTAGAGGGAATGATTGGTAGATTTCACTTTCTGGCATAGAACTCTGAACAACTGAAAGCCAAATAGCATCTCTTCTGCTTCAACTCTTTACCATTCACTGCTGCTCTGAAGACAGTCTATAGATTCTAGAATAACGTCTGATAAAGTAAGACTGCCTGATGCGTCCTCATTAAACTGAGTGGTGAAACTGATCTTGCAGGGAGTATCAAAGTGCTAATGATCTTGAAGCTTTGTAGGAACTGTGGTCCACACAAGGAGAAGACAGGGATAATCAAAATATGCAGACAATTATTCTTGTGAGGACCAAATGTCAGGCCTCATTTTCAATGGCCCTAAAGCACAATAGAGTTGGTTCCCGAGGGACTCCTGCTGCGGAACGTGTTGGGCTGAAAAATGAAACCCTAGACAATAAATCCTGAGGCAAGACTGCCAAGGTTACAACAGTGAAGTCATTTACAGTCCCTAAAAATGTCCCAGGTGTTTGTGATGCCAAATACTGTTTAAGTTCTTTGCCATGAAAGTTACTTGGAAAGGGAAATCTTTCAAATGTTATTTCCCTTCAATTTCCAAGTAGCCATCAGGTATGATATGTCTGACAAAATGTTGTCTGTGTGCTGTAACAGGATTTTGACCACTCTTGAGAGAAAGCAGAATAAAGCCAAGTACTGAGAATCCTGAGAAACTCATAAATGTTTCAGTCAAGTTCAGAAGATCACAACTTCTTTTTTCTTTTGACCTTGGGCTCAGTGTTTGTTTTTCTGATACAGGAAAACAGCACCCATGTTCTAGACTCTATCTGAGTGACTTTTCCCCTGTAGTTGCCTGCCAGGAAGAAAGAATCCCAGCTTCTTTGCAATGAAAATCCAAATTGGGATATGCTTGTAAATTGTGGTGTGAAATTGCAGATGGCAAACTGGTTCAGGGTGATGTTTTCTAATTCTCTCTGATAATCTTGAGGATACAAGCTCTTCCAAACATTGCTGAGGCAAGCTTGGAACAAATAGTTTCATGATGTTCCTTCCTGTAGACATGACTGATAAATTAAGGATCTCAGAAGTATCATTTGGGAAGTAACTTGCTGACTATAGAAAGTTTGAGCTGATGTGCTAGGAGGAACAGTAAGAACTTACTTTAATGCTTGGTTTCATCCCCTTCTCCAAACCTTTAGCTTTTGGGGGTGGGCGGGCATGGGAATATTTCCTTTCCAAGGACTGCAAAGATTTATTATAGTTTATGTCTAAAAGCAAAGGTTCTTTGGTACCTGTTGCAGTTGGAGGTGACCCCAAATGGCCCATGTTATTTTCTGAGACTGATATCATAGTAGCTGAAGTCTTCCTGATTATGTGTTTGGACCCTGGTAGGTTGAAACAAAAGATTTTCCAAATTAAAAATAAAAGAAAGCAAGTTGGGGCAAGAAAATTCTGACTAAAGGAGAAAGAAAAAAACAGTGCTATTTTGACAGCAGACAGCCCTATACTATTCAGCAAAGAAATACCAAATACATTCTATTTTCAAGACTAGTTTTATTTTGTGGTGTGTGTGCGTGTGCATGTATGTGTGCATGTACTGGCATGTGGCTCTGGAGGTGAAAAGCTGTTGTTTATACATTTGGACGTTTTGTCAAGCACAGCAAAAGCTCTGCTTAGTTTGTTAGGAAGTGACAATAAAACTAGGGTTACAAAGGAATAAAGGCCCATGTTTGAGAACAAGGTACAATAGTCCCCAAATATTTTCTTCTGAAATATTCATAGAAAATCAAATCAACCTCATATTCATCATTGATACCAGCGCAAAAAAAAAAAAAAAAAAAAAAAAAAAAATGGCAAAACACCTGCAGATCCTAGTGTTCTACCTTTCTGTGGTCCTCATTTCTGAAGGAATGGAATCTTTAATTCATGCCAGGAACTTGGCCAACAGGGCTGAATAATAGGGCATCTTAGACAGTTTAGAGTAAGCTACCCTCTGTAGATTTTGGCAAGGCCTTAATTCTTTCTCACCGGTATTAAGGTTGCTTCAGAAGTATTTTTTGCTTCAAACGGCATTTAAAATACAGTTTTGGAATACAGTTTGAGACATTTCAGCTAATGTCAGCCTCTGTAAAAGACGATTTAGTTTCACAGGTAGTTTTTGGCTTTGCCCATCCCAGAAGTGTAAATTCTACTGTGACTAAGCTCTTTGTTTTCAGCACCAGGGACAGCAATCAGTTTTCTCATCTGGGGTCTACTCTTGAAATTAGATTTCCAGAAAGGGAAGAACAGATTTTTCCCATCATTTTCTACCCACAGATCCTCAATTTGGAATGTTTTATTCTTAAATTTAGGTGCTTATAGTTTTAATTTTTCACAATTCAAGAGTTACCACTCTAGCTGGTGATGTGAAGCTCAGAGAGTAGAGCCAGACTAAGGTCTTATATAATAGACAACTTCATTCAGAGCACCAGAAAATTTATGTTAAGTAAGGTCATGAACAAAGTTCATGTGAGTTTAGGCTGTATACAGTCATAAGGACAACCTATGCTTGGAAATATCTTTGAATAACATAATTAAGCAGCAATGCATAATCTGAAGCAAACCTACTCTCATCTATTATACCTGGGAAGGGCAACAACCCATGTCATGGAGAAATAAAGACCACAAGACTTTTAACTTATTTTCTTTGAGTTGTCTCACAAGCTCTCAGAATTTTTCTCATAAAACTTCATTCATGAACCATGTTTCAACATCCAGAAATAGCTTTAATTTTTCCCTAAGCCTGGTATAGTTGTTTATGCCATGGTTTTGGCCTGCTTATAAAAATATAGACTATCACAGTCAGGTTTCTCACCACAGAGATGGTAAAGACACTGAAATATTATTGATGGGAATGCTTTAGGACAGAAATCTTTTCTTTATTAGGTACCCTTGACTTTCAAACTCCTATAAGGAATACTGCTTATTGACAAACACTTTTTTAAAAATATACATGGTGTTCACAATCTATAAGGCAATGGTTGATTGTATGCATACAGAGGCAGTGATTCACAGCGGAGGAGATGAAGTTATGAGCTTTGAGGACAAAGAAGGGCCTAATAATGCTGTCACCAGACATATCAGAAACTTGTGGAAGAATACTACTTTGAATTTTGGCATCAAGTTTTTAAACTTGTGTGATGTTCAACAGCTGTTTTTGCCTTAAACAATCACAGTAAGATTGGAAATAGAAATTCTTAGCTTCTCCCAGGCAACTCCAAAATGGACACTGGGGAAACGAGAGCAACAAAAGCACATGTTGTCACTATGCTTTGTGATCGTCCAGCTTTCCTATAACACACACACACACACACACACACACACACACACACACACACACACACACACACACAAACACATAAGCAATAGGTATCGCCTCAGAGGCAGTACAGTCTTCTCTTATTTACTTGGAACTCTCTCTTTGGGGCCCTTTTCAAGATGGTAACTGAAGAGCAGCTGTTTTCTCCTCTTTCTCCTCCTCTTCCTCCTCCTCCTCCTCCTCCTCCTTCTCCTCTTCCTTCTCCTCCTCCTTCTCCTCCTTCTTCTCCTCCTTCTTCTGTTGCTACTGATACTGCTCTTTCTCCTTTTCTTCTTCTTCTTCTTCTTCTTCTTCTTCTTCTTCTTCTTCTTCTTCTTCTTCTTCTTCTTCTTCTTCTTCTTCTTCTTCTTCTGATGTTACATGAACTCCATTTTGGCTGCCTCTGAACTCTGAATTATCTAAGTCCTGATTAATCTGTCATTCTTTCCAGTTCCCATTCTTCTCTCTGTCCCTTATGCACCTGCCTCTCCCCCTCGTTATTACTTATAACATTCCATAGCATTTAATGATGAGAGATCATGCAGAATTTCTTTTAAGGATAAAGAAGTAGTAGGGGCAGGCTGAAGCCAGGCTCCAGAGGAACAAGTTCAACAGAACTCATCTTGGAATGGGTTTGAGGAGAAACACATTGCTTTCCTTTCCTTGCCTTCTTAAATGGGCTGACCTATGCTTATGCTTGTCACACTAAGGGGACCACAGCATGCATTTCTCTGGGTGGCTTTCAATGAAGACAAAGTGGGCAGGTCAAATATCCTCTACTAGGATCTGTTACGACAGGAGAACTTTGTCTTCATCGTACAGAAAAGATCTGTACAAAAAAGACTATGAGCTGAAGGAGAGCCTCATAAGAGAATATTTTCTTCAAAACAAACAAAAAAGCTACAAATTCATCATTCATGGAACACATGACTCTCTGGCAAGCGGAATAAATTGAGACAGAGAGTAGGCACCTGTGATGCCCAAGGATGAACAGACCAGAACTAAACCCCAGCAAGGTTCTTGTACTTTTTCTGGAAAAAAAAAAAAAAAAACTTAAATGTCAAGGGCACATTTAGCTCTGCCTCTTAAGAGGTAAGCTCAGTGCTACTTCTGGGTTCTTAAGGCAAGTGCCCTGTAAACACCAAAGTCTTGTATTTTCTACTCTCAGCCAGCTTTGGCTGTCCTGAGTGGAATGTTTTTCCCTTCCTTAAGTGAAAGGGTCTTGTTTCAGGAGAAGTGTCCTTTAAACATCCAGCTAAAACTGGAGGTAATTTTTTGCATGAATGGCTTTTTACAGCTAGGTCTAAAGCAGAACAAAACTTGTATTAAACTAAGTGCTACTTTACATATCTTATTTCAAGGGAAATGAAGGATTTATTGCCGTGTAAATGATATACACTGATTTCTTTCCTACTGGACATTACATGTCCCTTTATCTTTAGGCTGATGTTGTGCAGCAAACTTTCAATATCTGGAAAATCAGCTGGTACCTACTTCAGAGCACTAGCAGGACATTTTATTCCCAGAGAGGAATTTTGCAAATGAAGTTTGGGTGCTGATGCAACTGATTTCCATCCTCTATCCCTAAGCTTTCTGTACTAAATATCTGTAAAGTGATTATATCTTGTCTGACCCCATGTGTTTGTGTATATTTCCCAATGTTTGTATAACTATAGTGGCAATCTGAAGGATTATTTTTATTTATGGCAACTGCTGAACAATGATGAATGTGGCATAGGGGGACATGTGTGATATGTGTGCACAGCAGTGTTGGGGCCAAGCAAATGTACTCACTGAGTTTGTGGTAAGCAACAGTATGGCTTGGCTTGGGGGATATTCCTTAATGGGTAGAGTATTTCCAAATTACTGTTAATTGCTAAAGAACTTGAAGAAGCAGAGCTGAGATATGCTCACCTAGATCTTAGGTTGTTTATGTAAATCCAAGTGACCAATATTCCATCTTTATTTTAACAAAACTATTCTTTCATGATGCCCACTGTTTTATTCCACAGGCTTTTTGGAAGTGCTGATCATGCTTGCTTCCCAGGATTGGATTCCCAAGCTGATAATATAACAGACTGTGGTGTTATGTACACTAGGATTAACTCATAGTACCCCTTCTTTGAGAAGTCCTTTCTTCCATTATTTTTCTTTCTCATAGGTTAATTCCACTGTCTATGCTAACTTTATTTAGATGTATGCAAGTATTGAAGAATCGATCTAATTAAAATGATGACTGTGTTTGCCTTTGGAGAACAAGTTCATAGTCTTATATAAAATACTTCCAGGAACTTCCTTTTTATGAAACAGGGCAAAATCAAAGTAGAACAGAACCAAGAGTAACTTAATAAAATGACAAGATAGCCCCAGGGTAGAAAGAGGTGTTCTCAGTTGACATGAAGAGTTGTATTGGAAAGGAAAGTACCCACTCTTCTTCTCTTCCCACCTGCCTACCTTCCTCCTCAACCACAGAAGAAAACAGAAACTTATTTTTTTAAAACTGTATTAATAATTTATGTTTAATACAAAAGGATGATTTAATGGAATCACCAAAGGTCATTTCTCTCATTGTGCATGTCCTTCACTCTCGACCCCTAATATTCATCCCATTCTTCACCCTCCATCCATCCCAAGGCAAATGTGTGTCTTCATCAAAATCTATGGGTGTTGGAGTTACGTGTGGGGGTAGAGATTTAACACCTTGACACTAACAAAAACCAACCATTCTTCACTTCCAAGTGACAATTATTACAAGAAGGAAAAACTCTTTTTCTGGTTTTTGTTTAAAATCGTTTTATACATATATATGTATATATGTGTGTGTATGTATGAACATATGTATGTATATGCACATGTACATGTATATATGTATATATCCATCTCAATATAAATATATCATATGTGAGAGTTGTAAATACTCCTTGGTCATGCATCTGTCTTCTTCATAGTATCATATCTTCAATGTTATGTTAACAACTTCATTTATTGATTGATGAGATCATGTGTAGACCTGTATCCTCCTGACATAGTTTATGTAGGGTCTCTTCTCAAATAAAGAATAAAACAACAATGCCATTGGTATTTTTTTTTTTTTTTTGGATTTATTGTGTTGAGTTTAAAGGTAAGCTGAGATTGGAGTAGGTCTGAATATGAGCAAACACCATAGCAACAAGCATCATCTTGAAAGCTTCCACCCTCCTATGTTGATATAATGTAAATATTGGGTTGAAATGAGTTTTTAAAGAGCTACATACATGCCTCCAGGAGTTGATGTAGGACCTAAGGAAAGAACTGAATCTCAGTAGCTTTACATCATGATGGGATCCTGTTTTGGTTTTTCTTTGCTGTATATTCAATATCTCTTTGGAAGTCACAGAAGTTACCAATGTGAGACAAAATATATTTTCTTACTTCTTCTTACCCCAAAGATTTTATGATTCTTTTACATAATTACTTGGTGATCTATCAAGACCTATTTTCAGTAACTTCTTTAAAAGGCATTGATGGGTTGTGGGAGAAAGGGTGTGAGGGAGAGGTACTGAGCACACAGAAAGTAATTCCACTGACAAGGGTTCAACAGAGATGAAGAAAATTGTATTGAAGTGTTTTTCCATATTGATACTGCTCACATTTTGGAGTAGTGATAATTTTTTTGCTTGTGAAAAGCTGCTCTTTTTATCACATGATATTGTTATAAATGCATTTTTATTAGAAGCATTAATAGCCCTCCTCTTCAGGGCTAAGTGTGTGCTGATCAAAAGTGTCTCTAAACATTGCCAGATGCTCCCTAGGGAAGGGATTAACCCAACTGAGAGTCAGTGGTTTAACTGTTAGTTCTTATTTACAATTAATTCCTTATTTAAAAATCAGGTAATAGAATCTAGGGAATGTGTGAGCTCTGTGAAGCTCCAACTCTTCTGGTTCATTGCTTGGCCATATCTCTAGGTAAACTTGCCTCATTTTTTTAAGCCCAGCACCTTTCAAAGAGCGTCACCAAGAATCCACTTGTGTTCCATATTTTGATTTGGGGCAGCAAGAAAATTATCTTCCTTATCTACATGTATCAAATTTACTTAAACATAGATTATCTATTCATGCCACTTAACAAAACAAAACAAAACAAACAAGTATAAGCAGTATCTGGTTATTACCTTAGGGCCAGTAAAGAAGACAGGCAAATTCCATTTCAAGCATGTGTCTCTGTGAAGGATTCTGTCACACCAAGAAGATGTAATGTGTTGTTTTTTTAAAATTATGCTGTCACATTTTCACCTGGCTTTTGACACATCATCACATAAATTATAGGGTCATAAATAGAACCCCTTGTTCACTCTGGACATACTTTGCCAGTAAATAAGTTCCTTTTGGTGAGTAACTTGAACTTGGATTAAGCTTGTTCGGTTAAGACTAATTATTTTATACAGTGATGTGAGCATAGTGTTTGTTTAAATGATGTTTAATGATCTGAATTGAATTTCACATTCTTCACTGTCTAGATTACATTGAAAAGGTTACCATTAAGTTGCCTTTAAACCTTATTCATGGAAACATTCAGTATCCAAAACTCTGAACAATCTGCTGACATAAGAGTGATGAAGACAGCCTATATTGTCATGGAATGTAACTGAGTTGCATTGAGAGGTGACATTCAGAGTTACAACTGGAATAGTCAACCTCGACCTTTAGGTGTATTTCTTGTATGTGATGGCCTCTGTGACTTCAGGACTCTACTTTCCATCTACTTTGGAATCATATTCCAAGGATCTGATAAAGTCAAAGAAGTCTGGACTTTCTATATCTTGAAAGTCCTTGATCAATATTATTCAACTTTCCACTGGCGGGATTCTCAGGTAAACAAAGCCAGAGACAACCTACTGAATGAAAACATTTCCCAATGTGGCAGAACATGGCTGATGAATTCATTTTATTAAGACAGTGTAGTCCTAAGGCATTGACATCCTAGTGACAACACTGAGATGTAATGGCCCAGCAAAGACACTTCAGAAATAGCAACACTGACCTGGTATCTATAGGATGTAGACATCAGAAAGGCCTGGAAGGTGCTCATGAGACATACAAAAGCTGATATCCAAAGTGAGGTTAGTAGAAATGATATATTGACTAATATCCTGGACGGTTCTCTAATACTTCACCACACATTTTCGGACCCTTTACCTTGGGCCTATGTTCTTTGATCCTGTTGGGATACTCAAGGTTATGTGGCTATTAACCAGGTAGATATTCTATTTTAGCCTCTTTCCCCTCCACCACCAATGTTCCAAATTATTCAAATCAGCAGCACAGGGCTCAGCAGAGGGTCTAATTACTGCCCTGCTTGCTGCTTGCTGAGGATCTGCAAGAGCCATGGAATGCTTTTAAACCAGCCTAGTGGGGAAAGGCAGCATCTCTGTCAAGTTGTATAGGAGTCTCAGTATCATTAGGAAAAGTCAGATGCTGTAGATGTGGAAGGGGCATTTGCAGGATGAGGCCATCTTCTGACTTTATACCATGGATTTATGAGAAAGCAGTCCTTGGATGAATTCAGCTCTTTTGTATGATTGTCTTTCTCATAGCCCCCCCCTTTTTTTTTCTAAAAAGCTTGAGGACATTCATCTTCCTTTAAACATTCATATTCAAACAGTCTTTGTGGACAGATACTAAGGCATAATAGAACGATGCTGCAGAAAGAGCAAGATGCCCAGCTCTAGTAACAATTGCTCATATTTAAGCCAAATATCATTATTTGCCAAGCTCTCTGTTACAGTTCTCCATTTGAGTTATTCCTTCTAATGGGGTCACACACTGATAGTATGTATATTCATTCTATAAATGTATTAATCAGAGATTTGAATAGCATGTCCAAATCCACTCAAGCTAAGGCTAAGTCTGAGCTCGAAGCCAGCACTTGGGTTTAACACACGTGTTCTTAATCAGCACTCCATGCCTCCCATCCAAAACCACAACGGAAGGTTCAGCCTGGAAGAAAAAATATGAAAAGGACATGCAGTGGGGAAGATGTATTTCTTTTAAGATATCCATCCATCCATCCATCCATCCATCCATCCATCCATCCATCCAATTACTGTAATTGATGTAGAGATAAATGTAGCATGGATATGCTAGTCCTTAAGATGTAAAGACATTTAAGGGCCTCCATCTACATACCTTGCCTCCTTCCAGAATCACACTATGTTTCCCACAATAAACAGAAGACAATGTAAGTTGCTAAGAGCAAGAGAGTCTGATGTGCAGAGGGGGCAACGAAAGGCAAGATTCTATTCTTGAAGTGAGCGATGAGTGAACAAACAGTGTTTGATAAAGAGATTTCCCCTGGGCTTCCTCTGAAATGGAGCAAATTTCTCACTCATTATGTCCTTGAGCTGTGCATAATAAGTACTAGGGTTTTGGAATATACCTTATGAGAATTCATTGGGAGCCTTGGCTTTCTCCTGAATTTTATTCCAGGAGAGAAGCCAGAGCCCTCCTCTTAAGCCGTTATGCACACACTGACCTAGAGAGAAAGGTATGCCTCAATCCAGGTCTGACACCCTTGTGTCACTACCACAGGGACACACTGGAACTGCTCATTTCCTACCTCTGTAAAATGCAACAAACCACGGCCTCCTGCAACAGAATGGAAAACCCCACAGCAGTTATGTGCAATGGGGCTGGTCATAAACATGATTTATGAAGTTAGTTCATTTACTGCCTCTGACGCTAGCCCCAGCTGCCAAGAGTTTGACTGACAATTTCTGTTTATTTATTTCTCAGTATATAATATCTGACTTCACATTATAAATTATTCTGATTGGAATTTCATGGCACCTGCTCTGGTATTTATTGATGGGAGGTTCATCGGGGACTCTGTCCTTTTGGGGGATGAGCTGGGCTCTGAGCCCTTGGTTATGTCTATGATGGTCAAGTTCAGACACTTGCATCTCCACTGTGAAGAGACTTTACTATTATCCTTCATACCTATGACAGACATTTCCCTTATAAATATGGACTCATGATTGACACTTCCTGTGCTTTAGCCAGTAAAGATAACTGAATTTGACCCTTAGAAAAACTATACATGCTCCTTTGCTGGGGAGGTAGAGGTGGGCAGTGTTCTGGAGCTCAGGCACAAAAACCCAGCCCAACAGTACTCCCCAACTCCCAGAGTGAACCTCTCTCTAAAACAAAACAAAGCAAAACACCACAAGGTTGAAAACTCCTAAAATATCACCAGAGGTTGGTCTCTGTCCCCCTCAGCACTTGCAATCACTAGTCCATATATGCAAGCACAAATGATCTTTAACACAATTATGTACATGTATGCATACACATTGGTTGTTACAAGTGAATCATGGCCGCCATGTCTCTTTCATCCTTCCTTGTTTTTCAGTCCTTATGAAATCATCAGTTTTCCTCTCTTAATCGTGGCTTATGCTCATACAGAGAGAAGAGAGCTGATGGCCATCTTCAGATGAGACCACTTTCCCTCATTCAAAGATAAAGAGAGGAGTGAGGATGATAAAGGTACTCTGGAATGTCCCAGAGTATTTTCATACTAAACCAAGAGAGGTCAATGGTTAGCCAATAGACTCTGAGAAAGACATGACGGTGCTTTTCCTTGTCATACAAGTGTTCATTCAAACATGACTATTCAGAAAAAAACTTTCTGATAGACATGGAAATGCTTTTCATGGGACAGTATCTCTCACATAATTTCACATTTTCTCCAGAGAAACAAGACTACTTTTACACTGGTTTTTGTTTCTAGTACCTCCAGTTCCTGCTTAGACTCTGCAGGTACATACTCAAGCTGCCATGTCTGGTATGGCACCTTAAGTTCAGGTGTGGCAGAGGACCCGCCCTAATGATTCTGTTCCATTTAGGTCCTCCCACCTGGTCCCTAAGAATAAAAGTCTCTTTCCTTTTTCCTTCTGCACATTAACCAGGCACCACAGCAGACCCTCATTGTGTCACTGTAATCACTTACTGTGAGATGTGCCTCTGTGTCTTTCCCTTTCCATGCCAGGAAGTGGATGCTTTGTGGGAGGGGAAGGGGTTCAGCCTCATTTTTTTTTTCAAAGACACAAAACAAGTTGGGGTAGGAGAAAATTCAATCATATCTCAGTCTGACTGCAGAGCAAGTTTTATTTTTACTTGGTATTTCCTGTGAGATTTTTTTTTCTTTGTAAAGAAAAGAGATTTTGTTTTATAGTGTCTTGTTTCCCTGCTAGGAAAAAAAATCTCACATTCTATCCATGCCTTCCTTATCCATTCACCAACTGTGGACCTTAGAGAAGTCATTTAGCTCCTCTGCATCTCAATTTCTCTTTCTTGGAAAAGGTATCTATTGTCGGTTTTTAGGAATATAGAATGGTGTGAAGATATGTCCAAAGTGTTACATGTAGGGTCTTATATTGGATACCTGAACAAATGATAGTATTTATTTATTATCCCTGTCTTTCATCCTTATCATCTTTGTCATTGTCATCATCTCCAAAGTTTTGCTGATGACCTACTCCTCTGATAAAAGTGTAATGTTCTGTTGTTCTGTATTTGGGCTTGGCTCCTTTCTGGGAGGTTTTCCCTTTCTGGAGGTAGGCTCTCAGGACGAAGACAGTACTGATATTATATTATTGATTTGTGCCTCATGAGACCAAGCCCTTTTGAGATTCATTAGACAGAACGTAAAAAGAAAACTCTAACTTTCACACTTTTGAAAGCATAGATAGATTCTACTGTTTCCTCTAGCCTGGTCACTGCTTTTGTCTCTGACTATAACACAAGGAAAAGGTCACTCACTGGCAACCACTCATAAAGACCTGTCCCAGAGCTTTAAAAGTAGGAAGCGTTTTATAATAATAAACATTTGTTATGATGCCAGAATCTAAGCAGTTGAAAAAGACAGAGAAAAGCAGAAGCTACCGTTTTAGGTTCACATGCTGGTGCTTAGGTGAACTGTTCTCCTTCTGTTTTTACAAATGAGAACACTGACTCTCAGTGAGGTTAATTAACTTGCTGAATGGCACCCAACTGGTAAATGGTAGAGGTGAAAAAATGAACCCAAGTTCATCTGGCTTTGGAGCCCACTCCATTTCTAAGTTGTTTTGCTACATAAAAGCATAAAAACTGACAAAGACTCAGAAGCATACATCTTGGTTACCATAGAATATATAGTACATCATGCTGGGGAGATTTCCTGGATAGACAAGTATGGGCTGGTTAGATGGATTTTCATAGCAGGAGACTCCAAGGCCATCATTGAGAGAGTTATGTCTCATTAACTTTCTTTTCAATTGTCTCAGTCCACTAGATTGAAACAGCAGTTTCAATCAGTAGTTCCTAGTCAGATATATAACATTTTCCCCATGAGGTGTCTTTATTGGCAAGTTATAGAAGAACTGGTACCTTAAATCCTGAGTTGTGGTATCACCATGAAACCCTGAGAACAAAACACAAGAGTCTGGAAAGAGAGACTGACTTGGTGGCAAGTCATTTTGTTTCATGGGCAAGTCCTCAAGTTTGCTAGTCTTAAGTTAGGAATACATCAGCATCCTAGTAGACTGAAAGGACAGCAGACATGCAACAATGAGCATATGTGAGCTGTGGTTACTCTCTACTAATAAGACAAGGAAAATATTTCGTTATTTAGCATCAAGAGAAGAATCCAGAATCATTACTAGGTTGCTTCTTATCCAAAGTCCGGGTCTGGTTGTCTGGACAACCATGCCGAAAGTTGACCCTGCCCCCCTTTCTCTTTCATTGAGGTATTAGGTTTGGAGGATGCTCCTCAGATGAGGAATTTATATAAAAAAGGTAAGGAAAATGCACACTTGCAGTTAAGAAAAAAAAAAGTAAAACAACAAAACAAGGGAGTGTTTCCATAAAAGCTCAAGGAGCCATTCAAACCAAACCGAACAAACAAGCAAAACAAAGCAAGAAAAAGAATGCAAGGGAAACAAGGTAAGGCAACAAGCAGCCAGTGAAGACAAATGAAACCACAGAGGGCAACAGAGATACTGCCCCCAGATTGAATTTAATTGTGTCTGCAACAGTAAAATGATCAGAATAAGGAAATGATTATTTATATACACATCCATTCAAAAATGAAAATTTCACTAGTAATAACAATATTGATCATAATAAGTATTATTATATAACATATATTTCCATTAATTAGATATATATTATATATAATTTATCATACATAATGGTAAGGTATGTTTAACATCTTTTAATGCTCTACTGTGTTCTAGCTATCTTTGACAGGTATTAGGATGTTCAGTTTGAAGACAAATGGTTAAGCTTGGAAAGTTGAGGATTTTGTTTGTTTTAAGTTGCAAGAAGCAGCTACTAAGTCTGGACTTTCAAACCTTTGCACTCTATATTCCCTGGAATATGTAATTCTTTCTTGTAGAAGCTTTCCTGTAGCATGCTATATGGCACTAACCTGTGCCATGATAAGATGCACAATTTTTGGCGTTAACACATCAATGCAGGTAATTTTCCCTCACTAGAATGACAACAATGCCCTTGGGCACTGTCATCATTGGCCCCTACTGAGAGGGATGGAGCTGGATTTCACATCCAGGTCTACAGGCACTTGAAGGCTAAGGGCACCATGCTGCTTAGAAGAGCCATAAGTCAAGAGGTGGGTTTGATATAAGAATTATAAGATTAAGCTCAAGCACAAAATCTCCCTTAAAGGGGGAAAGAATAGAAAACAATTTGCTAGCAAGAAACAAGGGTCTGAAGTATATTGCCTTATGTTTTGAACTTCAAAGGGTGCTGGTTATTAACTAAAACCTGGGTGAGTTGTTATGGCTGTTATTATTCCTCTCTATCCCTTAAACTGATGTCAAAGAAACTGACAAGAATTGAAGAAAATGCTGAGATTTGTAGATGAGTGAATTTGGAGATCACAAAAAATCTGGAGACCCTTCTTATTTGTGAGGTTCTCAAAGACAGAAAATCTCACAAGACTTCCCTTGGTCCCAAGGCTCCTTTCTGTCTGGGGACAGATCCAAACATACTTCAAGCATGTCTACTTCATGGCTGGGATATCAGCCAATTAGTCCATCAGAGGACATTTGCACCCAGCCAAATTCTCCAGGATTCCATTCCCTACTGGGCAGTCCTCTTTTCCTTTCTCATTTTCTCAGACTGCAGAAAAATTGATGGCACAAAACTCAACCAATAAATTCCTGCTGAGAAACCAAAATTTTAGTTAAGTTTGGAAGAATGTCAGAGAAGTCATTCACTCTGTATGGGAATACATCAAAGGTCTTAATTTAATTGTCAGTGTTAAGAATGAGCTGGTGAAACAATACAAAGATGAACTTACATAGCTTCATTTATTTTCATTTGCTATAACTGAATGGTGCAAACTTATAAAGAGGAAAGGTTTGTTCCTCTCATGGTTCTTTAGGTTGATGTTCAGAATCAGGAATCTACATCTGGTTAGATCTTTTTTTCTTGGTGTAAACTCTCTGAAGACTTCTAGGGTAATACAGGATATCACAAAGTAGGGCAGAGGAAGTTTGCTAAGTAGGTATCTCTTGCTCTTCGTATAAGTCCATTATTGCAATCATAAGTCCTCATCAATAAAATATGTAATATAATTTAATAAATACAATATATGGTAATATAGTATAATAAATATATTTATTTAGTGTAAGTTATAAAATAAAAGGAAATGGATAAATGCTGGATATAAAGATAAATATAAAGAAGAAATACAATTGCTCAGTCACATCCAGAGAACCAACTCTAGAAGACAGAGGAGAAATTTCCTTGAATGTGAGTGAATTCATAGAACAGAGTAATAATATAATCTAATAGAATGAACTTTCTAACAAGGTGGCAAACAGCAGACAGCAAAAAAAAAAAAAAAAAAAAAAAAAAAAAAAAAAAAAAAAAAAAAAAAAAAAAAAAAAAAGTTACCTCGAGGAGGCAAGGACAGAATGAGCACAGCAGTGCCCCTTTAGAACTAATAAACTAATAACAATACAGAACATGAAAAGCATAGTTGAAAAGTAAATTACTGATGCAAAAGGGGTTCCCAAGGAAACCTATGGTATATACAAAGAACCATTGTGTATATATGTAACTATACACTAGATAGGGATCAAAGGTAATTCATCTTGGGTAAACTGATGACTCCTAAGAAAAGAAACCAACAATGGAGTAGAAATATTTGAAGATGTAATAAAAGAAAATCATTCTTACATTTGGGAAAAAATTAACTTATATGGTGAGAGGTTTTACTATGTTTTAAGAAACACAATGATATTTTCTGCCTCAACCATTACAAGCATTCAGAAATAAGGCAGAAGTAATCAGTAACAAGAAAGTATTCATCTAGCCAATCATCCACTCACTGATCTATTGCTCTGTCAATGTACTCTAACTTGGAAAGGTCATAGAGTTGCAACTGTGGGATGTGTATAGGCTTTGGTACATCACAGAATAGGAATGCATTGCACCTGCCCTTGGCTGGAGGCTTGGTAAACAAGTCACCTACAACTAATCTCTGATTTCCTGACTCAGAAAAAGAGAAAAATGACACCTCTCAGGCAAGGTTGATTTGAGTTTGTGATGTTATAACTAGAATTGTACCTAATATTACACATTCCAGAATCTTTACTATGTCATTCTTGATCATCCTTGCCTACTGACCCATTTATTTATCTACCCACCCATCCATCTGTTCATGCAACCATCCATCAATCCATTCATTCAATTATCTATCCATACACCTATCCATCTGTTCATCCATCCAAGATGTTTTTAATAGGAAAAATGTTTCCTAATAGCTACTAACATCTTAGTGTAAAAAGGTGCAGACCCTGTTTGGAAGAAGGAGAAGAACAAAAAGGATGGAAAAGGGAGGCAGAAAAGCTTCAGGACAGAAGACACAGAAATTTCTGCATAGAAACTCAAACAATGATACATTAGTTGTTCATGTGAGAGCAAATTTCTTGGTCTTTGCCTGGCTCCTCAGTTCTTGGTTGGCCTGTCAGAGTAACAGGATTGCTCTGAAACTGTAGGAGCCAGTTGAAGAATATGGTGTGTTAATTTCCCCTCCTGCTGCCTCTCCTGCCTCTGTTCTGACTCCCACCCTTAAGTGCTCCAGCTCTTTATCATGGCTTTGAAATCAAGAATGACACTTTGGAATTCAATTAACCACACAGTTGCCAAGGCAACCAAAAACATATAAACTTGAATGATTTATACACACAGAAGTCACTTGAGAAAAGAATAAATTTAATCTCACAGCTGGGAATGAAACAGTTTGTCAAGTAAGAAAATTGTCTCCTTTTCTACCCAATGATGGGCTTCCAGGTCTTAATGTGAGGAGGGTGAGTGTTGGGGTGGAGGGAGGAAGGCAACTCCTGCACCACTTACACTCATACTCACATCAGAGGTCAAGGTTCATGCTGGGGGTTATGGAGATTACTCAATTCTCAGTAATCACCAGTGCCCAGAGGCTAGGCTACTCCGTGTGTCGTACTTAGTATTATTCCATGAATTGTAGCAATGCCTCCCCTTAAGATGTGTGCCCCTCTTCCTTATGCAATAAATTGGCTTCTGTGTATCCATAGGTACAAATCTGAGATTCCTTTCATGTTAAAGTGGAGAATAGAGGGCTAGATATGCTTTAAAAGCATGAGAAAGAGAGAGAGAGAGCAAGAGAGAGAGAGAGAGAACAAAACCTTCAGATGACCTGTTTGTAATTTCTATCTCACTACTCTACTCTCCCAATTTATACTGTAAGTCCAATGAAGTCACTGTACTGTGCGCTGTGTGTCCTGACATTGTCAAAGTGGCTCACTAGCTACTAGGAATATAATAAGAGTTACAGCCCTTTCTTTTTTTCATATGAGAATACTCAGTGTTTATTGGAAATGTGTATAAAAAGGAAGCAAATAGAACCTTGAAATACTTTATTTTTACTTTTATCTCATTGCCATGATTAACATAATCTTTCTTTACACCCACCAAGAATAAGAGTTTTCAGATTTTCTTTCAGCGCACACTATGTTGAATAGATAAATGTGTAAAACATAGGCATATTCTACTAATAGAGAAACCTATTCAAAGATGATAAAAACAATACTTATTGTTCAAAGAAAGTATATTGAAGTTATGGTGTCTTCAAAACCCAAATGAGTTATCTTGCATCCCACCTGGAGACTGTTGAGTTGGATGGATCTTTATTGCATTAAGTATTGGATAATATAAATGGAGGTCATGAAGCAGAGTCATTTTATTTAACTTATAAAATAAGATTTTGAATGTCCACATGGGAGATTATGGTGAGGGTTGGTATAATGTGCTCTTTAGTAAGAGGCTTGAAAGAAATAGAGGAAGCATTAGCTTAAAGGAAGTTCATTACAAAAAAGAGGGAGCATTATCCTTTGTGTCCTCTGACCACTCAACACACTTGAGAGAAGATACACACACACACACACAGAGAGAGAGAGAGAGAGAGAGAGAGAGAGAGAGAGAGATGTATGAATACACACAAATATGCTTTTACCAATTCAAATGAGTCACATGCAAACTGCACATCTCTCTGTATATTTTAGCTTTTATTGATTTATTCTTTAGTGCTAGGAATAAAACACAGGGCCCAGTGCTCACTAGCCAAATGTTCTAGCACCGAGATTCATTCCTAGCCTTCATTTGTGTGTATATGGGTAGGTGCTTGGGGTTTCAGAGTTAGACATGTTTTACCACTGTCTTCTCGAATTGGGATTGAGTTATTCCAGGCTTGGAGGAAGATTTTGAATAAGGCTAGAGGGAACAAGGATAGAAGAGACACAGCAGATGTCTAGAACAACCCCATCTCCTCACAATGGGGTGACCATCAATGAACAGTTAATGAGACAAACACAAATTGCAATCTTTATTTTTGTAGTTTTTGTGAAATACATGTAACATATACTATTATAACTATTAAGCATTTAATTTGGTGATTTGATGACATTAAATCCACAATGTTATGAAACTATCACCACTATCTGTTTCCAGATATTCTTTAGTGCTAGGAATAAAACACAGGGCCCAGTGCTCACTAGCCAAATGTTCTAGCACCAAGATTCATTCCTAGCCTTCATTTGTGTGTATATGGGTAGGTGCTTGGGGTTTCAGAGTTAGACATGTTTTACCACTGTCTTCTCGAATTGGGATTAACTTTCTTATCACCACAGACAGAAACTCCACGCTCAATAGCATTCATTTCCACTTCTTGATGCAGCCCTTGGTTACCATTGATATCTCTTACTCTATAGAATTAACTATTGTAGACATTTCATATAAATAAAATTAGGCAAAATGTCATCTTTAATGAAACTTACTTAACACAGTATTTCCAATGCTCACCTGGTTTGCTGCATTGGCCACCACATAATTTCTTTATGTCTAATAATATTCTCTTGTATGGGAAGAACATTTGTGTATCATGCATTTAGTTCTCAAATCCATCAGTACACATAGGAATCACAGTGTGGCAGAGACATTGAGTCAGACATCTCAGCTCAGTCAGTGTCTCAGGCACATACTTCTCTTGAGGATTTGAACAAGTTCCTCAAAATCTTTGACCTATACACATTTTCCTTGTGAAGTGAAGATAGTGATTACTGGGGATACATGGTCAACTAATATATACCAAATTTGAATGTTCCATGTGTGCAAGGGGTGTCTTAATTCAATTCTTCAAAATTATCATACTCAGGACCTTTTGATACCATTGAGCTACATCTCTAAGATCTTCAACAACATTCTTAAAAACATAAATACCATTGAAATAAAATGTTTTTGAGTAGTGTAGGTCAGATGTAGCCTTGGTTAAGGCCATTGTGTTGGTTTCCAGTCCACACAAGCTGCTCCATTCTTCATAAAACTACCACTTTGAGCCTCTTCCTTTCTGTATTTTGATAACTGCAGCTTCTTGAACTCCCATCAGATGATAGTATATAAGTTGCTGTCAGGATTCAGGATGACAATGCCAGCTTAGGTTTTGCTACAGTAGACAGTACACACAGTGATATGGAAGCCTATCTCTTGTTGCTATATACTAAGCCATTCCAGGGGTGAAACCCTTTGGCCACTTAAAAGGTAGTTACCCGTGTCCATGAGATAGTCTAAGATCCTTTGGTATTCATCACTTCCCTTACTGTGGTCTATAGCACACTTTTTGACTGTGGTTGCAAGGGAAAGCTTAACAAGAGTAATACTTCCAGGCTTGTGATACATTGAATGACTGACTGCCCAGGCTTGGCCAGACCCTGCCTATCTACAAATGAACCCTCTTGTTCTGCCCTGGTTTTCTTTCCAAATAGTTGTGTTATTGTAGATTTTCTTGTTTTGGCCTGTTGACCATTGTTTGGCTAGTTGCAAGTAATTTAGCTTTTCTAGGACTATGTTCCTCAAAGACATCTCCAGTGTGACCAAAGCTACTCCCCAGTGAAGAGATGCTGGTTGTTGTATTATGCCTCTTCCAGGGACAGTGCCTCTTCCAGGGACAGTGCTTTTAGGCACTCAGAATGGTCCAACATTTGACATATCGTCCAAGGCACTTCTACAATACAGCTGATAACAAAAGTAGTCTGTCTTGAACCCGTGGCAATAGGACTGTTTATATTTATACCAAGAAAGTTGGGAAAGCACATAAAACTGCATGCAGTGTGTGCCCAATGCAGACGTCAAGGGGTTCATGCCATGAGACCTAAAGTCCTTATGAGTTTGTCTAAAACAAAGACGCACATCAGCAGGGCCTCTGGTGGTTCCCTCTGTGCCAAATGTGTCTGAGCCAGAATCAACCAGGCTTTCTTTATTAAGGAGCAGGAAATCATTGTGAAAGTGTTGAAGGCACAAGCACAGAGTCAGAAAACAAACTAAATATGTTTGGTCAAAAGAGAGAGAGAGAAAGAGAGAGAGAGAGAGAGAGAGAGAGAGAGAGAGAGAGAGAGAGAGAGAGAGAGAATAGTTGTGATGAAATATGTTTCTCAGATATGCAGAGAGCTGGAAGAAGAGTGAGCTTCCAAGAAGGGCTGGTGTGGTTCCAGGTACCGGGAGGAGAGAAAGCCCACCAGGTTAGAGCTACCTTGGTAGACAAGTGATGGAAACAGGTGGTATAAGGAACACACTCAGCAATCTCGCAGAATCTAGCAGAATGGGAGAGTGTGCTGTAAAGAAACCCACTGTGCCCAGGAATGCCCAGAATGTTGACAAAACATTTTTTTTTTTTTGGATATGTCTGTGAGAATGGGTTAGGAAAAATATCTTCATTTGAACCAGAAAGGCTTATTTAAAATTTTCATAAAAAGCTACCCTCACCTCCTGTGGGCAGGTGAGGCTGTTAATAGAACCAGATGGAAGGAAAGGGTAAATCCACTTTCTTTTTCACCTGGCAGGATCTTAGACCCCATTCTTTTCTGCATGTTTGACATGGGAGGTCATGTTCTCTGGCCTTCAGTCTCCAGGATGTGTACCAGGCTCCACTACATCTGGATTATTAGCCTTTGGCCTTGGACAGAGAATTGCATCAATGGATTTCCAGGTTCTGAGGTGTCAGAACTTAAACTGAGCTTTCCTACCCATTCCCATCATTTTTTAGCATACAAATGGCCAGAGGCTTCTCAACCTCCACAGTTGTGGGATCCAACTCCTCCAATTAATCTATTCTTAGTCTCTCTGCCTGTCTTATTGATTTTACTGTCCCTTGGAATTTTAAGTAATTCATTTGCTCAGCAATCCAAACAACCCATGAACCCAGGGCCCCAGACACACCTGGACTTGACTGAGCTTATGAACAAAGCACTGGCTATAGGGAAGGATTGTCTGGTAGAGCAGTCTAGGCTTAGATCTAGAAGATGCCGCTGCCAGGCAGAAGTAAAATGTCTGAGTCTAAGCTATCAGAGAACAAGTAGGAAAGAGGAAAAAAACTTGTTCCAGAAAATGTGGTGCTTTGATTGGGCTTCCTTGGGACTCTTCTAGATCCTTCTATTCAGAGGCCAATGTGCTAATTAGTTGTTTTGAGGTTTTATTTGTTTGTTTGTTTGTTTTTGTCAGTTTGATACAAGTTAGAGCCATAAAGAAATAGGGACCATCAGTTAAGGAATTCCTTCCATCAGATTGGCTGTAGATGAGTCTATGGTTTATTTTCTTTGCTGACAATTGATGTGGAATGTCCCAGTCAACTTAGTTGGTGCTACCTCCTGGGCCAGTGGGCCTGGGTTTTATTTTATTTTTTTTAAAAAGGGGAAGCTGAGCAAACCATGAGGTACAAGCCAAGAAGCAGAATTCTCTATAATTTCTGCATCAGTTCTTGCCTTCAGGTTCATGTGTGGACTTCCTTCCTTGAGTTCTCTCAGTAATGGATAGTTACTGAAAGCATATAATGAAAACAACTTTTCCTTCTCCAAGCTGCTTTTGGTCATGGTTTTTATCATAGCAATAGAGAAATCTAGCTAATAGGGTCAAATTGAAAGTAACCACCAGGGTGGTGCTGAGACTGAATGTACCTCAAAAGATCATCCATCCAGGATGGCATGAACTGAGAAGTTATGGATGATGTAGCACTTGTCCAAGAACTGACAGTCCCACTTTTGTTATCCATTCATCTGCCCATCCACCCATCTGTCTTCCACTCCCCTAGGCCTTCCTTTCTTTGTGCTAGGCTTGAGCTAAATTTTCTTGTGACTTCATGCAGTCATTGGGATCATGATAAAACAGGATTACACTGTCTATTCTGCAGAAGTCATGCTACAATCCTGTTCTCTGCTCTATACCAAGCATAGTTAGGTGTTAATAATAATTGTATTTCTGTTCTCTGCTCTATATCAGACACCATGAGTGCACAGTTAGGTGTTAATAATAATTATATTTCTGACAACTGGACACACAAAAGAGTCAGTATTTGCTGAAATTAAACAGCCTACTTAGTTCAATTTCTTTTCATCAGAATCTTACTCTGATCAATTCTAATCCAATTTCCAAGCAGCATTCTCAGGCACATTTGAGAGTGATATTATCCAATAAATAATATTGGATAAATACCTTATTTTACATGGTTTTTCAATTTGATACAAATATGGTATTTATAAAATATTCAATTATATTCACATATTATTAATTTGTAGTATAATATATGTAAAATAAAGATTCTGATCCTAACTTCCTCATAAGGTCAGGAAGAGACCTATAAGAAATACAGGTGTGGGACATTTTATTTATTAATTTTTTGATCTTATTTAAAAATGTATTTAATATATATCAATGATACAATGCTTTAACAAACAGAGAAATGATTACTACAATCTAGTAGGCTGATGTATCCTGTCAGGTGGTTATCCTTTTTTATTCCTTTTATCTCCTTTTGGAAGATCACCTAAAATCTGTCCAATAAGTGATAAGATGTCATTAAGTACAGTCTCCATGTGGTACATGAAGGTTCTTTCTGTAACCTTTGTTCTTTCTTTATCTTTCAGATGCATATAAGTGAGACCAGACAGTATTTGCATTTTTATATCTGGCTCTTGGAAATCCATATTCAGCTATGTTTTTACAAAGGGCAGAGTTTCTTTGTTAAAGCCTTAATACTGTTCCACTGTGTTTACGCTATGATGTGTTTACTCATCCACCTGTTGATAGAACATCCAGTTGTTCCTGTGAGCTATGCTGTGATAAACATGGGAGGGCAGATGTGTTTTGGAGAGTTTTCAATTTCATTGAGTACATATCAGGAACAGAATAGCTGAGTCATGTAACAGTTCAATACCTTTAGGACCTGCCATATTGTTTTCCTTGGTCATCATGTCAAATTACCTCCTTTATCACCAATAATGTACAAGGATTGTTCTCTCTCAACACATACTCCCCAACCCTGTCTAGCCTTTCCAACATCTGTGGGGATGTGTTTCCTTGTGATATCTCTTATATGAAAGCTATATGAACACTTTTACATACACATTAACAT
This sequence comes from Arvicanthis niloticus, assembly GCF_011762505.2. Lineage (NCBI taxonomy): Eukaryota > Metazoa > Chordata > Mammalia > Rodentia > Muridae > Arvicanthis > Arvicanthis niloticus. The sequence continues at coordinate 49,813,050 of NC_047658.1, read as the reverse complement.
ACTTGGTGTTAAAAAGCTTCTATTTTTCCATCAGTTCTGAGGACCAAATTAAAACATGCTAGGCAAATAACCACTGAGCTATACTGCACCCTAATTTTAAAAGAAAGGGGTTATTAATGTTTTCCTTTTATTGAATTGCATGGATTCCCTTTATATTTTTGACACTAACTCCTTTCTGAATATACAGCTTTCAAGGTGTTTCCCCCAACCCATAGGCTGCCTTTGCTTTTTCTTTCTCCATTTTTTTTTTTTTTTGTTGTTGTTCCTTGTGCTTTTGGTTTCTTTGTCAATGGCAATGTCAGGGGCCTTTTCTATAGCTTTTAATTTGAAATGCTATGGTTCAGAGCTTAGTTGAAGGCCATTAGAAACAGGAATGCTACTGTGCCATTCAGGGCTTCTGGTTTTAAGGTTGTATGTTTAATTCCACAGATCTCCAGCTCCTAAAGGGGAGACAGCCCACTGATGTGTCTCCCCTTTGATATATGTCACTTGAGCCCACCGAGCTCCCCTGAAAGTTGAGTTGCCACAGATGCAACTTGTCATCTATCCCTTGGCAAGCCACCATGGATGTGGCATAGCTCCCTCTCCCTACTGTCAGGATAGTTCTGCTTTAATTGTCCAGGCCTTCTGAACTGCCTAGACCAAGGATTCATGCCTAGTAGCACTCAACTACAGTTTAGTGAACTGAGGTAAATTCAAAGACCTCACTGAAGAGCACCCCTCAGAGAGAAACAACAGCATCTCAGGTGTATTCCATGAGGTCCAGAACCACATGAACCATCCAGAGAAGGGCTACATGGGAGCCCTTCCCTTAGAAAGTTCACAGGAGTGAGTAATCCTAATAAGTAATTGTCTTGGAGGACAGGGAGGGTGAAGCAGCACCAGGTGGGCCCAGGTTCAACAGGAGTTAGGGCTAATGAGGTTCTTTGGCACTAGGCCAGTGACACTGGCTAGCTGCCTTGGTGCCTGGATATGCTGAGTCTTGCAAAAGAAATCACTGCTCTTCTAAAAGGCTAAAGTGGATGAGTAACAATGGGCAGCCATTTATGGGTCTCCAGCTCTACAGGCCAGTACTGAGGGACCAGCAGGGCAGTTGGCCATGCCCCAAGGCCCTGAGGGGCTGCTTCCTGTATGGGTATGACCTCACTACACAAACAGATGTCACTGGGGCTTCCTTGTTTGGGTTTGAAAGAAAGCCACAGACAGCAATTTTGATAGTTTCCTGGCATACAACGTATGCTCGCAATGCCTTATCAGCACTTGCAAAACTGAGCTCAGAAAATGGAAACTCGGTTCCTAAGTTAATTGGAAGCAAAATCTGATCTAATGTGAACTTACTTGGCTGCAAAACATGACCTTATCTGGTTTGAGGTTATCTAGGTAAATGTGAATATTCATATATTTCACTGTAGGAATGCTTACCTGTTTGATTACAGGTGCTGTCCAGCCCTGGCAGAGGGGGTGGGATACTCAGTACACTCCTACATTTCCTCCCCAAATCTACAAAGCTCTGCCTCCTGCAACATAGCTGGCCCAGATATCTTTAGAAGAGGGCTTTGTAGCAGAATGTGGCCCTACAATTATCCATTCACCCATGAGCGTTGAGAAAATACACTCTCACGTCTAGCCATCTGCTTTAGCTCCTGGTTTTCCAATACTAAGGAACAGAAGATGCTGAAGTAACTTCAGAAAAGGAGATGTGACTTCAAAGTAGAAGTTCATGGGGACCGGATGAAGAACTGAGTAATCATAAATGAATGAAGCTTTATTTGCTTTTCTTTCTTCTCTTTCTCCGATGGAGCAGCTCTGTCTCTTCCTCTCCTATTCCATCCCCTCGATTTCCTTTTCTTCCCCCTCCTTCCCTCCCTCCTTCCCTCCCTCCTTCCCTCCCTTCCTTTCTTCCTCTTCTCTTCTCCCCTCCCCTCTCCTTTATCCCTTCCCTCTGCTTTCCTCTCTTCTCTGTCCTCCTCACTTCTCTCTGGGCATCTGTTCCCTTCCTCCTGTGGGCTTCTCTGTTTATGAATTTGGCTCATGTACATCTAATTGTAGTTCCTTTCTTGATTTCAACATGCTTTTTGCTGCCATGTGCTCCATCGTTCTGTGTGGTCCAACTGAACAAATTGAGACAACTTGTTGCAGCTCATTTTTTTTTTTTTTTTTTTTTTTTTTTTTCGTGCTGACTCTGAAGAAGAGCCACTGTGTTAGCTACTCAGCCTGGAAAAATTCAGTTGTGTCAGATGAGGAATCACATAACACAAAATGGCTGCCTGTATTTGAACCTTGAGCAAGCTTTGATATTTTACTTAGAGGGGACTGTGATGGGGCAGGTTCCAAAGCCTATCAGTCACTGGAAAGAATGCCAAATAGGATCAGAAATTGGGAGCCTTTCAGAAAGCAGCAGCCCATCTATTTGCATACATTTCATTTGAAAACTTCTGCAGATACATTAACTGTAGACTATCCAGTTGCCCTAAGAGCTTTGGTGAGAACCAGTGGCTCTAAGACTCACTGTAGATACTGAACATTTGTTAGCTCTCATCCCAACCTATTATCCTGATGCCTCCCAGGATGAAGGAAAGTGAGACCACAGCCAATTTAAAAGTGTGTCTTCTCTACAACAGGTGCTCATACATATTTGTTGAAGACTTTTTAAAAAGATTGTGTAAATTTTGTGCAAATACATGAAAAAGAGTCCAAGAGTCAGTGGGTAACAATGCTTTTGTGAGAGTGTGTTTCCGGGTTTTCAGAATTCCTACAAATGGAGTCATTTAAAGAGATAAGAGTGTGGGACCGGAGAGATGGCTCAATGGTTAAGAGCACTTGTTGCTATTATAGAAGATCCTGATTCAGTTTCCGGCAACAACATGACTCACAGCCATCCATTTGTAATTCCAGTTTCACCGGCTACAGCCTTTTCTTCAGACCTCCATGGGCACAGAAACACATGTAGGTACAAACATACTCATATAGTTAATTTTTAAAAAAGAGATGGGAATTGTATGTGTTAAACAAAGTTTAAAAATGTGTGTGTGTGTGTGTGTGTGTGTGTTATACATACATGTGCAGATGCATGTGGATGTCCATGGTTGATGTTGGTGTCTTTTCTTAATAAATCTCCAGGGTTTTTTTTGAAAAAAAAAAAAATCACTGAACCCAAAGCTCATCTGTTCTTCCAGGCTTGATGGACAATGAGTTGAGCTTCAGGATAAACCTGTCTCTGTAACATAACCCAAGCTCAAGGCTGGGGTTTTATAGAAAGAGATCTAAACTCAGGTGCTTGCTGCCTGACACTTCACTGACTAAGGAGTCTCTGCTGATAGTTTTTTAGGAGAACATGAAGGAGGAAGAAGTGGCCCATTCTGCATGAACATTCAAAGTGCAAGTCCAAAGCCAAGAAGAAAAAGGGTAACCTGGTCCTGAAAGATCCTCTGTTTGTTTTCTCAAGAAGTGATAGTCACTGGAGATGGTGAGGCATCTGGGGCTTGAGAAGAGCTAGGTTCCTTTTCCCATGTGTGCCATGGAAAGGGGACAGAAGAAGAATCCTCAGTGAAAGGGAGCCTTGCTATGTCAGCAAGAGCTGCTTAAATAGATTTCCGTTGCTGGCAGGGTGCTAATGAGGTGCGAACACAGGAGAGGGAGGCAGGAGGGGCTCTCTGGGAAAAACTGATCTGAGCCAGGCTTCAAAGGAGTTGAGTTGGAAGCTTGAGAAGGGAGCCCTGCCCACCCACCCTAAGTCAATCTCTCTTCTGAGAGCTGATAAAGACAGTAGGTTCAGAGGGGACATCTCTTTGTTCCATCTCAGGACTTTTAAAAATAATTCTTTTCCTTACTCTTTAGAAGCCTAAGTGGAAATTCTATGTTCTGGATCATCTGAGTCCTTATCTGAATACAGGGCTTTCTGCTCTTTTGTCTGGTCTCGCCCCCACCCCCACACCCCATTGCACAGAGGTGGGTTTAGAGCCAGTTTCCACCCAGAGACACCATGTTGTCCTGAATCTCATTCCTGTTTTGCCAGAGAAACTGACAAAGACAAGCACTTCACAGCCCTTTTCAACTTGATCGCAATTGTTTTAAAATTATCTTAAAACCTCTTTCCTAGAAGACTAGCGTGACACCTTTGTTTATGTCTCTTCATTTTAAAGAGAAAAAGAGTTGTCATCTATTAGATCAAACTATATGAAAGCTCCAGCTTTTAGGCCAGAGACAATTTTATATGGGCAGTGTCACATAGTTCAAACTAATCTATCTGTCTGGAGCTGGGCATTTGGCTGGGTGTTCTCAGGATAAAGTGTAAAACACCAGCTAGAGAGATTGCAAAGATGCAAAGACACACAGTCATCGGGAAGTGGGAGTGTGGAGCTGGAACTCAGGAAAATTCAACAGGATCATGATGCAGAACTATAAGGCCATTGTAGTAGCAGAACACTGTGTTCCATCACAAAACATCTGATTGTGATCTTTGCATCCTGTACTTTCTGGCATCTCCAGGAGGTTTTCTCTGTCTAAATGGGAACCTTGAGGTATGCAGGAGCTGAAAGGCAAGCCCAAGAGGATCTCTAAGAAATCGAGAATCCGATCCAGGCAGCTTGCCTTGGTGGCCATACTGCCTCCTGTATTTTTGCAAAAAGGAGGCCCTCTAAATGGGAGAGTTGTTTATGAATCTTCCTGGTCTACTCAGATCTGAGCAAGCTCACTTTGCTGCAGCTGTGAGCTGTTTCAACCACCATGCCTTCCTCTTCATGATGACCTGCATCCCCTAAAAGAATGAGCCAAAATAAATCTCCCCTCCCTTAAGTTACTTTAGCCAGGTATTTTATCAGAGCAATGAGCTAAGTAGATAATGATTATGTTACATCAGCCCAGGAGAAATGATTTGAAGGGTTTATGTGCCAGGCAAAGGAGCAGAGGGGCTGTAGATGATGTGCGTGTACACAAGTGCTGAGATTCTTTATGCTTGGAGGCTCCATGGTTCTTTGGCAACGGTGCTAGACTGGGAGTGTAGAACCCACTCATGTGCCAGAGGGGGAAGTGACTGATTCTAGATGCAAATGATGGTTCATATGGCAGTGCCAACAGTTTGAACTGTGGACAAGGAAGTAATGTCCTAGAAGCATCTTGTCTTTACTGGTTGCCTTTAGCATGATTGGCATGGTCTACTGACCCTATAAAACAAATGACAAGAGGCTATAAAAGACATGGTCATTTGGTTGTCATAGTTGGGGGTATTGAGGTGTGAAGAATTTCCAGTTTTCTGCAAATGACCAAGCAAATAAATGAAGCTTATCAAACTGTTTTATGTATTGTTGTCAGTATTTTACAACCCTTCCCTCTAGAAAACCTGATGGTGAAAGGAAAGAATTCACAGTTATGATACAGGGTAACTTAAAGGCAATTATTATTACATTTAGAAAATAAAAAAACAAAACAAATCTTTATCTTAACCAGAGATTTACATAGCATTGAGTTTAAATGGTAGTCAACTGATAGCCTCACCCTCCCCAACAACCTTCTTTCTTGGATATTTGAATGTGCTGTGAGAGATAATAAGTTGCTTATTTTAGGGAAAAAGAGTAAAAGCAGAAAGCCAAAGTATTAAAAGTCACCACCAATTAAGAACTAGCAAGAAGTGAAGAGGTATTAATGCTTCATGAGATTTTTTAGCAGAAGTAAATGAGAAAATGTGATTTCAATAATAATAATAATAATAATAATAATAATAATAATAATAATAATAAAAAGGAACCAAAAACCTGTTTGGCATTGGCCATTGACTTCTCCTTCAGAGATGTCACCATAGTTACCCCTCAGAGAAGAGTTGCTCATAGAAATATAAGCAGGAAGCTGACACCATATACAATCCCATATGCACATTCAGAAATTCACCTTTGTGGTGAGAGAGGCAGAGCGCTAAGTGCATCTCAAAGAATAACATTCACATCTCAAGAGCCTTGACTCTGGTATGTGTGTTGGCTAAAGGAGTATTGGCTGGAATTCTGGAATTGGAGTTATTTTCAGAAGAGCTAAGGTACTGAAAACTTCAAACACCATTTGAAGACCTTGAGAAACCTAATAAAATTTTCTCTCAAGAGGTCTGCAGGTACTGTGGCATTCCCAGATAGGATTATTCCAGGGTAAGGATACGTCCTCACTTACCAAAGTGAGAAGAAAAGTGGCAAAGAGTGGGGAAACTATTCAAATGTGAATCAGAATGAAAACCCATGGGTTTGAGTCTTCATATTACTCTCTCGACAGCATTGGACATATATTTATCCCCCACTTTTGAAATGAGTAGATTGTGATGTTTCCTTTGTCTTCTCCCAGATCTGACACTTTCTGATCTGTGACCAGACACATGGGAGGTCAGAGGTCTTCATGTAGAATGTCTGACCTGTGACTGAAGCTTGGCCCATGTGGGCTATGCTTACATATAACTGATATTGAGGTTACTGGCTAGAATGGGGACATAGATACCATGGCTTCTTCCAGCTTAAGGACTTGGGAAGCAACTGATAGAAGTCAGATAGAAAAGGACATATGCATCAGGGGAAATGTTATTGGCCAAAGGAGACACTTAAACCCGTGAAACTGGAAACTATAAGGCAAGGGCAATGAGGCCTTAAAATGAAGCCATGGCATTAGCAAGTCCGCATGACCAGATTTTCTGAACTTCAACCAAAGAAGAAAACAGACTTTCTCTTGAAGTGAGATGGAGTTAAATCTTTTCATTTCCAGCTGCTTAATGATCTTCCCTGATCTAAACTCTTGGTATCTCAATCTACAGCTCTCTCTCTCTAACTTCTTCTCCTGTAAACACACACACACACACACACACACACACACACACACACACCAGATCTCTCCCTAGGAGTTCTCAAACTTGTAAGTTTCTGTATTATGCAAATTATGACTTTTATTAATAGTGTTACTGGAAACTGTCCTCTCCTGTAATGCTCCATGGTACATGGGTGGAAGAAAATCTGCTTTTAATTGTCACAGGCTTAAGCCACAATCCGGAAGGACTGTATTCTTTTTTAGGGGACAGCATGTAAGATACTGAGAAAGTATCCCCACTGCTGATGTTGAGACACTGACAGTAGACAAGATATTACCATGCTTCATTTTGGGTGTGTCTACTCTTGTCTGTTCTATGTCACAAAAGTTCCTCATTAGAGCAAATTTGTTGATATGAGTGTCAGATGCTATATTTAAACTTCTTACCACAGCAAGAATTCTATTAGGAGAAAAGGATCTCTTTTGTTGTTTTTTTTTTTGGGTCGGGGGGTGTTCTTTTAGGGTTTTCCTTTTCTGGAATAGAGGCCATGAAAGATGGGTTTAACTAAGGAAGAGTTGGCTAGCTGAGGTGAAGAAAGCTTTTACTTTACATAATGAAGTAACAGGTATCAGGTGGTGGTGGCATGAAGCATTGGATCTATCAGAGAGGAAGGATGGCGAAGAGGAGATGGGAAGGCCTTATGGTATTTTTTCATGCTCTTCTTTGCACAGCTGTCTTTTTCCTGTATGTTGCTTCTACTGCAAAGGCTTTCAAGGGGAAATAGGGATGCATCTTGCCCTGCATAGGTCATATTCTAACTGCATCTGGAGACATCTGTAGCTGTCATAACTAGGAGTGCTACCAAGTCTGTGGGTTGAGGTCATAGTTTGATAAAGCCCTGTATTGTTCAAAACAGCTGCCAAAGCAAAGAAATATTAGTTCCCCAATAGAAATAATACAAAACTCAAATAATCATGCTCCAATATCATTATAAACCTTAGGGAATCTGAGTGTTTATAAATCACAACAATGGTAAGCATGGAATGATAACCCTAAGGGTTCAGTAGTTGTACACATACCTGGCAGTAACCAGAAGCTCTCTAATTGGACATGCAGACTTACTCAACAAGAGGGAAATTATGCCTGGTATTGGAAATTTAGCCAGCTACTAAAGACTAGTAAAATCCTGGGTCTTAGAGGAAAACCTACTACGATCACTTTACTGAATAGCATAATCCTTCACTAGATTCTACATATTTGTTCTTATCTCCAGAGATACATATGCAGACATACCTCACCCTTCATCAAGAAACCTTGTCTTTGCAACATATGGAAAGTGTTACAGGAAACCACAACCAATCAAAATATAGAGTTGAGGAGTTCAGTCCCAGAGAATACATCTTCAAAACAACTCCCACACCTGAGCACCAGAAGACTTCATAAAAGAAGGGGAGAAGAGACTGTAAGAGGCATCATGAAGTTTTCTGTGAGATTGTGTCTCCTAGTAATGTCAGAAGAAATATTCATAATGTCACAATAACATGGCTGCTAATATCAGAAGCCATATCCATAATGTCATAACAACTTGGCTGCTTAAAAATGAACTGGACAAAGATAACAGATAAACAAATGTGAGTGTAAGAACTCCCATAAAACCTCAATCCTACATAAAATCTATAGACAGATAAGAAATGCTGACAGTAGGAAAAAGTTATTCTTCTCAGAGAAAAAAACACCCATTGGTTATCTAATACCAAATGGTCAGCACTGAAACATGCATACAAATAACATTATACACACTAAGCAGATTATATATAGGAAATTAATGTGTGTGTGTGTGTGTGTGTGTGTGTGTGTGTGAGAGAGAGAGAGAGAGAGAGAGAGAGAGAGAGAGAGAGAGAGAGAGAGAGAGAGAATGATTGGAAAAATGATTAATGAATAAAGAAGCAATGATTTTGAAAGAGAGCAAGGAGGGGAATATGGGAAGTTTTGGAGAAAGGAAAGAGGAGGAAGAACTGATATAATTACATTGTAATCTTAAAAATAAAAGACAAGACAAAGGAAGAAGACATGGTTGCTCAGGACAAAGTAGAGATGTGGTGGGAGTTAGGTGGGGAGAAGAGTCAGAATTTAAACTATGGGTGTACAGCACATCCAGAGGACATAGAGGATTAGAAATGCAGACATAGAATAAGAGATAGTTATGCTACTTAGATGGTTCCTTTGGGTCCTAGAACTATCAGAATCATGAAATTCCACTAAACTTTCTCTTCTGATGGTGGGTAGACTCTAGATATTTATTTTGTGTTGAAAACAGTGGCTTTTGAATATAGAAGAACTTAAGGAGACTGTTGTGTCTTTACAAAAATCTTGTGAGTAGGTATATTAACTTTATTTTATAAGGTCACCCCTACCTTTGAGGTTTACAGCAGTGCAATGGGTAGGGGATCACAAAGAAAGCTGAGTATGAGTTAGGCCTTTTTTTCTGACCTGCCTGGCTGCAAGCTGGAGTTGTCCACTACCCCGTATGGTTCTTCAGGCACCAGGGAGGCATTCGTGTGCCCACAAATGGGGCTCCAGGCAGACATTCATTTTGAGCAATCATCTGGATGCCAGCTTTCACATGTGGTGAGTCTCCAAACCATTTCCATGCTTGGCAGACCGTTGTTAGGACTTCAGAAGCACTTTAAATGAGGTTTTTAAGTTGCAGGTGTTTATGGGAAAATCACATTAATCTTACTATGAAGTTTAGGTGAAAGAATTATTTCTCAAACCAGTTTCCTTCTTTTCTTCATTCTGTTGATTAAATTCTCAGCTTCATACAGTTAGGAGGCAAAGTGTTTAATTTCTATGAAATAACAGCTCTGGCAAGATACAGATAGGAGGGTTATTTTTTTCTGTATGGTGGTGGAGGGAAAATTCTGTGTGTTGGAGGAAGTCAAGGATTGAACCTAGTGGGCTGAGCCTAGTGAGGATCTAGATGGAGCACCATTGAAAATAACCAGACCCATAAATCATGCTAAAGTCTAAATTTATAGTGGAAACAAACAGGAAAATTGTCCAAACAACTAAAATCAACTTTGTGCTTTCTCTCATGGAATTGATATAGTTAACAGTTTGTTGAGGCTAATAATGGCTTCTATATTGAGTGGAGTGAAATCCCAAGGCTCTGTGCTGGTTATACACATCTACAGAACACTCATAGGTCAGTACCACTCTGCTTCCAGTTTTCAACATAGTTCAATTCCTTAATTCATTGATTAAAAAAATAAAAATAAATGTTAACACTTTCTATGGTGTTTTAAAGTGAGTTTTTGTTTTATGTATCACAACACCAACAACAAACATTTGCAAGACCATGTTACATACTCCTGGACACTGGAGCTCGATGGTGGTGAGTTTTGTTGGGACATCTTCTGTCCTTGTTCATTCTGGGATTGCATAGCCTTCAGATTGGAAATACCCTCATAACTTCCAACTTGGAGATGTTGCCTCTCTTCCCTTCCCTAAGCTGAATTTGGCTGGTAGGATCTACAAGCCAGATGACTCGTCTATGTTGTTGATACTCATAAAACCAATAGAATATGATTGTTCTTGAACTTTGATTCTTCTGAATTTGGATAAGAAATAGCATCAAAAGAAAAGAGTACATCTCTCAAGCTGCAGCAGTCTGATGCACCCCCAACTCCTCTTTCTCTCATTTTTTGTCTTTTTGTCTTTCTGTACTGCATGTCAGGATTTCTGACTTTTGGCACTATATATATATATATATATATATATATATAGTGCCAAAATATATATATATATATATATATATATATATATATATATATATATATATATTGTTGTTGTAGATTTCTTTGCACTGTCTGATGTTTGTAGCATGTTTACTATATATACCTATAGCATTTTCCCAGTCACTGAAAATGTTCCCATAGATTGCCAAATGTCCCCAAGAAGCAAAACAGTCTCTAGCAAATGGACCACATAATAATGTGCTATACTTAAGCCATGAGACCAAAATCCTTTAAACAAAAGCTTCACATGTCTAGAGTTTTCACCTCTAAGTCAAAGCTTCGGGGTATTCTGGAAAGAACACTGCACAAGGAGTGAAACCTGGCTTTGATTTGAACTCTATGTATTAATTAGGCAAGCTAAATTCTCTGTGTTCCAACTACCCTCACTAAGAAATGTAATAACATTGGCTTTGAAAATGTACTGTGAACCTTAAAGAAAATTACATAGATAAGGATCAGGCACTGTGCCCGATGCAGAGCGAGTGCTGGAGAGAGCTGCACTTAGAACTGGATTCATGTCACTGAGCGAGTTGCCTGCTGCCTTCTTTGTCTACAGTACTGGGCAAGATGAAGCTTCTGTAAAGAGTTAGTGATTTTGAAAGAATTAACTAACGTCATCCATTTGAATTACTCTTCTAAAGATGCATTTTAAAATGGAATTGGAAATTGTAGTGTCACAGAGTCTTAATGATGGAGGGAAACTCAAAAATTCAGTTGGCTATGTCAAATTAGATTGATAAAGAGAAATTCCTAAACACTGTTATTGTTACCTCAGTGATTACTTTTGAAGCAAGAAAAATGGCATGGGGGTTGCTCAAAACACTGTTTTATTCTGTCCTGTAAATGTGTTAATATGAAAGATTCTGGCAAACTCATTTCGAGGAACACTAGTTTAATTGAATGCTTAGCAGGCTGCTTTTTATCAAAGGACCCACGTGCCTGACCCTGGAAACTGAACAGGGAAATCTGGGACACATGGACTCAAAGCAATAGCAACAACAGATTTTGATAGCGAAGCTCTGAAGTCAACTTCGTGGTGACCTAAATCTCCCTACCCCTCGCTCAGTACAGAGTCCCTCTAACTTCCGTTTCTACCTGCAGCTCTCCTTTCAGCACGTCCAGACTGTAGAGAATCCCTTTTACAAAGACTTTTATCTCTCAGAAGCGGATTGCTCAGCCAGGAAGCATTACCAGATGGAGTGGAGGTAAACTCTCGCTCTCCATGTACAGCTGATTTTTCAAACTGACTACAGTTTATTATTTCTGAGAGCTATAATTGACTGGTTCTGTCAAAGTATAAAATATCCCAGGTTCTACCTTCTTTTATTGTTGACAGAAAGACATTTTTCAAGTTCCAAATATGTCTGATTTTTGGCTTTCCTCTACCATTCTTCCTAGAATCTGAAGGTATAAGCTAATGCTTAAACATAGAACAAATAAGTATATTCTAACTCACTTTTTAAAAGGCATGGAAGGGAAGAGACCATTTTTGTTTGAAATTGTTAGGTTTTGGAAACTAGCAGAAATCTATGCCCTCATTTATTGGGAAGCTTCTAGCTAGATTGATGCAGCTGGGACTCTTCGAGATTCAAACGTAGGGGGACTTCTTATTCTGGAGCATTTTGTTATGAAAAGTTTCAATCATGTAGCAATCTTGATTAAATTCCAATTTTGAATGAAGACCCTTATTTGCCACATTCAGCTTTTACCATTAACAGTTTGATTCTTATTTTATCAAATTTCTACTTATCCATCCCTCTATCCATCTCAGTATCCATTTCATTTGTAGTTCATTTCAAAGTCAAGTGCAATATTAGTATACAGTCTCATAAATATTTCATCATTTATGTCATGATCTCTAGTTCAATATTTGTTTACAGTATTTTCTCCTCTGAAATCAAATTTGCCTACAATGAAATGCACCAATATTGAGATCATGTAGATTTTAACAAATGCAAACATCTCTGGGGCACAAATTCCTATAAAGATATTGAATTTAGCCATCACTTAGAAGGTCCTTGTGCCAGTTTGTCACTGTCCTACCCTCCACGGGCAGCACTTTTATTTACTTGTCTATGGAAATGGCTTTAGATATTTTCACACTGGGGATTAATTTCATGAATTCAAACAAATGATACCTCATAGTAAGGACACTTGAATAAGAGTCTTATCAATTAGAATAATGTCTTTGAGTTTCATTCATGATATCATGGGTTATCGGTTTCTTTTTATTACAGAGTATTACTCCACTGTGTGACTATATCTCTGTGTATTTACCCATTCTTCTGTTGATGAACCACTAGGCTACTTATACTTGGGGGTTACTAGAATAAAGGCACATGGCTATTGCTGTACAAATATTTCTGTAAGTCTTAGGTACATACCTAGTAGGATAATTTACTCAGTCATATATATTTATAAGAAAATGGTAGACTTCTCCAAGAATGAACCACTTTATATGCTCACAAAGATGGCATGAGACATCCAGTTGTTCTGCAGTCTTGCCAGTGTGTGTCTGTTCCTCATTTAATTGTAATAATTCTTATATGTATGTAGTTTGTTGCATAGTCTTTCTTTGTTGCAGAGCCCTTTGTTTTCAGAATGATGTCTATAAACTCATACATGATTTAGAAATAATTTCTTGAAAGCTATAGTTTGCTTAGGAACTTCCAAACTGTCATCTAATGGCAATACAAAGTTTTAATTTTGATAAAAATCACGGTTTTTATGAATGATAATTGATTTCTGCTGAGAAATTCTACCTGTATGTCTTGTCTTTTTTAGCTTTCTCCAAAAGTGTAATGATTTTATTGTTTCACTTATGTCTATGATGAATCTTGGATGTGTGTATTTGGTGTGAGTTAAGAGTTGTGGTTCATTGTTTTCCTCATGGACATCTATTTATTCTGGCATCATTTATTTAAATGACATGTGTTTCCCATTAAATTATTTGGATACCCTTGTCAACTATCAAGTAACAGTTGAGTAAAATGTCAATTTACAGACATTTATTCCATATTCTTTGCAAGGTATTTAAAGGTACACTTATTTTTGTGTTCATATATAAGCTCAGATGCTTTTTGTTAAAATGATTTTCTAAAAAGTGAATTGCTACAATATATATGTTAAAAACCAACTAGCCATGCATGCACGAGACAATTTCTGTGATTTTAATTTTGGTCCTTGGTGTATAGAAGCATTCATTGATTAGTTGTGCCACACAACCAAATTATGGAAGTTTTATGGTAATTTTTGAAATCAGGTAAAAATAAGCATTTCAATGTTTCAGGATTACTTTGAGTCATTTACTTCTTTAAAAATTTCATCTTAGATTTTAACAACAGCTTGTTTATTGCTTCAAAAGTTGTCTGGTATTTAACTGTAAATTACACTTACAGATCAATTAGAGAAGAAATGACATCATACTAGTATTGATCTTATGATACATGAACATTAACCACTTAACTTCAAGTCTTCCTTAATAACTCTCAGCATCTTTATGATTACTAAAAATTATTGTAACAATAAATTTTGTAGCATTTACAACTGGAATTTTATATTCTGTAGTCTTGTAGTTAGAAGCAACAGGCTTTTTGCATGCATCTTTTATTGTATGATGGTACTATTTTAACACATTTTATCTACATGTTTTGCAGACTCCTTTTGATTCTGAATGTAAAGAATGTTGCCATATATCTTTAGCTAATTTTTTTGTTCTTGTGCTTTTTTTTTTTTCTTATTCTAGTGCACTGGCTACATCTCACATAATGTACTTCTGACCTTGCAAAAGAGTATTCACAATTTCATTAATATGTGTGATGTTATTAGTTGCTTTCTATAAACCCTTTAGAAGATCACAGACTTTCCATTCTAGTTTTCTATGAGTGAGAATGTGAATGGATGTTGAATTATCCCTGTACTGAGTTTGGGAATTCTTCCTCTATTATACACTCTTTTCTAGGACTTCCTCTCTGATAGTCCAAACTCTGTTAGTTAATGAAAAGAAACACAAGTGACAAAGAAATTTTGGGTTCAATAAAACCCAAAGCCATTTCAAAATATGACCAATAAAATCAACAAATTATTTGCAAGTTTACTTAATTAAAGATACATAATCATTTAAATTAAAAGGAGAAAACATCTATGAAAAACAGGAAAACTTGAAGATGAGTTGGGCTGTAAATACAGACACTATGTATGACTTTTCAGGAAAATATATATTACTACAACTGTCTTAAGAAATAGGAAATACAAATAGATCAGCAAATATAGAAGGCAATATTTACTCTTAACAGATAATGTAGGGTAAAATACCAACTTTGCAGATTGTATATTGAAAACATTAAAAGAAAAGGTAATTTTAAAATTATATAAATTTTCCTGGAGTCATAGAAAAATGCAGAAAGCCAGATAGCTCATTTAAGATTCATTTATTTTAACACTCAAACATCATAAGACTAGTCCACTAAAGAGAAGAGAAAAAATAACAGAGAAGGCAATTTAGTCTCATTTGTGAAAATGATGCAAACATATTCAACAATATATTACCAAAGAATATATTCCAACCTATATTAAAGGATAATCAATCTTTACTAAGAAAGGAATGAAAATGTAAAGAAATTATCTATGTAAATTGCTACATTGATATAGAAAATGAAAAATTATTTGCTAATCCGAATTTAAATAAATTATAGTACTTACTCTAATTCTTCACCCATTACAAACAAATAAAAATCCTCTAATCTACAGAACCCTGTTAGATAGCCAGGAACACAGGGCTATTCCCTCATGAGATGCAAATATCTGCTGGAAGCACCAACACTGTGATTTAAGACAACAAAATAAATGAAAGCTTTAATTCAGGAAAAACTGAGACAAGAATATCCTTTTAATTGCAGACCACATAGTTTACCTGACTACTGACAGATATTTGAACTAAATAAGTACAGTTAGTAAAATGATTCAAAATCAACAGGCACAAACAGGTAGCTGAATAAAGAATAAATTCACTGGGAAGACAGCAATGTTTACCACGGTCCTGAAGGAGACTCAGCTTTTCATGGGACTTGACAAATCCATTCTCAAAGACCTAGACAAGAGGAAATGAGAAGCCAAGGTCAATACATAATATCTGATGTCAGGGGGAGATGTGGGCTATGAGCAGATTCAGATCTCTTATGAAGCCAAGGAAGACTGAATCTCCACACTCCCTTTCCCAGGCTCTGAAATGATCTAACTCTATACAGAAATAGTTATATGGCTTTCTAAAAATGGTCTAAGGAATTCCAAACTTCTGGTCCCTTTCTGCTCTAGCTTTGACTTTTGTTCAATGATGGTGGAGAGACCATAGTGGGATAGAGGGTTCAGTGTTCAATATTTGAGACTGAGTGACCCTGTCATCTTAGAAAGAATAGATTGTGAGCACATTCATCCTGTCTACTGTTTTCTTAGCTAGAAAACAAAGGTTAAGTGTTGAAGTTTTACCATATAGTTCTACTGCTACTGCTAATATTTCTAGGAAATTCTTGCTCTCGCTCTCGGTCTGTCTTTCTTGCTATGCATGCATGTGTACTTGTCTGTGTATAGAAGCCAAAGGTCAACTGTGGTTGTCTTTTTTGGATGGCTTTCCATCTATCTATATTATCTTTTAAGGTCTCTCATTGAACCTGGAGTTCATCACTTTGAGCTTCAGAATGCCTTTCTTACCCAAGTCCAGCCCATATAATGTTGGGCTTTGGCATGTGCTTTTGAGTGTGAGTGCTGGAACTGAAGAATTATGAACTCAGGCACCTCCCTCTCTGAGCTTACTCCCTAGTTCTTATAACCAAAAACTCACTTCATGTTAGAATCCCTTGAGCAAATGAGATGAAAAATTTGTTAACTTGATAAAACCTAAAGTCACGATTTGGAAAAAATGTTTTGGGGATCATTAAATAAAAATTAGGAACTCTAGGCCCTTGATCTGGATGGCCCCAAAGGTAGTTCTTTGATACCTAGACTTTTTGAGACAATCAATCTGTATTTTTCTTTCACTCTCTATGTACTCAAAGCTATTCTTGACCTTGTTAGGATCCTTCTGCCTTTGCTTCCCAAATGCTAAGATTGATTTTTACTTATTGAAACTTATTTATTGAAAAAAAGCAAGAGTTCAGAGGAAAAAAAACAATAACAGAGAAAACCTGCATAATAAAGTACTATAAAAATAATTTGTCTATGTAGTCCTTGAAAAGAAAATGAAAACAAAATTATAAAAAATTACAAAACCTTTAAGATCAAGCATCACAATTATGAAAAGAATCAATGCATTTTAAGCAGAAGTTATGAATAAGCTCGTAGAGTGATAATCCAAACGAAAAAGATGAGAAAGTCAAAGGAGTATGCTGGAAAATATTTGTATCTATTTATGTTTGACATGACATGCTGGTATCAACAGAAAGACAACCTCCAAATCTCTTAATACAATGAGGATATTGACATGAACTGATTGACAGGTACTATCAGTTCAAAAGGTCATAGAGTCATGATGGCATGAGAAAGCTTGAAGTGTTCAGCAACCTCACTGCTCAGGGATGAGTGAACTTGGCTAGAGGATTTTCCAAATCTCAGACCTTTGCTTGACATTTCCAGTAATGAGGCATGGTGCTGCTGAAAGATGCTCTGTAAAGCTATCAATAAGAAAAATCTAAATTTTAATTATCTGTGCTGGAGGAAAGTCTGAACAACTTTTTTTATTCTCCCTGAAGAAAACATTACCAAGGTGCTGTCATGTGAAGACAGTGATAAGCATGTGAATTTGAAAAAAAAAACCACGGGGGTGTATCAGTTAATTTATATAGCTGGAATCTTGTTTTCTCTGGATTTTGTGATGCTTATAGTATTAACAAACTCTTTCAAATGTGTAATTGTTGTGTAACTTTCTCAATCACATTAACCTTCCACTTTTATGTATTTTTATTACTTTCTTGTACTTTTTTTTTTTTTAATGAGAACCTTGGGAAGGGTAGTGAAAGATTTCAAGGGAGTGGGGGTAGTAAACATGGGTTTCATGAAGTGTAAAAGGGAAAGAATAGAGACGTTTAAGTGGGAAGGGAGAAAGGATAGAGCAGAAGATGGGTCAGAGTTTAATGAGCTTAATTGGTGTTACTCTACAAAGAGGATTATGCTTATTACAGAAGCTATGTTTGCCATACAAAAATCCCAGAGCCGGGGATGGGATAACATTACTTTAATTGCCAGACAGGGGCATCCCAGAGATTCTTCTTGGTTGCCCATGACATGAAGTGATCAATCTGGTGTAGGACTTGAAACTTCCTGCACACTGTCTAGCTTTTATAATCTTGGAAGGCACTCTAGATGCTGCTGGGGGAAGAGGTCATTTATAGTTTTAGAGTTTTACCTGTGAAGTCTGAAAGCTATATTAATAATAATGCACAATGCGTTATTATAATATATAATAGTAATGGCATGAATGTTATGGGGAAAACCAAATTCTTTCTTGGTGGATTTAAGACCTGCCTCACAGGAGAAAAAACATACTTAGTACTGTAAATCTTAACAAGAAGCTATTGCTAAGAATCTCATAGGCCCCACGGGCGAACCTATTATTATTATTATTATTATTATTATTATTATTATTATTATTTTGGTTCTTGAGGAAGACTTTTTAAAATTTTTTCTCTTTCCATAATAGTTTGTTTTTTGAAAAAATTTATATACATATTCAATTATTTACATATCAGTTGTTATCCTCCTTCCCTTGCAAACCCCCCATCCCATTCCCTCCTCCCCACTGTTTCTGTGAGGGTGCTCCCCCACTCCCCCACCCACCCACTCCCGCCTCACCATGCTAGCGCTAGGGCATTGAGCCTGAGGAAGAATTCTTAAAGTAATAATATTAACAGTTTACTTCGTGTGCAACAGCATTTCCTTTAACTTTTCAATTTTCTTTTAAACAATGGCTATGTTTATGCAATTTAAATTATTTAAGATTTTAATGACTTTTATTTTTTATTAGATATTTTATTTATTTACAATACAAATGTCATCCCCTTTTCCCATTTCCCTTCCCTAGAACCCCCTATCCCATCCCCCTCCTCCTTTATGCTTTTATGCCATTTTGATTGTATGCATGTATTAAGGTCAGTTCTAGGTTGAGGAACTAGCAATACAATAGATACAAATAGTCAAGGAACAAGCAAGACAATAAACACAAATAGTCAAAGAAAAAGCAAGGTATTAAACCCAATTATGTGAACATTCCTTTGATCACTGTTTCTAAGGGCTTATCAGGATGACCAAAGTATCTGAGCCTACTTTCCTGTCTTAGCCCAAGGTCATTTTCATGTCTGAAGCCTACTTCCTTGTTCTAGCCTAAAATTTAGATTCCTGTCTGAAATTGCTTTTTTGTTCTAGCCTAATATTTAGTGAACCTACTATTATAAATTTGCTAAATATTGCAGTGTTAAACTGACCTCTGAACACATATTTCTCTACTTATATGTTAGAATATGGCCCTCAGTCCTTATCAGAGAAGCTTCTTGTTCATCATGGTGGCTAATGAAAAGACTCATAACTGGCAAAAGTGCAGAGAAGAAGTATCTCTGGAGTGCTCAGCCACAAATGCTACATCCATACCACACCACTTTCCCACAAGCCTTATTACCACAGCCAAAAGTTAGGGAGGACCAGGGAGTAGAAGTATCTTCTGGATAGGAATGATGAACTCACGAGTTCACAGTAACTGTGGTTGAATACATACGACCTACATAAGATTAGGCCAGTCAACATTTGAGCATGGAGTGGGGAGGGGAGCACTAGCCTTCATTACTAGCTGAGGAGTTACTGATAGTTTGTGGGGACAAACCTCACAGGGGAAGGGAGGTCTGGCAGCGGGTAGGGGCGTGCTTCCCACACCGCTGGCCAGAGGAGGAGGGTCCCACATTCACGCAGCCGCTGCGGTTCAGGGGTTCCAGAAGTTGGTAATCTGGCTGCTGCAGGCCCAGGCGACACGTGGAGTTTCCCAAAGCTTTTATTGTTCATGGCGTGATGAATGGGTATAGATGGTATGCGCTTCCCCACCAAAAGCCAGGGGAGCCTGACTTTTATAGGGAGGGGGAAAAGGGGAGGGAATAACTTAATTAGCTACGCCCCTGGCCTTTTGATAATTCATTAATATTTAAATCTCTGGAGGTGGAGACTTGTTGATCACGCCCTCTACCTCTGTCCTACGTGACTGATGGGCGCAGGTTAAATGGAGTTACCTCATCCAAGGCCCAACAATAGTTGATGGCTGTTAGGGAAGGGAGAGTCAGTTTTCTTTGGGAATTAGGTGCCTGGTAGGTCATTCGTGTTCCAGTGGATAGCTCTACATCCATGTATGTATGAGTAGCACAAATTGGACTCAGTGCCATATATGCTGAAGGTATGAGGTTACAATGTTAGGAGACAGAGAAGACCAGAAGATAGTTTTGGTGGTAATTAGGAAAGGATCGAGGCTGATTATAATAAAAACACATTGTAGGCATGTATGAAATTCTCAGTATGTTTCAAATGAAGACCCTCCCACTTATATCAGGTCTAGGTCTCACAAAGCTATGATCTTGCCCACTTTGTAGGTATCAGAAAATTTACAAAACCAGATTAACTTAAGTACTGCTATGTTGGTTTTGAAATAGAAAAGGCATAAGCACTTTTGTTTTCTGAGATGATGGTAAATATTTTCAGCTTTTTGGGTCATCTGGTTTCTGTTTTATCTGTTCCATTCTGCCAGAGAAAAGCTGTCATACATAATATGCAGCCCAAGAAGGTGGCTGTGTTCCAGGAAACTTTATTTATAAATACAAAAGGTTTAATTTTAGATATTTTCATATATCAGGAAATATATTTCTTTTGATTTTTAAAGAAAACTTTAAATGTTACCCAATGAGCTATTGAAAAATTGGTGCCTGGGCAGATTTGCACGGTAGCTATGATTTACCTGCCATTAAAAATAGATAAATATATTCAGTACAGTAAGGTAGTAAGACCCCTGAAGAACTATATGTATCATTTTTCATGATAGATTTTGCATGTTTAGATCAACAGAAAAAGGGCAAATACTTCAACAAGATAGAGATGATTTGTTATTTTTGAAGAATAACTCTACATAAAAGTAAATTTCAGACTGATGAAAATTAAACAGGACAATTAAAATATTAAAAGAAAATGTAGCTAACAAAATTATCTGTTGTATAATTTCTTGTTTCTTAGCTGATCTTTACTGAGAAACTTGTTTTGACAGTGCAAAAGGAGCTATTATAAATGCAATTAGAATCAACAGCATCAGCAAGGAAGAAAATAGGAGTTCAAAGGCAAAATGAAGAGTTGGCACATCAGGGAAGGTTGGCGTGTTCAAGCTTTTGCTGCAGACAAAATATTTTGAGTTAAAGAGCATCATGACTATATCTGGGATTGAAACCACAAGTGTATGGTAATTTCAAGGGGTAAGATTAGAAGAACCAGGGTCTGGTAGCAGATAGTACCTGTCAATTTGCTATATGACTCAGAGATTAGGTAAGAGAGAACAGAAGGAGGAGGCATCCAATTGCCAGGGGTTGGGCTGTTGGACTCCCCAAGAATAGAATAGTTTCACACCAATAATTCCAAACTACTCATTTTTTTTCTGTCTTTGGACATTCATGCTTCAGCCCAGCATTCTGAGCTCAAGAATAATCATTGAGAAAAATTGCTGATTGGGGGACTAGGCAGCAGTTAAAGAAAGCCCTTAAATGTGGAATGGATTTAATAGTGAAAGGAAAAAGTAAAACCAAGGAGACTTCAGATGTTCCTGGACTGTTAACTGAGTCCCTGATGTGAGTCAGTTTCTGGAATAAGAGGACCCCCCACTGCTGAATGGTGGGGGTGGGTTGAGGAATCTGGAAAATGTGCAGTGCAAGAGTCTTCCAATAGAAAAGAGAGGGTACGGTGTTGCCCTTCTTCCTATGCATAACTTCACAGACTCACACATTCTCAAAGTTTCCAGACATATTATATTTTGTAAGTACCAAGGAGACCTATGTTGTCTTTTCTGGAGACCAGTGGGAGGGAGGGTCTCCCATTGCTTGCCTGTACATTCTCATAGTATAAGTCCCTGTAGTTCATGCAAATCTCTGTTCACTCTTGCTCTGGACCATTTCCCAAACACTTACTTCTACCAGTATTTATCCAGAAACCCTTTTTTTTTTCCTGATCTTGAACCAACTAATCTTTGCAAGTAGGTCCTTAAAGATAAAATTGGTGACCTCAACCAGAACCTGTTGTACCAGACTGTTCTGTTTCAGGCAAACTTAATTTAATCCTCCATTTGTTTGAAACCTATGAAATCATAAACTCTGTCTATTGTTTTGGTGCTTAGAAGATGCCCAGGGAAGAGTTTTTCTGAATGTTTAGCTTTTTAAAAAGGCTCTGGAACTCCATTATCTATCTGAATATCTTAATTAGTTTTTTATCCAATTCATGCCCATACCTCTACTTATGAAAACACAATACAACACACACACACACACACACACACACACACACACACACACATGCCCTTAGATTCTGTCTACACCAATTGCCTCACAATACACATACACACATTCATAAAGACAATCACATTTACCCAGAAATCCATGGATGTGAGTCCTGGCATGGTAGTAGTTTTTAGGAGCCCATCATTTCTCCTCATCAGAATATTTATTTCCTATTTAAACACCCCCTCCACATTCCTTTAAAAGTTCTTTGAATTGGAATGTGTTTGCCTAAACAGATGCCTGGCTTTACTGCACAAAGGAATCACATATGCTACAGAAAAGGAATTGTTGCAGTTGACAACTTCGTTTACACATCTCCCTAAAGTGAAGCCAAAATGACGATGTGATGGGGATGTGTGTGTTAAGCTCATGGACATCTAGACCTAGATTCCAAGTGCTTTACTGCCAAGGGCTCCCTTTATTATTTTTTCTACAGAGACCTTAAGCTTTAACATGTGTTGTCTAATGAGTAACCAGCATGTAAAACCAATAGTGATTTGCCCCTTCTTACTCATCAAAAGCACACCTAACCCTCAGACTCCCTTTTAGGTTAACACACGTAGAAAAGCTGTATGATGAGCTGATGGGACACAGCTTAAAAGACAAGCAACTTGACACTTTAGTTAGCCTTTAGGCCTTATCTCAGAAAATATACAATTTCTGTCAAGCTTTTAGAAATATTGAAAATAGCTCAAAGTCCTCCGTGATTCACTTCATGGATCCTGACAGCACTAGAGACCCCAGGTTGGTAACTACTGAACTACACCTTTATCCATCTTTCCAGCTTCGGTAACAACATCAAACATGGATAGGAGTAAGGGAGAATAAAAAGATAGGATTAATTTAAAAACCTATGTGCCTCCTGGCATATAAGTGAGTCAGCTGAGAAATAGTGAGAATGTATCTACCAAAGTTGGCTAGGATGCTGTGTCTGTGAATATTGTCCTATTCTAAGTATAGGGAAGAATACATTATCAGATATCCTATGAGCAAAGTAAAATGCCCAGAGGTTTAGCTCTCTTTAATACTAATGAGTAAGAAACTGGGGGTTGAGTTTAGGACCCTAGAGTTTGTATACAGACTGAAGGAAAGTGATGATTACCACTTGTTTCAAATTATAGGTGTCAAATTCAGGAGGCCAAAGGCAGGTAAAACTTTTAGATGTGGACCTGGACTTTCTTTGGGCATGAACTAGTCTAGCATAGCTACTTACCAGTTATCTTGAATCACAACTAGATGTGAGTTTCCATGAGTTTCTGGCAGCTATAATTATCAGAAAACAAAATAAGAATTCTCTTCATTGTGTATGTGTGTGAACTTCATTGCTAGTAATCTGTCAATGGATATTAGGATCATCCCCAGTGCTTCTTTTTTTTTTTTTTTTTTTTTTTTTTTTTTTTATTGTTTGACAATGTAATATATTCAGGCAAAGAATTTTAGTTATTTTCATGTTCCATCCCCATTCTGAGCCCCTCCTCCCTCACTGGAACCCTTCTTCTCAGCAAGTCTCTTGCTAATTCCCATGAATTCTTTTTATGTGTGTCCCACTGAGTTTAATTATAGCTGCTTGCATGGATGGAAGATTATTTACTGGAGCAAAGACAACTTACCAGTGGCCACACCACTGAAGAAAATGATTTTCCTCCAGGAAATATTAACAGCCATGATTTCTTTGGAGAATGTGGGGCCTCAAGGGCCCTGTGACAAGTTATTAATCATAAAATGTTGGAAATGCTGTTTACTCCTTCAACTAAAGGTAATGTTCCCCAAAAGAAAGGACAAAAAATTCTTTTGCATTCTTTTCTATCTATCATTTATGCCCAACTCCTGCATCAGGATAGACTGAGCATGTAAATATTGCTTATGAAGAATTAAAAAGAAAGTAGATGATTTATCACCAATTTATTCAGCAAAAGGGATTTATGGTGTGATTGGGCCATGATTCCCATTTTACCAGTAGGGAAAAAAAAAGAAACTGGAAAGCTATTATTTATGGGTTTCTGTCAGACAATAGGGATAGGGGAGAAAAGAGAGAGGCTATGGGGGGGTTAAAATAATTATGATTTTTGAGAAGTTCCACTTTATGAAGTCTCAAGAAAGCTACTGTAATTCAGTGCAATTCAATTTAAGTTCAAAACTTTCAAGCTAGAACAGCTAACAGTTCAAAACTCTAGTCTTGGAGAATGGAGCAGAGACTGAGGGAATGGCCAACTAATACCAGCCCAACTTGAGACCCATCCCATGGGCAAGCACCAATCCCTGACACTATTAATGATAGTCTTCTATATTTTCAGACAGAAGTCTAGCATGGCTGTCCACTGAGAGGCTCCACCCAGCACCTGACTCACATAGATGTAGACACCCAGAGCCAAATAGTGGATGGAGCTTTGGGATTCTTATAGAAGAGTAG
This sequence comes from Arvicanthis niloticus, assembly GCF_011762505.2. NCBI lineage: Eukaryota > Metazoa > Chordata > Mammalia > Rodentia > Muridae > Arvicanthis > Arvicanthis niloticus. The sequence goes on along the minus strand of NC_047658.1, from coordinate 49,788,519 downwards.
AGGGAAGGATTGCTGGCCCCAAAGGGGTTAAGAACTCCACAGGAAGGCCATCAGAATCAACTAACCTGGACCCTTGGAACCCTCAGAAATCGAACCACAAACCAAAGAACATACATGAGCTGGACTTAGGTCTCCCTGCACATATGTAGCAGATGTGCAGCTTGGTCTTCATGTGGGTCTGAAACAACTGGAAAGGGGGCTATCCGAAAAGCTGTTGCCAATCCATGGGATATGTTCTAGCTGGGCTGCCTTGTCTAGCCTCAGTGGGAGAGGATGTGGCTAGCCCTGAAGAGATTTAATGTGCCAGGGTTGGGGATAAACAGAGGGCTCCCACCCTCTCAAAGGAGAAGGGGAGGGGAGATGGGATAAAGAATTGTGGGAGGGGATGACTAGGAGGAGGGCAATGGGCAGGATCTAAATGAATAAATAAATAACAAAACCCAAAACCCTAGTCTGTGGACTAGAGAAGTAGAATGGATTGTCTCATCAAATTTGAGAGGCAAGAGTGACAGAGACTACTTTTATATTTCTCTTCATTCTGTTCAGCCACTCAATGGATTGAATGATACCATCCATACCAAAGAGAGAAATCTGTTTTGCTGAGTTCACTGACTCAATACTGATCTCAGCTAAAAATGCCCACACTAGACACACTAGGCACCCTCATGCCCCACTGAGTTTATTTAGCTTATAAGCTTTCAGAGTTCAGGGTCATGAAGTCTTGGTGGGGTAAGCCTTCCCCTTTGCAGTGATGGTCATCTCTGAGGTCTGGGAGTCACAATACATTCACTTGCTCGACTGGCTTGATGATGTCTTTATTTCAGCTGTCCCTTCTGGTGTGGACCAAATATCTTTTACTCATAGAATTTTGGGGTTGTAAGACTTTGCATGTTTTTAAAAGATAAAAATGTAGAGGAACAGGGAACATACTGCATTGTTTCCATTGTTAGCATGTGTAACAGAAAGGGGAAGATGATGAACTTTTATTTGTAGATTGCAGGATTCCTCAGTTTATTATAATAAGCATGTTTTAAATTAAAGAGGAATTATTTTTTCCTAATAAGAGATTCTTAGTCTGCTCTTATTGTAAGCAGGACATTCTAGCCTGTTATTTAATCTCTCTGGATCTCAATTTTCTCTTTTGTAAAGAGGAGAGCAGTAAATACCAAACTTTCTCTCCTCAATGGATGTTGTGAAGAGCAAATACGAACCCTATACATTATAAACACATAAATCAAATACCACTGTAATTGAAAACAAAAACCCAAAAAGATAGAATTGTAAGGAATATGACTGTATTACTTCAGCTTTGTTTCCCCTTGCCCCCTAACCAGAGGGCTGTTTTCATTGATTTCACAAAGATTGATATTCTTTGGAAGGCATCATGGAAGATTCAAATGGCGAGAACTCACTCTCACACCTCTCCTGTTCTCTTTCTGCTAGAGGAAGCCAGTGGAAAGAAAACAACTGGAGGCAAAAATGGAAATTGCTACAAGGGAGTTGTCACCTAGACTGACTCCCACAGGAGTGTTTCCAGTTGAACCACAGTGTTAGATCAACATTTCCTACTGAAATGCGAGGGTCATAATTCCTTATGAGATAAGCAAGACTTAGAAGGTCTGTGGAAAATAAAATGGGATGCAGAAATGTGGGAATAACCTAAGTAACTTTTGATGTTGTATTTTGACTATCTACCCCCAGGCTAAAGAAAAAAAAGTGTAAACAGATAATAAAGGGAGTTGATTTGTTTATACAGAGCTCACAATTCAAAAAAAAAAAAAAAAAAAATCTATGTCCTAATCCTTAAAGTCTGAGGTTATGTTACCAATAACAAAAGGGCTTTGCCTGGATTAAGTTGAGGAGTTTCAGCAGAGGGCTTTTCTTGGTTTGTCAGAATGGTCATGGTCTTATCATAAGGCTTCTGATGGATGAAAGCAGAAACCAAAAGTTAACAAGTGAAAGGGTAAAACAGAAGCTGGTGGGAAGGGTCCACTAGCCAAGGCACATTGACAGGCTCTGGGAGTTAAATATACAATGAATGGACTCTCTTCTCATTGCTTCTGGAGGAAACAGTTTGCTGATGTTTTGATTTTTGCTCTCCAAGACCTGTTATATACTTCTGACCTCCTGAACGGTCAGATCACATATGACTATTGTTTTAAGCTACCATGGAAAATTGTTATAACAGTGATGAGAAACCCATATAGATGATTATATATACATATACATTCACTCATAATCACACACCCACACACACACCAACACATACACTCATGACAATGTTTGTTATGTTTGTAATGTTTGTAAATCTCATGTAAGAGTTCCTAGTTAGTGATGAAAATGAAAAATTATTATTGAACAACTACTGCAGTCTTAATTTGGGGGACATTAATAGGTGCTATATTTAATAAGGAGAATTTTGGTGAGAAACAGGATATCTACATAGTCTCAGAATTTCTTTTCAGAAAACACTAGTAAATTATATAATTCATAAATTGCTTATAAATTAGCAAAAAAATCATACCTTCATAGCAAAGAAAGCTAGCAGATGCTGTCTTAATCCAATAACCCAAATCAGTATTATAGATTAAGAGTAGTTTTCAGTTGTGTCCAGGTAAGTTAGACTGAGAATACAGCATCATATCTGAGTAATTCCACCAGAAATGTAGGACTTTAACCACAACACAAAAAAATGTTAGTAAAAAACCTATAACTTGAGGAATAATTTCAGATCAAAGCAGATTTAAAGAGGGCACATAACAATGAAAGCAATGTGAGGGATGAAGACAGAGTCTTTTAGATTCTCAATTCTTTCTTTTGCTTCAAAAGATAGAAATGGAACAATGGTTAAGATCCGACTAACATCTGTAAATTAGATAATAACACTCCATTAATGCTCATTTGCTGTTTTGAGGATCATACTGGATTTATAGATGAAAATGCTCTTGCTTTTATGGCACATATAAAGAAGTATTTAGACATAGATGAATTTATTTTTTCAAATGAAAATGCTTTAGAATGTGTGTAAGTATACATAGGCAGAAAGAGATTATGCTAAGTACAGTAAAAATTAAAATCTAGAGAATTTAAGTAAAGACTCTATGTAAATTACCTATGTTAGTTTGGGGGAAACTTTTTGTTCTTCTAACATTATTTCAAATGAAAATAAAACATTTTAAAGGATGTAAGGTGAGCATCACAGTAATGATGGCAGAGAGTGAATGGTGGGTATAGTTTGTCAATGTCCAAGGATCTAGAGAGAACTTCTGGAAGAACTACTGGAGTTTGAAGACCTGGTCAATGTACACATGGAATTTAGAATAGAAAGGAGGATGTTAGCGACTGAGTATTGGACAGAGATCACTACTTTCAGCTGTACATGAATAGACTGTGGCCACCTCCATCTCCACATTGACTTCTTAAGCATCACAAGCATGGCCTATGTCAAGCTTCACGGGCTGCTCATTTTTTTCAGTATTAGTTCCCTGAGAACTTGATCAAATACATGGTCCTCTTCCTGAATATTTGTCCTTTATCTTATGATATTGGTATAACCTTGAAACTAGGTGAATGGAGATGCTGTGTAGAGAATCCTCTGAGGCTTGGCAGTGACAGACACTAGCATCACTTACTAACTCTTTAACCCAAAGTGCCAAAAAGTAAAGCTTTCATGGAGGTCTCAGTGGATAACATGGGAAATCTTAAGACCTAAGGTTTTATGGAGTAAGGTCAAAAGATCAACAAAGTAAAGGAAAGGCTGTGGGAGACCAAAAGAAGCCTAGATCTGCTTACTCAGAAAACAGCTTGAAATAGAACGACTTAATTCCAAGTCAAGCATTTATCAATTCAGTTATTGATTGACCAAGGGAGTACAGCAGCAAGTCAGCAATACATGAGTGCAGACCCATAACAGATAGAGGAGTTTTACTGTTTACTGAAGGTTTATGTCATGCCCTAGCTGAGGAAGGTATATATGGACAGCTTCCCCATGCAACCCTTCCAACCATTGCTGTAGGGCTGTTCAGTTTTGTCTTTGTTCTTCCCTCAGTTTCTCTTTTATTTTTCAGCTCATTGAAAGCAATGGTCCATGATTTTTTGTTAAACTTATCACATTGTTTACAGTAATTAGTTCTCATAGTATCCTTGCCTTTTTGTCACAATGGGGAGAGTAAGGCTTGGGAATGTTACCAAGCTAGGCATGGTGGTGCCTATGCCTGGAAAAAGAGGATCTGGAGTTTGACTAGTAAGTGAACAAAAACTCAAGTGGAAGAACTTGGTGACAAAGATAGGGTGGACTGACATGGAAATAGAGGTCTTGCCTCCATATGGCTCAGTCTGGCTAGTGTCATCTTCAATGAGACACTGTTTAACAAGTGGAAGTGTCCCTGTGATTTGTGAGAACACCTGTATTTCTTGAAGGAGAATCAAGTCTCAAGTTGAATCTTGGTGTTTGGTGACCAACTGTCTCCACTTTAGTAGAACAAAAAGCTTTCCCAATGTTGGGACTTCAGCAGTGAAAACTAAGAAAGGCAGAACAAGATGATCATCTGACTCACAGTTCTTGGATCCTTTGCAATTGAAGGTTCAGAGGAGAAGAAGAGTCAGTGAGTAGCAGTGACCTGACACCTAGTTATTTTTGGTACCAGAGATGCAATGGGTTTCTATTATGCTTGTCAAGACTCCATATAGAGATGGAACCTTGAAGGTTACAGAGAGCTGGAAGAACACAGTTGAAACAGTAGTTTCTTGCATGCTGTTTATGTTGAATAAGTATGTTGCTAATGGCATTGTATAGCTACAAAGCAAGTGGCAGTGAAAGTTCTGAAGTCGACACTCAAAAATGTCATTCTCAAACCTGAGGTATCCAAGTTCAAGTATTCTTTCATGATCCAATGGAAGAAGAAAAGGCAGCTAGCCAGCTCATCTCCCCAACCTTGTCAAATGTGAGTCTAGGGTTGGCATTACCATTTTGATCAACACAGCATTATTTAATATGTAGGGTTGACTTTCAACTCTGCCATTTCATAAAGCATGTAACCCTGAGCAAGTTATTTAATCTCTCTGATCCTTTGTATCCTCATTAAATGGGATTACCTCATAGGGCTGTGATGTGGTAACAAAAAAAAATAAGTTAACATGTAAAAACCACTTGGGATATTGCCTGATACATTATAATCCTCATAGAATGGTTTCTTTATGATTTCTAAATATAAATTGACTTAGAAAAGGAATGTACCATTCTTTGCAAGGTTAGAGAACACAGTTATGTTGAGAAAGTCATAGTAAAGCCATTGGATTTGTACTTAGCAGGCTGTTGGTGACCTTAATGAATGCAAAAGGCAAACTGCAATAAATTAAGGACAGAGCCATGAGTGATTAGAGGCTCCTTTCACACATCATACATAGAAGGCAGATGGGGAGAAGTATCACTGGGCAGGTAGGAGATGTACGTTATCAAGAAGACTCAGAGGCTCCCACAGAGCTTCTCCTGCTGAGATCAAAGATCGATCTTCATTTCTAGTTTCCTTCCCTATTTCCCCAACCTGCCAAATAAACAAAATCCCAGCTGAGCTACCCCTGCTCCAAGGCCAGGCTGCAGCAGAATTCGGCCATGATGTCTAGGATCCTGGTTGTTTACAGTAGCTTAAATGCTTACAGAACAGTACAGAAAATTACAGGTACCTTTCAGATGATTCTGCTTTTGAGGTCAGTTCCATAGATGTCCTATTGGCTTATGATTTCACTAACAGCAAACTCAGAGAGATGAGAGCTCTTACAACTCAGTGCCCACACAAAGGTGACCAAAGGGTATGGACAGTGAGTACACAGGAAGAAGCCAGGGGAACAGCTGTGTGGTGTGATGTATAGTATTCTGCATACATACTGTTGCCAGATGTTGAACATGTGTTGTATGTGGGCTTTGCACAGATATGAAGTATAAATGCATTATGTAATAATTGCAAGTACATAAAAGACCAGTTTTAATAGACAGTAACCAAGTCTAAAAGAGGCTAAGTAACTTTCCAGAACACAATGAGGTGCTTGAGCTAGAGCTGGGCATGTTTTATGGATGCATATGCATATATGTGAGCATATGTGTATGTTTATGAGCACATGTATCTGTACATTCACATGCACTATGGTCCTTGTGTATGGGGCAGGGACTATGTGAATGCATATGTCCATATGTGCAGAGGCCCAGAGGACAACTTCAAGTGTGGTTACTCAAGCACTAACTACTTTGTTTCTTGAGGTTGTGTCTCTCACTGGTTTGGACATCACCAACTACTCTGGCTATCCAGTGAGCTTCAGGGAATTACATGTTTCTTCCTAATCACAGCTGTGATTGCCCACACATGCCACTGTGCCTGGTGTGTGTGTGTGTGTGTGTGTGTGTGTGTGTGTATTCTTGGGATCAAACCCAGGTTCTCATGTTTGTAAAGCAAATATGTTACCAACTGAACTACCTTCCTGGCCTTGGGATTTTGTCTTCCTTCCATTTATTTTCTGTAGAAAGCTTTTTCCATCTCTATCTCAAACTCCAATTTCCACAATGTGGCTGTTACTCAATGCTCAGTTAGCCAGTAAGGGTTCTATTAGAATCAAGTTAAATACTAATTCTGGCTCTACGGTTTCTGATGACTAGGCCAAGCACGGGAGAAAGAACCTCTCCTTTAAGAAATTCTTGAAATATAACCAAGTTGTTTAAAAAAAAAAAAAAAAAGAGGGAAAAAAATCTACAGATAATTCGGTTGTATAGAAAGGTTGAAAAAGCCCTACAGAGTATCACGTGGAAAGTCCCCAAACTGATTTTGCTCTTTCCAACTTTATAAAGGAGTGAGAAAGCAGCAATTGTAGCCCTCATAGATCATCTTCTCTTCTCCTTATCTTTTCAAGAAAGTAAAAGGGAAAAAAAAGAGGAAACAGAGAACGTTGTCCTGAAATGGGTAAGAGGATATGAGAAGGAAGTTAAACTATCTCATATATTTTACGTACCTGTTCTTTAAAAAACAGACACATGTGCATTCAGCAAAGGGAAACACAGGTTTAGTATGAGGTAGAAGTCTCAGGGGACTGGAATACTTGGCTCTGCCTTATGTCCCAGTGGTAAAATCTTGGACAATCAATCATTCAGCCCCAGTTGCCATCCCTGTAGAGAGAAAGAGCTAGATGAGATGACTCTAAATGACCCTTTTACTATTTTCTCTGACTGTGTTACTTGTTGATCCTATACTGCTCATCAAGCAAAGAGGTCTGTGTCTCTCAGATTCTGGGGAGATTAAAAAAAAAAGATGAAGTGGGTAGCAGAGGAAAGAAAACAGCTTCCACTCTGGACAGTGTGACCTGCCTGGTGTGGACAGATCAATGTCTGCAGGGTGGGAGGTGGGCAGGGCTGCAAAGTTGAGGGAGCAGCTACGTGATATTTCTCTGCGATAGAACTCTTCAGTGCTGAAGCAAAGTAATTGAACTTAATGTCCAAACACAAATCCAGTCCATAAATCCAGGTGCTGTCTATTGGAAATTTCAGAAGGGTTCTGCCTTCTTTAATCTTATCTCCGCCAGACAGTTACTGTGTTCTTGATGTAATTAGAGTGATAAAACCGCATGGTACAACTGCTGGTTTCTATCATGGCATCGCTGCTGTTGACTTAAATGACAAGGTAATAATTTTATAAGAGGCCCTTTATTTTTATTTCTCCCTCCATTGTGGATGGGTGTTTTCCAAATGGAGGATCATATCTTTCCAGATAAGCTCACCAGACACCAGACACCAGACATACAAGGGCTGCTTCATTCATCACCATTTAGTCAAGTATCTACATCGCTCAAGGGGCAGTTGAGGTTGTTCTTAGTAGTTAAAATGATAGGGCTAGCTAAGGAGTTTTAGAACTTTAGCACATTTCTTGTAGAGCTGAGTGATTTATGCATCCTTCCAAATTAACCCTGGAGGGAACAAAGCTGTCCTTTTCACCCATGTATTCTATGAGAAAGACTGTTTGCATACAGTCTGCCCATGAGGGCACTATCCAAGTGGATACGTCCAAAGATAGACATTCCTGACCTTTGCGGGGTCAGACCAAAATAATCCAGAAAATAGTGTAAGACAGGAAGAATGGACATTGAAGATCTAAAATAAGTTTAGTTTGAAACCAAAAATCCATTTGGAGTCCAAGGACAAACTCAAACCATCTTTGGAAATACAAAGAGCCCAAGGCTCATGTCTGGCTCTAATTTGCACTTCTCTGGGAAGGCACTTTGGTGGGATCCCACATTCCAGCCAGATAGTCACAGTCTCACAGTGACAAAGCCCCAGAGCTGACACTTCAGCACTGGAGATTCCAACACTTTCTTGTCAAGAATAAAATTCGGCACAAAAATTCAATGTTTAATGATTTGCAGATATGGCTGAGCAAGGTTCTTCAAAAACTGGGTGGCTGTTGTGTGTCCCATGAAGGACTTTCCTCAGTGTCCTCTAACTGTAGTGACTGGAGTGACAGGGTGGAGTCATGTGGCTTAGAGACAAGAGCAGCAACAGTCTTTTATTTCAACCCTGGATAATTTTTGAGTTTTATTCCATATGGCTGGCTTGCCGCTCTTCCATGAGAGAGCTGGTGAGAAGGAATCTTTAATGTGCCAGACATGTATAAAAATGTACAAAATGTGTAGAGGACTAGAGACAACTGGTAATTCAAGTTGGAGGACTCAAAAGTCACATTCTTACCCTAAACACCCTGGTTACCTATAGCTGCTCCTTGATGATCTTTTTATATGTATCAATGAAGAAGACTTTGTGAACAGAGAACAGAGATTTGCATGACTCCTTTCCCCAAGAAAAAAGTGGCTATCGTATAGCCTATATATATATATATATATATATATATATATATATATATATATATTCCTAAATATAATGTCACTTGCATGTATATTTTCATGGCTCACACTTTGGCACTGGACAACCAATTGGCATACTTAACAATTAATTAAAAAGAAGTCATGGATTTGAAGGAGACCATAGAGGCTCTATGGAAGGGAGTAGAGAGAAGAAAAAGAAATGTAATTAAATCATTATCTCAAAAATGCACACACAAAAAAAGTTGTTTTTTTATCATGGCAAATGATTACCATTCAAGATTAGGAACCTAAGTTCTAGCACTTAGAGCCATGCAAATGTCAGACACAAGCACATGTTTCTAATTGCAGTGGGGATAGTGAGAGCCAATGCCTGGTGGCCAGGAAGTAGCCTACCAGAGAGTTCCAAGACACAGTGTGAGATGCTTCTAAAAAATAAAAATAAAAAATAAAACCAAGAAGGCCAGCTTTTGAGGAAGAACAACAGCTGATGTTGGCATCTTTCTTCCACACACAGAACACACATGGCCATGCATACTTGTAGACAACAAAGCATGCTCATACACCTAAATGAACACATACACACACATGCACATGCACACACACGCACACACACATACATACATATATATATACACACACACAGAGGTGATGAGGAGAGAATTTTACATATATTGGTGACTAAAATATAGCAACTGAAGAAAGGAGATTGTTTTTAATGCTGCAGGGTATCTTACCTAAAACTTAAAACAGTTTTTTTTATTAAAACTCTGGTATGAACTGATGAGCCTCAGAGACAAGTCTAAGAGAACTTTTGTTATTAATTTTCCATGTTTGCTAAGACATTTATAAAAGACAACATGAAGAAATAGGATAGCAGGAGTAGGAAGAAAGTAATATTGTATTATTTGCAGATATATGAATATGATATAAGACATAAGAATCTAATGAAAGTCATTATGGATATAAAACTAAAGCTATAGGACCAATAGATAATAAAATGGTTTTCACCAAGTAGATAATCCATATCAGAATAACTACTACAACTATAATGTAATAAAGAATAAATATAACAAAATGCATGCAAAGACATACAAAGAAAATATAAACCTTTGTTGAAGGGCATTAAAACCTCACATAGGTTCAGAGATATACCATGGTCATGAATGAGAAAACATAAGTTCATAGAGATGTGAATTCTTCAGATACAATTTATGAATTCTGCTAAATCCTAAACAAAACTCACATGAGAGTGTTCATAGGAACAATTAAATTGATTTAAAGTTCATTTTGAACTATATTAAGTCTAAATCCACGAAGCCAATTTTGAAGTATATAAAGCAGGAGCAATTTCCAGGGGGTTTTGCTTTTATAGTCCCAATACTTACAGAGCCATAATAAATTTTCCAAGTGAAGTGTAGGGTAAGAATTGGCTAAAATGAGCAACAGTGTAGCCTACCCCAAGAGAAGATCCTGTGAGGATGGAAATATTTAACCTTTTGCTCTTTAACCTGAGAATGGCTGGCCAGCTTCTGAGCACTTGGAAGACCCCTTTGGTGATGACTACTTAACTTTACTTAACTTAGGCCAGTGTTTTTACCACTGAGCTACCTCTCCAGCCTGACTTTAATCAATTTAATTTCAAGTCATCACCTATGATTCATGGCTACCATTTTTGGCAACACAGATGTGTCATAGTGGTCAGACCCACTGACAAAATAAATAAAATATCACAGTATCATAGTGAGATGTTATAATAATCCATAGGGGAACAGAAGTTGGCTGTACCTATGTAGAATGAAGAATATATATTTATGCTAATTTCAACCCCCGCTGTTTCCCATACTCATAAATAAATTCCAGATGAATTAGAGACTTAAATCTTAAAATTAAGTTTGGTACCACTTTTAGGGAAAATATGAGGGGAGATGGGTGGTATTGTCTTATACAAAAGTTTCTTAGGTAGAATTTCCCCAAATTAAAAAACAAATCTAGCAAGTTTACCAGCTAATTTAGTAATATTAAAATTTGGAACTTCTGCACAACAAAAATACTAAAATGCATGCAACACAACAGGATATATTTTTCGTATATTTAACTGACAAACGATAATTATCCAGAGTAGAAAAACATATAAACCAATGGAAAATAGCAAACAACTCAGTGGCAAATATGGACAAAATGAATGAGTCGTGCTTTCCATAAAAGGAAGCTAAGATGAGCAGTATAAGAAAGAGTTTTGACTTCAAATGTAATACGGGAATGTAACCACGGCTGTAACCAGGCCAGCACCACTATCATTTTCATATTTAGCAGAGTTTGCTGTATGTTTATCAATCTTGTGCATCTATCTTCGTATCTATTTTCTAGGGTGAAGGAATTATCCAACTCTGGAGTATATACCTAGACTTCCTCTCAGAACCAAATGGGTCCAGGGAGATGGCTGAATGGGCAAAAGCACTTGCCATACAAGCATAAAGATCCAGGTTCAAATCTCCAGAGCCCATTTAACCCAAGTGTAGTCACAAGCATCAGTGTTCAAAAGGAGATGGGAATTACAGACAGGTGAATCTGCAGGAATTTGTGGTCCAGCTAACCTGTCATACACAGTGGTGAACAGCAAAAAGACCGTCCTATATTAAGCAAAGTAGAAGGTGAGGCACAATACCCAAGGTTGTCCTCTGACCTCCACACAAGCACCATAGCATATACAAACATGCAAACATATACATAAATATACAGACATGATACACATAAAGATGAGGATAAAAATAAAAACAGTAAGTACTCCTCAAAAAAACAGATAATTTCTGCCTTAGGTTTCCTTACAGCTATACCATGAACCCTTGACTTGAGCTCTACTCATCAGATTCTGCTCAATGTAACTTTTCCCAAAGGCAGCAATGGTGGTGAGAACACAGAGTGCTTCATCTACAGTAGCAAGGATATGATGATGCAGGTAGTGTAAGGAGTGCTAATCGGTATAGACACAGTTATCAGTACTTGAAGTTGATGGTATACGTGGTAATGATATTCTCAGAAGACTGGATTTTAGATGCTGTATTTAGCTAACCAACACTTAATCTAGACTCTCGGTTCTCATGGCCAGTGATTCTGTAAATCATCCAAATTTCTCTATATGTTTTCTCATAATTGGATGGATTAGAATCTAGAGTCTTTCTTTTTTAAATTAAAACAATTGTGTGTGTCTGTCTGTTTCTCTCTCTCTTTCTCTGTGTGTGTGTGTGTGTATGTGTGTGCATGCGCACACTCACACGCACACATATGTAAAACCCAGAAATCATATTACTTGTCTTCTTGAGCTGCTCCCCATCTCATCTTTTGAGACAGTTTCTCTCAGTAAAACTGGTCCGTATGAATTGGCTAGAACTGCTATTATACAAGCTCTGGGATCTAGGTATCTCTCTCTCCTCCTTAATCAGTCTAGGGATAGAGATGTGCATGAGCACATCTGACATTTTCATATGAGTGCTGGAAATCTAAACTCAGATTCTCATGCTTGTGTAGCAGGAGTTTTAACTACTGAACCATCCTCCCAGCCCTAGGAATGCTTTTCTTCTCTATAGTGTTTAATAATCCCAAATGTTGCCAAGAATGTAAGAAAATGGCATCTGTTTGGAGGTATAAATAGGAATGTGTTAAAACACTTCAAAAGAGCCTGTCAATGTATGTGAAGAGGAAGAGTCTTGTATTCAAAGACATACTGGAACATATTGGATCACACTGGAACATACTGGAATATACTAGAAGATGCTGGAACATACTAGAAAGAAATCATCACTCAACTGTACAGGCAACTATGTATCTGGATATCCATTGTGGGGGCATTCCCCTGGCCTTGACATTCCCAGGATGCTGATATTATGATATTATTCCCAGGATGCTCCAATTATTGCACCTTCAACGGTGACCTCTCCTGGTCTCTCACAGTACCAAGACTCAGTTGCTCTCTATGACCCCTTCACGCCTTAGCTTATACCCTATCAAAAATCAGTATTGCATGGGAAACTCTTCCACGTTACCAAGTTTGATGATCAGCTTTAGGATGCAGCTATGGTCCTCTCTAGACCACAGCTTCAAAGGGCTGTCCCACAAAAATACTTCCCAGGAGATTTCACCTCAATAATTCTGGTCTATTTTTACAGCCACAGGTAACTATTCTCAATTGTCCTGGTCTTATCAACTGTCCCAATAAAGCCAGCGTTTCTTCAGTAGTGAGGTGATTACAGTTGATGCTTCAGTCCCACTTGATCAGGATCCACACATTCTTAATTCAAATATATGACATGGATTTTCCTGATAGCCTTTGCTTCCCCCACAAACTTTATAAGCCAGGACTCCAATGTCTCTACTATTCTCAATACTCTGATCTTCCAAGCTACCACAGAAAAGCCTATTAAGCCTGAACATTCAATGACTTTTCCAGTCCAAATTTACAAATGCTTTCATGATACTTTCCAAAATAATACAGTCAGGTATGTTAGAGAAATACTCCATTCTCTGGTCACAGTTTCTAGCTTACTTTATGTTGCTGTGGTAAACATCATAAGCAAAAAGCCACTTGGTTTTTCAGAGTAAAGGATTTATTTTTTCTTAAAGGGTAGTAGAGTCTGTCATCAATTGAAGCCAGGGCAAGAAATCAAGGCATGAACCTAGAGGCACGAACTGAAAGAGAGAGCACGGGGCAACTATGTTTTCTGACTTGCTCTCTGTAGCTTGCTCAGTTTTCTTTCTTATATGGCCCAGGACCATTTTCCCAGGTTTGGCCCTCCCCACAGTGGACTGGACCCTTCCACATCAATCATTAATCAAGAAAATGCCCCACATATATGCCTATAGGTCAATATTATGGGGAGAATTTCTCATTTAAGATAAGGTTCCTCTTCCTATTTTGTGTCAAGATAGTAAAATTAAACAGCCTAAGTATGGCAAAATTTCAGTTAAGTGGTTTTCTTTAAGATGAGAAATAAACAGGGAAATAAAACTTACAGTATAGCCTTACTTTTTTTAAAAGTATAACAAAATATAGTTATAACATTATAAGAAGTGAATGTATGTGTGCTTCCAGCATTTTTCTCTCTAGTTTACTGTATATTTGAATTACTAAGAAAACTGAATAACTTAAAATATTATTTGTGTGTGTGAATAGATATATAGATATGTACATGTACATGTATGTGTGTGCACACATGTGTGCAGGGGTTCACATATATGTCTGTTCTCATGTGTTTGAGGAGTTCCTCAAGGACTTGCATAATTCATTGAGAATGGTCTCTTGAAGATTGACATGTAGGCCAGGCTGACAAGCAAATGAGCTGCAGAGATCATGGTCTCAGCCTCCCCATTGTGAGACTGTATGCTAGTCAACACTTGCTGCTTTTTAACAGGGGACTGAGCACAGACCTTATGCTTGCAAGACTTTACCAGGTGAGCCATTGTTCCATCACTACTGTCCCTTTTGAAAATTAGTATAAAGTAATGGGATTCATTATAGGACATTCATAGATATTCCTGCTTTCCCAGTGCCCAGTAGCTTGTCAATGTGCCTCCTTAGCAGGTGCATCTGGTCCCAGCTCAGCGTGAGCAGTGTGGTTCATCGGTGTGCCAACTGGGCTTTTTTTCTATAGAAAACAATCAGGGCTTATTTTTACTTTATTTATTGTTTCCTTTTATTTCTCCATTTATTTTTTATAATCTCTACTGCTTTGTATCCAATATCACCTGTGTAACTTTTAATCTACCACCTTTCCTGGTGCTCCATTTATGACCATTTTATTTTATCTTTGCTATAGGACATAATGATCACATACATCAGATGTTTAATATGAATTGAGCACTATGCTGATTTTTTGTCTTTATGAGTCATTTAAAACCTTTGTCTAACCTTAGAGTAGAAAACAGCAGCTCTTCTGGGCCACACTGGGATCTTTGATAAAAGCCAGTCTCTGGACCTCATTTCTGAGATAGGTTTGAGGTTGCTGGGCTGTGGCTGATTTTCACACCTTCTTAGGGATTTTTAACACAAGCCAGGTTTAAGACTCCCTGGAGAGTTTACAGACATCTTTTCCAAGCTCCATCTAATGTTAAGAATTAACATAATCTAATGTTATGAATCCTGGATTCAAAGCCTCAAAGAATCTAGGTGAGAAACCTTTTTATTTTAATCAAGTAGCTGGATGGTCCCTGGGACTGGAAGAAACAGTGCTTCTCCTGAAAGACTCAGTTAGCACATCTTTCCCCAAGCCCACACACACCTTTTCAGGGTTCTGCCTTCAGCCATCCCAAACTGGATTTAAAGAACTCTTAAGAATATATTTCTCAGGAGATCATCAACTAAATGAAGACCCCTTTAAAATACATATAATTATTACAGATAGAGAGTGGGGTTGTAAAACACCAAGACTGCCAAAATGTCTCCTCCTCTTACCAATTTCATACCCCTTCTTTACTGAATCCCTGGCCCATTGCAGAGGGGCTTATATATCTGGGTTAATTCTGGTCCACATTCTTGTGCCAGTATGCTCCATGGTCACAAGCCTTCTCATTCATCGCTAGAAACATAAGTTATAGAATTTAGCCCTTGGGGTAGAGGGAATGGTGTTTCCATGCGAGTGTAGATGTGTGTGCATGTGTGTGTGTGTGTGTGTGTGTGTGTGTGTGTACATATCTTTATGGATATGTTTGAATGACAAGGCTTGTGTGGAAATGTGCTGAACTTCTTCGGTGGTGGCCAGTGGGAAGAGTTGACGAATGTCATGCTTTAGTCTCTGACAGTGCTTACTTTCAGCTCAAGCCCCCTTCTGTCATTTGATGAATCAGCATGAAACTACACTTTCCAAAGTATGTTCTGAAAACTATAGATTTGGTGAGGGAAGAGCTTTTCCCCAGCCACTACAAGTATCCCAGCATAAAGATGCACCATGCTTTATCATAGCAGCCCCTGACCCCCCAAGTCCCCAAGAAGCTTATAGTCACTAGGCATCCTGTAGCATGACAGATATGCTCCAGTGACAGATTCCATCTGTGCTGCAGGAACTTCTTAAACCTTTGCAACTGTAGGGTTTTCAGAACACATTTTAGGAAACATCACTATGAGCCAGCACTTCACCTCTCTGGAGAGACTTCATGATGCTTTCTCTCTGCAGTCATAGCAGACTGGAGTTATTTTAACATATCTATACCTCAGCCCCATCGCAGACAAACATGAACAGACAGCTGTGTATTTAGGGAATCTCTTAATGTGATTCTGATGTTGGGCAATTGTTTGGAACCATTGGTGTAGAAAAGAAATTGTGAGCTTGGTCCTTGGCCATCAGTGCGCATGCACAACCCTGGGCTGTTTCTCTTCCTGTCTCTTCCTGTTTGACTCCTTCAAGCAGTATCAATGCCCCGTTTTCTTTTTGTTACAGAACCGGTGTGCACTGTTTGTTTCACTCTTAGTCGTTTTTCTTAATGATACTATTATGTTCAAACTATGCTTTGCTCTCTTTGTGAGAAATTCTGTGACTGGTCCAGTTTCAGAACAGTTTCTATTTTGAATGCATTATGAAGTCTTCTCCAATAACCTTCCATTTTTCCATCTATAGCTTTCTTTTTTCAATGGAGAGAGTAGAGTATATGTTTATGTGCCCAGGCTTTGAATTGTACACTCCTGGGTTTGATCTAAACTCATGTCTCTTTCTTCTTCTCTTTTTCCTTTATCTGGAGTGCTAAGAGGGGGTACTCAGACAATTACACCCACATAAAGCCATGCAATAAGCTATGTGGTCTGGCCATCTCTTAGTTGTTGTTGTTATTACTTTTTTAATCTGAAAAATAATATAAATACACACCTTGAGTTGATTCCATAAGAGTATGTGAAATAATTCAAATGCCTGGCAAGGCTTCGATTAGAGGTGATAATAGTGACTGCTGTTCTTGTCATCATTAGATTTGAGTTTCTTAATGAGAAGTATTTATATTCATTTCACCACTTGAAATATTTTCTCCTTAAATAGTGTCTTTCATGATATAGCTAGTCCATCATTATCCCATAGAGAAATGGATATGGTATTCAACAGATGTTAAGTTCTATGTCTGCTGCTTTGGGTCTTTGAATAATATCTTGTAATGTTAATGACATCTAGAGCTTCTGGTTTGACACTTTTCTGGCTAGGTTGCTTCTGCCTGTGAAACCTCAATTGTTCTGCATCTGCCTCAAATCCACTGTCTTTGAAATATATGTATTGTTCTCTCTCTCTCTCTCTCTCTTCTCTCTCTCTCTCTCTCTCGCTCGCTCGCTCTGTGTGTGTGTGTGTGTGTGTGTGTGTGTGTGTGTGTGTATGTCTGTGTCTCTGTGTGTCTGTGTCTCACATGACATGTATGGAGGTCAGAGGATGACTCTGGGGATTCAGTTCTGACTTTCCACCTTTACTCTACTTCTGAATATTTGACTTGCCTCAGGTCACCAGGATTGGGACACAAATACCTTGACCCTCTGAGCAATCTGGATAGGCTCCTATTCTATCTTTTTAAAGATATAAAAATAGTGATACTTTATTGTAGGATGACTCTTTCCCATCCCTGGGGTTTTCTCCAAAAAAAACCCCAAAAGAATGCATATGCTCTGTATGGGTGGAGTAAAATGTTTGTTCTTCTCCATCAGGCCACATGTTGGCATTTGACCTGTACACTAGTTACTTTTCTTACTACTGTGACTAAAAACCAAACAAAAACCACTTAAGGGAGCCAGAAATGGCTCACTATGGCTCATGGATTGAGGATATAGTCCATTGTAGCAGGAAAGACTTAGTGACTCTCTTTGTGGTGACAAGACTGTGAGGTAACTGGTCACATTGCATCTAGAATCAAAGCAAAGAGAAATGAATATTGATGCTCAACTTACATAGTCCCCCTTTTTATTTAGGATGGGCCTCAGATCCAAGGTGGTACTTCCCACAGACAGGATAGGACTTCTCTTTTCTGTTGAACCTCTTTGGAAACACCGGCATAGGTACATTCAGAAGTTTGTTTCCAGAGTGATCCCCAAAAGTCAAGTTGCTAATAAAACAAACTCTTGTAATTATACTGAAACACAAAAATTTAATTCTGGGGTTTTGGGGATAAACAAGACAGCAAAACTTTCCCTTCATTTTTGTTTTCCAAAAGTGATGATAACAATGATATTGTCAGTTTCAAATGCCAGTTAACTTACTGAGTACAAACCAACAGAGGAGAAAAGGAATTGGGGAATAATGACAGCAAGTAGCAATGTGTTCATGCATATGATAAGTGCTAAGTTCCCAGATTCAGCTCTTCTGACTGCAAGCTTGCTTGTTTATTTTTCTGATTGCAGTGACCCAGTTTGCTAGCTCAAAAATTTCTCATTGAGGTAGTTTGTGGTTCCTACCACTTGCCATGAGAGTACCTCCTAATCTGGGGTTCTTATTTTGTTGTCCCCACTGCACAATGAACAATAGCATGGACATGTGTCTTCCATATGCTCTTCCACACGTTTCTGAGGAATAGACCAATGACTTCCTCTCATTACCATCCTAACTCTAAAAATGATACTGCATCTGTCTTAAGCACAATCTCTTACCTCACAGCTTCTTTTCCCACTAGAGTATGAGTTGTAGGGTCACATCTGGATCTTATATTTTTGATTTCCCAGCTGTACCCACCATAGGGTCTGGAGAGTGCTCAAGGGCTGCTTAGAACTGAAACACATTTTCAGATGACCCCCTTTTAAAAATTCTGCCAAAGAAGATAGCTTCTTCTTAAGTAGAGCCATTAGCACCCAGAGTGTGTTTGCAGAGTCCACCCCCCTTGGGTGATTTGTTTTTAGGGCCATGAAGGGCAGGCCCTCATTAACAGCTCTTGTGATGCAGTAGTCCTGCCCTCTAACACAGGGTACAGTAATAGGGTGCACAGGAGAAATATAACTCAGGACCTTGCTAATTGTTCTTGCTTTGCAGAGAGACATTATGTCTGCATATGACTGAAAGGCAATGGAACGAAACGAAGCAATCCCTCAAGGAAGCTAACAGAAAGTCAATTACTTTGGCCCTCTGAATTGCTTTTGGAACAGACCCTTTCCCAGCCTTACAGGAGGTAGGTAGCCTTTGGCACTTCTCTTTGATGGGTAGATGAAGGTGAAGACCCCCAAACTCGGGAGACCCTTCCTCAAGTCTCAGGAAATCACGACCACCCAAAGATTACAAGAAACCTGGATGCAATCAGCAGAGGTTTATTAGGGAAGAGAGCTGGCAGCCAGCAGTCTCACTACATACTCGCTCAGGAGTAGAGTTCGACCCTGCCAGCCAGTCTGAGGAAGGTTTTAAAGGAAAAAAAACACAAACCAGGGTAGTGGGAAGGGGGTGAGGGGTTGTCAAGGATACAAAACATAAAAATAGTGGTACATTTCAGAGGTACTCACCCTAAATTATTAGAGTCATGTGAAAATCACTCTGCACACTCATTCTTCTCAAAAATGTAGTCTTACCATGTCACTGTCTCCTACATTGTCATCAACTATTTCAGGTTAAATATTTCTCACTTTCTCTAGTCACAGCCCCACCTAGATGGCTTGTATTTTTTATTGTCAGGAATGTGTCTTCCTGCTTTGGGCTTTTCCCACCCACAGGTGGGCCTACTGCCTGAGGCTTGAGGAATGTAATCCAGCAAGTGTCCTCTGATTCAGGGATAATGTCCTTCACCTGGAATGTGTCCTAGGGTAGTGAAGGCCTGAAATCTTATTTTCAGTTCCGCATTCTGGAACCTGCACTTTTCCTGCTCAGGTCTAAGGCAAAAAAAAAAAAAAAAAAAAAAAGTACACATATTTCATAAAATGGCCTTTACAATTTTTCACTCTACAAAGGCACCTAAAGAGCAGCTTGGGGCTTTGTCTTGTGCTGTGTAAAAAAATCATCTTTTTTTTTTCCCCCAGTACTGTTGACAACTGCATAATCTCTGAGGGCTGGGATCTCAATCTAAATCAACAAATGATGCACATGTTTTGTAGTCAGCCTTTCCTTCAGTCAAGATGGCGATGAGACCTGTCAAGGGTCTCCCAGCAGCAAGCATGGTCATCCACCATGCAAAAGCCACTAGATCAGACCCCTGGGCAGTGGAGTACTATGAAGGGAACCACCATTCTGACTTTTGCACACCACCCCAGACCTTCTAAATCATTTTTCTGTTTTCTGTCAAGTACAAGGGACTTCTGGCTCTTGGCTACAAGAAAGGGGAGGATCCCCTGCTGTCTTTAGTCTTGTTGGGTTGTTGAGCTAAGTGTGAACATGTTCTTATTTAGCAAGAGATCTCAACCTGTGGAAAGCAGTTTAGAAATAAAATTTCCACCCATGACAAAGACTCCTTTGTTACCCAGTCTGTGACAAAAGAGCAGAAAGCCCAGAGGTGGGATGTGGCACTCAGCCACAGCTGGAGGGGAAACCCAGAAGGTTGTAGGTTTTTGTTAAGAAATCTGTGCACTCCTGGCAGACAGAGAAATCTGCTTTCATTTCACTTTGCCTGCAACCACCCCAACAACTGTCACTTTGTCTCCCCTGCCCCCTACCTCTGATTTTCCTCACTGGGAGCTCATTGGCTTGTTTTTTTTCTTTTTGTTCAGTATTGGACAAAGTAAGTATAAGGCCTATTCAGAAGCTGAGAGAGAGAGAGAGAGAGAGAGAGAGAGAGAGAGAGAGAGAGAGAGAGAGAGATCAGACAGTGAAGTGAGAAGAGGCAGAAAGGACTGACACTGACTGTATAGGTATGACAGATCTCAGAGCACTTAGATGCATGATGAAGGAGAAAAAGATTCATGGGGCGGGGTTCTGCTCTCGGCTTCTTGTTACAGAGGCAGTTCATCTCATTCCCATCTCTTTGCAGATCCTCTCTCACCCCTCTGCACTGGATCTCTTCTTCCTAAATACTTTGTGGCTAGAGGTAGAATGATATGCAGAGACTGTCAGCCTTTCCAACCTCCTTCCAACAAAACCATGTAGTATAGTATTTCAGGTCTCAGTTCCAACTTAAAATTGAAAGAATCCCACTGTTCCAGGATACATCCCGGGAGAAGCACATTCCTTAGTCAGAGGACACTTGCTAGATTAACATTCAGAGGAAGAAGGGAGAGGCTGATTAATAATACTCCTTAAACCACAGGGAAGGGAACCCACCTGTGGGTAAGGAAGGCCCAGAGCACTTAGACACATTCCAGGGAAACCAGGATGAGAGGTAATCAGGAAGCCCAGCCTTAATTGTTATAAAGATAAAGTGCAAATCTGAGTCACCTAGAGACCAGGCCTGGGAACGGCTGTTAAGGTCAGCCTTTTGGTTATTGTTTAAGAGATGAAACTGCCCTCATATATAAACTGCTCTCAGCTTTGGTTCGGGGTTCCTCTTGCCCACGTGCAAGGGAGCCCCAGTGTACTGGTTATTATTGTTAAACCTCATGTTTTTGCAGCAAATCCCCTGTCTGTGAGTGTTTCTACGGGAGAGCATGCTCCGGTTTTAGATCTTTGGGCCCAACATTAGCAAGATCTAAGGCAGCATCTATCTCCCTTTCTCTTCTATAGATCTTGCAGAAGGATGTGCTTTCATTTTCTGATTAGGGAGGGATCTTTTGCCTCTTAGGTTTTACAGGATTCTGATTCTCTTCATTTCCTAATCACTTATGGTTTCTAATATATATATATATATCTTGATGTAAGCTTGTGGGACGGGGAACAATAAAGGGTCACATTAGACAAGTTCATGAATGGGATTTCTTCCTTCTCTGTCCTCACTGATATTCCAAGATTACATTAGCCAATCACTTTTTTTTTTTTTTTGAGAAAACAATCAAACATTTGTAGCAAGCAACATGGTTTTTACCTGATCTCTTTCCTCAGGCTGATTGGGGTCTACCAGGAGAGAGATAAGTACCTCCCATCAGTACTGTGGTCAGTTTCTTCTCATTCATGGAGATGGTGGCTCATAGGCAAGAGATAGAGAAGTCAGATTCTACCAGAAGTTAAAATCTATGGGACTCTTTCATGGTGCTTCTTCAGGGACTGGTCAATTTTGTGTCTTTCTCTTAATTTGGAGACTCTTATCTGTAGACTGCTTGCCATTATCAGGCCAAAAGTCTTTTCCTGTTCTCATTGGTGATAACAACTTTTGAGGTGTCCTTAACCTTTTGCTCACTGCTTGGCTGAGTATCCCAGTCAGCAACTTACAGTGTCATTGTGAGAATATGCAATTGCCAGTGTATAGAAAGCTACCACATGTTACCTGACAGCCTGAACTCCATATTGAAACTTTGTAAAACTGGATGAAAGCTCCAGGCAACAGGGGCAGGGGACTGGATTGGGGGGGTACTTGACTGAGGAATGCCAGAAATTGAGAAACAAGGGCAGTCTAGACTCCCTTCAGACTGTGTGCTTGTAAACAACAGAGGTTGGGGATCTCCTTGAGAGACAGAGTCATGAGCGTCATGTACTTTACAGGCAGCAAAACTCAAGTTTAAAGTGGAGATGGAGAATAATAGGAAGGACATTATACTGTGCATATAGCTGCAGTCTCACAGTGAAGTCACATGGAGGTCTTCTTGGAACAAGATACCCTGGGCATCTATCTCAAGCTAAACCCTGCTTTCACAGAGAAATGGTATCTTGTTACTATGATATCTGGAGCATTAATACACATGGGTCTCTCACTGTGGAGACACAACCTGGCAAGAGGCTCTATATCCCAGCCACATGCTTTTACTAGAATCAAGAAGGCAAGCCAGGAGGAAGTAGAAGTAGCTTTGAACAGCCACAGCTTAAGAAGGAGACCTTCCCAGTTTTTTTTTTTTTTAATGAAATAATTACAGTGTTGTGCATGGACATGTGTGTCAGGAAAGGGCACTCGCATGAGCACATGGAAGACATGCATGTGCATGTCTAATATGATTCAGAATGATACATTTATTCTTAAATGCTATGAGCCTAAGTCAGGGGTAAAATTCATTCTTTGCTGTGCTCTTCTTTGGATTCCTTACATTTCACACATTCTTGATTTTGAAGTAGCTTGTCTTCTGTCACTAGGCACTTTCTTGCTTCATTCTACATTTTTGAGTGATTGTTATTCTCTCTCCTCCAGAGCTTCCCTAAACACCATCCTCCCCAGTCCTTAGGCACATCAACATTAGCTTGTTTTGTTTTGTTAATTGCAGTTGGCGTTCAGGATGTACAGGGGGAGCTGGTTAGGCAAGACTGCTTTTAACAATGCCTCCTGCTCAAGCTTGTTTGTCTATGGGACTCTTGGGAAGCCATGGCATTTAGGGATTGGAGGATCAAGGCTATGTTCATCCTTTGTAACTTTGTGTCATGCTACCACTGCCTGTCCTGTTGGGGACAATCAGATTATCCTCTGTCTTGGGATCATAAGGCTTGGAAGAGAAAATGGAGAGTGGAGCTGGGCAGATCCTGCTGACAATGCTGGAGAGAGGAGGTTGATCATAAACTTTTGTTACTGTAGCAGCTGCTGCAACTGTGGGCTCCATGAGTGCCAGGCTAGGCTGGCACAGAAAACCACATTCCTGCCACACTAGCTACTTTGAGGCGGTTTTAGAATGGATTGTGTTACCTTCACATCAGAGGTTGGTGCAATCAGTCTATTTCTTGTTTATCCAGTGTGTAATGGTTGGGTAGCACTGGGAAGATGATCTTTAAATATGACCCAAGGGTTTTAGTGGCTTCCTTCAGGTAGACATGACATCTGGAATGTGCAGCTTCCAGTGTTGATTTTGAAGAAAGATGAGAGGAAACAGACAAAGAGTTCTGTATGTCCCAAGTCATTTGTGTACTGGGAACACAGGAATACATGACTATTTGGTAGGCATTACCTCTCTTTGCCATGTATTATTCCTTTGGAGATGAGGAAAAAGGCAAAAGAACCTGCTATAAGATGCCAGAGTTTTCATGTGATGAGAGGGGCTCTCAACATAAATATTTTAAGGCCAACAGAATCTTCAGAGCAAAGAAAGATGCAAGATGAAAAACAGTATCTTGTTTGAACTTAAAGATAGCCCCTGATACATCCTACCTACCCCTTGGTTGTCAAAAGGATGGGTAAAATTCAATCCTTTATTGTAGTGCCGTGAAAGGGGTCTTGGTTTTTGGTAGAAGCACCGGCTGGAAGTAGCCCGGAGACCCTGCAAGGTACGGGCATTTATTCTGCCCTCCTCTCAGAATCTAGGCTCCTAACATGTGGCATGGAACTCCATTAACCTGCGTTGTTCAATCACATAGGATGCAGCCCCTCCCAAAGAGCACAGGTGGAGAGTGTGGCTACAGGCCAGCCTCAAGAGATTTACATACTAATGAGATACCTGAAGGCCAGGGGGCATAGCCAGTTAAGCATTCTTTCCCAGACCCTTTCCCTTTCTCCCTCCTTATTTAACTCAGGTGTGCTCTGAGTTTCACAGGGGTGCACATCCAGACTCAACCATCATTGTCATGCCAATAAAGCCGTTTTGGAAACCAAAGGACTTTCTTGTGTCATTGGGGCCCGAACCTAAGGAACCACAGAGAAGGCCTTTAATGAGCCACTGTAGCTACAGCAGCTGAGCCTAACTTCCTGCCTGGAGGAACTTTCTGCAGCCACCCTACCCACACTTTACAGATTCCCATTCATCAGAGCTGAAATTACCACGCTGTAAGATGTAAGCTCTGTTTTTCTAGTCAGTTTTTCTAGCTTTTTCCATGGGTCCAAAGCCATACATCTAGAATCACCAGGTAGTTGTTAAAACTTCAAGTGATGGAGGAGGCAGGAAGTACATAGTTGGAACTATCCTAGCCAGGGATCCTGGACAGAGAGCGCTTGAGAATGGGAAGGCGGCAGAAACCAGGGGGTTGTAGTATCGGAGCTCCATGTTTTGCAGCATGAAACATCCCTGCTTTGGTCTCAGAACAAGTGGGAATCCTCAGTGAACATTTCCCAGCTAGAGAACAAGAACAGGATGAAGTTGTGATAGAAGTTTGAAGACTCACACTTAAGACTTTTAGGTGCTGGTAACTTCTTTCAGCATCCCCTCATCTCAAACATGGCTTCAACTTGCTGATCATTTGAAAGCCAAAGATCAGCCTCTTTGACTCTCCTGGACAGCACCAAAGGAATGCAGAGGCAAAGGCAGTTTTTTCCTCTGAAGTTTTACAAGCACCTTATTTTGTGAGTTCTGTTGCAAGACATAAGACTGTTTTGTTTTTGTTGTTGTTGTTTTGATTTGGTTTGGTTCGGCTTGGTTTATTATTTATTTATTTATTTATTTTTGCTTTCCTTTTGCTGTACTGAATGTAGTGACTGAAATCAACTTGAAGAAAAGAATCTATTTTAGCTTACAGGTTCTAGAATATCATTAAGAGAAGCAGGAACCTGGAGGCAGGAACTGAAGTAGAAACCACAGGGGAATGCTGCTTGCTGTCTTTCTCTCCATGGTTAACTCAGTCTGGGTTTTACTCAACCGAGGACCACTTGGGGAGGGGTGGTACTACCTATAGTAGGCTGAGCTTTTCCACATAATCACTGATCAAAAAATTGTTCTGAAGACTCACCTAGAGGCTGGTGTGAATGGATTTTCTTCTTAAGGTTTACTTTTCCCAAATGACTCAAGTTTCTGTCACACTGACATTGCTAGCTAGTACACATAAGGAAGAACATCTCTTAATTCTAGTTTAACTGAAAAATGGGGGAAAGATTTAGCACAGCAGCTAATTTTGTAGCTGAAGATTTTCAAAATGCAAATGAAGAATTTCTCTTATTGATTTAGTCTTCCTTTGAGCTCTTAAGAAGAAATGGCCTCGTGCTCTGCAGCAGCTGTGTGTCTCTATGAATGGAGAGGAGTGCTGCTTTTTTTTTTTTTTTTTTTTCCTTTGAGGCTCAGATTTTGTGTCCCTTCTAAAGGCTTGTCCTGGTTCATGATTCTGTTATTCCATGCTGTATTTGTGCCCTGTGGTTTCCACCTTCAACTATTGGTAGGTTTAGGGGACAACTTGATATTGTGGAGGGAACACAGGCACCAGTCACTTGTCCCTTCAGTTTGAGCCCTGTTCTGCACCACAGTGAACTTAGTGTGAAACTTTTCTTTCTTTATTTCTGTCCCCATTTGTGACATGTGGTCATGTGGCTGGAAGCTCACATTATTCCACCTAGGACCTACCTCTGAGCACTTTGAAAGCTGTCTGATAATAGGAACATCTTGCTAAGATGAAACTGGACATTATGGGGGCATACTTCCCTTATTTTTTTTCTGTTAATGGGAATTAAAGAGATAGTATCTGTACTACTTAGCTTTTGTCAACTTCACAAAAAGAGTCACTTGGAAAGAGAAATATTAATTGAGAAGATCCCTCCATCAGCTCTGCTTGTTGGCAAGTCTCCCCAGCATTCTTTTCTGTCCACGTTTCTCACTTTGTCACTTTCTGTAATATAATATCTATGAAAAACATTTAACATACTTTTGGTAGCACAGTAGGAACAAAATAAATAGAAATTAATGTCTTCATTATTTCAAAGGTTGAGATGGAACAAAATAGAGCCCTGCAAGCCACAGACCTTCCAGCATGCTAGTTTTGGTTCCTATCTGGGTCATATAAGCATTTGAGTGTTTGATGAGTGTCAGAATACCTTTCCCGAGAAAAAGAAAATATGCAAAATTTACAACATTCTTAATATTTTTATTATTTGCTTACCATATCTCAGTGATTCTCAAACTGTTGGACTATGAACAATATGTTTTGAGTTCCTTCCAAACTAACAGTAATGTTTTGTATGATGTTGATTGAGAAGATTCCTAACAACACACAGCTAAATATGGATTCTGTGTGCTTTGAAGTTGTTTGGCATTTTCTTAATCACAATAGCACCTATGTGAACTTAGAAGGAAACATTGTAAATATATCTACCACACTGTAAATATATCTACTGGCTACCATATGTGCATTCAATGAGCACATATGAATTCCTCCATTGCTGGAAACCCAGGAACAACATGTCTAAAATCACATAGCCAGATGCTATCCGAAGGAAGACTAGAACCTGGGGTCCCCAAAGCTCAGCTACCCTGTTAACATATAGTTCTTCCATTACTACCAGTCAGTGGTCAGTGGTCTTAAGGGAGTGAGTGGGATATAAGACTTACAGCTTCAAGGCTTATTAGATAGTTTACCTTGAACTTGACTATATTTGAGAGTCCATGTTCAAGGGCTTCTTCAGGGGAAAATCACAAAAGGTTATGGGTTCCCAGAGATGAAGTTGGTCACCTAATCAGAGGATGCTGATTGATTAGGGTAGGGAAAAGTCTGGCAACCTAAAATTACATTTAAGGGACAGATGATGTTATGGTTTGGATGTGAAAGGTACCTCCACCCCAGTAAGCTCACATATTTGAAAATTAAGTCTTCAGCAGGTGGAACTGTTTGAGAAGATGAAGCAATACTGGGGTGGAGCCTGACTGGAAGAAATGAGTCCCTAGGGGTGGTCTCTGAGGATGTATATGGCTGCACTGTCTGTTTATTCTTTCTTTCCTGGCTGCTGATGCCAACCTCTTGTTCCTGCAGTTATACCTTTGCTGTCTGTTTCCATATCTTCCTTGGAATGATGGAATCATCCCCTGCAAACTTTAAGAATAAACTCTTCCTCCCTCAACTAGCTTCTTGTCAGATAATTAAGAGTATCTTTAAATTTGGTCACAGCAGGAAGAAAAGTAACCAATCCAGATAGGGTGTGCTTTTTGGGGATAAAGGAGTAAATACCAGGTTCAGGGCTTTAGCTTAGGAAAGGGTACTGGCTATACCGTCATTTGAATTACACATGGCAGAATAATGAGACAGAAGAAAAGAGGGTAGGCTTGAGATATTGGATGTTAACCTGGGTCCTGGTTAATTCGGACCCTTAACTATTCAAAACCTACTAGGAAGGGGGCCTGCATGTACTCAATTGGATACCCAGACCCATGTGCTCTATTCTGTTCCTCTTGCATATCTTGTACATCAAAGGTATTCAGGATGAGGTTCATAGAAAACATCATTGAAGTGGATTTAACATTTCAGATGGAAATTACCAGAGACTAACTCATGCTCCGCTGTCCCGAATTTGCTGCAAAAGCTGAGAAACCAAAGGGGCAATAGAATCATAATTTGCATGAGGCTTTCAGGAAAATGAAAGAGATACAGTTGAGACTCCAGGCTTAGCTTTCTTTGAGAAACATAGCAAATGGCTTATTTAATTTTTTTTAATGTGTGTGTAAATTTCCTTAAAGGTTGACCTAAAGGAGTTCTTACCAAGATCTGATAGCCCAGGACAAAGGAATAATCCTTTTTAATAGGATTACAGGCTGTCAAAGGGAACTGGCAGCTTTTAGGCTCTGCATTGTAATGTATGCTCAAAGAGAGTGCAGGAAGGGGAAGACAGAAAACAGATTTCCTGTGCTGTTTTACACTCCCTAAGCCACTAATATTTCTAGCTTACAGTGTCTTTGGCTGTACAAACTGTGTTCATTGTATGATTCATTTCTCAAGACAAGGTAAGCAAAATTGAATGTATGGAGCCAAGCAATAGTAAATGAGAAATAGTCTGTTGTATATAAAAATAAATGTATAAAGATATGTATACATACATGTGTGTGCATGTATGCATGCATGAATGCACACACACGAGCACGCACGCACACACACATACAGAGAGAGAGAGAGAGAGAGAGAGAGAGAGTTCATTTTGTATTGTAGCCTAGGCTGGCCTGAAACTCACTAGCCCAGATTGTCTTTGGATTCATGGCAACCTTTCTGCTTCAGCTTCCAAAATCCCGATATTACAAGCATGAGCCACAGTTCCTGGCTATATAATGTGTATATGAGTATCTCTAAATTAGCAGATCATATCTCACCAGATGCATGAAGATTTTGATTAAAGATCAAAACAAGTTTGGTTTTTATCAAAGTTGTTATGCAGGACATTCAAACTGATAACAGTGATAATAGCTGCTTTGTGTCTCCTTGCTTGAATAAAATGTTAACAAAATATTGTTTTCATTTGTGATGATCCAATGAGTATATTTTCAAATAATCTGTATCACCTCTGAAGAGACTTTAGGCATTTTGGTGCAGTACCATGTGGGGTCCTTTGTCAATGAGAAGTTTGCTGTTTATGTGGAATGGGTTCCATATGCCCCTCTGAGGATGGGACTTGCTGCTGCTGTGTCTGTGTTTGGCTTGGCCACTTACAAAGCATGTCATTCTGTAAGTCCTCACTCTAAATCTAAATAATTTTTTCTGCATGCTGCTTAGAGCATCATCCTAAGTATAGCGAATGAAAGGACTTTCAGAAGGCATTTGCTCCAGCGAGGTCTTTATGCATCCTGAGGCTCAACAGCGGCACCTCGTCCTTGAATCACTCCTCATGCCTACCCTAATTAGACACACATACATGTCCAGTGGACACAGCTTCCTCCAGATACTCCTCAGATGACATGTCCTCCTCCAATGACCCATATAGTTAAGCACATGCAATGCTGGAGATAGGAAACTTGGGGAAGGTATGGCTCACTGACATCTAAACCTTATTACTGCTTATGGCATTGGGAGATCACTTTATTCCTTTCTTTTTATGGACATAAAAATGGGGCCAAAGAATGCAAGACTATTTAGACACTTAGCATCTCAGATGCCCACCAACCATTAGGAAACATTTGATCCTTGAGGACACCTGTTAGAGTATTAAGGCTCTTGTGTGCCATAGTGAGGGACTAGTCCAGGACATATGGTTAAAAATAGAAAATAGAGATAGTCTATTAAGGAATGGAAAACATCTCAGATAGAGGAAGTAGGCAAATGAGAGAAAGAACACTTGAAAAATGCTGATCCACAATATCCATGACCCTTTAAGGGTCATTTATATAATGCTTGCTCTTTTCACATTTGTACTCTGGGAGCTTTTGTTTAAACTATTTGTTGTATGAATTTCTTCAGTGGTGGAGGTAAGGATTTCAGACTGTCTCTGTTCACTGATAACTTCCATATTTCGAGTCTTGATGCTGTTGTCTCTAGTACATACTCCCTTCTTGGATTCCAATCTCATATGTGCTGGGTCATGCTGCTCTCTGTCCTTTCCTCTACCTTCCAGTCCTTTTCTTAAATAGATTCACATTTTATATACATGCAGATTATACACTTGGAAAGGATACTGGCCATGACATGCTCCCGAATGTTCCCCACATTTCAGAAAACAAGTACTCAAGTTCATCTCTTGTCAGTTGAAAGTGAGAGCAAGCACACATCCACCATCAGTTCCTTAGCCTGAAGGACATTTTTCTGTGTATATCATCTACATGAGGCTCACAAATGCCTGTTTGTATTGCAAAGCTCTCCCATATCAGTTGGAAAACTGATGAGACTTGGGAAAGCCATGGTTTAATGACAATTAAATGACTCAGAGAAGCCCAATTAGCATGTCTCAATTAAAACTAGGAAATAATTATTGAACAACATGGGTAGAAACACAAAAAAGTTTTCAAAAATTAAAAGGGAAGATTCTGTGATTTGCCAGAGACTGATTTGTCACCGGGACCTGTTTCAAGGGCTTGTGATGGCTGTCTCTGATCAATGTTGGTATAAAACTAATCAGACTTATTATGGTTTTATATCCAGCCTTCTTCTTGATTCAGAAGTATCTTTATTTACCTGCTGTCCCTTTTGAAATGTAGCTTGTCTGTGCTTACAAATAGATGACATTGCTTGGCATTGGTGATGTTGCTCCACACATTAGTCTCTTTGGTTGTGTATTTAGACAATGAGGGTCTAACTATAAAATGTACCTATGGCCTCAGACTGAACCAAAAATGAGTAATGCCAAGGATCTTGATATGACTGGAAACCACATTTGACTGTGTTTAATTACAGAAGCTTCCTGTCTCAGCGGCTGGATAGTTTCTGTTTGGTTTCTGAAGTGAGTCTTGCCTCTCTTGACTTCTTTTTGGTAGAGCCCACTTTGACCTTCTGGTCCCTCTTTATTTATCATGTTTCAGTTCTTGGACCTAGACCACAGCCTCAGCCTTCATCTCTCTTCCTTAGGAAGAAGCATGTTTGACCAACAGTCTCTGGCAGCCTGTATAAGGAGAGCTTCTTGGTAGGCATCACTTCCGGATGCTCAGGAGTCCATGGGAATCCGGGTTCTTTAGTTAGCTCTAACTTCATCCAAGTTCACTCTGCTGCTGAACTTTTCTTGCTTGGGTCATCAAGAACAAAAACTTGGTACATTTTAAATCTTTAAAAGAAGTTTACAGAGATGCCTCCAGCCTCCTCAGTGATGATTTATGCATGGCGAATGGGAATGTGTACTGTCTTCATTCTTTTAAAACTCAGTCATGACCCAGGGGCAAAACAGGTACATCTGTACCTGTTCCATCCTCTCTCTTTCTGTCTCTTTCACTATCTAAACCTGTGTATATATTTCTTTGTTTGCAGAGGTATCCAGTGGCTTCAACTGAGCAGTGGAGGAGAGCTCTGTTAACACCAGGTTCTAGGATTTATGTTTGATCTGGTAGATTCTGATTTGCAATGTAAAAACAGAAAAATGTGTTATACATTTCAAGGAATATATATATATATATATATATATATATATATATATATATATATATTGGTCAGTTGTAGTTATATAAGCAATGCATACTAATTTGTCTTCCTGGGTTTGGAATACCTCTTTAAGTATTTTTGTTGTTGTTGTTGTTGTTTTTAGTTTAGTTTTGTTTTCATTTTTTTAGTTTCTAGTTTATATCTATTTATGTCAAATTTAATTTCATGACTTCATTTTTTGACTGCAGAGTAATATTCCATTACATAAAAGTGCCACATTTTAAAAATACATTCCTTCATTGATGGATATCTAGTCTGTTTTCTATTTGTGACTATTATGAATACAGCAGGAATGAACCTGGTTGGGCAAGTATCTCTTGAGGTAGGTCAATACCTATCTTCTTGAAGAGCTGCCAGACTAATTTTAATCATGGTTGTACGAGTTTGCACTCCCACCAGCAACGTATGAGTGTTTCACTTACACCACATCCTTGCCAGCATGAGCTGTCATTTGTTTATTGATCTTAGCCATTTTGGCAGCTGTAAGCTGAAATCTGAAAGTAGTTTTGAGTTGCATTTCCCTGATGAATAGCAATTTTGAACATTTCCTTAAGTGTTTTTCATCCATTCAAGTTTCCTCCATTGAGAATTCTGTTTAGATCTCCATTCCATTTTTAACTATGTTTTTTTTCCTTTCTTGATGCCTAGTTTTTTCAGTTCTTTATATTTATTGGCTATTAACTCTCTATCTGACATATACTTGATAAAAATCTTTTCCCATTCTGTAGCCTGCTGCTTTTTCCAATGATGGTATTTTTAGCCATGCAGAAGGTTCTCAGTTTTATGGGGTCCTATTAATTAATAATTGGTGTTATTGCCTGTGCTAATGATCCTCTGTTCAGAAAGTCTTCTCCTGTGCCAATGAGTTCTAGGCTATTCTTCACTTTTTCTTCTTTCAGATTTAGTGTATCTGGTCCCATATCTTTGATCTTTGATCTGTTTTGGAGTTGAAGTTTAATGTAGAGTGACACATATGGATCTATTTGGATTCTTTTGCATATAGCTGTCCAGTTTAACCAGCACCAGTTGTTCAGAGTCCTGGGATTTTCTCCTCTTGGTGTGTATTCTAGCTTCATTATAAAATCTGTATCCATAGAAATGTAGATTTATGTTTAGGTTTTCAATTCTATTTCATTAATCACTGCATCGGTTTTTATGCCAATATGATGTGGTTTTTATTACTATAGCTCTGTAGTACAATTTGAGGTTGGGGATGGTGTTATCTCCAGCAGCTCTGTGATAATTCCGAATTGGTTTAGTCATCATGTTTTGTGTGCGTGCTTATTTCCTCATGAATTGTTCTATCAAGATCTGCAAAGTAATAAGTTGGGATTTTAGTGGGGAGTGCAATAAGTTAATAGATTGCTATGGTACAATGATAATTTTTACTATGTTAATCCTACAAATTCGTATGCATTAAAGAGCTTTCCCTCTTCTGATATCTTCTTCACTTTCTTTCTTAAATGCCTAAACGTTTATACCACACAGGTCTTTCACTTGCTTTGTTAGAGTTACCTCAAGATATTTTGTATTATTTGAGGCTGTTATGAAAGATGTTGTTTCATTGATTTCTTTCTCAGTGTTTCGTTCTCAGTCATTTGCATATAGAAAAGTAACTGATATTTGTGAGTTAATTTTTATCCTGGTACTTTGCTGAAAGTGTTTATCCCCTGTAGAAGTTCCCTGGTGGAATTTTTAAGTCATTTATGGATGCTATCATATCATCTGCAAATAAAGATATTTTGACTTCTTTCCTTCCAATTTTTGTCCCCAGGATCTCTTTTATGTGTCTTAGTGTTCCAGCTATGTCTTCAAGTGCTATATTAAACTGGTATGCAGAGAGTGGACAACGCTCTCTTGTTCCTGATATTAATGGTATTTATTTGAGTTTCTTTTCCATTTAAGTTCATTGTGGCTATGGGCTTGCTGTAAACTAACTTTATTATACTGAAGTAAGTCCTTGTATCACTAATCTCTCAACGACTTTTATTATGAACAGGTAACGGATTTTGTCACAAGCCTTTTCTGTCTCTAAAGAGAGGTTTTGTCCTTCAGATGGTTTATATGGTAAGTTACATTTATCAATTTATATATGTTGAAACATCCCTGCATCTCTGGGATGAAGCCTACTTGATCATGGTGGATGATCCTTTTGATATGTTCTTCAGTTCAGTTTGTGAATATTTTATTGAGAATTTTAACATCTATGTAATTCTCTTTCTTTGTTGGGTCAATATTTGGTTTAGGTATCATGAGAACTGTGGCCTCATAAAATGAATTGGACAATTTTTATTTTGTTTATATTTTGTAGAATAATTGAGGAATATTGGCACTGATTCTTCTTTCAACATCTGGCAGAATTCTACACTAAAACCATCCGGCCCTTAGGTTTTTGTTTCATAGTCTACTGTTTGAATGGGATTCAATTCCGTGAGTTTCAACATTAACTGCAGACCCACTGTAGAAGTCACTGAGCTTTCATATGTGAAAGTTGTCTGTGAGAGAGCCTCCCTTGACATGATTAATATTTCAGGAGGAGGGGCTACAGAGCTTCAAGCTAATCATGACACTGAGCAGGCTGGTCTCATAGGACCACAGTGCCAAGAGACTCAAGGAAGCACAGCACGCCCACTGCACAGATGAAAAATGATGAGTGGACAGGATCTTACCTGGATTGGTTTTGGCAGCTCAGGCACAGTGCTGGTCTTAAGGGTAGAAAAATTCCTGATATCAGGAAACGTAGAAGTGATAGAAAGTGGGTGTGAAAAGGTGCATCTGAAACCAGGATTTCCATCGTGGTGTTATCCTGCTGGTGCTGGATGGAGGGAAGTATCATTTTTGGCACCTCTCCCTTTGACATCTGGCAACTTCTCCCCAGCCTTTGCAACCTGGGAAGACCTGGGGTGTCAAGCATTACACTTGCAAACGGAATTCCAGCTGAGTCCCTAAGATCTGCAAACCTTGTGTTCTATTCCTCCCTCTTAAACATTTGGTGGTGACTCTGGAATCAGTTTTTCTTCTTGTCACATGAAGATCATAACATTTGCTAGGAGGAATCAGGCAAACAAACCAGGGACATGCGCATTTAACAATTTGTGTGTGAAGGTTGAGTCATTGTCACATGTTCTGTATATTCTTTAATGGTGTCCTGGGAAGAAATGAAAATGATAGCTCTTTGTGCTTTCCATGTGATTGAACATGAGACTGAGAAACATGCATAGATTTCCACTGCCCCTGACACAATACCGGGCATCAGCAGAGCAGCAAGGGTGATCATCATTGCTCATCTCAGAGTATCCTTCATTGCATGTTGGTGTCTGTGCCTCTTGGTTTACTCAGAATTCCCTTATAAGCTGCAATTATTTGCAAAATTAATTTAGGGCTATTGAACTTGCTGAGGACAATAGAAATTTAAGAGAGCTCCTTTATTTAAAAAAAATTCTCTTGTGATGTTTTTGGGGCAATTTATAATGGGTGGACTTTTATTAATAAAAGAAAAAAAAAAAGAGCTGATCCCCTTTTCTCCTCTGCAAACTCTACATAGGTAGCAGAAAGTGATGTCAGACCAACCTGCAAGTGCTGCAGATACCTTGCTCTAGAATGCCACCCACACCCTACTTGTCTTGTAAAATTGCCTTACCAGCTCTGAGCTAGAAAGAGGATACCAAGCAGTATCCTGGATCCCATCCAATATATTTAAAATATTTGATGGGATGTGCTATGAGTCAGGTGTTTTCTTCCCTCATGACTTGGAAGGAGGCCATTATGAAGCATATGATTATACTCTGACCTGAAATTTGCCCTGTCTTTAGCATGGCCAGGAGGGTGCCATGTTTTCTGTACTGACTGAGGGAACTCCAGCTGGATTGGAGGGGTCTTTTCATTTTATTTATCTTGTCCTGCTAAGGCAGCTGGTTTCCACACCAGCAGTTTAGTTCTCTGTAAGGCGCAGGGATTCAGGCCATCTGCTGCATCTGCTGCATCTGCTGCATCTGCTGCTAGGTGTGTGCTCTTGAACGGAACAAATCAGAGTCTTGCAAATCAACGGCACCCTGGTTTTGTTAGTGTAGTCTTGCATGCACGGAACACAAGCTGGGATTCAGGACCCCAGTGTAGGTGTTGACAGAGCACGTGTCCAGATGTAACAATTGCGATTTTTCAAGTCAGATACCAACTGGCTGAAAAAACAAGAGGTTAAAAAAAAATCTGTTAAAAAAGAGCTCAGCTCTCAGCGGTGCTCACACCAGAGAGACTGCATTGTATTCTTAAAATAACCACACCAGTCAGATGCAGACTGTTTTTTATGTTTGGTTTTGTTTACATTTGTATTTTTTTCAAGTAGTGCTTTCAAAAGCTAATTTATGTCTGTCAGCACATCCTTAACAAAACTGGCTAATCACCCAGTTAAAACAAACATTTCAAAAATAGATAAAGTGAAAAATAGGTTGTTTTCATTACACTACTGCAGACTGTTTCATGAATAATGTGACCTTCTTAAGAGAAACTGGTTCCTTAGAACCAGAGGGAGCCAAGCTGAGCCCCACCTGTGCCTGGTGGATGGACATTTATCAACAACACCTGGCCTTTCTTTCTCAGAAGACTGACTCCATGACCTGGTTCTTAATTTTTTTAATCTATTCATAAGCAAGTAATATTTTGAGAACCAAGTTCTTTAAAGAATGAGACTTTGTTATCATTTATTTATTTATTTATTTATTTATTTATTTATTTATATCCCTGCCCTATATTCTCCAATATCAAGGAACTGCTATGTTCAATTAAAAGACTACAGGTGCAGGGCCAAGTGGTGTAGGCCTGTAATTCCATACTTGGCAGACTGAGGCAGGAGGGTCATAAGTTTAGGGTCCTTCTGGGCTACAGTGACTTCAAAGCCAGGTTAGACAACTCGGTGTGTTTCTGTTTCAAACTTGAATGTCAGAGGAGGCCTGGGAATGTAATTTGATGTGAAAAAGCTGGGTTAGCACACACAAGACCCTGAGTTCAATAGTTGCATTATTCTCTAGTCCCCACCCCAAAATCCTATTTGTGTATCAGTGTGTGTATGCATGTGTAAGAGTGTATGTGTGTGTGTGTGTGTGTGTGTGTGTGTGTGTGTGAGAGAGAGAGAGAGAGAGAGAGAGAGGCATGTGTGTTGTTATGCCTTTATCATACACATGGTATGTAAGCGTGTTTGCCTTAGCATGAACATGCTGTTGATGTTGTTTGCTTTTCACCATCACTTTCTACCTTTTTTTCTTCTTCTTCTTCTTCTTTTTTTTTTGAGACAGTATCTCTCACAGGACCTGGTCCTCATGACAGCCATGAAGCCACATGACAGATAACAACTCAAACATCCTTCCCCAGGTAACCATTTTGCTTACTTTGAGACAGGGGTCCTTACTGGTCTAGAATTTGCAAAGTATGGCAGGCTGGCTGGTTGGTAAGCCCCAGAGATTCTCTTGTCTCTGTTCCCAAGCACTGGGATTAGAGTTGCCTGTCTCCACCATGTACATATTAAAAGTTCATTTAATTAATTTATTTTTATTGTTTTTATTATTTGTGAGATTATAACATAATTACATCATTTCCCCCTTCTTATCGCCTCCCTCCCCAAACCCTTGTATACCCTTCGTTCATCTCTTTCAAATTTATGGCCTCTTTTTTTCATTAATTGTTGTTATATGTAGTAATTTCTTTTTAAATAACACAGACTGTGAAGTGTGAACACAGTTCCTCATGTTTTGGGGGCAATCATTTACTAACTGAGCTTTCTCACCGTCTTTCTTCATTTTAATGTATTATCTAGTGACTTCTGCGGCAAAGCTGCTAAATTTTTCTTGCATAGCGACCATATTCTGTGTATTAGGTAATGGTAATGTTTAAGAAGTGAGTGTTACTGCTCCTCATACATGGGTGTGTGTGTGATGTTTTAAACACGGAACTCATTCAAAGGATGTGACTCAATTGGCATCTAGGTTGACAAGACTTTTCCTCTTTCTTCTTTCCCGATGTAACACCTATAGTTTGACCTGTCATCTTAGGACCATAAAATAAACTGGAAAATTGAACTCCTACTCTGAAGATGATGGGTCAGGAAATAGAAAACTAGCCTCGTGATTTGCAGCAAGTATCTCCATCCACTTAGCCCAGCTGCCTTTTTCATCCCTTGTTAATCATTCATTCTTTTTCTACCTGAAATTGGATATTATGAATTACGGTCAAATTTCAAGAAGTTCCCTAGTTTTGCAGAAAATGCAGATTGTGGTCCTGTTTTAGTTTTTTCACATTTTGAGAATATTCTCCTAGGAAGCTAAGCAGCTAGAAGCCTTATGCTGCTTGCCTCGGAAGCTAACCTTTTGTTACGTCTTGAATATTGTTTGAATAGACACAATGTACTACTTTCTACCAAGGCTGGGTCTGTGCTCACCCAGAGCAGCTGCTTGTCAACATGCCTGTCTTACCTACCTGATTCTACCATTAAGTAGCAATATAGATTTAAATGTTTACCAATTTGATTTGATAGACATCATTTTGTTTCTTGTATTACTGCTGAGATGGCCTATATGTAACAAAAATAATCTTTATATTTTTAAATTTCCTTTGCTTCCTCCTTTACCTCCTTCTCCTCCTTCCCCTCCTTTCCTTTCTTCTCCTCTTCCCTCCCCCTGCTCTGTTCTGTAGGTCAGGGCTTTGAAACCATGCCCTCTCACTTGCTAGGCAAGTGTTCTACCACTGAGCTATATCTCCAGATCTCTTTGAAACTTTTATTTTGACATAGGATTTCAATAAGTTGTCAGGATGGTCTTAAAGTCACTCTGTAGCCCAGGCTGGCCAGGAATTTGTAATCCTTCTGCATCAGCATCTCAAGTCATTGTGATGGAAGGGCCACACCCCTAGGCACAGTTCTGTGAATGTGCTGATAGTTGTGCCATTTGGTCATCATCTTGGTGAGTTCCAACCCCATCTAGAGCCCCTGTTTATCATACCTGACAAATCCCACACAGAATTGCATCTTCTATTTTTAGTCTCTTGTAAAGCTTTTGTGGGTTTGCTTATTATTTTTAAACTTTCTTTATCCTTAACATTTTAAATTCTTCAAAGATCTACTCATGTACCAAATACGGTTAGACTCTTCTTTTTCAATCTGTTGCAGATATTTGATCCCAGTTTTAACATGCATATTTATTTTGCTTATTATTTTTGTCATGTGAATGGTTATATTTAAATATAGTTCTGTCTATTCAACTCTTCTTCCTGGTGTCCTCTTTATTGCCTTTTTGTTTCAACTATATCTTCCAACTTTGATGACTTTAAGATATCTGTTTCTTTTTGGTTTTTACATTTAAGTCTTTAATACAATGAGAACTTATTTGGGTGTACACTCATACTGAATTTTTCTTAATTTTACATGTGGTTTTATAGCATCTTTCATTGGCTAGTAACCCCTCCCCTCACTGCCTTGCAGGGTTCTATAGAATAACTAGCTACAGATTATTTCTAGATTATCCTGTAGTTTTGGGAGACTACTAGTTCTTTGGTTTCTTTTGTGCTTATCAAGTTATCAGTTTTGTAAGATAATTTTACATGGAAGGGTCCAGTAATATTAAGTAATATTTATCCCAAATAAAGGCACCTCTCTTTGCTTTTTTTCTAGAAGAATTTTACTATCATTTTTGACAAATATTAAAAATAGCTAAGTAGAGTTTAAGTTTATAAGAAAGCTTTCATCTTCTTATCCAGAATCATTATTTTCTTAGAACCTTTATACATTCCAGAATTTGTAGTTTCTTTTATCAAGAGCTTCTGCATATCTTTTTAGGGTCATTATTGTAGATAGTTGCTTCATTTTTTTTGCTTACTTTTGTAAATGCAATTTTGTTTCCATTATGTCTTTTAAATGATTCTTTCTGGCATATAGGAAATCTGATTTTTTTTCACATTTTTCACATTTTTACATTACATATGGCCACTCAGCGATTGCTAATAAATTATAAGAGCTTTTAAATGGATTCACTAGTGTTTTCTGGGATATAATTAGATTTTAAACCTGGCTTTCATTGAGCTTACTGAATTTTATTAATTGCTCCTGACTGTATACATGAATCTCTTTTCTGTACCATGCTGCAGGGGAGGACTAAGGCTGAAGGACGTTCTTCTTTGAGGTCTTTGTTCAAAGGGAGGCTAGAAATGTATATAAAGAGATGTTAAGATGTTGTCACACTGGGCAGCCTGAGCCAGTTGCAGTATGAAGAAAAAGCACACTCAAGGACAAAAAGAGGCACTTGAGTGGGGACTGTAAGAAGTTGGTAAGTAGAGGCTATGTAAGTTTCACCCAAACCCCACAGTGTGTTCATCTCAATGATTTTTTTATAGCCCATTATCTAGTGACATATCTCAGCTGCCACCATGATTCTTGCTAGTGCAACCATCTCTATTGCTCAACCAAACACTGCAAATTTCCCTTCCTCCCTCAGTCTCTGGCAGGCTAGTTTCTCAGGCCTGGAATGCTAAACAAAGGAATAAACAGTCATAGCATTTTCAAAAATAAATATAACATGTCTGCCTCCCATCCTTGCCAGGGCACAGAAATCATGTCTTATCTTTCTATCTTGCTTTAGCCAGCCAGCGTCTGACACATAAAAGGCGGGCCTTAATTGAATTGGAGCTTTTACATTACAAAAGATCATCTCATTGTATACTTTCTGCTCAAACCCATTCCTCACCACCAGCTTGGTCACCCTAGTTGTAAACTATCATTTAGACTCTTTTTTGTTATGTTTCTCTCCCCTCTTACCAGATTTCTGTCTGTCTTTTTTAGCTTTGCCCATTGCTTTTCAGAGTTTGGCTTCTAAACTGTTCATTCCAGCATCACAAAGAACAAGAAATATGGGAATTTTTTGTATATCAGTTTTCTAAACAGAGGGAGAGAAAGTCAGAGAAAAATCTAATGAAATGTCCATCACAGCAAGGGTGACCAACCCTGTGGAGAAGACACATGTGAAATGGAGATGTATTTTAGCAGCGATGTCTTTAATAAGAAAGTTTAATAAGGGAGACAGCTGCTGATATAGTCACATCGGGCTCTGGTAAGGATGGAGAAGTTGAAAGGTTTAACAAGTCATTCCTAGCCCCATTTCCCTTGTAAATTCATTTTCAGTATTGTTAGATGCAGATTGGCTTCAAATAGATACAGTAAGCTGAATATTGACCAGTTGTAGTGCCAAAGACCCTTAAGCTGCAACATGGCATCTGTGAATTCTTTTCTAGGAAGCATTAATCCATTTTCCTTCCTGGAATTGAAGGGAGGCTGGAGCAGTTACTTGCTGGCTCAGGGGAAGGCATGGACTAGATGAAGGGAGAGTAACTTGGGCAACCAAACACAAATGGGATCAGATTAAGGCTGAAGACAGAGTCATACTATGGAGACAGGTAAGTCATTGAAGTTCATCTGCAGCTGGACTCCAGCCAGAGAAAGGTCAAAGACACAGTAGGGCAGGAAGTGTGGTAATGGTGAGTCACAGGAACCTGGACTTCTTCTGAGTCTGGGGCCACAGGTCCTTGATCACCTGTTGTTGACTTTAGGGATCTGAGGTCAAGTTGGACAATGATTTGAGGAAAACTCCTTGGTGCTTGATGATATTGATGAGGATGTTCTTTAATTACAACAAAGCCTGTTGAAGAGACTCACCATCTTTTAGACACTCTATGTGCCATTGTGCTAGCTGACCAGATGACAAAGTCTTCGGCTCATTATACTTTAGATGAATGTTTACCCAGTTGCCTAGCATTAAATTAAGGGAGAAAAATCAAAAGAAACAACAAAGTAGAACTAGCCCCTTACCCATTATATTCAAGTCTATTAAGCATGGATTCTGTGCTTGAGACCTAGTTATTCTCCACAGATTTAAAGGGCAACAATAAATTGTCTTATAATCATAACAAAACAAATACTATTTTTTTGACAGTTGAGAGAAAAGATAGGAAAGCTGTCAGAGGAAGAGCATAAAGCTCCTCAGGGACAAAGTAAAAATTCGCTTTAGAGTTCAAAGGCCAGGCCATGATGACTCTGTGACATAACGCGTAGTTTGCCAATGACAAGGAGAATGGCTAATGCTTGCTTCACTGATTTGTTGCCCTTCATTCCTTCAGGTAACTTGCACATGTGAATTTTTCAATCCTCATGAAATCTCTGAGAGTTACTATTTTCTACTCTGTCCTGATACGAGGTCTAATTTCCATTCCACCTTCACCCTTCAGTCATGTATGCAGGTGGGAGTGAAACAGGCCCCAGGCCCTAGAGAGATTTACATACTAATAATGTACCTGAAGGCCAGAGGGTGGAGCCAATTAAGCATTTCTCCCCAGTCCCCCACCCCCCCTTTCCCTATTTAACTCAGGTCTGCCCTGAGTTTTGGGGGGCGCACTTCCAGATCCATCCACCATCTGCCATGCCAATAAACCAGTTTTGGAAACCCAAAGACTTCCTCGTGGGGTCGAGCCATGAAGAACCATGGAGTAGCCTTTACTGAGCAGCTGGGCCTAACTTCCAGCTGGAGGAACCCAGGGCGTTCCCAGCCGACTACACACAGTGTGGGGTGTAGAACCCTGTGGTTCCCCAGCCAATTTTTTTAACCTACACTACTCTACAGGTATGGAGAAGCTGAGGCAAGAGGAGATCAAGAAACTTGTTGAAGGTTAAACAGGGCTAGACTTAGGCTCTGTCCTAAACTCACTGTTTATCTAGTCATCTAGTTGTTTATCTATTGATTTCTTGGGAAAAAGTTCTTCCTAGGTATCTGGTCCTGACCTCCCAACCATCCTTACTCTTTTCCCTGAGAACTTCAATTATTAAATGTAAACATTTCACAATAAAGATAACATTACCATCTTCATTTATAAATGCAGAAATCAAGTCTCTATGGAGTGATGGTGACAGTTACCTAAAGTCATGGTAAACATAATAGTAAAGCCAAGAATCCATTCTGCTTCTGGGTTACCTTATGTGGCTTGCCAAGAAAGACAATAGTTATTTCCTGAATATTTTGGTCAAAACCATGACACCCGAACCAGACACACTGGAGGATTCCCAACAAGATGATTGGAATTCAATTTTTGAAGGAATTGATGTTATAAATGACCAAGAGCTAGGAGCTCTTGGGATTAAAAGAGACAGATGGGTCAAGTCAGCCAGCTGCATCGAGCTTAGCCAAGAGAATTCATATGATAAGGACAGCATTGGGACAATCAGGAAGACATGACTCGTAACAACTTATGAGAAAATGGTATTTGTAGTGTTGTACTTTCCAAGTGCATTAGATGTACTGGGCTTTTGTAACAATATCCTTATTCTTTAGAGATACCTGTTTAAGTCCTTGATGATCTCATGTCATAGTGTCTATAACTACTTCTCAATGACTTAGCATAAAGCAGGTGTATGTATATATACATATACATTATCTGTGTATGTATAAGTATGTATGTGACTATATGTATCTACTTCTGCTTATTATGTACATATATTTCCATGAAGGTAGAAAGAGATCATTTTAATAATTGACAGATTATTTTGGTTAAAGGTACATACATTTTTGTTATGCTGATTTTGCAACTTCTTGCCTATTTTTTCACAGTATAATTTAGAGAAAAAATACATGATAATTTCTCACTCCCCTTTTTAATTTCTACTCAATTTCCAAAGTCCAAATTCATGTCCCAAGCTACCAATAGAAAGATGTGTTATTACTGTATCTGAATACAGTGAGCTCTAATTAATATTCACTGGGTATTAAGTCAGCCAATTATTTTAAGAAAACTCACTATGTGCTCTCCTCTATGCCCCAAAGATTAAATGATCATAAAACATAGTCTCTGATTTTTTTAAAGATGGATAAATGAGTTTAGGAGACAGAAAAATAGTTATATGAGTCAATATTTAACTTCAGCCAGAACTAAACTAGGACCTTGGTCACTAGGGGACTATTTAGATAAGTGATGTCATGAAAGGCCTTTCTGGTGAGGTTAGCACTGCACTAAAAATCTAATGAGACTTGGGACCAAGATGGAAGACTGTGTATTAGTTACTTTATTCATTACTGTGACAAAGTACCTAATAGCATCCACTTAAGCGGGGAGAAGTTTATTTTGGCTCATGGTTTGAAGACACAGTCCATCATAGGGGGACAGAATGGCAGCTGGAGCAGCAGCAGCAAATGGATGAAACTTCTGGCTCATATCTCAGCAGAGCAGGAAAAAGGGAAGATGACTGCTAGTACCCAACTGGCTTTCACCTATTTTCCTCTT
Organism: Arvicanthis niloticus; assembly: GCF_011762505.2. Lineage (NCBI taxonomy): Eukaryota > Metazoa > Chordata > Mammalia > Rodentia > Muridae > Arvicanthis > Arvicanthis niloticus. The sequence continues at coordinate 49,744,708 of NC_047658.1, read as the reverse complement.
TATTTAATTCCAATTCCTAGCTCATATGGTGAAGGTAAGGCATCTCTCCTCAGACATGCCTTGCTAGTGATTCCTGCCATCTGGTTGACAATGACCATTCACCATCAGTACATAGTAGAAATGTTTACTACACACCAACATGTCAGGTACACAGGCCCAAGAAGGAGCCCACCCTCCCACTGTTCACTTTGTTCAATCATTTTATAGCCTCTTCCCATTGGGTATTGTTTTGTTTTTGTTTAGTTTTCAAAATGTACAATGTTCACTAAATAGATGTCTTTAAAGAGAAAATAAAATGATGTATTTTCTGGAGGTACAAAGAGCAAGGAAAGAAATGGATGCAGTGTATATGATGTCTAGGAGACTAACATCGGTGTGCTTCTTGAAAGGGAACAATTTTGTTTTGTTTTCCCTTTCACTCCAAGTCTGAAGAGTGTCATGGCTCCAGTCACTACTCCCAGGGTCCCTCTCATCTGCTGGGTTCGTCAATATTATGAGGGCTGGGATCCTGACACAGGCCATGTGGCAGGAAGTGGCTGTGTATTTGAATTCTTTGCCTAAACACTTCAGATTTCCCTCTATGTTTTATGTACTGATATTAAGAAGGAATTTGCACACTCAGCTGTTGGACAGATAGCCCTGTAGATTTCGCTTGTTTCTAAGTTACCCAGTCCAGGATTGGGTTTCAAACACTTGTCACCACTACCTGGCTTTCAGGTGGGTACTCGGGAACCAAAGCAGGACCAACATGCTCACGTAGCTTGTTTCTCCCCTAAGCACCTGAAGTTCTCCTCAGCTATTCTTATACATAACTCACATATTCTCCATGCAAATGAATATAAACTGAAAACATTGAAAAATTATTACCACTATTCTCAGATACTTAATATTATTCATTTTGGTTTATGTTCTTTTATTCCATTTCCCCATTTTTTATATCTATAAAAACATGGTTTGTTTTATGTGTTACCTGATAATCTTTCATTTAACCCAAACCAGTAATATGCTGTGGCAAGATTTTGTCTCTGCATGGGATTTCACTCTATATTTCAGGGAACTTTTACTTAATAACTCAGAATGAATTTCATTTTTATGTGCTCAGAGTACAATTCTCATTAATGTGTTAAAAGTACACAGAATTAAAATCATATATACTAGAGTTTTACATAATGAGAACTCACAGTAGGTGAAGAAGCACTTTATTAATGGAAATTAGTAGACACTAAGTAGATGGAAAAACATTTAGGTCTGAGCACTTTCTATTGAGAAAATTATCCATGATTCCTCTGTGCATAGATTAAATCTGTGTAAGAATGGGTAGGTATGCACATATGTATTGATAAATAAACTACCTCTTTTGAAACCAGGCCTCCACTTCTAATCTTGATTCTCCATAAAAAAAGGGAAGGGGGTGATAGACAAAGGAAGACTGTCTTCTGAATTTAGAAAAAAACCAAAAGAAATGCCTTAATATAAAAATAAAGATCTATTTTTTAAGAAAGACAGAGACAAGATTGAGAAATCCCTAAAAGGCTTTCCCCCCCATATATATATGGAAATATTTATATATTTTCCCCTTTCCCTGTTTCCTCTCCACAAACCTCATATCCTATCCCCATCCCCCTGCTTCTCTGAGGGTGCTTAGCCACACACCCACCCACTCCTTCCTCACTGCCCTAGCAGTTCCCTATAATGGGGCATTGAGTCTTCACAGGATCAAAGGCCTTCCCTCCAATGATGTCAGCTAAGGCCATCCTCTGCTACATCTGCAGCTAGAGCCATGGGACCCTACATGTGTACTCTTTGGTTGGTGGTTTAGTCACTGGGAGCTCTGGGGGTTCTGGTTGATTGATATTGTTGCTCTTCCTATGGGGTTGCAAACCCCTTAAGGTCCTTCAGGCTTTCCTCTAACTTGCATGAGGAGAATTTTGCAGACCTAGAGTCCAGTATATTCCAGGTCAAAGGCACAATGTATGCCTTGAAATGAAATCTAACATGTAAGTGAGAATCACAAGGCCCACCTTCAAACAGAATGATTTCTTTCTTAAGGTTAGCCCACCACCTGGTCCATGTGAGGCCAGGGATCAATCAGTATTAGCCTAAGTAGAAATCTAAGACCTGATTCTTTTGTCAAATCTAAAATGGCCTTAGATTCCTTTTCATCACAGAATTTCAGGCATCCTCCTCAACCAATAGTATACATGAAAGTTAAAAGTGATTCTGCAGTTCTAGACTTAATCAGCATGGTGACCCCTCCAATCTTTCTATAGCTTTCCATTTAGTTCTATAAATCCACATTTTTACAACATTATTTAATAAATACTTTTCTCTGTCTTTTTATTGTCAAATAGCTTTTACAGTGTCTTCAGGGGGCTGGCTCAGAGCTCTGCTGGGAAGATCAAGGGTGCCTAGCTTCCTGCCTTGCTGTTTGCTTACCATGATGATCCTACTCATGACTTTGATCCTGTGTTAATGTGAGTTCTTTTAGGGTCCTAAGCCTTTAACCTTTATTGTGTCTTTATTGAGATGCTGAGAACCAGGATAGGGCACTCTCCAGCAGAAAGAGAATAACCCTTGTACCTTCCAACTAACAGGGGGAAATGAGACGATCTGGGAGAACTCTCTACATTTTAGGTACTCACATTTGTCTTAAAACTTTGGTTCTCTTTACTTGCTGTTTAAAGTAGGATCTAGTTATATTTTAAAAAGGTCATAATTTAATTTACCCTCCAACTGTCTATTGGGCTATTGCAGGTTTAATGTATTAGTGCTTAAAAATAGTTCACAAAGTGCATTAAGATACTTTGAAATTGAATGTATTTCAGTCATTTACCTGAATTGCTTGCTTTTAGAAAGCAGAGGCTATGCTTGAATGAGCTTTGAACCAGACTGAGCACAGCAATTCTTCACACCACTCTCCAGAACTTGGCTCTCTCTAGGCTAGCAGCCATGTTGGTTAGGAGCTAAGGCTGAGAGTGTCAAAGAAGCTGAACTGTCAGATCCCACTTGGTCATAATGACTTTTCTGGTTACAGTGGGTATGACAGACCCCAAGGAGGGACTATTGCCAGACCTTAAGAGGTTATCAGTATTTATAGGAGAGTCACTTCCAGGATCAGTTACATCCACACACTGACACACTTGGAATGTCTATAACAAAATAACTTAAGTGAGTAAATATGTATTTGGGATCATGGTTTTAGGGGATATAGTCCATCATTGTGATGAAGGCATAATGGCAGAACTCACTGACTTCCCCACAAGCTCTGACTGCTCTGAGAGCATCATTGGATACTCTTGGATGACATCAATTTTCTGTTCCCTCTCCATACAGGAGACACTGTTCAGTTCTCTAGTTTTTTTTTTTTTTTTTTAATTTTAAAATTTTCTCCAGAACCAATGCAGAGCCAACTCTTTCAGGCCTTCTCTAGGTCAGCATTACTGGCAGACAACGCATGGCCAGATTAACATATTTTCGAGAAGGTCAACGTTGTGTGCATGGAAGATTAAGACAATTAAGAAGGAAACACAAGTGCACCAGGTAAGTCAGCCATCAAGACAAGTAGCCCTTGGCCCCTGTCACTTGTTCTGATCAGTGCTTGAGATCCATCAGATACTAAATGTGCTGGCTGCCAGAGTTCCCTGGAAACCTTAGGCTGACATGTATTCTTAGAATCTCAAGTAGTCAAGGACTTCCTTCTCCAATATCTAAGTTTTGCCTGTGGTCATTACAAGCGCCTTTGAGATTCTGAAGGTCAATGGCCAATTTTCTGGTAAAGATTTGGTTCTCTCATCCTATTTTTAAGACAGCACTGCCTAGAGTGGACCTGAAATACTGAAACACCTCCCCAGATGGTAACCACAGAAAATAGCTAGAGTACCACATCCCTACATTAGCAGGGTCATTATTTCTCCAAAGACTGACTTCAGAGCATAGCAGATGAGATCTTTCCTCATCAAAACATGATGCTTTGCTTTCTCATTACATGAGACACAGATTCCCTGGAGAGTAACTTATCATTCCTGCTTGCCTAAGGTATTCAAGGCAAACACTTATTATTCTCTCCAGCCTTCTCTGTGAGACAGCAGCAATAGCTCTTTATTATCTAAGCTTGATTGATTTATATTACTTTGTATCAGTTTTATTACAGGCCCATGAAGAATTTCTAAAGCAAGAAACTGGGCTACAAAGTGATCCATATGGCTACCTATGCAAGATCATAGAGATCTGATCAGAGATTCAATTTGAGTTGTGGACTCTAGAGCCAATCCTTGGAACTACCATTAGAAGCTTGCTCTACCTTCTAAGTCATTCTTTGTTTGGCTTCCTAAGGAAGGTGGTCTGTACTATTGGGTTCTGAATCAGTAAGTTTATTAAGTATATAGCAAGCAAAAGTAAAAGAATCAATAGTGATTCATGGACAGAAAAGCAGTTGCTAGCAAAACAACATCTAAGCATGCACTCACAATTGCCCAACAGAAACCAACTCTGGAAGGTGAGGCAGTCAGCTGTAGCTCCCCATTGAGAGTCTTGGGTAGAAGGTCCTCTGTTCTTTCCAGTCATAATCTTCCCATGGCTTATACTCTCTACTTCTTATTTTAATTCTGTGCATTTTTCAATTATGAGATTGAAGTATTTTAACATCTGTTTGCCTTCTAGTTGTTTTCAAGGACACAGTGATTCTACTCTTGTACTGCCTTCCTGTCCTTGTCTCTCCCTATCATAGTTAATAGATCCAATCTATCCACAGAAAAAAGGTATTGACGGACACTTAAAGTAGATGTGCTGGTGTCTGGGACATGGCAATTTACTGATATAATGTGCATTTCAGAAAGGAAGCTAAACTAATTGAAATTTCCTTCTTTCTCTTCTATATTATTATTTATTATTATTATTATAAAAATTCATCGTATCCTTTTTAGTGTCCAGTTCTGACTGTTGCCATGTCCCAGATAGGCAAATTCACAGTAGATTGACTGGGTGGCCATGTTGAGAGGCATGGATTTTAGGGAATTATAGGGTTGGTTCTTGAGTTGGAATCATCTGTAGTCTAAAAAGTATCCATTGTTTCACTGAACAGAAAGAGAACAAAAGGGTATATACTACTTTGTCCTACAAGCTCTTCATCCTCGGCATCCAGCAGGTGTTGTGCTGACAATATTTCATGTTGGCACATTGCTAGGTCTGTGAGATGCACTTCATAGGGAATGATCTCTGTGATTCAAACACTTCCTTTTGGCATCTGAAAAACTTGTGAATATGTTTAATAGAGTCTAGGTGATTCACAGAGCAGGCAGAACATCATCTCATATAGAGAGGAAGATAAGTCAATGTACATTCCATAGAACAGTCAGCCATGGCTCACATGAGATGGACTCCTCAGATTTCTGGTTTCCCTGGAGCTTTGAAGTGCTGCTGTTGTCAAGATGAGTGCTATTTCATTTACATCCTTCAGATTGGAATGACTTCTCTCCTCCTCAGCCTGCAGAACTCCACATCTCTGAAGCACTCATGACAGAGCCCACCCCAGAAGGGTTCAGGCTAGATTTTCATTGCAAGGAGACATGCACAGGACAAGAAAGGGAGATGAATGTCACTGTTACTCTGTACCACTTATGTACAAACAGATACCCCCACACACAGACATATGAAAATGACCTCTCAAATTCCACAGGCATGGATGTGCACCATATCCACCATCAATCTCATGCATACAGTTCTTCAGAGTGCAGTTCATACCCTTTCACTAAGGCCATTGTATCTGCCAGTAGTTGTATGATTGGCATTCACACTAACTACAAGGGCAGTGACTTAAAAACCATTTCCATTCCATTCACCAGGACGATGGCTTCCTTTTCATTGTGTGTGTGTGTGTGTGTGTGTGTGTGTTGCTTTTGTTGTTTGAGAGAGAGAAGTATTGTTCATCAGTCTTATATGTCCCTGACCCAGGGATGAACATGTATATAGGATCAGTTTTTCTTCCTTTAGTTCAGAAAAGGCCATTTCAATCAGGACTAGTAGGTAGGACTTCACCTCACTGCCTTCCGTCTGAAGGAGAGATCAAGACCTGTGGGACTCTTCTTCAAGCAGCCCCCAAATCTCAAGACCTGCCACTACAAGTTCATTTGTGATCAACTTCCCAGTCTGAAGCTGGACATTACCCCCCGGTGAGGGGGAGTCATAGTACTGATATCCTCACCATTTGCTGTGAAATCAGGGCTGGGGACTACAGCCCTTGTGTTCAGGGACAGACCAACTAGGCCTGTCTGGAAGCCTGGCCAATGTTTTTACAGCTGCAGGCAGGAAGAGATGCTCCCCTACTTCAGCGCACCCAGTTGGCCTGTGACCCAGCAGCTGTGTGCATCCATGCATGATACCAATCCCTATAGGCAATGGGATCCCTGGCCAGTGTGTGTGAGCAGAACTGAGCTGGCAGGGTGTCCTGTTTTGCCCTTCCCTCTGATTCACTTGGTGAATGTGGCACTTAAGTCATTCTCACATGACTTTGCTGGCCTTCTATTAACTCCCCAGGCAGTGGCAACAGCCTTATTAACTGCAAATGGCTTCTTGTGGCAGTGTTCCACTTCTAATATTAATAATCAGTGTTTAATAAAAAACAAAGGGTGGAAAAATACAGGCAGAATAAACAGACTGCTTTGTCCCGTTCTCATTTATCACCCTGCAGGAGGCCACAGGCTAAACTAGCAGTGACGGCAGAACTTTCAGCCCCTTTCCAGAGACACATGTGCATGTAAACACATGCATGCTCACTTACACACACATGAATACACACATATACACCCATACACATGCACAGTAAACTCACTCATTCATATGTACACACATAATGCACACGTTCACATGCATGTACATACTCACACAATGTGTGTACACATAGATGCATACACATTCATATGCCCACAAATACTCATATGTATAATATAGTCACATATTCACATGCAGACATATAGTACACATGCTTAAACCTTTGCATTCACAAGTGTCCACGTACTCATCTACATGGCTACATGCCCACATGGATCTACACATGCACAGTACTTGCACATATATACACACATGTACACACACAAATGCATGTGTGTACAAAGTACACATTTGTATACACATAGATACTCTCACGTATGTGTACATAATCACATAAACATACATATACTCACACTAATAACTACATACTTGCCTTTTTCTGAACCTGTACTGGCTAGAATTTCTTTTCTTTCTTTTTTTCTCTGTTTCTTTGGTAACTACTTTATTATGGGTAAATCATTTTTTCTTTTTTTTTATTGGATATTATATTTACATTTCAGATTTTATCCCCTAACCCCACTTCCTCCCACCACCCAGAAACCTCCTATCCCATTCCCCCTCCTCATGCTTCAATGAGGATGTGCCCCCATCTACCCCCCCACCCCTACCTCCCCACCCTCGAATCCCCTTCCCCCCTGCCCACTCGGTGTTCATCCTTCATGGGACCAAAAATCTCCTCTCCCACTTAAGGCCATCCTCCCCTTCATGTACAGATGGAGTCATGGGTCCCTCCCTATGTGCTCCCAGGCTGGTGGTTTAGACCTTGGGGAGCTCTGGCTGGTTGGTATTGTTGCTCTCCTCATGGGGCCACAAACCCTTTCTGCTTTTTCAGTCTTCTCTCTAACTTTTCCATTGGGAAATCCTTGATCAGATCAGTTGTTAGCTGTGAGCATTGGCCTCTGAATGTGTCAGCCTCTGGCAGACCTCTAAGGAGACATCTATATCAGGCTCTTGTCTGCATGCACTTCCTGCCATTCACATCAGTGTACCTGTACCTGGGATGGAGACCCGGGTGGAATGGTACATTGTCTGCATGCACTTCCTGCCATTCACATCAGTGTACCTGTACCTGGGATGGAGACCCGGGTGGAATGGTCTCCAGATGGCTCCTCCTTCAGGTTTTGTCCTACACTTTGTTTCCATATTTGCTCCCTTGAGTATTTTTGTTACTCCTTCTAAGTAGGACTAAGGCATCCACACTTGGTCTTTCTTCTTCATGAGCTTCATGTGGTCTGTGTGTTGAGTCTTGGCTATTCCAAGCTTTTGGGCTAACATCTGCTTATCAGGGAGTAAATACCATGTGTGTTCTTTTGTGATTGGGTTAACTCACTCAGGATGATAATTTCTAGTTCCATCCATTTACCTAAGAATTTCTCAAATTCATTATTTTTAATAGCTGAGTAATACTCCATTGTGTAAATGTACCACATTTTTGTATCCATTCCTCTGTTGAAAGACATCTGGGTTCTTTCCAGCTTCTGGTTATTATAAATAAGGCTGCTATGAACATAGTGGAGCATATGTCCTTGTTATATGTTGGAGCATCTTCTGGGTATATGCCCAGGAGTGGTATAGCTGGGTCCTCAGGTAATGCTATGTCCAATTTTCTGAGGAACCACCAGACTGATTTCCAGAGTGGTTGTACCCTGGCTAGGATTTCTTTTGCCCATACTGTCTCACCTTTCTAGGCCATTAATCTGGGATCTACAGTAGTTTCTGTAGTTTTGGATGGTACCATTAACATCAGCAATAGATGAAAGAAGGAGAGAGGTAGATGTGAGAGTTGGTATCACCTTTTATTTTCTCTTCTCTTCACCTTTCCAGGAGTCAGGATAAGTCATCTGCAAGACAAATGGTTCCCTCCTGTCAAAGTCTAGAAGAGTGTAGTTAAAAATGTAATTAATTAAATTTATTCAAAAGACCAACTCCCTAGATCATGAGCTGTTTTTTATTGCCACTAAAAATAAATAGGGCTGAGGAGATGGGCTGGAGGAAAAGAGAACAGTAATGTGGGCGGGACAAAGAGAGACTTGGGGTTTTGCAAACTTGGATGTTGGGCTTATACTTAAGGATTCTTTTCATTGCAAATGATCTTCAACAATCTTTGATACCTTTTGAGAGTGTGAGGAGATTTTTATGATATTAAAAATCTCACTGAAAAATGAGTCTCTCTCTCTCTCTCTCTCTCTCTCTCTCTCTCTCTCTGTGTGTGTGTGTGTGTGTGTGTGTGTATCTGTGTGTGTCTGTGTGTGAAAAAGTTTGTAGAAGAAGGAGTTCTTTGTACATGGAGAGGACTGTGTGTCTTCAGCTTCCTCCTTGACCAGTGGAACATCCCCATTCTCTTCTTCTATCTAAGAGGAATGTAAATCACAACCAAACATCTCCTGCCTAGGACTAATAGACAGGTGGCTGTTCTGGAGGGTTGTATTCTACTAGTCACATTTCCCCCATATACTGTAATCTGTCACTACCAGGATATCCTTTCTCTTCCTGTGGATGTCAAGATAACTCATTGTCCCCTGATCAGGACCAGCCAGCAAAGGGCATACTGGACACCTTTGTAAATTTATTCAGAGATGAAATTTGGAGCTACAGGTAGAGCCTGGGAGTACCTGCTGACCTGTGCATCAGTTGCTTGTTGCTTCACACCTTTATGGTCTTGCCCAGGCACCTATTCCTCTTTTACAAAGGCCAACACCTTTGATCCTTCCTTGGTTCTTCTGCTTCAGTGCTCAGTTAAATCAGTCCTGACCTCCTACACCTTCTTGGCCATCTTCCCCCTAAAGTCCCTGTAATCTGTCAAGAGGCCCTGGTACCTCCCTGCTCAGCCTGCTCTTTCTGACATCTCTAGCCATGTCCTAGAAAGAACACTAATGCTGAGCTTAGGGAAAAGCAGCCAAAGGGTGGTGACTGAAGGATGGGGTAAAACTGTGGAAAATGGAGTGTGAATATTTGTTCAGCCATGGGTGGGCCTGAAGTCAAGAAACCCGGGACTTCATCAAAATGTCAGTGACTATTGACAAAGGATTTCCTGGCTTGACAAATGGGTGTCACTCTCTGTCTCCGAGCTTTACCTTGGAACCATTCAGAGAATACTCAGTGGTTTCAGATTAATTTACTCATCAAAATGTCATTCTGAAAAAGCTGTTTGCTAGTCTCCAGTCTCTCCAACTTTCCTTGCTTTGAGTTGGAGATCTCCCAGTAACAGACACAAGCTTGTAGGGATTCTGGGTAAAAGGGCCTGAGCTGGGGGCTGGGGATGTGGAGAGGGTGGTACTCAGACCCCCTGAAGCCATGGCTATTCTCCCCTATCAAGGCTTACACATCCAGTAGGGCTGCTATCAAAACATTAGCTTGTCACATAAATCTCCCTTAAGGGCAGGCTGGAAGAGAAAAGAGAAACAGGAAAATAAATTTTGACCAGGGAAAAAAAATAAAAGGAACAGTTCCCATGGAAAAGATACACAGTGCATTCAAAGCTCCCCCCCCCCCTTTTTTTTTTCTTGAAAGAAGCAGATATAAGCTCAAAAAGGCGTCGTCTATTAATACTTTTACTTAAACATGCTTGCATGGTTAATGCTCAAGGAAACCAAGTAATGTAATCAAAGCAACAGTGTGGATAAGGTTAGGACCTAAAGGGAGGGAGCTTCTGAGTGGTGGACTCTGCCACAGTATCCCTCTTAGTCACAATCACATGCCAAACGGCACGTCTTTTCAGCCTCTGCTTGCTGTTCTGGAGAAAGAAAACATAAAGCACCCACAAGCTATCTCATTACTTGTTTCACTCTGGGAAGTTCTATCAGCCTCTTGGTAAACGTATTAAGCACATATATCCCTGGAACACAGTCTCGGTACTAGGGTTCATGCTCCCAGGCCTGGTACAGAGGAACTAAATGTTCTGGACATCTTACTTACCTTGAAGAGTTCAGCTTCCTTCCACTTCCATGTGAGAAGTGGGACTAGCAGCCATGTTGAGATCAGGACATGACCATGTCATTTCTTGGCTCTGGAAACTAGTCCTTGCTTAGAGTGGGCAAATTCTAACACTGTGTTTGACATAGCTTAATTTTTACATGCATGAGCACACACACACACACACACACACACACACTCATGGAAAACTCATGTGTGTGTGTTGCATATAAAGAAATAAAGCACTGTAAACAACCTTGAAAGAGGAAACTACAATCAATACACCTGTCCAAACAATTAGAAAGAGATGTTTCTGAGTCTCCTAAATCTCTTTGGCATGTGTTAGATGCATGCTGTCAGGCAGGATGCCATTAAATAGCTTCTAAATAATGCAAAGACAATCAGATGTACAAATAAGCAATTCAATTTGGGTGATTGATTATTGGAATAATGCTCATGCACCCAAGGCAAGACATTTCCAATCACAACTCCATTTCATTTCTCTAGCAGTAATGATCTTTGTATCTTTACAGTGGGAAGAGATCTCATGACAGGGGGTTTGGAGCATGGCTAAGTGAATATTCTTATGTTCTCTGACTGCATGTTTATTTTGCACATAAATCAGGTGTGTTTCCTTTACTTTCTGCCTACAGTGTGGGGAGCTCAGCACCCACATGCTGTAGCCCCCAATAAATATAAAGCCAATGGGTAGACAGCATCCTGGGTTTTAATATAGACAGGCATACATGTACCAGGTAGAACCAAGATCTTGTGGATGACTCTGTATGACTTTGTCTCACCATCTTCTCTTCTTACTGGATACTTTAAAGATTGAAGTTCCTAAATATGCATATTGAGGTCTCTTCACTGCCCTCATTATTTTGAGTTTCATTTCAAAGGGATGTTAATATGGCACTTATTCAGTATGACTCCTTCCCCTAGACTGTCTCTAAGTCTAAGATAGTAACAAAGCGGGCTGATGTGAGCTCTGCAAACCTGGAGGTCTAACTGCTGCTCTCTACCGACTTGTGAATGATGAAGCTACTTCTTCCCATAACCCCCATTCTAGTCAAGGCTTCTGGAAGATGGTTTTGAGGAGACTTCCCCTTTCAGATCTAAAGAGAGAACATTCTCAGGAGTCAACTTATGTCACATTGCTCTGTAGCACAGTCTGACCTATGTCCTTGGTGAGGGTCAGTGCTATGGATAAGCCATTATTATGCTTTCTAAGCTATGAGTTTTCTATCTGAGGAAGAAGAATTCTGCAGCATATTAGTCTTCCAGTGGAATGTTTCACCTGGCATATGGAAGTCTGTCTACTCAGAATGTAGTCCTTGAGCCAGTAGCATAGGACTTCTGGAAGTTAGTCTCAGGCCAAATCCCAGATGTACTGAATCTGGTTTCATCTTAGAAACTTCATCTGAGACTCAAACACATTGCACATTGAAGGGCATTTCTCTAAATCCTATGAGAAGTGTGGTGAAAAAGATTCCGGTTTTCTCCACCAAGTATTTGACTTAGAAGGCAAGTTATTATTATCTATTCACTTACAGTGTTCTGTGACTGTGAAATAGATTAAGTCAATAAAATTAGTATAACAATACCCAGTAGACAAGGTGATAAGTGTTAATAATCTTTCTTCTCTTCTCTGCTTGAAAAAAAAATATGGCTTGTGATGGCTTAGCAGTGTCCAAAGACAGAATAACACTTAGAAGTAGTTTGTATGTTAATCATCAGCTCTGCCATGACATATGTTAGTGTTCATGTCAGCTGGGCTGAGTTTTCTTATGTTTTGACTGACTGCAATGTTTTCACTCTGCAGTGAGAGTAAAACCCAGGGGAGTTCAAACAGAGTGGCTTTTCTCCAAATGCTATTTCCAGACACCTGGGATACCCATCTTTGTTCTTCCAAGTGTACTCAGTTTTATCTCCTGAGGTCATACCTCCTAGTGGGGTATTGTGATTGCTAATCTTGGTTGTTAATTTGACTGCATCTGGAATAAACCAAAACACAAGCTGCTGGTTCCTCCTGCGATTGCTCTTGATAGTATATGTGAAGTAGGAAGACTCACCCTAAAGATGGGCTACACTTTTGGTGCCAGGCAAGATCAAAGCACATAGAAGAAGGGAACTTAGATTTCAGTCAGCTGGCTTTCTCAGTCATTGGCAAGTTCAACTACGTTGTTGCTGCAGCATCCTTCCCCAATACTAGAAGCAAATTCTAAAGCCTTTTCACGTAGGCTGACTGAGAAGGCTAGGCTGATTCCATGACAGGATTCAAATTGGCAGCTAAGGAGACGAAGTCTAAATTTGTTTCCAAGAATTGGGCAATACCAGGCAAGACTAGGCCTCAGAAGCTGCCCTGCCACATGGCCTGAGGCTAGGACAATGGGTCAGCAGCAGTTTCCAGACTTCCTCAGCAATTTCCTCAGTAACAGTTTCCAGACCTCCCCACCAAATTTCCAGCCCTCCACACCCCCTGTAATGGAATGTCCGTAGAGACGGACCCAACAGATTAGCATAGAGGTCACCTATCACAGATTTCCCTAGTGTGCTTTAAATCAGGCCTGCAAGTTCATTTGGTTGTCTCTCTATCTTGGTAATGGGAGACCCCAGCATGCTGGGCTTCTGCAGAATAAAACACACTTTGCATTTACATACTATTTGAATCATGTGCCTTTACATGGTTACTAGCAGCTCTCCAGGAACCCCACCCCCAACCCTGCCCCAGACCTTCAGCACCAGGCACCAGGCTGGGATATTCAGCCTCAGAAACTGACTTGGATTCTTGACCTCTGTATTGTGAGACAGCCATTGTTGGACTACCTAGACTATTCTGTTAGCCTCCCAATAAATCCACTGTTACTACTGTATTCAGTTTACCAGGTCTGTTCGGTTAGAGAACGTTGATCAGTACAGATAGCATCATGGTATCTGATTTATTCAGCTCAACTGCTTTTAAGACTCATTGTAAATACTCTATCTAGGAAGCCCTCCCAGACCTGTACCTCAGTTGAACTTGCTATTCATCCTCTGTGCCCACAAGGCATCAAGATTTTTTAATTGTTTTTCAGCTTTAACTGGTCATTTTCTTTGCGCTCACCAACAAAATAGGCATTTGGTTACCATATGTCCTATCTTAATTGGCTAAGTTCAACCAACACCACAGGTGGCTGTTCACTCTCCATGATATGTCAGGATTTTCCATATTTTCAACAGTTCATTTCTTTGGCTTCCAGCTGCTGTGTATGGAATGGACAAAGCTTCAGTGTAGGGAAGGTAGTGCCCATCTGTCCTTCTCAGGCCCCTTTCTGTGCTGGGCACCTGCCAGTAGCCTTCCACATATGCAGAAAATACACTCTCAGAATTTCTCAAGCCTACATTATTTTTCCTTTAGAGATGTCTGTTTTTTTTCACTTTTAAAATTTCCAAATAGACACCATTTTCTTCCCTCTCTTTACCTTCTCTCAAGAAAACATTTAGTTACAAGTGAATAATACTATACATGTTCCTTTAGCAGGCTAGGTAGCAGCAATGATGACTTTAGCCAAAGGCACTCATTTCTAGCTAGGAACCCTTGGTGTCAGTAAACCAGTAAACTGTTTATTTCTATATTTTTTTTATAGGGATGAGGGGTGTTACCCATGTCTCTGCTGAAAGGCTTTTGCTGTCAACTTGGCTCAAGCTAGAGTTTCCTGGGAAAAGAGAACTCAACTGAAGAATTGCCTTGATCAGATTGACCTCTGGACAATGTCTGTGGGGAATGGTCTTGATTGATGATTGATGTACAAGGTCTTATCGACAGAGGACAGTGCTGTCTCTCAGCAGGGGGGCGTAGACTTTATAAAGAAGGCTGACTGAGCATGACCTCCTGTGTAAGCCAGTCACCTGCACTCCTCCATGGTTTCTGCTCCAGATTCATGCATTGAGTTTCTTCCCTGAGTTGCCTCAATAATAGATTTTGACCAGGAAGTATAAGATAAAATAAACCCTTTCCTACAGATGTTGCTTTGGGTCATGGTATATATCATACAATAGGAAGCAAATTCAAATGCATGCCTCTAATTAGTTAGCATGAGAGTCTTGTTGAAGATATAAGGTTTGCTTCTGGGTAATATGAACATATTGGTAAACATGACAAATGTTATCCTTGTCTTCCTAGAATTTGTATTCTGGCTGGGGGAGACAGGGAATAAACTCACTGTAAAGAGACAAAGTTGACACACACAATGGGAAACATATCTGGAGTAGAGAGATGCAGCAAGGTCAGGGGAGTAGCTGGGATGGCCCTGTAGTGAGGAGCTGGGAAGACCCACCTTTTGAGAGGAGTCTAGACAGTAAGGACAGGAGGGCACATATAAGAAGAATGGGTGGATGGGTGTTCCAGGCAGAGTAAAGAACATTCAAAGGAAAAGGTCATGGCAAGTGAAATGTGCAGAAAATAGGTCAATCTGATCAAAGCAAGTAAAGGGGCTTTCATGTGAAATGAATAATATTGGAGCAGTGGGGAGGGAAGGAGTGGGCTGAAGAGGCTGAGAGTAATAAGAACTCCTGCTAGGACTGGCACAATCTGGGCTGCATTTGTAGAACACTGATGCTTGACACACTGACAGTAGACAGCTGAAGGGACATGGCTGTGAGGAGGGAGACAAGTTTGAAGCTCCCCAAAACCCAATCCTATGCCTGTTAATGACCCACCATTCTAATGACTCTTGCTAACCCCTGAGCACCTTGACAACCATTTAGGTCCTTCCCTTTGGCTTGCAAGCTCTTGTTGACTTAATATATCTTGTGATCTATATATGTACCATTGCTACTGATAGAGTTGATAACATTCTATATCCTGCAATTAATCACAATTATTATTTTATGTTATATATATTATTGTGATTAGAAAAACTACATTCATTTTTAAAAGTAGTAACAAATTTACAAGAACGTTCTGTTATCTCCTTTACGTAAATGATTCATCTATAATAAATGAATCCTTCCATGAGTATCGAATCTGTAAAATGTTTCAGATTTAAAATATTTTTTTCTGGGTCAGTAAATGTCTAGCATTTATCCTTGACCCAGGGAACACTATGGCCTCACCACAGTTTCCTTTTCCTGGAGACTCTACAAGAATATATTTCCTAGCCATACTTGTGGTCGGGATGACATCATGTGATTGAGTTCTTGTCGATAGACTGAACAGATATGAGGTTTCTTTCCTTGCCTAAGAAATAGTGACAGGCATGTGCTCTCTTGCTGCTAAAATCCCCATTTCACTAAAGGCTGGCAACAAAGAGGTTCTATATGTAGAGTTTTAGCTTTGGTATAGGACGATCCTGGAGTCAAGAATGGAAGAAGACATCTCAAGTAAGTTTGATATGATCTGAATTTCATGGAGAATTATTATCATGGGACAGTCTTTTGTTTTAAAAGGCCACTAAACCTTTAGAATTTACCTACTGCAACAATACTGCATATACAGGTATATACAATGACTGATATCTCCATTGTTTTGTGACAACCAGGTAATAGAAACTCCCTGAACCCTAACCTCTAACCTGTAACCTCTAACCCCTAACCCTTAATCACCAACCCCAACCCTAACCCTAACTTTAACCTGTGGTTAGTATGTTCAGCAGGTATGTCTCCATCCATAATATACTCACAACCTTCTACCACATGAGAGCTTGTAAATTTCACTTAGTTAAAATATGCAAGCTTCAGTAGGAAGCACATAGTATTTTGTTATTTGTATGTGAAAAGGACAAATTCATGCATAGTAGCTGTTACCATCCTTTAGGTTAATATGCCATCTGGTACTTTAAAGCCTTTCATTGAATAACTCAATCAGTTCTTATAAGAACTCTCCACAAAGGTGGGTCACCCTATTTCACTAATCAAGATCAGCCCTAGAGCAGCCAAGTGACCCAGCTGAGGTGATATAGTTAGGGCATGTTAGCACAGGGTCTGAAAACCAGGCTTTAGGCTTTAGAACTATTCCTAATTAACTCATGTCAAGACAGATTGGGAAGCTTCTCTAAGCAGATGATTTCTCTGGGAGGAAACATAGGAATCCTCCAGGAACAGGTGTCTCTAGCGAGGGTCCTGAAAAGGTAAAGCAAGATAGGGGACGTGATTTGTTTTTCAACATGTAATTTAGTACTGGTTGATTTATTTAATTGTGTGAGAAATCATGTATTTGCAAACATTTCTTTTTTTTAAAAAAAGAGGGCTAAGATACCAGATCATCTGAATTTTAACATCATGTCTGACAGAGAACAGGTTTTTAGGACCAACTGGCTTCTGATGCCTTGCTGACTCATTCTCAATATGGTGAGAGGAAGTGCAGGCTCTTAGCAAATTTGTCCTTTCCAAGGCCATTGTGGCTTCCCTTCCCTTCCTCTCCCAGCTCCCTGAGCTCTGGCTACACAGAGGGAAACACTGTGCCACTGTCTGAGAGTGTGTTTCTTATTCAATCAGAAGTTTTCACTTGGTTAGAGTTTTGCAATCATGTCATTAAAAGGGTTCTGAACTTCAGACTTGAAGTGAACTCAAGAAAGGTCCTGCCCTTTTAGCTTTCTGGCTGTACATAATTTATGGTTTTTTAATCTTACTGCAAAATGCAAAAGGCATGCAGAAAAGGTTCAGGGCAGGCACACACAGATGTACAACTTCCTGTTCCCCCATCAAACCTTTCTCTCCAGGGAAGGAAGGGCTTTGACTTCTGGATTAGAGCATCTTAATATGGGTCATAGGAAGACAAATGAATAAGCCTGTGGAGGCTAACAACTGTCCTGCCTATTCTTTTAGCTTACCTGTTGTCAGTTGTAGTATTCTCCGCTTGCACCCCTATTTCCTGGACTATTCTCTTGCTGCTCTGCTCTGTCCTCCATCTCCTTGACCCCTAGCCCTTCACTTCCTGTACTGTTATCTCTTCTCTTACTCTCCTGGTCCTGGGAATTCCACTTAAGAATTTAAGAGAGAAAACACGATATCAAGAAGGGATTGTTTGAAATCAAACTATTTTCTACTCCCTGGTTCTACCTTCTTCCAAACTGGTCCCTCTGGGCAAATCACTTTAACCTTGGAAGCAGTGTCTTGACCGTCTGTAAATTAAGGCTAATAATATGTGAACCTCATAGGTGGTATTATAGGTAAATTGCTGCACTGAGATTGAAGAATTCAGTCCTGTGTTTGCACATAGAAAATACTTGGCAAATACTACCATTATTATCGCAGAGCATGGTATTGCATGTAAGGTTATATTCTCAGGGAAAAGGCTGCGTCTGACTCCTTGTTTTGTTGTGCAATAGCTGGACCACTTTCATAGTCACCTTTCCTCTCTAAGGGCATAGTGCCTGTTAGTGGGATAGCTATAAGGATGGCATTTGAGTTCAGGGTTGCTGTGATAGGAAACCAGACACGGTATCAGTGAAAGATTCTGTACAGAGCTGAGTACCTGGAACACCTTCAGTAAACATAGGATTCTGCCATTTGGATTCTCTGCAGAGTGAATGGCAAGAACCAAAGATCAAAGAGATTTCTCTAATTCCCTGAAATTTACTGCATGTAATTATTTAAAAGAAAGATTAAACTAGATTCTTCTTTGCAAATCCAGACCTGGGCTGGATTCATGCATCTTTGGCAATGACTGCTGGCCCCATAGTACTCCATACCCTAGACCCAAGACAGCTATCAAGATAAGGAGTATGCCTTAATTCTGATCTGAGTACCTCCATCTCATTCCCTATTCTGTGGTGGTTTGACCACTCTCAATCTCTCTGCCTGTATCTCAAGCCCTTGTAGGCACTGCAGGTAAGTTGGAAAGGTATAGCTGAACAGGAGAGGGCCTGCATTGGATGGGTTGGGGCTATAGCTAGGTTACTTGAGAGGACCAGAGGCATACGTGTTCTTTAGCTTGGGACATATTCAGTGTCTGTCTGGGAATTGTAGCTTCTGACATGGCCCAGATCTGTTTCTGTGATGTTTGTCAATGAATCCTGAACAAACAGCTCAATACCTCTCAGTCTCAGTTATCCCAGCTATAAAACTGCAAAAGGACAGTGAATTCTTCAGAGACTTGTTGAACCAGTTATTTGGAGCTGGAGACATGGTTTAATTGGTAAAGTCCTTGCCACTCAAGAACCTGAGTTCATCCCCTAGTGCCAAATGAGAAAAATGTTGGGCATATACATTGAGTATATATAATATACTGGGGGAAGCTGAGGCACCTGGAAAGCCAACTTAGCTAAATTAGGAAGCTTCAGTCAGCAAAATCTATGTTCAGTAAAAGACTCTGTTTCAAAGCAACAACAACAACAGAAACTAACTGAGGAAGATGCCTAACAACAACCTTGGCCTCTGTCTTCACATGCAGACATGTACAGGTGTATTCATGCACACATGAACACATAAGTACCCCCATGTCCGTCCCCCCCCCACACACACAATAATTAGAAGAAAAACTGGCTTATTGGATGAAAGGGCATCAGAACCAGTGTAAGTTTAGAGCAGGCAAGGGAAGACTGGACATGCATGGTGATAGAATAAAATGCTTGCATTATGTTAGAATCCAAGGATTCATTTTTTTGTTTTATTTTTTTATATTTTTTTAAAATTTATTTTTTATTTTTTTTCTATTCTGGTTTTATACCATTTTATTACATGTGAGTATTAAGGTCAGTTCTAGGTTGAGGAACTAGCAATGCAATAGATGCAAATAGTCAAGGAACAAGCAAGACAAAAACCACAAATAGTCAAAGAACAAGCAAGGCAATAAATAAAATTCCGTGAACACTCCCATGATCACTGTTTCTAAGGGCTTATCAGAATGACCAAAATATCTGAGCCAACTTTCCTGTCCTAGCCCAAAGTCATTTTCATGCCTGAAACCTACTTCTTTGTTTTAGCCTAATGTCAGATTCCTGCCTGAAGCCCATTTTCCTGTCCTTGGCCCATGTCAGATTCTTGCCAAGCAGCCCCAAAGGCTCTCTGCCTCTCCCCCTTTTTTATTTCATTAACAAGACTGAGCCTGTCTTAGGTCATTCTGACAAGAATGCCTTCCTTACCCATCATGGAATATGCATTATCAAAAGTAATGCACTTATGTCTTTGGTTGGTAAGGCTCTGTGCAGAATCTTACCTGTCCTTGGCTTGCCAGCCTGTTAAATTAATAACTTTGTCTGAGGGTTCATTTTCAGTTTCAAGCCATGTACTTTGGCCACCAACATATTGATGTTGCTAAAGACATACTTTAACATGATGGGCAGGAATAAAAATATTCCCAGGACAAAAAGGACTAGCATGATCAAGCTATATAGGCCATTCTTGAAGCTTGACCAAAATGGAAATACTGACTCAGGCCATGGATAATTTTATCTGCAGTATCTGCAGCATCAAAGCTCAGCAGAGAAACATTCTTTAAATTCATAATCTCACTATACAAAGTTAAAACATCCAGAGAGGTGTTAGAATTATGCCAAATACCTTGTAAGTGTCTTTAAATGTTTTCCTAATTATAGTGACTATCATTGTAAATTTTAGAAATAACACAACTCCATTGGTATTTGGCATGGCACTTGAGATAGCTCCTTACTCTTAAACTCTGAACCTCCTTTTAATAATTCGAGTAGAATAAAGAGCATCAATTTATTGTTCCAAATGCCTATCTAAATCCTCTTGAATACTCAACATATTAGTAACATTTTTCCAACTGATTAACAAAAGTAGCTGTCTTAATGTCTTGAATCAAAGCAAAATAAAAGTTGTAAATAAAATCAATCTCACACAGAAATGATGAGACCCAAAGTCTATTCATTATGATGAACTTCCATTAATTGTACAATGAGTTCCCTTATGGGAACTAGTCAATGAATGATACAGTTGGGATAGAATTGAGATTTATAGTGCAGTGTCCTTGATGTAGTTCAGTTGGGGTGGCCCAGAGAAGGACATTCAGAAAGAAAAAGCTCATAAAGGAAGACAGAGGAGGTAACCAGGGTCTTTAGAATTTTCACCGAATGCACTGACCTTCTGGTGGATGCCACTTCAGCAAGAAGTTAGAACCCAATTTCTATAGTTTGTGGTTCAGTGTTTGGGAGCTCCAAAGGGTTCAGGTTAGTTGACTTTGGTGGTCTTCTTATGGAGTCTCAATCCCCTTCAGTTTCCTCAATTCTTCCTCAAACTCAGGAAGAAGGGATCTTAATTGAAAAAAAAAAAATGCCTCCATGGCATTTGCCTGTACACAAGTCTGTAGAGTATTTTCTTGATGGTTGACATGGGAGAACCCAGCTGACTGTCAGTTGTGCCACTCCTGTGCAGGTAACCCTGGGCTGTATAAGAAAGCAACCTGAGTAAGGCACTAGGTAGCATTCCTCCACGGCTTCTGCTTCTGTTTTGGTCTCTAGATTTCTACTCTGCTTGATTTTCTTCAATGATGGACTGTGGTTTAGAAGCATAAGCCAAGTTTCTTTGGGTCATTGTCTTAGTTAAGGTTTCTTTTATTGCAATGAAACACCATAACCAAAGAGCAAGCTTTAGGGAGGAAAGGATTGATTTAGCTTATACTTTCATGGCATTGTTCATAATCAAAGGAAGTCAGGATATAACACATTGCAGGAACCTGGAGGTAGGAGCTGATGCAGAGGCCATGGAGAGGTGCTGCTTACTGGCTTTCTTCCCCTGAGATAACACCACCCACAATGGGCTGGGGCCTCTCCCATCAATCACTAATTAAGAAAATGAATTACAAGAAGATCTTAAGGAGGCATTTTCTCAACTGAGGTTCCCTCCTTTTAGATAATTCTAGTTTGTATGTCAACTTGACTTAAGACTAGCCAGCATAGTCATGGTGTTTTTTCATAGCAATAGAAACTCTTAAGACATCACTTTTAAAATAGTGTTTCTTTCTTCTATTTTTCCCTGTCTTTAAAAATCTTTTCTTACGTAATATATCCTGATTATAGTTTTTCATCCACTTCTCCTAGTATCCACCACACCTCCTATTCAGATCTACTCACTTTCTGTTTCTCACCAGAAAAGAAATGGCTTCTAGGAGATAATAATAAAATATAACAAGATGCGTAGTACAATCAGATAAAACAAAAACTACCACATTGAAGTTGGACAAGACACCTGAGCCTTATCACCACTACCTAGATCTCTCTGAGAAATTATGCATCAAAGACCCTTTGTCCCTTGGAAAAGTACAGTGGCAAAGGGCAAGGCTCCCAGTACCAAACTATTCAAACACTGGCTCTACTATCCTCAAGGTACATGGCTTTGTGGATGGTGTTAGGTTTCTTTAAGTCTCAGTTCCCTGCTTCAAACTGGAGATATTGATAATACCTATGTCATGGGGCTCTTTGTAGGATCAGTGAAATAACATAGGTGAATTCCCTTGAATACAGGAAAGCTCAACAAAATTAGCTGTAGTTCTCAAAAAAAAAGATATTATTTTTTTTTTAAATGAAGGATACCAACATTTGAAAACCAAGGCATCTTCCTTGATGTCTAGCTTCTCTTAGAAAACATTTCACCATCATGTCTCTGGGTAAATGTGTACTTCGATTCCCTTTGCATTGTACCCTAATCCCCATTGCCCCTCCTTATCCTAGTAAGTGCCTTTATCCCTAAGTTATCTTGCTGGTGTCATGCCTTTTTTGATTCCCTGTTTTTATTTTCTCTTGATGTTGTTTTACACAACCCTGTTATATATTTGGAAATGCCTGTAACACTATTTATTTCTCAGTAGACTGAGTCAGGAGAAGAACAGCCTGAGCTCCAGATATCAAAGAAATAAAAACAACCACCTTCTTTAAAAGTCTGATATAATAATGCTCTCTGTTTCATGCAAGCTATGGTCAAAGGAAGTGAATTATATTATGATACAGGATGCCTAGAAGATCCAGAGGGTTTTTTTTTTCTGTCTCATATTCTCACTGATGAGATCTTTGAAAGAATGACATGGTATTGGCCCAACAGAGCCAAGATTATAGCTATAACCCTGGCCATGTCCTTCTAGCACTCAACCATGAGAGATATGACAATTGATGCCCAAAATGACCACAATCGACTCAGAGAAGGCTGAGAGGAGACTAAGAGACTGCAGTGACAGTGACCTCTGTGTTCTTAGTATCTTTCAAGGGACCTCAAATCAGGGTGATATTTCTGTGCCCAGCATGTTTTGTGCATTAATGCAGGCATTCAGAAGTTCTGAGGTTAGTGGGGGCCTGGAGAGGAGGCTGATGAGAAGGTGCTGTGTAGTGTCATGGGAGTTGGTAAGAGTGAGTCTTGTGTTTTTATTCTCTTCAGATAGCCACAAATCCCTTTCTTTGGAAATGAAAAATTTAAAAGGCAGCTAGAAGATAATGCATACACTAGATCCAAATGTAAAATGCCTCCCTGTCCCTCTGATAAGGCAGCTCCTAGGACAAGCAACAAGGATTACCCAATAATCTTATTATGCAGGGTCTGCCAAGGAAAAAGGGAGGGTCAGTTTTCTGTGTTCAGGAGAAGTCTTATGTTTTACTTTTGTTTCCCAAAGCACTCATCCTACCTCCATGCTGGGTTTTCATCCTTGGGGAGAAATGCATCTTCTTGCTGGTATTTGTTTTTTATCAGGCCAAAGAGCTGTCCTGTTTTCTTTCCACTTAAGCATAGCTCATTACAGCTTCCAACCTCAGGAACTTCTCCAGAGCTGGAATCTGCTACTGGAAGGTGGATTCCATCAAATGAGAAAACCTCTACAGGAAAGAGAAATTGAGTTCCCACATCCAGTCCACATGGATACCCCAGTGGAAGGGAACTTGCCTTTCTATTCTAGGCCAAGCTGATGAAGCACAGGGATGTCATAGCTTTTGTTCAAAGACATGGTACTGGGAGAAGTGAATGTGGCTGGAAAGTGCAGGATGAACATCTGCCTTGGTTGCTCATTTTCTGAGTAACCAAGGAAACCATACCTGTTTCTCAGCTCCAGGATTCCTCTACCCTTTGTGTCAATGAAATTGTGAAACTTCTACAGTTCTATCCATGGTGCATAATTTTGGGAGACTTCACATGTGAGGTCAGCATGGTAGGAATGGTTTGAAGAGGGAGAGATGGATTTAACAAGGTGACGTTGGAGTCTCCTAAGGATGAGAAAAGATACAGATTGTTGTCAGTGAAAAGTAATCAGATCTGATATTTATATTCATGCACAAAACTCAGGGCAACTTATACCTTTGCACTCAACTTCATTTTCTGTTCCAGTGGATGGGAAGAAAATAGACAGTTTAAGAGATTGATAGCACAATTGTTCTGAGTCTCCCAAGTATTTCATTTATATGTGACACCTGAATACAGATTTGTGCTTATGTTACATGAAATCAAGCTTAATGGGTTCATTTCACAAAACTTCTAACTACAGGTGATGACTGAGCAGAGCTGTTGGGACTCTAAGTGAATCCAGTATCATATTGTCATGGGATCACTCAAATATCCTCAGACTCAGATGTTTTTCCTATTGAAGTGCATTGAAGTGCTTAAGATCATAGGAGTGTAATTATCTAAGACTCTATGCCAGGAGTCAGCACACGCTTTCTACAAAGGCCAAGAAGGTAAATATTTTCAATTTTGCAGACCAGGAGGTCTCTGTTGCTATCACTCTGCACTGCTGTAAAAGCATAAAAGCAGCCATAGACAATCCACTTCTAATGGGCTTTGCTAGGTCCCATGCAACTTAACTTACAGAAACAGGTGGCAAGCAGGGCATTCCTTGGGGAACATAGTTACTACCTCCCAGCTAGACCTTGGTAAGTTCAAAAAATATGCTAATAACAAGTCTGGCACTTTGGTTAAACTTGGCCATAGATAGAGACCTAGGCTCAGTCTAAAAAAAAAAAAAAAATTGGAAACAAACAAAACATAAAATTGGCTGTCATGGAAACTGGGTTATATTTTTGGTACACTGGACCACAGAGAAGCCTTAAGAAAGCTACTTAGAATTAAGTCTCTTAGAATTCTTTTCTTAAGAAATAAAGGGAAGATCATATCACAAGTTCATTAAGGCCTTTTCCCAGAATATATAGAAAATTCACTCTCATGTATCTTCCTTGTCTCTCATCATTTATTTGAGTGTGTTTGTTTATGTTTTAGATGGATGTGTGGGAGACCAGCATGGACCTTGTGACAAAATTAATCCTTGAGAGCATGATATGAAGGAGAAAGCTTCTGGGTCTCTACTATTTTATTTATGAATATGAAAACACTGTGCCATAACTGTTTGGTGATCGAGTATGTGGGGTTTTAAACTCCGTCATGGTCTACATTGTGCCCCAGGCCCTGGCATACAGTTCACATGAAGAAAATGTCCCTGTCTCATTGTCAATTGTGAATCTCTAGAAATGAGGAAGAGGCAAAGTGTTGCCAGAAAGATTGTTCACAGCAGCAGCAAGCAGCAGGATTCTACAGAAATTGACTGAAGACAGGGCCAGCGTCAGATTCTTCCTTGGCTGATTCTTGGGCTCAGTTTCTCTTTGTTCATAATTAGAAACTAAGATTTTTATTGAGCCTTTGTTGATAGTCTCCAAAGAAATCTGGGTCATGTGTAAGGAGGATTGAATTATCTTACATTGATTGCAATCCAGATCTTTTAATGGAATGCCAAATGCTAAAACTCCACATTTAATTGTAATTTCCTAATCTTTATTTCTCATGTTTTGAACTTTTTTTTAGAACCAGAGACATATATCATTAGCAAGAGCTGTCTCATCCTCTTGGGATGGAGGAAGACCAGTTTATACAAGGAAACTTGCCCTTAAAGCTTTAGCTTGCTGTGGGTCAAAATTCTACCTGATTGACTTCGTCCATTCAACCATTCCAGCAATATATATCCAGAATAAATATTGCATAGTGACAGTCAGTGCCACATCAACGATACAAAAGAGTCTACTCTTTGTGAACAGGTTAGCCATATATTTGCATATTTAATAATTGGCATACATTTTAAAATGTCACTTAAAAACATTTAAACATTGTCATTCTTTAACCAAAAAAATGGAGGGAGAGTCTCCATAATTTGTCAGAGGGCATGGTGAGAATGACCTTGTTAAGTAAGAAGCTGTGGAGCAGTGAGTGAAGGGATGAGTAGGGTTGTGAAGCACAAGAAAAAGAATTGTGAAAGACATAGGCAGGCAGGAGTTTCTCACATACTGGAACTGAAAATAAGGGATCTAGTGTAGTGTGAGTCTAAAGAATATGTGACATTAGAAACCCATACAGACCTTCTTGGCCAATGTAAAACCTAGGATGTCCTAGCTGGAAAAAAAATTGGAAATTACCATTGTTCCAGTAAAGAATATGACTGGATTTTCCACTTCATGAGAGTCAGTGTGAATGCAGTATAAAATTTTATCAGAAGGGTCCAAGAAGAGCCAAAAGGAGGCGAATTAAGAGGCAAATTAGGAGATCATTGCATCCCAACTGGGAGAATCTTAAGTTTCTTGCTCATTCTTGGGTTTAGGTTTTTTTTTTTTTTTTTTTTTTTTTTTTTTTTTTGTTGTTAATGGAAATTATATTCTTATGCATACCAGGCCAAGTCTTCCTCACTGAGCTATATTTCTAGCTAGTTGTAGAACCTTAGTGTATGTGTATTAGTGATTGTGAAGGTAGAGAAAGATGAATACACGTGTGGGAAAGGAAGTGGGAAGGGAAATGGACAGGACTACATGGCCAGTAGGTGGAGTGTCTCTGTATTTACTCTAGGATGGATGGAGGTGATATTGACTAATACGTAGAGATCTTAAGGCTAAGGAGGAGAGGAGGAAAATGACAGAGAATCTCTCTCTCTCTCTCTCTCTCTCTCTCTCTCTCTCTCTCCCTCTCTCTCTCTATATGTATGTATGTTTTCGGTTATATTTTGTTTGTCCCATGTACTCCAGTATTTTCAGCTTGCACTAGTTAGACAGTTCTTATGACATGATTAAAATTCTTATCTTTCATGGGGATATAGATAGACCTCTTATGAAAGCATTTGCTCCCATTGTCTTCTATATAATTTTTTTCCTTTTATGATTTACTTTATAATTTTTTTGTTTGCATACTTTGAATCCTATGACCATTATCCTGCAGGATGCTCCCAGCAAGTTTCTATACTGCTGTCTCTTTCCCATTGTACAGCCTTCTCTACCACCTCAATGAGTGCCTGCATCTCCTATTGAATAGTCAGTCCTGACTCCCTCCTAACTCTACTTTTGTATGTAATGATGTCATTCATCCTGACCTCTCAATCTTCTGTGTGGAACACTGCTCCAGAGTCCAATGTGACTCAGCGTATGTTCATTAGTTATTAATATATGTCAAGCTTTGATCAATAAACATGTAAGAACTATCAAAAAGTCAGGATTAATCCACTTGGTTAGCCAGTTTCTTCTTGCTCCATTGTCAAAGTCCTGCTCATTCTGTGACTTCAGCCTGACAGGTGAGAACTGAGAAAATGTTTGAAACTCCAATTTTAAAATTATTGCTAAAATTTTATGGGGACATTTTCTGAGTGACCTATGGCTACCACTTCTATGTTCTCTCTCCTTTTCTTTTTATCTGTGACTAATTGGAGTTTTCTGTCATGACTGAATCAATGATAATGACTGCCAGGCCCTTAGAAAATGTCAAAAACTAGACATGATATTAAATTTTACCCAAAGAAATTCTTTGAGCAGGCCTGGGCTTCACTTTTCACCTTTTTTTTGTTTTGTTTTGTTTTTTGAAATTAAAGACTAATTGCTTTATTCCCCCTTCTCTTTCCACCTTTCAACCCTTCCCATATCCCACTTACTTGCTCTCAACTTCATGGCCTCTATTTCTTTAATTGTTGCTACTGTACACAGACAAAACCTCTCCTCACAAATATGTGCACGCGTACACATGTGCACACACACACACACACACACAGAGTCTTGCTCAGTCTATTTACTGTTACTTGTTTTTAATGGATTTCAAGGCTGATCAATTAGTATTAGATAACCCGTTGCAGGGTTTATCCTGGGAAAGACAATTACTTCTGGTCTTATCATTTTGTACTTCTTTGTTTAGGGCTGGGCCCTGTAAGGTTTCTCCTGTCCGTGTTTCTATGTTAGCATGTCTTTTTGTGATGCACTTGTTCAGGTCTTGCTTATGTAGCCAGCGTTAATGTGTCCTGGGTGAAGCTTCCTTGTCATTTCTAAGAGACAAAAATCTTATAACAGGTTCTGTAGGCCTCTGGCAATTACAATTTTTGTACCCCTTCCTCCATGATGTTCCTTGATTCTTAGACACAGGAGTTTTATTGTAAATGTATTGACTGTGACTTGGCACCCCACTGTAAAGGAATCTTTTAAACTCTGGATTTAATTTTTTTCTTGGAGGTTTACAGCCTCTGTCTGTATATGTAGGTCTGCTCCTGAAAAATTCTAGCCTCTGTAAAATATTATCTAGTCCTAGAATGTTTTCAGCCTCTGAGACTTACTATTGAATAAGTTCAATCTTTCCTCATACTTTGTGAATTCTGGCTGGCTGTTCAACTCAGCTGTTCTGGCTCAAAACTCCTTTCCATGCTGACTGATTCAAACTGGCTTATCTCTTTCAGTCTTTCCTGAATTATGCTGCTTGGCCTCACACTGATTTTGGCAATATGGTCTAGTGTTCTGGTTGCTTCTCATCCTCTGGCTTGTTCTGTTTTCACCTGTGTCTAGCTTGTTCTTCTCTGCAACCTGTCTTTATAAAACTGTCCTGGTAAAACTGCCTTCTCTCTTCCTTCTCTCTGGGCATTTCTCTCTTAAATAGTCTCTTTTTCTCTCTGTTCTCATGAAAGTTGAACATATCTTATTCTGTCAAACCTTTCTGTGATCCATCATTTGTTTGTCACTCAATTAGAGATCACTTTCAAACTTGGTTGATTCCTTCTAAAAACTAACTTTACCTTCATTGTTTGGGATTAAAGGTACATACTAAGGGTGTGTATTCCAGGCAAAGGGATTAAAGGTGTGTGCTAAGCCTGCATTGTACCAAAATCTGTAGTTTGAATACTTAGTCCACAGGTGTTGATAGTTTGGTCAGTTTAGAACAGTGAGGTTGATATAAGAACTATGTCTTTGGGGGATGTTGTGAGTTATCCTGGTGTTGTTTGTAATTTTGATGTTAATTTTGTTCCCTCAAGAGGGCCTGCCCTGAGGAGGAGTGGATCATGTACTAAGGTGATTTACTCTGAACCTTTTCTCTATTTTAACTGGTCAAGTAAAGGCTAAAGCCTGTGATTGGGCAGTGGAAGGGAAAGGTGGGGCTGGAGGTTTTAGAGAGTGGGGAAAGAGAGGTAGAAGGAGGAGGAGATGTCAGACAAAGAGGGAGTGGAAGGAAGACAGAGCAGAACCACATGGCCCAGAAAAGCTGGAAGTAGCAAGGGATCTCATAGCTGGGGAATAGAGTAGTGTAGTGGTAAATCTGCCCAAGCTAGGCATGCAGTTTACAAATATTGTAACTGAGTTGGGTGCTTTTGCATGGGCTTATTGAGATTGGAGATTCAGTGTAACAGGAGGAAGGCTTTGAAATATCAAAGTCTTAACATCATTTCTAGTGCATTCTGTTTTCTTTTTGATACTTGAGATACAGCTCTCAGCTGTTCCTGCATTCATATCTGCCCCCTGTTACTACGATTCCTTATCATGGTGCATTCTTATCCCAAATAAACTCTTTCTTCAATAAGTTGCTTTGGCCATAGTGTTTTATCACAGCAATAGAAAATTAACTAATACAGTCTGTCTGTAGTGAAGAGCTCTGTCTTTCCTCGGGGTGAGAGCTATATATGTGGATATGATAAGCATTTAGAATGCAATTAGGAATTATGCTGGTTGAGTAAAGTGGTGGTAGTAAGTTCTTCTCTATGATCAATGCCCTGACTAGAATTGTGAATTTGGGTTAAGTTTCAAGTACCAGGCATGATTTCCTTCCTGTTGAGTGGGCCTTAAGCTCAATTATAGAGCTGTTAGTTACTCAAGATATAAATGCCATTGTTGCAACTTTGGACATGTCTTGCCATGATGGTCGCTGTTGTGGGTAATGGGCGTCATGTTTGAGTAGCCTCTCTTGAAAGCTTACATAACACCTTTTGGTATTATGAAAGCTAGTTCTCGGGGAAGGAGCTTTCAGGTCAAACCCAGCTTAGGTCCTCTGAGTCCAGTACGAAGTGCATGCTGTCTTCGGCAATAGGTCCTCACCTTCTACGTCTGGGAGGCAACTAAGGGGAACAACAATAACATGCTTTGGGAATCTCCTGGGCTCTCCTGATGATCAACTTGAAAAAAGGCTTCTTGTGCCTGGTAATGTTTTTTTGTTAGGTAGTCTGTAGCTCTAGTGAGTAGTATTTTTAGCCCATGTGGTATAACTTAAAAAAAAAAAAAACTATGTGCATGTGTGTGTGCATTTACTTTAAGTAAATATAAATAGTATTTCTTATACCTTTTAGTGTTATTTTTCCTTCTCCTCTCTCCTTCTATATTGACCTCCCATCCCCATCCCAAGTTATACACTCTCCCCATTTTTTTCAATTTTCTCCTTTATATCTCTTGTATCCTGTTATTACCCCTATGGTCCATTATTTCTTATAGAAAACAACTTTCAAATACTTCCATTAGTGGCTTATATAAGGATTCAAGCCCTCCCCTTCTCACTCTGAGGCACACAAACATGAGTTCTTTTCATTCTATCATGTTTTACTCTCTGAGAATGGGCATTGTGTTGCAAAGAAATAGAGCACAGTGGCATATGAAGGGCACAGAAGGAAAAATATACCCTATGGGCATACAAAGGATAGAATGAGAAAGTGCATTAAAATATTATTGAAAGTCCAGATGAACACAGTGAAATCCATCAGCTCAGCAGCCCCAGATTATTTCACTGCATGACACCAAAAATGAACAAGATACTATCCAATTAGCTTTGTGGGTAGTTTTCCACATGACTTTTAGTTAGAATGAGAACATCTGGAGCTGGAAATCAATTGTCCAGAACTTGCTGCTATGCTGATTAATATTTTGTCAAATGGTGCTCCACCAAGGTGTCCCCGGCTGCATCTCTGTTCTCTGAAGGTGGCAGTGCTTTCCTAGCAATGCTGTTCATTTTAGGGGAGCACTCCTAAAGTGAAGGAAGAGGAAGTGATAAAGTGCCCTTGGCATGTCCTTCTGACTGAGACTGTCAACATTCTCTTGGAGGAAGTACTAGAAAACAGGAAAAGGAGCAAAGATGCAGAATGCGTGTGAAATCTCCCTCCAGTGGCCATGTGGTGTGTCTCTGCTTTCTGGCACAAGAGAGTGGGTTCTAGAATGGCTTTGTGTTTTCATGTTGATGCAAGAGCAGAGCATTGGAATGATGACTTCTCTTCAATTGTAGGTTATCTCTGGCTTTGCCATAGCTTCTCCTCCTAGAGAAGTGTTACAAATGTGGGGCAACATCACTACAAACATATGATCCTGCATCTGAGTCACTCGATTTAAAAATGTCTGTTTTCCACTCCCGATTCCAAGAGCAAGACTCAGAGTATAGTGTAGACATAAATACCACAACAAAACACTTTACACTAGTCACTGACTTGATGATTCATTTTGTAGATCCACACTGGTCAATATGGCAGTAACTTAAAATGTGGTTGGTGTGAATTCAGAAGCGCTGCATGGGGGTGGAAGTGCACATTGGATTTTAAATCATTGTACAAAATTACAAAATCACTTCATAATCTTATTATACTAATTGCACAGCAATGCTTTTCTTGTTTCCAAAAAGAACATGAAAATAGAAGGGAATGGAGCTGAGATGAAGAATAGGCTCAGTGAGAGAAGAGAGGCAAGAGAAGGGTGTAGGTCGTTATGATACAAATGTACTGTTTCTATCTATAAATTATCAGAAATAAAAATGAATTAACCCTCTTGAATATATTGAATTAATGTGACATTGCAAATATTCACCTGACTCCCCTTTTATTCTTCCCTCCATTCCTCTCTTGATCTCTTTTCCATCTCCCTTTCTTTTTTCTTCCCTACTTCCTTCCTTCTTTCTTCCTCGTTTTTTTTTTTTTTTCTTTCCACTTGTTCTTTCTGTTTGTGACACAGTCTTTTTGTAGCCCAGTCTGGCTTCAAACTCTTTACATACTCAAGGATGATCCTGAACTTCTGATCTTTTCCTTTTTGTTTCTGTTTCTCAATTGCAGGCATGCCCCAGCATGTCCAGTTTTCTGCAATGCTGCAGATTGAACCCAGAGCTTCATGCATGTTAAGCAAACAAGACTGCCCACTGAGTTACATCCCCAGACCTCTTTAACGTGGCTCGTAGAAATTTAAAAACTATAGGTGTGTCTCATGCTTAAAGACATGTTGTATTTTTATTGGACTCTATTGATGCAAAGTTTCAAATTCCAGTTAACGCTCATTAAATAGCTACTGTGCTATATTACCTAAAGTGCTGATGCTATGTTATTAAGCAGTACCACAAATACTGGGAGTATAAATTTTAATACTCACAGAAGCTCTGGGATCTATGGATTATTGACTTCATTTTCCAGATAAAAACTGAGCCAAGAGGGAAGACATGACTTGAGATATTTATTCATTTCATACAACAATGGCAGAATACCAACTGTGTGCTCTGTATTGTTCAAGTCTTGGAGGAGGTCTTAAATTTGGAGTCATCCTTTTAAAATGGCTTGTTTGAAGCATAGCCACTCCAGGTCCTACTCATTCTAAATCATTTCTTTCCCAACACTGTTTCGCTGAAGTCTCTCAATATCAGAAAGTGGGGTTCCCAGTCACTTTTACCATTTCAACTTCTCTTTAACTAAGAGCTCATTATAAGGGCAAGGCAATTAAATAAAATTAGAATCTGAGCTTGAGTTTGTCTTATTGGTGCTCTTGGCCTATGCAAAGCCTTTCTAGCACAGTTGATACTTTGAGTGTAAAAAGCACAAGTGTCCCAGGCTTGATATTTATATGTGATAGCACCAGGCTAATTTGGGAAGAGTCAAGCCAGTTATAAGAAACTATGCAACTTTGAGATGGGAGATCATGTCTGGAGAATCTGGGTAGACAGACAATGAGTTCTTGTGAGTATCTGCTGGCCTCCATGCAAAGGAAAACAAGCCTGAGAGCAGGATGTGAGCTGGCAAGCAATGAGTAGAGGGTAATGCCATGATTGGTAGACATGGGTTTACAATCTGTGGACCTGCAATATGTGGAGGCATCTGAACATTTCAGGATCTCAAACCTGAAGAAAGGCCTATTTAGTTATAAAGAGTTATATGTTTAACCACCCAAAATGCTAAGTCACTCGCCAACTAGTGTCATGGTTTGAATGTGACATTTTCCTCACAGGAACTTACATTTGAACACTTGTTCCCCAGATGGTGGCACTGTTTTGGGAGGTGTGGAGTGTGTGCCACTATGGCCTAGTTGGTGGAAATGGGACACTGTGGTTAGACTTTGAAGATAATGTCTGCTTCTAGATCTGGGCTGAGCTTTCAGCTTCCTGATCTTCCAAAATGTGAAGGAATCTGGCTAATCTACTCATGCCATCATTAGTGTATATGGTGTGTGTGTGCATGTGTGTACACATGTGCGTGTATGCATTGAGAGCAGGGGGAGGTGCAGGTGCCCATGCATAAGTGGAAATCAGAAGTTGTTATCAGTAATGTTCTGTTCCTCTCCTCTCCTCTCTCCCTCTCTCTCTGTCTTTCTGTCTCTGTCTCTGTCTCTGTCTGTCTCTGTCTATCTCTGTCTCTCTGTCTGTCTCTGTCTGTCTCTGTCTCTGTCTCTGTCTCTGTCTGTCTCTGTCTATCTCTGTCTCTCTGTCTGTCTCTGTCTGTCTCTGTCTCTGTCTCTGTCTCTGTCTGTCTCTCTGTCTCTCTGTCTCTCTGTCTCTCTCTCTCTCTCTCTCTGTCTCTCTCTCTCTCTCTCTCTCTCTCTCTCTCTCTCTCTCTCTCTCTCAAAGAGGGTCTTTCACGGAACCTGGAACTTGAACTTTCTTTTTCCTTTTGTTTTTTTATAAACTACTTGGCCAATGAAGTTCTGGAACCTGCCTATTTTTGTCTTTCAGATTCTGGGGATGCAGATGAAGTCTGTAAGGTTTTGCTTTTATGTGTGCTGGAGATAGGAGTGCAGATCATCATACTTATGGAACAAATACTTTACCTACTTAGCCATTTCCCTAACCCAAACATTATCAACTGAAAGTACATTAGACACACCAGGCCTACTGGATATGCAAGCTTACAACATAGCGCTCTGGAGTGTCAGTTGTTCAACTTCACATATGGCTGTCTGGAACTAAAAACCCACAGCTTAGCATCTTGAAAGGTTTTCCTACTATATTCTCCACCAAACTGGGACAAAAGAAAACATCATTCAACATAAGGTTTCTATGATGTGTCACTTTTATACAGCCACCAAGTGAAACTTAGAGGCCACCTGGATATTATAAACTAGTCATGAGAGTGAGCATGACTATAGTATATTTCTATACTCTCTGGGCTGGACCAATTCAGAGATTTCTGGATGTGCTTAGGGCGAAGGGATAAGCTACGTGTTTTACTTATGGGAGAAAGGTCCTATTAGAAATCAATCCACCAGTGTGTTACCTAGTCATAAAAATGGGAACAGAGTATGTGAAGAGCTTGTTTTCATCTTGCTTTACCTCTGACTGCTCCAGAAAAGAAGATACTAGGGCCACTGAAGAGCTGGTGTCTGATCCTGTGAGCACAAAATTGAAAGTATCTTCTTTCTAGAGCCAGTATTACCAGAATATGGAGGGTAGAATCTTATTTCATACTGTTTCCCTAAACCTGGTACTCCTATGCCTTTGATGATTTAGACTCTAGGTCTCCAACTGCTGCTTTCGCCCTGGATTGCCTGCTGCCTGACTGTACTTAGGGGTTGGGGATAAGGTGGCATGGAATCAACTCTGGGAGCAGGTGAGAACACCACAACAAGCTCATAATTACTAATCCTCTTGGGGGAGCATCCTTTTTACCCTTCATTCACATCCCATTGGTCCCAAGTAAGCATGTTTTCCAAGTGGCAGTTCCTGATTGGCTGGCATTGTCTGAGTCACCAATCTTTAGGTTTTCAGGCAGTCTTCGGTTAGGTCCTCATGCAGGAGTTACCTCTATGGCTTTGTGGCCCCTGTCATTTATGAGGAGGCAGCCACACTTGTTTCTCCTACACCCAACTGCACATTCTTCTTCCTGAACACCTGCCAAGCTGACTGCATATGGTGATTTGAATGAGATGTGTCTTATATCCTTTGGCATTTAAATACTTGGTCCCCAGTTTGTGACACTGTTTTGGGAGTCTTACAAAGTATGTCCTTACTGGAGGAAAACACCACTTGAGTAAGTCTTTGATGCTTATAAAAAATCATCAGTACACTCTCATGAACAAATGAAAGATATTTTCTTCACCCCCTCCCCACACCAGTTTCATCATTTGTATAGGGAGCTTGTATTTGTTCATTCTTTAATAAATCAATGATCTTGATTTGCTTTTGTATACCTGAAGTGGCCATGTGGCCTCAATTGTTTTTGATTGGCACTTTTCTCTTGCTAGATGGGAGACATGTTTTGTTCTGACCTAGTCTGTATCTCTCTCTCTCTCTCTCTCTCTCTCTCTCTCTCTCTCTCTCTCTCCCTCCTTCCCTCCCTCCCTCTCTCTCTCTCTCTCTCTATCTCTCTCTCTCTCTCTCTCTCTCTCTCTCTCTCTCTCTCTCTCTCTCTCTCTCTCTCTCTCTCTGTGTGTGTGTGTGTGTGTGTGTGTGTGTGTGTGTGTGTGTGTGTGTGTATTTTTTGAAATGGGAGCCACTGAAATATGCATCTAGTAGGTGTCTTGATACTAATGCACTATGGTTATTTTGATTCTTGTTGTTGCCTGTGTTCTTTCTCAGACATATTTAAGGACTTTAGTGTGAGAAGTGGTTCAAGACAAATTAGCTGTGCTAGTTTCCATGGTGATTATTTTGGATTTGCAATTTTATGTGTGTGCCAAATCATATATTCTCATAGGACATTTCAAGACCTTTATCAGGACCAACATTTATGGAAGACTGCTATGATTGCAGTGACCATTTTTACTGTTGGTTTATGATCACATCAAAGCCAAACAGTAATTATCAAGGCAAAGGAAGAAAGAATGGTAGTGGATTAAAGCATGATAGATGTTTCTCATCCAAGTGATGCCACTGCCCTGTGCATTAGGAATGGTCTTACAGTAGTTTACAAAGAAAAAAAAACACAAATAATGGAAAAATTGAATCATCACAGAGTCTACATCAGTATCAGCATGCTAAAATCAAAATAATTTATTTCATAGCCACCAGGACCACATTCATATTGCAAGCTGAAATTTAGTTTTTTAGCAAAATAATCTTATTTATTATATTAAACTCATGACATTAATTTAAATATTACTGGCTTTGTTTGTATTCGATTTATGACCTTGTTTTGATTTTATCATCGTGTAAAAGTTCAGAGCATAAGGAATATAGTTTTGGTTTATGTCTCTCCATATTTTAGTGTGTCGGGGGTAAAGGAGAAAAATATAAATATCCACTGATTCTTCCTATCAATGGTTTCCAGATTCTATCCAAGCATCTGCTTTCTTTGTGGCTGTCTCTCTTGGTGTTCCCTCCTTGAAACCAATATTGGGAATTAGAAGTCTCCTGCAT
Organism: Arvicanthis niloticus; assembly: GCF_011762505.2. Lineage (NCBI taxonomy): Eukaryota > Metazoa > Chordata > Mammalia > Rodentia > Muridae > Arvicanthis > Arvicanthis niloticus. The sequence goes on along the minus strand of NC_047658.1, from coordinate 49,708,270 downwards.
TTAGGTCATTGAGTGCGTGCAAATTTTGTACAGGAATTTCATTCTGTAGAGACTGAGTTTGTGGACTATTTTTACTATTATTGAGTTGGGTAAATTTTCAAAGCTTTTCACTGCAGAAAGGCTTATGGGTTGGTCAAGATTGCTAATAGCAGCTTATCAAGGCACTAGGAGTGTTTTCTCTTTAATGAAACATTGTAACAAAACTCAGAATGGGCATCAGAGGTATAGTAAGGTCTCACTGGTGATGCAACTTGGGCCTGAACCAAGGGCTGCATGTCTATCCACATGACATTCTTGTGCTGCCACTCAAAGCTCTGTAGTACAGGTCCATGCTGTAGAGAAGCAGCCAGAACAGGGAATAAAATGCCAGACTATAGACTCTATTCTCAAGGCCTAAAGAATACCAAGGTTCTGTGATACTCAAAGCAATAAAACAAAAGCTGGTTGATAGACCTCTGTAACTGACGTGCTGGATTTCAAAACATTAACACAATCAGAAGGTGTACAATCAATGCAATTTACATTAAATACTGTAGGAGAAACAAAAGTAATTTTAACTTGACAATTAAATAACACATGTGCTAACACCTGTTTGAAATCCAGATCCTGCCCCAACCTTATCTCTTGCTAATATAACATCATAGAGAACTGCAGATAACTTCCAAATATGTCTCTGAAAATGTCCAGAACTAGACTTCCAAATGAAGACTGTTATTTCCAATATTGGATTGATTTCTAGACCAGTTCATGATTGAGTCTGAATAACTGGTCACATTTAATAACCATACAAGACTCATTATACCTTCTCTTTTTGATTCTCTGTTTCACAAGGTCTAAAAACTTGAGGCAAGGCAGCTTTCCTATTAGGGGTATAGGTAAGCAATGGTGGGTTGGGAACATGTCCAATACAGCTTCTTAGTCACCATTGTCAGGGCACTCTGCAAGCTCATTCTTTGTCCTGGCATTAACATGTCTCACCCATCGCTCTAGCAGCCACCATGCTCCTTCATCATCCTGCAGAAAAAACACAAACATGCCCTCTTCCCCATATCTAATACCTGATTGGGATCATGCCTTATGCCAGTAAGTGGATCCTTCCCTTTCACCTGTGCATAAGTGTACCTAGTTGTAGAGTGCCATAGACACTCAGCAGAAAGTTCCTTGGCATCCAATATTTTTTAAAATAATTAAAATAAAAAGAACATGATTTAAATAAATTTGTGGTGTACGGGGATATATCTCCCTCTTTTTTAATTTTATGAAGATATTGTTTTAAAGTTCCATGGGCCCCTTCCACAGTCTCTTGTCTTTGACAATTATAAGGAATACCAGTAATATGGGTAATGTTAAATTGCTGCCCAAAATTCTTAAATGTTCAACTGAAATAGCTAGTTCCATTATCTGTTTTGTTTGTTTTTCCTTTTATGTTTTGTTTCTTTATTATTGAATACTTTATTTATCTACATTTCAGATGGTATCCCCTTTCCCCATTCCTCCCCCAGAAATCTCTTATCCCATCCTCCCTCCTCCTATTTCTATGAGGGTATGCTCCCACCCATCCACCCACTCCCACCTCTCCCCCCTCAAATTTCCCCCTCAATGGGGCATCCAACCTTCAAGGGACCAAGGCCTCCTCTCCCACTGATGCCCAACAAGTCCATCCTTCTCTATATATACAGGTGGAGATATGGGTCCCTCCATGTGTGTTCCCAGGCTAGCTGTTTAGACCCTGGGAGCTCTGGTTGGTTGGTATTGTTGCTCTCCCCATGGGGCCACAAGCTCCTTCAACTCCTTCAGTCTAACTCTTTCACTGGGGACATTGTGATCAGTTTGATGGTTAGCTGGGAGCATCCACCTGCCTCTCTATATATCAGGTTCTGGCAGTGCCTTTCAGGAAACAAATATATGAGGCTCCTGTCAGCATGCACTTCCAGACATCCACAACAGTGTTTGTATATGGTGATTGCACTTGAGATGGATCCCCGACTGCCCCTGGTATTAGTCATGGGAATGATGATGATTCTACTTGGAGCATTGTATCAACTTCTGGCTGCATAGACCATGTAGTCCATGTACAGATGACAGTCCATGTACTGCACTTCTGAGGTTTAGGTACTTTTAGATAGAAGGAAGACTGGAGGACTGTAAGGACAGTAGGCAGGTAAGCAATGTCAGCCCAATGCACAGAGAACATATCTTTCCCTTTCACAGTGTAAGTATCTCAATTTTACCTCCAAAGGATTTTGGGATGAATGACTATCCCACTATTCCTGAGTGATCTGAGCCTGGTCTTGGACATTATTTTGTAAGTCTTGAATATCAGAAGGATTTCTCATAACAGAGACCTTCCAACCTTCTCTCCTGTAGAATTTTTGAACCTTTATTCAGTTGCCTGTTGAGCACCTGGAATCTTCACTCTGCAGGGGGCCTATATGCTTCTCCTCTTACGTTTGGTCTCTGTGTACCAGGAACAACTTACAATTAGGATGAATCAAAATGACTCCAGACATGGCTTTATATCACATGGAGATACTGAAAAAAAAAATCTTTTCTGACTGAAAACCAGTGATGGAGCACTGAAATGTTTCTATTGGAAAAAAAGTTTCATCTGTTTGCTTCTTTAAGTAGCTTCTTCCTTTGTGTGGTTATGTTTAGGCAAAGATCATTTCAATTTCCTAAATAGATTAATATTAAAAACCAAAATTAATGTTGCTTTCTCTAATATATCTACAGTTGGTTATATTCTAATTCAGTCCTCTAAAGTGTCAGGGATAGAATCTAGTAAAATTCAAGTTTATTGGATACCTATTAAGTATATATACCACGTTATCTCTGTTTATTACAATTTATTACTTCTACAATTCAGAGATCAATATATCTATTTTACAGATGAAAACATTGAGGATCAAAGTAATTACAAGGCAAGATGAACTAAAATTTCAGCACGGATGGCTACTGTTCTGAAGTGACCGTAGCCATCTCATTTCTGCAAATTCTCCTTGAAGGTCCTGCTGAAGTTTCTCACTGCACAACTCTGGGACAACGTGAGGCAGTGCTCCTGCTACCTCTGAAGCTACCACACACAGAGACAGCCTTTCAGCATGCTGTCAGCCAAGTGCCCAGGGGGTCTGTACCCCTGCTACATGGCAAGTACCCAGGTGCCCTGAGGTGCTGCTAGATTGCTGACCTAGAGGTAGTAGGTGTCTTTTTGGATTCCCATGAAACCCGAGAACCTCTTTTAAGCACTATGGCTATTGGCCCGACTTCTTCCACTTGTCTTGTTTGAGTTGTGACTGTGATAAAACCCCTCTCCTTCAGGGAGCAAGGTGGCCAGATGCTGAGCTCAAGATGCTAGAACATTCTGAGATGTTGTACCCGCACAGGCCCTATTTTGTAATCTCCCTCCCACTAATGGGTTTATCTTTTCCAGTTCTTTGTAATCCTTGTCTCTTTGGAGGTTGTGACAGTACTGTAAATTTAGACACTTACCTATGAAGTTCCCAGCAGAAGCCTCGCTAGTCTATTTTAAATGTCCTCAAAGGTACCTATTTGGAAAGGAAATGCAATCTTCTGCAGTTAATCGTTCTATTTACATCTCATTTCCCTGTCCACTTTAGACTGAATTATTTTTGCCCAAAATAATGATATGACACCTAGAGTTGGCTGTGAGAAACGGGCAAGTGATTTCAGCAATGGCGTCTTTGTCATTTCAGTTTCATTTGTCATCTCATTTCATTGCTGATTTTGTTCTTTATCCCCACCCGCCTCCCAGTGCCATACCTCTGGCAGAATTCATCATTCTCTATAGTTTTTATCTTAAAAAATAATAATTTGTAACTGAGATTACTGTTCAGTATGCCTGCTAATTTCCTTAATACCCTGGAGCTGTGTCATCAGGATGTCTTGATTTGTACACGTTTACACCCAATCTTGCTTTTATCTAGATTTTGACAATAGCAAATTGGGTAAAAATTTCATTACTTTTCTTAATTACTCTGACTTCTTTCCTTTATTTCCCCTTGATGAAGACAAATTTCGGAACTGGGCTCACTCTCTCAGATGTTGTTGAGCTTCTTCCGTCCTTATAACCCAAGTGAAGTTTTCATGAAAAGCTCCTTCACGGTTTTTCTTTCCAAAGGTAGAGAAAGCTTAATTCTTACCTTTAGACATTTTATCTTTTAATTTCTCGTTCCCTTTTCCTTTTCTTTCTTAAGTCTGACATAAAGTCTTAGCAGGCAACCCAGGTTTAGACTTGTACTCCTGACCCAGCCTCCCAAGTGCTGAGGTTACAGACATAAACCACAATGGGCAGGTAGACTTTTAATTTTGCTAGAACTAAAGTCATCCTATAAACACAGCACATAGAACTCTGAGACAGGAGATTGCCATGAGTTAAAAGCCAGCATAGGCTACACAGGGAGAACTCGTTTCAGTGACTTATTGAGAGATGATTAGAGGATCAGTGAATATATCAGCTCTGTTCAGAGAGGCTGACCCTTGGAGTGGGTAGCAATTAGCACGATATGCACGAGTGGCACCAAACAGAAGAAAGGAAGCCACGAAATGCTTAGCACTAAATGGGGAACATGTATCACACTCTTCCCTGGAAGGCTCAGAGATCTTCATAGGGAGGCTCAGAAAGATTGTATTAGCCAGAAGTGGTAGATTGCTATATATAGTGTTTTATGGGCACAACAGGGAACTCATACATATGAACTCATAGCAGTTGTGATAGCATACACAGACCTGTGCAAACTCAACCCAGACCAAATCCCAGCTCAGAGGCTGGCACGAAACTTCCATTAGCTGAGGAGCTATTGGCATTTGATACCTTCTGAGAGATGGAGAGGCCGTTTCCTTTAATGCGACACCTGGTAGAATGACCACACTTCAGGTCAGGCTCTGCTCCTGAGAGCATGGACAACAGTAATTGGGCTAATGGGTTTTTTAAAAAAAGGAAAAAAAAATCCCTTAAAGTTAGATGGCCAAGGAGAGGGGGGAGAGTATAGAAATAGGAAGACTTAGCAGAATAGATGAATATGATCAACAAATATAAAATTCTCAAATAATTAATAAAAAGACTAATTTAAAAATTTTAGCTTTTGAGAACACACAACAGTGTGTATTTATATCATTTCCACACATCCATCTTCCTTCTTGCTATTCTTCGCATTAATCCTTCAGACTCTCAAGCTCATGAACGCTTCTTTTTAAATGTGTGTGTGTGTGTGTATGTGTATGTGTGTGTGTGTGTGTATGTGTGTGTGTGAATACAGTCTTTCGAGACCATTGGGTCTTGCTGATGTGTGCATTGTTTATGTTGACCACTTGAGATTGGACAATACATGAAGGATCTTGTCCCTGGAAAGTAACAAGCCTCCCCCTCTGGGAAGACACTAATTAGCTGCCTATAGCTCTTTATTTAAGGCTACGCTCCTGTGACATTTCCTTGATCCACACTGCCATGTCAACTGGTATTTGTGCTGTACAAGTGTTGCTCAAATGACCAATATTCTAGAGTTTTCATAGGTCTAGCTTTTTTGTCAGCACTTAGAAAGGTGTACAGTGCCAGGCATGAGTTCTTTTTTATTGAGCAGGCCTTAAATCCAGTTAAAACTGATGGCTGTGGTTGCCCCCAAGATATAAGTGCCACTTTTGTACATTGGAAATGCATGCTTGTCAATGTAGAATTTACAGCTTGGCAGAACCACTGATTGCTTTTCTTCTTTGGAAATGTACATAGCATCTTCAGACACGATAAGAGTTATTTCTAGGCAGATAAGTTTCAGCTCAGTTTCTCTAAGCCCTGTGTTACAAGTGTGTGGTATCCTTAGTAATAAAGTCTAACTTTCAAGTTCTGGGAGACAACCAAGGACAATAGCAATAACCTTTCTTACTTTGGGAGAATCTTCAATTCAGTGACTCAAAGGAAGGGTTCCCATTGCTGGGTATTGAGGTTTTTTTGTTAGATAATCTATTGCTCTTGGGGTAACATTATCTGTCCAAGTAGTATAACTTCATTCCAATGGCATAGTTGCCGAACACAGACACACACTCAAACCCCACACAACAGAGAGAGAGAGAGAGAGAGAGAGAGAGAGAGAGAGAGAGAGAGAGAGAGAGAGAGGGGGGGGGGGGAGAAAGGAGAGGGAAGGAGAGGGAGGGAGAGAGAACAAGAACAGTACATTAAGGATATTTGAAAGATATTATTGAATAAAGAAGTTAAGATGAACAAGAATATTAAAAACTGACAAGTTGCCTTTCTGTTCTTTCTTCCCATATGTATTTTTCTTTCTATATACTTGAAGCATGTTTCCTGATATGGCTGCATTGATTTAATCAGGCAGCATTGATGAGAGACAGTCAGTGTCCAAGTGCACCACAGTTATCAATACTATACTTAGGACTCTAGCTTCCAAAATAACCTTGTTCCATTTCTGTATGTTTTGAGTTTTCATTTTGTTGATATTTTTAATTCTAAAGCCATTTAGAGTTTCTTTTTAAGCACCTCTGTTCTTCTCCTCTTTGCAAAAGCATCATATCAGAAATGGAGGAGGTATATACATCTTTCCCAGACTTGAGTGAATTTTGAGTTCTAGTAATCTAAAAATCATCCTCATTGATTGTTCAGAGATAAGTATTATATAATAGATGAAGATAAGGTCTCCTTGTGCTAAATCAAGTATTTCTGAAAACACTGGTTTTCATTATGATTATATGCCTGTGTTCTCTCTCTCTTTCTCTCTCTCTCTCTCTCTCTCTCTCTCTCTCTCTCTCTCTCTCTCTCTCTCTGTGTGTGTTTGGAAAGACAGGCTTATACTACCTGTTGTTCACATCTGTATGATATCATCAATCTTGGCTAATTCCACTCACAAGTTCCAAACATCTGCAGGCTTGTGGTTCATGAGCACAACTCCAGATCCTTACAGTTTTCCTTCCTTCTGGTTCTCATCGCTGAGCTTGGCAGTGGTGCAGGCACAGCCTTGGTGATTCCTCTTGTAAACTGAGCCTTGTGGTGCAGACCTGTTACTGAAGTAAGCACTAGAAATTGGATCATAGGTCTCAGTGGAAAGTTGTTGGACAGGCCCCAGACTGTGTTATGAAACAAATCTCTGTTTCCAGGGTGGGACAGCTGGGTCATTGAATGATGTGTGTGTTACATGGATGCATATAAGCACCACAAAAATAAAACGGCTTTCTGGGAAAGCCAGTGTTCCAAATTTGAGAATGAGTTATTGAGGGGTAGATGGTGTTTCATGGGTGGGTTATGTATTGGAGAAAGTCTAATTGTTTTCCCAACTGAGGCCATTTATTTACCCCTAGGGACCTAGTTCTGTATTTTAAGCTGAGGAATAGGAGTTTATGGTTTGTAATGATGACGGCTGTTGGTGAAGACCCTGAATCCCATTTCCCCAAATGATAGTGTTACTACTTTCTCTTCCTCAACTGAATTCTTGCATGGGGTGCTTGTTTTTTTTTTTTGGGGGGGCTTTTAAATCCCATTCAATCACCCTGGATCCTGATATCTGAGGGTCTGCTGTTTGTTCACTGCCCTCCCTTCCCAGGAATGATTGGCCAACTCCTTGGCTCTTTTATAGGCCATCCTTTGTCAGTGATCATTTCTGCCTAGCTGGTTAAGTCTTACAATTGATGCCCTCTAAACAAGCAAACAGACTATTGAATACTCAGAGTCCCTAACTTTTTCTTTGTATCTCACATCAGACTATATCACAAGAAAGAGGTCTGTATGGGTTTAACTTAGAAATACAAAAATTCAAATAGATTCTGTTGTTATCACCTGGAGCTGATTTTACCCCATAGGAAGGATTCAGCCATATTTTCTGCTCCTTCAATTTCATAAATGACAAAAAAAAAAAAAAAAACCCAAAAAACCCATACTACTGGCCCCTTATGAATTAAGGTCAGGCTTTCTAATAACTATCATGTAAAGAACTAGATAGACCCAATAATTAAAATTATCTTTTAATAAGCAAGCATAGCATTCTCTCTCTCTCTCTCTCTCTCTCTCTCTCTCTCTCTCTCTCTCTTTCTCTCTCTCTGTGTATGTGTGTGTGTGTGGGGTGTGTGTGTGTGTGTGTGTGTGGTGTGTGTGTGTGTGTGTGTGTGTGTAGCCCATTTACTTTCTTCTATCCGTTGTACTGAGCATTGATCAATGTAAATGTACAGGAAGCAACAGACATATGCTGTGAAATGCCAAATAGAAATTTTCTGTTGAAGCAAGATGTCCTAACATGAAATTTCCCATATATGCACTAATGGTACAGACATTTTGTGGGAAGATATGTGGACTAAGAGTAGGAATAGACTCCAGGAATACAAAATTAACATCATGATCTCTCCTGACAAAGAGACTAGTACAGGAGCCCAGTGAGTAGCTACAAGATTATAGTGTGGTCTTACTAGGGCTGAACAGAAAAGAGACAGGAAGAGCATTATTGTTCAGAACTGTTTTCTTTCCACGAAGGGAAATTCTGAGCAAAGTTTTAGAGAATGTTTAGGTAAGAGTGGTATCTTCCAGCTGGAGCAATCATGGGGAAGCCTGGACTAAGGCAATATCTGTTAGTGTTCTCCAGGAAATCAGAACCAATTATATATAGAAAGATATATAAGGGCAAGTTATTAGGGAGATGGTGCACTGAACTGTGGCAACCAAGAAGCCCCCCAACACTCTATCTGCAAGCTGTAGAACTAGGAAAGCCTGTATAACTCATTGCATATGTCAAGACCGTGTGTGTGTGTGTGTGTGTGTGTGTGTGTGTGTATACTAGCAGTATCAGAATCATTGGGGAGCTTATTAAAATGCAAGTACTAGAGTTAGCTCCAGATCTACTTACTCAGATACTCTAGGCTTCCTGGTGGTACCAGCAGCATTAATTTAAGGAAGGCAGGCAGAGGTGCTGGTGTAGGTTTTGGGTCCTGAAGACTAGAACATCTCCAGCTCTTTAGGAGAATGTGAGTGTGTGGTTCCTTGGCATTTTTCTTGTACTTGGGCTGTCATGAGATCAGTTGATACCCACTCTCACTGGTGAGAATGGTTTTTCTCTATTCAGCTTCCTCATTCAAACAGTAAGCTTTTTAGGCACACTCAGGAAGAATTTTCTGCAAGTCACCCATATATTTTCAAACAGGGTTAAATGATCTCAAACAGTCACTTAACTGGGCTGCCTTCCCTGTACATTCATTGATACTTAGAACTGGGCTTTGGGCTTGACAAGGTGAGAATTACTATGGATGCAAACACAAGGCAGAGTTTAAAACAACAGCATACATTAGTACCAGGGGTGGAACTGATTCTAGTTGTCAGGTGCAGTAGATTCATTCATGAATACATTCCATTTATTCATTACTACACTCACATATTCAGGAAGTATTTTTATATATCTAGACAGCATGTAAGTGTAAATTTCTGTTCCAGTGCAAATTCTAGTTAAACAATCTAAGCTCCATATACCTTAGTTTGGTTATGAAATAGAAAAATAAAACATAATAGTTCCCCTTCTTGGGGCCTCTTGTGAAAATTAAATGAGCTAATATTTATTATTCAATAAAGGTATGCAGTGTCAAATTCATTGCAGGCAGCATACCCATCCCAACTATGGCTATCATCGACAGCACCATCTTTATTGAGTTCTCATCTCTCCTGAATATACAGTTTTTTTCTTGAGCTTCTACATTGCCAATCATGCAGTGGTAAGGTACATACATACATACATACATACAGGCACAGACTCAGACTATATGTATATATGTACATATATAAAGGCACAGATATGTATATATATACATATATAGACACAATATATGTATATATCATATATACTTAGAATATCACATATATTATATATAATATTAAAATATAATATATAGAATATTTTATATACTATAGTGTATAATAATATATAATATAATCATAGAACGTTATGCACATATAATATTTCTGTGTCATATATACAGAAACATAATATTCTTTGTGTCATTTGCCTGTTCTTAGCAAACAGGACCTGAACAAAACAGACTGCTTGCTCAGCTTTTGTTTGATATGATCCCTCTTTCCTTCCCTGTGAGGTGCTAAGAGGTAGGGAGGAGTCTGTTTCACTGTAGGCTCATTTGCACCTCTTCAGTCCCTGTTCCCTTTAAGGGAAGTCAAACTGAAGCACACATAATACTGGCGTACAGGAAAGCAGTGAAACTTCACTAAATGTCATGCCCACTCTGCTGCACAGAGTGGGCAGTGACCACAGTACACCACCCTTGACATAAGTTCTCTCTAGGCAGGAGCCTTGGCAGGTTAGGCTGGGGCTAATGCTGGTAGACTGCAGGGATCACTGCTCAAACTGGCTCCTGTATGCTATAAATGTATTCCAGATTTGCTAGCAGAGCTGGCTAGTCTGAACCCTTCCTGTGCACAGGGGGATAATGAGGGCTCCAGACACATTATCATGCTCACAGATGGTGGGATGTCACGTGTTTGGCAATTCTTACTTAAGAAAGACTCAGTGGTGTTGTCCTTCTGTGTTTCAGCTGGGACATGTCTGAGAACTTGCTAGAATGTTCTTATAGGTATACAGATCACTTTTCTAACACCTTTATGAATGCTTGCACTTTGAATGCATGCATTGTCCTTGAGCACATGAGAATTCTCTCTTTCTTCCCCTCATCCCCCCTACACAGTGTCAAACCAACATATTTGACCAAAACATCTTAATGACGTTGTACCAGATCACATTATAATCTACTGATGAAGCGATGGAGGGAGGAGTTCTAGGAGCAGAAATATCAGGTTCTCTGTGACCCCTTTTCAGAGTTTCTAGAGAAAGAAATTAGAAAACTAAAAGCTATTAACTTATCTCTTGGGATACTCATGCTCTTTGGAGTGTTGGCCATCTATCTAAAGCTGTTTCCTCAGGCTGTAGCACCCGCTGGGATAATCTTGAGAGCTTTCTCAAGTCAATACTGCTGGCTCCACCCAGGGAAGGCTAGAATGTCTGAATAATTAGGTCTGGAATTGACCACTGTAGTATTTGCATTTTTACAAGTTCCCAGGTGATTCTGATGCTGCTAGCTCATGGTCCATTGATCTAGAAAATATATGCAGCTCTGGAGTAGGTCAGTAAAGGAAACTATGAATGTTGATCACCTCTTTAGTGGGGAAAACCAGATAATATATAAGGACCAGGAAAATCTCAGCTGCCAGACAAGAACAACAGAGGTGCCAAAACTTCATCCACCATTTTAATCAGATCAGCCTTTGTATTGATCTCTCTTGACATATGGATATTCTCCAAGAACAGGCACAACATTCTAGATAGTAATTCATTCTCTCTATGATGTCCCATTATGAATATGGCACATGGTCCATAATAGGTTGTAACCTGTCTGCTGAGTGTAAGATTTCTTTTCCTCCTAGATAATGTGGATGTGATTGGTCAGCCCAGAAGATATTTATTATTCACAAGAAAAATTAGATGTCAGGAAGCAAACACTAAGCTATCAAAAGATGCATCTTTGTTCATATCACTTCCTATCCTCATACCTTATTGTTCTTAGGCTACTGAAATGCCACCAGCTTTGAACCAGCAAGACACATATTGTTGAAACTCTAAGACTATTTTTGGCTTAAGTATACTGGATTGACCATAGAGATCCTGGTGGAAAGGTTTATGAAGAGAATCATGCCTGTCAGACTAAAAGGTTTACATGCAGTTCAGAGAAATGAACCATGGAAAGACTGAGCTGAGCAAGGAAGAAAATTCATACAATCCATCCTTGATGATGCTCATTAATTTTACCCAAACCTAAAATTATAATCTCAGGTTTGGAGAACAAATCATAAGATGAATTTTTTATTGGATATTTTATTTATTTAGATTTCAACTGTTATTCCCTTTCCTGATTTTCCCTTCACAAACCCCTATCCATTTCCTCTTGCCTTGATTCTATAAGGGTGCTCCCCCACCCACCCCCCAACTCTTGCATCACTGCCCTAACATTCCTCTACACTGGGGCATTGAGCTTTCACAGGACCAAGGGGCTCCCCTCCCACTGATGTCAGATAAGGCCATTTTCATCTACATATGCAGCTGGAGCCATGGGTCCCTCCATGTGTATTCTGGTTGATGGTTTAGTCCCTGGGAGCTCTGGGGAGGTCTGTTTGGTTGATATTGTTGTTCTTCCTATGGGGTAGTAAACCCTTTCAGCTCCTTCAGTCCTTCACCTAACTCCTCCATCAGGGTCCCCATGCTCAGTCTGATATTTGACAGCAAGCATCCACATCTGTATTGGTCAGGCTGTGGCAGAGTCAATGGAAGTGTAGGATACTTTTACTGTCCTACAAACGTACATTCATTAACTCTGTGAAAAGCCTAAACTCAGACAGAGCCATGGCCTTCCGTATGGAAAGGTGATGTCTTCAGGACAAAAGACATTACCTTTAATGTCAAAAGAATCTCAGTACCTGGACAAAAGATGGTAATAAAATAAAACTTGGTAGACTCAACTAAGTGGGAGGCATCTGAGGGCAAGCAGTGGCAAACAGAAGTAATTAAATAGGTTTGTAATTCCTGGGAGGACTTTTAACAAAACAGCTACTCGGTGAATTAGACCTGAATATTCTCATTTTGATGATAATGAAATAAGTTCTGATGAGTGTACAGTTCAAATTTCAAGGACAAAGAAGTGATGGAAGTGAGCATCAAATGCAGGTGTTTGGGATTCTGAAGCCCACGCTTATTGTGCCATTGTAGGGCACCATTGCTGCCCTTGATAACACAAAGAAGGCCACTGTTTATACCCCTCCAACCAATTACAGTAAAAGATCAAATATGAGAGAGCAGAACCCCAAGGAAAGTATAATGGGCGGGGCAAATTCAGATCAGGACAGCAGAGAAAGTTTCCATCCAGAGATCTCAAATTTGATGAAGATTTTAATGAAAGAGATTGTATTTGAGATGATTTGGGGGGTTGATTGAATCTGGTTTTGATTGATAGCACCAGCAAGGAGTGGAGAACTAGGAATGCAGGTGATGAGAACCTGGAGAGGAAATGCATCCAGGTAGGACATCCTGGCTCAACCATGGATTGTGTGACAGATGAGAGGAGAGTTTACAAAGTTTACTAGGCAGGAAACAATTTTGGAAGATTATGTCAAAGCTATTGAGAGAGAGATGAGAGGGGGAGGGAGGGAGGGAGAGAGAGAGAGAGAGAGAGAGAGAGAGAGAGAGAGAGAGAGAGAGAGAGAGATTGACTATTGACTGTTCTATAGGTAAAGTGGAGATAGTGTCTATGCTGGTACAAGAAAATAGCATTCTGAGCTGAGCTGATGGAAGACTCGAATAAACAGTGAGGGAAGTGGATGAGTTCTGATCTGAGAATGAGGCCCACTGAGAGGCTGCATAAATAATTTTGGGTTTTAATTAGGATGAGATCCCTCTTGAATTCTTGAGTAACATCAGACATAAAGAGGAAATAAAGCCAGTGCTGCCAAATGCTAGGAAGAAATATGCAAAGGAGCAAGTGAATTGAGGATCTTAGTGCACTCAGGGTCGGCAGTTACCGGATGGATTTTCGGAGCTTTCTCTTGTACAACGAGTTCTTTACCGATAGAAAATTATCACAAGGCTTGGGTTATGGTCATGATAGCTTGTTTCGAAACATACTGCAGACCCTTGGATCCAAGGACAGTGACTCAGCCACAGAGAAGATAAGGTCACAATAGCCCTCCTAAGACTGACAGTAAAGTTCTAGACAGCTGAGCTGGCCTGGTGTGGCCTTAATTAACTCACTGCTGGCTTTATCTAGCTTCACTGATTACCTTGCTTGCATAATTCAGTTTCTATGCCAATCCAGATGGGAAACATGTCTTCTCCAACATCTTGGTTGACTAAGTCTTATAGAGTGTATGACATACCTCATGGTTGTGGCAAAGTGGATGATGGATGGCAAAGGACTTTTAAATGTGACAAACATTAATCACATATCTAATACATACTGAGAGTTGCTTTGGAGCACTTTCATGTACAGATTCATTTTAATCCTCAAAGTAACCCCCACGCTGGGAATTTGTTTCTGGATGTACAAACTTCTGCGTGGGAATTTTGAGAGGTTAAGTCACTTTCTCAAGGTCATGGAATTGACAATAAAGCCTCCCACTTCCAACCTCCCTGTTGTTTCTGCTATATGGAGCAGCTTCCCAAACTCCTCTCCTTTCATGAAGAAGCATTCCAGAAATGGAGAGCAAAGTAGCAGGCATCCTTATTAACTGGGGCCACAGCTCCCACAACACCAGGAGGCCTCCTCATGGAAGAACATTGTGTATCTTGCCAGTTTCTTCTAAACTTGTGCCTTAGAACAGATGTCAGGAGATTTTTCCATAAAGTGGTAGGTGGGAAGGACTTTAAACTTTATGGACCATCTGTCTTTGTGACAGCTGCTCAGCTCTACTACTGTAATGACAAAGCAGCTATAATGGAGAAGTAGATGAGCATGTCTGTGTTCTAATAAAACTTTATTTGTAAAAGTATAACATAGGGTGCATTCTGTCCATGGACCAAATCTGGCCTGTGCAATTCTGTTTCACAACAAAGGATGGCTTGGGTTTAGCTTCTCACAGGAAAATATAAGGAACATTGTTTTCCTAAAATCTGGATGTTGAAAGATGATCTGAGTGGGAAAACTGAGGTACAGAATATAAACTGATAGTGGAATTCTGAGTTTTATTTCCTGAACATTTATTTGACTTTAAATACTTAGAGTATTTAAGATGCTCTAAATTAGATGTTTACATTGAATGATTTTGAATAGTCACAAATAATTTGACTATATGGATTTTAAGAAAGTTTGAAAACCCTCCAGTTTGTATATGTAGGTTTCCCAACCCTCATTAGTTGGGGCTAAGTAAAGACTGTTCCCATTATGTAGGCTGGGTAAGTGTTGTAGATTGCTTCAGACTTCACATGCTTTTCTTCTTATATTCACTTTATATGTTATTTGAGTTTGCAATATGTTTTAAGGATATTTTATTTTTGTGTGTGGCGTATACATATGTGTGTGCTTGTGTGTGTGCTTTGTTTTTGGGAAATATATATATATATATATATATATATATATATATATATGCAAACACATATACATACATACACACACACACACATATATATATATATATGTATATATATCAGCCAATATACACACACATCTATCTCTATCTCTATCTCCTATCTATCTATCTATCTATCTATCTATCTATCTATCTATCTATCTATCTTTCCCACAAAATATATCAGCCAGTTCCTTAGCCATTCCCCATCTCTGTTTGTTTGTTTTGAGAAGGACTTTCTCACTGAATCTGGAGCTTATACATTAAACCAGACTGGTCGACCAGCAACTTTCAACACTCTTCCTGCCTTTGGTACCAAGTTCTAAGGTTCAAGATGCACATTGCCACTTCTGCCTTTTTCCATGGATCCTGGAACTCAGGTCCTCATGTTGGTATGACAAGTACTTTACAAATTGAGCCATCTCCATTGCCCTTAGAATACTTGTTTCTTAAATAAATTCTGTTGTGTATATTTTAAGTAGACAACATGATGTTATGAGATACATATAGATAGGAAAATGGTTACCATAGTGAAACAAATTAACATATCCACCATGAATATTTTAGAAAGCACAGTCAAACACACAAATAGAAAATAAAGTATTATGTACCAGGGGTGGCAATGTTGTCAGAGGAAGAAATGGAGAGATGGAATACAAAACATCCAAAGCAGCAAGCAAGGATACTTTCTTTGTCCACAGTATTAAAGGCCAATCCCAGGTGGCTCTCAGATATCCATATAATTTTCTCTTATTGCTTTGCTAAGGCTATGACTGACCTCAGTATGACAGCATGATGGAGTGGTAGTAATGGGGAAACATGATCCTGATGAAAAGGTTCCTTTTAGAGCAGAGGGAGAAGGAAAAGTCAGGGTGTATATATGTCATACTTTAGAAAGACTCAGTAATAAATACTACAGAAGCTTGCTTAGAGTAAGTAGGCTGAAAGGAAGCATCTAGTCAACTGAATCCACACTGGGCTGGGTAGAGTAGGGCTTCTACTAGCTAAGTTAGTACAGCATGTACATACATCAGGACCTCCATCCAGGCTTCTCCATCTCTTTCCCTTCTCCATCTTTCCCCTGTTTCAATTTCCCTTTTTGCTAGGTGTGAATATGTTTGGTTGTACACTAGCAGATATGAAATATCTTAATAATGTGTTGCCAGTGGTTGGGTAAATACTTTCTTATCCACACCAACATTCCTCCATCTCCTCAGCCTTCCCTTTGCTTGGGCTTACTTCTCAGAGGATGCTGCCTCTTCTTACCTATGCTCACCTGTCACTTGTTTGTTATCTGATTCTCTCCCAGGCATCCTTTTTTCCCCTTCTATCTTGCTCCCAAACCTGCTCTTAGTTTCCTGATCAAAAAAGAAGGAGCACTAACCTTTCTCTATAAGGAAAAGTCCTGTTTCTGTTGGTTTACTCCTGCTTCCTTCATCCTCAGGCACCCTAAAGGCAAGGAGCCAGGCTTGCCTGTCAACAGTGCTCTCCTGTTCTTTACCTTATCCTGGATGTTGCCTACCATTGTCCCAAATCTGTGCTTCTTAGACCTCTGCATGCTGCAGTCATAAGCATCCTATAGCTCTTCTGCAGGTGGCAAATTGTTGGATAATATTCTAAAGACATTAAAATAATAATGATTTGAAATTGATGCTAATTATGCATGCATTATCTCATGGATTCCTCTTGATTTTCTTTTTAGAGTAAATGGTACAGACCTTATTTGTTGGCAGGGAAATGGATACTGGGAAGGAATAAATGAGCCAGGGCTTTGGGCAACAACATAGCTCAGCTCCTTTCATTCCAAGCCGTACCTATTCTGCTTGTTATGTCAGTTACTCTATTATAGTTTCTCTCCTTTCCCCACAATGACCACTTCTCTGTCTCATTTTTTGAATGTAGTCTTCCTCCCCAGACTTTGTCTTTAGAATCTCTTTTTTAGACAAGCTCCTAAGGTCCTGCTTCTAAGGAGAACTTATAATATCTGTTCTGTCATGCATGTTTTTGAACTAGATCTTTTCCCTTCTTTGGCATCATATTCTTTGTATGAAATAGAAGATAGTTGTGAAGTTGAGGTATGATTAAACTACAGACCCAATCTTAAATGAGACGAGGTAGTTTAGAGTACATTTTAAACCAAAATCAATACAAAAACATGTGGGATGATAAATGAGTTCCTTAAGGCTGAAGCATGATGTCAGTGTGCAAGAGTATCAGTGGATATCTATATTCTAGCAGTAAATATTCTCAAAATGGAATTAAGAAAGGTTTATTTTGCAATGACATTATAAAGGACTAAGATACTTAGGAATAAACTTAAAAGAATAAACTTACATGGTGATTCAGAAAACATTATTAAATAGATTAAGGATATAAACAAATGGAGAGACACATAATGTTCAGGGATAAGATGATTTAATACTGCTATGTGTTCTAGTCTCAGAATTAATATACAATATCACATAATACTTACAAAATAACAACTACATGAATTCTTTTTTAGGTACTAACAAGTGAATTGTTAAATTTAAAAATTTATTTTGAGTTGCATGATACCCAAAATAACACAATCTTAAACAACAACAAAAACCATAACATTGGAGAGTTTATGTTTCTTGATTTTTGAACTTGTGATAACAATAAGAATCACATGATGGCATAAAGTTAGCTTTGGAAATCAGTGGGATAGATTTTATAGCTTAGAAATATACTCATGAATCTATAGCTATTGCCTTTCAGTTGGTTAAAGAGCTGTGACTCAACAAAAGACACTCAGACAACTCAACATCCTTATGAAACCTATGAACTTGGGCCTCAGAAGATATATAAAATTTAACTATAAACAGATTAAAATTAGCATAGCAGCTAAAAACTCTATTATAACATTTCTTAGGAGAAATGTTAGTGATGGGGTAATTCGGTGGTTTAGCTATAATAGCAAAAGAGCAAGTAACAAAAGAAGAAACAGATGAACTTGTCAAAATGGCTTTATTGAAAGTAAAAGGACAGCTCAGTAATAGAGCAAGATGAGGTATTATAAACCACCCTTGGGATGGTGCAGTTTGAATCTGAAATATCCTTCATAAGAGGATTGTTAAAACACTTGGCTGTCTACTGATGGTGCAGTTTGGGAAGGCTATGGACTCTTTAGAGCTGGAACCTGGCTAGAGGATGTGGGACACTTAGGTGAGACTTCAGCCTTTATAGCCTGGTTCCACTTTCCATTCCCTGCTCTCTTCTTTCAAAAGCAATGTGTCCAGGCAGTTTCCCTGCTCCTGTCTTTCTGACCCTAGCGCTGCTAATCAAGACGTGATTAGGGATCTACATCAAATATTATATTTCTTAAAAGCACACGTTAGTAAAAAATGGGCAGTTTATCTGAATAGACATCCCTTCACAAAATATTCAAATAAGCAGTGAGCACATCGAAAGACATTTAGCATCAGTAGCCATTTAAAAAGGCCTCCCCACACATATATAGCAGATGTGCAGTTTGGTTTTCATGTGGGTCCTGAACAACTGGAGCTGGGGCTATCCCAAAAGCTATTGCTTGACCATGGGACGTGTTCTTCTAGTTGCCTTGTCTGGCCTCAGTGGGAGAGGATGCACCTAGCCCAGCAGAGATTTTATATACCATGGTGAGGGGATATCCAGGGGGCCCACCCTCTCATAGGAGCAAGGGATGGGGGAGGATTGTGGGAGGAGGTGACAAGGATGAGGGAAATGAATGGGATACAAAGTGAATAATACAAAATGCAAATCAAAAACTATAATGAGACCCTTGATCATAGCAAGTGTTGAAGATGTGTAGAAGTTGCAGACAGGAATGTACAGTGAGTGCAGTAGCGCCTGTTCTCAGTATTTCTTTAAAAACTGAACCCTATCAACGTTTATAGGAGTACTATTTACAATGAACTGAAGAAATAACAACTTTGATGCCCATTTAATGATAAACAGGCAGCAGATTTAATGCCATATATATATATATATATATATATATATATATATATATGAAAATTATTTGGCAATAAAAGTTAATGAAGTTCTGATATATGCTACAGAATAGATAATCAGAGGAAGCAATAGATTAAGTTAAAAGAAAGAGCATGCATAGTAGAATTGCACTGAAATAAATTAGCAAGACTACGTAAATCTTACATAGCAAGACAGATAGGTAGATGCTTAAGTCCAAGGGTTTGGGAGAGTAGAGAGTGAATGGTAATGGGCTCTATGTTGTTTTTGCCTAATAAAATATGTCACAGGTACATAGCTCCATGACATCCTACTGAGTGCTGACTGGCACATTTTAAATGGATGAGCTAACTGTATAGCATGAGACTTACATATCACAGAAGCAGTTTACAGTGTACCACATTGCATAAGGTACATGTGTTGTGATCAAATACCCAATGAAAGGCAACTTAAGGGAGGAAAGGTTTATTTTAGCTCATAGTTCAAGGGCCACAATCCCTCCTGGTGAGGCAGGTATAGTGGCAAGAAGGTAGGGTAGCTGGTTACATTGTGTGTGGACTAAGGACACAGGGTTTCAAGTTACTTATTCCTTTTAATTTAGTGTAGCATCCTGGCCTAGAGGATGGTGCTACCCACAAAGATCATGGACCTTTATCCTCAGCTAGGCCTTCTAGAAACACTCTTACAGAAATGCCCAGGGATATGTTTCTATATTGATCCTAAGCATAGTTAAATTCACATTTAAGCTTAGCCACCCCACACATAAAGGTTATTATAATGATTAAATTAGCACTATTAAGAATTTATCATGGTATTATGTGGAACACGGAGTACCAGCTATCTTTCTTCAAGACTACAGTGGATTTCTTGGGAACTGTCTCTACTTCTGGTCAAGAATGCATGCTAATTGTGTTGTCTTAAATAAAGGGGCTACCGTTGAGCTCGCCAGGCTGCTGCTCCACAGCTATGGGATATTGAATGCATGTTCTGAATTTCTCTAAGTTCCCCTTTTCACACAAAGAGAACAATACTGTCTGAACAGAGCTAAGCACACATAGATGGAGAAGGCTTTGGCATGGAGGCTGTACATTGTACCTATCCAATGCTTGTTATTCTCATCTCTCAGTTTGGAAACACATCTCCAGCTCTTCCATGTGGAGACAGCTGTAGGCTCCATTGTGGACTGTGTGGATAATTACGAGTACAGACGGGGTTAGCCCGACATGGCCCTTCTCGCCATGGGCTGTGTTTGATGCTGGAAGCTCTCAGGACCGAAGAAAGGGTCCCACAAGTAATTGAAGAGTTTTCTCAGTGGACTGCCTCTTCCATAAAAGAGTAATTGAGCGGACACTGTGGAGTGGGTTTCAAAGCCTATAACCTAATCTTCCAGAAGACACTGAGGGTTAAGACAACCGATTTTCCCTGGGAGGAGTGCTGAGGTGGGGCAAGAAATTGATTCCAGTTTTAGTCTTGTCTTTGTTCAATCAGTGGAAAATGTGATCTGAAAGAAACTGTTATTCAGCTTCCACTCCTACTAAGTGAGGTTTAAACTCTTCCCTGCTCCCGCCCTAGCCTCTTTCATCCTGGGAGAGCAACTGTTTTGAAACACTTTTAATCGTTTGACCTATGTGGAAAGAAGACCTCAAATTGAAAACAAGTGTTCATTATCATCGTTATTGTTCTCTAGCCTTAACTTCTGTAATTTGGTGGTCTGTATAATTATAGAATAAAGACATAATTATTTAGCTTCTGCCTGAATTTCATTTGGATGTAAGTACAGTGTTGTTGCATAATAACCTGGAAAAGTCTGTATTTAATTGGGTTGGGTTATTCCTCGACTCACCCCCTGGATCCAGGACATCCTGTTTGACAAGGACCATTTTTCAGTTTCTGAGACTCTGTTCTAAGATGTCAGGCTTTATGCTGGATGGTGGTGGTACACATCTTTAAACCCAGCACTCTGAAGGCAGAAGCAGGCAGATCTCTGAATTTGAGATCAACCCGGTCTACAGAACAAGCCCCAGGACAGCCAGGTTACACAGGAAAACGTGTCTCACAAAAGAAAGAAAGAAAGAAAGAAAGAAAGAAAGAAAGAAAGAAAGAAAGAAAAAAAAGAAAGAAAGAAAGAAAGAAAGGGAGGGAGGGGGGGAAGGAGGGAGGGAGAGGGGGAGGGAGGGAGGGAGGGAGGGAGGGAGGGAGGGAGGGAAGAAGGAAGAAAAAAGGAAAAAAGATGTCAGGCCTTATTATTTTCAGTAATTGAGATGAAAAGAAGAGGGACCTATGGCACCTAAATCCATCATGGTTGGCACTCTATAAGCTTCCATATGTAGATTTAGGGGTCAGATAATATCTGTGCCATTATACATTCAATATATGCATATCAAGTGTACATGCGCTGGATACTGTTGCATGTTCTAGCAATTCATCATTAGAAAAAAATTAAATACAATCCCTCTATAGGTGCATTTTTATTTTCATGTGTGTGTGTGCATGTGCAAGTGCGTGCGTGCGTGCGTGCGTGCGTGCGTGCGTGTGTGTGCGTGTGTGTGTGTCAGTGTGTCTGTGTGTGAGATGGGGATGGACAAGATACGGAATAGCAAAACAAGTAGCATTTTGTATGGTAATAAATGCTACAGAGAAAGATAAAACAGGAAATGAAAATGAGATAAATCACTGTAAAGGCCACCTTTAATTACAGATATGAAACTATGAGGGTTACCGCAAGAATGATGCAAATGCATTCCAGTAGAAAAATGGAAAATGAGGATCCTCTGGGACTGGATTGTCCTCTAAGCCAGGGTGAGTGTAATAAACTGAGCCAAGATGCACTACTGGGCACAAGAGCAGCGGATGAGGACAGACTGAGGATTACAGGGGTTGGTAAACCATGGACTATGGGCCAAATGTGAGTTGCTGTGTAGTTTTGTTAATAAAGTTTTATTGACATATGGTGATGCTCCTTTGTTTTTGTATTCTTTATGGCTGCTGTAAAGTTATAACATCAAGTTCAGGGATTATGACAGAGACTGAGAAACAAAAATCCTACAAGCCTAAAATATTTACTAGCTGACATTTATAAGAATGTTTTCTCGGCCCTGGAACAGGACATCACTGCATCATCTCATGCCAGCATCCTGCAGACAGTGAGGTGGAGAAGCTTAGCACAGGTCCTCAGAGTGCCAGTTGTGTAGTATAGGAGAGTGGTAGGTAGGCTTATAGCAGACAGCTATAGCAGTTCTGTGATCTCAGGCCTTCCTCTGAAGTTTCAGAATGAAAGACATTATTTGGAAAAGAGATTTTCATCATTTACAAAAACAAACCTATTCATCTACTGTAACCTAAGAAATACAGCCCAGACTTAATATTTATCCAAACTGAGTGCTTAAATGTTCTAAAATGCATTTATAGAAATAATCTTAGAAATGTTATTTGTAATAGCCTCCAAATGAGAAGAAATCTAAATATACACAAACATTTGAATTAACAATCAGCTATGATGTATTCATATAGTACAGTAGTATATCACAATTAATTGGAATGTATTTCCAATATACAAGTGCATAAATGAATCTTATCAGTATAGTTTTGATGGAGAATATAGTCAGACACAGACACAAGAGATTATATGTATCATATAACATGATATTTATTAATCTAGATCATAATTTCATTTGGGTAATGTTCAAGAGCAGGTAAAACTGACGAATTTAGAAGAGAGGATTTCACTGGTTATCTAACCAGAACAGGCTTGTGACAGACTTCTGGACAGCTAGTCAAATCTTGATCTGAGTATAGTTACATGGACACATATACAGAAGTGAAAAATTTGTGGAACTTTTCATTTCAGGTTAGTTTGATTTATGCAAATTGTATATATTAAAATGTAAAATGTGGATATATAAATACACACATATATACATATATATGTATATATGTATGTACACACACACATATTACCATGGAGGGTTGTATTTATACTACAATATACAGGAAATAAAGCTGCCAACCTTCAGATAAGGCCAGATATTTCATATTGGAATCAGAGTATCACTTAAAGAGCCATGTTCTCCCAGAACAGATCAGAGTTAAGAACTAAACTATCTTTGTAGAAGAAGGAGTCTGAAGAACGAGGCTTGCTTGGCATTCAAGTGGTAGCAAGGCTGGTGGTCCAATCCCTCTTTCCTGCCTCGTCTCCTGACTTCCACTCCACTCTTTGATTTCTTTACATGTTTCATTTTCATTTTTGCTGTGATTATGCCTTTCCACCTAAAAATTTCTGGTTGGCTCTTTTTATTGCATGGAAATATAATTTGCATAGCATAAAATCTCTTTTTTATCATGTTTTTTTTGACACATTCCTATGTGCAACTAAACTACAGCAATTGCAGATTACTTTGATAACCTTGTAAAGAACCTGGATACATTACTCGTCTCTCTGATTTCTCCCTTTCCCTACTTCTACCATTTTCCCATGAATTTGCCTGCAGTAGACATTTCACACAAATCAAGTTGTAGAATACGAGGCCAGTTTTAGTTTTTAGTTTTTTTTCCTTAGTGTATCTTCAAGGTCCACTCCTTTTGTAGTATGACTGAATAGTAGTTCTTTTTATAAATGCACTTTATTTTGCTTAGCCATGCATTGTATGATAGACCTTGGGTTATACCTACTTTCATAACAGTGATGCTTCTATGAAGAACTATGTCCAAGATCTTGTACAGGTGCATGTTCTTAATCTTCTGGTGTATGTACCTAGAAGTAGCGTTGACAGAATTTGGTAACTTGAAGTCAGTTTGGGTTGGGCAAAGGATATACTGATGTCTACAATGTCTGCAGGATCCATGCTCTCTCTATCAGTGTACGTGCATGTGTGTGTGTATTTGTGTGTATATGGGGGTGTTCTAATGTCAGTCCCCACCCAAACTTATTTTTTTTTAATTATAGCCATTCTAGTAGAGATAAAGTAGACCTTGTTGTGATTTTGTTTCCCTAATTACTAATCATCAAGGTTGTATCTGTGTACCATGTTTTAAAAATGTGGCAAATATCTTCGAACTTTGTTTGTACTTTCCAAATTTATTTTGGTTACTCTGGAGTCCATATTTATTTTTGGAACAAACATATTAACTTTTCAAAAACATAGGTGAGGAGTTTGATAAACTATATTGATTTGTTGAGCTATTTTGACGCAACTGTACGCCACCAATATTAATCCTTCCAATCTATGAACATGGGAAGTTATTCCCATTGATATGGATCTCAAGATTTTTCTCTCATTTTCCTGAAATTATCAGTGTCCCCACATTTTGTTTTATTAATTATTATTGTCATTTTTTTCTGCATTATAGCAAATTGGAATTATTTTCTCCTTTCATCTTTAGATTAAACCTAGATAATTAAATTTCATGTTTAAATTAATTCTATGTAACAAAATGTAACCAGTTTTATTAATTTTATTAATTTTATAGCCAGTGTGTTTTATAGCTTTTTGAAGGTGGCTTTTAGAAAAGGGGAAATGATTAGGCATAAAAGTTTATGCATAATGTTGTTGAATTTCCTAATGTAGTTATCTTTACCAGTTGTCTTTATGTATTCATGTGAATTCAAAGTACCCTGTAGTGTTTTTTTTTTTTTCTTTTTTCATTAGAGTCAAAGGAATCTCCCAATACTATGTACAACAGCTCTCAGTTTTCTTTCACATGCAGGTATATTAATTTATTCTTGGTCTTGATTTTTTACAGTTTATCATTTGACAATGCTCAGAGAGTAAAGCTATATGAGAGGGGCATTGTTTGCATTCTTTCTTCCACTTTCCTCATGTGCTGCCAGGAGAGTGGTTTCAACTTAGTTAGCTTTCAAGGCTAAAACACAGTGGGCAAGAGGACGGTGTGACAAGGTAAATGGCTGTTGAGAACCTCACTAGCCCCACGTTCTGGCGGCCAAAAATGTCGCGGCCTGAGCAAAATATTGAGGCCCGGGCTGCCCCGCGTTTGGCGGCCACTGTGTCCTGGCCCAAGCTGCCGCTCCGGTCCTCGGGTCGGGGTTTAGCAAGAGAGAGAGTGAGGATGGACTCGAAGAATGGAGGGAGACCAGACAGAGTGTGATTCAATCCCGTTTATTCTTCAGTCTCTCTTTTTCTCTCCAAGTCTCAAGTCCTAAGTTCCTAGTCCCTAGTGCCTCCAAGTTCCAAGTTGGAAGTTACTTCTTCCAAGTTCTCTTCCAAGTGCCTGCTACCTAATGCCTAATTCCTACTCCAAGTTGTACTCCAAGTTGTACTCTCTGAAGTATCTGATTCTCTCATCTGCCTCTGCTTTTTATATGTCTCACTTCTAAGCCATGCCTTTTGGTCATACCTTTAATCATGCCCTTAGGTCTTGTCTCTAAATCTGATCTCTACACTTCTAAGTCATACTCTTAAATTACATACCTTTAATCTCACACACCCAAGGTATCTAAACCAAGATTATCAGAGTGTGCTCAGCTGTTGTAGGCTATTGTAATTCAAGTCTCATGTTAGGGTATATGGCTCAAGATGGCTGCAAAGCTGATAGCTGCTTTCTGCTAAAAGTTGGCCCCCAACAAATGGCCACAATGCTTCCTGTTCTTAATGAGATTTTAATTTGTTTTTGCATAAATGCTGATCATCTTGTTGCATGCCTTTGGTTATTCCCCTAAGTTCTACACCAGTCACTTGACCCCTCCCCATGTCATTGTCTCACTGACTTTATGAGAGGACACAGTGCAGAGAAAGCACCCTATAATTCTTACTAACTTCCATAACTGTTTGAGTATCTTTGTTGCAGGAATACCATAGCACTCCAAAAACACCATAAGGTCTTGTTGCCGAGGAGAAATCATATGTGCAAATCGAATAGAACAGTGGTGAATGTGGGTCATTCTTTCTATTCAAACTGTTGCTCAATGACAATGAGCATGGCCTGGAAGAACTAAGAAATGCAGAGTTTTAGATCTCTGTCTTGACCATAGTCTTTAATATTTTAACAAGAGCCCCAGTTGATTCATATATGTCCTAAACGTCTTATTAGGTAAGATGAAATCAGCACCATTTCCTGGAAGCTCTCTACTCATGACTTAGTGGCTTAACACAACACTTTTAGTTCACTCTTATATTCTGCTCAATTTGGGTTGGGGTGACAGGATGCTGCTGGTTTCTCCTTATTTTGGAACACCACTATAACATATGCCTCCTACATTTTCCATTCAAATGAATAGGGATCATGAGACACCATGTACTAGAGTATGAGCTAATAAGTGACATAGAAAACATCTTATAGGCTATATTCAAAGACTAGTCACAGAATTTCAGTTCAAGTGCAGATAACCTTACCATATGACTTGTCTAATGAGTAATCTTAGGGCCTCAACCACTTCTAGTCAGAGAGGTTTACAAGATCCAAGCAAGATGTTGGATGTTGGAAATGTAAGTATTTATGGAAATCATAGATATTTAACTTTGTTCAGAGTATAAAAGATACATTGGATCTAACAAACAAGCAAAAGTTGGTGGGTATTAGAAAAGAGGAGAACATTGGTTTAATGACATAGTCGAAGAAGAAAGACTTAGGCACTAAAATGTATTATTCAGAGAAAAATTTTCTGACTCTGTTTATACTTGAGGAAAAATATTACACATATTCTTTTAATGAAATGCTGACTGGATTAGATCTAACAGATTCAAAGTGTGAATTTCTATGCTATTTGTTATGACTAATTTATAGGTCATCATATGAGAGAACACAGGTTCCTTACTTGGTCAACAGGGTGTCAGTGTCGAATATAATAACAAGTTTAATCAACTCTGTTAGGCATTCAATGTAAGATTTCCACCCAGACCCTGAACAGAAAACTGGATTAAGAATCTCTAGTTTGTCTTCATGGCCTCAAGCTGTACTTTGCATAAGATCACAGGAGGACTTTGTTGAAAATAATGTTCTCATTCTATTAGCTTGTAATGTGACCAGCAATTATGAACGTAATCTTTGTCTCCCTGTCTCTCATACTCTGTCTCTGTCTCTCTGTCTCTGTCTCTCTCTGTGTGTGTGTGTGTGTGTGTCTGTGTGTGTGTGTGTGTGTGTGTGTGTGTGTGTGTGTGCGTATACTTAATTCTGGGTCAAGGAAGCCCCAAAGCTTCACAGCTCTGCCTACCTCCACCAGTGAAATTATAAAGCCTGCACCACCATTACCAGGTTTTAAATGTTGGTTCTGGGGATCAAAACCTGGCTCTCACATTTCTGAGGAAGCATTATACTGAATGAGGTTTCTTTTCAGCCTTGGTTCTGTATTTCTAACGAGCTCCTAAATAATGCTGCTGTTGCTTGTCCAGGACCTGCCCAGGCTCAAGTAATCTGAATAGCTCATCAGTTCAGTCAAGAGACTATTTTCCCCAATGTAACTAAATTGGCCAATGATGGAAACATGGTTTCAAAATAGGATAGGCAGGCTCAGAAAAGCTCTTGAGGCAAAAATGAAATGTTTGTACTCAAAGGCTGATCCATTGCCTACCCCAGGCCATCAGCCTGAGGTGTGAACCTCTCCAGCCAATCAATCATTTCTGCAATCCCTTTCCAGCCAGGAAAGGCAACTTGGCTTCCTGGGATATTATACAGGCTGATAAAGGATCAGGAGGAGCAGAGTCAGGTCACAAATTAACACAAGCTTCACTGTGCCAGTGGTGAATGAGGAACAGAAGAGGCTGAGAGAAGGGGAATCACATCCAGTTAACATCCAGGAAGCCTGCCAGACACTTCCCTATGTGTTATGCTGTTTATGTTTGTGATGATACTAAAAGACTGGTATTATTAACCTCATTTTCTAGATTAGAAAATTGCAACTCAGGGAAAGGCAGACCACTAGTCAGTCAAGAAAGCATTTGTGTGATACCCAAACCCACCTTCTTTCCATTACAGCAGACTGAGAAGTGTTATGTTTTAAGCCAAGTTGATGATAAAGATCTGGGGTTCTATGCCCTCCTTTATGGTCAGCTTATCCTGGCCATGATGCTGGAGGTTTTTAATAAGTGCCTCTATATTATAATTCCCTCTTTTGTAGTTTATCCACAGGTAGGGAGAAAAGTGTTTTCCATAAATAGACATTATGGAAAGGTTAAAAAAGTTCAAAAATCATAAAGAATTTTGGGGGGCTCTTTTTATCCTCTGGAGCTTACCATTATCAAAGCCAGAAAAAGGGGAATACATTATTCTACTCAGATGTATATTTCTTCTTACTCCTTGGCTGCCTCCATTTCAACTAGACATTGCTAAGCAGAATTTCTAAGAGGAATAAGCCAGCCCTGATCCTAGAGACAGTTGCACTTTTGGTTTCCCCAGAGACTCCTGGAGCTTTTCCTTTTTGCTTCCTAGCAGTGGTCCTCACATCATTGCCTCTGAAGTGCATGTCTCTGAGCTGCCAAGCTGCTGTGGCTCTCACCAGGACAGCAACACCATCGTTCTCAATTCTCCAAACTTGTTTTAATTAGCATAGGATTCGTTATGGAGGTGGTGAAAGCAAAGCATTTTATTTACTTGTAAATACATTTTTAGTTGAAATGCAGTTACATTGCTTCTCCCTTTTCTAGCAGGCTCCCTCCTTCCAACCCCTCTCATCCACCCCATCTCAAATTGATAGCTCTTTTTGGATTCTTATTATTTTATACACACACACACACACACACACACACACACGCATGCACACACGCATACACACACACACACACACATACACACTGGTGGGGGAGGCAGGTGTGGGAGAGAGATGCCTAAATATCTAAATATAACCTGTTGTGTCTGTTTTGTTGTTTGTGTGTACATGGTTTTACTTTGAATTGGGTAACCAATTAAGTAGCTCATCCATGGGAGAGAGGTTAATTTTCTCACCATCGGCAGTCATTAGATGCCTGTAAATTGTTTGTCTATGGGTGGGACAATGTGAGATTTTCCTTGCTTTCATATTGGCTTGTCTACTGATGTTGCCATTGTTTAGGTCTTGATATGGTCTTTCCTTGGAAAGATAGTTTCACAGCTGACTTTTTGGTATTCTTGCTTTTTACTAATCTTTCTGTTTCCTCTTCCATGATGTTCTCTGAGTCGTAGATGCAGGAATTGTGATAGAGATGTTCCCATTGGGACTGGATCCCTAGACTACATTAATCTCTGCATCATCGTGTGCATTTATTATTTTTTCAGTAACTACTTGCTATAAAGGAAAGCTTCTTTAATAGCGGGTGACAGCTACACTCAAATCTGAACATTTGGAGCTAGAAACTGCAGGAGAGAGAGACCCTGTGGTGTCTTGGCTACTTCACTCTACATAATATTTTCTAGCTCCATCTCTTTACCTAGAAATTTCATTTTTCTTTACAGCTAAGTGTCTTGTGTATATGCACCAATTTTTGTTAGTCACTCATTTGCTGAAGGACGTTTAGTTTGTTTCCTTTTGCTAGCTATTGTGAATAGAACATCTGTAAACATGGCTGAGTAAGTATGTGCGAAGTGGGATGTCCAGTGGTTGGACACATGCCAGAATAAGATGCCTGGGTCATATGGTAGCTTTATTTTTGTGTTTATAAGGGTTCTCAACACTTAAGTCCCCAGTGTCCCCCCCCCCCCTTTTTTTAAACTCTCTATTGTGGGCTTTGTGAACAATGGGGTCTTTGTTTCTCTGTTATAGCTTTTAGCTCTGTAGTTGTGTCATATGAACATAGAAATGGAAAGTGTGGCAATGTGCCACTTAAATGTGCTTATAAAAGCCAACAGGGTACTATACTTGGTCTCCTGACCATTGTTTGATGACCTTTGAGGTTTTAGAATGTAAGTCTTCTGAGGGCAGAGTCTTATCTTAGTAGGATTCTTAGAGCCAACCACTAGTACTTAGCATCTAGTAGCATTTTTATGGATATAATTTCTTTGTCTGTCTGTTTGTCTTTTAGATAGTTATTTATTTACTTCATGTGTGCAGGTGGTTTGTCCGCGTATACTTCTATATCTTATGCCCAAAGAGGCCCAAAGAAGACATTGGGTTCCCTGGGACTGGAGTTAAGGATGGTTGTGAGTATTGATTCCTAGACG
This sequence comes from Arvicanthis niloticus, assembly GCF_011762505.2. Taxonomy (NCBI): domain Eukaryota; kingdom Metazoa; phylum Chordata; class Mammalia; order Rodentia; family Muridae; genus Arvicanthis; species Arvicanthis niloticus. The sequence continues at coordinate 49,678,101 of NC_047658.1, read as the reverse complement.
TCTGGAAGAGTAGCTAGTGATGCTAACCACTTAGCTATCTTTCCACACACACCCCCCTTGTAAATTTATTTTTAAAAATAAGTGTTGTATGAATAAAGTTACTACCTCAGAAAATAGGGAGTGCAAAAAAATTCAGAGAACTAAATCAGGAAAGTATCAACTATTCAATCCATAGTTCCATTTGCCACCATAACATAGGACCACTATTATCATTCCATAGCAGAACACTTTAAAAATAACGTGGGAACTGGAAATGTATCTCAGTTGATAGAGCTCTTGTTTAGTCCTGGATTTGATACCCAGCTGTATATGAATTGGCTATAGAGGCATAAGCCTGTAATCACAACACTTGGGATATAGATAGAGGAAAATTAGAAAAGTTCAGTGCCTTCCTTGGTTGCATAGTGATTTCAAAGCCAACCTTAAAAAAACCAAAATATTATTTAAAAAAAACATAGAGAGGAAATAGAAAGAGGCAGAAGCTTTCCAATTGATAGTGGAGAGAGCCGTGTAATGGAATTCTATCTTTTACCCCTTTTTAATTTAGCATGGGACAAAGATTGAGGGTCTGTGCTGGCAGAACCTAAAGCAAGTTTTAGACAGTGAAGACTAGAAAGTCTGTGTAGCCTAATTCACCTGATTCTGGGGAGCAGCGCTGAGTATGCTTAAAGAAAATCTGTGAAAGCTACACGAAAACCATCCTCAGAAAATAGTCATCTGAACAGAGCCTCCACTTTGGCCACATGACCAAAGCCAGGTCTTAATAGTCACCATGTATCTAAGCCAGCTTATCCCCAGCCTGTATGAAAGGATTAGTGGTTAAAAGCATTTATTGCTCTTGTTAGGTCTGAGGTTTGCTTTCTAGAACCTTCCTGGTAGCAAACAACCTTCTTGAGTTCCAGTGAATCCAACACCCTTTTCTGTTCTCAGTGGCATGAATATATATTATGCTCAAACATTTACACAGGCAAATCAGCTCAGTCTTGGTACACCTTCAGAGTGGTAATCAGAAAAATGCTTTCCCAGTTGTTAGCTTGGACCACAGTTCTGAACCCTGGAGAAACTGAGGGCTTCTTAGAAGATGCCAGAATAAGGCAGACACCATCCCTTCATTCATATAGCATGAGAACATGACAGTCCTGCTCCATCAGCTATGTTCTGTTTATTTACAGAATGCTGGTTCTTAGGAAGTCCTTGTGCTTGGCTCTGTGGTTGCCAGTTAGAAAGTCTTAATGAGTATTGAACAACTCTTATCCATCTTCACTTTGTTGTAAGACAATGAATTTAAACTAGAATGATATTTTTCCATGACCAAACTAAGAAAGCTTAAAATAAACTTCTTACCCTAAATCACCTAAATTTTAAGATTTTCCAAGAAACAGAATAGCATTTTAAAATATTCATTAAGCCAAAGGAAAGTAGAAGAATTTGAAATTTTGGAAGAATGCACCAATAATGCTCAGATCTCCTTTCTCGACTATGGAGTGTGGAGGGAGGGAGGGAGAGAAAGAGAGAGAGAGAGAGAGAGAGAGAGAGAGAGAGAGAGAGAGAGAGAGAGAGAGAGAGAGAGAGAGAAAGAGAGAGAGAGAGAGAGAACTAAAGAAAGATGGCTAGGTAATTTCTAGCAGATTAATTGAACATCTCAATGGGGTTTTAATTTTTCTTGAAAATATAAAAACAAAACTGAATTCTCAGTCTCTGAGAAATTTGTCCAGAATTATCTTGTGTTGGAGTGAGACACTGGGTCATTTTGGAGCACCAGGGAATCTCTCTAATTCATATTCCTTGCATGGCCCTTGTGAATTAAACAAAATCCATTTATATGCAAAAACTCAAAGCTTTAGGTCTAAGATCAGAACTTGGTCTGTTAAATAAGCAGATTGTGCAGTGTGGGCTGCCTTCTCAGAGGGAGGAAATAAGGTCAGACTGAGGCTACTGGGAGGGTGTTGGAAGAGGGGCCGTGCCCAGTGGCAGCTAACAGAACATCCATACTCATTTTGGATGAAACAATCATCATCCCTTCAGATGACTGAAAAATGAGCATGGAAATTCTTGTTCTCACAGTGATGCTATTCTCAGGAGACTGCATACAGTGTTAGGTCAGAAAAGTGCTAACTGACATGTGGACTACAGTTCTTCCATGTGGTAGGAGAACAGAAAGGCTTTATTTGCATGAAAAGGCCTTTCTTTACCTTCTGTGAGACTTTTCAAAACTTCAACTCCTTAGATCTTATCACTGGGGCCATGATGACAATAGGACAAGGGTTATAAAAATTCTTCCAGTTTTTATGGGTCTCATCTTGGAAATTAATGCCGTAGTACCAGGAAGAGAGAGAGAGGGAGAGAGAGAGAGAGAGTCACTATAGACAAAACAGGCATGGAAGGGTAGATAGTATGTGTCATGGGTTATAGTCTGCATGGACTTCCTGCAAATATTATTTTGAAGTAATTCATTAAGTCCCTCAAAACAACCACGTAGGGAAAATACACACGCGATCATATCTTGACCCTTGTGTTGATCTTTAATGTTTCCTGCTGGTCTAATGGGCGTGTGAAAGTCCTTAACCTTGCCACTAAATGCCAGTGTGGTCCAGTCATCACATTCTCCACATTTACCTCTGACCTTGGTGGATTTTGCTTCTCAGCCTTAGTTTGAGCTTCTCCTTACCCAGAACCATCTTTTCTTTCTTCATCTTTTGCTTGTAAAATCCCATTAGCCCGTCCAAACACAATTTGCACTTCATCTTTTGGCTCAACATTGCAGCTCATTAATACTTCTGTTAAGGACCCTTTATTGCTTTGCTATTTAACATGCAATCTTCGGGCTCTGTTAGGGAAGAGACTGGGAAAATTCCTTCCTCACTTCTACCTTTAAGTATAATTGTGGAATAATTCAAAGAGTGAACAAATGATGGAACAAGCCAATAAGTGGGTATTTCCTGAGCCTCCCAAGGACAAAAGGCCATGTTTTCTTGCATTTTACATTTTATGTAGTATCTAGTACTTAAGAAAAGTTCAATTTCTGAGTTGTTTACAGAATGAACATGTCAACAAAGAAGCACATCTTTATTCTTTATGCTCAGCAGAAAGTAATGGCCTTAAAAAAAATACTGAGGCAACATAGAAGCTAGCATTAGATAGCATTCAACCAGCTTCAAACCAAGATCCTTTAGGCATCTCATAATTAATTGTGAGCTCTTAGTCACAGGGACATAAATAGATTTGATTAGTGGCACAGCTATGTGTGAAATAGTTTTTAATCTTAACTTGATGCACTGTAAATGACCTTGGAAAAGAGTCCCAGTGAGGGACTGACCAGATTAGGTTGACCTGTGGGCATGTTTGTGAGCAATTATATTGCTTATATAGTTGATATGGGATCAATCACCTACTGTTGGTGATAACATTCCTTAGGAAAGGGATTCTGAATCATGAAATGGTAGAGAAAATGAGAAGAGTTCAGGCATTTTTTTTTTCTGTGCTCTGAACTGTGGATATGATGAGATGCTTCAGGATCATATTTCCTTGACTTCCTCATGATGACTGACTGTAACCTGGAACTGTGAGCCAAAGTAAACTTTTCCTATAAGCTGCTTTTATTAATGTACTTTATCACAGCAGTGATAAAAGAAACTAAGACACTATATACCCTGTTAATCTGAAGTAATATTGGTTAATATCTATTGTCCTGGAGTTGTTACACATTATTTCACCTACCACATCCTAGCTTAGAAAATAAATTATATGGCCACCCATACTTTATGTTAAGTGATATGCATGAATCAAGTCATTAATGTTTCCACAGAGACCCAAATGTGATATCATCTGATCAAGTTTGTCACGGATTGATGAAAAATGAGAGATAAGGAAAATGCTCACATATGTTGAAGCATCAATAAATAAGAAAAAGAAGCTGATTATTAAAGTACTCATGTGCCTGTGGGCAGTAGGAAAGTCTTGAGAGAGAATGTGGCCTTGAAGATGGGACAGAGAGAATAAATAATAGATGCTACTTGCAAAAGTCAAATGTCACATTCGTGCATGGCCTCCAGGGATAGACCTGACTGGGTTGGTGAGAGAATAAAGAAAAGACAGACAGGTGTATGTACAGAAATCTGGAATCAGGTGGCCTGGAATCTCTGCTGGAGAAATTACAGCACAGGAAACTCAGCATGTTTATCATATGCATTGAAGAGAGGGGCATGTTTACTGCATACACCTCAACAAGTAGCCATTGTTATTAAACACAGATAAAAGAAGTGGGCAGGGTTTATGCTATATAGTTGAATAATAAAGCAGGTTTAGCTAACCTTGGTAGAAACAGTCTCTGTGGGGCCATGGCTTTCAAGTCATAAACATCCAGGGGGAGAAAGCTATGGTGAGCATTTTCTGCATACACTGTCAACATTCATCCTCAGTTCCCTGAGGAAGGGTTTGCATTTTCTCTCTGAGCTCCAAGTCAGGGGAAAAGTGTTGACATTTCTCTGTGGCTCTAAGGCCCTGAGATCCTTGACATGGACATGGCATGTCAACAGCACGCACGTCACTCAGGACTTCACCCATAGATTTCTCTGCTTTCCACAGACAGGGCTCCTAAGTTTTCACTAAGGCATCTGGAGCAATCCTGCCCTGGCTTGTGCATGTTTGTTTTTTTCTTTCCTATTTTACTGCTTTGCTTGCTGTGTTCACAACTACCTGCATGATGTTTGAGGGTTTTACACAATTACCTGAAAGTTATAAATCCTAGTCCTCTACCACTTCACAGGGATCCTACTTAAATGAATATACACTTTAGGTCCTATTCAACTGCCATACTACTTACTAAATAATGTAATCCTTCTCAGCGACCCCCCACAGCATTGGCAACATTTGCATTCAACTATAAGCAAATAGAATCTATCAGAAAAATAGATCAATATTCAACAAAAGAATAGAGACTGCTGGCCAGGAACCTTGGTGTGATCAGGTCTGAGAGAAAGAGAACTGACTGGCTATAGAACCAGGTATAAACAAGGCATAAAAAGCTACCTCTGAGAGAATGTCTGTCTCTAAACCAGAGCAAAGGGAATGACACTTTACTAGTAACCTTGTTCCTGGGGCACAGAGCTTCTTATAGATCGTATGGAGAAGGGTAGACTCCTGAGGTTACTGGATGTGTAACAGTCCATCAGCTTACTCTGCATGCTTAATAATACGATCTTTGTGATAATGGTATAAGAAGATACTATCTCTCTCCAGGTTCTGTCTATGTGTACTCTTCCTGAAGTCTGGGAATGGTGGGCTCTATGCCAAGTACAGTCAGATAAGCCATAGCAGACAGATGACAAAGGCTACAAGACAATTCTTAGAAGTCAGGATCATTCTACAAGACCTAAAGACTTGTGTGGGAAACAGAGACAAAGCAAAACATAGCATTAATCTGGAAGTAAGACTACATAGATTGTAAGGAACCTTTCAAGGGTACTACTATTGTTTATTTGGCCCTTGAGAATAAACTTCAGGAAGGGCTGAGGTACTGGATGATTTAAGAATTCTGGTGCCAGCTGCAAGCTGGCCACTAGGAAGCATCTATTATATGCTGCATTCTTTACCTCTTTCCTCTGCCCTTCCTCTGTTCCTTCTTTCCTCCAACCTATGAAAGTTGAGTAGTTATATTTGTAAAGCATTATAATGTATTCTAATGGTTTGTGAGTTCATCTGTATATCCTAAATGCAGTGAATAGGAGTATTCATTACTGTTCTCTAATTGAAAGGCTGGGAATTTTCTTGGATAATGGACATTTGATTTATCTGAGTCATTCTTGAACCAGACATTAGCAATGTCCATGGCTCCTTGGTTATTTATTTTGGAAATATCTTTCAGATTTCATATTTGAGAAAGGTTTTTTTAAGTCTAATATGGCCTTGCTATTTATAGTGTGCTTTACTCCACACAGCTGAACTTACTATTTTCCTCTATGTCATTCTATGGGAACCATAGAGATAAAAATGTACACAAACTTTTAATATCCTTTGGTACTCATATGGCTTCATGTTTCTTTTGGTGTGTGCTTCACTGCTTTAGTTTTGTTGTTTATTTATTTATTTTGTTTTTTTCTTTGAAGGTTGAGTAATAGTGGATACTGTTGGTGAACTGTTTGAAACAACAGAGAAACAAGAAGTTAGGTTGTGGAACCCAATGGTGGTGTCACAAAGCAGTTTGAACATAGACGGCCTGGCTAGCCTGAGCAGAATATAGGATCCACTAGGAAACACAGACTCTCTAGAAATCACCAAGGTCATCAGACAAGATGCTAGGAGAAGAGAAGTTACATTGTGAAAAGGCCAAGACATTTGCTGTGTTGGCATGGATCTCTTCTGTTCTCTATACCCTACTCTGGGGATCGGGAGGGTGACAGATTATAGAGACTGAGCTCCATTCTGGCTACTCTGCCAACCCTCTTCTCTTGCTTGCTGCTTTTGTCAAGGCTTTTTTCCATGGACACCTGTTTGCCTGCTCCTCTCAGCTTTGCTCTTTTCAGCACATCCTGAGATCAGATATAATCTTAGAGTGTGGATATACACAAAGCCTGCCCGTCAGCACTTTTTTTCCAGACTTTTCAAAGTAGGAAACTCAACAGCAGGTGTTGCCAAAGCTTGGACAACTTTTCCACTGAAGAAAGAGCTTACTCATAGATAATCCCTGGCTCAATGCAATTTATAGACATGAATGTTAATTTCATCAGTTCTAGGGGAGCATATGTTTGAAAACACAAAAAGCTTAGATTGAGAACCCCCTACATCGGAAGTTATGCCAGAACTCCACACCCCCATGCTCAACCTTACATGGGTGAAGAAGAAAAGCAATTTTCTTTTTTCTGGGTCCTCAGGAAACAGCAGGAGTAGTATTACTTGCTCAGGAAGGCTGACCTATGACCTTTCAATTACTCCTATGGCTAATCTTTAGAAATGACAACCCCTACATCCTTTACTTGTTTCTATTTATTTTGACATGTGCAATGTCAATTTGTTTCCTCAGATGACGAGACGAGACGAGATGAGATGAGAGCAGTACCCACACTGTGCTTGGTACAGCGTAGGCTAAGCCCAGAACATTTCTTTTTCTGGTCTAACTATTTCTAGGCTTAGTTCTGGAAGCTTCTAGCCAATCTAACCTTCCAAGCTGACTGATTCAATCTGGCTTCTCTTGGTTTCTCAATGAACTCCTCTGCTGGGCCTCATACTAACCTTGGCAAAAAGTTCTAATCTTCTGTGTCCTCATTCTCTGGCTCATTCTGTCTTCACATGTGTCTAGCTTGTTCTCTCTGCAACTTGTCCCAGTAAACTGGCACACACACACATACCACCACCACCTGTCTTTCCTCTTTCTCTCTGTGCTGCTCCTAAGTAGTCTCTCTTTCCTGTACTGTTCTTGTAAGAGCTGGGTGTATCCTGTTTCTATCTTATTCTGTTAAATCTTTCTGATTTGTCACTTAGTTTGGCTCTCAATTAGATGTCACTTTCAAACATGGCTGCTTCCTTATGTAAACTAACCTCACTTTCATTGTGTGTACTAAGGGCATGCCTGTAATCTTGAGTGTGTCTAGACCATCCACATAGAAGGTATATGTGATTCCTTGCTAGAGCAGCCATGCTGCTACATTCAAATTCCTCTATAGACATGCTACTTCTGCTTCTCAGAATGCCTTTCTTCTTTCCCTAGTTGACCTATCAAACAAATGCCTCGTCCATCTCTTCAAGGTCTGTTTAAAATCTTCTCCTCCATAGAACTTCCATCATTTTCTCAGGTTGATGGAGGAGCTGCCTCATCTGCTATTCTAAATTGCTTTCTATATTACTCACCTTTAGTACTTCATCAAATATTTTTTAAAATGATCACATGTTGGGAACCCTATCACAACACAGGAAAACAGTAATGAAATAAGTGGTAGACTTGCTAAATGAAAGGTATTTCTGATCACACCTGTGAGGTTGTGTACTCACATACATTTGTTCTATGTACAACAGGAGACAGATTTCTGGAGTCATGTTGGCTGGGATCACAGCTGGCCATACCACATAATGGCTGAATAAATAGTAGCACTTTTGACCCTATGATAAACTTAACCTCCTTTTCTGTGAAATGGGATCATCAGCAGCATTCCCTGAGTTGCCATGAGGAGAAACAGAATTGATGATCACAAATTATTTGGTAAAATGCCTAAAATGCAGAAAGTATTTTAAAATATGACTTGATATTTTACTAGCCATTCTTTCCTCTGGGGAGGCCTTTTATTTTATTTTCATGTATTTGAAAGACTTGATATAGTGTATATTCCACAGTAAATACTTAACAAATATTTGTTGAATGAATGGAGCATTTCAAACATTCATTTTAAAAAGAAAAGGTGCTAATCTTGCATCTCTTCTAACACTGGGAATTTACTATTTGCTCCCGTAAGATATTTAGCTTCAACAGTCACGCAGGAAACTGCACCGAGTCTGTAGAATTTTCCATCCACACTGGGACCACTATTGATTTCACCTACTAAAATATTTGGCTGCTTCATAAAATGAAAAATTATTCACAAACAACACAGGAAAAAAGTCTTTAAATGCTTATATCTGCAATTCACACGTGGCTTAACATTTTTCGTGTTAGATAGGAATGAAAAATGTCTCTGTGCTTGGAATAGGAGTAAAAAATGGCTCTGGATCAATTGGTTATTTGGTGTAGAGTCATTTCAGAAGATGTACGAGGAACAAAAAATAATTTTGTAAACTGATTTTTACTTGGAAACAGCAGATCAGATCTTCTGCTGGGCTCAGACAGAGTCAGAATTTTGTGTATTGTTTTTTTTTTTTTTTGTGATAGAATTTGCCAGCTAACTGGGTCAAGCTTATTTTGTGTGTGTATGTGTGAGGATCTTTCTATTCTGCCTAATGATGGCTTGAGCAAACCAACTAAATTATACTTTTGGGATGAGACTTTGGGGTTGATGAGAACAGCACCATGCCATGCAGGAAGCAAGAGGCAAGTGTTTGGCTTTGTTTTGCTTTATTTTTTAACCTTATCAAGATCAAAGTTGAAGAGTAGTACCAGCCTGCATTTTTCCAAGTCATGGAAACAACACTGGATTCTTGCCTAAGGCATACCACATCTTTTGACATAACACAGATATGTTGCTTCTGCTTCCTTGACCAAGCTCCTAATCACACCATCAGATATTTGTCAACAAGGCACAGTAGACACTGGGTTTAGGTCTCCATAACAGAGTCCTCAAATAGGTCTATTTATGGCCTTTATTCATTGATACATTAATGTTATATATTCCAGAGATTGTCATACTTCAGTCATGTTTTGTGGATGGCCATCCACATAGTTTTTCAAAGACATAATGACCTCACTGATATCATGAAATGCTTCACAGAATCCTTCTCATACATTGGGAAACCAGAAAAATTGGATGAGATTCTTCCCTCCTGAAGAAAATTTCAAGTCCCAACACTCTGTGCCTGAAAATGTGACTTTATTTAGAAGTAGGGTCATTGCAGAGTCATTGCAGGGTCATTTGGAAGTAGGGTAATATATTAAAATGTGAAGTGATACTAGACTATGATAGACCTTAAAACCAGTGACTGGCAATCTTATGAGGACAATGAAGAGAAGATAGAGGAAAATCATAGGGAATATTACAAAATATTAGAGGCAGTTTTGGGTAAAGCACATAGATGTCAAGGAATAATGTGGACCACTTGAAGACCACTCAAAAGTTTGAAAGCAGGAGGGTACAGAGTCTTCCCTAGAACTTCAGGACAAATGCATGTTGTTTTACTGCTTAGTTTGTGGTGATTTTTAATGGAAACTCTAGGAAAGTAATAAGCACCCCTCCACACACACTCACTCACACACATATAACATATACATACGCACTCACTTCCTACATTCATTCCCACACCCATACCCTCTTCCCATTCATACATATGCACACACACACACACACACACACACACACACACAGAGTCAGCCCTGCCCCTGCCCATACACCTCATGGGATGGGGGCTGTTCTTATTATCAGTTCTTTCAGACTTTAAAGATGCTGTGTAATGGTCTCCTGATGCATTTCTGCAAGATGTCTACAGCCATGTTCTCTTTTGTGCTTCAGTACATAATGTGTATTTTCTCTAAATGCTTTTAAGATTTTCTTTTTATCATTGGTCTTAAGCATTGTGTTTATGATGTGCCTTCGGTGATTTTCTTGATGTTTATTGTGTTTTGGGTTCATTGAGCTTCTTGAGTGTGTGCACTTTTTGTTCTCACCAAATTTGGCTATTTGCAGTTGTCCCACAGTTCAGCGACGCTGTTTATTTTTATTTCTCAGCCTTGATTTTCCTTTCTGTGTTTCATTTTGAATAGTACTGATTGTGATGTCTTCAATTTCATTAAGTGTTTTCTTCTGAGGGGCCATTTAGTCTGCCATTAATTCTATTCAGTAGATGCTCCATCTCAGACATTGTACTTTTCATCTGGAGAAGTTCAATTTTATTATTGTAATACTTTGTCTCTTCTGTTCAACATGTTCACACTTTCCTATGGCTTCTTGAACACAAGAAATAGCCATTGTGTTTGCTCTAAAAGTCCTTGACTACTAGCTCTATGTCTTGCCACATCTCTGTAACTTCGGTTGATTGTATTTTGAATTATACCTTATTATGCCTTGTATGTTCCTGCATTTTGCCATATTAGATCCTTTCTGGTGAATTCTACACCTTATTGGAGGATGGATGTGGTAAAATACCTCTGTCCTTTCACACCCTTGCTTAAGCTTTACTAGGTAAGACCAAAACTGCACTTAGTTCAGGGTAATTTTACCTCATTATTAAGAAAAGATATTTCTGAGTACACTGATGCCCTTGCAACAAGGATTTTTCTCTTTTCCTCTTGGGAATAGGCAAGCACTATTTTTGGTCTTCTGTGTTAGAGGCTCAAGTCCTCCTAATTCTTCCAAGTGAGCCATTTTTTTTCTGAGCTGTTGTTTTCACAGGAATGCCCTGATGAATATTCAATTGGATATTTAGTAGGATCTTCCTGTCTTTGGAGATTTCTCTCTGTGTATCTTTCTCTTCCAGCATTTTCCCTACAATTTCTAGGCTCTTTAGATTTTGTAGATACATAGCTGTGTCTCAACAAAGAGAGAAGACAGGCAATTTCTCCCGCATAGTAACTGTTCATTGCAGGGCTCAGTGCTTGTTGCTCATCTCTTAGGGATTGTCTCGCTTGCTCCATGTCCAGAAATTTCAGTGATGTCATCTCATGGCTTTTATTAGTCTCTAAGTGTTTTTAGAGGAGAGGCTAATCTGTTTTTCAGTTTGAGTATCAATTTGAGATAAAATGAGTGGTCAGGGCCCTCTTTACACTGAAAAGCATGTTTGGCTGGTTGGTTTGTGTTTTGTTTTGTTGTTTTCTTTTTCTATCTCCCCCATTCAAACTCAGAAAAACTATAAGACTATCTTGACCCATAGTAGCATTATGCTAGTTTCTGGGCCCATATTTTAAGAGATTGGGAACTTCTGTTTTCTGCCTGTTAGAAATATTTTTTTTCTTGGACCCTTATCATTATGGCACTAGGAAGCCCATCACCCCATATATAGTTGTACAAGAGAAAAACAGAGACTCCTACTGACAGCTCCTGCTAAATTGTAGTTGACAAGCAGCACCAACTTATCAGCTATGCGAATGAGTGATCCTGGAAGTGTATCATCTAGCTCCCGTCAAGCTGTCTTAGCAGATGCTACTGGAAAAGAGGCAAGCTGTCCCTTTAAAATCCTGTGCAAATTACAGATGCATGAGCACAGTGAATGACTGTTACTGCTTTATCTTGCTAAATTTGGGCATAGTTTGTTGCACAGCAATAGATACCTGTAACATTCACTCTTCACAGGCAGGAAACTGTTGTTTGGTGCTGTAATTGAAAGGAGGCTGGGAAATGCAGTCTAATGATGCTTCCAAAGAAGAAAATGGAGATCTTCTGAGCATATACTACTATCTCATCACAGTTATAGATGGTTTGCATCTCTACTGAATGGTCCACAAAACTAAGATTTACAAAGACTTAGTAATGTGCCACAGGTAAATGGAATATTGTAGTAGTGTCAACATCTTGATGCTATATTTTTAGCTTCTACACTGTGAACTCTTTCTTTTATCTTTCCTTCTTTTCTCTTTCTTTCTTTCTTTCTTTTCCCTCTTTTCTCTCTCTCTCTCTCTCCTTCTCTCTCTCTCTCTCCTCTCTCTCTCTCTCTGAGGGATTTGCTCTTCATTCATCTGAGTAGTGAGTAGCAATGCTCCTATCCTACTTTGCATTCTTTGTACATTAACATATTATTTTTTCTATATCCTTTTCTTTTGGACATGGTATGGAGCTGATAGAAAAGAATGGGAAATAAAGTGCAGGAGACTCTAGAATATGGGGTACATGTGGTCCTGAGAAACATAAGAAACAACTTCCAAAAGGAGAGACTGAATTCAAATGGAAATATCTCAGGTTGTGACCAGAGTTGTAGATTCCCAGATTCAACATGCAGGAGGTAATAAATACTTGTTGTAGTTTCAAATAAGGGTTGGAGTGGTCCCAGGAACATGAGTGAAATCAACCAGAGAGTAGAGGCAAACTCAGGAGTGGGACCATCATTTGCTGAGCTGCTTGAGTTAGGAGATTATTAAAAGAGGCTTTTGTGCTACAACACAGTGTAGTTGACTCTGTTGTCACCATAGCTAGTTACTCACACCCATACTTAATCCATATTTCTAGGAAGTCCTTATATTGCATAGAAGTTAAATGTGTGTCTCCCAGCTGACCTTAATGAATAGAAATTTTCCTCAGTAATATGCATAACCAGATCCAATCAGTGGCAAACTCTTACAAACAAAAACACTTCTCTGATGAATAATGACAAACTTTGCAGCATTCCATGCCTTTCAAATTCCCACTCCATAGGATGCCCTATGAATTTTGGATTAACAAATTTCTGCAGTCTTAGGACCTGATTCCTTGAAATAGTTATGTATCTATCATAACTCTCATTGGCCCTACCTCTCTATAGAGTCCTGCCTGACACACTCTGTGACAGGCTCACAAGGCACATTGCAAATTACCATTCCAATAACACACTTGAGTTGTTTGCTAAAAACACCAGGGGATGAGACCACCAGCATTCAAGATTCAGTTACAAATATTCACAGAGGACTAAAAGCTGCCATCAACCTGACCTGATCTTGGTGGCATCAATTACATTCTTGAAAGAAAAGGATATATTTCCCCACACCCTAATCCCCATTGCTCAGCAAATCAATGTATGCTCCCTTTGGAAAGCTGATGGATTGCCCTAGGAATACAGGGGCTTCCCAGGTGGCAGAGTGACCTCTCCTACCAAACACATATCCTTAAACTCAGGCTCAAGTGCTGTGGGACCAGAGCTACTTTAAGAAATGGCTCTGACAGGCAATTATCTGCACTGCACAGGAAGGCTCAGCAATGATCACCAGAAGGCAGCGATTTAAACTCTATGCACACGCCAGTGGCCTCTGAATTAACTGCCATGTCTGTGTTAAAGGGAGAAAAGAGGTAAGGAAAGGAGAGATCTACAGTCAGTGTCATTGTGGGTGGCTCAATGAAGACATCTGCTCCATGCCCAGTGGCACTCGGAGCTGCAGATAAGACTTAGAATGTGGAGAATGAGATGTGGAAATATGACCATGCCCTTCTATAAATCAGTAGTACATCCTGTCTTTGAATACAGCATCCAGAGCTGGCTGGCTTATCTCCATGAGAATACAAATGAAAGGGTGAAAGGCCAGAAAGGGGCAGTGGAGATGATTAGAGGCATTGACGATGGGATGGGCACAGGAGGTGAGAGGGTATGTTTGGCTGACAAGGAGAGAGTGGATGATTAGAAATGTGTATTACGGAGTCTCCTGGAGTGAGTGACAAGAGACCAGATAGAGGTAAATGTGGTAATGAAGGGCTCCCAAAAGGCCAAGGAGGTGTTCTTGTTTGTCCTGCCTCATGAAATTCAATGGCAACGAATTGAAATGGATAAAAAGACATCTCCCTGACTCCCTTAGGGGCATGGTTTTTCATGGCTCATGTGCAAGGCTGTCTGGCATATTGAGGGGCCTGCTCTGTATTTTAGAATGTGTCCATGATTAGGTATGACTGTCTGGTCTGATGACTTCTCCTCTCTCAAGCTCCAGCTTCTGCATCTTTAGCTTGCAGATGTGAAATCTCTCAGAGCATTTTAGGCCCTTCAGGTTCTAAGGGTGTTTCGGTCTCTGCCTTCTTCTTTTGTGCATTTGGAGAAATTCAGGAAGGATGCTCTGTTTGACTTCTTTTCTTCATCTCCTCCCTCTATTGGAGAAGGAGAATAGACAACTGGGAAACTGGATGACAGAAGGACTAGGGCTTCCTGGTATCTTCACAATATTCCTCTGTAGGTGTTTAGGATGATGGTGAGACTGGATTCTATAAGGTATAAATTAAAATTTTTTCTAGCTTAGAATCTCTTTGGGGATCCCAAAGAAAGCCCTAGCTGATAGTTCCTAGCTATAATAATAATAATAATAATAATAATAATAATAATAATAATAATGTGCACGTGTGCCTTGGCATGCATGTGTTGGTCAGAGGACAGCAATATAAAGGTAGGTCCCTCCTTTCACCTTCCCCTTTACCTGAGTTAAAGGAAATAAAATTCAGGTTTCCAAGCTGCCAACCCCTTTACCCACTGAGCCATCTGGTCTGCCCACTTTCTTAACTTTTTGATTTAAGTAAATTACCAAATTATTTTCTATTTCTCTGAATCTGAGTTCCTTTCCCTTTAAAATGGGGGGTGACAGATTCTCCACCTTTTAAATTCGCATTGAACACTTAGCCACACAAGTAGTGCTCAGTAAGTGAAAGGCACAATTAGAGTTACTATTAAAGAGATTGGGAAAAACCGATAAGTAATTTGACAAACCAGACTAGTAATTAGTGGACAATTCAGAATCCAGATGCCAATCTACCATCATAAGAAACATGTGCTTTTCCCACAAGACCACAGTGATTTCAGCTGAGAGCAGAAGGCGATCACAGTCTGAGGCAGGTTTTGATCAAGACCATGTGTTTGGTTTGAGGCTGCAGAAAAGCATTGTGATGGGGTTGGAGGAAGGAGAGCTGAACTAGAATGGGCTGGATGGACCCTGCACCACTTCTAGGAGGATGAATCATTTGACATAGTGAGGTAGAAGATGGAAGTGGAGACTTCAGTGACAGTCATTGGGAGACCCTGACAAAACAAAACTATGAGAAAACATACAGTGTTTATCTGCCAATGTCTGGCTTATTTCATTTAAAACAAGTTTCTCTGGCATGACCCTTTTTGTGGCAAGCATTAGGATACTATTCTTTTTATGGATTTGTATAAACCATGTGCCCCTGAATATGGACAATTAAAATAGTCTCATTTAAGCAACTCTCCGAAGAGCAGCCTGTACCCAAGAAACATACCTGCCTTTTGGAGTCCAGCAATTCCAGTAGAACAGTGGTTGTAATGACAGAAATGACACATTGCCCTGGGTTTTGAAAGGTAAGCCCAATTTGAACTTTGTCCTAAGGAAAGCATGGAGTTACCCAAGACTTGTTGGATTGAATAGGATAGAACTTTCTTCACACCAAAGTATGTCTGAGAAGAGTCCTAAAGCAGCTGAAAAGCAGGTGAAGAGACTGAGCCCAAAGCTGCGGGAGAGCTCAGACAGCATTGTCAAGGCAGAAAGTTCTGAGTAGCAGGAGAAGGACAGTGGAATGCGGAGCAAGGCAGGTTGTATGTAGTGGGGCGTGAAAAGATCAAACAGAGGACTTGCTGTGTGCTGGGCTCTCTTCTGGCTACTTCTCTGATTGTTAGTTACATCAGTCATGTAAGGCGCTGTCTGATTATGGAGTAAACACACCTGAACCTGAATGCTGATCCAATCACTTAACACACTAGTATCTAGGCTAACACCCCAAATGTCAGTTCTTTTATCTCTTGAATGGTATAAATCTATTCAATAGCTAAAATTGAAGGTTAAAATGATGTGATGAAATAAATGATTTGAAGAAAAAAAAGTTAGGCCTTTAGAAGCCTAAGGCTAGATCTGCAGCCAGCCACTGAAATTCTAGAGGACGATTGAACAATTTATCAAATGTCTAAATATCTTGCCTACATAACTACAGGCATCCAGATTTTTGGAGTCTTTTTGGTGAGGATTTAAGTGTCAACTTTTCATCTCAATAGTTGGTTTAAGTTTACACATTGATAAAGACTTTTTGGGTTTTCCAAGATTATGAATCTGAGTTTTTGTTTTGTTTCGTTCTGTTTTAAATTCAAAGATTCTTGTGTTCCAAATCACCTATATTCCTTCCTTCTTTTCTTCTCTTTCTTTCTTTCTTTCTTTCTTTCTTTCTTTCTTTCTTTCTTTCTTTCTTTCTTTCCTTCTTTTTTCCATCCCTCCTTCTATCCCTCCCTCCTTCCTTCTTTCTTTTCTTTCTTTCTTTTTCCCTTCCTTTGGCCAGAAAGTAGAAAATCAATCAGAAAGTTTATCTTGTTTTAGGTTTCAGCAATCCATTTTCATATTATTCATACCTCAACAGATCTTACTCCATTAAGTTTTTGGAATTGCACTGTAATTTTGGTGATTAACTTTAAATTGAAGATAATACACTGACAAGAATTAACATAGTGTCAAAACATTTTCTTACAATATTTTTAGCCTTCTTTAAATCACTGTTTCCCTGTGGACCTTTATTAATATAACATGGACAACACACCAGAGCTTAAAGCTGCGGAGAGAAGTGATGAGTAGCGAAGGTTATCAGAAGCCATCAAAGCTAGGAAAAGACCAGGGAGCAGGGCTTTGTCTCAGGTTTCTCTGTGTGCAGCAGCAGCTAGGAGATGAGTGCTGGAAGCCACTCCTGGGATGTTTGGGTGAGAGCATGGCTGCTAGGAGTTTTGTTCCCATTGTCACATCTGTTACCATTACTCAAATGGAGCATGCATTCTGGTGAGAAATCAAAACAGCTTGGCAGGCCAAAAATAGGAACTCAGCTCCACATGGAGAATCTCAGGAACCAGACAGTGCCCATGACAAGCAGGAGTGGAAATAATCCCATATAAAGTGAGAGAGTCTTAAGAGTTTTCAAAACATTTTCACTCCTGGTATCTGCTTTGAGAATTCCAGCCACTTTATGGAAGTGGGTGAGGTCATTGTGAACCAGCTTCATTTTATGGAGACTTGGGCATTTTAAGTGACTTGCCTCAAATTATAAGGTGTCTAGAAGCAGTAGAGAAATGGCTTTGCTTTGGAGTGAGGCAGGAATGAGACCAAGCACAGTCTGCGTCTACCTTTTATTAGCTCCAAGGTTGCAAGTACCTGATTCACCCATAACTCATGTTTTCTCCTTGGACACAGGAAAAGTATGCTTTTCAAGGAGTGAAAATTACATAGGGAGTTTGTAACTATTAGCAGCTATTTCTATTACCAGCAATAGGAAACAGTAGAGTTTGTTAGTATATCTGAAATAGAACTTATTTGGCTGAGTCCTGAGTTTTTTCCCTGTTGTCTCTTCACAGTGTAGAGGTCAGATAGAACAAAGAATTATAGCAAGGGTCAGGGGTGCAGCAGACTCAGCCCTGGTGCAGTCAGAACCAGTTCCTATTTCCTTGCGCTTACCTATCACTGTGCTGAGATCTCAGCACCCTGTACAATCGTCAGTAACTTTAAGAGGAGGATAAATGTCTACGCTAAGTTAATCCTCACTGCTTGCTAAAGACCTCTAGATAAAGTAAAATACTTTTTTCTTTATGTCTTGCCTTCACCCAAGGAGGGTTTGTTTAAATGAAACTATTAGTTTAGAAAGTTCTAGGTTTTAAAAAGGACCCTCAGAGAAGAGGAGAGAAGCTTTCAAAGAAGACAGACAATACGATGAAAATGTAGTGACTTTCACCAGGTTTGTTTTATCTAGCATCCTGATAGTTTGGGCACTGAGAGGCCTTGTGAACAGTGGAGGCTGAGAGAAATGAAGATGCTAAATACATCTTCTGTGCCAATACCTTCAGTAATCTTTCTGGCAGTGGGTACATCCTCCAGTGAACACACCTCCTTGGCTGCAGCTACTGCCTGGTGCTTTCAGACTCTAGGTTTTGAGCCACTACCTTGATTCTTTTAGCATGGGGATGACAGTGGTTTCTTGACACAGCTAATTTCTGAGGTGCCTCAGTCTCTGGATGGCAGGTTTTCAGCATATTTATTGTCATTGCCTTAATGCAAAGAATCAGAACAATTTATCTTTTCTAAGTTAAACCCAGACTGCTAACACCCTCTTTGTGTCTAAAGCCTATTTCCTACAATCATCTATCCATACTTATTAAATATCATGGATCAAACTACTTTGAATAAATGAAAATAGTACCTTATTTACCTGTTCAGGTGAACACAAACACACATACAGAGAGAGAGAGAGAGAGAGAGAGAGAGAGAGAGAGAGAGAGAGAGAAGAAGGGAGAGAGGAGAGAGAAAGAGAGAGAGGTTTACAAAAGTTAAGAGACACAATTTTATAATAGAAACAAAAATAGGTACTTTTATTTCCATTTATTTCTGTTGGTTGAGTGTCCCTAACTATGTTACTCTGCTAGTAACTACAGGTCACTAGCACGTTTACTAGTGTAGTGAATATTCCATAACTGTAGAGGTAACAAATAATACCATTCTCCTTAAGTGTTTTTTGACTCCAAATATGTTTTATTGAGCAGCATATGCACAATTCCATAAGAAGAAGTATAAAATGCAATAAAGTAGGAGCTGAAACCTCACCTTTTGAAATAGGTTCTGAGCTTTAACTACATCCAATAGCTACATGATGTGGACTGAGATTCTAACTGTCCTTGAGTGTGATTCTTTACCTCCCCTTCCTCACTCACACTATTACATAAGATTGTTATAGTGTGAGGGTCCTAACATAACACTGCAGTTGAATATTTATTTGCTTGTCTATTTATTGTGTGCATATGTGTATCCATATCTGTGTATTGCTTGAATGTGCATGCTTTGTACAGAACAGTTCAGCCCTGGGTGGTCCTCCTCAGGTGCTCTCCACCTTGTTTTTTAAAGACAGGATGATTTCTCTTACTGTCTTGAGATTTACTAATGAGGCTAAGCCAATGGTTCTCAACCTTCCTAATGCTGCAACCCTTTAGTACAGTTTTTCAAGTTGTGGAGACTCCCAATCATAAAGTTATTTTTGTTGTTCCTTTATAAGTGTAATTTTGCTGTTGTTACGAATTGTAATGTAAATATTTTTTTGGAGATAGAGGTTGGCTAAAGGGGTTGTGACCCACAGTTTGAGAATTGCTGGGCTAGGCTGATTGTCCAGTGATCTCTAGAGATCCCCACT
Organism: Arvicanthis niloticus; assembly: GCF_011762505.2. NCBI lineage: Eukaryota > Metazoa > Chordata > Mammalia > Rodentia > Muridae > Arvicanthis > Arvicanthis niloticus. The sequence continues at coordinate 49,658,653 of NC_047658.1, read as the reverse complement.
GTATTTGCCTTCCCATCACTAGAATAAAAAGCAAACTGGCATGTCCACCTTTTCACACACATTCTAGTTATCTAACTCAGTCCCTCATGCTTGAGTGACAAAGCTTGTCACTGGCTTGAGGTATTTCCCCAGGGTAATAAGATAATAGTTATTACTATACACCAAATTATGCCTGATTAAAGTTTCTGATGGCTTTGGGAAATAGGTGGAGGCAGCAATATGAGCATTGCACTTGCATTGAGGTTAGTGAGTATGATGTAGGAATGATAGCATTCTCGAAGGGCTTCTGCAAGGGAAGATGGTCCCTGCTTGTGTGTGCAGCACGGATGTTGACCCTTTCTTGCCCACTTATGCTACTGGAGTTGGCTTTCACTTTAGCTCATTTTCCATAGTCAGTCTCACTATGGCCATAATGCAGGTCCTGTTCTCAGCATCAGGCCTTAACTTTCTCATGTTCCATAGGGTGGGGGAATAGACCAAGAGCCTCATTTCCCACCTTAAACACATGTTCACAGCTTGCTTTCCAGACCCAGATTTCCCTAACATGGTCCCACAGACCTGTACTGGGCCAAGAATCCTCTTTTCAGTTAAAGCGATTTTAATCTCAAGGTCACATCCAAGAAGCTCTATTCTAAGTCAGGAAATGGAAAATTATTATTATTATTATTATTATTATTATTATTATTATTATTTCTGGTTCCTCACTTGAACCCTTAATTCTGCTTTTGTGTTACTTTCAAATGTTGAATTGAGAGCAGATGAGATCAGTTGGTTGGTAACATCGATGATCTTAAATAGTATTTCTTTCTAAAACCAAGACTTCTAGTTTGCAAACAGCACTTACAGTATGGGTAGTAAATAATCACTATACCAGTCATTGCTCACATCCCTAAAACTTGATTCTGAGGCAGAAAAATAAGGTTGATCCTTTATATTCAGCACAGTTCTAGGCTTCCCTGCATAAGACACTATCTACCAGTATCATCTATGAGTCATGTTAAAGTTTAGTCAACTCATTCCCCTGAGGCACCACACCATTGATGGTACTAAGTTCTGCCTCATGATAGAATTTCACCTTGTTCATTTTCAATCTAAAGACAGTGTGGCTAGATATCTAAGATGCTGGGAGTTGCCTTCAGGCCCTGTGATGTTAGAACCCCAAGTGGCTACTTTTCCTTTGCATAGCACAATATTAACCTCTGGTCAGAATTGGTCTGGACACTATGTGACTGATTGCTTCAATCCTGGATGAGAAAAGTAAATTCTGCTTATTTTTTATTGAAGCAGTTTTATCTAGGTTGATTCCACCCCCTTATTTCTCTTACAAAGATACCAGGCTAGTTAGAAAGTATAAGTCCTGGGGTAAAAAAAGATAAGTCAAAATAGGCACTTTACTAAAGAATTCTTATGCATAGGGAGAGGAAATGCCAGGAATAGTTTTAAACACATCTTTATGTTGTCATGTTTCTTGCCATTTTGAGGGCAGGTGATATATATTTGTCTTCTGCTGATAAGATTTTTTTTTTAAATATTTGAGAGTTTGTACCTGTTTTCAAGATAATAGTGTGGAGATTGGGTTGTGGGTACAAAGAGAGACTGGGTTGGAGAGAAAGCTCATTGGAAGCTGGGGAGGATGCAGAGCATGATAGATTACAAAGATAAATGCTAATATAATTGACTGTCCGACATCTGTTTTCCAGAGTCTGATGGACTGCTAAAGCTGGAAGCAAGTTGCCTGACCACACAGATATCTTTTGCCCTACTCATGGAAGGGGTCAAGAGAAAAATCAACATGAAGCAGCAGAGGGAAGCTTGATAGCTGACAGCATCTGAGGTTCTAGACAGTGGATGGAGGAAAATGCTTAACAAAGTATTTTAGCATCATACAAGGACTAATGAGAGCAAAGATGACTGCTTTCTAGAAGTACAGACTCTGCTGCATACTGTTAATATCTCTTGGTATATTTAGAAGAAACATGGAGTTCTATAGCAGGGCTTGAGTAAAAGACATGGTTTATAGGCTTCTTCTAGTCCAGGATTTCTCTACTGGTATTTTCTTGGTCTCTGTATTAGCTATTTTCTTATTGCTAGAACAAGATACACAATGAACACAACTTACCAAAGGGAGGGTTGAGAGTTAAATCCACAGTTTGAGAGTGTAATCCATCATGGTGGTGAATGCATGTTGGCAGGAGTGTGAAGCTGTTAGTCATACTGTGTCCAACATCAGAAAACAGAGAGGTGAATGTTGGAACTCTCTTTGTTCTCTCTACCTTTTCAGTTCAGGATTCCAGCCCATGAATTATTGTCTCCTGCAGTTAGGTTGGATCATCCCACCTTAGCAAACCCAATCTAAAAAGTACCGACAGACATGTTAATAGGTGATTAATTGTCTTCTAGGTGATTCTAGATTTTGCCAGGTAAACATTCAATATTGACCATTACTGTTTCTTTAAGGCTGATTATAGGCAAGATACAAAGCCAGGAAAAACACAAGCAAGTAGACTCATGCATATATCTGAAGAAGGGTTAACAGGTTCCTCTATGCTCATTGTTCTGTATATGAAGCCCCGGAAGTGACAGATTAGTGTTGGGAGCCTGCTCTTCTCATACTGTCTAGATAGTGCAAACAATGGAATGACATTGGCAAGAGTATGGATATGAAGAAAGCATAACAATAATACTGTCGATATAATAAAGCAGAGAGAGAGCAATATTTGCCAATGACTTGGAAATACAAAGAATTTAGGGACCATCCAGGACTAATGAGGTGTAACTGTTCCAAGTGTTTTAAGTTGATAGAAGTCAGTCAGCCAACAGGGTGTGATGGCCCAGAGTAGAATATGAAATGGGAGGCAGAAATGGATAAGAGGAGAAAGCACAGCTGTTTGGAAACCACAAAATTAAAAGTTGAAATAATAGCCTATTGAATAATGACTGTCTGGGTGTTACAGTTGAGTTTTGTGAATTGACAGCTGGCCAGATAGATCAGCATTGCTGAGGTCAAAAGTGGGCCACTGAAAGTACATCTCTGTAGGCTGTGTGAAATAAATATTAGATAGGAAGCTGCCAGACAACTTGAAATCATATCTGAAGGTGAACAACAATAATCATATGCATTATTTATTGGGCACTTACTCACCATGGGCCTGGCATTTACTTTATACTCGTACTAATCCTCTGTCAGCTATAGAAGGCTGCAATTTGAGCATCTCTTCAAAGAGCTTGGTAACGTCCCCATTAGCAGTGGCGCTGCTGTGTTTTTGACCCATATTTATTTGGCCTCACATCCGAGGTTTGTGCTATGGATCATTTCTACTAGTCATCCTATTAGTACAAAGAAGGTGACTAAATTTGTTTTCTGAAAAAGGTGTGATTAGAATTGTTAAGATAATGCAAGGTAGAACATGCTTGGCATATCTAGAATGATAATTGTTGGGTCCTATAGGACCCTCAGCCTCTTGTTATCTCTTAAGGCCTGTGAATCTGAAAGTTGGCCCTTGAGTTATCACACCACCATTGGATGGAGCAAGAATTTAAACAACTTTGTACCATCGCCAAGTCAGGCCCTTAGATAATCTTACTGCTTTAGACAGAGGTCAAATTGACCTATAGTTTGCTGATTGCTCAAGAAGGTGAAATGAGTATTTAAGCAGATCAAACCTGGATGTATGTAATAGTTTAGGTACAACATTAATGCAGAGAGGGAGGATGCTACAACAAAGAATCTCAAGTTCTTTGCATCAGTATTTAGAACAAATAACTCTTTACTGTGAGAGACTGCCCTGCCTTCTATATAGTGTTCAACAACCTTTGCCAACTAGATGCTGATAGCGTGACTCAAACTAATATAACAATAAAAAATAATACCAGGCATGATCAAATATCTCCAGGGTTAAAAGTCACCAGAATTTGAGAACTGCTAGAGTAGGATCTTGGATCACATTGACAGAAGAAAAGTCTGATTTATTTTTACCAAGAAAGAGGTCCTTCACTGAGGTATGGAGAGATGAACAGGAGTTGATTTTATAGAGAAAGTGTGGTTGGGGAGAACAGAAAAGAAATGATATCATCTAGTGAGAGACTACAAGCCACTGGGTCTCTCTCTCTGTCTCTTTTTCTGTCTCCCTGTCTCTTTGTCTCTCTCACTCTCTGTCTCTGTCTTTCTGTCTCTCTGTCTCTGCTTCTCTCTCTCTCTCTCTCTCTCTCTCTCTCTCTCTCTCTCTCTCTCTCTCTCTGTATGTGTGTATGTGTATTAAAAGCTGTTAAGTAGTGAAGTGAGAGATGAAGAAAGAAAAGTACAAAAGGAGAGGACCACAGACTGGTTCCTTATTTGTTGGACTAAGGGGATTAGATGTTACTAAATAATGACAATCAGAAATCATAGTACTCTGAAAGATAGTTGATTAGTGGTGAATAACAACATACATAGTGAGATGCAGGACCTGTTAGAAGATATTATCAAAGCTGTTACCCTGGCTGCCCTTAATTATAGCATAGCTGTAATAGCAAGCCTGTGTATTTCTGGTCAGTGCCCCATGTGAGCTAGTAAGTGAATTTAAATAAGATTATAAGTATGAATCAAAATGCACTCACCAACAGTTGCTAGGGCAGATTTTATAATTCTGTGCTGCTGACAAGATCTTCTGGTACTTGATAAACTTAATAAAACAGTAGAGTCTAGTGATATGGTTATGCCACTAAGCACTAGAATCCCCAGAGCATATTCAATGAATAAAAATAAGCATTCATGCAGGAAAGTGAAAGAGAATAACCAGGGGCCAGTCATTGGCCCAGGAGATACATCTCCCTCCAACATAGTAATGGCAATCTACCCAGAAGCTCATCATGCCCAGGGGTTAAAGGGTATCTGCATACTACAAAAGCTCTAGACAGGAGGAGGAGCTGGATTTAGTATTGTATTTTTAAAACCAGCTCATTGTTGAAAATGTAAAAAATTCTATCTAGTCAACCTTGCTTTATCAGAGGTTAGGTGTGGGGGCGATCAGAGGAGTGAGTTGGTTCACTGAGTACCTTAGTAGTATCTGAGAAGGAATATCTTTGATTGAAATATATTTTCTTTATCTTTGAGGCATATTTTGGGGGGGGAATTCTGATTTATTAAAAGTAGAGAGATTACTGCTGTGAACTCCTGTGTACTCAGCAGCAGTTATCAGAATCATTTGGATTTTTTTTTTATTTATTCTGGATTGAAGTAAAAGAAATATTGAACACTATAATATTTTACCTACAAGTACTTCAGGAGTTATTGGATTTAAAAATATTCCTTCTATATTTTTGCTGTCCTTTAAAACATAGATAAACAAAACAATGCCTACAGTTCTCTATTTAAATTTAAGTATGTTGTCTAATTTTAAACTTACAAGGCTGGGGGGGGATATAGCTTGGTAATAGAGTACTTAGTGTGCTAGATGTTCTTTTTTATGTACATACACCGAATAAAATTATTTTCTTTCTCTAATCTGTTAATGATTCAACCTTTGACCATAATCAAGTCCATGGATAAACCACAGTCAGTGGTCAAACTATGCCCTGCCTGACATGGGAGAAAGGTCCTGCATAGGCACATGGCACAGAGTGTCGAGACAGGAGGCTAGTCCAAGAAAGTCAATGCATCACGCATTCTCATAAGACTCAGTGAAGTCACTATAGGGTTATGGGTAACAGCATTCATGCATTTGTGTGTGAAAAAAGGGCTTAGTAGATTATTGCATGTTGTAATTTGTTAATCAAATTTGGCTCTTTATTGTTGTTATAAAGAATATCGTTGTTAATACTTTCAGGTGATAGAAGAATGTATTCAAAGCACAATAATGACATAGCACATAGAGAGACTCTGATCCTCTCTGGAGGGAGATGTATGAGGAATACATCTTTGGAATGTGGTCTTGAGGGGTAGGGTTTTGAACTTGGAAGAAAACAGCTAGCAAATAGAAATGCAAACTTAGCTTCTAAAGTTGATATATTCTACTAGAATTCATTCTGTCCAGAAACTTGAAGAATTCTGAAGTTACCAAACCTTTACTATCCTTTTCCTAGTTCTACAAGCTTGCTTAATATCATCATTGGAGGATAATTTTGGATGAGAAGTGCTATTATCCCAAAGAATATGGACTCAAACATGGCTATCAGTTCTTGGCATCAGTTTTGTGATACAAAGTCCTTTGGAAAAAGAACCAGTACAGTGGCTTTGAGGTGGACCACATACTGATGCTGTCCTCAGGAGTAGAGGAACTTAGCAGCCCTCAGAGAGGTGAATCACCACAGTAGTAAAGGGGTCTGCCATGGAAAGGGGTGCTGCTACACAGTTGGAACAGTCTGTCAAAATCAACATAACATTTCCCAGAAGCAGCCCTGAGAAGGATGCAAATGGTTTATTGAGGATACTGCTGCACTCCAGGAAATAATGCTGGAGGCAGATTAAAAAAAAAATGAGAAAAGGATGAAAACACAACAGGACAAGTTAATGAAGAAGGTACCCTAGGGAGCAACCAGGGCCCAGTCTTGGAGACTGCATAGTGAGCCTCAGATGTGTACCATCCAGGCAAGGATGACACAGAGGTAGTAATTCAGCAACCCAAGTCCAGCAGCAGTGGACGGGTGTTCACAAAGGAGGGAGTTAATCTTGCCTATGTTAGGTATTGTTTTTTCATTGTGGTGACCAAATACCTGATAGCAAGCAATTTAAGGAAGGAAAGATTTATTTTGGCCCAGAGGTTCAAGTTCTAGAGTCTATGATGGAACGGAAACCATGTTGAGAGAAGTAGCCTGTGGCTATGGTGGTGGGAACACAAAATTGCTTGCTCACATCTAGTTGTTAGCCAGGAAGCAGAAAGAAGACTGGGGTGAAAAAAGGGGGGTGATCTAGAATCCGTAAACCCCATCTTCAGCAATATATTTCATCTAGCTAGGCATCCTTCTCCAAAGGTTCCACAACCTTTTGAAACAGCACCATCATCTCGAGGTCAAGGGTTCAAACACATGAGACTGTGAAGTGTAGGAGTAGCTAAGGTGGGAGGAGTAAGGAGAGGAAGAGGAGGAGTAAGGAGAGGAAGAGGAGAAGCTAGGAGAGGAGACCAGAGAGGGGAGATAGAGGCTGATGTTCCCGTGTCTCCCGCAATCAAGATAGTTGGTATATCTAGGTTGGTTACCGGGTTACACCTCTGATTGAGTGGGCATCTTGTTATTTAACTTTACCAAATATAAAAGCCTTTGGATAATCTAAGCATTTAGAGTCTCATTTGTATCTAGCCTGCGTGGTTGGTGGGATGGTCTGGGCAATGCCCAGCCTTGCGGAGACAGCATGGAAGAGCTGGCGTCTCGTGGGTGGCAGGGCTGGTGTTTCTAGCTGCAGCATGCACATGGCCTCCGGGAGCGGAACATGGCTGCTGAGCTAGAAAGAACTGCTGCAGCTTAGATAGTCGGCTTGACTGGCGGCTGTTTTGAAATAATTACTACAACAGTGAAGGACCTTTCGCATTGAGACCATAATAATATTTAAGCACATTTATGCAGAGGAAGTACCAAGACAGAGAGTGATCATGATGTTCAGGAAAAACCTGCAAATGAGTCCAAAATTGTGATTGTTAGGGAAAAGAATGGGGTGCTGTTGGCCAGCCTTCAGGTGCTGCAGATGGGATTCTGGTGTTGCTGTAAAACGGGTTTCTTATGAGCTGGTCATTCTCTTTAGCACCATTTTCCAGAACTTTGTTTTATATACCACTTTTCTAAAACACTCTGTGGAAGAATTGTGCAGACAACCCCTCTCCTTCAAAGGTTTCCTGTCATCTGGTATGGTGTATGAGTGAAGACGTGCCAACTGAGGTACAGGAGGTGAGAACATGTCAGCAAACTACCTGAGATGATTTTTGTCTCCAATACTGATGCTTATTTTTGTTATGACTGAAAAGCATAACTAGGTGTGAAGAGTAAGTGGGAACTGTTAATCGTTTTTTTTTTTTAATAGACTCACAATCTTGGGAGTTATATTTTTATTGGCTTTAGATTTACTCTAAAACATAAAAAAATTAATCAAGTGTATAAATCTATTCACAAAATATTTTAAAATAGCCATGAGTGAGCAAGGATGGAAAGGGAGACAGTAGATCTGTGAACTTTCCCAGCCAAAACCAAGTCTGTATATTTGAGAAATGAACAAGGAGAAGAAAGTCCCATCGAGACTGTTTTATATATTAAGACAAGGAAATCATCCACAGGAGCAAAGTAGGAAGAAAGCCTGGATCATCGAGCAGTGTGTGAAAGATGTTAAGAAGCACAGACTGCTGAAAATAGCCTCTGCCATTGTTTTCTGTACTGGGGATTGAATCCAGAGCTTGCAGAAGTTAAGCAAGTCCTCTATGGCTAACTTACTTTTTAATATGATTTTTATTTATGATATGAGAATTTCATACATGCATACAATATATTTTTAAAATCTCCCCTGAGTCTTCCCACCACTACTCACATCTTCCTCCCAACTTCGTATCCTCTTTCCCCATTGTTTAATTCTCTACTGAATTCCATTAGTGCCTGTATATACATGTGTACTAAAGCATGGCCAACCTACTAGGTACTGCCCCAGCCATGTAAACAGATGACTCTCTCTCTCCCAGCAGCAAAAAGCTCCTCGGGCATGGAGCCTCCTAAACTCCCCCCTGCCCCCCCTCCCCACACCACCACCGAATCTGTTCAATATGGAATGTTGACTGCCTTGCTCTTGTGCAGGTCTTGTTGAGGCAACAAAAAGCTGTTGTAAATTCAGGAGTGGGGCTCTAGAAGATAATGTTTCACAGTGGTTTACCACAAACTTTTGTCTCTTATAATTTTTCTGTCCCTTTTCCACAATGTTCCCTGGATTTGAGGGCAAAATGTATGTTTGTGTGTATCTGTGGGATATGAGCATCCCACAGCCACTTATACTCTGCACTTTGACTAGTTTCGAGTCTCTGTGCTGTCAGCAACTTCTAAAAGAAGACTGAGAACTATATTAATCTACAGGTGTAAAGAAACTTAAATTTATTCATTTTATTTTATGTATGAGTGTTCTCCTCTCTCTCTCTCTCTCTCTCTCTCTCTCTCTCTCTCTCTCTCTCTCTCTCTGTGTGTGTGTGTGTGTGTGTGTGTGTGTACAGTACCTGGTGACACCAAGAGGATAGTAGATCCCTGATGGCTGTAAACCACTATGTGTGTGCTGGGAACTACAGCCAAGTCCTCTACAAAAAGAACAAGTGCTCTTAACTACAGTGCCACCTCTCCAGCCCCAAGATAAATATTTAGAAGACGCATTTATACTATGTCTGTTTAGCAAAACAATAGTAGTGAGTTCTCCTCTGGAGTTTAGGACCTCTCTAGCCTCGTATTTTAATTGTATTATGAGAATATTTCATTGTTGTCCTCAAATTTTTAATCTTATCTCCACTTTACAAGGACAAAGGTTTCCAGGCAAGTATCATCATCAATGTGGGTTGTCATTTATTATTTGTATGACTTTTTTCTTTTACCTTAGATCTGGTGTTTTCCTTATAATGAAAGAATAATGGGTCATTGACAGGAGAGAAACTAAGGAGTAGTAAAACCGCCAAAGTATAAAAGTTTTGGTTCAATAGACCTGCTCTAGGGATCTTTGTTTTAGGTAACTGAGATGCAGGCAAGTTTCATCACTAGTTTAAAACTACATAACTAGATAGAGGTAGAACTACATGAACATAGAAAACCAAGGAAAGGGCACCTGGACCTATGTTAAGAGAAATCATGATCATGAACTTATAAAACATGGATGCATATCCATTCCCATTCCAGGTATATTTGTAACCTGCTATCTCAAGAGGATATTCACTGGCTAATTCTATCCTCATATGATGATGAAACAAGAAGGAGGAAAGCAGAATCATTTCCTCAAGAAATTTCAGACAGCCAAAAGTGTGAGAAATATATAGTGGCTATCTCAAGACTCAATTTGGAGTCCAAAGACAAGAGAAAGCAAGTGTAGTTTGCTACAGAAATGATGGGCAGTACCGATAAATACATTTTCTCATACTGTTTCCTAATATGAATTTATCGCTCTGTCCTAGAGCAGAGAAACCAGGTTGAGATAGATGACTGGCTCTTGGGTAAGTAGAATATGAAACCAAACCAAACTAAACCAAGCCAAACCAAACCAAACCAAACCAAACCAAACCAAACCAAACCAAACCAAACCAAATGCTTCCAAGTGTTGTAGATAACTTAAGACGCCAGACAATTTGTCCATCAATAGTCATTCATCAAGCAAATGGGGATTGTGAGAGGGGTCTATAAAGCTGGAATAGGAAGAAAGACAAGAATAAGGCAGGAACTCAAACTTTAAAACAAATTGGCACCTGTGACTGAGTACTGGGCAAGTGACTCTAATCATGATCACACTGAGGAAGGGACTTAGGCCTCTGAAATTGGATCAAGTATCAGAATAGTGATAGGAGGAGATACAACTACCACATGGGGGATAAGTCCAAGCCTAGAGGATCACAAAATTCTGAGACTCTGTGAACTGTGGGTCAACACATACATAGAGTCAAGGTATAATTGGGAGAGATGAGGCCAAAGGGCATTAAGCCTTTTCTGTGTCAAATGTCATCTAGTGCAAAAGTGAGGGTGAAGAATTTCCACTGAGAATCAGAATCCCTGCTCAGAGCCATGCATTTGATCCCACGTGTGTCTTTTGAAAGCCTGGAAAGGTAAGCTTTCTTAACTCAACTTTTGATGAGAAATAACATAATTGTTATTCGTATGTTGCCAGCTAAATAGATATCTAGAGCAATAGTTCAAGTCAATATACTAGCAAATATTTTGATATTTCTACTTCACAATAGTATGTGACATTAAAGACCATGCATCTAAAAATAGAGTCACAAATGTGGAAATATTTACAGGAAATGATATGAAAGAGTTAGAAGATGGCTTGTATTAGGATTTTCAACTTAATAGGATCATCTAAGCAATTAAACTGCCTGGCAATGGTCCAAATAAAAACTGTACACATGATTTGGAGCCATTGCTAGTGTCACAAACTGCAAAGGTGGTGAGTGAAGAGATAGGATAGATTAAGTCATTATGTCTTAATTGCAACTACAGTTTGAGGTGTAGTTCAATGGGAGTGTACTTGCCTGCTATTCAGGAGGCAAGTGTTTAATACCCAACATTGAGTCAGAACTCAGTTCTAAACATTCTCTGAGTATGAGCATGACATAGACAGGTTTCAGGGTTGACAAACCACCAAGCATGCCCCTAACCTCAGGAGCTATGCTCATAGAATATGTATAGTAGATATAACCCTCTGATGTAATGAATTTCATTACCAATTTGAAGCTTATATTCACTGTAACAGTAGTTGTACTGCAAGTGCAAACCAGCCAAAACTTCACCATTGGAGGAGATTTTAATTTAAATTTGTTCATATTATTGGATCAGGTATTTCATAGTATATCAGAAATTTTATTTCCCAATGCAAGAAAACTTATAGGGCATTATTGTAGATAAATAGTGGTCTGGTTTCTAGCAAGATATTAAAGACATGGGATGCAGTTAACTTACCAAGCACATGAAATATGTTAGGCATTTTCATGAAAGTTATTCTCCTAAGTCCCCAGGACAATGTTGATATATCATCAATACCATTCAGATAAGGAAACTGAGGTGTGTTTCTCTGACTTGTTTTAGTGTTCAAAAACATGAAGAAGTGGGTAAATAATGACCTCAATACTTCTTCTTGACCTTGAAGCCAGTAGTAGGTCAGGCTGCTGGTGTAGAAGAGTACTTCTCTAAGTCTGAGTAGTGATGTGAAGGACTGGGAAGAATTCAGTCACAATGGGACTGGGAATGTAACTCAGTGGTAGCATACTTTTCTAGTATGATTTCAGTCCCTAGAGCCACCTCCTCTTGAATCATGCTGAATTAATTACAAAAAAATGTGAGGATTTTAAAAATCTTATTTGAGCCTTGTTTTTTAAATATGTATTTTCATTATTTTATGATTACACTGAATGTTTCTTTTCTGTGAGTTCTAGGCATTGAAAACAGTGTTCTGTTTCCTTCTTGGTTTACCATTAAGTTGACTACCATAAATTTCTAGTGCTCTTTATGAGTCTCTAGATTTCTAGTCATAAGTCAGTTCTATGCTGTGTTTCCTCAAGGGATGGTGAAGGTTATAGTGTCATCCTCTTTCTTATTTTAGATTTTTATTTTATTTTATTTTATTTTTTTAGCCAATATAACCCTAACAATAGATAATAACAGTTTGGCCTTCCATAAGCCACAGACAACATGAGGTAACCAAACTAATGAGATCCACTCTTTATTGAGATAATAACTGCTTTGAATTATGACAATAGCACTAAACTATCAGTAATTATTACTGTAATATATAAGAAAATATTAAATATTAAACATCAAAAATATTAATTTTACTAATGCTGAATATAAATGGTACTAAATATTAAAACAATAAAATATTACTAAAATAGTAAAAATTTATTTATTTATTTAGTATAATAAAATGTCTTTTGGAAAGCAAGGTTTTATGCATCCCAAGTTCACTTCAAACTCCCTATCTTGAACTTTGTATTTCCTGCTTCTTCCTCCTGGAATCCTGGGATTACAGATGTGCACCATCACATTCAGGCTATACAATGCTGGGAATGAGTTTTATGGCTTTGTGAATTTTAAGCAAACATTAAAACAACTGAGCTATATTTCTAGTCTACAATGTAATGTATTTTCAAAGTAATTTTATATATCATATATCATCTAGATAGGCTCTGATGGATATACTTAGAAATATTTTATTCTACCCATCAAAGACACATTTAAAACACTTTCTGAAAATATCCTGTCTGACTTATTTCATAGTAATACAAATATATTACATAATAAAAAATGCAAGGGCCTTGAATGATTAATATATTTTGGGTATTTCCAATTTATATTCAGAAAATTAATGAAATAGACAAACATGCCTTGAGGATCATATTAGGTGCTGATGAGAGATATGAAGATGAAGAAGCCATAGTCAACACCCAGGAAGTGGCTGACATCTGGGAGACATGATACTTATGTTCCTGAAAAAATAATTATGAATGATTTGAATGATAGTTCAGGGCTGACCTAGATGATATGTCTCAGGGGAACTTACCTAATTGATTGATAGAGACATTCAGGGGAGAGTAAAATGGTTGGGTTCAGTTACACCTCAGATTAAGAGGCTTTACTAAAGTTATAGGCTTCCGCTTAGAGTTTCAGAAGCCCCAGATTCTCCTGGCAAGGACAGTAGAGCATTGTCCTTCTGTTGGGTTTGCACAGACTAAAGTTTATGTTTATCTAAATGCTAATTTCTAAGCCTACTTGTTACATTGGGATGAATCTGTGCAGAAGAAAGAAAAACAGCCAGTGATTGGCATAGTGTCACTCCACAGTAATTCCTTAATATGCACTGCTATTCTTTTCTTCCTTGCCCTTCTTCAGAAAGGGGCCATTAGTAAGTAAAAAAAAAAAAAATGAGAAAAATTCATAGCTACCATTTACAAATGGAAGGTAACATGAGATGATTATCTCTGTGAGTTTGGGTAACCTCATTCAAAATTATTGTTTCTAGCTCCATCAGTTTATTCGAGAATTTCATTTTTTAAATGGTTGAATAATATTCCATTGTGTGAATATACCACAGTTTCATTATTCATTTAACAGCTGATGGACATTTAGTGTGTGTCCATTTCCTGGATATTGCAAATAAAGCAACATTGACTATGAATAAACAGATATTTCTATAGTAGGACATAGAATTCTTTGAGTAAAAGCCCAGAGTGTCATATCTGGATCATGTTGTAGATCTCTTTCAGCTTTTTGAGAAACCTCCACCTCAATTTTTTATAGTAGCTACAACAGTTTGCTGCTCGACCAGCAAGTGAAAAAAGTGTTTCCATTTCTCTATACCTACTTCAACATTTTACATTGTTTATTGTTTTGATCTTAATAATTCTGACTGGGATAAGATAAAATCTGTTATATATGTTTTATTTAGAATATTCTTATAGGCTAAGAAATTAAAAAGAGGCCATGAGAATCCTTTCAAGGGAGGGGAGATAGAATACAGTTGCATATGCAGAGAAAGGGTAGTTTTAAGGTAAGGAACTGGAGGTAAGTGTAGAGGATGGGATATGGGGAAAGGTTACTAAGACTAAAGACCTTTTAAAAAATGTCATATGGAAACCTACTACTGTAGAAATATCCTTATCTATATTTATACAAATATAAAACTAGTCTAAATGGAGTTACTTTATGACATGGTTAAAATACCTCTACTAGACACCATAGACTAACTAATAAAAAACCCCAGTGCTAGGAAGGATTACTTCATTTGGAGTAACTGGTCAGTGAAGTCCTGTAGCTTCCCAAATGTTACAGGCCATTGTTAAGGCTCTGGGCTCCTCTCCAGAATGTGATAGTAGGATGGCATCACTGAAAACACCAAATAATTGAATCATAGAATATGGAGAAATCAAGATTATATTCTCTAGGATTCTTCATCCATACTGTATAGCTTTCATAAAGATGGACCATTCTATGTAGAATATCAGAGGAGAAAAGTGATCATCATATTACCTAGTTGTGGACTCTGAAAGTTACAAAAATGACAGGCCAGATGAGATATGCCTATTAGTTCAATACTAGCATGGGCGTCATGTGAATAGCCAAGAACTTTATAAGATCCCAGTTCATAAGATTAAGTCAATCCTGGTACCATTTTCAAGATGAAGAACATGTTACTAGACAGATCATGGGTATCAATGGAAAGCCTATTATTATACTCTTCTAAATAGAGACAACATTTAAGCAGAGGACCTGGTACAGACCCATGAAGGCTCCATGCTTGCAGCTTTGGTCTCTGTGAGCCTATGTGAGCCCTGCTTAGTTGATTTAGTGGGTCATGTTTTCCTGGTGTTCTCTATCCTCTCTGACTCCTACAGTCTTTCTTTGTCCTCTTAAAAGAATTCTTAATAATGCATTGCTATACCAATTAATTAGATCAATTGCCTTCAAAGAAGCTTCCTTTTGCAACATGTAGCAATTAATTCAGAGGCACACGACTGGTCAAGGTACAGATAATAAAACATGTTGAATATTACTCTCTATACAAGTCATCTATACCATCTATATCTCTCCTCCAAGGCTCAGGCATCATTGTGGAAGAAGTACGAAAAAATCTTAAGAGTCAGAATTAGTAGATGACTACAAACAAATAGTGTTTCTAGACAAAGCAGGGCAATTGCATATATTCACTCACAGCAGTTGTGACAGCATGTAGAAGATTTGTGCAACTCAAGTCAGACAAAATCTCATCATGGAGAAGGGAAATAATCATGGTCAATTTTCTTTTAGTGAATTCTTCCCCCATGTTGCTCTATTGGAGAGTCACACAACCAAAAGTGCATGCATAGTGCAAAATAGGCTTGATGCTTTGCTGTTGCTTTTTAAAGACAATATAAAGTCGTTGGATCTAGAGGGAAAGTGGGGATATATCTGAGAGGAGTTGGAGGAGGAAGGTGAATAGGATCAAAATCCATGGTACAGAATTTCCAAGTTCTAATAAAAACATGAGCCTTTGAAAGTTGCACTAAGTGGTTATGTGGCATGTGTGATTAAACTTGGGCTTCTGCTTTTTGTGATTTGAAAAGCATGTGAAAGGATCAGAAGTTGCAAGTTGAACCATTATGTTTTACAATCTACTGGCGGAACGTGACTATTTTTTGGCATGCATCAGCCTGGAAGGAAGGGGCCTCATGGGGAGAAGGTGATGAACAAACACCCAGAGAGAAACATTCTGCTTACAGTTTTGTATCTGAACTTGTTTGTGAGAGATGTAGACAGAAGTCAAGGGAATTGCTTTTGATATGGGTCTTATGAATTACAGTAACATAGGATGTCATGTGTTCTTCCAGTTGGGGACCTTCTAGTTGTTCTTGGTGTGGCTTGACCAATATGGTGAGCCTTTTGGCTTCTATTCACAAATACATGCTGTGAATGCCTCATGTCTTAAAGACTTCAGGAGAGCTTTCAGCATTAGGTAGGTGTGAAGCCTGATTTGAAAGTGAGGCTTCATCAATACCTAGGGATATCTGGCTGATTGGCAGAACTTTTGCACAATAAGATGGACAAGCAGAGCCTGCCTATTCCTACTAGAGGAAAACTTCTCAATATACCAAGGGCCAGTGGGTCAAAATGTTTTCTTATTACGGCTCCTGATAACCCAAATGTAGACTACTGGTATCAAATTCATACCATTGTCCTATAGATGGGTATATAAAGCTCAGGAAAATCTGAGCCACCACTCTCCAGTCTCCATACCCAGTGCATATAAGTATGTATATATACAGGTATATGTATGCCACTGTGAGCCCATGAACTGGAGAATGGGGAAAGGAAGCTTCATATGGCAAATGGCAGCATTGATTGTTGCAGGGAGAAGAAAAATTTTAAACTGCATTTATTTGGGTAAAAGTTTAGTAATTTCAAGGCAGATTATAGAAGGTAGGTGCTGCTGTGCTTCTAATCAAAAGTAGATGTTTCCCTCCTCTCTTTTATTTAAAAGTTTGTGTTATTTTGTAAACAAATACATTATTAAAAATAATTTTAAATTACAGAGATTATGGAGTGAGATATACTAAACATAGTTTTTAATTTCAGAAATGATACTTTTTTTTCAGAAAAGATACTCTTATAGGTCTATTTATGTATGTATTCTTATATCGAATATTTTAAAATGTCCTCTTATTGTATAATCGACTTTACATTCATTCACTAGTTTGGAAAAAAATCTTCTCCCACATTGTAAATACAAGTCCACAGTATTTTAAACATTTTTATGCTCTTTATACTCTGTGATTTGTCTAAATATTCCTGATCTTATAAAACATTAATTTAGTTATAACATTTTCAAAACATGGACAAACATGTGGTTAACATCCTTGAGAAAACTTTGGCTGTTGTTTAATTTCCATGTTGTAATTCTTTGGGATGAATGGTCAAGTATAATGGGAGTCTCATTACTCACTCAGGCCTTTGATACGAAGCAGTTGTTTCCATGTGTACACCATAGAACTTCATAGAGGTATCTGGGGCACCTGTTGGGAGAGTTTAGCAAGAAATCTAAGGTTTCAAAGCCCCAGGTCTTTTTTCTTATCTCAAAGTAGACTCGAATTTTTGGTTTCATGAATTGGGTCCCATGTAGCAAATTGTTAAAGAGGTAATCTGTTTGTTATGCCTTATTAAATCACAATAAAGAATAAAATCTCCCTCTTCAAAGAGATATGTTATTTCCTCACTTGGCAGTTAATCCAGTTAGGATGAACACCCATCAGCAAGGTCAGTCCATATTAAGCCTTATTAAATAGATTGGAGA
Organism: Arvicanthis niloticus; assembly: GCF_011762505.2. NCBI lineage: Eukaryota > Metazoa > Chordata > Mammalia > Rodentia > Muridae > Arvicanthis > Arvicanthis niloticus. The sequence continues at coordinate 49,641,204 of NC_047658.1, read as the reverse complement.
AATAATTATTATTTTAATGAGATAATATTTTCCCCTTTCCCATATGGTTTCCTTCCCATATGGTTTCCCCTACAACCATGATTTGTTTGGGTCTGACAACTTTTCTAAATTCAACATCTTTCTCCTTAATTCTATCTCTTTTCTAAGTATTCTTTGGTTAATACTTTGGAAGTCTTTCCACAAAAGCTTTACTTCCTGCCATCCATGTAGCTGTTTACCCACTATGTGGTTGACCTCCATGACCTTCCTTCCTTCCTTCCTTCCTTCCTTCCTTCCTTCCTTCCTTCCTTCCTTCCTTTTCTCTTCCTCTGTCTTGATCTCTCTTCTCTAGTTAGCTGTTAAAATTTAGTGCTTGCCTCTTTTGAAGTTTGTATTTTAAGCTCTAATGAAATTGTCCTCCAGCTTTCTTCTTAAACGATTCTTAAATTTTTATTAATGAGACTAAGAACCAAAAGAGGGAACCTTGATTATCTCAGTAACAATGGCAGGAGCATACAATTCCAGATACTCAGAAACCTAAGGCCAGAAAATTGAAAGTTCAATGTTTTCCTAGACATAATATGGAACTAGTTCAACATATTGAGACCCTGCCCACCACACACAAAAACATATTTTAAAATAATTGATGATGGTGCTTCATGGTAGAGCATTTTGCCTAGAATGTATAAGGCCGAATTATCCTCAGTATAGTAAAATGAGAAAAGTAGAAAAAAGAATAAAGGGGAGAAGGAAGCATATCTTGGTTTAAAAGTAGAATCACCAATTTTCTAGACCATCATATTCCTTACTACATTCTAAATTTTACCCGTATATCCCCGGATACATGGAGATACTACCTCTCATCAAAGAAGCCCCTTTACAGCAAATGGAGCATCACAGAAACTCATAACCAGACACCACACAGATATTAACAAACATGGAGGAACCCAGCCCCACCCAGTGAATACATCTTTATAGAATCTCCTGCATCTATGGTTCATGGAACATCTCAGAAGAGGGCGTGGAATGATTTTAATAACCAGAACACTAGGAAGTCTATTGTGAACCATTTTCCCCCAGAAATGGCTGCATAAGTAAGACTGAGACAATGAAAATGTCAAAGGAACATTTTATGGTGGATAGAGAGAATTTCCATGGGTTCCATCTCTAAGAAAAGAATCTTAGATAACAAAAGATTGCAGGGAGAAGAAGAATTAGCCTCCCCAGGATCAGTCCTCTATTGGTAATCCAATGCAGAACAATCAACCTTAAAACTTTATATATACCACCAACCAACAAAAATGGACTCAACAGGTTATATTCATATATATTTGTGCATACACATACATACATAGATACATGCATACATACACACATACATATATGTAACAATAATACCTGACCAAAAAAAAAGAGAGAGAAAGAGAGAGACTATCAACTTGACAGTGTGGGAGGAATGTGAGAGGGGTTTTAGGAAGTATAGTTGGGAGAATCTGAAGCAAGGAATCTTTTAAAAAAATATGATTACAAAGTATAAAACCCACAGGGAAATCTTTAATGCAAATGGTGATCACGTGGTGACATAAGTTGGCTGACTTACACACTTGCGCCCATCTCTGTGTCCTTGAACCGGCAGGCTGTTCATTTTCCAGAGACTCCTGGAAATTATGATCTTAATTATCATAATAATTAATCTGATTTTCACAGAGATCAGAATCCAAAATTAAATATAAATCAGGAGCTGAGGAAATGACTTTAACAAACAAGGAAGAAAGTTCTAAGCAAATGACTGAACATTCCTAAATTCCCAACCAACTGCTGATATCATGTTTCATTCAGTATGACAAAAGACTGTCACTGCTTCCTCCCAGCTTTTGTCTTTCTGCCTACTTCCTTATTCCTATAGACAAAAGCACACAAGCACACATAAACCTATACAGAAAGCCATGGTTTAGCCCTCCAGAACCAATGCTCTGCCATCTTGAAGACTCATCCCCACCCTAAGCAAACTCTAACTTATACCCACCAGGAAGCTGGACCTGCCATCCAGCCCACCTAGCCTTGCCTAGAGATCTTCCATGGATCCTCAGAGTCCGTGGCCTTTGGAAAAGGAAAGGCTTTCAGATCTTTAGTCAAAGTGAGAGAACAACGGTTCTGCCTAACTAGTCAATTTTCCTAATGAGCTATTAGGAGCTGTTTTTGTGCTGAACACTCTGCTCTCATTATAACTATGCTTCCCCAGAAGCAAAGCTCTCTCTGCCTATTGTAATGAGCAGAACGCTGGAATGAAACACAGTTTTAATGAGTTACAGCATGGATATAAAACAGAACAATTTGCATCTGAGAGTACCTCAAAGTGAGGCTAAGGCCAGTGGGTACATTTCTATCAGTGAAGCAAACCACTTGGGGATGACTGTTTCCATCAGCCAACTCAAGAGAAACCAAGGGGCTTCACCTCCAATTGAGAAGGCTGACTGGTGACAAAAAAATAAAGAGCTGGGATGCACTTCGGGTTAAAAGAAGAAAAATACATAGTGACCTTGGGAAGTAGAAAGAATAAGTAGTTTTAACTCATGCACAGGGCAGTAGTTTTGTTACTACACAATACATGCTATTGGCACCCCTTTCTTGGAGCATGCTGGGAATAAAGGTAACTAGACAAGAAGACAGGATTCATTATGAGAACATAGACATGAATAAAATTCAAATGAAAATCACTAGTGGTGTGCTGAATGTAGCTTCCATTCCTTACAAAAGCTGATCGTTCATATTTCAAGGATTTGCAAGATAGTTGTCAAATATAATCATTACTAGCCATTATATTACACAAATAAAATTAAATATAAACAAAGTCAATTGACACTTAAAACTCCCTAGTTACTTAATTCATTTTTTATTTCTAGTTATTACATTTTTTATTGATTGTTTTTGCAGCTATAAATATCTTTGTATTCGTGAGATAGGCAGAACCACACAGTAGCATGCTATTCTTCACCTCTATCTAGCTTGTCAGTGAGTTATAGTGTGAAAATGATCAGTTCATGAGCACATCAGTTGATGAATACATTCAGTGTCTTGTGCAGTCTACTTCACATCCAACTGCATCATCTACTACACCTAAATGATGTTTGATGAATAGCACAAAATGAGAAAATATTATTCTCTAGGTAAAACCCATGATCCCATAGAGCCATGAAAATCATTGATGAATGAGTGAGGGTCCCACATATGCATGCATTCATTGTTTCATTTTTATTTTACCAAAATTTGTCCTGAGACGCTCCTAATTTATCAGTTAAAAACTCAGTTGGGTATGAAAACAATAATTTAGCCAAAGTTTGTAAGATTCATTTTGATATGTAGGAGCTTCACTGAATAATAATTTGTATTTGTTATTATTTGCAAATTATTTATTCCTATATCCTTCACATCAATAACATTGATACATCTTTATGAGTCACAGATTTTTCACATACATACTCACATGCATGTTTTTTTGTTTTTTGGTTTTTTTGGCAATGTGTTTGTACACTGTTTATCAGAATGCAATCAAAGGTAACAGAATAGAAGACAAAGGGTTTTGGAGTAAGTACATAGGCTTAGTTTGAGTTGTAGGTCTAATTTTTTAGGTGACATTAGACAATGGTTTTTGAACACTGACTTTTAGTTCAGTTATTTATAAAACATAGGTAACATTACATGTATGGGTCTGAATAATAGACTATATTTATTGTGTATAGTAATTCAAGACCTAACATTTAGCATACTGTTATAATTATCATCAGGAAGGAAAGTTGTTACATATCCAGCTTAATTCCAGATATGATGAATGACATGAGAGTTTCAGAATTCATAGGAGATGCTAAAGGGTGACTGTCCAAACTCAATAATGGAAAGCTTATGACTTCTCTCACTACTTCAGGAATAGACAGCAGGTTAATGAACATATTCCACTTTCTAAGTGCTTTACTATGATACGTCTTATTTCAACTTTATGATGATTCATTAAGGGAGGGTGGAAGATATTTATCAAATATGGTTTAAGCAGTGGTTCCTTCTCACATGTTCTATAGCTTTCTCCTCTACTGGAAGCTAACTACTTGAAACCAGGCAGGCTTTTGATTTGCTTGCTTACTACTAACAGAAAACCATACAAAGTGTGATTTTCAATGTGATACTCATTGAAAAGAGCGCTCAGATTTGGTTCTGTTAGTTCTGTATAGGAACCAACTACTCTTAGGTCATGCTTTGTGAGGGTGTTGAGAAATATGGAGAACTTTTATAACAATGCTATTGTCAGGGGCCCTTCACCTTAAACCCTCCCAATTCAGGCTTAAGGTATATAAATAAATTAGCTTTTAGATAAGTCAAGTCCTCATATCTCAATCATTTTCGGTCTTCTTTTATTTTCAGGTGTGTCCCTGGACACTTTACAGAGACAAACTGCAGATTCTGCCTTTTCTAATTTACTGACAAAACCCATGGATGTAATCTAGTAACTGTTCTATGCCACCAAGTTAGAGCTGATTCCAGATGCAGCAACAGTTAGAGTTAGCATCCCACATCTTTTCAGACAACAAAACCCAAGTCTCAAAGAGGAAAGCTGTTTTGCACAGTCCCATATCTGGCTACTGTCATTTCAAATCCACATAGAGGGCTTCCAGGCATGAAATTTCATGTTCTTTGTTCTATGCTACAATTTTCTGAAAGAACTGTTGCTTTATAATTGGATGATCTCATCAGGACAGAGAAAGGAAGCAGAAGGAAAGAAAGAGAGAGGGCCAGATTCTGAAGAATCCTAAAGATGGCTGTGTCTCTGGAAAGCAGGAGCTCTAAGATTAATGACTGGAAGGACTGAGTTCCAGCTCCAAAATTAATTCCTAATACTCTTAGAAAAAATAATGAAAGACAAAAATTTATCTCTGGTGTTTTGAATTTGCAGCTGTTTCTATTATAGGAACATTTATACCTGGGGTGAGGAGTGGAAGTGATGGGTCATTTAATAGTGTCTTAATGTTAAATCATTGGGAATCTAGATCAAGTCAAAGGACCTATGGCATACTCCCCTCAGTCCCCTGCCAGCTGAACACTGCAGAAAGTATATTTGATTTTCCTCAGAGGATCCTGAAGATCATGGGAGCTACAGTAATCCTCTTAAACCATGGGGTGTAAGCATTCAAGGGAAGGTGGAAAGCTGTCCACAGATTGGCTCTAGAAAATTCCCTTTCTGGAATGGCAAGTAGCATTGGTAGAGTTCCTTAGCTTTTTCTTAGGTACTATCTGTGCAGTACAATCTTTACAGTCTCAGTTTCTATCAACATCAATCATTGTCATTATCATTTTTAGTAACTCATGAATTTTGGACACAAATGACATTATGTGCTATACATATATTCATCACAATTCTTTACATAATTCTCACAGCAGTAGCATCCTTATTCTCCTATATTACAGGTGGGGAAAAGGGCACAGAGAAGGTGGGTAGTTATCAACATTGCTGGACTCAAATACAATGTAAAACAGATACTCTTTTCTGTAGTATTTTATTTCTTTAGATTATATTTATCAAGTGACATCACAGAGGAAGACGGGAGATCAGGAATTGATTACGGATTATACTGCACTCTTTATATTGAATTCATATTTATATTCATATTATATTTATATAATTCATATTATATTTATATTGAATTTATATTGAATTCAATACCTGGTCCTTTGTCATTCTTAAAATTAGTAGTCTTGTGATTAAGCCTAAAGATAAAGACTCAAAGGCCAAGGGGCATTTATTACTTTATGTATATTTCATGTACTGTTCTACCAAACTTCCTCCAAGATTTGAAAATGTTATTCCTAGGCTCAAGCATAACAAGGATCCCAAATTCATATGGCTTGACCCACTAGTATTGTCATGTTTCCTGAAGTGCAGAACCTAAAGAAATGAACAATCATCAGTGAGTGTGGTGGTATATATGTGACAGCCAACTTAACCTGATCATTTCTCAGTCCCCTGCATTTGACATCTCTGCTCCTTTTGCAGCATCGACATCTTTCTGAACAGAGAGGGCATTTGTTTCTTAGTATGTTATTTGACTATACTCTTCAAAGTGAAACCCCCCATCTCAGAGAGAAGAAGGCAGGTCATAAATCTCAAAAAGGTAAAGAGACTTAGAAAATCTAGAACCTCACAAATTTACAGGATTCCCAAGGCCTCTCCCCAAGTTTACATAAGCAGTAAGCAATTTTTAGGGAGACGAGACTCCTCCAAAAAGCTGCCTGCAAGATGATCAAGGAGCTACAGGGGTATCTCATTTGTGGGTTATTACTCCATTGGGTTGGGCTTTTCAGTGATGCACCTGCCTTAAAATCAACCATGTTCCTGTACCCTTTCAACATATATCCTCTAAGTAAAGTCTCATGTTCATGTAGCAACAATAAACCAGGGGTTTACCAAGTAGACCTGGATGGCAAGTTGTTGCTGATGCCTTTTCTGTGGTGAATAAATATTTGTTCACATATCTCTGGAAATGTCTCACAATATGTCAAACAATGCATAGTCTAGCTAGAACTGGTGCATGGTCTAGGGGATCACTTATTCCTTCTATTATTTGAAATGTGTCTCTTTCTTAAGGTTCACTGTAAGGCTGTCCTTGACTCCTCTCAGCAAAATGGGATGATTCTTGCTATGTAAGTCTTAACAAGAAACTCATTCTGAAGTGCCCAAGAAGAAACCTTTGTTTTGTTATATTTATTATTAATATCACCAGACACAAAAGAGGTCCTAGAAAAGTTATTTTATTCAGTCAATTTTGATTAAACACCTACTTTTAAGTCCTTTATAGAGACTGACTAAGTACAGGACTGTTGCATCTCATTTTCAGAAAAGCAGAGAAAGGGGAATGTGCCAAGTCCTGCTTGGCCATGTAAGAGACAGTATGACATGGTTTACTGTGCCTGGATCAGAACCAGGAGGGTTTGTGCCTCCACAAGTGTTGATGATTGCTGTGAGTGTAAGGCTTGTTTGTATAATAGTGTTCATATTTTCAAGTTTCTTCTTTGAGGAATGTCTTCTCTGCCATGGTTAATGGGTCCAAGATAATCAGACACAGCATGAGTCTGAGAGGCAAGGAAGTGTCTGTGTCTCAGAAAAGTGGTAGAATGCTGTGACTCCAGGAAAGCCCTTAAGGCTGTGGGAAAAATGCTAAAAACATGAGTTCAAAAATATATAATTTCTCAACTATTCAAAATGTAAGGATGCAATATGAATTGTATAAGGAACTTCATAGATCTAAAGGAACAGAGACAGCTGCAGTATAAGCCAGCTTGTCAGAAAGATACTAAGGAACAGAAATAAAGATATTTAGGGTGTGGAGATTGAAAGGCAAAATCCCACTCAGCTATGCTTTTTGTTTTGTTTGTTTTTGTTGATGCTTTCAAAAGAAGCTGAATTTCTGAATTTACAGAGCTAATTTAGGTCCAAGTGTGGTCAAATGGTAATTTTAGGGTGTGGTTCCACTCAGCTATCTTATTTTCTGTGTTTGTGCTTGTTTTCTCTTTCTAAGAATCAAGAGGCTGGTGTCATGGGATTTTGACTCGTGGAATAATGAAAAGGGAACATGGGGTAATGACTGAATTGATATGTAAAATAAAAAGAACTGTGCTTTTGATCTGCAAGGGATGAGATATTCAGAGATTTTTTAGAACAGTAAGAGAAAGTTGTTCTTAAGAGAGCAGAACACACACACACACACACACACACACATACACACACACACACACACAGGGAGAGAGACAGGGAGAGATAGATAGATAGATAGATAGATAGATAGATAGATAACTCTGAAAAGCTGTCTTGAGCAGAACATAGGTTGTCAGTTTGGACCCACAATTTGACTTCAAGTCATTTGTTTTGCCTCTCTCAAACTCTCCTCTCAGGATCCCAGACCTAGCTGAGGCTGGTGCTTGGTAGCAATCCTTCTCTAGTATTTCCTAGCTACTATGTGGAGGAACTGGGATTCAAACCCAGTGAATTTTATCTCTTAGTACAGCAGGTCTTTAAATTTTCTATCTACAATTTCATGTCAGAAATAATTCTAAGATTTGGAGAAAGCAATAACTAGGAGGCAAACAAGGATTCTGTTTGTTTTAGTATATTATTGTTGATATAACAGAATTCTAGAGAATGTATAATTTAAAGCAACAAAAATTTAGTGGGCCACAGATATGAAGACTGGGAAGTACCATTTTAAGGCTATGGCATTTAGCAAAGAACTTTATACAACAGCATCATGAGCCTTCTAACCCCATGGTCTTACTTTCATGTGTTAGAAGTTGAGAGAATACAGAGGAAAGAAGGAGTGGGTCAAATTTAAACTTTTATTATCAGTCAACTCCACTAATTTGTGAAAATACAGTCTTCTGTGCTCCCACAATGACAAAAATTCAGTAAAGGTATATATTTTGAAATGTATTCCAGCCAAGCAATGGCAATTACATGAGTAATTCATTTAACTCTGTCATATGCCACACTCCCTACTGAGCTGGTCCCTCTTCTAAGTGTTCTTTGTTATTTTCTACTTGCAGTAATAAGGATTGATCTTAGAGCCTCACTAATGCTAGGCAAATACACTATCAACAAGCTATGTAAGCAGCCCTGCCCAAACTAAAATTTAATTGTAATTGTGTGAATATGTATACATGTGTGTATGTATGTATGTATATTACATATCTCCATATATACCATCTTCATATCTATCTATCTGTCTATCTATGTATCTATGTATCTATCTATCTATCTATCTATCACATATCTATTATCCATATGTGTGTGTATGTGTATACACACACACACACACACACACACATATATATATATATATATATATATATATATATATACATACATACATATGGAGAGAGAAAGGTATAAGTTTATATGTATGTATTCTGAATGCCTATGTGTGGGTTATGTGTGTCCTATTTTATCAGTTTCTACTTTGTTCCCCTGAGCAATAGTCTCTGGATGAAATTAGTTAGCCTGGTAGCCAGCAAGTCTGTGATCTTCCTGAGTCTTTGTCTATCAGTAGTTCTGGTACATGTGACCATGTTCAGCTTTCTCTCTGTATTCTAGAAATTTAAACCCAGCTTTTCATACTTGCACAGCAAGCACTATTGCTGATATTTAATTTTTATGACAATATTTTTATCTAGATACTATTACTAATTTGCTGATGATGGAAGAAATAGGAAGATCCAATTATGTGCCTCAAGTTTGTTGGCAGGCTTAAGAAAATGAATCTACCCTTTCCAGATTATTTCTAATCTTTGTTTAAAGCTGCCACTCACTACTTGATGCTATGTAGAAGATAAATTATCTGAAAAGTGTGGTCTATGAGCTCTGCCCTCAGACTGTGAGATAAATGTGTTGGGATAGGGAGGCAGGAGAAGCATGTACTGGGGGAATAGTCTCAGTAGCTCTGGAACTAATACAAAATGAGAATTTTCTACAATGTGTGTGTGTGTGTGTGTGTGTGTGTGTGTGTGTATTATCCACTTTCTTGACTCTTCTCAGATCCAAGTCTTTCTTTTCTTCCTAACTTGTGTTCTTTGTAATAACCAATGAAACAAACAAAAATATCTAGTCCAATTTATACTGTTCATAAACTCTTGTATGTGTTGTCTTTTGCTGGAGTGTGGTTGACCTACCAAATCTCATAGCCTTAAAGAAAACCTCTCTCTCTCTCTCTCTCTCTCTCTCTCTCTCTCTCTCTCTCTTTCTCTCTCTGTCTCATCAGCTACCAATTACCAATTACCAATAGCTCCCCTGCTAGGAGTGGGACTTCATGTCCATCCTCTTTCTCCATGCTGGAATATTATCTGGATTAAGTCTTTACAGGTCTCATGCACAACCAATGTGAGTTCCTATATTCAAGTTCCCTGCTGTTTTTGGAAAACACTGTCCTTATAGTCAGTCACTACCTCTGGCTTTTAGAATCTTTGCATTTCCTTTTCTGAAATGATTCCCTGAGCCATGGGAGAAGGGGTCCCATCTTGGGTTGAGCATTTATATGGTATATGGCAATTAACACAGATACCCACTGTTAATCATGGTGCATAGAAATCTGGCAGTCTTAAAAAGGCATCAAGATGACCCTGAACAACAGGAGTTCTGCGGAATGAAGTAGGAAAACCTGACCTTCTGACCTTTCTCCTTGGCTTCTCACCAGGTGCCCACTTCCCCAGAAAGGGCCTTTACTTTGTGGAATTCAGAGCTGGGCAGACCTGGAGGGAAAAAGCTTTCTTTGCTGCAGGTATCAGGATTGCTGGGAACAGCTACTAGGAGTCAGAGGTTAAATGCTGCATCTAACTAAGTAGGATAAGATCTCAGTAACAATTAGCGCCTCTCCAGCTCCTGACAGCAGTGTTCCACTTGCCTGACCACACTGTTCTGCTGCCTTCTCACCTGTTTTGAATTAGCAAAACAAGCTTGGCAAAGCTGGCTGGGCAGTGGGAGGCTTTCTTCTCCACAGCATACCATTCTCACAGTGTCCTCGCTTCATTTTTTTAGAGGTTTGCTTATACAACTTCTTGGAAAGAGATGCAGCCAAACATTGAGTAGAGTTCAGGAAATCATATGGACGAGCTGGGGGAAGAATTGAGGGACCCAAAGAGAACAAGGACTCCACAGGAAGACCAACAGAGTCAACTAACCTGGATCCTTGGGGGCTTCAAGAGACTGAACTGCCAAACAAAGATCGAGCATAGGCTGGACCTAGGCACCCTGCATATATGTAACAGATGTGCAGCTTGGTCTTCATGTGAGTCCCCCAACAACTGGAGCAGGGCTGTCTCTGAATCTGTTGCCTGCCTGCCTGCAGATCTTGTTCCCCTAACTGGGCCACCTTGTCTGGCGTCAGTGGGGGAAGAAGTGCCTAGCACTGCAGTGATTTAATAGGTATGTGGAGGGGTGTAGTGTGTGGGGTGGTGAGGAGGGAGGAATGGGGGATTGGGAGGAGAGGAAAGTTGATATTGGGATGTAAAGTGAATACATAAATAAAAAAAACTGAAAAGAAAAAAAAGACAGCAACAACCCCCTCAAAAAAAAAAAAAAAAGAAGATTATGATATGGGATGATGAAGACACAGCTGAAGTTCATGGAGACTGGGATCAGAATTAGATGGAAGAAGGAGGAAATATTTTTTAATAAATAGTAACTCAAATGTCAAACATTGAACAAGTCAAGGTTTAGAACCAAGCTCCAACTGCTTTTAAGTCAGTGGAGATATAATCCGAGATTTCCATATGACCTTTATAAAGTACAATTTTTCCCTGAGGGGTATAGTAAGGTCAGTTTTGTCACTGGGACTAGTAAAGCAAAAATAACTTAGGAGGGTCCGTGGCCTTTGGTTTGAGTTTTCTTTTGTTTTTGTTTAAAACACCGCAATTCCTGCTGCTCAGGGATGCATTTCAGAGAAACCTGAAATAGTCTAGTGGTATTTTCTTCTATTCACGTGTTTGCTTATTTTTTCATTTACTATTGGCTTAGTGAATGAAAAGTTCTAGAAGAAGATAAAAAATAAGGAAAAAAAGTATAGCCTATGCAAAACATCCACCCACCCACCTACACACTCCCACACACAAACACACACACAAAGAGAGAGTGAGATACACACAGAGAGACAAAGAGAGAGACAGAAACAGAAATAGATACACAGAGAAAGAGGGAGGGAGCAGAGAGGGAGAAAGGAAGAGAGGAAGGGACGGATGAAATGGAGATAGGGTATATTTAGGAATTGTACTTAGAGTTCTAGCTGAGGGATGGGGACTATAACGAATATTTAAGGTGTGTCATATATGTTATATGCTTACTATTACAACATCCTTATGATGTAAAACGCAACAGATGAAAATACTGAGAGACAGGAAGACTAAACAAAACCCTTAAGGGCTAGATTGTGAAAGACCCAGATTTTACCTCACCCTATAGATTTATTGTGCAATTTTAGTCCTGCCATAAGCTACCAGGCACACAGCTAGCATCCAGGATAGGTAGATATTAGTGGAGACACATATGTCTTTGGGTGTTACAAAGAGGGTTGATTTTAGGGTAGAGTTGGACTGCAACTCTGTCAACTAAGAAGGTAGATCTCATGGTTAGCTAAAATCAGAGCCATAGAAGAAACTTTGTATAAATAGATCAGTAGAGAACTGTCAACATTCGAAAGAGGGCCTAACGGTATGGTAGAAATACTATGTGTAGATTAATTGTGGACCTATGTGCAGTTTTTGTGTGAAGGAAAACAGGGATAGTTTTAGGAAATAATGGAGAATGAGAAACAAGTGGAAATGTGTAACTAAACAATAAAGTGTTCAATATCAAGCCTTGTATATGAGGCTGAATATTGAAGCTGTTGTGTGCTAATAGATACCTATTTGTCACAATTTCATGCGTGTCTGTCACTCAAGGTACAATTGACCTCATTATGACATTTTCTTACATATTCCAGTGAGCTACTTCAGATTGCTGACATTGTCCCAAATTTTCATGGGTAGATGTCAAATAAGCTGCTTGCCATCTTATTTCAGTCATAACAAGCATTAACAACAGGAAGAAAACCCAAACAATCTTAAAGCTTCTTCCTAGTCCCATTTTTAATTCTACATTAGTAGAGCTGGGACATTCCCCATCTGGAGGCATAAGAATCAATTGTTCTGTCCTTAGCCATGGGTCTCCATATTGACAAACCACTACTAACCATTAGAAACCCTCATTCCTTGTCTCTCCCATCAGCCTGTCATCATGTAATGTCTTTAAGAACTCCTCTCTAAACCTATTGATTCCCTAATCTTCCAGATTAATCATAGCTGAGTTATACCACACACCTCCTTTACTCATTTGCTCATCTCATGAAGGGCACTCACCCTGATGTTGGTTCATTAATCCTCATGCCAGATATTTGCCTAGTTTGCTTGGTTTAAATTCTTGAAACTTGTTCAATGTTGTTATTTGTAAGAAATTGCTTGGAAAGTACCAAGATTAAAGACAAATCATGTGACGTATTTCCCATACACATCCCAAGATCTTAAAGGCAAGCATTGAGTGTGATAGCAAGAGCAAATGTCACTGAAGGCAATGAATGACCTTTGGTGGAGGGGAAGGAGAAGGGTGCTGTCCCAGGCACTTTATAAAGAGCAGTATGCAAAACATTAGTTCTCTAACTCGGAATTCAGGATGACACAGGGCAATTGTTAATTGAATTGGTGCATACATCAGGAGAGAGAAAAAGACTACAGACCCTGACTTTAGTCTAAGATGGGCAGGGTTTGAGAATGATTATGCAGAGGTGATGTAATTCCAACTGAAACTGAAGGAATAAATCAAAGCAAGTATGGAATACTTGGGAAGTCAATTGGGCTGACTCTAGGAATTCAACAAAAATGAGATAAAATAAGTTTTTCTCAGCTTTGGTTATTATCTGTGTAGATTCTTCCTCTTCTACTTGGACAGTAGATGATAAAATCATCAAAGCTCTATTCCAGGCTTTTTGTGTGTGATCCCTTTTAGGGATCTGAACTGTTTGGCAGATGGAGGTCCCAGGGCCTCTGCTTGCATGATTCTAGCTGTGCCTGTGTCAGCCACACTTCTCTACATAAAATGTCAGTGAGTTCAAGTTTATTCAGAGTCTGGCTTCTAGCTCAGACCTTTCTATATATTTCACCTATACTTTCGAAAGGACCATATTTTCTTAAACTCAAGCCTATTATTTTTACCCTTGTCCCTTTCTTCATCAGCTCTATCACCCATCCAATATATAAATTGTTCATGATACCAAATATGGGTCTTATACTGAAGACCCTTTCAGCTCACATATCTCTTTCACTCTAAGTGATGCAAATGCTACATCTTAAATAGCTCTATAATCTCACAATTATCAGGTTCTGAAAAATAAGTACCTAGGTCATGAAGCCATAATTGCTTGTTGAGACTCTTTCAATAACCTCTAACACATGGGTCTGTCTACTCTGAATTTCAGTTTAATTGAAACTCTCCAGTTCAGGGAGAAAGGATCTTTTAGGGATCTAAACTGTGTGGCAGCTGGAGAGACTGTGATTTCCTTTCATCATGGAACTTAATAAACTGTCTTGCTGATTTGAGAACAGAGGTAGGGGAATCAATATTTAGAGATATTTGGGAAAACAGGAGGACTAATCTTTAGTACCTGCCTCTTGCTATGCAGTTTAGCCTCTGAGTCTCAGTGAAAACCTGGTCTAGCATGAGATAGGAAGTAGAAAGAGAGGTTCAGAGTAAAGCTATCCAATAGTGAAATTTACTATGAAGTAAATTAAGAAAGAAAAAAAAATCCTGGGAGAGATTATGGAGATTTATGCAAGGTTTTTATTTTTTTCATGGCTACTAAACCGGGAGGTGGGGCTTAAAGATTTTATTTTAGGCTTATGATTTGAGAAAACAAAAATTAAAATGTATATTTAAGGCAATTGGAATTAGTCATTCATTAGTGAACCTGCATAAAAAATAATTTGTGTGGTGGAACACTAGTTGATATTTCAGTGAATTTTCACAGGGAATATAATAATTAAATATGCACACCTGGAGAGAGAGAGAGAGAGAGAGAGAGAGAGAGAGAGAGAGAGAGAGAGAGAGAACACAATATTAAGCAGAAAGCAAAATGCAACTTCATAAATAGACCACTACATTTACACTGGGAGTGAGCATAAAACATTAAAAACATGTCTAAGAAATACAAAGAATTTGTATTGAAGCAGATGAAAAGTGTGATTAAAGATAGTATATTAAGAGTTTCTTGAGAGATACAACTAAGGAGTGGTACATACTCTATACATAAATAGTCAGAGAAGATAAATTTTATTATAGGTTAGACACAGAAATATGCAGGGTTAATGTAGCACAAGACACTAAAGATTCGATGAAAGAGAATTTGGGAAACAGACCTATAGAAATCACACAAAAAAGGCAGAAAGATGGAAACTATTAGAGTCTGAGAAAAATAGAGGATAGAACAAAAAGGTGCGATACAAGTCAAGTTAGAGTCCCAAAGGGACATTACATAAAAATGAGGTAGTATTTGAATTACTAGGGTTAAACTCCTTGATTGATAAAATATACCAATCATCAAATATGAAAGACCAATAATAATACCATAGAAAGAAATAAAATCGAATTTATTGTATAATACCCTTTATGTAAAGACAAGGAAATGTTCTTTAAAGCAGACATAAGAGAGGGAAAAAAGACATATTACTTACTATGTGATGTTTACAACACTGTTGATTTCTCAAACATAACAATGGGAATCAGAAAGGAAGTAAGTTTTATCTTCAAAGATAAAAGACGGCACATTACTTTTAAAATCTTCCTTTGAAGCCAAAGAAAGCTATGGGATATTTGCAGAGGAACTGAAATAGAGGGAGTTTACTAGTAAACCATCTTCACTAATGAAACTCTGCAGTGTACTTCAGGAACAGAAGAAAATATTACCAGGGTGACATCTGTATTACCAAAGGTAACAGAGTGATGACAAAGGCCAAGCATGTGGATAGATCTAAAGCATCAGCGATATTTCAGTCATAAGGGTTCTATGTAGTGTCTGTGGTGAAAAGCAAAAAGGGGAGATATCTACAGAACTTTTCACCCAAACACAAAAGAATATACCTTCTTCTCAGAACCTCACAAAAGTTTCCCCCAAATTGACCATGTTCTTAGTCACAAAGCAAGTCTCAACAGATATAAAAAAATTGAAATAACCCCCTGTATCCTATCAGATCAGCACAGAAAACTGAATTTCAACAGAAACAGGAACAACAAAAGCCTACAGGATCTCTACTCAAAGATTACTGGGATAAGAAAGAAACAAAGAAAGAAATTAATGACTTCCTAGAATTCAATGAAAAAGAAGGAACAATATACCAAAACTTATGGGTGGCAATGAAATCAGTGCTATGAGGCAAGTTCATAGCTAAGTGCCCTCATAAAGAAATTAGATGATTCTGAGCCAGAAGGCTGAAGATTTGATGCTCCAACGTTCTGTAGTATAGGGGCTGTCCAGGTGTTCAGCGGTCTCTATAAATTGGCTAAGTTTTAGAAGCTATGCTTTGTGCTTCCCATAATTTCAGTTAACTCAGTCATTCTAGATTTCTGACAGGGCTGAAGACCTATAGTCTCATAGCCAATCCTGGCTATTTACTTTGAGAGAAAAGATCTGAGTGGAAGGTTTTCAGCTGACATTTATTCTAAGCCAAGAAAAAAGCCAGGTTCAAAACTAAGTGTTTTAGTTAGGAGATATGACAGAGGTTCTGGTTAGTCAACAAAATGATGGACTGGGTATTAGGATTATCTTGTACCTCACTGATACAAATAGGAATAATTATGCTCTAATTGTATTTTGAGAGAAAAGTTTTATTTTAACAGGAAAGGTGATATGTAGGAGGAGCTAAGGGGAAAGGAGTACCGAGAGGAAGAGATGGAGTAAGGAGAGGAGAAGATGAAGGAGAGGAGAAGCAAGGTGATGAGAGAGAGAAAGAGAGAGGGGGCATGGAGGCAGATGTCCATGTGTCTCCACCAGTCAAAAACAGTTTATATATCTAGGTTGGGTATTGGGTTACACTTCTGATTGAGCATTACCAAACGTATAAAGCTTTGACTAACACTTTAAAAAATTGTATAAAAGCAAAAAAGAAAAGGGGACATGGGATAGGGGTTTTCTAGGGAGGGGAAATGGGGAAAGGGATGGCATCTGAAATGTAAATAAAATATAAAATAAAAAATGGAAAAAATAAAAAATAAAAAAATAAAATAAATAAAAATAAAAAACCACAAGGCTCGTATAACAGACATAAAAATGCAGTAAGCAATATTAGGGTGAAATGGGGTTATATAGACATGTTCTTTATGGAAGGAAGCATGAATAGATATGATATTAACATCCTAAGTCTATCAATAATGTGTATTTTAAAAAATAATTTATCATGGGCCTGTGAGATAGTTCAGAAAGTTAGTGGGCTTGCCACCAAGTTTGATTCCTGAAACCAATGTGGTAAAAGAGATCCAACTACTACAAGTTGTCCTTTGACCTCCACAGAGATGTTCTGTTGCCCTTTCCCCGCAAACACATGCATATGCACAAAATAAATAAACATAAAAGTACATCATGAACAAATTAGATTTATTGCACTTAAACATAAGAAATTTAAGAGGTAATCACCAACTTAAAATACTTAATATTTAAAAGCTAGAAGGAATTGGGAAGGATTGGAGGAGGAAGGAATTATATGATCAAAATATAATGTGTGAAAAATATGAATAAAAATTTAGATTTAAAACATCATGTGGCAATCTTAAGAGCTACAGAAAAAAAACTTACTTAATATTAACTTATTTAGCTACAAACACGTAATTAAGAAAAAAGGGGAACTCTCTCATTATAATAAAGATCTGCTTTAAAAAGAAAAAACAAAAAAAGAAATTAGAGAGATCTCATACTAGCATCTTAACAGCACACCTGAAAGATCTATAACAAAAAGAAGCAAATGCACCCAAGAGGAGTAGAAGGCAAGAAATAACTAAGGGCTACAATCAACAAAATAGAAACAAAAAGAACAATACAAAGAATCAGTGATACAAAAAATTGGTTCTTTGAGAACATCAACAATATAAATGAACCCTTATCCAAACTAACTAAAAGAAAAAGAATATCCAAATTAAGAAAATCAGGCGTGAAAAGAACATAACAATAGGCACTAAGGAAATATAAAGAATCATTAGGTCATAGTTCAAAAACCTGTACTCCACAAAATTGGAAAATCTAAAAGAAATGAATAATTTTTCTGGATAGATTGCACTATCTAAGGTTAAATCAATATCAGATAAACAATTTAAGTCGACCTATAACCACTAAAGAAATATAAGCCATCATTAATTCTCCCAACCAAAGGAAGCCCAGGGCCAAACTGTTTTTAGTGCAGAATTCTACCATTTTTTAAGGAAGAGTTAATATCAATACTCCTCAAACTCATCCACCAAATAGAAACAGAAGAAATATTATCAAATTCATTTTATGAGGCCATAATCAAGCTGATACAAAAAACACACAAAGACTCAACAAAGAAATAGAATTACAAACCAAATTCTTTCACAAATATTGATATAATTACTCAATAACATATTGACAAGCAGAATCCAAGAACACTTTGAAAAGGCCATCAAATGTAGGCTTCATCCCAGAGATGCAGAAATGTTTTAACATACAAAAAGCTGTCAATGTAATCCACCCCATACACAGAGTAAAAAAACAAAACAGACATGCAAACACATGATCATTTCATTAGATGCTGAAAAGTCTTTGACAAAATTCAACACCCCTTTGTGATGAAAATCTTGGAGAGATCAGAGATACAAAGGACATACCTAAACATAATAAAGGCAATATATAGTGAGCTGACAGCCAACATCAAATTAAACGGATAGAAACAAAGCAATTTCACTAAAACCAGGAACAAGTTAAGGCTGTATACTCTACATATTTATTCAATATAGTACTTGATGTTCTAGCTAGATAAATAAGACAACTAAAGGACATTAAGTGGATACAAATTGGAAAAAAAGAAGTCAAAGTATTGCTATTTCCAGATAATGCGATAGCATATGTAAGTGACCCCAAAAATTGAACCAAGGAACTCCTATAGCTGATAAATGCCTTCAGCAAAGTTGCTGGATACAACATTAATTAAAAAAAATCAGTAGCCCTCCTATATACAAATGATAAATGGGCACTGAGAAAGAAATCAGGGCAAACATACCCTTTACAATAGCCACAAATACTATAAAATATCTTGGTGTAACTCTGACCAAGCAAGTGAAAAACATTTATGACAAGAACTTAAAGAAGTCTTTAAAAAAAGAAACTTGAGAACATATCAGAAGATGAGAAGATTCCCCCATGCTCATGGCCAGTAGAATTAACAGTAAAAATGGCCATCTTTCCAAAAGCAATCTACAGATTCACTCAAATTTCCATAAAATTCTAACACAATTCTTTACAGACTTTGAAAGGACAGTACTTAACATCATATGAAAAAACAAAAATGAAACAAAACAAAACAACCTCACGGGATTACTAAAATAATCTTGTACAATAGGAGAACATCTGGAGGTATCATCATCCCTGATTTCAGGCTGTACTATAGAGCTACAGTAATAAAGGCCATATGGTACTGGCATAAAAACAGACAGGTTGATCAATGTAATCAAATTGGGGGAGGACACCTGTGGAATGGGCTAGAAACCTAGTGCAATGGAAACTCCCAGGTATCTATGAAGTGACACTAGCTAAGATTCCTCACATTGGGGGAACTGACTATCCTCTGTGACCAGGAAAGACTTGCAGTGGAGGAATTGGGACACCAACCCAGCCACAAAATATTTAATCTACAATTTGTCCTGCCAAAAGATGTACTGTGGTAAAGGTTGTGCAGAAATTGTGAGAGTGCCCAATCATTGACTAATCTAGTTTGAAACACAGGCTGTGAGAGGGAGGTTCCCCGTAGAAGCCTCTCCCAACCCCCTCCCCAGCACTGCCTAGAGGGCCAGGACCCAGAAGCTGTATGGTTCAAAGAGCTAGGATAAAAAAAAATGATACCTAATGATAATTCTGCTATATTCATAGATTGATGCCTAGCCCAGTTGTCATCAGAGAGGCTTCATTCAGTATTGGATAGAAACGGATGCAAAGACCCACAGCCAAACTTGAGGCAGAGCATGGAGAATCCTGTGGAAGTGAAAAGGTAGGGTTGTAGGAGGTAGAGGGCTCAACCATAGTGTGAGAAGATCTACAGAATTAACTAACCTGGGCTCGACGACCAGGGAGCCTGTATGGGACTGACCTAGGCCCTCTGCACATATATAACAGTTGTGTAGCTTGGTCTTCTATTGGTTCTCCTAACAGTGGGAGCAGGAGCTTTCTCTGAGTCTTTTGATGCTTTAGGAACCCTTTTCTCCTACTGGGTAGCCCCGTCCAGCCTCAATATGAATGGAGACGCTTTGTCTTACTGCAACTTGATATGCCATAATTGACTGATACCCATGCCTGCTCTTTTCTGAAGAGAAACAGAGGAAGTGTAGATGAGGGACAAAGGGGAGATGCAAGAAGGGAAGGAAGTAAAAACTGAAGTTGGGATCAATCAATCAATCAATCAATCAGTCGATCAATCAATAAGATAGAACTAAAAAAAACAAAACAAAATCAAAAGCAAAAAAACCCACCAAACCCAAAACAAACAAACAAACAAAAAACTCAAATAAACAAACAGACTGGAGTAGGGCAGTTAGCAAGCATCTAATGTACTTGTGTTAGCTCCTAACAGCTTAAATACCAGTGTTTCATGATTATGAAAACTTCTGTAGATCTGTTCAGTCCATGCTGAATTATGAGCTTGCGATGTTGCTAGATATGACTGGGGTGTTTAATTTCTAATTGCACCTAACTTTAATTAATTAAGATATCAAACTTAGAGTGATAACTATACTCTTAGATGAGTGCATTTTAAGATACTCACTGAAATGATAACAAACAGGAAATATAGAATTATGGGCTTCAATCAAATAATCAAAAAGCAAAGAACAGTGAAAAAAAGCCAATTATGTGACATACTTTTTCAGAATTATTTTCAGTTTCTTCAAGACATCTGGTTAAAAAAAAAATCTTAAATTGGGACCACTCCCATAGTCAGAAAAATCTCTCCTTTCCCAACTTCCTACAAACCTCTTCCTCATCATGGAAGTCTTGCATCTCAGGGAAGCCTCTTCCAACCACCCCTAATCCCCATCAAGTCAGATCCCCTGTTAAAGCTTCTCTCGCCTTTTAAATTAAACTTTTGATTTTAAAATTATTGTAGATTCACAGAGTTGCAAGCAGCAATGAAGAGAGATTCCATGTATTTATTTTTTTGTACATTTTCCCAATGCCGACTTTCATCAAAATTTTAGTTGGATATTATTCCCAGTATGTGTTTTGTTACAGATAAAGTCATGGTGACTTTAATTACTGTAGAACTAAAGTACATGAACTCTGTCTAGCCTTAGAGGCTGAAGATTTTTTCTCCCACTGTTTTCTTGAAGTTGTCACAGTTTTATATTTGTATGCAATTCAATGATCCATTTTGAGTCACTTAGAGATTTAGTCATTTAGAGATTATTCTCTAATTATTACATTTATTTTTTAATTTGTTTGTGTGTGTGTGTGAGAGAGAGTTTGTGTGTGTG
Organism: Arvicanthis niloticus; assembly: GCF_011762505.2. Taxonomy (NCBI): domain Eukaryota; kingdom Metazoa; phylum Chordata; class Mammalia; order Rodentia; family Muridae; genus Arvicanthis; species Arvicanthis niloticus. Next base: position 49,619,930 of record NC_047658.1, on the reverse strand, counting down.
TGTGTGTGCATCTGAACATGTACACATTTACCACTGTGTGTGTGTTGTGTGTGTGTTGGAAAGTGTCCGAGGAAGTCTTGCAGGAGTCTGTTTTCTCTTCCTACCAAATGGGTTCTGAGGATCAAACTTAGGTTGTCAGGCTTAGCAGCAAGCAGCTTCACCCAATGAACCATCTCACCAGCCCAAGCTTTATTTACTTTTACAGTCTTCATGAATATCTATTTTCTTAGCAATCTCCATTAACAGTGATAACATTCTTCTACTGAGTTGTTTTTAAACCTTTATGATGAATCAGCTGCACATTATTTTTCCATGGATATAGTTCTAAAATTTTTATATCATTTTACTGATTACTATAAATTCCTTTAATTGACATCACTTAATCTTGATTACTATATAGTAAGTCTCCATATGAAGTACATAGAGTTCTCCTCTAACTTTATCCTTACTCATCAAAGATTTAAAAAATTAATTTACTCTTACTCATTAAAGACTACTCTTGCTTATGTCCTCAAAACAGCTTTCTGAACTCATGACAGAAATAGTTGCAAAATTGTTAGCTACCTTTAAAGAATTAGCATCAGTATTATAATGAGCCTTCTAATCCGTGAACATAATACATTCTTGTATTTATTTGATCCCCTTTTTTGTTAATGTTTTACATATTTCAAAACATGTCAGTTATGTGTTGTTTCAGATTTCTACTTAATGTATCTTTACCCAATTGTAAATGACATTATATTGAGGATGCAAGATAAATCTAAAATTGAGGACTTCAAGATATTGTATTAATATCTTAGTACATTAATAACAATAAATGATACTGTCTCAGGGTGCAAGATAACTGAGAACTTGAAGAACTCATTATTCTTTCTAAAAGTTATTTTGTATATTTGTTAATGTCATCTGCATACAATAGTATGTCTACCTCTAAAGGTGTGTATGTTTGCTTTTCTGTTTATTTGTGTTTCTGGTCATATTGTGTTCTTTAGAAGACCCAATGCTGTTTACTAATTCATGTGGTAGCTATAAATAGTCTAGTCTTGATCCTGATTTTGGAAACAGATTCATCATTAGCAAGTTAGTTTTAAGTCATGTTTAAATGATCTTTTAGATGTAAGATGCTACATTTTATCTTTTTTCCTAAGTGATTTAAAGCAAGATCAAGTACTGAATTTCAAAAAAAAAAAAAAAATCTTTTTTTTTCCTGCACTGGCTTGTACAAACACATGCTTTTTCTTCTTTGGTCAGTTAATATGTGGGATTACAGTGATTTATTTTCAAATATTTAACCAGCCTTACATTTCTGCAATAAACCTCTCTTGGGTCTTGGATAAAATACTTTTTTATATATTTCTGAATCCTGCTTGCTCATATTTTAAAAAATTTTATGTCTACATTGATGAGATTACTGACTTGTAATGTTCTTTTCTTTCTTGATTTTTCTTTTGCTTATTTGAGGTATCAGCATAATATTGGCTTCATAAAATAGATTAGGAAGTATTCTCTTTATTTTCTGGAAGACTGTATAAACTGGTAATATTGAGTCCCTGATAGGATATACAATTATCCAGAGAAACCATCTAGGCCAGGAGATTTCTTTTGGAGAGTTTTTAAAATTATGTATTTAATTTCTTAACAGTTGTAAGGCTATTAAAACACTTATTTCATATTGTGTTATAATTTTAGCTATCCTGAAATTTACAGTTGAGTGGGTTTTATTATATTACAAGATTATACAACCTTCACTGTCTGATTTCATAGAATTTATACCATCCTAAAAGCAAATTCTACTCTCTTTAGCAGTTTTTACATGTGTTATTCATATCCCAATGCTGGGCAGCCACTATCTACTTGTTCTATGTCTCTGAATGTGTGTGTTACAAATTATTTCTCATAAATAAGAGAATACAACATGTGATCTTTTTAATATCTCCATTTTTCTTAGAATGATGGCTGTGATGTTTATACTGCAATATACATCATAAATTTTATACTTTTATGACCAAATAATACTCCTCTGTATGATATAACTTTGTCCATGTTTTGACATATATGGACTGATTTTGCATATTACTTATTCAGAATAATAGAACCTTGTGAAGTCATTTACAAATTTAAATACATAGAAACTGTGAAGGTGTAAATGTGTATTGTTGATGTTAGCACGGCTCTGTTAAGAACTCTAATGCGTCAAACCCATGGAAATTGCAAAATCTTCCCTTAGTGAGCCTGGAGGAATGGCCAAGCCTTTCCTTAGTCTAAGAACTGCTGTTGATCAACAATTGACCTTAGCTAAAACCTTCAGCAGAAAGTATGAACATAAGGGTCCTCCTTTTGGCTGCATCCGGAGATTATTCCCCTCCAGAGACTCCCACTAAGACTAGCTAAGCCTTCTCCTACCCATTCCATCTTTCTCATGGTGAGGAGGGAAACTTTAAGAGAATAGTAATGATACCTGAGTACTAAAAACCCACATTTAGGTTCTGGACAGCATCTGGAAGAAAGTGGGCATGCAGAGAAAATAAAAATAAACATTTGAGTCTTTCTCAAATTTTAAGTGTCAGAAAACAAGGTAGCCCAGCACTCTCTCATGGTGCCTTGTATGGAATATGCTAGGGAGAGGTAATTCTAGAAAGGAAAAGTAGAGCATCTCACTAAAGGGACGCTTGTTCTGCTTGTATCTTCAGCATGACAGGAGGTAAACCTGTCTTGGTAGGTGTCAAGGTAAACCTTTCCTTGGTAGGTGGATTGACATTATCCAACTAGAATGTTAGCTCTAGACTCAACCTAGGGATTCTATTCTCTTGGAGCTTTCCCTTAATGAACTTTTATTTATACTACAAAAAGTTGGGGTAGAAGGAGAATTATTGGTTGGCATAATTTTCCTCCATAATATGAGTATAGCATGATACTGCTTCTCTCTCTCTCTCTCTCTCTCTCTCTCTCTCTCTCTCTCTCTCTCTCTCTCTCTCTCTCTTTCTCTCTCCTCTTTCTCTTTCTCTCTCCTCTCTCTTTCTCTCTCTCCTCTCTTTTTTGTTCCTTTCAGCTCTTCATCTCTTTTTCTTACCCACATCTATTACCCAATTCTTTTTCTCCCCTTTTTTTTTCCTGTTCATCCTTGCTTTCTTCATTGCAATGCTTGCATTTCTACTTGGTTCTTTTCAAAGTATATATCACTTTTGAAATATTCTCTTTTTATAAATACCTTGTTCTTTTGCATTCATTTAATTTTTAAAACTATTTTAAAAGTTTTTTTTTTAAATATTTAGTGGCTGATTTGTAGTCTTTAATAAATTCAAAATCAAAATGTCCTTGGAAATAATTTCTATTGATCCCTGTGTGCAATTTACACATCATTTTTATTTCTGTTTAAAACTAGATTTTGATGATAATATTATATTACAAATCTCCTCACCAGGTCTTCTGAAATTTCTTGATTGGCAATCATTTCAATTCCAACACTGGCAAATGGTGGGAGCAAAACAAATCTCAGGAAATCCACCCACTGTCATTTCTCAAATTCCTAGCCAGTCTGTCTTCCTTCTCACAAGTTTCCAATTTTTCTGTATTTTTCTTCTATGTAGGAGGGCAGTGTTTTAGCTACTGATGATAGAGAGATGATGAAAAGTATACCTACTTCCTGGGAGGTTTGGGGGATGGTGTTGAAGGATAAGTGTACAGGATAAATATGGTCATGTTTCATTGCATGGAATTCTCAAGGACACCAAATTTTTAAAAATATTAATAGAAATATAGGTGTCTACATTTTCCAAATGATTTTTGTCTTCTGTCTTCTACTAGACAACAAGCTATACAGAGCAAGAATCTTGTCAGTTAGCCACAGTGTTCACAAAACTGTGACATAAGTTACAGGTTTTACACATGACTCATCTACCTTAAAAATTTCAACACAGTGAAGTTATAAAGTTATTAACATGATAAACACTTGGTTGCACAGTATTGTTATAGATGAAACTTCAGAGCTTAACTCAGAGTTTGTATGCATGTGGAGCTCTTTTTGAATGTAGCCAGAATCCATTACCAGGGATGCTATGAAGTGGTGAGGTTAGTGCTATCTGTGGACACTTCCGTAGGCCTGATTCCTCCATGAAGACAGAAATAGCATGAATTTACTCATGAATAGATGGTGCTGTAAGAGCTACTCTGTGACTGCAAAATTATACAGCAAAATGGCAAACATCCAGGGATACATATATGATGATTTGGACGAAATCAGAGGAAGAAAGTGAAGCATCACCAAGCTTTCAAGGATTTCATGGATAGAAGTGGTGGTAAACTCTGCCTTTAGAATCTTCACGAACAAATATCACTTAGGATTATACAAAGGCATTTAGTCATGTTACACACTGTTTAGACACTGTTCTGTTCTATCCTCCTTAAGAGTTATGAAACAGTTGTTAAAATAGCATGCATACATATGAACTCAAGTTGTAGTTTGTACATATATGTGTGTGTGTGTGTATTTATTTTATGCATATTAAAACATAATCAAAATCTCTACTGTATAGGTTTAGGGGTAAAATTAGGGGTAGCGTTAGGGTTAGGGTTAGAGTGGAGTATGACAGTCAATGGAATATCTAAGAATATGACTCAGAAGCCTACATGAGTTCTGTAGTCTTTGATCTCAGGAAAAAGAGCCAATATGTATTCGATGTAATAGAAAAAAAATCATTCTATATTCCAATATTATGATCTTCTTCTGATAGAAACAGATATGAACATTGAGAAAATTAGAATTTCTGAATAGTCTTTTTTGTTTTTCTTCAAATTATTAATTCTTTAACCTTGAGTCATTCATCTACACCCACAGTCCTCATCCCTGCACTGGACATAACAATTGTCATTTCTTCACTGATAGGTCTGAGGACTTTTGCACATAGTCATATGGTTTAGTGAATGGGTGAAGAGAAAAGAGCAAGAGGAGAGAGTTGTTATTGGTGATGAAACTCTTGCTCTATCACATTTCCATGGAAGATAAATTACTATAGTTAAGACACACTCTCAAGCCCCTATGGTTACTTTGACTCATTCTGCTAAGATGTCTGCAAGTGTGGGTGAAGACCCTGGTTATGTGCTATAGGTTCCAGTAACTGGACAATATGCAGGGTAAACTTTTCAGTACATTTGACCATTTTAGCAAGATACTCTCACTTGAAGCTCTGATCTGATTCAGAGAAGTTCATTGGAGAAATACCTTGAGAGGTGCTGATTCTCTTGTAGACATTCATAAATAAAGGGTTCAGCAGTGGCGAAGGTAAAACTGATAACCAAGGTTCTAGAAATGGGAGTGTAATTGCCTCATATCCCAGAAGAGGATGCATTTGCCATGACTGAGTTCCTTGTGGCCTCCCATCACTTCTTGTTATAAACCAGACCATCATATAAAAAGGTGCAGGGCCTATCACCTGCAGACCATGAGATGGTTTTCATAACTCCACCTTATTGAGCATCTCTTCTTTCCTTTTATAAAATTAGTTTGCACTAAAATCATTAGCAAAATTTGGAAGATGCACAAGCAGAAGCTGAAGACACTAGGAACTAAATATCCATATTCACATGTAGAACATCTGTCCGTGCATCTGGCAGCCAGCTAGAAGCAGGCAGACAGACTGGTATCCAATAAATGTGACATAAGGTTGATTGCAGTGACTAAACTCTCCTTGGTGTGTTTGGGATGACAGAAAGACAGAGAGAGAGAGAAAGAGAGAGAGAGAGAGAGAGAGAGAGAGAGAGAGAGAGAGAGAGAGAGAGAGAGAGAGAGATCATGCATAGATGGGGACCAGAGAGATGCCCTTTTGTTCCCAGGATACCTTTTGTTTGTTTGCATCTATTACTGAAATGACTGAGGCCAACTGATATTTCCCGAGGCCTTTTATTTTCTTAAACTTTATCCTCAATGGAAAGTAAAGGAAACAAGAAACGGATGAGAAAGCCAAGAGCAACAGGACATTGTTCTCTTTGCAAAATTTGGCACTGTGGTTTGCCAAATTCTTGATGGAATATTTTTCTCCCTGGGCTCACCATGACATTGTTTCTTCTGATTTTTCTTCCAGCAAAATTTTTGATCATGCCTCCTTCTGTTTCCTTAAACACATCTTTTTTATTTTGCACAGAGAATGCAGTGTTTCTTGGTATTCTTCCACCGTACTACTTTCTGAGAGTCACACTTGAGGACCTGCACACTCACTTGGGACATGTTTTCATTTGTATATTTTACATGACCATTCATTAATGTGGGGCACATTTCTTTTTCGGCTTTCACGAGAAAATCACGTAGCCAGGTGCAAATACATGCTGCTTTCCGAAAATAACAGTCCCAGAACAAATACTTGCTGTTTCTTATATTTTAGTGAAGCCACAGTGGTTGCTAATTTGTCCTAATTTGTTGGAGTTTGTACTCTACTGGTGGTTAACTATTGTACCTGTTAGCTTAGCCTCTTCTTAGAGGGAGTGTGTTAAATCATAAAGAATGCTTATGTCCAAAATCAACATGGCTTTTGAATACTAATGGAAATTCTTCTGTTAAAATTCCACATTGATATCCTAAGTACAGATAATTAGTTATATACAACAACAACAACCAACAAAATAAATATCATGTTCTGAAAATGTCAAGTCCATTTTCTTCCAAAATTTTAATCATAGTTCTCGGAGCTGAAAGAGATTTCAGAAAATGAGCCAGATTCTTATATTGAAAATGAAAAAGAATCTCTCAGTGAGGGACAGAGACTTGCCCAGTTAGGCAGCTGATTAGAACTCAGATCCCCTAGCCCTGTCTTGAGCATATCAGCAGTCTTAGGGATTTGGAAGACTTTTTCAATTTCCCACCAGCTGCCCTGGCATGCAGACATAATAATGAGATTCTGAAGTGAAGACATGGCTGTGCATTACCAAGAAGGTGTGAGGGCAGCATGTGTGAACAAGTGCATGCTCTGTGGTGGCTGCATGGAGAGAGAGACTGCAATGCTATTCTCAGAGCAATCCTCACACTGCCACATAATCTGTCTGTGTTTGCTGCCATTGTTTGAACTCTCCACGTGCCAATTCAACAAGGTCCTTCGGTATTGCTATGTTTGATGCTACAACATCAGTGTGTATATACGTCTAATGGACATTGTGATTTCAGATGACATGTCTCAGACATTTTGAATATTCAGACCCTCAGAAGCTACTTCAATTGTTTCACACAAAAACATTTGCATATAAGCACATACGTCCAAAATGTAACTGTCCTCTATTAGTTTTTGTGCTGGATATTTGCATAACAACATATGAGTACTGTACTCATTAGAAATACAGCAGAGAACAGGAAACAAGAAGACTGGCAAAAAAGTGACAGATGACAGTCTAATAGCACAGGGAGAAAAAATATATATTATGGCAGTGAAGGGCCATCCTGAATAGTGACAAATTGCTTGTCACATATCAATGCTATATGACAGTAGGGAGGATAATGGATATTAATAATGAAAATTCTGGAACACCAATGAAAAATTTACTGGTTTTCTATTCATTTTTTAAAAAACACTGAAGCATGCATACCCCTCACACACACATATATACATGAGTGTTGCAGATTTTAGTAAGATTTCCACTGAAAATGGTTATGCTACCTGAATGATGCTTTAAAGTAATAATAATATAACTATAATATTGATCACAGACAGAAGAGGAATAGAGGAGATAGCCTAGTGTTTCCCTACAGTTACTAAGGTTTGCAGTTGTGTGTGTGTTGTCAAATGAGTCTGTAAACACATATCACCCAACTACCAGAAGATGCAACAGAGTCAAGCAATAACATGAAAAAGGATTTGTGGATCACCCTTCTGTGGAGGACATCATGGATTTTTACTTCTGGTTATCTCAAAGCAGTGATGTCCACACTTCCGGGTCTCTCAATTAGCTATGTGTGATGGACTTACACTCTAGGGTCTGTCTGACTACAAGCAATAATGGATCAAAGGTTCCTCTCTTTTCTCTTTGAGACAACTTAGCCATTTATTCTTTTTGTTTCAATATTCACACTTCTATTTTATTTATACTGCATCTCTGAGAAGAATCCATGAGATTCTGTCTGACATTGCATGGTTATAATATAGCATCCCTTTCTGCTTACTCTGGCATTCAGACAATGAGGAGTGGGCACTGAAGGTTATGGCAGGTGCAATCATATCCCAACAAGAAATTCAGAGAACTATCTCTTGTCTCAAAGCTCATGTGTTACTCTGACACCTAACATGTGAATAGAACACTCATACTCTCTACATTGTTGTGGCTATTTTTGGTTGCCAACTTCACTACACCTGGAATTATCTAATACCCCAATGACTGGCCATACCTGTGAGGAAATTTTTTTCTTAATTAAATAATTTGAAGTGGGAAGACTTCTAATCTGGATTTTTGAGGTGGGATGATCAACCTTTCATATGGCCACACTTTTTGTTAGCCTATATAAAGGACCTGGAAGAAGAAAGCTTGCTCTTGCTTTGTCTGCTTACTCTTGCTGACAAGTCCATTTATTTGCTGTCATTAGAATCTATTGCTTTGGGATTCCAGTATATAATGGAAATAAGCTGAGATATCCAGTTTTGTAGAGCCAGCTACTACTAGATTCCTGGACCTTCCATTGGCAGACAGCCATTATTGGATTAGCTGAACCACTGCCTATAAGCCATTTTGCATGAATGTATGCACACACGTGTGTGTGTGTGTGCATTTGTACACACACACACACACATACACACACATATTTTTTCATCCATTCTATAAGTTCTGTTCCTCTAGGGAACCCTGATTAGTACAATTGTTCTCTTTTGAGTAGAGTGTGGTGCTTCCCACTAATGTTAGACAGGTCTTATTCATTCATCATGATTATTGTCAGCTTTGAAATTTGTGGTCATTTGTTATTTCTACTATAATCATTAGTTCTTACAAATTAGACTCATGAGTATTTTTGGTTCATCGGCCCTTCATTGTCTTATCTATGCATAGATAGCTTTGAACCTAAAATTATAGTTATAGCCTTTGGTCTGAGACAGTTGCCTTATCTGCTTGAACCCACCTTGCAACAACCACTTGGTGGTAACCAGTTTCAAGAAGATTTCAACCAGCTCCAGAAAGGTGCTAGGAGACAGTACCTCAGAGGAAGCTGATGGAAAATGGTTTCTTTCATTCCCATGTCCATCCTGAGATCTATTTTACTCATTTCCTTAGAAGCTCCACCAGGATTGAGTCTTGCTTCCCTGCAGCAAGGAGCAGTTGAATAATGAACTCCCACATGTGTTTTTCCTCCTGTCACTCATCTGTTCTTCCTCCCTGGGATCACATCCCAAATAAACCACAATGGCTATAAGCTTTTTATTTATTTATTTATTTATTTATTTATTTATTTATTTTTGTTCTGCTCTGAGTGGGAGGGTTAGGGGAAATTGAAGAAATACAGCATTTTTAGTCATACAAGTTAAGACATTTATACTCAAGGTAAAATGTAATAATTAAAGAATAAAGAACCAGCATTTGCTAAATACTCACCATGCACTGAATATCATTGACACTTTTCATGTTCTCACAAAGATAATGCAATGTGTGCATTTTACAGATGAAAAAAAAAACAAAAAACAAAAAAAAAACGGTCCTGTGTTTAGCTGTGCTGAGGATTTCAGAGTGCAGAGTTAGGGCATGAAGAAAATACCTAACCAGGAGTCAAAGTCCTGGCAAGGATAGAGAAACTTATGGTAAGGCTTCAGTTGTTTGAAAACTTTGGAGAGGCATACCATTCATTCATATTTCCTGTTGTGGATAGACCCCAGGGTCTCATTCATGCTTGGCAAGTGCTCTGCATTTGAATAACATTTCAGCTCCAGTTTTAACTTGTTTGGTTTTTTTTTTTTTTTGAAGCCAGGTCTTACCATGTAGTCTAAGCTGGACTTGCACTCAAATCATAGCCCAGACTTGTCCACCAGTTTCATATACTTCAGTTTCTGAGATGAAAGACTTCTGCCAATGAGCAGCCCCGAAGTTTATTTTTGAAACTGGCCAACTGCATTCTTGTATTAGCAATGGTTAACCCAGTTGTGTGGCGTTTAGTCATTGACACCTCCTATCCAAATAGGCTAGTTGAAGGCCATGTACTTAATTTTTCTCTCATTTGTAGGGTCCTGAGTCTCACTGTAGATCACCTTTCTATGGTCGGTAGGAACAACATGGTTCATCCATTCATACCAGAAAGGACAAGAGGCTTCCATGGCTTTGGAGCATGGTTGTCAGTAGTTTTGACTATCCTTTGATACATGACTGCTGGTTTCAATCACACACACACACACACACACACACACACCTTAAAACTGCAAGAAGGAGCACATTCCACCCTGCATGTTCCAAGGGCTAATTGAGCTGTACAACAGCCTCCTTACATTTAGGAATAAGAAGCTCGTTTCTCAAGTACAGCTCAGCATTGAGTTCATAGCTCTCACCTAATGCATAGCCGTTGAAATCATCTCTTCAGAGACAGATTTTATGCCTTCCCCAAACCTTTGCTCAGACCTTCACACCTCAGGGACCCCAGTGGTTCATGTTGGATAGGGTTCACATCCCCCAAAGCTGTCTCACACCTCTGTGCAGAAATAGCAGTTGGCCCTGCCATTGGTTGGTTTATGATACAACAGCTTCCTTGGAGCATGCTTATAAATATTTATAGCACCAAGCAAGCAGTAATGGGCTGCTATTCAAACACACCTGCTGGGGAAGAAAGAAATAGAGAAGAAAAGGGAAAAACACATATACACTTACACATATTTATGCCCACTACATGAAGGTCGTATGGACACTTTGACCTAGAGAGCATATGTGCAAAATAATGATAGTAACCACTACTTTCCCAGTCCACACTGGCAGGATCCTCTGTGAGGAAACAGGACAGAGGCTGTTTTTAAATGCTGCTTTTCCTTAATAGTGAACGTGTTTGTTGAATTGTGTTTGGAAACTACTGAAGGAATAAAGCATAAGAGAAAATATTACTTACATATCTTGCCTCTCAGAGGCAACAAGCTCACATTTTAAGATATTTCTTTCATTACTCTAGGAAGTGTACACTGTCCTTACTCCTTTGAGGTCTGCTTATTATCTGTAGCTAATGCTACAGACACTTTAGACAGTATAAAAATTATCTCTAATTTGATAGTTGAAAATGATATGTTACCATTCCTATGTGTATTGATTTGATTATTGATAACTACTTACTAATCCGATCACTAATGACTTTTCTAAAGTTACTGGGTGTTGAGATACTAGCACATGGAACAAATATATACAGATGAATTGGACAGAATCATTGCTTCCAAAGGTTTACAATCTGTTGGAAAAACAAAGAAGCATTCCTCTGCAAAAGACAATTATTTCTTTCGGTGTTACCAGTAAATTCAGATCTTCTAATGATTTGAGTTTTAGATAATGTGCCCTACAATTCAGTGCTCATATATTTATTTTGTGAATGGGGCAGTGTGTTAGTGGGTGTTACTTCATCCTATCATCAAACCAGCTCTCAGAATAAACCATACCATGTGTAATATTGTTTGGGGAACATTTAAAACACTGGTTCTTGGAGGCCTGGAAACAATTCCTTTAGCAGTCTTGAAATGGACAAAAATGGACATTGCGTAAGCATGTGTGTGTGATGTTCTTCACTTGTTGTATTGTGCTTGGTTGATTCCCAGGTGTAGTCTTTAGTAGCAGAACAATTATACTTCCAATTTTTCTCATGCTACATGGATTTCTGTGGATTTCCAAGTTACCTGTTATATCATATTCTGCATTTAAAAAGTAGAGCCTTAGCATCATTTAAGAAAGCAAATCTTTCCTATTGAGTATATTAAGTACAATTTTGAGTCCTGAGATAAAAACAATGAAGAATGTATACTCGGAGACTCTTCCCTTCAGTGTCCAACACTGCACTAGGGCTCACCTAACTGGAGGTGTCAATGCTGTCAACAGGCAAAAATCCTTTAGCATATGCTGGAACTGTGAGCAATGACTGGCAAAACTGTGTGCATAGAGCTTAAATAACAATCACACATGCAATCTGGTTTTGACATGTGCAAAGCTTTATAATGGAGAATTCTGGTTGTCATGGAATCTCAGCATCACTAAGAGCAGGTCAAACAGACATTGGTTGTGTCCTGCTGTGATGCAAAGTGAACTCTAGCACCCTCCCAGGCATGAGCTGTCTCCCATGAAATATTTAACCTGAAACTAATTAAGTCTTTAGCTCTGCATTCTCAATTGCAGGAAATCCAGAAAATAGATAAGCCAGTTAAAGAATACTCAGAGAAGATGATCAGACATTCCCAACATAGGAGATTTATAATCAAAAGGAGAGGGATAGTTTCTTCATGAAGGCCACAAGGTAATAGCAACTGAAAAGATGTATGTGAACATGTTTGTTGAAGTATGTTTGGAAAACATTGTTTGGTAACTAATTTAGGTAAACTTAACAGATTTAACAATCAAATGGAGTCTGCACTTTTAATAATCTTTATATATTGTGAGAAAAACTGGGAAAATCTGAATACAGTCTGATCGTTTTATGTTATAAGAAAATGGTTGTTAATTTTATTAAGTGTGAAAATCTATGTGGAGATATAGTAGGGGGCTCTTTTGGGAAATATTAATGATGACAGAAAAATGGTCTATAAATAATGGAAGATAGAACAGACAGGAAGCTACATAGCTGAATAAATGTGGCAAAATATACACATTGAATCGAGAGGCTACTTCAATGTAATTTTGTTTTTCTATATATTTATGAGTTTTTTCACATTATAAAGATTTTGGAAAGCACTGTTTTTACATGACCTCAGAATCCTGGGGAAATGAGAAATTTTCATTTTCATTAAATTTCTCTTATGACAAGACATAAGTTGAGGTCACCCATAAGTACTTGGATTTTCTGGTATGGCATAGGAAGACTATTGCAGACATGAACCTTATCATTTCTGTAATAGGTCTCATTCATTTTTTTTCTTCCACAGAGTTCACAGCTCACTTTCTTTGATTTTATAGTATCTTGCTCAGATCAAAAGTACAAGTTATACAGAGCCAAAAGCTGTGGGTGTGTATCCACACCAAATTTACTTATAGCTGTTGGGCCTGGGGCAGATGATTTAATTCCTGAATATCTGTCATCTTAAAATACATGTAAATGAACGTTAACTTATTAACTTTCCAGATTTCCTACGAAACTAAAAGAAATTTTTGTGGAATTTATCTCCAGACTGAATGCACTAAAATTAAAAAAAAAAAAAAAAAAAAAAAAAAAAAAAAAAAAAAAAAAAAAAAAAAAAAAAAAAAAAAAAAAAAAAAAAAAACAACTCACCCCCGAAATGAAAATTGAAAAAATTCCAACAAAAAGGCCATGATTGACAGCTATGCAAGTGCAATAGCTAGGGATGAGGAGACAGTGCTACTTAAGGGTAACAAAGGACAAGGGGAGCCATAATATTGCCAGTATCAGGACCAAGGGGAGAAGGAAGGAATAGGAGTTAATAAATAGAGCATGAGGATTCAAGTAAAAAGTAGCTAAGAACTAACCAAGCAGATGGTGCTAAATACACACATGGATATGAAAGTGGTGATGATTAATATGAGACAAGGAAATTGAAGTAAGAATGATTTAAAAACAAATTAAGGCCAGAGTGACCCAGAGTGAGAAACAAAGTTAGGTGAGGGGATATTCTTGACATAGAAGCTAAATTGGCCTTGCAGGTCTAGAAAATTGGATGATGAAGATGGCTGAAATAACATTTCAAGCAAATATTCATATTTAGCTTTGCTAAAGACACAGGGGAAGTGGGTGATGGCGGGGACTGTGGTAAGCACCATGTGAGGACTATGAGCCACAGTCTTAGCTTTATGAAAAAAGAAACCTGATGAGAATGGCTTGTGAATGCTTTGTGAGTCTGGATCAAAATGTGAAATTAGAAGGGTTGAAAGCATAGCTAAGAGGTAGAGTATTTGCCAAATTTTAAGAAATTAGAAAATGGTATTATTCATCTGGTTGAACACTATCAGAGTTATTTTGTTGTAGTGGTGATTTGATTCCTAACTTGATACACAGATAAAGGAAAAATGACTAACTTTGCTGGAGATATGTAAGGCAATGTGAAGAAATGGAAGATGAACCCAGAGTCTTAGCCATCCTGTATCTAAGGATTTGAATGAAAGGGCCTGGGTCTGAGAAGGGTGGTAACCTGGAGTGATGGAGACACCTCTGAGAATCCTCACCCTTGAAGAAACAACATCGTCAGTCTCATGTCTAGCTTTCTATCTTTGGTTTAACAATGATCACACTTTAATCTATCCTTTAAGTGCTTACTCTGCTCTTCCCTCATTAGTCAGATGTTCAAGTCCATCGCCTAATTCCCAGTCCTTTGCTTTCCTTGGTTCCCACTAGAGATCTAACTTGAAGTAATGGGACTTTCATATTCCCCACTGAGTACCTACAGTGACTCTACCATAGCTGCCAAGGCATGTGTGATAGAGCCCCAGTTCATGCACAGTTCTTAAGACAAAGGACAGACTTGGAAAGTCTTTTTAGAATGACATCCCTAGAAATGGATCCACTGCTGTTGGAGTCAGGCGCAGCCATGTTTTCTTCTAGTATTAGATTAAATTGGAGCTTTTATTTTTTTCTAGCTAACTATGAGATGAAGTGACTGGTTTTCCTACAGTAGCTAATTTTTAATGACAAGGGCACTTTGAACATAAGAATGACCTCAACATGGTGAGGGGTTACACTCTCAGAGGTACTTATGAAACAACAAAGGATTTAGGACACTAAATTCATACCAGTCATCCCAAGGCACTAAGGCCAGACCTCCTACATTTCAGAAGAATGGTACTAGGAATATTTTGTGATGTTAAAGTACTTTGTTGGCGTTATGCTGCTTCTCCCTCCCTTGTTATCTATCTCTGTAAATCTACTTTAATGTTAACCTTCTCACACCATTATATGTCTACCTCTAATCTGGGCAAGATGGGAAAGAATGGCCTGTAGCCAGGCAAACCAATGACAGGGACTTTGAGAGAGAAAATGCTCCTCCCCCAAATATGATAACGGATGATAAAGCCTCATGTGAGCCTTTCAGCACAACGCTAGCTGACATGTTATAGGGGGACAATGATATATGGCAAGTGGTTTCTGGTGGAAAGATACTTCAAACATGGAAGCTGTGGGGAATGATTATTTCAACTGTTCTTATTCTTAAAACAGACAGAGTTTCTATCTAGATCCTTTCTCACTCCCAAAAGCCAGCTGGTCAGAATTCTGTGTGATGACTGATCAGTTTATAGATAAGCAGAAGCCTCCTGGAAACTTTTCAGCACAGTGAATGTGAGTCCAGAATTTGGAATTAGGTAGAGTTACATTACGATTTGAGTCTGGAATACATATCCAAAGAGTCATGTATCAAAGGCTTGGCCTTGCCTAGTGTCACTATTGAGAGAAGCTTGACTCCTGGAAGCACTAACTACATCAAAAGATTCATCCACTGATAAGTTCATATAGTAGTAAGTAGACTATTGGGAAGTGAAGCCTTGTTAGAGGAAGTAGCTTACTAACATGGACAGAGTACATCTGAGGGGTACATCTTATCCCTGATTCCTTTCTCTCTATCTGTTCTCAGGTTTCCATAAAGGGAGTAGCTTTTCTACTCCATGTCCTTCTGCAGTGATGTACTTGTCTAACCACAAGTAGATAGGCAATGGAACATGAAACAAAGTAATGTTTCCTCCTTTAACTTGATCTTCTCTCTTTCATTGTTACAAAGAAGGAATTGTGAGCAAACCTGTGTCCCAATCCAAAGTCTACCACATTCTATATATTTGGACAAATCATTTTAATATTTATAAGCTTCAGATTCCTCACGTATACATGGGCACTGTATTATTTGCCACTCAGAATAAATTTGTAAGAATAAACTGAAATAATGCTCCATTCCTGACATGTCACACATGACAGCATGCAGCATCATTGTTCCTAGCAACCTTGCTATAGCTGGGTCTAGAATGTCTTCCATAACCCATGTGAAAGTAATGGCCTCCAGCATGCAACAGTGGGGTGCAGCAGAATTTTTAAGATGTGTAGACCTGTGTATGGGTCTATACCTAGAGGTGTACACCTAAAGGTCTACGAATCACTGTGGTTGTGCCATGGAAGTATGCAGTGGGAAGACAACATCCTTTTCTTCTCATTTAGAGCTTCCTGGCCATGGGATGAGTGGTTTGTTTTGCCACATAGTCCCAACCTTCTCCACCACTACAGTTGCCAAGCAACAGGTCAACCAATCATGAATCACAGCCTTTGAAATGTGAACAAAAATAACAAAAATAATCTCTGTATCCTCAGCTGATTACCTCAGATATTTGTGTAGCTGGGAAGCTAAAACAATATAACTAGGTTATTTCTATGCGGGTTCACTGGCCCTGTAGTCTTGGGGTCCTATCTGGAAAGGTATTTCAAGGGCTTAGATGTTAACTATAAGAATTCTTCAGGGGCCATATTTATCATTGGGTAGGATAATGAAGACCATGAAAGGTTAATGAGAAAAATTACAAAGGACAAAGAAATGTTGTTAGTAACAGAGATGGAAAGAAGGGGTGGGGTCAAGAAGGCAATGAACTGAAGCTGGAGAGATGACTCGTAGTCAAGCGCACTGGTTACTCTTCCAGAGGTCCCAGATTTAGTTCTCAGCGTTTATAATGGTCTGTAAATCCATCTCCAGGGCATCTAGTGCTCTATTTTAGATTTTGGCCTTCACAGCATCTTCACACACACACACACACACACACACACACACACACACACACACACACACACACACACACAAAAAACATAGACATGCTTGCAGGCAATTTAATAAAACCTGTAAACATAGACAAAGCAGTCACTCTAAGGGCATTAAAGAAAAAAGTGGAGTACTGGAACAGAAACCATCCCCCCCCCCAGTGTCTCAGATTCTCAGCAGGAATTCTCTTATCCAAATTTGTTCCTTAGTTGCCATAACACTTCCATCACTGCAGGGAGAGTCAGGGCACATGTCACCATACACATGCCTACCTTCTACCTGGAATACTTCTCTGGAGTGTATTTATGGTTTTGCAAATAATACTTCATCTTGCTCATGGGAGGCTGCTTTGTCTAGGGTGTGTTTTCTTGTACCTTAATGTAGACATCACATCTGGCCCATTTCACTTTCCAGTAAAATCTCTTTGGGCTTCATCAATAGCACACACCTTTTGCCTTTCCCCCCTTACAGCTGGGTGCTTCCTTCATCATCAGAACTTAACAAATATGCAACAGCTGAAATAATTGACCCCTTATCACCATTTATCAGAAGCAGCTTTCCCTTTCATTTCCTTCTTACCATAAAGATTAAAGCCTGCCATACAGCCCTGAAAGTTCTCTTAAGCCCCAGGGAGTGGCGTCCCTGGGGAGGATAAAAGATTCCAGAAGCTTCAGCTTTTACCTGCCAGCTTCATTGTTCATTGAGTGTAGAGTAGAAAAACAGCTCATGATTTTGGCAGAGATGGTGTTTTCTTTTTCTGTGACCTTGTCTTTGTTTTGTGGGTGATTCCTTAACATCCAAGGCCAGAGAGTAGCGCTTGCTGTACAGTGAGCCTGGGAACACTGAGATAATATTATTTGTGTGGTAGGATTGCTTGACATCTCTTTTCTCTTTAGACTCTTTACATCTTTAGACTCTTTACATTCTCCTCAGAATTCCTTATTACTCAGAGCAATCACGTGGACTCCTCTGTCATTTTGATTCTGCTACTGCACCTGATGAGCTGCCTTCCCTTGTGAGTTCATGACATCTGGGTTTCCAAATGCCTTTACGTCCATCCTTTTCAATATTTCAATGAGTCACAGTGAGTGTCATCATTATCACCATTAGTTTGTTACTCGCAATCATTTTACAGTTATAAAAACCGAGATCAATGTAATTTAGGTGAATTCAAAGGACTTCAAATTCATATTTCTATAACCTAGCTTGGCTCATTTTTCATTTCCTGTGTGGTTTATGTAGCCCATGACATGGTCATCTTACAGTACCTTTCCACTGTGGTTCTTACAAATACCGCTGTTCTCTTTTGTTTCTTCCCAGAGTGTCCACTACCAGTTGGACAGAGCTGGCAAATGGATCAACACACAACCATTCATAGTGGCACAGTTCTAGTCATATTAGCCATGAAAATTCCTACAGTGTGGAGGCCTCTGAGGTTTCCTGAAAGGACCCTTGTTGGAGGATTCTCAGATACAAACACAAAGGGAATTGCCGTGAATGCCTATGGCTTTACAGACTTTTCCATCAATTTTCCTGACAATACTTAAGAGTTAATGCAGTATATTTTTCTTCTGGTTTTGCATCAAGTAAACAGAGGCTAGTATTGAATATACCATGCAAGTAAGATCTATTGTCGGAGTCAACATGGCAACCAGAAGCCCTGTTCTAAATGTCCCTTCTCCCATCACCTCATCTTATTGTAGTAACATGCATCTCAGCCTTATAAGAAGATGGCTGTTGAAAATCATACCGGACCGAGGAAAAAGAAAGGATAGAGGTGACTTAAAGCTACACTGTGTGTTCTTGTGTATAAGGTGTACAGTCAACATTGACTTTTTATTACTCAACAAGTAAATGTTTGAGAATAGTTCTGTACAAGAACCTACATCTTAACACTTAACTTTGTTTCTATTTGTTTGAAGACACCCTTATAACATTGTGCATATGTATGCACAGCCATTTCTTCTTCACTATTCTGTAATAAGTGGATCAGGATCAATAATAGTGGTAGCAAGGGCAGCATTAGAAAGGACTATCAAAGTCTCTGTGATCTGGCCAGCATATTTTTCATTGTTCTGGTTCTGTGACTACCATCAAGAATATAAGACAGGGTCATTCCTTCCTGAGAGATTATAATGGGCTTAATTTTAAGGACTTTTATATATTATGAAACAAAAAAGTCATGTCTGCCTTAGGAAAGTAATAGAACCACAAAAAGCTAAGAGTTTAAAAGATGCTTATATTACACATGGCTACATCCCTCACTGATGAACTCAGTGCATGAAGTACGAAATCTTATTTATATAGCTCCATCCACAGGGGCCCACAGTCTCTGGTAATGATGCAATTTGCTTTATCACCTTTACCCAGTGGTCATCCAGGTTCTGCAACATGAAAACCTTTCTTTTTTTTCCCCTCTAAAGAATTCCTCATTATACTTGAGGGCAGCCACCATCTTCCTTTACATGCTTCCTTTCCCATTCACTTTTCCTTCAACCATTTCTGTGGTCATGTTCCAGAACCATCTTCATTCCTCTTTCTGTACATTTTTAATTAAATAGAATTTCCTTGAATATGATTGGCAGAAATAAATAGTATTATTTAGGAGTGGGTGACTGAGCACAAATTGAGGCAGCATTTATTTCCATCTCTTGGTTCTCTGCTTCTTTCAAAGTGGGTTAGGGTTATGTTACTCGTTCTGCAGCTGCAAAGTGTTCTTGGACTTACTAAATGCATGCTTCCTACAGGCTCCTCCAACCATAATCTTAGGAATGGGCGCCAGGTTAAGTGGATCCTCTACCAATTCTTAAGCATTTTAAAGTAGACAGGTGTGAGGTACGAGTGTAAATTTTGGTTTCACCACTGTTTGGTTGTATGTCCTTGAGGTGTTCCTGCATTTTGCTAGCTTCACGTCAGCATCCTTGACAAATGAGGCCTTTGAACATAACCCTAACCCACAATGAAAGAAGCACAAAACCATAGGCTGGAAATGAATGTTGCCTCAATTTGATCCTTCATGTTATTTATATCATTAAATTTCTGAGCCATCACTTACATACAACAGTTCATATTTGCTCCAATTACTTTGTTCCATTTATTTTAGTGTGTTTGGAAAAGGATTCCTGGCTTTTAACTTCTTTTTAAATTATAATCCCATAGTTGAAAGCATTAGCTCCTGTACACTATAATATTTCATTGGTAGCGGATGAGCCATTGAATAAAGGTCTTTCAGAATATTGCCTGACCAACTCCCCGCTTGACCCAGATGCTGATCAGTCTTGATTCCTCACTTCAGTCTGGTCCTTGCTGCCAACACGCCCAAGTTTATTAGCTCCCTGTTTACAATCCAATCTTTGCTACCTTTTGCAAATTACAGAATTAGGTATTGAGTTTCCAGGCCTATATCCTCCCCACTATTCTTACTTTCTCAGACTTCCAAGACTGAAACATCCTATCTGCAAGTCCTTTTTCTTTTCTCTAATGAAGATTTTGTCATTTAATCTTCAGCTGTCCAACATTAAATATGCTTTTATAGTTGGGAAAGTCTCCCATCATGAATCCTCATCAATGTTGATGGTCTAATATTATACTCTGGCTAATGAAGGATAACTTACTGTAGGATAGATATTACAGAAAACACGGAGAGGGTGTGAATTTTGACAGGGAAGGGGTGGTATGCTATTAATTAGTTAATTAAATTTCCATACAGATCACAGCCACACCTACTTCTCCCCCCCAGACCCTCCCCAATCTATTCTCTTCTCTTATAAAGGGAGAGCCCTCCACCCCTGGGTATCACCCAGAAAGGCACATCAAGTAACTCCAGGACTAGGTACATCCGCCATTGAGAAACTCAGTTAGGGGAACAGGATTCACAGGCAGGCAACAGATACAGGGACAACTTCCTACTCTAGTTGTTGGGGGACCGACATGAAGACCAAACTTCACTTCTGCTACATATGTGTATGGTGTCTAGATCTAGCCAATGCTTGCTATTTGGTTGGTGGTTCGGTCTCTGGAAGCCCTCTAGGGTCCAAGTTAGTTGACCCTGTTGGTCTTCTTATGGTGTCCCTATCCCATTAGGGTCCCTTAATCCTTCTCCCAACTCTTGTGCAAGAGTCCCTGAGCTCTGACTAATGTTTGGTTGTGGATCTGTTTTTCAGTCAGCTGCTGGATGGAGCCTCTCAGAATACAGTCATTCTAGGCCTCTGCCTGCAAGTATAACGGCGTGTCATTAATAGTGTCAAGGAGACCCATGTGATGGGTCTCAAGTTGGGGCAGTCATTGGTTAGCCACTCCCTCAGTCTCAGCTCCATCTTTGTTCCTGCTCATCTTGTACACAGGACACATTTTGGGTCGAAGATTTTGCAGTTATCCTTCTACTGGGAGACCTCCCTGGCTACAGGAGGTAGTCACTTCCATATCCCCCCACTGCTAGGAGCCTCAGCTAGAGTCACCCCCATAGACTCCCTGGGCCCCCCAATTCCCAGGATTCTGGGCTGTCCTAAAGATGTTCCTGTCTGCAGCTGATTTCAATTTTTTAATTGGTTTATTTGGGTTGTGTCTAACTTCATGAGTTCTTTATAAATTTTGTATATTAGCTCTCTGTCAGATGCAGGGTTGGTGAAGATCTTTTCCCATTCTATAGGCTGTCATGCTATTCTGTTGATGGTGTTCTTAGCCTTACAAAGCTTTTCAGTTTCCTGAAGTTCCATTTATTAAATATTGATCTTAGTGCCTGAGCCATTGGTGTTTTGTTCAGGAAATTGTCTCCTGTACCAATGTGTTGAAGGCTATTCCCCACTTTCTCTTCTATTAGATTTAATGTGTCCAGTTTTATGTTGAGGTCTTTGACCCACTTGATCTTGAATTTTTTGCAGGGTGATAGAAATGGACCTATTTTCATTCTTCTACATGCAGAAATCCAGTTAGACCAGCACCATTTGTTGAATATATGCTCCTTATTCCATTGTATGGTTTTGGCTTCTTTGTAAAAATTCAAGTGTCCACACACGTGTGGGTTTATTTCTGAGTCTTCACTTTGATGCCATTGATCAATTGTCTATTTCTATACCAATAGCATAAAGTTTTTATTACCATTGCTCTGTAGTACACCTTGAGGTCAGGGTTGGTGATACCTCCAGAAGTCCTTTCATTGTTCAGCATTGTTTTAGTCATCCTGTTTTTGACTTTCTTCAGAGATTTGCAATTCTTGTCATACAGGTCTTTCACTTGCTTGGTTAGAGTTATACCAAGATATCTTCTCTCTCTCTCTCTCTCTCTCTCTCTCTCTCTCTCTCTCTCTCTCTCTCTCATCTCTATTTCTATCTCTATTTATCATACACACACACACACACACACACACACACACACACACACACACACATACACACACACGGTGGGTATTGTTAAAGCTAAATTATCTCCTAAATTCTTTCTCGGCCCATTTATTGTTTGTAGAAAGGAGGACTACAAGTTTCTTTGAGTTAATTTTTTTATCTAAACATTTTGCTGAGGGTGTTTATAGCTGTAGGAGTTCTCTGGTAGAATTTTGGGGTCACTTATATATACTATCATATTATGTATAAATACATGTATCTTGAATTCTTCTTTGTCAACTTATATACTCTTGATCTCATTTTTGTTGTTTTATTGCTCTAGCTAGATCTTCAAGTACTATAGTAAATAGATAGGGAGAGAGTAAGCAGCCTTGCCTTGTCCCTGATTTTAGTGAAATTGCTGTAAGTTTCTATCCATTTAATTTTATGTTGGTTATTGGCTTGTTGTTTTTTGGCTTTACTGTGTTTAACTATGTGCCTTGTATCCCTGATCTCTCCAAGACTTTTAACATGAAGGATGTTGGACTTTATCAAAGGCTTTTCAGCATCTAATGGCTTTTCAACATCTAATGAAATGACCATGTTGGGTATTTTTTTCAATTTGTTTATATGGTGGAGTAAGCTGATGGATTTTCATATACCGAACCATCCCTGCATTCCTTAATTGGAATTAAGCCTACTTGATCTTGGTGGATGATGTCTTTGATGTGTTCTTGAATTTTGTTTACAAGTATTTTTTTCATGAATGTTCTTAAGAGAAATTGTTCTGAAATTCCCTTTCTTTTTTTGAGTCTTTGTGTGGTTTATCTGTTAGAGTGGTTTAACTGGCATCACAGACTGAGACTGGGAACGTTCCTTCTGCGTCTATTTTGTGGAATAGTTGGAGGAGTATTGGTATTATCTATTCTTTGAAAGTCTTGTAGAATTATACAGCAACACCATCTGTCCCATAGGGTTTTTTTGGTGGGGGCTGAAGGGCGTTGGCAAGTTTTAGTGACTGTTTCTATTTCCTTAGGTGCTATAGGACTATTCAGATAGTTTACCTGATCTTAATTTATCTTTGGTAATTGGTATATGTCTAGAAAATCATACATTTCATTAAGATTCTTCAATTTTGTGGAATACAGGCTTTTGAAGTAAGACCTAATGATTATTTGAATTTCCTCAGTGTCTGTTGTTTTGTCTCTCTTTTCATTTTTGATTTTCTTTATTTGGGTACTGTGTCTCTACTTTTTTAGCTAGTTTGACTAAGAGTTGTTTATCTTATTAATTTTCTCAAAGAACCAGTTCTTGGTTTCTTTGGTTGTATTTTTCTTTTTGTTTCTAATTTATTGATTTCAGCCCTGAGGTTAATTACTTCCTGTCCTCTACTACTTTTGCTTGTGTTTATTACTACTATGTCTCCTCCTCCTTCTCCTCCTCCTCCTCCTCCTCCTCCTCCTCCTCCTCCTCCTCCTCCTCCTCCTCCTCCTCCTCCTCCTCCTCCTTCTTCTTCCTTCTTCTCCTCCTCCCAGCCTCTGAGCTTTCAGGTGTACTTTTAAATTAGTAGTATGAGAACTCTCCAATTTCTTTGTGAAAGCTCTTAATGCTATGAACTTTTAGCACTGCTTTCATTGGGTCCCATAAATTTTGGTATGATGTGAATTTTAACTGAATTCTAGAAAGTCTTTAACTTCTTTATTTCTTCCCTGATCCTGTGATCTTTGAGTAGAGAGTTGTTCAGTTTCCATAAGTTTGTAGGCTTTGTGTTGTTTTTGTTGTTGAAGTCTAGTTTTAGTCCATGGAGGTCTGATAGGATACAAGGATTTATTTTAATTTTTTTTATATTGAAGCTTGTTTTGTGACCAACTACATGGTAAATTTTGGAGATGGTTCTATGAGGTGCTGGGAAGAAGTTAGACTCTTTCACGTTTGTGTGAAATGTTCTGTAGATATCTGTTAGACTGATTTGATTCATAATGTTGGTTAAATTCATCATTTTTTAAAATTCCTGTTTCAATGACCCGTTTATTGAGTCTCCCTCTTTCAGTGTATGAGGTTTGATGTGTAAAGGGAGCTTTAGTTTTTTTTTTTGTTTTTTTTTTTGTTTTTTTTTTTTTTAGATATGTGAGTGCCCTTGCATTTGGGACATAGATGTTCAGAATTGAGATGTTATGTTAGTAGATTTTTCCTTTGATGAGTATGAAGTGCTCTTCCACATCTCTTTTGACTTCCTGTGGTAGGAAGTCTATTTTCGTGGATATCAGAATGGCTACTACAGCTTGTTTCGTTTGCTCATAAAACCTTTTGCCAGGTGTATAATGTGAGATAATCTTTGTTGCTGAGCTCTGTTTTTGTATGCAGCAGAATGATGGATCATGTTAACACATCCACTCTTTTATGTTAGCCTGTGTCTCTTTTTATTGGGGATTTGAGTCCATTGATATTGAAAGATATTTAAGACCAACGACAGTTCATTCTTGTTATTTTGATGTTGTTGGTGGTACTGTGTATGTGTGTATGGGCATGTGTGCGCATGCAAGCACATGAGTATGTGTGCGTATGATTCTCTTCTTTTGGTTTTGCTAGTGTGGAATTACTTGTTCTATTTTTGTGGGTGTAGTTACTGACCTTGTGTTGGAGTTTTCTTTCTACTATCCTCTGAACAGCTGGATTAGTGGAAAGATATTGATTAGATTTGGTTTTGTCATGGGATATTTTGTTTTCTCCATCTATGGTGATTAAAACTTTTGCTGAGTATAGTAGTCTGTGATCTCTTAGAGACTGTAAGACATATACCTAGGCCCTTCTGGCTTTTAAAGTCTCTGTTGAGAAGTCTGGTGTAATCCTTACAGGCCTGTCTTTATATATTACTTGGCCTTTATCACTTGTGGCTTTTGATATGCTTTTTTGTTCTGCATATTTAGTGTTTTGATCTCTGTTAGTGGTCCCTCTTTTTAGGTTAGGGAAATTTTCTCCTATTATTTTTTTAAAGCTATTTTCTGGGCCCCTGATTTTGATGTCTTCTTCTTTTATTTCTATTATTCTTATGTTTTGTCTTTTCATACTGTCCTAAATTTCCTGACTGATTTGTGTTAGGAAATTTTTAGCATTAGCATTTTCTTTAACTCATGTGTCAATTTCTTCTATCAATTTCTTCCTCTGCCTGAGATTCTTTCTTCTATCTCATGTATTCTGTTGGTGATGCTTGTGTCTTTAGTTCCTTTTCTCTTTCCTAGGTTTTGCATCTCCAGGATTGCTTCAGTTTATGTTTTCTTTATTGTTTTTATTTTCATTTCTATCAGGTCTTGAACAGTTTTATTCACTTCCTTCACTTGTTTTATTGCATTTTCTTGTATTTTTAAAAAGGATTTATTCATTTCTTCTTTAAAGACCTCTATCATCTTCATAAGATTATATTTAAGGTCATTTTCTTGCCATTCAGGTATGTTAGAATTTCTAGGGCTTGCTGAAGTCATATACCTGGGTTCTGGTGGTGCTACAATGCCCTGCATTTTGGAGAGAGAGAGAGAGAGAGAGAGAGAGAGAGAGAGAGAGAGAGAGAGAGAGAGAGAGAAGAAGGGCTTTCCAGAAGGATTGGAAAAGGTTAAGGAGAAGAAAGTCCAAAATGGGTTGGCAGGTGAGAACACAATTTAGAAAGCTCGAAGTGTAGGTCTGCACTTTTTATTTCCATAGATAAATAGATACAGATGCTCCTCCCAACCTCTGCACACATAGCAAAAGTATAATAACAGAAACAAAAGTCAGAAACAAAATGCATTTCTCATCATAAGTTTTATGCAATGAACTTAATGCTTCAAGTAAGTTCTGGAAGAAGAACATAGGCAGGGAATCTTCATCTGTATATACCACCTTATGTCATGTATTTAACTTAGAATTGTATTTTATTCTATATAATTATGAAACACATCCAAAATCAAGATGGGAATAAAATTCTTAAAATTCAAAGGAGAGTGAAACAAATGAGCCTTAAATTATACTGCATGCATAGCAATTTTGACACAACTATAGATACTAAAATTACTTCAACTGGATTTGAAATGCTACATGCAAAGTACACTGTGGAAATGTCTAAACCATAAAAACAAAAGAATCACCAAATTTAAAGTGTTTCCAGAAACACATCGCTAGTGATCATTGTGCAGTATTGTCTTAATACACACATATACACACAGAGACACAGAGACACAGACACACACACACACACACACACACACACACACACACACACAATCTTACATAGGTTGTAAGATAAAGAGTGTAAAGCAACTGACTATACAGAAACCAAGGACACTAGCAATGATTGCCAAGACAGCAAGACAGATGGGGAGTGGGGACAAATGGAAGATTCTACTCTATCAAAATAATGAACATTTATTTTGGGCATTAATAATAGATTTCTGATACTTACCTGGCAGGGGAAATAACATTATCATGATAGTGGTTGTCTTAGGACAAGATTTATCCATTGTACTGTCAATGTTCTGACCCCCACAATTTTCTTCAAATTTGAGAGACTCAACTGCATAATTTATGTAATAGAGGACTGCTTTTACATTAACCCCAATAAAACACAGACTTCTGCCTCTAGAAATATGTAGTACTTGATGTTTTCTACTTTCTCTTGCTCTAAGTACAACATTCTTTAACATTGCATTTATAACAAACATGCAATGCATAAAAATGAAGAGGTAAACAATGTTGAGCTACAGATAACAGAGAAAACACTTGGACTTCCTTGGAATTTTCTATTGCCTCACATATAGTGGATTTGGAACAGGATAATGGTAGCTTCAAAAGGCTAGACCAAATGTCCCTTCAAAATCCTGTCATCTATACATATCCTAATGAATAAGAAATGTGCATCAAAGGAATATAAAACTTTCTAGACAATAAACATGACATCCCCAACAAAAGCCACAGAACAAGCATGCTTTCACATACACATTTCAGCAATGTTCCAGTGTGAAATCTATACTGGCTCTTTCCTAACCACTTTGCTGATTGGAAGGATAGCAGAGAAAACTTAATGAGGAAAGGAACCCAGCAGGAAAGTCAATCCAACCCCCTGGGTAAGGTGAACGGGAAGGACACAGACAGACTGGGTTCTATTTTACCTGGGGGTGATGTTGTAAGTCCTATTTGGACTCGGTGAGGTTATGTCAGAGGAGGCACAGTGGAGACTTGGAGAGCAGGCACCACCTAGTTGTTATATTTCCCTTCTTACTCCCACCTCATTATCAAGTAGAATCTCCCGAGAAACCCATCATTTTCATGCTAGTATGAGCAAAGCCATAGTAGTATGCCAGAACCTTAAATTTTCCTGGAAGTAGTCCCTAAGGGCAGAATGGGGGAACCTAGATGTATATGGGAGTAATGAAGAACAGAGAGCAAATAGATTCTAAACATAATAAACAGTGTGTTTCAGAGACCTGTGGCATTTGCCAACTGTGTGTGTGCAATTCCATGGTTTTAGAATAACTTTTCAATAAATGGTGCTGAGGAAATTTAAACATTCAGAGACAAAAGAAAATAGAAACCCAAAAGATGACAGTCAGGGTGCAGAGAAGCTAGTTTTCTCATATATGGCTGTTGGGAATGAAAAATGACACAAACCACCTTGAAACGTTCCTGGAAATTTCTTTAAAATTGAACATGTAACTACTGCATGAATCAGCAGTTGTGTTCCTGAACATATATCCCAGGTAACTGAAAACTTTCCTTACAAGGCACTCTCCACACAAATCTTCACAGACAGTCACCTAAGGATATTCACCAACTAGAAGCAACTCAGATGTCCTTCTAAAGGTAATTATTTATACAAATGATTTTATACCATCCGATATTACCCAGCAATGAAGCAATGAATAACAACGATCTACTAATATAGGTGAATTTGTAGAGAATCATGCTACTTTGTGGTTTTGTTCTGTAGCTAGATGGGTGTTTGCCCAATGTGTTGGTCAGCCTTCCCTCAATGTATGTGTGTTGGCTTACATTTTAGAAAAATCGGTTTCTTTGCTCCATTGCTTTGTGCCCATGGTCACATGTTAGTAGGCCATGACAAGAACAGATGATAGAAGTTTCCTTGTGGCTAAGAAATGGAGCTGAAGGGGTTAGGCTCCTAAATAATACTCAGACAAAAACATGCTTTATTTTTTGAGAAAAGGGCTCTTGTTAGACTTGTAGCTCACTGATTGGACAAGACTAGCTGGCCAGGAATCCCCAGTGATCTTGTTGTCTTCACTTTCCCAGTGCTTTCTATCCTGCCTGTCTTGCATAGGCACCCACACTCAGGTCCTTATGTTTACTTAGCTACCACTTTACCCGCAGACCCATCTCCCCAACTCCCAATATCAGCATTTTAAACTTAAATGAATTATTGCATGAATGCTGTGCTTCTTGATATCTTCTAGAAACATGGATATAAATGTGAAGGGACAATTTTGATGGTGCAGAGTGATAACCTTTGAATTGAGCACCCAGTCTTCATAGAAAGGACAATCGGTCATCTCACCATCTAAAGTCTTCTAAAAATTAAAGCCTAATCAAGAATCTTACTGTCATTGCCAGCTTATGTGATTGCAGTGAACAGACCAAGAAACGTGGTAAGAAACCCACCAGACACATCTAACAAAAGCTACACTGTAGGAAGATCTACAACACTAACAACCATATTCTTTTAAATTAAGGAAAATTTTACAAAAGGGAAGAGGAAACTCTATGCTACAGTGCCTTAAGGGGTATAGAAGAAATGCAATTCATAGACTTTGTTTAAATACAGCTATTCAAAGAAAATTATAAAAACAGAAGTTATGAGAGAATGAAGTACATTTCTGTGTTGTTTATGTATGTTTAATGATATTAAGAACCTGCTATACTTTTCAGATATGAAAGCAGTAATATAACTGTGTTCAAAATAAGACTTTAGTTATTATTGATAAATACTGAATTATTCAAAGTTTATATTTGCTTCTCACTAGTCCGAAGGGTGCTGGAAAAATAAACTACAACTTTCCACCATTCATTTTAGCTGATGTTATTCTTGTTCAAGTTACGTTTTAGGTATTCCCGCTGGGAAGACTCTACAGGTGTAGCTTTTGACATACCTAGGGGACACAATCTCACAGCAAACTTTCTGATATCTCTGCCTCTTAAAATGTTTGCCATCTGTCTTCTGGGGTGTTTCCCAAGACTTAGATGCAGGAGTTGCGTTGTATCTTTAGCAGCTAAAATTGAGCTCTACAACTCTGCACTTTGGTTCATTGTGATTTCTCTGTAATAGTCTTTGTCTGTTGCAAAGAGAAGTTTCCTTGATGAAGGGTGAGAACCACATGTATTTCTGTGTATAAAGACACGCATTCAGAATGTAACTGGAGAGAATGGGAGAAATAGTCTTCCCCAGGGAAGAGGACATTAATTTGTTACTCAATACCAAATTGCCACCCTGAAAACATATACAGAAAAGTCACATTTTATAAACAGAGAAGGTTGTATTTATGTATTTGAGAATATATATATATATATATATATATATATATATATATATGAATGAATGTGTCTGTGGTATGTGTGTCAATCAACAATTAATTAAAAAGGAGGCTATGGATTTGAAAGAGAGCACGGTAGCTCATAAAGGAGGCTTTGAATGAAACACATGGACATAGAAAGTGATGTCATATTATAATCTCAAATTATAAATATAACAGTTTAAAAAACAATCTTAGAAAAGGCATGAGTTGGTTTTCTGGTGGATTTTGACTTCACTTTCATGTTCTTATTATTCATTGTGTGCCTGACCTTTTTTTTTTTTTAAATAATAAAATGTTCCCACTATTGTCTGGATATCTTGCTTTTCCTTTAAGGCTCACCTCCTGGACCACTAAGCCGTCATTTCCACCTTGAAGCTTTGAGCATAACTTTACATGGTCACTCATCTGGATTCAACCTTTGGCCTCCTTCTATCTCCTTCCAACCTAGGAACTACTGTAATTTTGTGGCACTAGCCTGGAGGAGTTGTGTACCAGCAAACTGCTGGTAGCTGGTACCCCTTTAGTCCTGGCAGCTGTGAGTTCATTTAATTTTGGCTTAGGTCTCCATCCCACCTTCTTTCTATCATATTTGACAACCTGCTATTGCTTTGGTCTTTCAGGTTTTCAGAATGATCTTTCTGACTACAGGGGAGGTGAGAAGAAAAGGATTATATAGGACTGTTCCAGGGTCTGCCCCTGGGTTAGTTATGTATCATCTCTCTTCACACAGAGTGCCTCTAGTTTCCTTGGTCAACTGCCCACAGAAAAGCTCTAAGCCTCTGCTGTTTTATTTTGCAGTATTTGTGAGCATCAGTTTGACCTAGGTGGAGACTTTCTCAGCTATATCTGCATGGCTGTGTAGTGTGCCTGCTTGCTCTCTCCTTATTCACAGGATTTGTATAAATGTTTCAATGGACTTCTGTAATCTGAGCTTGTCATAGAACCCTCTCTGTGTCTCTTCATACTTAAACAGTATTTCTTCCCTTGTCATACAATCGACAAGTTGTAGCATCAAAATTTCACTTCTTAAAATCTGTCTAGTTTTAGCCATACACTCTCTTGCATTATTGCATGTGAGAGACTTTTCATTTTTTGAACTCCATTTTGCTTGTAACCCAAGATAAGTAATTTAATATCTTTTGAATGTGCACCATGTGACTCTGAGTACCCACTACATACCTGGCACTGTGATATATCTTTTATATGCATCACCTTACATTTAGTTCTATCAATTGCTATGATAACCAATACATATACCTTTCTCCTTTTTTTAAAAGGAAAAGAAAATTCAGAATGCCAGTAAATGTATATAGACTAAGAAGTTGAAGCAAACCCACATTCAAATTTCATCATATGATAGTCATATAACTTTCTAGATTTTGTCTCTTCTATATCACCAGGTTCTTCCTCCATTTATGCCATCCATGTTATTTTTCTTTTGCTCTGAGAAACAAGGATAGAGGCTTACATGACAGTCTGCTTATATCAGAATTGTAATGTTAGAAGCTCTTGGAAAGTTGAAATTCCTCTTTACTTTTTTATGTCTATTTGATAAAGTATATTAAGGAGAAACCGGTCATATCACTGGAGTGTGTAGGCATGAGGAATAGTAGCATAGTCTGTATATCTATGATATGATCTGCATATATTACGAGGTGTCTACTATCGCCAACTCTTACATGTGAGTAGACTTATAGTCCCAATTTTCAGTTAATTTTAACTTTAGGGCAGAGTTTCCATATGCTATCTTTTAAGCTCCACAGCAGAAAGAGCTCTGGACTCTGAGAACCCAGTTCAATGATTAATACATACACTTCATTGAGCTCATACTTTTTGTCAGATGAAGCTCCCAGTACCTTTTATCAATTATCTTATTTTAACTGCATAACAACCTAGTAGAGGTAACAAATTGAATGCATAACATGACTAAGGAATGTTACCAATATTGCATAGTAAAATTGTAGTAAGGCTAAGATTTCTATTCTTCCAGTCTGAAGTCAATAGCCAAGCTCTTAACCACCATTCTATTGTATGGCTAAGTCAGTTTTAGCTTGAACCCTGGGGCAAGCCACTTAACTTTTTTATGCTCTATAAATGGAAACAATAACCAGTAGCAAACATGAAAACTTTCAGCACACTGAAAGTTCTTTATGAGCATAATGAGTTAGCGTTGCTGGAAATTGGCATTGCCGATAGTAACAATTGCAAACTTATTTGAGATACTATTTTATGTCACAATTATCTTTAGAATTTTATAGTTCATTTAATTAGCCCATGGACTAGATGACAAGGGTAACATTATTCTTACAACTTTAGAGATAAGAAACATAGATATTAATTATATGTGCAACAAATGACTAGGGAGATTGCTTGGTTAGTAAAGTGCTGGTTTTACAAGCATGAAGACCTGCTTTCAAATTGCAGAGCTCACATAGATGAGGGTATATTGGCAGGAACACAATGCTGGGAGGCAGAAATAGTAGCATCACTGGTCCATGGCCAGCCATTCTATCACATTTGGTCAAGCACAGGTCAGTGAGAGACTGTTTAAAAATGTTGGATGACATCTGAGAAACCACACCTGAGGTTTTTCACTGGATTCCACATGTGTACACACACACACACACGAACACATATGTATACCTGCATGCACATAATGTACTCATGGCCACACACACACACACACATACACACACACACCAAAAATTAATAATAAATCACATATAAAACACTATTAGAATATATAAAACTATATGCAGAATTACATATATTTCTTGGAAGTAACGTGTTTCTGGTTATAAACTCCTAGAGGAAACAAATTTTGTTGGTTGTGCCTTCATACAAGGATGCTGTCTTATGATCTTTATCTCAGTTTTTTAAGATATTTTAGACCTTTAAAGATTTTATTTATTTATTTTATGTGTATGATGAATACACTATAGCTATCTTCAGACATACCAGAAGAGGGCATCAGCTCCCATTACAGATGGTTGTGAGCTACCATGTGGTTGCTAGGAATTGAACTCAAGATCTTTGGAGGAAAAGTCAGTGCTCTTAACCACTGAGCCATCTCTCCAGCCCCCTTTATTTCATTTTTTTAAGTGTGTCACTTCAGTAGGGTGAGAGTGAAAGCTGCAGATATCCCTTTCTCTTCCTACCTGCCAATCCACAAAGCTCACAAGAACACACATAATCGTCTCAATGAATTAGACATGTGTACCGTAATCTCTCCAAAAAAAACTTATATTCATTGTCAGAATTTACTTTCAGTATCAAGACATAACAGACTTGGGATTTCATTAAGGAGCAGAGCCCTGTGTGAAAAACATGCAAACATTTATTTCAACAGGAACAATCTTGGGCAGGTGGCAGGACTTATTTGTGGTCAGTGGGATAGGTTATAGAATTTGCCGAACTAAGCCCTTGATGCTAGCATTTTTTTTTTTTTTTGGTTTATTTGTTCATTTATTTGTTTGTTTTTAATTGCTTGTTTTTTGTCTTGTTTTTCCCTGTGCTTTGCAGATAGGTCATTAAGGTCCCACCATTAAAAAACTGACTGGGAATGAGTGGGCTGGCATGCTGCCCATACAAGTGGGGTTCTATTCAGTAAAAGTGTTCCCAGGGCCCCAGAGAAAAGGGATAGCATAGTAAAGCAAATGGATGGGAGCAGGTCACCTCGTTATACCTTCCAAAGTGTGTACTGTCATGAGAGGATTGCAGGGTTCTGGTGAGGTGTGATTAACTGCTTGACGTGTCCTCCTGGGACTGTGGCAGTGAGAAGACAGAGAAAGGTTATTATGTGTCCAGTGGACATTATGTCTGAAGCCAGAAAGGTAACTTTAAGCATGCTTACAGAAGGTGAGTCCCTAAGGTAATGAAAATACACATGACATTTGGATGCAGTGCAACTGGAGATCTCTGCATTGGACAAAATAAATCAGACTCAGAAAGACAAATGTCATGTTTCCTCTCATGGGTAGACTAGATTTAAAAATGGGGGGGGGGGCGGGATGTATGCACGTGTGCATGTAGGTCTGATAATATCTCTATTTTAGAGTCCCTTTTAAATTTTTAGTGCCTCTTAACGCTACCTCATTTATCCAGATTAATCTACCCCTTAGAATACTTTTCCATAAATCTGTATGAACCCTTCTGAGATGCACTGCTTCTGGGTCTGGACACTTTATTGATTGCTATATATTAAATAATATACAAACATAGTCCCTTCCTAGCATTTTTGTTGTGGTTTTCTATGTTTGAAGGTTGTGTTATAGTTTTAAGTTTTGAGACAAAATAAACTGATAAATTCTTGATGTTGACTAGAACCAATGGCTACTCTGTGTCTAATGAGTGGATAGCTGCATAGTTGAGGTGATAGCTCCAACTTTCAAACTACTTAGGCAGCATGGGTCAGATCTTGGCTTGATTTACCTATGGACCAAATGGCATTCAGTTTGTGGTATTAGCACCAAACATACCCTGGAGAACAGGGTTGAAATCTTACATATTTTTGGATTCATCACGTTTGTGGCTGCTGAGAGGTTCAAGCCACTGATACTGAATGGGTAAAAGTAGTTGTCTTAAGTTGTGATAGAGAAGGCTCCCTACTTGCTTTCTTTTCTGTTGTGCTTTAGCAATGGAGTATAGGATTCATTCAACTCAGAAGGTGTGCTGCAGCTTGTGTAAAACTCTGAAACCCAAGTACTTCCCAGGAGAATCAGGGCTATGTCTCAGGACCCTTTGGCAGGATGAACACCCTAATTCAGACAGCCTGCTCATTAACAATAAGAGAACAATTGGAGCCATGTCTAATATCAGTGGTTGTCTTGGATCTGGATGCTCATTTGTACAGGCAGGAGTTTCTCCTTTTGGGCTTTATAGAAAGTAGTGGACATATTTTGGGCGATACTAGAGAGAAAAGGAGAGAAAGGGAGAGGGAGCAAGGAAGGGCGGTAAGGATGGAGAAAAAGAGAGAGAGAGAGAGAGAGAGAGAGAGAGAGAGAGAGAGAGAGAGAGAGAGAGAGAGAGAAACAGAGTCAGAAGGAGAGTGATAGAAGATGTTTGGCTTTGATTTGCTCTTGGTACCATGGGCTGTCAGCTCTGGAATTTATTTTCTTCTTATATCATGAAAAATTATCTGACTACCCAGTGCTAAAACATCAAAAACTAAAGTATAATTAGTAGCAGAGAATATTGATGCAATGCCACAAGCATTCTAGATACTGTGAGCAGAGTGCTCGCTCTTCAAAATGGCTGCTGTTGGGTAAGGTGAAGACAGGCAGAGCCTGTGAGCACCTCTCAGTTTACAAGCTAATATTAACATCGAGGTCTGCCTGGCAATATTTGCTCTAACACTTGCTTATTGCCAAAAAGCTGCTGTTGCTATCAAGCAATCAGGATTAGCAACAGCAACACACTAGTCAGAGAAGAGCTGGTTTTAGCCAGTATCAATAGTCAAATTTAATAAAAAATAAATTATCTTAGAATTAGTAAGAGTTATAAAAATCTAATTATTTTTGACTCTGTGGTCCTTGGGACTCTTAATTGTCACTTATAAAGCTGAGTTTTCTCTCCAGAAGGCAAATCCCTGACTAACCACTCCTGTGTGCTTGCTTGAGCTCTCTGCCTAGCTGTGGAGCAAAATGCACAGCTCCTTCTGGTGCCTTTTTTTCCTGGGACTCCCTGCAACTCACATGTAGGCCACTGCTTACTGTTCATCAGACGTTTGTCTGAATTCTAAGCAATAGTACATGGCTATCTAGTGCCTACGATGATCGTCTCCTACGTATTCTGCACATGCTGGAGCTACTCAGGGGCATATCCATGGAAGGTTCCACAGCTCCGCAGTACCTTGGTCCTTGGTCCTTCATTATTTCCACTGCACTGGCGCTTGTGAATGAGGGTTGAGGACTGGCTTCTCTTTAGTCCTCTTCATCCTGTTTCAATTTTCTGGTTGTCTATGCACCATCTGTTCACCATGGGCTGAATAGTCTTTCATTTGAGGGAGGATAGTGATAGGAAACTAAAAGCTGTCACCAATCATTATAACTCATGCTGTGTACTAAACATAGCCACAGTGCTTTTTGATGTCACAAGACAAGAAAGGGACACACACCAGATATCAGGATATCTCTCAATTTCTGGTGGAATGGAAATATGGAGCAGCCATAGTGGACCACTCACTGGTGATACTAGAGCCCAAACATGTTCCCTCCTGTGGACAAAAATTGCTGCTTTAAAAAAAAAAAGGCACTAGTTATAATGCAGAGCACTTCAGAATAAGAATAGTGAGTAATAATGTAATTATTTGTAATGGTGATTGGGGTAAGGGTATTTATTTATCACCTTTGTACTGGTTCCATGCTTATTTTCCAGGCTTAATTAGGCAGAATTAGTTGGTGTGTCTTAGCATATACTTGTTAGTTTTTGTTACCATAAATCTATGAGGCACAATTCTCACTGTCTGGGTGGTGAACTGAAGATTCAGGAGTTTTAAGCAAATTTTCACAAAGTGACAATGTAGGTAACATTTCTGCCACCCTGATGACCATTTCTTTGGAAGTACTGAGTCACTGGGAAACAAGGCAGATTTCATGCTATGTGATTGGTCTAAGTAGAATTTTTTGAGGATGGCAGCAACATGTCATCTCTATCAGACTTTGCCCTATGTCACCCTAATGATGGCCACAGTGTAGCTGATTTTAAATAATGACTGAACTCCCACTGTGGATCAGACTGCTATTATTTTTAACATGTAGGTGTCCCTTGGTACCCATGGGGACTTTGTTTCAGGACCCCTTACAGATATGAAAATAAATCTCTTATAATGTGATAGTGTTTGCTCATAATGTGTGCATACCTCCCTTCATGTTGCCAATCATTTCTATATATAATACTTCATGCAACGTAAATCAGAGTTCACAAGGTATGCTGTACTGTTCACAGAATGGCAAGAAGATCTGTACATATTCAATAGAAGCAAATTTTTTGCTTTTCCTTTTAAAATCTTGATGTGAAAGCCATGGGTACTGAGAACCACCTGTAAAAGTTCGTAAAGGCATGTAACAGGTCTTTACATCACAGTCAGAGAAAATGACCTGGTGAAGTTGTGTAACAAATCTCTGGCCAGAGTCTTGAATGCACCCAGACCTGGGCTCTGTGCCCAGGACTCATTTCTGGCCACTTTGTGGTGCAATGGGATAGGAGACATACACAGTACTGCATATCTGCCCGCAAGCATTGAAATGCTAGAGAATGGTTGCTCTGGCCATAACTCAGTATTTTCGTCCCTAGGATCCAGCTTCATTTCCTCTGTTCCTCTTTTAATTTCCTCCAGTGGCAGCGCATCACAGGCAATGTCTGAGCTCTCTACGATTCTAACTCAAGGTTGCCATGGGTGATGATGCTCACAGCTTGAGTGTTTTTAACTCCTCTCATTTGATGACAGCCTCCCTTTGGAGATACAGGATACCCAGAAAGTCTGATTAGCTTGTGGCTTTTCAGAACAGTGTTGGCATGCCTCACTAAGGGCTCAAGCACACCGTATTTCAGCTTGGTTGGTCATTTCTAAAAAATAATAACATCAGCAACACAACACTGTGTAACATGGGAATTATTGACATTTTCTGAGCTTAGGACACATTCGTCCCGTCCTGCTCAGACTGTCTGTGGTTGAGTGGATAGTATCACATGATGAATAAATGACAGAAGCTCAGAAACTTGTCACTCAGGGTGACAAGTGATTGTGGAGTGAGTGATTGATTTGCTCTCCTTCCGGCCCTAAGATGGGTCATCAGTGGAGTGACTAGAGATGGTTGGAGGTTCTGAAATAATGATGGGGCTCATGATTTGTCTTCTGAATTCTCAACAGAAACCAAGTGTCATGGTATTTTTTCAGTGCCACAATCAAATACCACACCTTATAAAATTTACAAAAATAGAGATTGGTTTAGCTAGTTGTTCTAGAGGCTGAGGACCCCAGGCATAAAAAAGGAGATGGGTTTTCATGCTACACCATAACATGACTGTGAATACTGTGTGGTGAGACTGAAGGAACTTTAACTTGAACTCTCTCTTTGTAGCAAAATCAAAGATGCCATAAAAGAGCCCACTCCTATAATTTCAGCTAATCTCAATCACCTCTGCTAGGCTCCTCCTCCAAATGCTTTCAACATTCAACTTTATAACACATGACAATATGGAGGACACATTCAAACCGTCACAGGTAGAAAAGGCAGCTTGTGGTACATTCTAGAAACAAATGGCGAAATATTCCCTGGAGAGATTTATTTACCTCATAATTTCCATGTTGAGTACTAACATTTAATCATGATAAAAAGAACAGTGTTGGACAGTAAAGCATAGTCACATACACGTGCATGCACAAACCTGGATAGAATGCACACATAACCTGCACACAGTCATGCAGATATGCACACACAGGTATATGTAAGATGTGTGCAGACTTGTTTGCCCACATACACACAGATGTGATGTTAAGTTTTACACATTGCCTGTAATCACACAAGGATAACAGTGTCACTGTCTATATCTTATAGATGAAAAAACTATCAGTTCTCCCCATTTGCAAATACCACAAATCCAGGGAGGGTGATTCACTCATGTATCATCAGAGAAATACTAGCAAGCTTCATAGAATTTTAGGTGGTTTAGTTGTTTCTTTGGGTTCTTGGAATAAACTCAATGGGCTAATGAGGAAAAAATGAGAATCTTCACCAAAGTCACATTACTAGCATGGGAATGGGCTGCGATAAAACACCCACTAAGCAAAATATTGTCTCTTATATGCCTTGGCAACAGTATCCATTAGTCATGACCCAATAGAAGCCTTGTAACACCTTTATGTGAATGAAGAGAATATCATGGCTATCAAGGAGTAGGGGACACATTAATATCCGTATCAGTGCAATCTGTCATGTTCTCAAGGCACTTGTCCTCCAAGATGGGAAGGTAGGAAAGCATCTTAATCAGACCACCCAACACACATGAGACTCCACAGTTAGTATTTGCAGGACTCAAGTGCTCAGAGAAATGTAGAGCCAGACAGCAGTTGACACAGGTCAAAGGAGGCTCCAGTTCTAGACCAGATACAAACAGACCAAGCTGTATAGAAAGACAGCTAAGATTAGAGCCACACTCCAGGCTGAGGAAATAACACATGTTCCACATGAAGGTGAAGTTGATGCCTGGGACACTGTTGAATGGATGTAGTTGCCTCTAGGTAGATGGTGAGACCAGGTGATTATTGTTGAAGGAAGCCTTAAGGGACTAGACAGACAGATACTAGAAAAGAGCATCTCTATATCCAATGAGAAGAAGCATGATTGCCTTCTATAGGAAAGGAGGATGCAGAATTCACTTTCCTGTTTCCCCTTCTCACACCCACTCCACTGAATTAATATTGCCAAATAGGCCTTCATTTTAAAGCCAGCTTTCTGGCATTATAACAGAAAGAGGCTCACGCGAAGGAGGAGCAAATTGATTTGGAAGCCACGTGCCCGACTGCCTGAGCCAGGATAGCAAGTCTCATCTCCAAATGATACACCTTTCCCAAAAGCTGTTCGGTGACAATTCTGACAGCCCCTCCATCACCACGATGGCACTCTGGGTACAGGGAGTGAGCAATGAGAGGGCTTGGCACCAGAGACAGAAACACACACACACACCCAAGGAAGGTAAATGGCTGTACACAGAACATTTATCTCTGAGGTTGTTCTCCCAGCAAAACCAATTACTGGCCTTTCCCTTGTGAACGTGTGCTGAGTATCAAGTTGTTGGGGGCTGGAGTGGAAAGATGCTAGGATACATCTTTGTGATATTCATGAGTCTGCTGAGAGTTCCCAAGCAAAGAATTTAGTATTTCTGGGCTTCCGCAGGTGGGAGGGCATAAAGCACATTTCAGAAGAGCTCTTAGGAACAGGGTGTTGAAGTGGCACTTTTACAGCATGCACACTTGGGAATTGCAGGTGGAAGTCGGAGTCATTCTGAGAGGGGAGGGAGGAATGATCACAAGAACACAAGACCAACTAAAGGAAAGATTTGACTTTCTTAAGGGAATACTGTAAGAGGTCTTAGTGTCAAGCTCACCAGCAAGTGAGGCAAGGCAACCTATCATCAGTCACTAGGCTAAACTGGGAGGAAAAACCAGATGTTGTATAGGGAGATGGAGAAACAAGCTCCAACAATCCTAGGGAGGGAAAGAGCATGTTAATAACAGTATATTCACAACCTGTGAAAATCAGCCATTAACACCATCATACCTTGTGGGAGGCTCATGGATTCAAAACTGATATGGTGCCTTCATGCAACTTCATCACTTTGGATTTTGTATCTCTGTTTGTTTGTTTTTTTTTTCGAGACAGGGTTTCTCTGTATAGTCTTGGCTGACCTGGAACTAACTCTGTAGACCAGGCTGGCCTCGAACTCAGAAATCCGCCTGCCTCTGCCTCCCAAGTGCTGGGATTAAAGGCGTACGCCACCACTGCCCGGCGGATTTTGTATCTCTGGCTCAGGCCAGATGGTGAGGCATTTGGTATTAGTGATGTAGACCTGCTCTCTGCCTTACCTGCCACCCCTTGCCTTAGGTTTCTCTGTAAAAGAGAATTCCTTGGAGATGCTGCACCTAATTGTGTGTTTTCTGTGCTGAACGAAGGCATCAACCAGGAAGCCTCATTCATGGGGGACTGTGCATTTCCAATAAGTACACAAGACTGGATACACTAACTGTGCCAGTTTCCCTGCTTGTCCATCATATTCAAAGGTGTGTGTGTGGGGGGGGGGAGGAGCAGATGTCAGTAAGTGAGTGCAACACAGAAACTCCAGGCTGTGCTAGGTGTGTAGCTGTAGTGAGCATCAATGAGCATCAGGAGACAGTTGGGCACAGGAGAGTCCTGCACAGCATACGTCTCCTGAGCACATGCTCAGATTTTGGCTCTACTTTTCAATGGAGCCTTTTTGGTGAACATAGTCACAGGATCCTCTCATTCATGGATTCTGGGTAAGGACTCCCAGCCTCCCTTGGTATGAAATGGGCTCATTCCTTCGTGGAACCTAGAAAATACACCAAATTCACATCTTTAAGGAGTAAATAAAGTTAGGAGAAGCACAAAATATGTTGGTACTTTTACACAAAAGAGTGATGGCAAGAGTGTAGATTTGATAGCCTGACTATTTAGTTATTAATATTTAATTCACCTATTACTTATTTTCATATGTGGTCCTTTAAGGAAGCTATGTTTTTCCCAACTTTTTTCTGGTACCATTTTCCAGAAGTCCATCTGACTCATTGGCCAGATGTGCCTGGTTCCTGGAAACCCTGGAATGAATGTGTGGCCCTTGTGGTGGCCCACACCCTTTTTATTTTTAATTGATTTTTAGTGTTGTTGATTTTAATTGATTTTTAGTGTTGTCATCATGGTTGCTAATATTTTATTGGTTTATGTTCATTATACATAGTGAGGTTTCAATAAAGACAATTTCTTTCAGGTATAGCAACTCATATATATCCCTTTGTGCCTTTCCCTTCCTTCCTTTCCTTTCTTCCTTTTTCCTTTTTTCAGTAACACACATGTATATATATGTGTATATATATGTATGTATACATATATATACATATATATATATATACACATATACATATATACATATACATATATGTGTATATGTATATATATTTTTTTAATAATGAAATTATAAATTTTCTAGAAAATATATGAACTGGAGACCTAGTGAAATATGTCTAAAAAGACCTGTTTTCTCTCATTTACAGGTTAAATTTTATATAAATACATAAAAAGATACACACACACACACACACACACACAGAGCTTATAGGGACTCATGGAGACTGAAGTGACAATTTCTGATGCTTTATGGGACTAAGCTAGGTCCTCTGCACATATGTTATGGTTATGTAGCTTGGTTTTTTTCTGGGACTCCTAGCAGAGAGAATGGTGCATGTCTCTGACTCTTTTACCTGTTCTTGGAACCCTTTCTTCTTATTGGGTTGCCTTGTCCTGCCTTAATATGAGGGTTTGTGTCCTGTTTGTCTTATATTAATTTATTGTAACTTGTTTTGCTGTATTTCTGGTAGGATTACTCTTTTCTGAAGGAAAAATGAGGAGAAATATATCTGGCGGAAGCGGGAAGGGTTAATGGGGAGCTAGGAGGAGTGGATGGGGAACTTGGTCAGGGTGTAATGTATGAGAGAATGCATTTTAAAAAGACATAATAAAATTCTATTGTGTATACATATCACATTTTCCTTACATATGTACTTGTTCAAAGG
This sequence comes from Arvicanthis niloticus, assembly GCF_011762505.2. Taxonomy (NCBI): domain Eukaryota; kingdom Metazoa; phylum Chordata; class Mammalia; order Rodentia; family Muridae; genus Arvicanthis; species Arvicanthis niloticus. Next base: position 49,577,890 of record NC_047658.1, on the reverse strand, counting down.
CATGTAGGCTGATTTCATAACTCAGTCATGACTATTACAGGAAATGGAGATGTACATGTATTTCTGTGTGTTGGCCTGTGTCATTTGGGTATATCCAGGAGGAGTGTTATATGTTTAGTAATTGGAAAAGATAGGACTAAAGAGGGAAAATTCACAAATACACATAGCCTGCGATCAGAAACGGTCAAGCACTGAGCTGGACCTCTTGGTTCCTTTGTGCCCTTACATCTCTTTCACTTAGAAACATTTTCTAAGTATTGACATGATCAGACTGCTTTTAGTAAATGGCCAAATGGGGTGTAATTTGATCTTGATCTTAACCACCTTTTGAGTCTCATACTTCTCTCCTTTACAAAGGGGAAATAGCAGAAAAAAGAAACCCAGCCACTTCTCTGTCCGCTGGAGTATAAGGTGATGATAGATAGTTACAATGGTCTGGAGTCACAGAGAGGTGGCCTTTTTCACTCTGGATATGTCTCATGCTTTCATGACCCTTCACTGCTCTGATCCACCTTCTTATGTCCTGTCAGCCGTGTTCAGTTGCTCCTCTTCTGGGAGGAGTTTTTTGTTTCTTGGTCTTAGCATGCTCTATTGAGCAACTAGAACTTCCTTCTGGATGCTTCACTACCTAGAAGTGGTATTCTTGAGATTCAAAAAATGCTCCAAGTTTCTAGCCACCTTCCTCCCAACTATCTGCCTGCTGTTCTATTCTTATGAATACCTAATTCTAGTGTGTCTATTACCCAAACTCTCTGGAATGTACTGAGGGGAAAACACACTTTGAATCTTACCACTCAAGACTTTTCATTTATGAGGATTTTGATCTTTGTATAAAGAATTGCTTATAAGACAGAGTCCATATGCATAGTTGGCAGGTCCCTATGTCTCTGTAGTTTATTATCCTTTACCACATGAGCTCTTCTACAAAGTTTCTATAGTACTGTCACCTTATGGCATCCTGAAGAAATTGCAAAATACCTGTCTTCTCATATCCATCCATCCATCCATCATCCATTCATCTTTCTGTGTGTCCATCCATATGTCTGTTTCTCTGTCTGTTTACCACTCCATCCATCTATTCATCTATTCATTCATCCACCATCCATCTATCCAATAATATTCTATTAAAACAATAAAACACAGCTTCTCTCCCTCCACCTCTATCTCAATATATATATATATATATATATATATATATATATATATATATATATCTCCCTAGATAGGAGATATATAATGTATGTAATATATATGATATATAGTCTATATGTTATATAATATATTATATATTATGTAATGTGTATTATGTAATATATATTCTCTTTACATATTGGTGTAGGGATACATAGTCAAAGATCAACAACTAAAGTTACTCCTAAGAGTTTTGAATATTAAGGAGAAAATAAAATCAAATGATGTGATTGAAAATAGGGGCCGGGTGGTGGTGGTTCACGCCTTTGATCCTAGCACTTAGGAGGCAGAGACAGGCAGATTTCTGAGTTCGAGGTCAGCCTGGTCTACAGAGTGAGTTCCAGGACAGCCAGGACTACATAGAGAAACCCTGTATCAAAAAAACAAAACAAACAACAAAAAAAAAGAAAATAGGTGAGGAGGGGTTTCTTTGATTAAAAAAGTTTACTGGGTAGATGGTAGCTGTAGTTGTCATGAAGGACAAAATTAGTTAATTAATCTATAATATGGAGACCATGACATTGGAAGCCATGTGAGCAAGACTCTTGAGAACAAAATAAGCAGGTAGCATTAGGGGAAGTTATTGAAGGCCCCATGAGAACAAAAGTAGTTTAAATTAGAGAATTAAATACTGCCTGGGTCCGTTCCCCTACTGAATCGTTCAGACTTTGTTTTTCTCTAAATGTAATGGAAACTTACATTTAGAGAATGTAAAGTTTTAAGAAGAACAATAATAAAACTCTAAGGCATGTTTGAAATGGTATTATGCAGAACTATCATATGAAAAGTAAATATTAGTGTATTGTTGTTTCTCCCTTTCTGGATTTAATAAAGCAAGTTTCCATAATAGAAAAGCCCATATGGCAGGAAGTGGATGGGTGCCTCTGGTCAGAACTCCCTGAAAAGCTGATGCCATCAATGCATCAGACTACAGCAATGTAAATCTTGCTAAAAAAAGTATAAGCGATCTTGAAGGCAGATACTTAAGGTCTATCTATTGTAGAGGAGACACTAGCTCTCCTGAACAACTTAATTGCAGCCTGCTTAAAAATGCTGAAGTAGAAAAAGTTCCAGAATATTTGTGCCTAGACTTCTGACATGCAGAATGGCAAGACCATGAATGTGTATGATTGTAAGTGACTAAGTATGTGACAATGTACAATATATAAATGACAATGTTTATATGAGTCAGAAGTTAATTGTGAATGTCAGAGAACAGTCTAACTGGTATCTAGTCATAAACAAAGAGAGTCTGTAATTTTGAAGGGGTCACATGTATAGGGGACATACAAAGGGATATTGCCTCTTGGTGGTAGAGTGTTCTAATTAGTGTCTGGGAATTAGCTCATAGTCAGAAATAATCAGTAGCATAGAAGAATAGACAGTCAAAAGGACCTTCTAGAAAGTCAGTCCCTAAAAATTCTTGTTACTCAAGTTCATTATGCCAGTGCCAAAGAAAAGCCACCTTTTAAAAGTAAAAAATACAAACCATTGAATACCTCTTTGATATGAAAAAAATTAAGAATCTTGAGGAAATAATAATTTTACACTGATGGAAATAGCTAGATGTGGTGGCTCATCAATATAACCACAGCCCTTGGAAATCTGAGACAGGTGGACTGTCATGAGTTCAAGCCTAGCCTGAACTACATTGTGAGTTTCTAGCCAATCCAAGCTATAGAGTGATGCCTTGTTTAAAAAAATTAAGCAACTAGTAGAAAGACATTAAGCAGGTACGGTGGTGAGAATGCAGGAAACAACAAGTAATGAGGAGAATCTCTGGAGGAAAAAGTATTTTCAGGCTTGTATTGTCTTTTCTCCTAAGGTCTTTGCCACAGGATCTACAGGGATATCTTAGAAATTACTCATAGCAATACCTGGGGTCAATGTGGGGTTCTGGATATCACGTTATTGGTATAAGGGCCCTGTGGGCATAGCCAATTGTCTCAAGGGTATGTATCTCCCATATAATAGAAATTATGTGACTATGACAAACAACACTGGCAGGGGTGGTTGGTTGGTCTCTTCAGGAAAAGCTTAACCCCCATCACCTTGAACACCTTTCCATGGGTTAGAGTGATAGATGCTGCAGTATGCCAGTAGCCAAAGGTTGAAGTTTGATTACAATGCATAATCCAGTAAAATACAAAGAGAATTGACATGTCATGGTCTAACTACCATCTGTGTTTCTTTGAAAGGGAATGCAGAGTGGAGGATATGAGTCCTAAACAGCCGATTAAGTTAAGGCCCTTACATAGGGAAGAATGAGACAAAAGCTACAAGATTGAAAGAGTTACTCTGGAGAATTGAAGAAATAGTTGTTGGTAATCCTCACCATGAAAACATGAGAATATGAATTTGATATTTATAATCCATGTTTACAAAAGCTATGTATGATTGCACACACTTAAAATCTGAGTGCTGGAGAGCTGGAGATAGATTGCAGGGGCTCCCTTGTTAACACAGTTGAGCCCAGCCTACTTGGTAAGATCCAGGCACATGAAACACTGTACCTCAAAAGGAAAGGTAGATATGCTATCACATGTGTATAATGGCACCTGAGCTTTTTAACTGGGTTAGACTCTCTCTCTCTCTCTCTCTCTCTCTCTCTCTCTCTCTCTCTCTCTGTCTGTCTCTCTCTCTCTCTGTCTCTCTCTCTCTCTCTCTCTCTCACACACACACACACACATACACACACACACACACCATAAAAAATTGTTTTTATAGTTCTATGGCAGCATTTGTTTAATCCCTGGGGTCTCAAAGCAAACAACACCAAAAAAAAAAAAAAAAAAAAAAGCAAAAAACAAAATCCAAAACAATCTTCTTGTTCATATCTGCCATGAAAGACACAGTGTGAGTCACTTTCCATATCAATTTCCATCTCATTCCTCCTGTCTACTCTGTTAAAAACAATGTTAAAGAGTAGAACTAGGGGAAGGGGGATAAGCACACTGGGAAGAAGTTGCTAACAGGCTCCTGGTATTTAAAACACTTTTATATTCCATATTAAGGTTGTAGGGTTATGCACTGTAGCCAGTCTCAGGTTACAGGGGCTGAGCACATTGATTGTGCATTTCCCACTCATGCAGTGCCTAGTGCTTATGCAACTGGGTAGTCCCTAGCTTTCTGCCAAGCAGTGACTCCTCAAGTATCCAGCTGTCATAAGTCAAAGGACACAATCATCTTTGGACAAAAAAGAAGCATTTATGAAGACACACAGAAACTTACCATTTTTACTCATAAATGATATGGGTTATGTTTTATATTCATTTGACATACTAGTCCCCAATTGCAACTAGAGAGAAGGCAGGCTTGGAAGTGTAGTCTTTGGATTGACAATCCTTTCTCACCAATAGTGCTCTCCTTGGAAGGCAATAAAATTCAGGAGGGTCTACCTGTGTCAGATTTGAGTTATCTATGAGAAAACTAGAGCTTGTCATAGTTGAGTGGGCCACAAACCTTATACATGGCAAAATCAACATTAAATTCTTTGGGAGAAATATTTCATACAACACACTGACCAGATATAACTATTTCCCCAATGCTTTTGAATTTCCAGTTCCCATAATTTCTAGGCACAACTGATTAAAGGTGAGGATTCTATAATGTTTATAAAGTCTATATGTATAAAAGTCTTTATATAAATTTCTATAAAAACTACAAGTTCTGTAGTCTTTAATTAGGCTATCTTGGTATAAAAGCTTGGTACCACTATGTGTTGCCTACATAGCTGTGGTAAACTGCAATCTCTTCATTTAATTTTATTTTATTGTTCATGAACTAAGCATAAAAAATAGTAACCACATCAAATCCTTTTCATGAGAGTTACGGGAACCACACATAAAAAGTTTAGCTGGATACTTGGGACTAACACTAGGTATCACCTTTACTCTAGCTGTCATGGTAACTACCTTCCCATTTTGGAATGACACACCTCAGTGCTGTGGTCCATTGCTCTTTCGCCTCACATTCATTCATTAAAGACATTAAGCTAGCTGCCGATGGGCCCTTTCTATCCACAATGTAGCCTCTTCCCTTCCTGATCACCAGGCCTTTAAGAGTTAGTGTATTTATATTCAATGGAAGTTTTAATATTTAAACAAATAACTAGCAAGTTTCTTTCATCAAGAAGATAGTGGTATCCCAAGCCAGAGGAATCTTATTGTCTTCATTTTTTTTTTTTTTTTTTTTTTTTTTAAATTCTGGCTTCAGCCCAACAAAGATTTCTTTACTCTATCTATTTCCAAGTAATTACATGGAATTGTATGTTCTAAATATATTTCATTCTATAAATGGCTGTTTTAAGAGTAGCAAAACCAACACACTGTTTATTAAAATTGTAAACTACTTTGAGATTCAGGCATACCCTAGGACAGATGGAATAAGCAAATCCAATTTGTACTAAGAGAGCAAGGAATTCAGGCTAATGAAATGAAGAGTTTCTCTGACCTCTCCAGTGACTGTTTTTGAGAATAATATTCAGCAGATATGCTATTGGCTCCTGTCACCTTACTTGGGCAGAAAAGACTCAATGTTGAACTTTCAAATGCTGAAGAGGTCATTTGTCATTAACTCATCTGCTAGGAATTTTTCATGTAAATGTCATATGCTTCCAGTGTCAATGACCTACTGCCCCTAAGCCTACATACCCTAAATAACACAATGACTCAGCCACAGAATGGACTCCATAGGACGACGTCATAAACTTTCTTTCATACCCTGACAGTCATATGGATCATGATATCCATTGTGGTCTCTCAACAACGGGCCATTGTGGGCTGCACATGGAACCCAGTCCTTTGATCCAGAGGTCACCTCTGAATGACAATGGATCTTCTCCTCAAACTAAAGGACACAATCACCCTGTGTCACATTCCAACACACACACACACACACACACACACACACACACTCCCAAATCCAAGACCAGAGTTCTTATTCTAGTATTTCTTCTCCTTTATAATTTTTCTTTTTTGTGCAGTTGAACAGCCTTCCCTGAGTCTGGAGAAACAATATGAGGACACAGAAAGCATGAATATCAATGGTATCACTGGAAATCATCTAGTTAAAATTCCATATCCCCAATGGCTTTGGATTTTTTTCACATCTGTTAAATAAAGAAATGAGACATCCTCGATTGAATAGTGTCATAAAATAAGAGATACGCCAAGACAGATCTCTCAGATCATTTAACTGCTGTATTCGGGGAAGATCAATGTCATGATATCCATTGTAACATTAATAGGTCCACAATTTGTAATCAGTTATTAAGCTACAGATTTCTTTTTGCCCTTCATCATCTTTCATAAGAGAAAAAATAAACCTAGAGCCATCCAACACCAATTGTTATTTAAATAGTTAAATTATGACACTCCCTTATACTTCAGTATTTTCCAGTCATTGTCAAAATAAAAGACAGTGTTCTGTTCTACTTGGGTAGAGAGAACCTACATATTAGGCAGGATCAGCAGAGACTATTGTGAGGAAGAGAAATGGGGTAGGGGTAGGGAACAGAGGGAAACAATCAATTTTCATTTATTCTTTGTCTTGTCTTTCACTGGGATGATGTTCATATTATTAGCCTCTCTTTAGTATTTTAAAGACAGATTCTCATGCAACCCAGGTTGGAATGAATCTTCTCTATACCTTGGGGTGTGAGGTTAGTGCTCCTGAATTCCGGATACTCCCTTCTTTCATTTCTCAAGTTTTAAAAGATGTAAGTAAGCTACTATGTCTAACTTGAGAATATTTTTAATATAAGAGTATATGAGTCATTTTTACTTCTTTATGTATGTTCAAAGCTTGACAAATTGTTGTTTTTATAAACTGAAAATGCAGTTCATTGTAGGAAAATTTGAAATATAGTGACTCATGATCATCCTGCCAACTGCTTACTTTGTGCCATGGGCCTGCTCAACCTTGTCATTAGGTGTAATTGTATATATCCAAATATCAGTTTTTCTTTTTGATGAAAGTGAAGATCACATTTTAAGTACACTTGACATGCTAAAATATCAACTTACAATGTCATTAAATAATCATTTTATAATAGTTTCAACTATTACAGAATAGTCAGTTTTTTAGAGAGTTCATTAGGCCACCTGCTGCCTATTGCAAATTTAAATTGTTTTCAGGAATGTTTTTTTTTTGTCTTGCGATTATTCATACATATTCATTTGTAGCACACATATCTACCACACTTCAGATAAAATCTTGAATGTAGTTGCAATTGGTTTAACTGTCTGCACCTTTGAAAACCTTTTGACAGTTATGTGGACCAATCCTTTAAAAAAATCTCAAAATTCTAATGTTATTCATTTACCTGCAGTAAACATAACTTTTTATTCACATCCATGATACAGAATATAATAATACTTTAATAGTCATAGTGCTTCTTAACAGTTCAGTCACATTTTCCACAAACTTTGTACCCTAAACTAGGAAAATTAGCTCCTGTTTACCATTATAAATCAACGAATGCCATGAAAGGCCAAGGTACATAATTAGGGCGGGCTGCCAATCTGTCATTGAATCCATGGATAGTTAGTGATTATCAAGCTGCGTTTTAATGTCTAGGAATTGTACCACTGTAGGACCAGAAAAATGGGGACAGGACAGAAATATACCAGGAGACTGATGTCCAAATATCTGACCAGAGAGAGGCTCTTTGAAGGAATAAATAAAAAGTCTCCTAGCAACAAATATATTCCAGGAATAAGATGCAGAAAATACAAGGTCCTTGATGTTGTTAGTCCTTTTCTTCACCTTGGTATTATAACAAAAATTGTACCTACAGTGAAGGGAAGCAATTCTTCGAGATGAACTTACTTTTGGCAGAGAGGAATACATGGAGTTTTCAAGCCAAGGTAAGGAGTACCAAGAGTAAAGACAGAGTTACTCAAGTCAGTTACTGGGTTGTCTTCATTGTTTCTATTAAAGGTTTCTGTTGCTGCTGTGAAGAGATTGGAGACCTGAATAAATCCACACAGTAGACAGGGATGCTATACATCTGTAACTGGCTCCATTTAAATAAAAATTTCAAAATAATTCCCAAAGTAGAAAGTGAATGGGGTAGAGAGAAGGCTAGGGTGCCTGTAATGGAGAGAGTGTTGAGTTCAAGTCCAGAGTAAGTGATGGCGGACTCCACTATTGTTGGGATGGTGAAGACTGAGTGCAGGAACAGATTCAACACATCATGGTGGAAGAGTGGGAAGAAGGAAGTGGGAAGAAGGAAGACAGACAGACATGGACATGGATCTTGTGTTTCGCACTGGGACTGTAACTTAATGAAGCGACCATTTACCTAAGTAAGAAGATTGGAGGAAGGGAGACAGGATCATCATTAGACTCCTGGGGTCTGAATTCTTATTTGGGATGTGGTAAACTTAATATTTGTATTGGGACCAAAAATTCAGGTGCTAAGTTGGCAGGGACTGGAGCATAGAAGCCATGTTTTACCCAGTGGGTATGAAGCATGCATTTAAATGTGACATCATTCAGGAAGCAAGAAGACAAATTTGGAGAAGGAAAAATGGAGAAGTAATGAAAGAGTGGAAAATGTGGTATACAGAGCCAAGCCCTGGCTTCTCAAATATTTTAAGGGGACATGTTCCTATGGTGGGAACAGCACAATGAATGAGATGAGAAAGAACAGTGTATGCATGTATGACATCACAGAGGTCAGAAGACAATGTCTCAGTAAAGAGGCCATAGCCTGGTGTTCTCTGCAGTGGTCTTTCTGCTATTAGAGCAAATGACTGCTAGGAATGTGAAAGCAGAAACAGCCAAGGGAATGACAGGTAGTTGAGTGGCCAGACCACTGAGCATGTACATCAAAGGTCAGACAGGATACAGCACTTAGATGCTCAGGGACCTAACACAGTCAACCAAGGAATTGTATTGTGCCATTGAAAATTTAGTTTTTAAATATTAACTTTTTAATTACATGTAGTGTGGGGGGGGGGGAGGGGCGCATGTATGGTATGCACATGACATGGTGCATGTATGGAGGTCAGAAGAGGGCTTTCAGGAGTTAGTTTTCTCCTTCTATCACACGAGACCCACAGATCAACCTGAGGCTTGGTTTGATCTTTATGGACTGAACTATCTTACAGGCCCCCATTAAAAGGAAGCTGTATGTAGCTGAACAAGTTTTAAGGCAAATGCCTGACCAGTGTCCTCATCCAGTGAATCATGGCTCTGTGCCATTCACTCTGCCTGGTGGTCACAATAACCCTGACTTAGGGATCTCACTGTCCAGCTTTTCCTTGTTCTTTTACCATAGTCAGTGAAACTTTAAACAATAAATCTTAGCTTTGTCTGGTTTTGAAAAATATAAAAAAACCAATTAGCTTTTGTGCCTTTTGAAATTTTGTTTTCTCGGATATATCTGGGGTATTTGTCTTGCTACAGATAGCTCAAACTTGGTGACTTTTATTATGTAGAATTTAACTGTATTAATGAATTATATATGGCTTTTGTCCATTCTACTTGAGTTAGGGATTTGGGCTGGTTGCAGCTTGAAGTGACTAGGGGACGTATTTTGAACACTCATGCACAAATGCATGTATTTGTTTAGGGTGGATGACTAAGAGAATGGCCGTGTACGCATCATACATAACTTTGCCTATGGCAGATCACAATTCACAGGTTAGGAGAATGTTTCACTAATTTATACTTTTACCAGTCTAAGAAGGTCTCTCATTTTATATTTTTAGTCTATTTAATACTAATTCATTATTATTATCATACCAACCTGATAAATGTGCAAACTGTTTTATTGTGGCTTTAGAATTTTTTTTATTATTTCCTAATTTTCCTAATTATTTCTGTTTTATTTTTAGTATTTGGAATTTTTATTTTCTTTCTTTTTCTTCTCTTCCTTCTCCCTCCTCTTTGTGAGAGGCTTGCGCTAGACCTTCTCAGGGATGTTTTAGTTTTTCTATTGGTCTTGTGCATTTTTAAAAGAAATTATTGTCTTATAGTCTATAGATAGTAAATTTTGTTAGTTATGTCTTATAAAAGATTATTTTGTGTTTTCACTTTTTTATGATATTATTCAATGACAGGCTTAAAACTAAATTTGCTTAAGGTAGGTGTAGTGATACTTGCTTGGTGTCTTAGTGTTTTACTACTGTAAGCACACACCGTGAGTAAGGCAACTCTTATAAAGGACAGTATTTAACTGGGGCTGGCCTACAGGTTCAGAGTTTCAGTCCATTATCATCAAGGTGGGAGCATGGCAGCATCCAGGCAGGACTGGTGTATGAGGAGCTGAGAGTTCTACATCTTTATCTGAAGGCTGCTAGAAGAATACTGACTTTCAGTCAGCTAGGAGGGGGTTCTTAAAGCCCATGTTCACATTGACACACTTCTTCCATTAATGCCACACTTATACTAACAAGGCCATACCTCCTAAGAATGTCACTCTTTGGGCCAAGCATACTTAAACCAACATACTTGCTATATGCCCTCTGGTCACTAAGACATTCCTGTCAATGGAGTCCTGTGGGTTACACTAAAATATGGTGAGAGGCATAACTGCAAATGTTGCTTAAGAAGGAATCCAACTCCATCATGGTGGTGCATGCCTATAACCCCACTACTGGGGGAATGGAGACAGAGGATTAGGAGTTCAAAGTCAGCCTGCACCACACAATGAATTCAAGGTTTGCTGGTACTACAGGAGACTGAAAGAGGAGACCTTACTGGAGTCCTGTGCTCATGAAGGACTCCCTACAGTTCCATGTGGACAACTCACCTTGAAGACATCAAGTGTGACAGTTGATTCTGTCATGCACTGTGGAACAAAAAGGGAAAGTGAAATGAAATGTTCAGGCATTTACCATATCAGAAAATTGTATAGGCTTACCTTTTTTTTTTTTTTTTTGTAGATGGGGGAGACAGAAAAGAGTTCCTAGAAATGTTAATGTCCACCAGCGCTACTTAATGAAATGTAAATCAATTAAACAGGCATTGCCAGCCTGCTCTGCCAATTTCATAGTGACTTTCTCACTTGCTCATCCCCCACACCCCCAACCTGTTTAACCAAATCCAAACCTCTCTTTTCTAGTTTTGAAATCATTGCCTGCCATTCAAACCTGTTTAGGCGAGCTCTGGATGGCATTTGGTTCTGAATTAATACATATTAATGGGTGGCAATACATCCCAGTGCATACATTTACTCGCAATACGATTTGTCATCTAATGCATTTTATTCACCTCCATTCATGGGAACTGCATCCAGAATAATATCTCTTGTGATTATTCATTATGAAAATAATGTATCGCTACCGAATGGCACCTTTTAAGTGGTTTCATATTCTTTTTTCTTTATATTCAACATATTATCATTACACAGATAGACTAATCCTATTATCTTTGATAACTGAAGGTGACAGCTTTCCAGAAGTCTATTTCACAGAGACAGGTTCAGGTGGGAACTGGGGTCTCCTGTTGATTGGGAATGACACAGGAGTGGGGACCTGGTCCTGGGAAAGAAGTGACTTTGGATATGGATATGAATGTGAAATGGCAGAGGAGCTGAGAGCTGTCATGTGCTGGCAGTGTTCAGAGCAGTGTGTGTGCCATTGGAAGTGAAAGGAGAAGCTTGGGATGTTGAATGAGTAGATGTGCTTGAGAGAAAGAAAGACTTGGGAGTGATGGAGAGAGAAAGATGAAAAGGAAGGAGTGAGGGAAGGAGAGGGAGAGGTAGAGAGGGAGATGAAGAGAGGAGGTATTAGGAGGGAGGAAGAGGGGGAGGGAGGGTGAGATGCACAGGGTAGAATATGGAGATGGGGGAGACAGAGAAGGGAAAAGAGAGAGAGAGAACGAGAGAGAGAAAGAGAGAGAGATTGAGGTTTATTGTGTAGAGTGATGTAAACAACTGTCATTGTTATATAACCTTCAGGATGTTCTGTTATGACCCAGTGGTAGCCATTAGGACACTAGAAAGGCAAAAGAAACATTTCTGATTTCTGATTTCTGGAGTGGCATTTGTATCTTCTAAGTCATTTATTGCTTTTCCTATCTGATAGTTATCTTCATTTATTCAGATTAGGGAAGCAAGGCTAACATGATTAAATTAATTGTCCACAGTCATACTTAACAAGTGCTAAAATGATAACTGGACTCCAAGTTTCCACAGTTCTTCTCCATCCTGTGCTACCTTATTGGATTCAGAATTGAGGAATGGTTATGGTTATTAGTGTTACCAATCCTAGTCTCATTAGTTACTCTTCAACAATCTTAGCTTCTTGGTCCAATTGCTTGACTTAATGGTTACTATTTTCATACAGAATTAATATTTTTATTAAATATTAATATTAAATATTAAATTAATATTAAATATTCAATGAAGTCATGAAGATGGAAAATGCTGGATCATAAAGAATTGTTGGATATTTGGACAAGCACTCTCTCCTCCCATTCCAGGTTTTGGGGATGAGTTGCTGGGGCCCTCAAGGTTGCAAGCATATAGAATTTCACACACTGCCATGAAGCCTGATCACATGATTTTTTTGTTTTATTTTGGACTAATGCCTTCCCACCAAACTCAAGCCTAAAACTGAAGAGAACTTTTTGCTGTTAATATTTCATTTAGTGGCTGCTACTGCAATCAGTACTTTAGAAGTCAGAATACTAAGGAATGTGACTGGTTCTTAACCTCACTGGAGCAACCTACATCATCTACAAGAGTTCAGTATTTTCTCCCAAGACCTATACATAATAAAATGTAATTTATGTAAGGACTTTAGTCCTGAGTTTAAGAGATGGGGCCTGATTGTATTTATGTTCAAAAATCACCTGTTACTCTAACAGTGATCTAATAGTGATTTAGGGCAGCTACACTATGATCTTGTAATTGCTTGAGGTTTGTGTCTAGACATGAGAAAACCATGGTGACAAATGCACCAGAAAGTGGGTAACTAACTGAAGTTCCAAAGCCCTAGGTAGACCTCCATCCTTAGCTCAGGTACCTGCAAAGTTAGAAGGTACATCATCAGCTCTGTTGTCACACCTAGGTGACAGTCAGGGACTAAGGGAACAATAGTTTAACTATTCACTGCTGCCAAGAGTGAGCCAAAGACAGTTTCCTTCTGTCTTTGGAACCTAAATTTTCTATTATACTTTTTCTTATTTCTCTATGTAAGTTGTCAGACTCAAAATGGAGTTGGATTTTTACCACATCTTAAGAAAGAGAGAAGGTTCTGAAGTAGTAGAATCTCATGTATTCCTGACTACTGTAATGAAAGACTCAGCCAAAGACCCAAAAAATTCTATAGAATGTATTTCTGCAAGATTTCTGTTTGGCACCTGACTGCTCTGCCTTGGAGTCATATTTGTTTGGGCAGGTTTTAGAAGCAAATGTCAGTGCTTTATGACAGTTTGTCTTTTACCCATTTTTTCTTTACAAACACATCCTTGCTTCATTGTCTTTGCAGATGACCATGGTTTATTGTGACAAATATTTCCATCGTGAGATCCATTCCTGGACAATTAATTACTCTAGGGTGTCTCTCCTCATTTGTTCTTTAAGTGGGCACCTATGCTTTGTGAATTATCACAGAATAAAATGAAATGTCTAGCCATGTAATTATTACCATGATAAAATAGTTACCTCACATGAAGACACATGTATCTGCTACTACCATAGTCCCACCCCAGCCTGTACTAACCATCACTACAGTTTTGTATGTTCAAGGATGATATATAAATGGCATGTCTACACATATAAGTATTATATAAAAAAATCTCTGAGACCCATTCACTAAAACTCTAAGAATTATACATTGATCACTAGTCTTCTGTGAGATTTTTTTGATAGGCAGTATTTGTTTCATAGTTGTGCCACAATTTGGCCCTTAGTCATGGAAGAGCATTTGGTTTCTTTCCAGTTTGTGCTGATTATGAACAGGAATTGAATGGCTATCTATAACTTCATGTATAAAAAAAACCCTAAACTTTCTAACTTTTTCTCTCTTGGTTCATATGGTAAGTTTGTATTTGACTATAAGATAATGCCTGATAGATTTTCAGAGTATTGTAATATCCTCTCTAATTCAGAGAGGAGAGATGTGTGATCTCTGGTTGTTTATCTCTGACTTAGCACATAATATTTAACTTTTGTATTTTGTAAATCTCCCTCATGTTATGTTAGTCTGAAATAATAATTGCTAAATCCAGTATATATGTTTCCTCCTTATCGTTTCATTTATTTTGTTTTACTCTTTAGCCCCTTTTAATAAACTCAAAGTACTGCATGCACTATCCATGCTAATCTTCAGGCAATGTGGGAACCTCTCTATGTCAGAGACATTCCTTCTCACTGTCTATCACAGAGAAAGAGACTTAAATGTTGCTGTAGTGTAACTTACCATTTCAGTCTGGGGTATACCATTTAAGGTTCCTTTGCTTTCCTTCAAGCCATGGCAGTTTCCTTACACGTTAAAAACTTGGTGGCCTGCAATTCAATATATAATGCATTTAAAGCAGGGACATCAGGTTGAGAGCAATATTCAGAAAACACTTTTTACTTGTATAGCCACATTTATTCATTTAAACTACAAAGAAAACTGTCAAATGACAGTGCTTTATTGAAATGTTCTTATGCTTTACCCTCAAATCAGATTGTTATATTTATGTGGCTACTTGTCTGGATTCTGCAGCCCATCTTGCTCTTCTAAATGGTTGCCCCTTTACCAGCGTTGTTTCCTATAGGAGTGTTGCTTACCATAGTTTCTGACATTGAATAATATAATTCCTCTGATGTAATTATTGTTTGTTAAAAGAAAACTTGCTTGAGCTAAATTAATACATTCACGTTTCAAACAGTTTTTAAAATCAGCATGGCCCTATTTGTAGAATTTATTTTGCTGGGATTTTGGTTGAATTAAATCTGTATTTATTTTGCTATTTTTACCATTTTGTGTATTCCTATCAACAAACATATCATTTACTCTATTTATTTAGATTTTTTAAATAAAAGTTTTATAGTTTTTATGTTAGGGATTTTAAATATGTCTTTCTTTTCTCTTTTATGAAAGCTTATGCAAATATTTTGAGGCTTGAAACTATTTTTAAAATTTTAATTTCCAATTATATATTAGTATGATATAAAAGTATGGCTGTATTATGGATCCTGCAACCAATGTCATTACCAAACTCTTATTTCTGAAAATGGTTGTTTTGAAATTTCTTAGAATTTTTAAATATGGGCCATAACGTCAAACATAGACAATTTCTTTCTTTTTTTTTTTAACAAACAGTTTTTAAATGAAAAATAAATGGAAAATAGTTTTATATGTAGTACATTCTGACCACATTCTCTACCCACAACTGCCCCCCTCCCAGGTCCTCCATATCTTTCTACCTACCCAACTTCATATTATTTTTTCTCTCTCAAAATATCCCATTTAATAAAAATTCGAAACAAATAAACAAAAAGCCAATGAGGCAAAACAAATAATAACAAAACAAAGACAGCCCCCAGCCCTGGCAAAACAAAAACAAAGAAACATGGACTCATGGAGTCTGCTTTGTGTTTGTCAACTACTTCTTGGGCCCAGGCCTAATCTGGACTGTAATTGATATACCCAGTGACAGCCCATTGGAAAAAATATCTTTTCCCTTTGCTAGTAGGTATCAATTACAAATAGACGTTTGGTTAGGAATGGGAGCTTGTGTCTACCTCCCCTTCTTTATGATGCAATTTTGTTTGGTTTTAACATGAGCAGGTCTTTTGCATGCTTTTCCTGTCTCTGTGAGTTCATGTGGGCATCTGCCCTGTTGTGTCTGGATGACACTGCTTTCCTAGAGTCATCTATCACCTCTGTCTCTTACGATCTTCCAGTCTCCTCTTCTGCATAGATCCCTGAACCTTGAGTGGAGGAGCCTGATGAAGACGTTCCAGTTAGACCTGACTTCCCCAAAGTCTCTCATTCTTTGCACACTGCTCTCTATGGTTATAGCAATATGTCAGTAGAGGGCATTTTATTGCTATTTTCTTTAGCAGCATAATAGTAGTAGGTTTTTCCTATGCCCATGATCTGTGTAATTTCAGATTGTATATTCTACTTACTTCTTACTACTTTTGTATGGTCTACAAATTACGATGCAGTTGTTAAAATTTATAGAATTGACTCGTAAATCTACCGTTTTGGAGCTTTCTTCTAATGATGACTTTCATTTACAAATTCAATTATTAAGCATTATTAGACTTTTCATCTTGAGTGGGTTTTGACTTTCACTTTCTGATTCTTTATATAATTGGTCCATTTCATCTTAGTATAAGGTTGGACTGGGTATTATCTTCCCTTCTGTTCCTTTAATGTATACACTCTCTGTATTGATATTTACTTCATTCTCAATATTGGTAATTTATATACTTTCTCTGTTGTCAGTCTTATTGTATTTGTATCAATTTTATGGATTTTTAATGATTGTCAGCATTTGGTTTTATGTTATGATGTGTTATGCTTTCATTTTATTGGTTTTCTTTTTTCATGTTTAGCATTTCATTTTCTTCTGCCTGCTTGGATTTAGTTAGCTCATCTCCTTGTTTCTTTTTCAGGTAATTAAAACATAATTAGATTATTTTCTCCCTCCATCTTGTTTTTTTTTTAAGTGAAAGTTTAGATTATTAACTTGACACAATTCATTATTCTTTTCTCCTATGTGCATTCAGTGCTACAGATTTCTCTGTAACTACTGCTTTGGGCTAATCCCCAGTGTTTAGTGTGTTACACTTTTATGTTTGTCCCCTATGTACCTATCAAAACTGGAATTTCACACTGTTGTCAGACTTTTAATCCTATTTTAAATGAAGTCTGTAACTAGGCTTTCCCTTCACGTTTATCAATTACAACAGCAGACTTACTTATTTACTTGTTTTTCATGGATGTAGTGATGCATGTGCACATGTGTATATACAGGTACAATGGAATGCCCATGCATATGGAGTCCAGAGGTCCATGTTAATGTCTCTTGCTTTCCATCTCTGTTTGGGGGCTAAACCTCTCATTTAACACAGAGCTCACTAATTCGGCTAGACTGACTGGAAACCAAGCTCCATGGATGCATCTGTCTCTGCCTCCCCGGGTATAGTATCCCAGATGTTTGGGGGTTTTGTTTTTGTTTTTGGAGACAGGGTTTCTCTGTATAGCCCTGGCTGTCCTGGAACTCACTCTGTAGACCAGGCTGGCCTCAAAATCAGAAATCTGTCTGCCTCTTCCTCCCAAGTGTTGGGATTAAAGGCGCGTGCCACCACTGCCCGCCTTTTTTTTTTTTTTTTTTTTGAGTATCCCAGGTGTAAGCTAACACTCCCACCTTTTAATTTCAGTTCTTGGGGTCTAAGCTCAGGTTCTTGTATGTGCACAGCGGGCACTTTGCTGGCTGAGTTGTCTCTTTCCACAGGAATGACAAGCTTACAGTTGTTCACTCAGTAAACGTTTATTGTGTAACAGGCATTTTTCTAACCTTTCAGCTGATGCAGTGAACAGCTAATGGGAATCCTCCCCCTTCGCAAGCTTCAGTTTTCAGGGAGATGGCAGATAATGAGCAAAGATTGAGATTACAACTGCAGATGCTAATTGTCAGGAAGAAGGATTCTTCAGTAATTTTCTTCCAGAGGGAAAGGTTAGAAAAGATATCCTGAGGAGGTGTCACTGGAAGCCACTTGAATGAAGAAGTAAGTTAAACTTGGTTTTCCACGATGAATCTTTAAATCACATACAAAGATAATCCATGGCTCAAGAATACAATATAAATATGTGTACATACATATGTATATACATGAATACATACAGTCATACATTCATACAGACATAATACATAAAAGCATACATACAAGTATACCTACTACACACATGCATGCCTACATACATACATAATGTTGTAGAGTAAAAGCTTTGGGTTTGAGGGTATAAACATATGAATTTCTGAATCTTCTGTTCCTACCACCAGCATACAAGTCTCAGTCTGCCTATGGAATCCACTAAATGGCCCTGAGTTCCAGGCCAGTAATTCTGACTTAGATAAAGTTATGTTGGATCTCTTCATTTAAATTTCTGACAAGCCTTCCCTCTCCTGGTGATTTGGGTACAGGGGTTTGTTAGGGTACAGTGAGACTCCCCATTTTCTCATCTTCACCCTACCACTGGAGTTTCTTCAGCTAATATTAAGTGGCATTAGGCATTTCCATGTACTCATGGAAAGTATCATGACTGCTTCCTCCCACACCCCAGTACTGTCCACCATCTCTCTTTTCCCCTGTCCTTTCTTCTCCCCCACCCTACACACTACCCATTCACTCCCATTTCCTTTGTCTTTCAGATAGTTTTGTGTCTATGTTCTCTACCCTCTGGTTTTACAAAGGTTACAGATGGTAGGTTAGTGTGACCTCACAACAAATCCAACACCACCAGTTAACTTGCAGTCAACCTTAGGCAGGGTCTTGTGGCAGTTAGAATGGCAATGTCCTGCACTGGAGGACCCTGATGTCACATTGGTTCTTTTTAATAGTCTGGAAACAATGGCTGTTTGCACAGCAGTTTTTATTTGGAAGGAAAGAAATAAATGTCTTGGAAGAGAAATAAAAACAAACAAATAAGTGCACAGTCAAGTGCAGACTAATTAGTAGCAAAATAATTACTGTCAAACTGCTTCTGGGCGAGCGCTGGAGCAAATCTCCCCATTCCTATGGTGAGGCGCTGACCCCACTAAATGCTTATTATTCATCGTTTTCCAGGAGCCTCATTGATACTGTATCGCCAAGACCTCAGGGACCCACTATGGCTATTTCCCCACAATTTACAGGGAGAATGGAGCCCAGTTGCTTGAGAGATTAATTAACTTGTCAAACAATTAAGCAGACAGGCTGTAATCGAGGTTTCCATTTCATAATTGATTTATCACTTTGTAGCTTCTTAAGTCCCAGGGTGCAGACTGAGGGACTGCTGTGCAGGGAAAACCTTTCAGAGAATGCCAGGGGACTGTGGGAGGGCAGGGTGAGGCTCTCTTCATTCTGAACACACGGTGTGGTCCAGCCTGACTTTTGACCAGCCTTCAGACACAGTGAGAATTTTATTTTCATTTCCAGTGGTACTAGTCTAAGATTTATCTTTATGTTCTCCAAGCCCTACCTCATCCAGTATTGTTTGATGAAGCAAGGCTTCCAAATAATACCCACAGGGAACACATCTGTAGTTCTTGGGTCCCTTTCTTTTGTGATGAACGTTACTAAGGAAATAGCACATGTTATTAATTCATCTCTAGACTAAGGCTGCAGCCTTCCTTGTATCTTTAACAAGCCATCAGAGGTTCATTTAGGGATGCTGTGCCTCCCAATAGACACTCTGCACACTTTCTCCAGTGCTGTCGTGCACATCAGCATTGCTGCAGACTTTGTCAGACAAGTGAGTGCCCAGCCGCCCAGCCTCCCCAAATGCAAAGACTGTCTTAGGCATTCTGAGGTTTGTTTTGAAATCTGCCTGTTGATTATGCCCAATGGATTTTGTTGTAGGTACTCCAAAGAATTTATCTTCATATTGGTTTTGATGTCCAAAAGGCAGACATCATTTGTAGCATTGACCACCCTCAAGTATCTCACATCCGAAGCTGGAACGCAATCAGTACAGCTCTGCATGTGTGTGTGTGTGTTTGCACATGTGCACACACACACGCGGGCACACACACACACACACACACACACACACACACACACACGCACACACACACACAGGAACACACATGCATGTGCTTGCTTGCTTGCTTATCCTACCATAGGTAACCTTCACCTTTTGTTTGAGACATGGCTTCTCATTCACCTGGAATTTTGACATGTAGAAATTGCAGCAATCAATAGACACCCACTTACATTTCCCCTTTCTGCTTCCATCACAAGGATGACAAGCATATGACTCCATGACCAACTTTATTTTTCTTCATTGTTTTTTAGGGTTTTTTTTTTTTTTGACAATTTCCTATAATGCATTTTGATCATATATATCCCATTTCTCTGACTCCTTCCAGACTCATCCCCCATTTAACCTACAAAATTTGTGTCCTCTCTCTCTCTCTCTTTTTTTTAATACATTGGGTCCAAAGAGTGTTGTATATATTTTTGGACATGTGGCCTTTATCTGGAGTGTGGTTCATCCTCTGGGTTATTCCCTTAAAGAAAAGCTGAATTTGACTCTTCCAATAGCTATTAATGGCTCCTTATCTAAGACTGGAACTTTATACCTATTTCTTTTCTTCATGCTTGGATTTTTTTCTGGCTTGTATTTGTATGTGTCTTTATTCTATCATGATCACAGTAGATTTCTATATGCAAATGCCCTACTATTTCCAGAAAACTGTTTTTTTTTTCAATCATTCACTATCTCTGGATCTCGACATATTTCTACCCACCTCTTCCATATTGATCCCCTAGCCTTGGGAAGGGATGTTATGATATTGATGTCCTATTTGGAGCTGAGAATTTCACAGCCACCTTTTATTTGTTCCCTGACCTGATGTGGGTCTCTGGTTTAATCACCATCTATTGCAAATAGAAGCTGCTCTGATGACAGGTAAAAAATGGCATTGAGTTGGTTTAATACTTTATCCATTTAGTAGAATAAAAATGATGATGATGATAAGAAGTTACTCCCTATGGCCTAAGACCTGACTGGATATAGGTCCATGGTCCTGATAATGCTAGTGCTCAGGTATGGATTTTATCTTGTAGATTGGGCTACTACCACAATGTTCCTAACAATATTACATCAGTGAGATGCCTTGCTAGGCCTGTCATTACTGTAGCTCTCACAGTTGACTGTTGAGTAAGACTGATGGATACTTTTCCAGTAAGATTTGCAACAACATGACTGATAGCCAGGAGGACTGAAGCCTCCAGGTGATTATTACCTTGATTTCTCTATGTTCCTACACTCAAGTATGTGATCTCTTTACCAATAGCAAATTACTGACAATTTCAGAGGATAGCCAAAAGCATTGGGAATAGCTTTTAATGTTTAGGGATCCCTCTGGCCAACAACTTCAAAAGAGGCAAACCATTCCTAGCACAGATTATTTTTTAATTTACTTTTCTTTGGTATCTAGTATGGCCATTGTTGCTCTGCTATAGGATAACTCAATTTTAACTTTTTAAAAAACTATATGTGTGTGTGTATTTTATGAACCCTCTATAGTGGTATATTTCAATTTTTTTTCAAAGCTCATGTTCTTTTCCCCTCCTGCATTTTCTCCTTTACCCTGCTTCCCTTAGGAAAATGCAAACTAAAATTACTTTGAGATTTCATCTTACCCCACTCAAAATACCTAAGATAAAAACCACACATGATAACAAATGCTGCATATGGAGAAGAGGAGCATACATTCATTTCTGGTGAGAGTCTCAATTTGCAGCCACTGTAGACATGACTCTAGCAGTTTCACAAAAAGCTAGAAACATGTCTACCACATGTCCGGGTATACCACTCTTAAGTATATGCCCAAAAGGACTCTATATCTGACTGTAGAAATATTGTCATTCCTGCTCATTCATGTTCATTGCTGCTCTATTTACAAAGGGTAGGGCATAGAAAAACACTAGATTTCCACCAACTGATGAATGTATAATAAAAATGTGGTGTATTTGCACAATGAAACATGGCACAGATATTAAGAAAAAATGAAATAATGTAAATTGAATTCAAATGAATGGAACTGGAATCATTCTGAGTGAGAAAACCAAGAAATACAACAGGCACATGTTTTTTTTTTGTCACTTCTGGATGTTATCTTTGAGTCTCCAGATGTGTGTTTCTTTTAGAATATCCACAGTGGTCAGATAATAAGCAAAGGCTCAGGGTCACATGTGGAAGATTTCAAGGGAGGGGAGATATGACTCATTGGTAATAAGGTTAAGGAGAGAACAATGTAACACTCTCTGCTTCTTATA
This sequence comes from Arvicanthis niloticus, assembly GCF_011762505.2. Lineage (NCBI taxonomy): Eukaryota > Metazoa > Chordata > Mammalia > Rodentia > Muridae > Arvicanthis > Arvicanthis niloticus. The sequence continues at coordinate 49,555,752 of NC_047658.1, read as the reverse complement.
CAGATTCTGCAGCTCAATCTAAGGTCTCCAGAGATGGGATGCAAGTGTTTTACTAAGTGAGCCATCTCTTCTGGTCCCTCTAACATACTTAGGTGCTTCTGACTTTGTGATACAGAGCTAGACACCAGTTCAGGGATCGGGATGGACAATGAGCTTGGTTCCCATAGAGATGTTTCAGTTGGTCACTATGAAAAAACAGAAGCAATGTTTTCTTCTGCCGCTTTGGGCTGATTTTTTCTCAATGTCTTGGACATAGTTTAAGATGTGTATGTGTGTGTAGATTTTATGCTTCTCTAAACTTCTTGAATTACTGTTTCAAAGAAGGCATTCAGTCAGCACTCTGCACCCCAATGTCCCCTTAAATCTCAAGTCAATCTCATCTTCCATGTTGAGCTGTGCTCTCCTAGACCTCTGTCCTAACCTAAAGGTGCTCCAGTCATCAGCCCTCAGAAGACCCACAGGGGTGACCACTGACAAGCTGTCAAGACCCAGCAATAAGCTTAGAAAAGATAGCTTCTTTGAGAGATTCTCTCATACCTACAGTCTCGGTCAAATGTCTTTCAGAATTGCAGAGGATTTTGTTCTTTATCACAGAGTAGAAGGATCTACCATTTATTTACTAGATAATGCAGGGCCCTCTTTCTCTCATTACTTCCTGCAGTAATTCTCACTCTGGTGCTGGTGTACAATATATCTGTTTCCAATGCTATGGAATATTTACTTCCCGTACATGAAAGAAATATATGGTAGTAGTTTCTGATTTTTTTAAAACTAATCTGCTCATATGAACCATTAAAGTGCATATCCACTTTATCACCCATCACTTTAGAATAGGTATTATCTCTTATATTTCCTTTTCCTCTTCAACAATTTGATTTCAAATTTAGTCCCCTTTCCTTATCCTGGGTTTGAATTAAGTTCCTACCTGTAGAGCTGGCCTTCAGCTGTGCATTGCCCTGATCAGTCATTTGTGCATGGCATTGCCCTAATCAGGTTCTCTGAGTTGTTGTCTCAGCTTATATGTTTTGATGACATCTGTATAGGTCATGGGCATCCCCATGTGCCTGCAAGCACTGCTCCCAGGTAAACAAACACTTGGGGTAAGAGATTGCTGCATCTTAGCCCTTGAGGACTTGGATGTAGATTTGACCAAACATTTGCAGAGTTCCCTGTTCAGTTCTTATATCAATATATAAAAATGAATGGGTTAGATTTTTTCCAATTCCCCACACTAAAACTGTATATTCTCTGCTGTTATATATTTCCAACAACTATGGCTTACTCTCTAATGGAAGCAGGGCTGGAAGTGAACCCAGAACCTTTCTTTCCATAAAGTATTTTAGGAGGATCCAGGTTTCAATAGGCAAGGTTACAAAGTGAAGGAATGGGATGATTGTGAATTTTGTAATACAGGTGCCCCAATGCATGCTCCAAGAACATAATAAAACCCCATTGACTGAGCTGTCTTTTACAAATGTACAAATTCATAAAATAAAATTAAATTAAAAGTGTAGTTTTTAAATGCAGCAACATGTTCCAAAGACAAATGAATATAAATTACAAGTTGCAGTGTTTTAACTCTCTTAAGCCTTTTGAATTTTTGAGATATTCAAAGCATAAATACAAGCATGAAATTAACAGGAGGTCATTTGCGGATGGAGCTTTTCCTTTATGGGTCTTGCTGAAGATGAAAATAGTCAGTTCTACATGGCCAGCCACTTTGCTCTCACTTTTAGGCTGCTTTTCCAGTTTCTCCCCACCCCCACTGCCATTCTTCATCTTCCAGACAAGCACACAAAGATAAATTTGGTCCTATTTCTCCTTTGAGTTATCATTCTGTCTGCACTTGAGAAGCCTATATTAATGAGGACGTGTGGAAACTGAATAATTGATGCATGTGTATTTCTGAGTTTAATTATCAGTAGAGCTAATTCTCTTCAGTCTTTCACTCTGAGTTCACAGACACTGCCTTAGTGGTGGATCTGAGGTTGACTTAAGGGTGTCCAGGTGTGTATATGGCTAAAATCCCACTAGTTAGTTGCCCTGTTTCATAATTTGCACACAGGTTACAACAAGAGATATACAGAGCTGGTGAAAATGAGACCTCTCTCCTCCTGGTGTTCTGAACATGACAAAGGTGCCAAAGCATATTAAAATCCCTGCATCATTGGCAGGCAAGTACTGACTGGAAAGGCAGTTGGGATGTGGTAACAAAATACCCACCTGCAACTGTTCTCAAGTCCCATGAAAAGGAGTAATTTTAACATAACACCTGCAAAACCACTTGGTATCACGGAGTTCACTAAATGAAATGAAGCACACCCACAGCCAAGTTCCAGTGTGGGTTGCTAGTCATCTCTTGGAAAAACCACAGGGAATCTAGAACTATAATTGCTAATGGCATTTGGCAATGTGCATTTTGGAGCTACATTTCCCTGGACCGGTGGTTCCTGAGCTTCACTTACATAGGAATCAACCTGGAGAGCTTGCTAAGGCCCAGAACAGTTGGTTCTAGTCCAGTTTCTGATTCAGGGATCTGGGATGAACCTGGGAATTTGCATTCTAAAGGTTCTGAGCTGCTGAGGTAACTGATCTTTGTCCAGGCCTTGAGAACCATTCCCTGAGAAATGTGTATAAACAGGAGGATTTGCAAGCTACTTAGCTGAGAACTCCCTTGCTTTAGATGTGTCCCCTGAAGATGAAGATACAAGAAGGAGGTTAAAAAATGAGAAAATCAAAGAGGAAGGGAAGTGATAAAAAGGGGGAAATCTAGCCAGCCTGGGAGTCCAGTCAGCTTGTAAATGCCCAGGGGTTTTACAAGGCATGCTCTGCAGCTAGGAGCGTTATTATCTAATGGGATCCTTCAACAGACAGCATGTAGTAGAAATTTAGAAAAACCGCCAAAGCCTGCAACATGCTCTTCATACAGAGGAGAAAGGCCACTGCAAGGACTTCAACTTTGTGCTGAACAAAGATACTTCTCGGACAGTAGACTGGGCGAATGGAATTTAATCCTCACAACACTGTTACCACAGTGAGGTTTCCAGCCCTATATTATACTCAGTGTAGAGGTAAGATTTTATTCTGAGCATAAATGCTGTAGGCTGAGGGATCCAGTGACTATATTGGAATGATATCACCCACAGATATCAGTGCAGAAGATGATAAGTGTGGAAAGGAAAGCATAACTAGCCCACTATTTTGTTGAGTGATAATTAGAGGCTGAAATAAAGTAATAGGCAGTTAAAGATAAGCCCACAAATATGGTCAAAAGAGGGAGTACATTACACGGCCCTGTCAAAGTGTCACACCATTTTCTATACTGATAACTCATAATGAAGGGACATTAGGAGATGAGGTCTTATAAAATGGATTGGGAGAGTGAGGCTCTTCTAAATAGAGTTAGGTCCTTTATTAAAAAGGGTGGCAGAGAATTCTCCCTGTTCCTTATCATTGAGAACACAGTAAGAAGTCAGCTAGCTGGGTATGTTTTCTTTAAGGAAGACACCCTGGCCATCACTATGTCTGTGAACAACTTCATCTAGAATCCAGGAATGAAAGAAACACATTTCTGTTCAAGCTACTCACCCACAGTTTTCAGTTATAGAAATCTAAGCCTTCATAAGGAGATAATGAGTGAGGGGGTGGGGTGGGGGCAGAAATACCCCTGTGTGGCAAGTTGAACAAAAGAGGGAGGGGACAGAGAGGGGGGAGAGAGATGAATTTAATCAATTGAAAGAATTAAAATAGAATAATAAAAAACTTAGCATTGAAGATGGTGAAATTAGGAAACTACCTTAGAGGTGACCCTAAGCTGATTCCATTTGTTGAGCAGGTATTAAAAATGTCAGAGTCTCTGGTCTATCTATAGCAATAATCCACATTATGGGGGCGGGCACTGATCCTGATGTATAGTGAAGTCTGAGTGCCTTGCAAAGACCATTCACTAAATACTCAAGTCTTCTGATGCTCAGAAAACATATTGTTTTCCTACTATCCCTTGTTTCTTCCAGAAACAAAAAAATAGGCAAATTCATCCTCATGCACTCTGTTCATGAAGCCCTCTATCCTGAGATTCAGTAGACACAGGCATGGGTTGGAGAAAGACTTTGGAAGAAGAGTTATACTAGTGCATCCTAGGCTCTATCTCTAATTGAATGACATCTCATGAGCATCCTTCCTAGGTCTTCACCTGAATTGAAGATAAACATGGCTTCCAACACCTAGTGGTGCTGTGGGGAGTTGTGTTGTCACATGTCATGACTTGTATGAAGCAGAGTCAGCTGTGCAGAAGGGCACTCATTTTCGTTTCACATTCTGCAATGTATGTTGGAACTCTTACTAACATTTAAAAAAATGGCTGTACAATCTCCTTATTCACTGGGTCCTACAAACTATGCTATCCATCCTGGAAACAGTTCAAAATGTGTGAGCACTTACACATTGGTACTGTTTTAACATTTTGAACTGTTTTCATGGAGATTTCATGGAAAGTTTTAGATTTTTCCCTCACCAAATCTCAGGTTGCAGCCTCACCAATACAAGAGGTCTTTCTTGGCTCTGCACTTGCAAAGGGGCTTCTTAGGATCAATCTTGCATCCTGGACTTGATTAACACTGTCCCTTGTGCTGTTGTTGCCTCTGGCTCTTCTCTGTTATCCTGTGTCATGTTTGTAGACACCATGCTTTGTATAGGGCACTCTGTCTTTTCAGATCAAATATCATATTAACACACAGATTTCAGAACAGAGATCTGGGTCCCTGAGAGGCACTGTCTCATAACTTTGAACAGCAATACTTTCCTTCCTTTACTAGTCTTCTGTGGCAACTTATCTGACAAGAAGCAATGCAAGGGAGAAAGGGTTTATTTTGGCTTACAGTGTGAGGGTACAATCCACAGAGACTGCATGTTGACAGGAGCCTGAGCCAGCGGTTTTTGTTATCTTTACACTCAGTAAGCAGAGAGGGATAAATGGTGGTATTCAGTGAACTTCCCTTTTGAAAACAATTCTGGGATCTCAATCCACGGGGAGGTGCCATTTGAGTTTGTGTGGGTTTTCCCTCTTTTGTTAAACAATTCTAGAAACAAGACTCTCATGGAGGCACAGATATATTGGTTATAAACCCAGTCAAGTTGACAGTGACAATTAGCCATCTCAATTAATAACAGCTACCAGCAGAATTCATGCCTATGTGCTCTAAGCATGTTTTTAATGATGGTTGCCAGGCTGTATTTTCTTTTTCAGCTAGTATTTTAACTTTGGTGTCCCATATATATTTTCTATATGGTCCACTTTATTGCAAAGTTTACTTCAAATCCCATTAGCCAGTACTGGAATAAATGAACCCTCATCTCACAGAAAGTACTGGTCTCTTCATAAAAACCTATCCATTTTTGCAAACCTATGTACACAATAAATAAATTCACAAATAAATAAATAAATAAATAAATTTATAAATAAATAAATAAATTCAACAGAATAGTTGAAAACCATGTTACACCCAAAACAAAGATAATGGTTCCTTGCATCCGAGTGACTTATAAGGATCCTAGATTAACACTTTGATGGTTACTTTGGTTGAACTCAAATCTTCATCTTTGAAGTTTTTCACCTGTTGGTTTTGGCGCAACCTGTCTGAGTTCACATTCACTCTTTAAGAACTTAAAGGCACTATTTATGTTTGCCAGGACTTCAGTGTGATAAGTAGCAGAACCAGCCCGTGTCTTACAAGCACTGATGTTTTCAGCTAATCAAAACCAAACTACTGAGTAGTCCTTTTGTAGTCATTCAGAGGATGGTCCTTCTAGAAACCCCACAGGAGAGGATGCAGAAAGAGTGGGGACGCTGGACTTGTCTCACACTGACCCTTGTGATGAGAAGAGAGGATAGAGAACTCCAGGAGAATAAGGCCTTCTAAAACAACTGAGCAAACCTCATATGAACTTACAGAGATTGAAGCAGCAATCACAGGGCCTGGAAACATCTGCCCTGGGTCTTCTGCATATACACTATAGCTTTCAGTTCAGTACTTTCAAGGGGCTCCTGGATGTCTAGGTCTCTGACTCTTGTTCTTTCTCTTGGAGCTCTTATTTTTCTGTTAGCTCATCTTGTCCAACTTTGGTATGATAGTTTTTGTTTTATCTTATTATATTTTACTTTGTTATGTTTTGTTGTTATCTCTTAGAAGCCTGTTCTTTTCTAATGAGAGGCAGGAACACACTGGATCCATATGGGAGAGCAGGAGAGGAACTGGGAGAAGAGGGAGAGAAAACTATATTCAGATTCTAATGTCTGAGAAAAGGATCTGTGTTTACTAAAAGGGGGGGGTGGCTGCTGAATACTCCTTGTTGACTTAAGTATGTCCTTTTTCTGAACCTTGGCCTGCATCTCTCTGTACACACCATTCTTGCCCCTTGCTGCAGTGAAGTCTTCCAGCTTTCCTTGGTTTCCTGCTGTTTTGGTGAGCCAGTCAATACAGTTTACACAGACACTTCACATCTGGATGATGTGTGCCCCCAAAGAAGTGTAACTTGCCTTTCGGGTGCAGGAGGGGTTGGGAAGAAAAACATACTTTATTTTTACTTTTCATAGCCAACAGCTTGAAGTGAGCCTGTCATGAAGCCCATTTCAACCCTGCAGAGTGAACCAGGCTGTGTCAAGGCTTTGCAGAGCTATTAGGCGCTTCTGTGGCTTCCAGCTTGTGTTTAGTGTATTGGGTAAGTAACCAGAGTCCACAAGGCAAAGCTGACCCCAGTGACCCATCTGAGATGCTTTTATTTCTTGTAGTCTGAGCTAGTACCAGATATTCACTGACGTGTATTTAAACATAAATAAGAACCATATAATTATTTTCTAGATAAGACGGAGTGATACTGTGCAGACCCCATCTACCTCTTGACTCTGTGCTGGCTGCTGGCCTCTCTGCATATTTTCTTCTCCATGGTCACACACTCTGCCTTATTCAGGAGAGATTCCAATTTCTGCTAACTGTCTATTCCTACAGATGCAGATTCACTGAGCTTGCTCAGAGCACAGAAATCCCCATGGCTCCCGAGTTCCTGAGTATATTTCTGGCTGCTGGGCAGCAGACAATTCCTCCAATATTGATTCAAAGGGTGCCACACATGAAGCCTGGCAAGAAAAAGCAACAGGGCTGCAGGGATAAACTCTTCCTTCCGTTTCATGATGATCATTTGCTAATGAGGAGGCTACATTTAACAGTGTTCCATTCTAAGTGTTCACCACAAATAATGCTGACACTTCAAATCTCGCTTTTGTTGTTGGGGAGAACAACAGAATACATGAGAGTTTGAGACAAAATACTTCACTTTGTACTACACACTGAAGATCATTGGAAATCTGGCTAGCTTGATTTTCCTCTCAGGAACATAGCTGACAATAACCTTAATGTTTCCGGTTCTGGTAGCATTGCTTTTATCCAGGATATGGTCCATGCAGGTGTTCAGTGTCCATATCTTCCTTTAGAAAAAATATTCTGGTAATATTACACTCGAAGCACTGTTCTACTGTGCCAATACTATTTAGCAAAAGCTGCATGACAGAAGTCATAGGCCTTAGTCTTTTGAGACATATATCCACATCTGGACTAAGCTGCTGTCATCTCATACACATGTGCTTTATGTTTAAATCATGCTTTGATTCTGTGACCTTGACTTTAGACATTTTATCCTTTCCACCAAAGTGTGTGTGTGTGTTAGAGAGAGAGAGAGAGAGAGAGAGAGAGAGAGAGAGAGAGAGAGAGAATGAAAGAGAGAGAGACAGAGAGAAACAGAGAGACAGAGAGACAGAGAAAGAATGAATACAGGCATATGACGGAACCTCCCTCTAAGTTTGCATTCTCAGGCATTTACTTTGGGAAGCAACTCCAGGTCTTCCTAACACCAGATTTAGCTGTGTCCCTTCCAGCTTCATTACCTCAACCCCATGCACTCACTAACCTCCTCCATGTATAAGAATACTAGAATGAGTAAAGACAAAATTGTAGAAATCATATACTTGACTGTTGTATTGGCATCTTGAGGCATAAAGGAAAGAAAAGCAACTCTATATACCCCAGGCCAATTAGAAACACAAAGGGGGATGTCTCTCCCATCCAGCTGGGAGTTTCTGAAAATCTTGATGAAAAAGTGGTGAATAAGAAGACCCAAGAAGCTAGCTTTTCAGACAGTCACTGACTTAGAAAAGAAAACCATGCTGTTCTCTGTTCCTGCTCTTTTCTAACTGTATCCTATGATCATGCTGGAGACTTTGAAAAGGGTGCCTGAAAACTGGTTCTGTAGCTTTCCCCTTAAAGTTACAAGCTAAAAAAAAAAAAAAAGGTTCACTTTGACAAGGTAGCAAATGAAGACCTGAGCTAGTCACAATGAATCATCTCAGGCTTATGCTAGTATGCATTGATAGAGACATTTCGAGTACTGTAGTTGTCCTTGGGGAGGCCAACATGGTCACTTAAGATGGTGGCCATATTTCTGAGCTCTGGTTTGAGGCTCCCTGTGCAGAGTATCTATTGGTCAATTTCATGAATTCAGTGTGAGTTGGGGGCTCCTATCATTTCCATTCCACATATGGTGAGAATAGAGTAAACAGCAGTTAATACTGGTCCATGCTTATTTAGACAGTCTCATTGCTGTGTCTGGCGCTTGTGAGGAAACAAGGTTGGAACCCAGGTTAGTCTGTCTCCTGGATGCTGTCTACCACAGTCATCTATCATTTATTGTCATTCAGAAATTAACTATTATCTACCTAGTAGACCCTGGGCTAAGTCTAGAACTGCCTCATAGTGTAACGAGGTTACAGAAAGCGTACTTTCCTTTGAGCTCCATCATTATCATAACTGTGTAATCTGAGGCTGCCCTACCTCTCCGACTCATTCTAATCTCAGTCATCTAAGCCTCCTGCCTTCATCCCACTCTGACTGTCAGTTCGATATCATAGGCGGATGGAGCACACAAAGAACCTGTCTGTGGGTACAGAGCAATGAAAGGGAGGAGGACATGTGCCATGGAGTTGGAATCTGTTGGACAAACGATGTGACAGCAGACAAGGTGAGGGCGACAGCTAGAAAATAACAGTTAATAACCCCTGCCTAGGCTGTGTTTGGGAGATGCATGCTGGGTGACATCATGATGGCTTGTGGAAATACTACTGCTCAGAGCCTGCTGATGCTGTCACAGGCTACTCAGGCCTGTATATTTCTTTGTCACATGGCTAAAGCTCACTCTTTTGGAAACAGCATCTTCTCTGGTTCTTAACTAGTAGTACATCCAGAAAGAGCCATGCAGGGGAAAGCAGAGGGACATGATACCTAGTTAGTCACAGTGCTTGTTAGTAAACACATGCCATAATGGACTGCCAAAGATACCAGAGAATGGATGAGGCTCATAGTCAATTATGACCTATGTCCCTATTTCTCCTGAAGATAATTTTAAAGATACCACTGGTTAAAATAGCTCATGTTTTATTCAATATGTCGGTGGGTTTCAGTTATTCCCAATTATAATTCAACAGTCTTTCTATTTGAAACAATTATTGCCCTTTGCAATGCATTTTGAAGCAAATAAATGGTTGGACATTATTAGTCCCTCCTCTGTCAGAAATTCATCTTTCCACTCTCCCCTTCCTTGCTCTGACTTTGTTGCCTTTCAATTTATGATTAACTATTGTTAGCTTTTTGTTAACCCTTTGCCCACTCTGACATTAACAACCAATCTAACATACATAACAGGAGAAGATGAGAAGCAACTCCAGTGACCCTTGAGACAATTACACTCATTAAAAATCAATGGGATCCCATCCCTAGAGGCAGCACTCTGACTCAGTTCAAAGTGTATTGACTGACAGACATACACTGTGAAGTCTGTCAGCTGTGTCTGGAAAGGAGCCACTTGGACTTGATTCCATTTTCTACATCTGAAGCCACCTCCTCTGTGTCATTATCATCACCTTCTGTTTATTGTATAATTTCTTTCTAAGCTAAGTGTTAAGTGCAAAGTAAGCTGCAAGGAATAGGATTGCTCTCACAGCCATAGTTACCAACATGCATGGCTTTTATTAAAATTGAACTCAAGCTGGAAAACACAAGCTTAAACTTGGAAGTGTCAAACAGACTGGGAAGCAATATTCCATAACAATTATTTTACAGAGTCTTACTTTTGCACTGGAATTCACAGATGATTGAAATTACATCTGTCCTCGAGGAATCTACTAGGAAAACTGTGTTTTGTGGCTAGGTTATAATTGCCAAATCAACTATCAGCTAACCGTTGACTAAATAGGCATGGTAGTTATAAAATCGTAGGACAACAGAGTGAGAGATGGCTATTGGTGGTATTGATATTGGTAACCATTGGTAAAATATAGAACCATAAGTGATTTGTGAAACCTAAATTGCACTCATTACAACTGAATCACACTGCAAACTTCAGTATAGATAGAACATTGCTAAGAGTTGTATTTCTGTCTAAATTGGGGTTCACATTCATGTCCTATGCTAACCCCTCCACAGCATTGAAGTATTAATGTTTGATATATATCTGACACAGTGAACAACAGGTTCAATTCTCACTGAATACATTCCTTGCCAACATCAAGTTCAAATGAGCTGCAAGTTCTAATGGCTATAAATTTTCTTGATCTACCTTAGAATGAAATATAAAGATAAAGTAAAATATTCATTAACTCATTTAACCAATTATAAAAGTCTCTGGAAATGATTCATCATGTGATTAATTACAGTGATGAATCAAGAATAAATGATGATCAAATCTTGGCTATCTAGGTTCAATAACCACATGAAGAAGACAAAGAACAATATATCTATATAAAATTTATGCTCTTGTGAAATATTGCTATAAATTTTGGAGTATTTATTTAATATAGACATTAAGTATACAGTTGAGTATATACATCTTGACATACTATTGGAGACTTTATAGCTGCACGAATGGTTTGCAAATCATAGTTAATACAGTCATGAAATAGCATCAACTCATCTTGGAAAAGGCTCTGTGATGTAGGGAACAATTGGTGGCTTTGGGCCAAAGGGACTACTGAAATGTGTCAAGTCTGAATAAAGGACATATGATCAGCAAAACAGAGCAGCAAAACAGCCTATGAGGGAATAGGAAGGCTAGAACAATAGGAAGTATTGGATGCTGTACAAGTGGCTATTTCAAAAGGGGAGCTCAATCTTTCCTCAAATGATACAAGATAGTTCAGAAAGGTAAGACTGAAAAGTGAGTCTGAAGCTACTTTGTTTCTGTCAGTGATTATGGGAAAGCTTTGATTAGAATGGGTCACTGGACAGGTAGATAATGACAAGAGAATGTATTATTTGAGTAGAGAGAGGAAACAAGACTAAAGTATCTACAGTCAAAAGTTTGCTTAGGCAGACTTGGTTTCTTTTGTGTCAAGTTAGGAGATCATAAAGGAAATCTTTTTATTAAGTGCCCAAGAAAAGGAGAAAGTGAAGATAGTATCTAGCTAGCTACACTAGCACATCCCTTTAGAAGAGGTGTACAGTTGAGATCACCTCTGGAGAATCCAGAACAAGAGCTTGTTGGGGACAGAGAATGTTCGGGCATCTCAAGAAGTTTGAACTATCAAGAGTTTTAGAATCATGTAGTACAACCATTTGCTAACTCATTCTTCAAGCAATCAGTTCTGGATCTCTTTCAGGCAGAAATCACGATTGAAATGTAACCTGCACATTGAATATTAAGAATATCATCTTTAAAATATATAAACACAGAAAATAATATCCAGACAGTAGAGTTGTTGTATGGATTCATCCAGAGTTAGACTAGAAACCCACACCTTTTTCGTCTCAACCTATAGTTTTTTTTTTTTTCAGTTTACTCTCTAAGTATGGGAGTCAGCACCTCATATTATCACTTACTGCAAGGATGTATAAGACAATGATAGCATAACATGCAATTTCTATGTTAGATTTACAAGAACAAACAAACAAACAAGCTACAGATATGAAGTATGTTACATGGCAAAGACTAAACCATGACCACACTAAAGAATCTTTTGTGAAGATAAAATAAAAACAGAATATGATATATCCTGGGAATAAGACTTTGCTAAGTAAGGACAAGTATGCCGACAACTTATATGAACATGGGAGTTGATACTAAACGGTTAACATTCTACACAGTTGTTCAACTTGGTTCTTCTAACCTCGCAGAGAACAATGAAACCCTTTGAATATAAATATTTATTTTAAAAAAGCAATAAATGTAATAACTTTGAAGGTCCACAAGGTAAATAAACGCAGCAGGTGAATCATTATAAAGACACCAGAGCATACAAGCATGTCACTTGCTTTTTTGTAGAAAAAATATTATTGTGTTTGAAGAGTCACAACTCAGGCTTTGGCAGTTCTTTCTTGAGTGTCTTAAATTAGATTTTGTCTACCTTGAAGTTTAGAAGTAGAGCGGTCTTATCAGCTCATGTGAAGGCTAGATCTGTCTGTTTTGTTACTCATACTTGTTTCAGTCAGCACCCCCTAGAGGAGCAGAACTGAGAGAATGCATCTATCGATTCTTATGATCTACTAGATTGGTTTATACGATAGGATATGGGTAGCCTAGCAATGGCTGTGTGTCTAGGGAGGCTGAGAGCGTGTAGCTGATCACACAATGAAGTTGGAAGCCTTAACAGTTCCAATCTGGTTCTGGGACCTGGAGGATTCTTAGAAAATGGCCGCACTTGAGTCAATGTTGGAAGCTGAAAAAATTAGAAGTGGTGTGTGTGTGTGTGTGTGTGTGTGTGTGTGTGTGTGTGTGTATGTCTGTGTGTGTGTGCACCTGTGCGTGTGCACCTGTGTGTGTGTGTGTGTGTGTGTGTGTGTCTGTGTGTGTCTGTGTTGGCAGAAACAGCATATGTCCTTGCTAGCAAAACTGATGGAAGGCAGGTGTCGCTGCTTTAGCTTAGAAACTCTACATCTGGATCACCCATTGAAAGTTACTTCCCACTCTGAGGAAGGGTCTTCTCCTGCAGATAACCTTTTTCTGTTAATTTTTTCACAGAGATATGCCTCTTAGTTGACCTCAGATCCCCTTAAATTGATAAAACTATCCATTACAGACTCTACTACCAGAAGCTTCTTCAAATTTTGTGAATGACACAGTCATTTGTCAGTTATTGTTGAACCACACCTTCAGCCTACTCTGCTCTAGTCCCAAATGCCTATTTCCCCAATTCCAAAATAAATTCTTCTGTGCATTTTGCCAAATTTAATATTTTTACCTTTAAAGTTCTGCTAAGGAGTTGCTATGAACTCAAAACACAAAATTGTCGAGAATGGTTTTCTGTTGAGAACAGTTTTGCTCCCTAGAGGACATAGGAAGACATCTGTGATATTGTATCCTACTATATAGAAGCCAAAGATAGAGCTTAAATATCCTATGATATATAAGACAAGCCTCCACAATATACAAATATTGGGCCCCAAATGTTAATGGGGTAATCGAGCAGAAGTGTAATTAAATAAAATTAATAATATTTCCCAGCCACTTACAATTAATAATCACAACTGTTTCTGTTTAAACTTATGCTGTAATGGAATTTGAAAAGGGACATTTATCAGGTTCTGAACATTATGTTACACATTTCAACCTCAGTTTCTTTGTCACAGCTTAATCCAGTGCCCTGGAGATGTGTAAGGGGAGTATTAACATGCAGATTCCAGGGTCCTGTTGAAGTTTAATTGACTTAGACTTGCTAGTGGTATAAAACTGAATTTATACTTAACTGGATTATTAGATTGCATACTCAAGTATAAAGGCCCTTTCCTATGTCCTATTCCAAATATCCTGTTTTATTTTGTTTTGTTTTTCCAGTCTCCCCAAGCCTTTAAAGCAATGCTTCCTCTGGCTTTTTCCTTTAGCCATTGTCAAATACACACTGTTAATCTCTTTCTTGGAATTTAGTTACATTTTTTTAGGTCTAATATTCTGTTATGGTTATAAACTCAAAATCAAACTCCAACTTGTATATTACTTTCAGATTAACCAAAAGTCAGTGCCTATTATAGAGTGGCTATAAGTTACCCATATACACTTCTTATTTTCATGCAACTCTTGTGGAACCATGTTGTAATTTTATACCAGACCTTTTCTAAGAACTGACATTTCATAAAATTCAAATGAAGAGTGTCTGACTTGATGTTAATCACACATGATCTCTCAAATGGTGAACCAGCAACATTCGCAGAATCAGCAAGGATAAATCAGCAAAGACAGCTGGCCCCTCAAATAGTGCAGGTGAGCATGCCTTATGCCTTCCTCAAACTCTGACCTATTAGCCAGTCAGTCTTTGTACACATAAACAGTGTTAACTTCTGGTTCATCAAGACAAGCTGCATCCTGCATGGAAGACAATCTTCTCACAGCAGGAGGAAAGTCATGAGAAAGCCATCCATGCCAGAAGACTAAAGAGTGGTTACTCTGCCGAGTTAGCTCAAGCTCTGGAATATGGGAAAAATTGTGCTAGCCATAATCTGGGAGAGATAGACTGCTGTTGTGCTATATGCAGTAAATCAAGGGCGTGATGGTCCATCGAAGGATTCTAATATGATCTGGTCTGGGGTTGGCTAGAGACAAAACTAGCGTCCCAACGTACTTGTTAAGCTAATAGGAATAATGTTAGCAAACAGTGATCCTCTCCTCTAGGACAGCAACAAAAAATCAGCACAAATGCTCAGTACCAACATTTTTCACAGCTCTGCCAATGAAGTAAAAGCTTGCTGCAGTCTTGTGAAGGTCAATGGAGACAAAGTGCCAAGTCTGTAAGAACATGTTCTTTTCCACCCCCTCCCACACAGCTTCAAGGTAGCTCTGGAAACAATGAAGATCAAAAGCCTTGCAGCCTCTGGTGAAGAAAGAACAAAGTTGGGGATCCTTCAAAGCTCCATCCCAAAGAATCTCCATTTTTTTTTTTTGTTATTTCCCAAGAAAACATTACTCATAAAGACATCTTAAATTAACCCAACTCAGAACTTGGATTGTGCAAATGATTTTTACTCATAGTGCGTTTACCAAGAATACACAGGGGGAGATGTTAGAATTATGGTTGTTTGAAGTGATGTTATCAAATTGAGGCAACTTACTAAAAATCCAAAAGGGAAATCTAGATATAAGATGTCCTTAAGATCCCTAACAAGTTTTTATGTGATTCTGGGAAACTTGAATGCCATATAAATGTGTATGAGGCTGTGTTTAGGCTCATTGCTGGACATTTATTCATGAAAGAATAGAGAAAACCTTAAGTATTTACATTTTTCCAACCCTGAGAATTGGAGAAAATACAACATGAGAAATGAAAAGGTCTGTAGATGAATAGAGCTATAGACTATCTGGCTGAGTGCTGAAGCATTCATCAAAGATATCTTATGCAAAGATAGTTGACAAAAGATGGGACAACTTATTAAGTCTTAATGAACTGGAAAAGCCACTGACTGAGGAATTACAGCACTCTGTTTGGATGTGAAAGACCACCATAGGCACATGCATTTGAAGTATAAACCCCAATGGTTTTGCTGCTTTGGGAGTTATGGAACCTTTGAGACACATGGCTTGGCTTTTAAATGTAGGCCATGATGGGCGAAATATTGAAATTAACATCTACTCCTGGTTCTAGTCTGATTCCCCTACTTTCTTATCTGGTAAAATATAAAAATCTGCTCACTGACTGTCCTGCCACTCTGAGTGGAACTTCCATAGCAGCTACACTAGGATCAAATGGATTATCTGTCCCTTGGGTTGCTTCTGTCACGTTTATGGATCACAGTCATGAGAACAGTCATCAGTGTGCTAGATACTGGTTTACTAGACAAGGTGGTTTTAAAGATGCCTAGAGATCTAAAGGAAATTGAAGTACTCACACCCCTGATAGGATATGGAAGCCACTGCAAGTTTTAGAAAAGAGGATGATCCCTTAACAGCTTGATATGTGAAGGACAAATTCTTCAGCAGGGATGATGTGGTGGCTGTATCAGAGTGTCATGAAGGCACATAGAGTTAGATTTATTAACCACATATTGATAGTTTTTGAAAAAGAGAAGCTATGTCTAAGAAATAAGGAAACCGAGAGCAATATCACATTAAAAGTGTGTCCATAGAAAACAAAGATTACTTGAAAAATGATAAAATTTGAAGTTTTATATAGTAATCAAAAATCACTGGGTGATAATAATACCAATGAAGAGGGCCAACAGCAGATGTGACCGGATGGAATCAGCAAGCTTGGCTATCTATAGACTGAAAACAAAATTGCCTAGTTATAGAGAAGAATTAAAAAAAAAAAAAAAAACCAACAGAGTCTCAGACATTGAGGCACCATCAAGCATACCACATAGTTGTAGTAAGAGTTCCATAAGGAGACATGAGTAAGAGAAGGGTCAGAGAGAAGAGTCGAATGAGTTGGAAACTTGATAAAATGTAAATCTACACATGAAAAAAACCAATAAACTCTAACTGCGCTCAATTCTGTTTGTCTACATCTAGACACATCATGATATCTGTTAAGTCAAAGAGAGACACCAAAAGTATTCACAGAGAAACAACTCAATATATTCAAGGAATACCACAAGATTGTAAAAGACGGTTTCTGATGAGAGGCTGTGAGGTTCAGAAGGCCATGGGATGCATATTTCAATTATTATCAACCATCATTCTATATCCAGAAAAGCTACCCAGTAAAATGAAGGAGTAATTGGGCAGTCCTCAGGATAAATGAAAGTAAAATACAGTATTACACGAAATATTAAAGGAGAGATGGCAAAATGACTCAGCAAGTAAAGGTGCTTGCCTTCAAGTCTCACAGCAGAATTTGATCTCTGGGATCTACATGGTAAGAAGAAAAAATGTTCTGTAAATTGTGAGATCCCATGCCCGTGTCCCTCTGGCACCTGCAATCACATGTTCAAATGTCCACACAGACACAAATACATTTGCATAATTTAAAATAAAAATAAATCTGTCTAACAATTTTAAAATAAAAAAGTAGCAAAGGTAATGTTTCAGGAGAGAGTAAAAGGACTTGACTCAACACGAACAAAGAAGAATAAAATAACTCCATAGGTAAATATAAAAAATTATACAGAGTTGACTATAATTGTGGGAAGCACAAATCATAGTTTCTAAAACTTAGCCAATTTATAGAGACCTCTGAACACCTGGACACTCGTTCTACTTCAAAACGTTGGAACATCTGTTCTTCTGCCTTCTGGCCCAGAATCATCTGACAGACCTTAGTGCTGCAGAATTATTAAGGGCTGATTACTCTGTCTAGGCAGATATAATCAGTCGACTATTCTGCAAGTGTGTCCTTTTCTGGACAGTAATTTGTCTGTAGAAGGAAGGTGGCAATTCTTGCCTAGTGGCTGTCTCACCACAACTGGAGTAACTCCAAGGATGCTCAATTTCTTCTTAGAATTCAATATAGGAAGCTGTCCGGAGCAGACAACTCAGTCATTCTGGATTTCTGATGGGGTTGAAAACATACAGCTATTGACCTTAAGAGAAAAGATCTGAGTGGATGGTCGTCAGCTGACATTCATCCTAAAGCCAGGTTCAGAACTAAATGTTTTAGTTAGAATAGATGACAGAGGAGCTGGTTAGTCAACAAAAGGATGGACTGGGTATTAGGACTATCCTGTACCTCACTGGTACAAATTGGCATAATTATGCTCTACTTGTATTTTGAGAGAAAAGTTTCATTTTAACAGGAAGGGTGATGTGTAGGAGGAGCTAAAGTAGGAGGAGTGCTGAGAGGAAGAAAAGGAGTAAGAAGAGGAGAAGAAGAAGGAGAGGAGAAGCTAGGTGTTGAAAGAGAGAAAGAGGGGGGAGACAGGGAGGCAGATATTCATGTATCTCCACCAGTCAAAGATAGTTGTTATATCTTGGTTGGTCAGTGGGTTACACATCTGATTGAACAATTCCAAACTTATAAAGCCTTTGATTAATATTATTTTTTAAAAAATGTATAAATGCAAAAAGGAAAAGGGGGCATGGGATAGGGGTTTCCTAAGGGGGGTGGGAGGGAATGGGGATAGGGGATGCCATCTGAAGTGTAAATAAAATATCTAATAAAAAAAAGAAAAAAAGAAAAAAAAGAAAAAAAGAAAATAAAATGTATAAAATTGCAAATAATTCTCAAAAAAAAATTATACAGAGAGGTGGAGGAGAGGGAAGGAGAGAGAGAGGGAAAGAAAGAGAAAGAAAGAAAGAGGAGGAGGGAGAGAGAGAGAGAGAGAGAGAGAGAGAGAGAGAGAGAGAGAGAACTGAAGGGATTTACTGTATCAGTAAGATAGATTACAGTCATCAGATTAGGCTGTGGCCATGTCTGTGGGAGGTTGTCTTGACTGTTGATTGATGCAGGCTGGCTCTGCCCACTGTGGGTGGGGCCACTGCTAAGCAGTTAATTTTGGGCTGTATAACCAAGCTGCCTAAATGTCAGCCAAAAGTTGTGAGCCAGAGTGCACATTCTTCCATGGTTTCTGCTTATTTCCTGCCCTGAGTTCTTTCAGGAATGGACTGATTATTACCTAGAAGTATTATCTGAAACAAACCCTTTCCTCCCCAAGATGCTTTTGCTCAGTGTATTATCATAGCAATATAAAAGTAACTAATGCAGAATATAAGGTTGGCTCAACAACAAATCACTATAATAATCATGTAATGTAATAAACATAATTTTTATAATTTGCATTGAGAAATATTTAGCAAAATAGTATTTTTCCATTAAAACCTTTAACAAACTGTTAGTAGGTGAAGACTCATTTTATTTAAGAAATTTTATCTATTTAAAACCTATAGACTATATATTATTCTTAATTATGAAAGTTTGAAGTATTTCAAGAGCTAAAATAAGAAAGTTAAATGATTCTCTGCCATTTGTATTTAATATTCTATCAGATATTTAGCCAAATAACTTATAATATAAAAGTAAAAAAAATTTGCATTTGAAACTTTAAAGTGTAAATATAATCAGATTGTATGACATATTTAGAACTTTTAGAGAAACACAATTGCATGTACTCCTCTGCTTTCTTTATATATATTTATACACACATATATGTGTATATGTCTACAGATAAAGTGAAGCAAATAAGTGAATTCAAGAAGAATGATAAAAGAGTAGTAAAAATATAGCAGTTATATACTACTATTAAATTATTCAAAATAAAATGAAGAATTTTCCTTAAAATACCATCATAATAAAATATTTAGAAAAAATAGCAAGAAAAGACAAAAGTATTAATTAAAGAAGGTTTAAATAAATAGAATTGTAAGTGTTACCATGAAAGGCTCTGATTGATTTTTTTTCCATTGGAATTAAAACGTTGTTAGGAAGGCAATACAGTTCAAGGAGGTCTAGATATCTCTATAGCTTCCATTTCTAAATATACTAAAATTCTCATACATATTACAATGCAAGTTGTCTACAATCATGAAAAAAGATCAAAGCTGGATAATTCATTTCTAAATTCAATACAAAGCTACTATAAACAAAAAGATTAAATTCTAACACACACATGTGTCTGTGTGTGTTTGAGTGTATGTGTGAGTGTGTGTGTGTGTATAACCAAATAGAAAGTATGTAAGTAAAATCATACATTTATAATTAGCTCTTTTCAATAGATTACTAAGATTTTTCTCTAAGGGTCTTTTCATACATGTTCTTGGCGCAATTTAATTGGATATCTGCCCAAAATTATGTATGCATATATCAGTTTAAATATCAATATTAATAAAAAATTAATCAAATATTAAAACATAAACATATATGATTCGTATACAAAAACTTAGGTGTAAAAATCTTCACAAATGTTTTCTGAAATGGTATACCCAAATCACAATTAAATAAAAGTAATTAAACAAAAGGGATTAATAAAAATAAATGTATTGTTATTTTAAGATAATTATCAATATTCTACCATCTATGTTGCCATTTTAACTGGTTTGATCTTGCTGTGAGCTAATGGGTACAACAGTCAAGTCATGTCCAGAAGACATCATGTCACAGCATTCCTTCCATCCTCCAAATCTTACATTCTTTCTGCCCTCCTTAATTGTGATGTTCCCTGAGCCTTGGGCGTAGTAAGCAGGTTAATATAGCTGTCTCATCTTGAGCTGATTACCAACAATTGCATATTCTCATACCTGTGATCATTTAAGAGTCGCTGCATTAACCAGTACCCACTATAGTAAGAAGCTTTCTTAACAAGACAGAGTAATGCAAATCTATGGACATAAGTGTTTAGAAAACAGTGTGACAACCTGACCTTTTAGAAAACACAAAACAAAATAAACAAGCAAAAACTGAAGTGCTAACAGTTGGCTCTCCCTTGTACCTTAGTTCTTTTTTGCCATCATTTTGCCCATGTTTATTGAGTCAGGCACATATTCACTCGCGTGGAACAGGCTGAAATCCAACCAAAAGAGGGATTGACTAACTTCATAGATCTTCTGTTATTGCATCAGTGGCACAGTTTGGCTGATAGGTCAGTATGGTAGTTAGCAAGTAGGGCCCAGCAGTGGCTAAAGCCACAGATGTTTTTTCTCTATCAGAAGCCTCTGTAGAGTGTAAGTGCACCATGAAAAAGCTATCTGGCAGGGATAGATAAAACATTTCTTCATATAAGAAAGTACAAATGTATACTAATATGTGAGAAAATAATTCAACAGGATAAGGAGTCCATAGTGGGTGTCCATATAGAGAAGCAGGAATGTTCACACATTGTTGATGAGAATATAAAATGGTAGCCACTACATCCTATCAGTCCTCGGAATACATGTAGAATGCCATTTTACCCAGAAGCACCATACAAACGTGAATGTTCAAGACAGATGAAAATGTACATCTACATCATAACAACCTTACACATGAGCCCAGAAGTCCTCATATGAGCCCAAAGGTAGAAACAACACCAATACCCACGAGCTGAGAAATGCCTATTGTAATAAAGTGTTATGCATATACAGAATGATATATTGTTCAGGCAGGACATAAATGACGCTTTGATTTATGCACCAGCATGCATAAGCTTGACAATTATCTGCTAAGTAAAGGAAGCCAGACACAATAGACTGCATACTCTATTATTTGTATAAAAAGTCCAGAATATGCACAAAAATCAAATGTATATAAGCAGTAGTCCAAAAGACCCACGAGGAGAGGTCAATGAGCACAGTGGTGAATAGATATAGACATTATTTATTTAATCTACATGAGTGTTTTACCTGCATGTATATATGTGTACCATCTGATTTCTGCAGAGCATAGAAGATAGTGGTGAATACTCTGGACCTGGAGGTCCAGAGGTTGTAAGCCTCCATGTGTATGCTGGGAACGGAGCATTAGTACTCAGCTAGAACAGAAAGTGCTCTTAACTGCCAGGCTGTCTCTCCAGCCCCTGAGAGATTTTCTTTTCTTGGTGTGATGGAAATGTGTTGGTACAAGGAGTGATGTTGAGTTCACTGATATCACTGTTTTCTTATCACTCTCATAATGGTAAATACTGAATGTTGTTTACTTTTGTTTATTTGTTTTTAAAAAGGTATTATTATTAAGTGCTCATGATTTGTGTGTGTGGAGCTTGCACATGTGGAAGTCAGAAGGTAACTTCCTAGAACCAATTCTCTCCTTCCACATTTATGTGGTTTCTGGACATTGAACTCAGTTTTTCAATCTTGCATTGCAAGCAATTTAGCTGCACAACCATCTTACTGGCCCAGTGTGTGTGTCCGCGCGCGCGCGCGTGTGTGTGTGTGTGTGTGTGTGTAAATCAATTTCTGTAATCTATTACATTGACAGAATTATGTTAAAATCATATGGGTACCACAATAGATGCACAAAATACTTATCAAATATTTAAAAATAAACATTCATAAATGAGGAATGGGTATGAATTCTCTCAATTTGATAAAATTTTCCTATGGAATATCCACAGTGTCAGACTCAGTAGCTAAAGGCTGGAAGTTTTCTTCCCAAGATCAGAAATAAGGTAAGAAAGAGTTCTTGCCACTTCTTTGAATGCATTTTGATACATTTTTATTTCAAATGCATCAACATGCAGTTTAGTCAAAAGACATTCAACAATCTGATTGGGCAGGGTTGATAATAATTAGAACCAGAAGGAATTGAGTTTTGGGATCAAGGATGGTATTAAAGCAGATGGTAAATAGGAGGAAGAGATTTCTACAATGCAGTCTTGGGAAAGATAAAGAAACTGCATTCTAACCTGTTGGGAAGTAAAAAGCTGAAATGGAAGTTTCAAAGAGGCTAATAGAACTAAACTTGTGCATTCTGTATACTCTGGAATGAAATTATTACAGGCCATTTAAGCCTGAGTCTAAATTGGAAAGGGTGTTGGGAAATCCCAGTGAGAACCCAGGGGAAAATTTCCTCAGCTAGGCAAAACTAAGTATGTGAGGGGTCTCCAGAGAAAAACTATGTCAAGAGGGAGATGCTCTTTGTTTGGTTTGTTTTAATTAGAAGTCCAGGTATTCTAGAGTACTTTCAAGAGATTGCAATGAAAATATCTATTGATAAACTCCCCAACTCCTTAATTCCATTTGGGGAATGGCATTCCAAGGTAGCAGTGCCTGCCTAAATCTGCTCTCTTCTGGGAATAGGATAAGTATTAGAGTAATTTTTGTTTTTGTTATTGTTACTTTATGTTAGCAAAAATAACAGTTTTTATTGACAGAAACTACAGCTTGGAAACCATCCAAATTCCCAACCAAGGGGAGTAGCTAAGCAAACTGTCAACATAGTTAATGGCAATATGCAACAATTTCAATATATGTAAATCTGTAAGCCATAAAACAAATTACCAAAACACAAAATTATATGTCAAAGATTATAACATTTTATACATTTGCAAATATTGTGTGTAATGCTTATGAAAAATAGAATTTTTGAAAAGAAGAAGCCAACTCTTAGGTTCCTTGTTATGTATCTTATAGTCCCTAAATAACCTGTAAGGTTGATATTATACTTGAATTTTACACATGAAAATTAACTAAATATCTATATATAATTGTTGTATTGTTTTATATTTATCTAAATTTACACATGATATGAAATTGGCTATCTAACAAAGCCCTCAGTACCAGGCTTGAGAAACTTCCCTTCGAATTGTTGATGAGAGACATCCAAGAGACTCTTCTAATACAGTGTAGGTTATTGCTGTTCATCTCAGTTGCCTCTCAGAGCCTTCAAGTCCCCATTTTGAGAGATATTACATTTTTTGGACACAGGACTTGGCAGAATGGAGTTGAACTTGTTCTGGACATATCCTTCATGAGGATTGGTTCTCATAGTACTAGAAAGATCTATGGCAGTTGCCAAGGTAAAAAAGGAATCAGTTGGCTTTCCTGGTCACAAACTCTGTCTTTGTTTTTCTCTGATTGTCAGACAGGCTCCAGTTAAGTAAATGCAGAAACACCTGCTCTCATGCATGGCTCATTGTGGACCACTAGTCAGAATATGTTGACTAACTCCTCCTACATAAAATATCTTGGAATGACTCTAACCAAGCAAGTGAAAGAGCTGTATGATCAGAACACCAAGTCTCTGAAGAAACACTTGAGAAAGACATCAGAAGATAGAAACATATCAGAAGATCCATGCTCATGGATCCCTAAGATTAACATAGTGAAAATGGCCATCTTACCCAAAGCAATCTACAGATTCAATGCAATTCACATCAAAATCCCAACACAATTCTTTGCATATCTTGAAAGAACAATTCTCAACTTCATATGGAAAAATAAAAACAACAAACAAAAACAAGATAACTAAAACAATCTTGAACAATAAAAGAAGTGGAGGGATCACCATCCCTTATCTGAAGCAGTACTACAGAGCAATAGTAATAAAAACTGCATGGTATTGGTACAGAAACAGATCAGTAAATCAATGGAATTGAACTGACAACATAGAAATAAACCCACAGATCTACAGATACATGATTTTAGACAAAGAAGCTGAAACCACACAATAAAAAAAGAACATCTTTTAAAAAGGGTGCAGGTCTAACTAGATTTGCTTGTAGAAGAATGCAAATAAATCCATATTTATTATGCAGCACAAAACACAAGTACAAGTGAATCAAAGACCTCAACATAAAACCAGACACACTAAATCTAATTGAACAGAGATTAGGGAATATCCTGAAATCATTGGTACAGGAGACAACTTCCTGAAAAGAACACCAATGGCTCAGGCACTAAGATCAACAATCAACAAATTAGACCTCATGAAATTGAAAAGCTTCTGTAAGGCAAGAAAAATATCAACAGGACAAAAGGACACCATATAGATTGGGAAAAGGTCTTTACTAATCCTACATCCAATAGAGGAGCTAATATCCAAAATATGTAAAGAACTCAAGAAGTTAGATATCAACAACCCAAATAACCCAATTAAAAATGGGGCACAAAACTAAACAGAGAATTCTCAGCAGAGTAATCTCTAATGGCCAAGAAGTACTTAAAGAAATGTTCAATGTCATTAGTCATTAGGGAAATGGAAATCAAAACAATGCTGAGATTCTACCTTACACCCATCACAATAGCTAAGATTTAAAAAAATAGAACACTCAAGGGAAACCACATACTGGTGAGGATATGGAGCAAGGGAAACACTCCTCCTTGATGGTGGGAGTGCAAACTTGTAAAACCACTCTGGAAATCAGTTTGGTGGTTTCTGGGAAAACTGGTAATAGTTCTACCTCAAAGTTAACCTATACCACTATTGGGCATACATCCAAAAGAGGCTCCACCATCGTACAAGGACACTTACTCAACTATGTTCTTAGCTTTATTCATAGTACCCAGAAACAGGAAACAACCTAGATGTTCCTCAACTGAAGAATGGGTAAAGAAAATGTGATTCATTCAGCCTACAAAGGGGTTTCAACCTACAGGTTGAGAACCACTGTCCTGAAAATCTCGTTACCCCACTGCTCTCTCTTCATCCTTACTACTATGGCTGCCCTTTATGTCTCCTCCATCTTATTCACTTCCACACATGGTTGGATCAGTCATGCTAAAGCATAATTTAGTTGTGTCCCACCCTCCCATCCCCCACCCCAACCTCTAGGCACCCTTCCTTTGTCTCTCCACCTCTTCCTCAAAAATTCCATAGCTCTATTTACCAGTCACTAGCAGCACCCACCTTGCTCCTTAATCCTGCCACTGTCCCAGCCTGGCATACCTAGTGGTAAAATGCCTGGAAATAACATTGACTAGAGCAGAGTGGGGGGACAGATGGAACCAAAAGTCGCTTCTTTAGAAGTTCTTTGAAAGCATTAGAAAGATAACAGGTGCTTAGCAAAAAGTCGGGGGGTGGGGGGAGAAGAGATAAATGTGGGGGAGAGGGGGAGAGAAAGAATGAAAATGAATGAATAAATTAATGATTAAATGAGTATTTAAATCAGGACCCTTTTATAGGGATTGAATATCAGTATATTACATGTCATACACTTACATTATGATTCATAGCAGAAGCAAAACTATGGTTATGAAGTAGCAATGAAAATAATTTTATGTTGTGGGTTCACCACAACATAAGGAACTGTATTAATGGGTCACAGCATTAGGAAGGTTGAGAACCATTGTTTTTAAAGATCCAGGCGGCTGATCTACGATTGCTGCTAGAGAGGGGTATGTAAAGATGAGGATCTTGGATTAGCGCATGGTGTGTGTCAAGGCATCATGAAACAGACACAAGGAATTGCCTACCAGATGGTGAGAGACACAGATTAAGGTGAGGATGTGAGGCAGGGCAGGGCCAGTAGTAGGTAGGACATATGAATATGCCCTGCAGTAGTAGGTGGGACATAGGGGTATGTCTTGCAGGGGCAGGGTGGGTGTAAAGGAGAACCTAGAACTTCTGATACAACAGTGTTTAGGGTCTGACCACACAAATAGGAGTCAGAAGAAGGGACTGGAGACAACCAGAGGAGCAATTAGCATTGAGGACACCATCACTGGGGACAGTCCCACAAGCCAAAGGACAAGCAAGACCTAAAGCAGGACAAAATCAGTGAGGACAGAGTCCAGGAGAACTGCCTTAGTCTCTGGACTTGGAAGTGAGCCATCAATCATCTGGTCTCTCATCGAGGGTACAGGAGGCAGAAACATGTAGGTGTGGGGTGTAGAGGCACAAAGATTCCTAACCCTCCCAGAAACCTCAGAAACAAACAGAAGCAAAGGTGCTGGTGGGAAACCAAGATCTCGGGAAGGTTTTTTATTTGTTTGTTTGTTTTATGGGTTTTTTTTTTTGTTGCTGTTGTTTTGTTTTTTGATTTGTGGTACTGCTTTTGCGTGTTTATTTGTGCTTGTGTCTCAGTTGGGATTTCTATTAATGCAATAAAATACCATGACTAAAGTTATAAAAAAAAAAAAGGAGAAGAAAAATGAAGAAACAAAAAAAGAAAAGAAAGAAAGAAAATGTGGCTCATTTACACAACAGAATATTACTCGGCCATTAAAAAAAGGGAGGCATCATGAATTAGGCAGGCAAATGGATGGAGCTAGAAAATGTCATCCTGAGTGAGGTAATACAGGCCCACATGGTATTTACTTGTTATAAGTGGATATGAGGCACAAGGTACGATGCTTGAATCTTTCTTAGAAGGGGAAATAAAATATTCATCAGCGGCAGATAAGAGAAGGGAAAGTGGATGGAAGAGGGAATGGGGAAGAGTGGAGTTGGGAGCTGATCAGGGGTGGTAGGAAGAGCAGGGAGAAAGAACAGAAACTGGCAGTAGGTATGGGGGCAATCTCTAGGATGTTACAGACCCTTGGGATGGGAGGCCCCAGTGTGTCTATGTGGGCAACTCTAGCTCAGACTCCTGGCAGTGAGGCATATGAATCCTGAAGTGGTCACTTCTTCTAGTCAGGCAGTACTCACAGGGAGGGATAAGAACAAAAACCTATCCACAAAACCTTTCACCTGAAATGTGTCTTGCCAACAAGATGTGCAAGAATAAATCTAGAATAGAGACTGGGGGAAACAGCCAATAAATGACTGTCCCAAATTGAGACCCATCCCCTGGCCAAGAACCAATACCTGACACGATTAATGATATTATGCAAAGCTTGTAGACAGAAGTCTAGCATAACCATACTTTGAGAGGCTCCACTGAGCAGGCAGTGGAAACAGTTTTAGAGACCCACAGTCAAACATAAGATGGAGCTCTGGAGTCTTATGAAAGAGTTGGAGGAAGGATTGAGGGATCCGAAGAGAACAGGAACTCCACAGGAAGACCACAGTTAACCTACTTGGACCCTTAGGGACTCCCAGACTGAACCACCAACCAAACAGTGAGCGCAGGCTGGATCTAGGCCCCCTGCACATAGATAGCTGATGTGCAGCTTAGCATGCAGATGCCCCAGCAACAGAAGCAGGTCTGTTCCTGAATCTATTGCCTGTCTGCCTGTGGATACAGTTTTTCTAACTGTGCTGCCTTGTCTGACCTCAGTGGAATAGGATGCACCTAGTTCTGCAGTGACTTGATATGCCAGGGGTGAGTGGAAGGTGTATAATAGAGGTGGTGGTAGGATGGATGATACCAGAAGGGGGCTCCCCTTCTCAAAGAAGAAGGGGAGGGAGGAATGGGAGGATGATCTACATGATGGTGGTACTGGGAGGAGATAGGAGTTGATATTGGGATGCAAAGTGAATAAATAAATAAAATTTTAAAATATTTATAATACCTTTTCCCACTACTTTGTTGATGTTTCTAAATGTTATTTATAGTTACCGTCTTTGAGGAGAATCACCAGTCTAGGAAATTCAATTCATTGCGCCCTATAAGTATGCTAGCCAGGGATCTGCTTTCCATTCCTAGCCAGTCTGAACTTGAGATACTCCTTAATTTAGTACTATTGGCTTAACTGTTATTGGTTTTTACATTTCTGTTCTGATTCAAGTGGAAAATTTGATTAACTTTAAGAAGTTGTAAGTACAGGAACATCCAGTATTTGGGCCTAATTCGGTGACTGCATAAACCTGGAAGTTTAATTTTTTTAAAAAACATCCAACTAAATTAATCAAGATTATTGTTTTTCCTTCATGGCAAAGTGATCTGTGCTAGAGCCGAAGGGCATTAACAATAGCACAAAATTTATTATTCTGTGCGTCAGTACAACATGCTGCTGCTGAGGAGTCTGGTAATATTTGTTTAAAAGATGCGCAGCTCTATTCAACCTTGAAAAACTGTGGCTCAACATTAGTCATTTGTTCATACAGATGCATCCTTTTCCCTATCATTGGTAATAGTACTCTTGAAGATGATTTTCATTTATTCTTTGAAAGATTTATATATATTTGACCATGTGCCTTGATCACATCCACCCATCAGTTCCTCCAATCCCACCAGGACCTCTCACCCCATTTACCTCCTGAATTCAAGGCTCTTTAAAAAATTATCTATGTATGCATTTATTTTTAACCCACTGAGTCCAATTAGTGTTGCTCATATGTGCGTGAGCACAGGGCCATAGGAAACCTACTCAGTGAGACTCTCCCAACTCCTGCAACCACAGCACAGTTCTACGACTCCTCAGCTACTGGTGGGAATCAGGATTCCCTTGCAATTCAGTGTTGCATTTTCTTCACTTTTTAAAAAATTATTTTACTTATTCACTTTATATCCTGCTCACTGCCTCCCTTCTAGCCACCTTTCCCACAATTCTTCCCCCTATTCCTCTCCCCTTCTCCTTTGAGTGGGTGTGGATGCCCCTGGGTATCTCTTTCACCCCTCCCCCCACCATGCCACTTAAGTCTCTGTGAAGCTAGGCACATCCTCTCCCACTGAGGCTAGACAAGGCAGCCCAGCTAGAAGAACATATACCATTGACAGCTAATAGCTTTTGGAGTAGCCTTGCTTCAATTGTTCAAGACCCACAGGAAGACCAAGCTGCACTTCTGTTGCAAACGTGCAGGGAGGCCTAATTCAAGCTCATGTGTGTTCTTTGATGGTTCAATCTCAAGGGTGCAGGTTAGTTGATTCTGTTGGTCTACCTTTGTAGTTTGTATCCCCTTCAGGGCCACATTCCTTCACCCTGTTCTTCCATAAGAGTCCCCAAGCTCCTTCCACTGCTTGGCTA
This sequence comes from Arvicanthis niloticus, assembly GCF_011762505.2. Lineage (NCBI taxonomy): Eukaryota > Metazoa > Chordata > Mammalia > Rodentia > Muridae > Arvicanthis > Arvicanthis niloticus. Next base: position 49,526,595 of record NC_047658.1, on the reverse strand, counting down.
TGGGTGTGTCTACGTCTGTCTGTGTCAGGTGCTGGGTGGAGCCTCTCAGAGGACAGTCATGATAGACTTCTGTCTTCAAACAGAACAGAGTATCATTAATACTGTCAGGAATTGGTGCTTGCCCATGGAATGGGTTTCAAGATAGGCTGATTATTGGTTGACCATTCTCTCAGTAACTGGCTTGATCCTGTGCAGGTATTGTGGATGTAATGATACTGCTGAGTGTGATAATCATGTTATGTCCAGAGGATAACATTTCACAGCACTCCTCATCCTCTCATCTTTAGATTCTTTCTGGCCCGTTATCTGTGATGTGCAGTGAGCCTAAGTGAGAGCAGAGGTGTCAGTATAGATGTCAGCCCTATGTCTGAACACTCACGGTCATGTGGGACTGTGAAAGGATAGTTTGGTTTCTGGTGGAGCATTGGCTAAAAATGGCTGGAGACCCTGTAAGGGATAGCATACATTTTGCCACACTCCCAGACTCCAGGCTCCTGACACATGGCTAAAGACCTCCATTGATCTGCCTTTCAGTCATGTAGGGCAATGCCCCTACAGCCCCTCCCAAAGAGAGGTTTGTGTCACCTAGCACAGGTAGAGGGCGTGATTATTAAGCCTCAGCCTCAAGAGATCTCCATACTAATGAGATTCCTAAAGGCCAGAGGGCATAGCCAATTAAGCATTCCTTCCCAGACCCTCCTCCCTCCCTATTTAACTCAGGTCTGCCTGGAGAAACAGGGGAGTACAACCATATCCACTTTCCACCATGACCATGAACCTTTTTTAAAACCATGGACTTCCTTGTGTCTTTGGGGCCTCCAAAGTGAGGAACTGTGGAGAAGCCCTTTGACTACCAAGCTGGTGCTTAATCTCCCACTAGAAGACTTCTCTACCACGGTGGCCTGCCAACTCAAGCAAGCTAGCCTACTTTACCAAGCGAGTGCCGTAACCAAGAGTCTCTCATCCCTCAACCCGCTTCTGTGGCTCCCAGCGGCTGGGAGCCCAAAGACAGAGACCACCGGTTTCCCGGTCAGCCGCTTCGGCCTGGAGACCCCAACTCAGGAGCTCTGCCTTCAGGGACGTCAGGCTGAGATCTCTCCACACCCAGGCGGAACCCTGCAGCTTCTCACAGCCCAGCATTTGCCTGGCATCATGTGGAGTGAACTCAGTCAAATTCCCATGCTTCTGTCTCCCTGAACCTTGGAAGACACACGGGATCCACAACTCCACCCAACAGGACCCACACCCACCCACGTGCAAGCTACAGCCCCGCATGATCATGTATTCTCAACACTTCCAACAGCAATGCCTCTCTGCACTAAGATCAATGGTAATTACTTGCCTATTGTTTTTGCTTTGTTCACATTATTCACCGGAGCTAAGAGAGTATCTTACATATAACCTTTGCTCAATAAAATTTGTGGATGGCTATGCTTGTCCTGATGGAGTCTTCTTGGATACTGCTTTATCCAAACCTTCATTTCCATGTTCCGTGATCCCGATTGTGGTAATTCGTCTCTAAGTTCCTTGTTCTGACATTCTAAACAGTTTTCAGGGAAAGCAGATTTCATGGAGGTTAAAGGTTGAAGTGTAGTGTTGAGAAGCATATTCTACAATGTTAATGAGTAGTGGTTCTGCATGTTTCAGGGAAACATGGCCCTCCCAAGAGCAGAGAGCTTCCTAACAGCAAGGTAGCTACTACACTTTTCAAGTTTTTTTTTTCTGCTTTGCTTTGTTGAATGCCACAAGGCATTCTTCCTTTCTGGAGATAGACATAGATGAAAAGTGATTACACTTTCTTTGGTTCTTACAAGGTTCCTGAAGGGGCTAATTATCAAACCAATGGAGAAAGCACTATGCTCTACAGTTTGTGAATGCACTTGGAAAGATATGAAAATAGCTATGTAAATATAAACTCATGGACCAGCACAAATACTTTAGCAAGAGAGCTGCAGGGTTTGACTTATCACTACCTTTAAAGTGGCTAACTCCGTTGTCTGGATTGGCTTTGACATATGCATATTCTGCGGTTAATTAATTAATTAATCAATTAAACTTCTTGATTTAATATTTTAATATGCTCAACACACTTAGGCCAGAGAGTAGTCCTCCTTTCTTGTGGAATTTAGTTTCAAAGAACTCTGAATCACAGCATATCAACTATGGATGTTCAATATTGGGGAAATTCCCAAACTTGAGATACAGTAGGAAAACTAAATGTGGTGGCTTTTAATGGCACAATCAAAGGATGTTTTGGAAACAGTTCCTTAACCTAAAACTGACCTTAATACTTGCATGTAATTAAAATGATATAAAAGCAAAAAGGAGGAGGGGAATTGGATAGGGGGTTTCTAAGGAGGGGAAATGGGTAGAAGGGATGGCATCTGGAATGTAAATAAATAAAATATCTAATAACAAGAGGATTTTTTTTGTAATCTTGGCCATATAAGACCTGAAGAAGTAGCATTTTTCCTGAGTCTAAAAGTGACCCTCCATTCTCCTGAATGATCAGATTCACAAGATATATTATAATTTTTAAAAAATAAAAACATATTAAAAAGAACACATAAAGTTTGAAAGAAATAAGATGAAAATTTAAAGTAAAGGGCTGCAGTAGAGCCCAGGAGTGCATCTTTCCAAGAAGTTGTTCATCAGGGTTAAGACTTACTGTCCTAGAAGGCAGGGTCAATGGCTGCCTATATTGTGGATTCTTAATCCCTAGCAAAGGCTTTGACATGAGGAAAGTGCTCAGTGAAAGTCTGTTAAATGAATTTTAAGCAAATCTCCTCTATCACCTGTGAGTGATGACATTGATCTGGTGTTATTCAAACTGACCCTTCAGAAGATGGATTATTGAGCTAATTATCATTGGTTCAACTAGAGAAAAGCAACATTTTTATACCACCATAGCCTAAAAACGGCTTGGGGATAGTGTATAACATTGTACAGCGCACATTACGTGCAGCCTGACTGATGATTTTAAAGTTGTGTCTCCTTAACACATGACAGACCTATATGCAGATCTGCCATGGGTTCCACTGTGTTTGCTCAGAACCAGTCACCATGACATGTTTGTTGTTGCTAGACAGAAAGCATTGCATATTAAGTCCAAGGTTGATTACGTGAGTTAATGCTCCTTTCTTCCATGAGGTTGTGGTCCTTCTGCATGGCCTGGTGTACACCTCGGCATAATGAATAGTAACTTGGAGCAATATAAAAGCATTTGTAGATTGATGTTCACTCTGGCAGAACATGATCATTTCAAGGCTTCCAAAACACCTGGGAACACTTCTGATACAGATGTTTAAGCCCTTTAACCAGCCACTAGCTTTTTCTAATTCAGTAATTTTCACTATTCCATTGCAAAGCCTTGTCATGTTTTAAGATTAAAAAAAAATCTCAGAAATAAATAAAATATTGGAAAAACAAGAAAATAAAAGCAAATAAAATACCATTTGAAATGGCGATTAATGATTTTGGTGTGTGTGCATGCCATAGCTTGTGTTTAGAGGTCAGAAGATGACTTAGGGAAATGGGCTTTCTCCTTCCACCATGTGGGTTCTGGAGATTGAATCCATGTCATCAGGATTGGTGGCAAGTGCATTTAGCACCTCAGCCATCTAGCTTCCATGGAAACTTATGCTGAATAGTGTTCCAGCAGAGACATTTTACCTTTCAAGAAATAGCAAACCCCACCAAGATCCACCTATATAAACATTAGCAAATAAGCGTAAAGTAAAACTCAAAATGCTAACCAGTGAAAAATTCACAGAATATACTGCATAAGGAGTAAATAGTTTACATGTAAAAAGACTATGCAAGTTGTCATAAAAGGAGACATCTTATAAATGAACAATGAACAGTCATCAGAGAACACAGTTAATTCCTAAAAGGAAAAACACTCAAGGGATGAATGCAAATTATACAAAAATAAACAAAAAGACAAATTAAAAGTAACATTCCATTTTCTCTTCTCAAATAAACAAAACTTAAGTATTTCAAAAACAATAATAATATCCTCCATAAAGGGAATATCACCTCAAATGATGCTTCTGGGGTGGTAAATTTACACAAATTTTACACATAAAAATAGTACTGTAATTTATAAAGATATATTAAAATGCACAGATCTATTAACTTGATGATTCTTTTTCTGGGAAATGCTAAAATTGAAAAAGAAGTAAATAAAAATTATAGATAAAAACTAGAAATTAAATTCATAGATTTATGAGACCATATATTTATTGTAAATGGTAATCGGCATATTGCCACCAAGGCTATACATAAATTGATTTATCATTCTATCTTACCCTACCCAGAACAAGCGTCATCAAGTGTACTAATGACAACAAATCCTGGTGTCAATGTGGGGAAAGGACACACTTGTACTCTGTTGGAGGGTGTGCAAACTAGTATAACTGCTTTGGAAAGTTGTCTGGAATTTTTTTTTTTCTCTCTCTCTCTCTCTCTCTCTTTTTTTTTTTTTTGGTTTTTCAAGACAGGGTTTCTCTGTGTAGCCCTGGCTGTCCTGGAACTCACTCTGTAGACCAGGCTGGCCTCGAACTCAGAAATCCGCCTGCCTCTGCCTCCCAAGTGCTGGGATTAAAGGCCTGTGCCACCATCACCTGGCCTGGAATTTTCAACAAAAATCAAAAATAAAACTATATAACCCAGCTGTCTGACTCCTGGGCATATGCTCCACACAGCCTATATCCTACTGTAGAGATAATTATACACTTGGGTTCAGTGCTGCTCTGCTTGAAGTAAGAAGTGAATGATTTTAGCCTAAATTCTATCAACTGTTGCATGGATAAATGAAAATGTGGTACACCGACATGATGGAATTGCACTCATCAGTAAAGAAAAGTGAAAATGGTAGGCAAACTGATAAAACTATGGAAAAATGTACTGAGTTACACTATTCTCATAATACTCTGTATTCTCTCATTAATGAATGTTAGCTTCAAATTTTTAGCTATGTGTGTTTAAATTGGGATTACTAAATTCCTAAATGCTAGAAAGGAGAAAGTGAGGGAAAGGGTACTTTTGGAGAGAGGGGTGATACAACATAGGACAAATGAAAGTAGAGAAACAGAATACTTAGAGTGGAAAGGTAAAGCAAGATATTGGTGAACCATTATAAAAGTTTATGATAAAGCTATATCAAAACCTACCATCTTGTGAACCAATTAAATAATAGCATTTGTAAAAGAGAAGAAAGACATTACATATGGATGGATAATTTTAGTCTGAGAAGTACTGAGTTACTAAATACAATTCTCAGAATCAGGTGTGGCCTACCTCCATATGAGTTGTCAGTCAAGAGGTAGCCCAGGTCCCCCCAAATATTACAGTTTTTTGCCATTCCTCTTAATTACTCACCAGAACTAGGTGTTATTTTGGGGGACTCCGTGTGTTTTGGTTGTAAGATATAGAGAGAAAAAATTGGAACCAAGTTTGAAACTTCCTCATTGTTGATTAGCTTTCATGGTGCTGGAAGGTGCTCCAGATGCTATTGGGGAGAAAAGATATCAGCTGTCTTACCAAGTATAAACTTCAATATCTAACTGCTAGACAAGTTATCCCCACTTAGGCAAAACTGGCACAAATCTCATGCAGGCAAACAAGTGCTCTAATTGGATTTAAGGCCTTCTAAATGTTTATATTTATACCCATGGGAAAGGCTGCTCTTAGTCCTAAGTAGAAAATTCTTTGTAGTGATCTTCAGTGAATGCTGTATACACTAAAGACATGATCATTCCAAGCTGTGGTCAGGGGAAAGGTTTTTATTGTAGATATGAGGGAGAGTACATCCAGAGATATCTAGAGCAAAGAGAGAATGTAGTAAGCTGAACATGGCCAGTAAATTGGACAGGGCCTTGAGGAGGTGGGGAGAGCAAAAGAATAACACAAAGAGAGTGTGGCCAAAGAAAACTAAGACGGATGAGCAAGAGAAAGACAGAGCTTATATAAAACCACAGGGTTGTAAGAAAATAAGGAGTTGCAGGGTTAGGATAGGGAAACCCATGTGCTGAAGAAATTTAGGTTAGGGGTGAGGCAAGAAGAACAGAGAAGAGCTGCAGGTATTTATCATGGCGAGGGAGCCTGGAGACTTGCATGTGCTTTGCTATACTCATAGGCACCAGAGAGAGCCACTTGTTCCAATGCAAAGACACAGGATTATTCTGGGTGAGAAGAAGTGACAGTTGAGTGCACAGCCATAAACAAGATATTTAGACTACCCTCTCTAAGACTTGAAGAATATCAAGGAAGAGGATGTAGATAGGATACAAGGGTCAGAACAAAGGGAAATGGGTTGTGTTATGAAAAGCTACCTTTTAGGAATAACAAAGCTATGCTCCCTTAAAGGCACAGTAATTGGGATTACCTGCACATGATTTACCTACACAAGATGAGCCTTCTCAATGATCCATCATGAATGAGAGAGGGACTTATTGGGACCTACCTCTGCCTGTTAAAAAATTGGCTACTGAAAGATTCTGAATGGGGAGAAGTCATCTTCAGTGTTATGTCTACTGGTCAGTCACAAAGCTTTGATGATAATTTCAAACATTTAGTCACACCATTGGTTAAACTTAGAACAAAGCAAAATGACACCAATATAGGAAAAAGATTTGTCAGGAAGGAGGGCAGGTGGCAGGTTTTGAGGTGAGAATAGTCAGATGCATTTTATATATGTGTGAAAATGTCAGAGAATCAACTTAATAAAAACACTGTGGCACGTTAATAGCTAAAGATAGATATTTGATTAATAGTGATACATGTGTCCAAACAACTATAATGCAGCCACTAAATGATGTGGAAACAACTCATCAGACTGTATTCCGTCAGATTGTAGGACTTAGGTTTGTAAACTGTGGCTCATGACCCTGTTTGAGATCATGCTACTGAATGTTGAGGAAGACCAAAAAATTGACAACTTCTCGTGTGTCTGAATTGTGGGATATTTACATGGTGTCTGAATAATTAGTGAGTAAATATTCATTTAAAATCAAATGTAAAATGAATCCAAGGTGTTTCTAGCAACAGCTACCCATATTGCAAATTTTACTGCAACCTTAGGTCTTCACGTACAACAGATTTACTCTGCATTGTTCATTTTTTCTTGTCTGGCTACACATTGCCAACTGCCTGAAACATCTCAGTGCAGATTTGAGATTGTCTTATATCAAGGCTTGCAGTGTTTTCACCATCAAAACATTCCTGTCCTTATAGAGAAATACCGATTGCATTATTGAAAATAAAAGCACTCAGTATTTTCATACAATCATGACTTAACACAGGAATATCATATTAGAAGTACATTTGTGTAATATATTGTGGTAGAACATTTGATTCTATACATTTGTTAACTTTATTGTCATAAAAAATGTTAAATGATATTTTCATTAACATCTGGACAAAACTTCCCTCCATCCCTGAAATGGCTTGAAATATACTTCTGCTAGTTGTATTTAGTTACTTCTTATTCAGCTACCACTTCCTTTTGTCAATTTTTCAAACCCCCAACATTCAGTTATAAGAGCCCAAACAGGGTCCTGAACCATAGTTTACAAAATTATGTTCTACAATATGATGGCATATAGGATTTTGAGTTGCTTCCATACCTTTTAGTGGTTTCATTGTGGTTACTTGGATACATGAATTACTATTGACTCAACATTTCAACAAAGTGGTAACCCTCACACTGATGATTATAAAATCAAAGTATCCCATAATTCAGGAAAATATTGAAGATGCTCTGCACCCTGCAGTATCAAATACTCAGCTAAGATTTAACCCACTATGCAAAAACTAAACAAGCACATTTTCTCTCATTAGTATGCAAATTTTCTTTTGTGTTTATGAATGATAAAATTTTATGTATTTCATTACTTGTGTTAAAGCAAATTTCTTTTTGAATGATAATCAGTAAATGTTTATATATTTACATTATATACCTAAATACCTGCATAAAATTTTCTCAGATGAAAAGGGGTCTGAGTGTAGAAATTTTATTATCATATACAGAATGAATATAGTTATAATTAAATTAAACCCATTTTCTAGAACTAGAAAAGAAATACAAAGTTAGTCACACAGAAATATACAAACTATTAGATCTCATGAATGTGTTTGCAGTTGAATGGCTTTTTCTTTATTATATCTTTTTCTAATATCTCTTTTGGTGTACAGTGCTCTTGGCTATAATGTCTACCAGAAAAATAGTAACTTGTTCTAAAGACTTGTCTCTAGCAATGGCTATGATAGTGTTTATCCCAGAACTCTATCCTCACACTTTCAGTGGTTGGATGGCTGCCTGATAAGTATACTGGAAGTATCAAAGAGAATAAAGGCCAAAAGATTCTTAAACGAACATTCTGGTTGCTGCTTGAAAAGTAGGGGGAAAAGGTATTCTAGTATCATTGGCTATTAGCACAAAAAATAATGTTTTGAGCTTTGTGAAAGAATTTGTGAAGCTTGCAAGCCACCGAAGACACTGAAAAAAGAAACAATTTGCTAGCTTTTGAAAGTTTGTAAGTAATAGCAGCCAAATTAAAGAAAAAATAACAAACAAGGACCCACTGCAGAGGATTAATAAGCATCTTTGCAGGGTGTGATGCTGTTGGTGTTTTAAGTTGCTTGCCTTTGGGCAGAACCACTCTACTGGGGCCAACAAAGTCCTGAAGTGTGTATTTTAGGATCTCAGGGAAGAATCAGGAGCCACAGCTTAGTTAAATCCCCATGTGTTTGTCCAGGTGATGGGGGAGCATGGCTGTTTTCCTTAATGTCAAATATTAATGATATTTCTGGGTAGAAAATTCACTGTAAAATTATGGGAATATACATTTTCTTAATACAAAGCTGTCATATACATCTCTTAAAACTGAAAATAAGTTTATATAGCACTTAGATAATAGTAGATTTGCAGTATTTCTTGACATCATATCTTTAGGATGAGTTATAGCAAAAGAAAAATTGAGGCAAAAAGATCATAGTGATTATAGTCTGTTTAAAAGCATTATTTTGCTGATTGGAAAACTAAAGTTGAGACTGAGAAATACTTTACACAAACACAAAAACATGGATTCAACTTCGCCTAGAGGTTGACACTCCGAACAGAACTTAACTTTTTAATAGAAAAGACAAAATTATTTCCCCAAACAGATTGTTGGTGGTGTGTTTTGTGTGTGTATGATGTGTGTGTGTGTGCATGTGCATGTGTGCATGTGGGTATGTGTGTGTACTGTGTATGTATTGTTTGTAATTACTTTCATACAATTACTTCTGTGTATTTTATAAAACATACTTTGGAAGAAGTTTAACAAAGTTTGGATGCCAGTCAACAATATCTTTTAGGTATGAAGAAGAAGTAGACAAAAAATAAAAATTAGCAATTATGGGGCTGAAAGAACAGTGGTCATACAGTTATAAAACATGTATCTATTCAGTTATCAGGCTGATACATTTTGAGCATTATATACTCAAGAAGGCTATCTTAGACACCATTGGATTCCTGTGATCATAATAACCAGTGCAGATGCTCAAGTGCTTTGCTTTCCACTAATATATTCAACAAGATTCCCAGAAAGTAGTATCTATAATCCTGGAATTATATAAGATAATTTCTGATAGGACTTTAAAATTTTTATAGTAGTGGATGTATTTCATTATGTATGAAATTATTACTAACACATGAAACCTCTTCTTTCATGGGTAGTGTTGAATAGGAGGATATAAAAGAATACTTTAGGTGATTTACATTATAGGTAGCATTTCAGAGAAGATAAACTTAGGGAAATGATGGAAGGATGGCTAGTTCATGCAGCAGTATTCTTAGAAGCTTTTTGCACTGGGAGAATAATAATTAACAGAAGGCTGGGGAACACTTTAGAAAAAATCTGTTTGCAAATTTGGAGTTGAGTTGTGTAGTACCATGAAATAACACCTTCATTAAAAGAGCCTCGAAGCATTTGTCCTCTTAATGGCTAGAGTAGGTAACCTTTGACTCAGCCCCAGACTATCAGAGAGGTAAACAAAGCCCAAATGTCCATTGTATTGAGTTGATGAGAGTTGTCACAGCAACAGAGTTAAAGTCTATTCCCTAATTACAATTGTGATTAAAATGTGTATGTTCTAAAACCATAAATGTACACATAGGATAGGTGAGAAAATTATGGTATCACTAAGTTATTTAATTACCATTTTACTATCAAACTATTGTACAGTTGTTATCTTATTCATCTTCCTAAAAGTCTTGGAAAAGTGGGCAGATGTATTTAGTGCTTTTAAGAGCTTGATGGGGCCAGGAAATAGCAACCAAGAACATCACTAACTTCAGGAAACATCACTAACACAGAGGAAGGAAATCAATCCTCTGATTGGCTTGCATACTCTAATTGGTGTCTGCTGTCACATATATCAGGGTGGAGGAGTAACCAAAGCAATGTATGAAGGGTAACAACAAATGTCCCATGAATTCAGGTAGGTCTTTTGGAGTGCACTATGAGTATTAATGAAGGGGATATTAATGGCTGTCGTACAGTGATTCATACAATTGTAGGTGCTGTAATTATTACGTACCTCGAAGCATTGAGGCAATGGAATGATTAGTGTTAACTGACAACTTGGAAGAACCTAGAATCTCCAAGGAGGTAAGCTCCAGGGAGAACCCCAGAAGGACTAGATCAATGCTAACCTCTGAGGTCATCGTGAGGGATTCTCTTGATTGTTTTCATTGCCATGTGATGAACTATCTTACTTCTAGGTAGGATCCTTTTCTGAGCAAGGGATCCAGGAGTGGATAAAATTGAAAAAGAAAGCTAAACACTAGCAAGAATGCCATAGTCTCCCTCTCTGCTTTCTGATGTGGATTTGACATGAGGAGCTGCTTCAAGGCACTGCCATGCTGACTTCCCCACCACGGCAGACTGTGCCTTGAACAGGAACCCTTTGTCTCTGAGCTTGTTTTCACCAGAAGAGTTTTTCTTGACAAGGTAGCAGAGAGTGCTAATAAGCATTTGTCTTTGAGATTCAAGCTTCTATAATGGTGCATAGATGATGAAAACAGAGTGTATGATTCTAATGGAGTTATTATTTCACTGAGATAAATATGATCTTCAAAAATACATACACTCTCCCTTTTGTTGTGAACCCCTCTACAGCTTTTTAGCATTACCTTTGTAAGATGTTCCTGAATTCATGCTGACTACTGAATACCTACAATGAAAATTTATCTGGCACCTTATTAGGGAGAGTTATATACCATGGTATTTAATTGCTTTACCTGAAGATTGCATTGTCTTGCATCCACCGGAAGATATTAAAAGAAATTGCAAACAAACAGATTAATTTGCTTTATGAAGTAAAATTTTCCTTTCCTCTAACTGCACTGTAATCACTTCTTTTATTTATGAATAATTTAAATAAAATTCATGACTGCTTACTTTTATTAACCTTTGTTGCTGATTTTCTTTGGAGAATAATTTCATACTTCAGGAAACAAATAACATTTGAATTAAAAAGTGTGTTTCGATAAAGATTTTGATCTTATGTCTATCTCACTTAGCTTCATTTCCTCCCTTTGGAGAGTCAAGCTATTTTCATTATTCTTGAATGCAGAGCCCCCAACCGTAATGTTCACTGCTGTTGCTCCCTATCACGTCTGACCCACAGTCATAATTGTTACCAATTGGCCCGCTGAATTCCTTCGCTCTATTTGTATAGGAACTGTGAGGAAGCAAGGACAATTAAGGTCTTCCATTGTCAACAGTCCCGGGTCTTTCATGTCTGAAGTTTAGGGGTTGCTCTGAAAGTATGGAGTCTAAGAGATTGTAACTCTGAGATCTAGACAACTGTTGTTTCAGTCTTTAGAAGCTAGAGACTCTATGACTTTTAGGCATTTAGATTGGAGGCTTATAGATTTGGAATTGGTTAGCTATTTTTTTCTTTTATTGAAAATATATTATTTTCATACTATTGTAATGACTTCCAGAAGCAGTGAACTTCAGCAGGAGGCAGCACCAAGCAACAGATGGTAGTGTTACAGATATCATATAAGACTGAGGTACAAGGATCCTTGGAAGCACAGATGAGGGTCTCATGACTCACTCAAAGACTAAGCTTAATGGCTTGATGATGTAACCATAAATAGTGTAATAACCACATGAGACCTTCATGCTGATATCAGATTCTTTACATCAGCTACAAACTTTCACAAAAGTGAAAGACCATGTTTGTACCAATTACAAACCTTCTTCTGGCCGGGCAGTGGTGGCGCACGACTTTAATCCCAGCACTTGGGAGGCAGAGACAGGAGGATTTCTGAGTTCGAGGCCAGCCTGGTCTACAGAGTGAGTTCCAGGACAGCCAGGGCTATACAGAGAAACCCTGTCTCGAAAAACAAAAACAAACAAACAAACAAAAAAACCAAACCTTCTTCTGGACCATGAGAGGTGGCCTTACCTTTGCTTTGGCCTAGATAAAATTGACTTCACCATCTTCTAGAGCTCACAAAGGCTTAACTTGCTAAGAGTACTGTGTCATAGGGCTGTGTATTTGGAGTGCAGTGTATCTTCAGCTATGGTTGTAAATGGTTCTCTGCAGCTCCTGAGTGGTTGTTCTGTCCAAAATAGCCAGTTACCATGAGGTCAACAGGATTGGTTGCTAAGGAATGAAATAATGTTGGCACTCAACATCTTAGCTGTTCCAGGAAAAGCAGAAATTTAAAAGGGCTCTTACAATACAAATACTTGTCACCAAAAGTCATTTAAAAGTATTTCACAGCCCTCTAACAATGCTTAATGCTTGTTCCAGGGATCAGAAGGGGCTGGTTTCTAATCTTTCTCAAAACCACTCATAAATCTATCCTAGTTGAATTAAATTTCCATTTGTAATTATTACAATCTGTCACAAAGGGAGTAGAGTATAGTTCAGTGTTAGAGTATTTACCTACCATCCTCAAAACTCTGGGTTCAATTTCAGAAAAAAAAATATCCCTAGCATAAACAAAAAGCCCTTTGGATGTTTAATGATGTTACTTGGAAAAGTACCACCTACAATTAGAAAACTTAGTTTCTTCCTTGAGGTAGGTTATAGTTTTCTGACAGCTTTTTATTCATTATCACATTCCTTAATTAAGCCCTATGTATGAACTTACAACTTTCCTAAGTAATATTTTAAGATTTTTTATTTTGCTTTCATGTTTCATGAAGCAAACATCCCTTCCCCTTTCAACATAAGCCTAAGAAAGGTAAGAAATAAATATTGTTCATTAAATTGTCTGTTATGTGAACATTCCTGATGTGGAAGAAGTTGGCTGAGTTATGCTGTTATGGAAAATAGAAAAATATATCCATCAGGGTAAGAAAGGAGAAAAAATCCATGAATATTGTGATGCTGGAGTCAAGTCTTGAAAGATGAATAACAGAATCATTGAAAGAAAATATCAAGGTTGGTGGCAAGGGTTTGAGAATTGGAAGAATAAGACTGGCCTCTTAATTAGAGTTCTTATTGCTGTGATGAAACACCATGACCAAAGGCACTTGGGAAAAAAATGTTAATTTCATCTTACAACAAGTCAGGTCAGGAACTCATGCTGGGCAGGAACTGAAGGAAGAGGTCATGGTAGACTGCTGCTTACTGGCTTGCTCCTTGTGGCTTTCCCAGCCTGCTTTCTTATAGCACACAGGGCCACCAGCCCTGGGATGACACCACCCACAGTATTCTGAACCCTCTCATATCAATCATCAATCAAAACTGGGCTCCATAGACTTGCATACAGGCCAATCCTGTGGGGCTATTTTCTCAATTAAGGTTCCCTATTCTGAAAGGACTCTAGCTTATGTCAAAGTGACATAAAACCAACCAGTCCAAAAGGGCTATGGGCAGTGTGCATCTCACGTGAAAAAAAGTGGACTCATTTATAGCTGTCACTATCATGCTCAAGAACATGACCTTCGGTCCACTGGAAAGTTCGAATGGTAGATCAAGATATCTGTTCCTAGAGATTTTAGATAAGGCTCTTTTTTCCCACTTTACTTTCTGTTCCCATTTTGGATCTACTTTTCTTCTCTATCAGTATGTCCATTTACAGTAAAATGAAGTTGATGAGTATGAGTTACTGCTCTTCAGATACCATGAGGTTGTAGGGCATGCAGGCCTGGCCACTCTCCAGAGAACTGCATGGCTAAGCTTGCTGCACAGGTGAGCTGATTAAAGGGCTAGCTACTGCAGTATCTACCATCCCACCCTTTGCTGTCAAAAGCAATTAATTCGGATTACATATATTGAAAGAAGAATTTCTTTCATTTCAAACTTTGGAGCATCTCCAGAGAGGATTAGGTATGAAAATGAATGGCCTCATTTGCATAAATTAGGGAAATCTGAATAATATTTTGTATTTGGAAAAGCTTGCTCAGACTTTTCTCAATACATTGGCACCATATGGCTCATCAACTAAGTGTGACCAGAAAGAAAGAGTTCCATATGATACAGTAATCCTAGGAGCCAAAGACTCTATTGTCATGTTTCATGCGCTTTGATGCAAAACATAAAACAAGTAAATTAAAGCAATTATATTTTAGTCTCCAGTTATATGGCTGGCTAGTACACAGAATGGAACAAATTTCTTGAGCTGCAAGTACATACAGAAATGTCTACAAACACAACTTTTGCTAGACAGAGATACATATGGAGGACAAACTGAGAATAACAAGGTCAAATTACAAGTTTAGAGATTTGAATAGTACAAAAAAAAAAAAAAAAAAAAAAACAACCAAACAACCAAACAACCAACCAAACAAAAAACCCAAGTACTTTTTTCAAGGCATTTTTATCCCTTAGACATTTTGGCTGCATCCTTTAGCCAGAAACTAAAAGCACACTTACAAAGTTCACTTGAACTGTCTGCTGTATCTTAGTCATATTACAGAGTACAGGTAGAAAATAGGCTTACCATAAGTAAATCTACGGTTTAATGAGTTTTGTCTTTTCTAGAAGACAGATCACAGGTGCCTTTCACAGTTTTGACCAGGAATCAATGACAGAGATGAAGTCATCTCAAAGTTTCTTCCACAATGAACTGCCCATCAGAAGGAATGACCTGTTTGCAGTATATCCAAATAATTCTAGGTTTACAAAGTAGCTCTGGTCTGTGAAGATGCTGGTAGCAAAAACATAAGGATTTGAGTTCAGATCCCAGTCACCCATGAAAAAGCCACGTGGGGCCACATGCCTGTAACATTAGTGGTAGGGGACAGGGCAGAGAGTGGGAAGAGGCATGAGGTAGGCAGATACTGCATTGGATAACGATGTCTACTGGTGCTTTACTGGAAGTCTGGGATATGCCTTTCTGAACTCACTCACAAGTTTCACTGTGGCCTTTTCTGGCTGCAGAGGGCTGGGATATTAATGAAATGTAAGTGCAATTAGTAGAAGACAAGATTTTGAAACATCACTGGCTGGCAGCTGTGATGTGAGAACAGACACTTTAGAGGTGGAACTCAGGCTGACGTGAGACCTGAAGGTTCTGCGGGCTAAAGGAGAAAGGACATGGTTCATTTTTAAATTATGTCTAGAATCTCCCTAGCTTTGTCTGTCATCATGCTGGGTCACATGGACAGATCTGCAAGAGGCTTATATAAGAGAAGAGATTATTGTTAAATAAGTGCAAATGAAAATAGAGAAATGGAGCTAGCACATCAGATGATTTTACTTTGGTTTGGGCCATATGGGGCTCATGTCAATCAAGGATGGTCATGTTGAAACGTATCATAGTCCTTTAGAAACTTGCAATCAAGATGATTCAATTTAGCAAACACAGTTTAAAAGCATAGCTGTGTATTATTTTCATATAGGCAGATATGCATGCAAACCGAAAATGTATCTGATATTTTATATTTAAGTTAGCTCAGTTAGCTAGCATACTTGATTAATTCCCATTGCCAAGACATTTTAATCAAATGGATGATTTTCTTTAGAAAAATGTCTACTTACTACACTTTCTGGTAAGTGACAGTAACATTCCCACATGGCTTCTGCTTTCTGTCTATGTATCTGCAATAACTTCTCCCTCTCAAACGTTTCTCTTTGCCCTTCCTATGGCAAGCATCTGTTTGGGTTCTCATCTTTTCCATGTATGTTCAGTATACTCTGTGTCCCTTGTTGAATCTTGTCCTCTTCATTGGTCAGATTTCTCATTGGCCCAGTTAAGCACAGCATTAGATTTTCCCAAGGAGCAAAGACCTTGGGAGAAGAATGTGGCCTACTTCTATTTTCCTTTGACATTTTAAACCATTCTGTTTCCAGCCCCATGATAAAACTCCTGGTCTCCTGAGACCCATTCCTTCTGGCTATTTAGGACTCAGCCCTTCATTGGCCAGACAACTGAGAATCTTGTTTTGAGCCTTGCCCCAGGTCGATAGATATTTTGAAAATGCACATTTCCCTCCACTCTGTGGAGAATATTTGCCAATGGCTCAACCAAATTTTTTCTTTTTTGAGTACCCAGAATTCATGTGATTCTGGTTGCCTATTCTCTTGGTTTTACTCTTTTACATCAGCTCCAAACACTCTATCTACCTTTTAGGCTCACAGTGCTCACAGCTCACATTTTCTCTGCATAACTGACAGATACAAAGCTCCTTTCTCCAATAAGCTATGTGTCATTTCCACGGTAACCTTCTTAAGCTCAAACCCAGGAAATGTTGCATGTTGATCAGATTAATTTGGTCAATAGATTCCACTTTTATAGTATTTATTTTGGTTATCAAAAATCCTGAATTGCCTTTGTGTCTAGACTATTAGAGAACATAACCAAAAGTAGTATTTTGATAGTATGTTATAAGGAGCTATAGGCATATTATTTAACTTTATTTTGAAAGCTATATAAGGGAAAGACTAAATGTATGGGGCTTTAAACTTTTTAAAATTTATGTTTGTTTTATTTTGTTTTTAGAGTTCATTAGAATAATCTCAATAATTTTCTAAAATTCTGCAATGGTTCCTCTGTGCTAAGGAATTGTGGGTCACCTGAGACAGCAGAATTAGCAAGAGGATACAGATAATAGCACAGCAAGAATATACAGAGTTCAGATCTGCAGGAAATCATTTAAGGCTAGAAGCCCCAAAGTAAAAAATTTAATATTTCTTTTCAGCACAGCCTTTTATCTGACCTCATTAAAATGTCTCAGAATTGTTTATTCAACATACCATTTAATCAAAACCTTCTGCTAGCTCTTCCCAGGATTCATTTGTGATCCATATGCACAAACATTCTGGAGGACTATAATGAAGAGAAATGTAGAGAATTATCACAGCTTTCTTTTCTCTTTTGAATAGTAAATATTTTATTAATTCTTCTCCATTTCTTGAAATTGGTTTATTTTTGAGTCATGTATTACTTTGCTTTAGATAAAAGGCATTGTACATGTCTAAGAAATGAAAAGATGAGAAGGGGGTTCAGAGTTATGTGTCTTAATATTGCTCCTTACTTCTTCCATCCAAGCATCCAATCTGGGAAAAAGTAACCACATCTATCATCTTTATAAGACAACAGTTTGCTCTGCTATGTTATAAAAAAAATAGCCAGCAGTTCTGCATTCTAAAAAGAAGGTTTGATATGATCGTATTTATTTTAGACTCAATAAATAATGCAAAAGATCAAGTAAGGTCATTTGGAATATGGTGCCTTCATTTCACAGACGAGTCAACCAAAGCGGAGAGGCTCGAACAGTAATTACTGTATGATGGCTTTTTGTGTGGGCTTCATTTCTTTCTCTGATTCACTCTCTCAATATTAATTGTCTCAATGTTAGGAAATATATTTATAGTGTGGATTATTGGGGCTACACTTTGAGATCTATCCCAATTATGTCAAGAACTACAAACCAAATTATCATTAACTTCATGTTTATTGCTGTTCTTTGTCTTCAAAAATTAAGAGAAAACTCAAGAACTGGGTTTGTTGTGATTATACCTGTGGAGAGAAAGGAGTGTGGTATTTTCTCCCCCTTCTGCTCCTCTATAATGAAGAGGTGAACTCTCATCCCACCCACTTTGAATATTGTTGGACCTTTCCGAGTTTTGAAACAATACATCAAAATGCAAATGATGCTGTGTTGACTTCTGAATCTCAGTTTTAAGAAACCATGCCATCCTGTTTTGCTCACTGAACACTTGCTCTTGAAGCCTTCATCTCGTGTGTGTTAGCATCCCACATCTCATGAGAATGCCACACAGGCAGACCACCTGGGGCCTTAGCCAAAGTCCCCAGCCAAGTCTGACTTGTTACTCTTCCAAAGCTATCCTCCACTGCTTCATAGCAGCATCCAAAGAAATCTTACAGCAGAAACATCCATCCAAGATTCCTGAAATCTCTGACCTTACATACTTTGAGACAAAGTAAGCTCAGTGATTTTCCTATAAGCAACTAAATTCGGGAGAGATTTATTTATAGTAATAGATCTATAAATTATTTTCCATAGCCTTCCTCCCAGAATAGTCTTAAATTAATACTGGTCAGAAATGAGATTTGAAAGTAATATGGGAAATATATATTCCTTTCTCTGAAAACTGGCAAAGGATGTCATGCGTGATTCATGTCCATTGTTGCTGATCCAGTGTTGGATGGAGCAGTCCTTAAGCTACAGTGAAAACTCTCATTGATTCTCTTTTTTTAGATTTTTTTTCCTGATCTGAACTATAGAGCCTGCAAGTCAGGCAAGTTCAGAGGCAGCAGTTTCTCCAGCACACAGGACATGGACTCTAGATTTCAGGTGCTGAACAATGTATGATGCTGTTTCTTCACGGGGTTCTATTTTTGTTTAACTCTGGATTGCCACTCATACTGGTGGATTCCAGTTTGTCTTTGGTGTGGTACATTCACTTTTTTCCCCCGAGATTTCAGCCAGGTGACCAGTTTCCAAAGAGCTGAAGTTATAGTCTAAAACATTTTAATTTATATCACACATGGTGACCCCATCTGTGAGAAATCCTGACTGATGCTCATTGGAACAGTGGTGTGCAACACATGTTGGGCTTAGCCATTGAGTAGTTTTGATTTAATTTCAATTAGGGTAACTGTGTGTTCCTATAAAGACCACTCAACTCAGGAATCTGCGGAGCCTCCAATTGCTACAATACAGTTGCGATGCCTGCAATTTGGGAAACCAGATTGAACTTTGAACTTTGAAACGGTCATGGAAGATGTGTGAATTCTGCAAAAGCACCTAGCACTAGACTTAGTTTGAGTGAAGTGGCTTCTTGGCAAGGACATGTATTCATGATTTTATGAGTAAGATGCTGAAAACTTTTAAGTTCAGCTTTGTTTCTTCAGCAAATCTTAAGCCATTAATCCATTCATCTTTTCCACTCATCTAGCCAACATTTATTTAGTTCTTATTGTGTGGCTGATAACAAGAACCATTGCTCGGATTTGAAGTATTAAAAAACACATATGGTAATAAATATTGCAAAAAGGATTCCCAATAGTGAATAAACTGAAGTTGCAAATGCTTGTAAGAATTACTAATTCAACCATCGTTAATGACAGGCATAATAATAACTATCTTTACTGCGAACATGGTTTATACTTAATTACTTTGGGATGCAGAGGAATGTCAAAGTTACCCATATGTTCATCAGGTAATTTTTAAGAACTGGGCAAAGCAGTGTGAAATATGTTCTTTGTGCTGGGAGTATTGTAGTTTGTAGAAAAGCTATTCTTTGTAGAAGATACCCAGTCTCTGTAGCTCTGTGAATGGTCAGGAAAATAAGAAATTCCACTACATAGTAGCCTAAGTAACCATTTTAATTTCTAAGTAGTTACAAAATAGTCACAATGCAAGATAGTTGGGGAGAAGTTGTTACTTTGTGTCCAAACTAGAAGACATAACTTTTTTTCTATTTTTTATTTTCTATTTTTATTTATTTATTTATTTATTTATTTATTTATTTATTTATTTTCTGAAACAGGGTTTTTCTGTGTAGCCCCGGCTGTCCTGGAACTCACTTTGTAGACCAGACTGGCCTCGAACTCAGAAATCCGCCTGCCTCTGCCTCCCAAGTGCTGGGATTAAAGGCGTGCGTCACCACTGCCTGGCTTGGAAGACCTAACTTAACATGAGAGTGTCATCCAGTTGTAGGGCTCACATGAATAGTGAAGACTTCATGAATATATTGTGAGTAGCAGAAGATCTGGTGCCCTAGAAAGCTCTGCATTTCCATGAGCCAACTTGCTCCAAATCGGCAGGTAGAGCTGATACAGCAAGCAGTGCTCAGCTTATGCATGCTTGCTGGAGTAGAGTAAGGGAGCAAATGGGAAAAGATCAGGGCTTCTGAAAAGAACATGGACCCTTCAAAAATAGGACACAGGAATGGGAAGAAGGCTGCTTGATTAATATGAACCAACAGTGCGCTGTTTTTCTCTTGGGAAGGAGATTTTAAATACACTTTGCATAAGCCTCTTCCACTGAGACTCTTTCTTTATCCTGAACTTTGGTAGCATGGCTTCCATTCAAAGGGCTAGCAGTGACAGGGGCAGCCATGCTAACACCTTTGAACACAGAGTCTCCTTCCAGTGTCTGCCTTCCACAGGTGCCTCCTTATTACTGAGAGAACTGAAATGCAGGGTGAGGGATGATGCTGACAGTGTAACTTTAATTCTTTACCTTTGATTTGCACATCAACCTTTTGAAATATACACTTCAATATACTTCATTTGCACTGCCTCTCCACTAAAATTACCCTTGATTAATCCCTGCTGGTTCCTAAACTGCTAAAGCCTCCGGTTTTCTCTCCATCCTCTTCTCTGCATTACCTGACATCTCACACCTCACTTCTTTTCTTTGTACTATCTCCATTGACTCCTGCCTCACCTCATACATCTCTCCTGCTTTTGCTTCTGTTTCTCTAATTTCATTTTTTCTTTCTTTCTTTCTCTCTCTCTCTCTCTCTCTCTTTTTCTTTCTTTCTTTTTTTTTGTCAAAATGGAGACATTCTCTCTCAGATTGCCACTGAAGTCTTTGTGTCCCACTTAGTGCTTGAAGCATCTGAATGTGCTAACATTTTAAAAGGCATTCTTTCTGCATTTTATTAACATATCTAGGATTATGATGTTTCTGATGACTTTACATATATAACATATATACATGTGTATATGTGTGTGTGCACATGTGCATGCACACATATACACAAACATATTGTCTTTCAATAAATATAGATATAGATGATATAGAGATAGAGATATAAACATGCTAGTGGAAAATGACTCTAGCTCCCAATATGGGTTTGTTAGAGCCAACATTTTTTTCTTATGATTGGCTTAAGCAGGAATTCATAATTTAATTGTGAGAAATAGAAAGGCAGCTTGTAGGGTACTTCCAGGTAAAATTAGGAAGTGTGTTGGTTTCCTGGAATTGCTGTTATAAACTAAGCAGCTTCCACAACAGGAAGGCCCCGGGTATGTTAAGTATTAGCACTGTTGGTTTCTTCTGAGAACTATAATTTCTCTTCTTCGTTTTGAAAAAGAGATCTTCCTACTCATGTAGCTCACAAGATGCCTTATCTTGAGAGCTATATACATTGAAATTTCTCCTTTTTATAAGGGGACACTTGTGTCCTCCATTTACCATGATTATTTCCTTTGTCTGTATGCTTGAGCATGACATGTGTGTGAGTGACAACACAGGAGGTATATTTGTGCCAAAGCAAGTATGTGGCATTCAGAGGAAAAGCTCTAGTGTCAATCCTTGCCTTCCACCTTTCTCTTCTTTTATTATCTACCTATCATCTATCAATCTATCAATCTATCAATCTATCTATCTATCTATCTATCTATCTACTATTGATTGCCACTGTATGCACAATAATAGCTAGCTTGTAACCTTCCAACAATTCTCTTGTCCCCACCTCTGAACTTGCAAAGATAGTGCTAGGATTATAGATATTAGTTACCAAGTTCAACTTTACACAGCTTCTGAGAATCTGGACTCATGCTTACATTTATTCAACAAGATCTTAACCTGCTAACCTATACCTTTAGCCCTTGATTACTTCTGTAAATATCCCAAGTGAGGTACTGGGACTAGGCTAAAAATTTAGAAGGTCACCATTCAATCATTAGGGAACATGCAATTTTTAAAATGTTGGTATTACCTGGAGCAACAGGAGTCATCTAGGAACCATGAAGAGACATTGCAAATATCCAGGTCTATATGGTCAAAAATGATAGAACAGTAAGAAAACTACCCAGGTCTATATGTCAAAAATGATAAAGCAGTAAGGAAACATGAACTACTTAACTCCAAATATTATTTTAGGGAAACAAATTTACCTATGACTGGTATTCCATTTGGATAGGAGCATTATGACTTTGAAGGCAGGCAAACCGGTTATGTGCAGCACTCCTAGTAAGAGCTAGAAGTAGGCTAGTGAAAGATGGGCATAGTCAAGAGTGAAAACCTTCTTGCAGGGAGATAGATGATAGCCAGAACTCTGTGTAGGATAGTCTCAATCTTCCTGGTGATTGAACAGTCGATTCTCATAGCTATGGGCAATTCAAGAAGTGTTTCAAAAGAAACAGCCAGCTTCTCCTAATTATTTTATAGCTACAAGGTACTTTGGAGTTAACTTTCCCTTCTTCCCAGTGGTACAATTCTAGATATTACCTGTCAGTCTAAAAATAGGCCGTTATACAGGTGCTTTAAATCAGTGTTCTCAGGTAGTGCTAGGTCTATGAGCAGTTTCTATATCTTAAGAAAATCAAAGTTAAGGAAAAGCTATGTGAAAAAATAACAAATTTTTTATAAAAACTAACACTGAAGAGCTTTTCCAAGACTTTAATACTCCGATACATAATACAAATTGATAACAGAAGTGTAGCAGGCAGCATTTGCAAAAATCTTAATTTATGATGTAATAAATAACTATTATTTCTCCAAGACCATCCTTTTGTGGAACACACCAGGGACATTCTGTTTTAAACAATTCCACTCTGGGCCTTATTTCCTTTCCCCCTGATACAACCCACCTCAGCTATTCAGTCACCTTGATATAAAGACCCCATTACAGAGGAGATGCTCAATTCCCCTAGAGACCTGTGAGCTTTTGTGCGGTGATATTGGCATCCCCATTAGAAACAGTGAGGGAGGAGGAGATGAGGTACACTGTTCTATGAATGGAGCTATTCCCAGAAGACAGAAAGGAGAAAAGGAAATCTATGAACTTGCTCCATCTCAAGGTGAACAGCCAAATACTCAGCTAGACCTATGGGGTATGGCAAACCAGTGCTTGTAGCTGAACTCACCATTAAAAAAATGGCACTTTATTATAGACACACAGGAAGGGAATCATCAGGTGAGAAAATGCAGTGGCAACTTCCCCAGAGAGTCGGATTTTTCCTATATTTCCTCATATATAGCTTGTTTCTTATTTCATGTCCCCAGGTATTGGTAGAGTCAGCTTTCAGGAGTTAATGTATTTGCCCACATCTGAGAACTTCCATGCTTACACCACAGAAAGCATTGAGTGGGAGTTTTGAAACACATGCTTACCTTAGTTCTAATCTCTGAGCCTTATGTTACTTATCTAAAAATAAAGATAATTATTTTAAGGGATAATACATTCCCTAAAAACAGCCTCATAAGACCTAGGGCTGAACATGAAAGGCATGTCCAAAAAGTGTTATAATAAATGATAAAAGTTAAACAATATTAAATGAATCATATAGAGTCTTTATAAATATGTACCTTCATTTTCATGTTGTTTCTACTTCAGGCTTTGCCCCTCTCAACAACTTTGAGCTACATCCCAGCCCAACATTGACAGAAGTCAATGAGGCAGAAGTAATGGCATATTCCAATAAAGAAGATTGACTGGAAAGAGTGAATGAAGATGGATTTGGGATTTGGGATTTCAAGGATTTGGGATTTTTTGTTTTGGACAGACATAGGAAGCAATGTGCAATGGGTAATTTTATGTGTTAATACAAGCGGGTCTCAAGATTCCCAGATGAAACACTTTGAGTGTTTCTGGGTAGATTTTCTAGAGAAGATTAATATTTGCCTCTGTGGATTTAGCAAGGTAGGTGGCTTCCCCCTGTGTGGTGTGATTCTCCTGTTCAACTTCATCTTTAAGTAGAACAAAAGACAGAAGCAAGAGAAACTAATGTCTTTGTAACCTACCTGCTGAGTGGGGACATCTGTTTATCCACTCTCATCTTCCACTGAGACACCCTCATTGGTTCTAAGGCCTGAGTTGTTACATGACTGACATGCTTAAGCCTTCCTACCTTCATGATGACACTATTTTATTTGTGATAAATTTCTTTCTTTCTATGGAGTATTCTATCAAGTAGATGTTGGTTTAATTCATTGCATACTACAGTGGTTGCTTTGCAAGCAACCTTAGGTTGTATGTTTGTATGAAAATTTGGCATAGCCTTCATGTTCAGTAGCTTGTGGGGCAATTTAGTGATGGATTAATTTTCTGATCATATAGGTATTTACTACTGATATATCCTGGTTGACATAAATAACTAAAATACTGGTGTGTCCATTAGAATGAAATTGAGTTAAAGTCGTACACATAAGCTGATAAATTTTGTATAGAGATTGGGGAATTAAAATACCTATTTATCATTTTAAATGAATTCACTCTAAAATAAACATTCCCACAAATTGTACATCTCAGATAGCTTTTAGGAAGACAATTGTCTTCCACTCACATGAATTACATCTTCATGATAGTAGGGAAATAAAACTTAAATTATTTTAGAATTTCCAGACTTCTGAATGGACATTGAACATCAAATTTTCATATCTGCATTTCATAAACCTGTATAGTCTCACAGTATTCTTCTTCGAGGAATTTCTCCCTCCATTCCTCTGTGACACGTTCTCCAACCTTCTTTATGGCTACAACCCTTTGATAGAGTTTCTTATGTAGTGATGACCCTCAGCCATAAAATTATTTCATTGTTACTCATAACTCTAATTCTTCTGTGGTTATGAACCATAATGTAAATATCTGTGTTTTCCAATAGTCTTAGGTGACTCCTGTAAATGGGTCATTCAATCCCCAAAGGGGTCGTGACTCCCAGGTAGAGAGCCGATGCTCTATGAAAATATGATCTTACAAAGTAGAAGTGCATTTCTGTCACAGAGGCTTGGTTCAGCATGATTGATTCCTGAGCCCTTAAAACTCTTATCCTTATGTCTCAGTGATAGTGTCACATATGGATATCCATCTCCTATTCTAAAAGGGCTCTAAGTGCTTAATACTTAAATTATTTCAGAATTCCCTGTATGCCACTTAAACACACCACCTATATCACCAAGTTGCAGTTAAATCTAGGTTGCTGTGTTGTTTACTTTTTACTCCCAGTTCAACATAACCTAGAATTGCTTTGGAAGAGTCTTAATTGGGGAATTTTAGGTCAGGTTGGCCTGTGGGTATATCTGTGGAGGGTTGTCTTGATTGTTAATAGATATAGCAAGACATGTCCATCCCCTGATAATGGTGCAAAGGGCTCCTGAAAGGTATAAGAGAGGGTAAACTTATTTGGAAACAATCAAGCAGAGATCCATGCATTTACATGCATATTATTTTCTCTTTGCTCTCAACTATAGACATGATGCGTTAAGGGCCTATCTTAATTTCCCCACAATAATAGACTATAACCTAGAGTTGTAAGCTAACTAAACCCACTTTCTTCATCAAGTTGTTTTTTTTGTCCAAGTCTTTTATCATAGCAACTGAAATGAAACAAGAATGACCATATCACAAAATGCCCCTGTTTCTGTGTGAATCCATGTTAAGGCTGTATCTGGGAAAGTGGTGGTGCCTGCCTCATTGAAGGCAGGACAGGGGAAGAGAAAGGGCTTGGGATGAGGACTTATGTTAGGAAGAGGACTGACCTTTCAGGGCAAGTGTGTTCAGCTAAACACATGCAAAGCATGAAGCCAGTAAGGAGAGATTGTCCAGGCTTGACTACATGCCAGGGCCTTTGGGAATTGTGTTAGTTTCAGAACTTATTTATTTTTTAAGGTAAGCAATTAAAAAAATAAAAACAAAACCCCAATAAATTCTTGCTTCCCAAGGGGCTACTGTGAAAATTAAATCAATGAACTTACAGAAAGCACTTAACACAGTGATTGATACCTAATAATCTCCCAATAAGTAATGAGTGTTATTAGTTTAGTTGGTAAATGGGAGGTCACAATGAACTGCTCCCGGAGCTCAGAAATAAATTATCTTCCCTGAGAGAAACTAGGAAAAATCAACACATTAAAAAAACTAAGATTAACCATCTGTGGAATTAAACACTCCTATGATGGCTGCCTTCTGTGAGACTGTGGAGTCTTGGGAAACACCCCAGTCTAATCAAGCTGGCTGAAGCATCATATTACAAAGGCCCAGCTGGATTGTGATTGATGGAATAAAAGTCTGCAGCCCAATCAATTATATTAGCATAACAGAAGAAATAAATGGACTCTAGAAAAAGAAAGGGTCAAACATGGAGAGCCTGCTGTTCTTCATTCAGTGTTATGGGAGGGGAGAGAAAATGAAGATGGACAGAGGCTAGAGATGAGGAGAAATGGGATGGAAAGGTAGGGAGATAGGAAAACACAGAAGGTAAAAGAAAGGTAATGGGAGATAGAGACACACAGAAGAAGTGAGAAACATGGAAACAGGGGTTGCCAGAATGTTAGGCGAACAGAGCTAAGATGCTCTAACTGGTTCTTCTGAAGGCTGCCGTGCCTTATTCTCCTTTCTGCCAAGCAGTTTCTGATTGCTATCTCACCTTGGAAGTCAAGGGCCATTCCAATGGCTGTTCTTTAACATGTGCCACTCAGCTGCCAAACGCCAAATTTATAGCAGACCTCTACCCTGGGAGGAGTGAAATTCCCAGGGAAGGCTTGGGCTCCTCCCTTCTGGCTCCAGAATGGAGCTGGCTACATATACAAGAGTTTAGAAGAACAGCTAGTCACTGCTGGTCAGGGTGTTCAGATTCTTTTGTAAATATTCTACACAGGAAACCTAGAAACACATTAACACATTTCTTTTTCTACAATGCCAGGCTTTGAAAAACAGGAAACTCACAAACTGCTTTTTTTTTTTCTGCTATTTACCAAGTATTCCCATAGCTGCCTGTTGGCAAGCACTGGTATTTTACTCCAATCTTAAATAGGGATATTAACTTAGGCCACATATATACCACAGAAATTGTATCCTCACTTGTGTGTGTATATATATAATATATATATATATATATATATATATATATATATATTATATATATATATGTACATATATATGTACACACATATTATATATATATATATTATATATATATATTACATATATATATATAATGAAATTTTTTTATATTCCACAGAATGGCTGAGAAGGGGTTAAAGAAGCAGTGCCAAAGTTCAAGGAATTCAAAGAGGCAGAAAGTTGGATACAGTTGGATACAGATGCAAGGAGAGTCACTGCAGGTGGCTAAATAATATATGAAGGAATCAGTTGGAGAGCTGCTGGAAGCCCAGAGCTGACCTGCAAGGTCTCAGCATTAAGCACAAGCTTCCAAGATATATAAGGTAGAAGACAGTGGAGGCGAGGCACAATTTTGAGTCCAGACAGACTCATGGATAGATGGAAAAACAGAAGCCATTTGAATGCCACATTAAGAAAGGGAGACATGGTTCCAACAAGATGGCTTGGTAAGTAACAGTACATACTGTCTGAATTAATTAATCAATTAATTATTAATTATGCTAAACCTATATAGTAAGAGTGGACACTCTCAAAAGTAATCCTTTGATCTCCACACATGCTGGCATATGTACATGCACATGTGCAAGTACGCACATGAACACACAATAAATAAATAAATAATTAATTAAATACAAGTATAATCAATTGCCTCTTTAAAATCCCACTGGTCTGAAGTCACAGTGTGCTTGGGAGTTTTCTGCCTGGTGATCTCCTGACACATGTGTTAGACACCAGATGATTAGACATTAGACATATGATTAGGCCATTGCCAGCAGGGTGGTGGCTGTTTTTTATTTTATGGGGTCAGGTGAAGGTGTTTCGCACCCTATCAGTCTGTTCCTCTAATTTCTCAGACATAATTTTTAATAAGGTTTCAACATGCTCATCTACATCCAAGGAGGGGTTGTAAGTAGTACTTTTCTATCTGTAGGGATGATAGTTTTTCAATTTGTGATTTATGGTTGGCTATAGACAAGGTATCAGAGTCTACATGCATAATCAGGATTCATAATCATCTTGTCCCTTTATTTGCACTCAAAATGAAGTCACCCATGGCCGGATATAGTCATTTTTTACACATATATTTATGTATGTACTTCTATGAATGTCCATTTTCTACCCATTTAGTACAGAAAGCACTGGCTTATTTGGGAAATGCATGAGAGATAAATTTACTTTTCTAGAGGGTTCAGTTCCAAACTCTTTAAATGTTTGTATACAAATCCTGAATAATCGATGCTGGTCTCCAGCCACCAGCGCAGTAGGAGTTCTGTGAAGGCCCATGACCGGTTTTAACTTTATGATTACAGACAAATCATTGGTGACTCTGGGAAAGGGATTGGGAGTTTATTTTGTCACATGGTACTCCATGGGTCAAGGTATGAAGCAAGATGATGGCATATTTTCTGTGCCTAATGTGACTCAGTAAAGTGAGAAAATGCATTGGCCCTGCATCTACATAAGGGGAAAAGATCACCATTTATTTGAAACCTTTCAGTGTTCTACATGCCTCTGTCTCATTATATAGAGCCTACTTAATTTATATCTTCAAGATAGATGCTCTTCAGCTTCTTCTGCAATTATAGTATAATAAATAAAATACAGGGTTGGGTTTGGGTTTTGGTTCTTGGCTCTGATTTCTAAAATGTTTTAGGGGTTCCTGGGTGATGATTATCTTGTGTATGCAAATAAACTGACCCACAGCTACGGTCCTAGGTATGGGGTCCTAGAGAAGGTCAGGCTTTTAGCTCTGCATGTAGCTCTCTGCTGATGAAAAACTGGTGTGTTCCAGATAAGTCAGGGAACTCTACCAAGTATGTCTTCTGTTTGGTTCTTGCTGAACTATTCCTTATAGCAAGCATAAACACAAGGTCATGATGGGTCTAATAAATTGGGTAACTGGAGGAAGGAGCAGTAGGAACCATTGAGTTAGATTGAGCCGGATGTACAAGTAGGCCCTGGGATTTGTGACTTGTTCCTGTCAGGTGATTTGAGATGAAGCCCTTCATTTATGAAGCCTCAATAGTCGTTATCAAAATTGGATGGTTGTATAATTGTTTGGAATTAGAGGCATAGAAGACTATAATAAATAAGAAAAATTAAAGCAGGCAAATGTTCGAGAAGTCCTATAACAGATCAAGTTGATGCTAACCAAGAAAACTAATCTAGACACAGAGGCTGGGCCACTGCTCACTGGGAACAAGCTCTGTGACTTTCTCCAAAATCCCTTCTCCCATCAGAGGTATTAAACAGCAGTTCAATTGAACGTCAGTATTGAACATCAGTCCATGGAGTGCTCTGTCTGTCCATTTCAAAAAGCAGCAGGAATGTCAGGCCACTGAGCACCAACATAGGATTTGTATAAATTCTAAACCTAAAATTTTGGAGGGAAGATATACATTTTAGTCATTTGTATTTATGAGAAAATTTTTATATGTACTGAAAAATTGAACTTTCTCCCAACACACACACAGACACACAGACACACACAGACACACACACAGACACAGACACACACACACACACACACACACACACATAGACACACAGACACACACACACACACACACACACACACACCCCTGCAATAAGAGAAGGACTAAACTCGAGATGGGTCAAATATTTGGATTATTTGAAAACAGCAGGGACTTTTTTACTAAAAAAAATTCTATCACATATTTTCAAAATCACCATTTTTCCCCTCAGATTTAAGCATTTTTTCCTTTGTGTAAATCGTTGCCATTGGGCCTATGTGGGAAGCTTCTTGACAGATAGCTGATTCTGGCACAAGTTAACAAGCAGACATATTACAATTAAAATAAACACTTGAGGAATTTCCTCTCCTGGAGGGCTTGAAGATTAAAGGTTTAAAAATGCTTCTTCTTAAAATAAGAAGATGAAGTAACTTTATCTCTTGATTTATAACTATCAAGCGTCAAGCATGCACTGACTACTTGCAACACAGGGGGCACCACTTCCAGTAGGCAGAGGGCTAAGTGAGGGGTAATTCCTAAGCTAAACAAATTTTCTGTCTATTTTATGCCAATGGAAGATGCCCTGTGAGAGAATGTACAAAGCAATAAATTGTAAATTTCTATATCAGTTGGGGTCCATTAGAACAAATAAAAACCACTCTAGTTATTTTAACACTCAGAACGTAATGTAGACTTGAGGAATCAAGTATTGCATGAATAAAAATCAAAAGTGCTCCTCCATGAGGTTATACAGATACACTAACATAAGGAAGCAGATGCTGCCAGGTTGGAGATACAAAGGAAGAGGAAGAGAGCATTTGACCCTAGGAGCTTGGAATTAGAGCCTACAGTGTCTGAGCCTGTTAGTATCTGAGACTGAGAGTTATAAAGCACATTAAATTCACCCTTTAAGTTTGATGAAAGATGGCTGTTTATGTGTGTAGGTGTGTGTGTGTGTGCATATGTGTATGTGTATGAAGGTAAGGTGCATATACATGGAGTTGAGTGTGTGTATGAAGGTGGTTGTGTAGAAATGTGTGTGGTTATGAATGTGTGTGTGTGTATGTATGTGGTCTAAGAAGGCAGGTGTTCATATGTGTGAAAGTGGTTGTGCATGTGTGTGAAAATAGTGTGTAGAGGCACAGGAAACTGCAGATAGAATTACTCATTTCTATCAGAGTGAAGAACCATTGTTAAAGTTAAGCAAGCTACGACAATCTCTTCAATTCCCTCAATCTTCCTTCTCCTTTTGGATTCTCTACTGGCAAAACAGGTAAAGAAACAACTAAATTTAAAAGTGGCATTTCCAGAGTTCTGAAGGGTTTACATAAAACTGCAGAAAAGAATAAAAACAAAGCAAAACAAAGCAACAACAAAATGGGAGGTAAGTTAAGATTTCTAAACAATAGCTCGTAAGATATTGAAAATATTCTTTGTAGGGATTTTTATTCATGGTTTAAAATAAAATTTTATACTCGACTTTTAGAGATGGTTTCATAGAGAATAATGATCAGATGGTTTTGCTAAAGCTCAGGTAGGCCCCTTCCACCGAATGTCATTCATTGAACAAAAATATAAAGTCTTTTATGTGCCAGCTGCTTTTTAAACACTGAATAAAAGAATGAGCAGGATAAAATAGATAATTATCTTCACAGAAATTTTCTTTTCAAAACAGAAAAAAAAATAATAAACACCAACCCAAACTCCAGGTATTAATAAATTTATGCAGGAAATAAAACAGGTTAAGTTCATCAAGAGACACTGGACGCACTTGAGGCTATCTGGAAAGGCAATCTTAAAGAAGACCACATTTGAGTGAAGACTTAAATGGTTAGATCTTTGTGTGCAGATGAGGCAGGGGACCCATGGAAGCCTAGATCAAGAAAGTACTACGAGGCAGCAGCACACCCATTGTGCTTCAGGAGCAGGATGAAGGAGGGTACCCATGGAGTACTACTTAACTGAGTGGAGGGGTTAGGCACAAGGTAGGAGGAACACCCTGTCATAGAGCATTTGGAGATGATGATAAGGATACATCAACACTGAAATCAAAGTCCTGATAAGAGCTTCTGACTTTTGTCTTGTCCCACTTCTAGTCTGAGTCTGTCTGTCCATCTCTTCTTAGGCAACCTGGTGGTCCCTGAATTGCTAGAGATCACCATATTGCAGCTGAATTTAGCACAGACACCTGATAAGCAAAGTATACTGTAGACCAGAACTCCTAGATGGAAGTGCTCTTTTGCCCTAAACTCCTAAATAGCTGAAACTACAGACATGTGCACCATACCCTGCAAATGTCTAATTCAGGGTAGCCTCAAACTCATGATCCTTCTATCTGCTTCCAGCCTATCCTAACTATACTCATTACCACAAAGGGTGGCTGCCGGAGCTTTGGACTCATGTGTAAAGAAGTGAAATGACTCATTTCTGCTATGTTTTCTTTTAATGTCTGCCAAAATAATGAGCTGGGTTTTTTTTTTTATTAGATTCTAAGAGGAAGATGGAATACAGGGACTGAGTTGTCACATAGATAGCAATATTGCCAGTAGATATGAAAATAATTCAAGAGGAGAAGTTTGGGGTATGTTGTGAGAAGCATGTAGGTTCTAGATATCTTTTACTCAAGTGGCGAAATTTAGTAGGATGTAGGTTGCGTGGCATACATTGCATGGGAGAGATAAGGCTGGAAGTATTTATTAGAAGACCATCTGGAAAGAATAAGCTCACAGATATGGTGCATATCTGTGTGTATGGTTCATTCCAGTATTCTCAAGGGGTCTGGAATAAACTTAGATGCTCATAATAGATGAAGGACACAGAAACTGTGGAAGAGACACTGTAGAGTTTGATTCAATTACAGGGAAAATTAAAATTATTATATATGCAGAATATTAGGTGGAACTAGAGATCATTAGGTTAAGAAGTCAGACTCAGAAAGATGAGTATTATGTGCTCATAGACATATATGAACACAAATATCCCATATATACATATATATATGAGCAAAAATACATGTGCATATATCTATATCTACATATACATAAATATATATATGGGGATAATGTGGGCTAATATATATGTAAATATATACATATATACATATGTGTATATATATGGGGTTATATACATTGTGTATGTATATACACATGTATATACACATATATACATACATATATACATATACATATATGTATATATATATATATATATATATACATGTGTGTGTATGTGTGTGTACATCATTACATAAAAGTAGAAAGGAGACTTTAGGAAGGAGAAAGATGTCTAAAGGGAGAAGAGAGGGGAAAACAAAGAGTAATGAAATATATATGATAAGAAAGCAGAAGGGAGATGATTTACAAGAAAGAATGGACTAGAAAAGGGGTCATGGACGGACAATAGAGACAAAATATTATTGTTTACATGCATGAAGATGTCACAATGAATCCTATTACTTTGTTTATTGACTAAAATAAGAATAAAAAATTTTAAACAAATACAGTAAGTGGAAGTAGCTCTTAGATTAACATCTTATCTCTAGTTTAGTTCAGTAAAAAGAAACTATCCATATGATTGGACCAGCATAAACATTGAGCAGTTTGAATGTATTTTGGCATTGCTGTTTCTGCTGCTCAATGAGTGTAGCACTGAGGCTGTAGATGGCTAGTGTATTTTGTGCTGGGATGGAGGTGCTGAATGTAATTACCAGTGAAGCAAGAAAGGTAAAGAGAAGAAGCATTCTTAGTGAAGAGCTAAAAATAAAATAGAAATTATCAAAATATTCTGCACAACAGAGATCAAATTTTGTTAAGAGAAGAAACAGGGTAAGTTCTGAGATTCCTATTAATACCTAAAGCATCTTTGAACCAATTTCTTCCAACTTTACATTTAGACAGGAGGGGCTGATGTTCTGAGCAGTTAATACCTAAGTCAGGCTCACAGTTACTTAGTATCCAAATGGTAACTATGACTCTGTCTTGTGCTCATCCACTGGTTAGATCATGAATATTGTATAGCACATGCTGTGAAATTGCAGTTTTAACTTGCCCAATGAGAAAATTAAAAAAAAAAAGATTTTATACATAAAAATGGAGCAAAAGCAAGTTATGCTTTATTCAGTATTATGGCTGATGATAGAGGGTCGGGGGGTGGGGCGGCAAAAAGCAAAACAACAACAAAAAATAACTAGGCATACTAACTGGACAGCTTTGGGTTGGTCAGTATATTCAAGGGACCAAACCTGGATGAGCATAGCCAATAACATTGTCAATCCAGATTCACAACTATAACTGAAACCATCTACAAGCAAAGAAAACATAGGATAACATATCCAATGTGTCTGTTTATCTTCATTGTCTTGGTGTTGTTAATAACTGAGCTGCTTCCTTCTTTGTCATCTATATAAGAGGGGACGGGAGATAGAGGAAGAAAGGATGCACTTGGAGAGGATGTACAAATAGATTAAAAGCAGGATGCTTCATTTTGTCTGCTGAAACTTAAGAGTTCTTCCCTTTTAGTAACTAAGAAGAGGGTGAATTGTCTTAGTTAGGGTTTCTATTGCTTTTATACACTACGATCAAATGCAACTTGGAGAGGATTTATTTTAGCTTGGAGGTTCACTGCACAGCTCACCATTGAGGGAAATCAGGGCCGGGGCTCAAGGTAGAAATCTGGAGTCAGGAAAGGAGACATGGGTCATGGAATGCTTCTTACTGGCTTGTTTTTCTTGGATTATTCAGCCTACTTTTAAAACATTGTTTTATTTATTTACATTTCAAATGTCCCCATTTTCTGTCCCCCTCCCAAGAGTTCTTCACCCCATCACCCCTCCCCTTTCCCTCTGAGAAATTCAATCACTCACCCCTTTTTATGGCACCTAAGACTACCTGCTCAGGGGTAGCACCACCCACAGTGAGCTGGG
This sequence comes from Arvicanthis niloticus, assembly GCF_011762505.2. Classification (NCBI taxonomy): domain Eukaryota; kingdom Metazoa; phylum Chordata; class Mammalia; order Rodentia; family Muridae; genus Arvicanthis; species Arvicanthis niloticus. The sequence goes on along the minus strand of NC_047658.1, from coordinate 49,491,921 downwards.
CTCTCCCTCATCATCCATCAAGAAAATTCACCACAGGCTTGCCTACAAGTTATTCTGGAGGGGACATTTTCCCAATTGAAGTTGCCCTTTCTAAAATAACTTTAGCATATGTTAAATTGTCATAAAACTGACAAACATGTGTATGCAGTGAGCCTGTGAGCATGTTTATATGTATGTTTGCATGTGTGATAGTATACCTGGGTGTGTGGATATATGAGGCTTATACTGGAAATCTTTCTTGATCTTTTCTTTACCTCATTCACCAAGGCAGGGTCTCTGATTTAGGTGGCCTAGCTAGTCAGCCTCCTAGAAACAGACTCTTTATTCCTACCTTCCAAGTTTTGGACTATAGGTGGGCCCCTTAGAGTTACATAATTATTGATAGATGAGCGCTGGTATCTGTGTTTGAATGGCAAACATTTTATCCATTGAGTCATCCCTCCAGCATCACATTCAAGTAAAACGTATATGAATAAGTCTCATGCTTCCACAATCTAAACATATTTAAGAAAATTAAGCCTATAATTTCTAACTGTTTGCAAACCACCTATCTCACAAGATAAATATGGAGGTCTTCTAAGTGGGAACCTGAACACAATTAATAATTTTGTTAATTATGAATATATTTGGGGGCTTTGCTGACACACAGAAAAAGCAATAATCGTGTTTAATGTTTTTTATTTTTTCTTTCTTTGAAACCTAGAGTTCATGTTCAATAGTTAGAACAATTAATAATTTCTCACTGAATTTATAAAGTCTACATTTCTTCCCAGTTTTAGAAACATCACAAGAAAGCATTTTTAGTAGAAGGTAGACTTTAAGATCTAACAGACTTGCACATAAATCATAGCAACTAGACTGAGAAACTTTGTATAAGCTATTTCATACAGTTAAATAGAAAGCCAATCCTCAAGTTGTTCTTTACAAGACATGATTTTCACAATTTTAAAAATCTTTGAGGAGCCACCTCCTTTCTGAAAGTACCTACTCTCACCCTGCCATCTATGGCTTGAATTTGATTAGCAGACAATAGCACCTCCTTTTTAAGTACATGATGACAGCAAAAAAGGGGGGCTACATAGAATGGTTATTGTATGTCAATATGAATTTAGGCTCCAGAGAAGGCTCAGTGGGTAAAAGTACATGCCATGCAATTCTGATGAGCTAACTTTGGATCCCAAGAACCAGCATAAGAACTGGACAGTGCTTACAGCATTTGCAATCCTAGGGTGCCTTTAGGAAATGGAAGACGGAGAGAGGAGAATGCCAGATGCTCTTGGGCCAGCTGGTTTGTTGGTCAAGAGATCCTGTCACAAACAAGGTGGAAAAATAAAGATGATACCCTAAAGTTGTTCTCTGATCTCCATACATGTGTTCTTGCATACTTGCATACTTGTACCCACATACATAAACATGCACATTCACTCATTCTGTACATATACACATATATTGATAAACTAAATCCAAGAATCCTTTTATTAAAATTACTTAAACAAATAGAGCCATAAATAACTGGACTATCTATTTTATCTATCTATATATTTGTCTATGTATCTACGTATGTACCTATCTATGTATCTATGTATCTATCTATCTATGTATCTATCTATCTATGTATCTATCTATGTATCTATGTATCTATGTATCTATGTATCTATCTATCTATCTATCTATCTATCTATCTATCTATCTATCCATTCATCCATTCATCTATCTATCTATCTATCTATCTATCTATCTATCTATCTATCTATCTATCTATCTATCCATTTAACCTATCTTTGTTTCTATTGTTCTACCCATGATATATTTTCCCATGGATCAATCCATTCACCCATTCATCTTTCCCTGTGGGAGTCTATTAAAAAACGTTCTATTTTAAAGTCATCCACATGACTTTATCACATGTATCAGTGTAGGCGCTTTATCATTATTTCTCTTGAATCATTTTTGTGAGTATGGAAGATGACAGCTCCAAACATCAGAGGTGACAGTAACATTTCAATTGACATTGACATTGCCCAATAGGATAATTAGAGTGTTGTTATAGGATATTGGAAATATTATGAGCACACATATAATGAAATCTGTATAATTATATCTATCCATCACTGACTACAGCAAATGTAGTTTTCTGCAATTCTCTAATACCTTAAAAAATACTGACCACATCACACATTCTCAGATGAAGGCCAATTCTCACCCTGTTGCTCTTTATTTTGGCTTCCTTTTCTCCACATGACTTAATATTTTCATGCCATTTTACAGTTTCCATGATTTTCTTTCAGTTTCCAATTTATATCACCCCACAGTGTACTCATAGTTATATACTTACCTTACATAGTAATTAAACTAGAGATCAGAAAGGTCCATAACTTTCTTAAAGATTCTTAGGTTACTACTCATACAAAACTTTTAGCCTAGGAATTTAAATATGGAATGCTTTTGAGACATGATCATTTGAGGGTGTCATTTATCATATATAATCCTGGAGAGCTTTACTTCTCTGAGGAGACACTATCTTCTCTTGCTTTGTGTTCTCCATCTTGTGGCAGACTCAGTGGCATTATACACAGATAAGACAACACTCTCTACAGCTTGGCAGAGACCTCTGGACACCCAAAATGCAACCATACCATATTTGCCCATCATGTACAAGCATCTGATGCTTGAAATGATGATGGAGTTAAAGCAATTGTCTCTAGATTTCCTCTTATTATTCAGCTCTGGAGATGCTTTCCAATGTTGAATTTGTCTGATTTAGTTTATCTTTATCATTAGCTGATTGGAGTGGTCAGTTTAGCACAGGTCCTTTTAGAGAAAGTGTGGCATTAGTTTTCTCTCTTGGCCTCATGGAATATAAGAATTAGACTGTATTACTTTTTCTTGCTTTCTGGGATCCAGAACTGTGTGGTAACTTTGTCGACCCTTTGCAGAAAGCAGTTGTAGAGAACTGGCATTGGTCTGACGCTAAAGAAGAACAGACTCATAGTTCCACAAAGGACCACAGAATCTAATGTTTCCAATAAGGGATATGTAAACTTTTTCTTCACTTTCTAGGTACTTTTCCATCTTTTAACTATCTGCAATCTGTCAGGTCATCTTTGTGATCTTCAGTAGGGACTTTCAGATACAACATTCCAACTTCCACAGCAATTCCTACGAATGCACAAGAATCTCAAGGTATTAGAAGTGAGTGAGGATCACCTAACAATCTTGGAGGTCCTGAGTCTATTTAGAATTTTTCAAGCCTCTTCACATCAACACAGATTTTACATTATCCTACCATTTGTTTATTTACATTGTGTTGTAACTTATGGAATCATGAGACAAAGGTATAGCACATGCCTGTTTTGAAGTTTTGGGTTTTTTTACTCTCTACTGTAATAGACTACGTGCAGCCCCCAAGACTTTTGAGTATGCATGTAGCCCTTATGACCCTGGACTCAAGTTATTTTTGATTAGTAAATAAAGATGCCAACAGCCAAAGGTTGGCAGAAGAGGCATCGATGGGATTTACATTTCCTGGGCATGGAATCACAGGAGGACCACAAGGGGAAGAAGATGCAGGAGAGGAGAAAGAAGAAGCCATCATGGGTTAGATAAGCCATAAAAATATGGTCCTGAGGGCTGGCAAGTTGAAGTTAAGAGTAGCCCAGGAGAAACATAGTAAGTAATAAGTAATAACTTGAGGTTATTGATAGAAAAGTAGACTCTAACAGCATAAAGGGTAGGCAGCTGTCCAGTTCTTGGCTGTTTAAGGTTTTTTGTAAATATAAAGGCTGTGAGTATGTCTTTCATCTAATAACGTAAATACCAAAGGCAGGGTAGAAACCTTGGGCCAGGATTTAAATAATTTTCTACAATAGATTTGGAGATAACTATGTTAATGGCTGTTCAATCAGCACAGAGGCTATTCTTCGCAACCATGAACAGTCTGAATTATTGTATATTCCTAGTGCTCAAGAGAAGACAGTCACAAACTTCACCACACAGTGATCTGAAGATGTTGACTTTTTTGCTTTCCACCCACACTAATACCACTCAGTCACCATATTTTACCTCTAGATTACTGTCTAAATTAGAAAGAAAGATATATTAGCTACTTTTGCAATGGTGTGAATCGATTTCTAGACAGAAGCAACTTATGGAAAATATATTTATAGGATTCATTGTTTCAGAGAACTCTGCTCGCAGGACAGGAATCCATAGGGTTGTGACTCAGCTCCTGGTAGGGAGATTTACAGGATCGGTTCACACTGCAGACCAAGAAGCAGAAAAAGGGCCAGTATAACCTTTAAAAGCCCATTTCTACTGACCTGTGTCAGCTAGCCACTATCCACATCCTAAAGACTCAATAGACTTTGAATGGTTCTATGATCTGAGGACTAGGTACTGAAGATGTAAAACTATGGAAGGCATTTCGATCTAAGCGATACTGAGAGTTAAGACTCACACTTTTTCCAGCTTAGAGGAGGCAACAGCATAGTACAATGACACTTAGCATTCTACAGGCTGCACCTTTGACTTAGAAATTTTAAGATCTCATTGTCTCTCAGATACAACCTATCCTTAGAAATACAGGTGTCAACCCAGCCTGCCTCAGCCCCTTAGGCAATGATGGTGTAGTGCAGTGTTAAGTTAGGTATAGGTGACAGCTCCCCTGGATTCTCTCTGACTCCAACTATAGCTAACTGCTTTTCATTACTCAATGAAGAAAAGGAGACATGTTATCGTCCCATCAATGAAAATGGAAGGTCTAGGGCTCTTTGTTTAAACAACTCTGAGGCTTTGTTATTTTGCTTTGTCACATGTTTACTCAGTCATATCTTTTTATAAAAATGCTATATACCAGGTAATTGCAGCTCCAAGTATATAAAAACCTACTTTAGTCACTGCTTCCATGTGTAAGACATTCAGAGAGGAAATACTTAAAGTATTTCCAGTAATTGCAGTACTTCATGATACAGGCTCTGTGAGAAGCTTTCATGGATTCTCCAGATGTTGGAGTGGTAAAAGATCCACCATTTCTGGTGTGGTAGGAGTTTTTTTTTTCTAACAGAAGTAACCCTCGAATGTCTGTGATAAGCAGGAACATCAGCTTTAAATGGAAAAAAATTTCTCTGCTCTTTCTAACCTATATGTGCCCATTATGCCAATAGCTTGACCTCTTTAAGACCAAGACTCCTCATCTGAAAAGCAGGGAAATATTTTATGTATTTAAAATGACTGGGATGAACAATGATGCCATAAATGAGCTATATAAAGAAAACACTTAGCAAGGTACTAGCACTTAGTGTTTTTCAATATTGTTTATCACCAAAGGACAAATGAATAAGAGAGAAACAGAAGGACATCCTAGAAGATAGAATGTCACATGCAAGGGCATAAAGAACAATGCTATCCCTGGAATTTCAGAGCTGTAAGACATAAGATCTGAGCAGGCAAAGTATGAGAGGAAGAGTGTCTGAGTATTTATAGAGCAGCAGACTGATCATACCTGATCTACCAACCCTATATGCACAGTGCTGACACTGACCTTCAAACTAAGGTATCATTTCCTGTCTTTCCCATTGGACCATGTCATTCAAAAACTTCTACCAGAGCACTTTCATTAGATGACAAATGGATCATCTGATTGCTATCTCAGTATTTGGAAATCGTTATTAAGTTCCAGAAAATGACTTTCTGTTACAAAACTGTGCCAAGGCATCTATCTCATTCACTTGGTAGAGACTTTCAATTTTTGTCTCACAGCAATATTGAGAGAGGGGTGGGGGAGAGGAAGAGGGAGACAGACAGACAGACAGACAGACACAAAATCAAACACACGGGGGGGGAAGGGAGGGAGGGGGAGAGGGAGAAGGAGAAAGAGAGAGGGAAAGGGAGGGAGGGAGAGAGACTGATATTGTATAGAATATTAGACAAAGCTTCAAAAATGTGCAGTCATAAAAAGATACAATCAAACAACACATATTCAACTTTTCAGGGTGAAACAGTGGTGGAGTTGATACAAGATTAACTACATGCTCTTTGAAAGGTTCCACTGATGTTTAACACACAGTGGGGGATATATTGTCACTAGCTCCAAATCCTAAGCTACAGTGGCTATGTGGGGCAATAAAGGTGAGGAAGAAAGGGAGAATAGACTCTCCTCTCCATATTTAAAATGGATAGAGTTTCTGTACAGGAGGCAGACTGAAGCCATCTGTCTGGGTTTTTTTCTTCTCATTCACTGTTCTGATCAGGACTTAATATGGGATTGCTGAGGAGAATACACAGGCCATTTAAACCCAATGGGCAAATTCTCTCTCTCTCTCTCTCTCTCTCTCTCTCTCTCTCTCTCTCTCTCTCTCTCTCTCTCTCTCTTTCTCTCTCTCTCTCTCTCTCTCTCTCTCTCTCTCTCTCTCTCTCTCTCCACATTTCAAGTTGTTCCTTGATAGTTTAAAGGCCAGCATGAAGTTGGAACCAGAAAAGTTTAATTTGTTCAGTTTACAAGCAGACAAACATAAGTTCTGATATTATAACCAAACTCCCGAGGTCCATTCCAGCACCTGGGGAAAGATTTGGGTTAATCTACTTCACTTTTATTTTATTCTGGGTTCCCTTTTTGGTTCTTTAGATGAGTTCCATTCTTCTTTGGTAGAGAAACCCTTGCTGCATCAAATGTCCTCTCTGGGCTTTAGAACTCCATTAATTAGTATCTTTTAAATGGTTGGGTAATATTCTCCTCTCCCTTTCCAAGCCATTTCCCCAAGCCCTAATTTTAATAAAGCTGGTGTTCATGAACATTTGAATTTTAAAACCCTTGGTTATAAGAAAGACAGAGGGTGCATTTTAAAAGAGAACCAGTCAGGGATGACTCAAATAGAGAACAGGAATTCTCTGTTTTTATGAATCTACTTTTAAAGTTCCAATATTTTCTTAAGACATTTTCTCCTTTTCTTTCCTCTTGTAGACATATGGAGACCCGCCTAAAAGATCTACAGGCTTGATTATGGGGTAAAGTCTCTGGGAATGAATTAAAAGACTTACTTAGGCACATTTTGGCATGGGTGACAATTCCACTTAAAATGATGTAATAATATATGTTTAAATATATAAGCTTTACATTTCAAGAGGTAAAAGGGAATAGTTTAAGAGATTTTTGAAAAGGAAACCTGCTACTAACCACTATTTGAGATCCCATTTGTTTAAAGAATTTATGTAATCTAGCACTGAAGATGTTTGTCGGTATAGACTGTTAGAGGCAAGATGGATGAAAAAAAAATGACTTCATGGTTACCTATCTGCCTTGATGCAAGGTTGTGTGTTTCCCCAGCAATTGGACTAACATAACAAGTTACATTGCCACAGAGCCTGCAACACCCCTGGGCAGCTTCAGGTAGTAGCGATGCTCTCTGCTGTTGCTAGGGCAACACAAAACCTTGACCTTCTGAGATCTGCCAGGCAGAGTGTAGAAATACAGATTTTGAGTCTTCTTTAGAGGTCTGGTGTTGATTAAAGGAATAGAATTCTGTATCTAGCTACAACTGAATTATTAAATCCATACACACATGCAAATAAATATATTGTAGAAAAATAAGTACTTGTTTACCAGATGTCATCTTCCTGTAGATAGAGTATGCTACATTTGTAAAACTAGTGAATGATTGTTTGTCTCCTCAATGGAACCTTCCTGTTAGTAGTTGTTTGGGGCTTATTTCCCTGCATTCCCTTAGTGTTAACCATTCCCCAGGGTTCATCCGTTTTGTATCAAGAGGAAAAAACTTGGCAGTCATGTTAAAACATCTTATGTGTAGGAAAAGTTCAAGGTTAGGAACAGTGACAAGATCTTCCCAATGACATAGAATTGGAGAAAGAGAAATGATGTTGTCTATGCATCTCTTGTCTGCCTCTCACCTTTTTTCCATCTATACTGATAGGTACCTTGGGCAAGAGTAAGTTTTATATTATTAAGCCCTTTTAGTAGTCTTATCTGCCAAACATATCCTATGCATTGGAGATAGCATCTTTTTTGCTATCTGCCTAAATTATATTTGCCTAATCCATTATTTCTTATACCTTGTGTGTATTTATTTGCAAAAGAAGGCAGAAGGCCTCTGAATGGATACCCATTGGCTTGTGATGACCTTAAATGACTTTATGCAAGAGGGGGAGGAAATTTAATTTATTCCCCAAAGTTTATTGTGTCCTTTTATCACTATGGAAATTCCCCAGTTGAGTTCAAGAATAGTCTCCATGTCTTTTAATACTATGCCTATTAGAGAACCAGTGGGGAAGAGAATCATTTAACCATGTCAATGTTCATCAGAGAAGTCAATTTGCTGAAGGTTATTTGTAAGAAGTGATTTAGGGACTTGAAATCTGCCTTTAATGGAGGCCCAGTTTCCTATTCCTTAGCAATATTCTAGAGCCAATGTTTCCATTTATGCACATATGCGAAGATACACTGTGAACTGTTTATACTTTTCTTGATAACTGCATGTGTTCACACTGCTCCAAGACTTTGCTATTGTTCAATTATTATTTCTGTTTCATAAAGATTATTTTTATTATTCTAATAATTCTTTAATATGTTATGGGGAAGAAGAACACTGAAAAGCTCACTGTTCAAAACAATATTAGTCCTATTGATCTGAAATCACTCTTAGTGCTGATAAAAAAATGTGGGAGAGTTGCCTAGGAGAAAAGGATGGGGTGTTTTCTCAATGCAAATAGAAAGGTTTTCTTGCCCTCAGCACATACATAATGGAGACAATTAGATCATTACTGGGCATCAAAGCAGGATAAACTATATTTGAAGTGTACTTGGCTTTGGGTGAGATACCCTTTTCATGGTTCCATCCCTTACAAAAGAGAGTGAGTCTTCTATTCTTCCCTTCTGGTAATTGCATTTGGGGGCATGACTGCTCATTATATTTAGACATCTCTTAGGTGAGGATATTGGATTCCATTGAAGGTTTGATGTAGCAGCTAGGTTCTTGGCTTCTTTGTGCTGTTAAATGTCATTTTGCTGACTAATGCACATGTTTTCTGAATGAATATAGTCTGCCATCTGCAATTTGTTTACTTAACTTCTTGAAATTCATTCCTTCAAAGGTGAAGAAGTGAGGCTTTTAAGCAGAGATCTGAAATGAGAGATCAGAATCTTGCTTGTTACTTATGGTGGCAGGGAATATTAAAAGTAAAGGACTTTAAGAAAAAAAAAGAACATAGTCACTTTGGATTACTGATGATCATTCCTGAATTGATGTCATTTTCTTAAATTGCTAAGTGGAACTTAGAGTTCCTGGTTTTGCATTTAGTTTATAACTACTGCCATGTCTCTGTCATTTAGACCCTAAAGCCATTGTTTGATTTTCAGAGGTTGATTCAGTGAATTGTGATGGAAGGAGATCCAAATTTTAGAAACAAATTAGTTAGTAGACCAGTCCTGCAACTGTAGAAAAAAAATCACAACATGGAGCTTTAAGTAAAATAATTCTTCCCTGGTGAGTTTGAAATAGAATTTGATTTCCTCACTTCCATTGTGTAAGTGAAGAAACTGAGATTAAAATATAAAATTTTTGATTCACATACAACCTTTTAGGCATGCATGCATTATAAAAAAGATGATATACTTTTCACTGCAGGGAATGATGTCAGTGACAAATTCTTGTGGGAATATTGTCATAGATTTGAGATTCTGTTTTAAAATCTGTGAGTGTCCTAAAGTAACTGCTTTAAGTGAAGCGGACCATTTACATAAAACTTAAAACTCTCCAGTTTTCTCTTACATTACTACACTGAAGAGTAGTCAAATGTCATCTTCTGGAAATATCTCATTGCACATCCACAACCCACTAACACATGGTTCAGTTAATACAGTGAAAAGAAGTGAAGGGTAGAGGCAATTGTACATAGACCATATATAAATTATTGCTTTCTTGGTTGTTCTTCTGATCCAAAAATGTCTCCATCCAAATTTGGTCGTGTTTATAATTGACTCCATGTTCTTTGATTGAATATATAAGCCTAACAGTAGATCTCATTCCAATCAATTCACTTATATCTACCTTTTATAAAATTTGATTCAAATGGCATAGACAAAACCCCAGTAATGGTGGCTACTGGAACCAAAAGGGTCATGGAGACATGGGACTTGTAACTATTGTCAATTATATTTACCATAATGAGAAAACAGAGCTAATATACAGTAGTTTGGAAAGGATGCTTAAAGCTGTGACATCTAGAATCCATGTGGATGGGAGAGTTTCCAACTTGTAAGTTTTCAGTAAATCTATGATCCCAACTCTACTTCAATGCAAACATTTTAAAACATGTAGCTCTGTGATGTACTTTCTACTTCTGTTGGTCATAAAAGATTTTGATGTCTTGTGCAATATAAAAAGCAGTGAGAATCCTGTGGCACCTTGTGTAGACTGACACTTCAGGCAGGCAGTTTAGTTTTATCATTAAAATACAAGTAATAATAATGATGTTGATGATAACAACAACAACAACAACAACAACAACAACAACAACAACAACAATAATATAACCAGTACTTTTCAACTGCAGCCTTTTAGGCTTTGAAATTCATCTACCTGAGAAAACTTATGAACAATGTTTTGGGAATCACATTATCTCTCACTTTATTTTCTATAAATATATAAGACTTACTATTCCTTCAAGACTAGTTTTAAATAAAATTTAATGCTTACTTTGTGTGTGTGTGTGTGTGTGTGTGTGCACGCACATGTGCAGAGTATGTATGTACTCCTGCGTGCAGGTGCCCACAGAAGTTAGGGGAATTGTATTTTCATTGATTTGGTATTACAAGCAATTGTGAGCCATCTAATATGGGTGCTGGGAATCAAACGCATCCTCTGCAAAAGGGTATTCCAGGTCTATTGACGTCTCACGTCCTTCCCTGGTCAGGATATGACACTGAGACCTTTACAGTTTTTAAAAATAATTCACTTACAGAAAAGTCTTTCTAGTTGAGTCAAGGGAATCACTCCCATCATGCACCACTTAAGAAAGTCGAACAGACAAAATCCCCTAAATCCTTTAGAACACCATCTTTTATATCCTTAATCCCCAAGTTGCCTTTCCAGACACTCTGTCACTATGATTTTATTTTTAGAAAGAAGTTTTACTGGTAGGCCTATTCCAGGTCAGGCCTTACTCCCAAGAGGTGTAGGACAACACTAACTGGTCTCAATGAAGAAACAAAGAAAAGAAGATGGGTGGGTGCAGAGGTAAGGGTAGAGAGGGTAAATATGAAGGAGTCAGCGGAGAAGGGGAGCAAATGTGATCAAAGTACATTGAAGTACATCTCAGAGATTTAGTAAAAATAGATCAGCCTGGCAGGTCCTCAGAAAATTGGACATAGCATTACCTAAGGACCCAGCTATACTACTCCTGGGCAAAAACCCAGAAGATGCTCCAACATACAACAAGGACCTATGCTCCACTATGTTCATAGCAGCCTTATTTATAATAGCCAGAAGCTGGAAAGAACCCAGATGCCCTTCAACAGATGAATAGATACAGAAAATGTGGTACATTTACACAATGGTGTATTACTCAGCTATTAAAAATAATGAATTCGAGAAATTGTTAGGAAAATGGATGGAACTAGAAAATATCATCCTGAGTAAGGTAACCCAAACACAAAAGAACACACATGGTATGCACTCACTGATAATTGGATATTAGCCCAACAGCTCACAATACCCAAGATACAACACACAGACCACATGAAGCTCATGAAGAAGGAAGACCAAAGTGTGGGTGCTTTGGTATTTCTTAGAAGGAGTAACAAAATACTCATGGGAGCAAATATGGAGACAAAGTGTGGGACAGAAACTGAAGGAGGGTCTGTCTGGAGACTATTCCACCTGGGTATCCATCCCATGTGCAGTCACCAAAGGTAGATACTGATGTGGATGCCAGGAAGTGCATGCTGACAGGAGCCTGATATAGTTGTCTCCTTAGAGGTCTGCCAAAGCCTGACATATATAGAGGTGGATGCTCAGAGCTCACAGATAACCATTGACCATGGGGTTCCCAATGAATGAGTGAGAGAGAAGACTAAAGGTGCTGAAAGGGTTTGCAGCCTCATGGGTAGAGCAACAATACCAACCAACCAGAGCTTCCAGGGTCTAAACCACCAGTCTGGAAGCACATACCAGGGGCCTTATGGCTCTAGCTATATATTTAGGGGAGATTGGCTTTGTTGGGCATAGGTGGGAGAGGAGATCCTTGGTCCTGTGAAGGCTGGATTCTCCAGTGTGGGGGAATTCGAGAGTGGAGAGCTGGGAGTAGGTAGGTGGGTGGGGGCACATTCTCATAAAAGCAGAAAGGGGGTGATTGATAGGGGGTTCCTTGGAGGGGAATGGGGAAAGGGGACAACACCTGAAATATAAATAAACTATCCAATACAAATAGTATTAAATTTTCTCTTCCTCTCTCATCTATACTTTCTCTGGCATTTTTTATTTAACATCTTTCCTCTCATCTGTTCTTTCCCTCTGCAAAGGAATCTTTCTGCACTCTTCAGGCAGTTCAGGTTTCTTTTCTTTGAAATCTTCACAATAGCTGGAGGCTAGGTTCACTTTCTCAATATGTACTTAATAGGGCCTTGTCAAGGCCAGTGCATTCCATAAGCAGAAGCTGCACATCACTGGTTAAGGGGACAATGGTGGGGAAACCTTTGTAGGTCATTGCATCTCATTACTTTCATATGTCTACTCATGTTGCTTGGAGACCATAGCATCACTTGTTTGTAACTAGTCATTCAGAGTACTTAGATTATGAATGTGCCTCATGCTCACCAAATGTCAGGAAGATTCTCGTCTCCGTTAGTCTCCCTCATCAAATCACGAGGAAGAAATGGTTTTACACAATGAGGACCCAGATAAGAATACATTGAAGAGTACCTGGAGTAGAAGAATAAGGGGAAAAGGAAGAGGAGGGGAAAGAAAAGACGAAGAGAAAGAAGAGTGAGGGGAAGGAGAAGGAGGAGGAGAAAGAGAGGAGGAGGAGGAGAATGATAAAAAGAAGAATAGAAGAATGAGAATGTGAGTAAGAGAGAAAGGAGGAGGAGAAGACCAAGAAGACCAAGAGGAACAAGAACATGAACATGAAACCAAAGAATTTTGAAGTAGGACACTCGTAAGATTTAACCTACTGTAGTGGGACTGAGACCTTAGTGTTATAGCCTTTATTTGTATGGAAAGACTGGAATCTAGTAGGTCAGTCAGGTCTCAACCAGGGTAACGTTGTCCAGAAAAGAGATCTAGGGACCTGTGTGGGAACAGGGACAGGGAGGGAAAGAGGGGAACATGATTAGATATTGGGTGGGGGAAATGGACTGAAGCCCTGAAGGCCAGTAGAAAGAATGGAGACAGACAACCTCTGGAGGTTGGAGGTAGGGGGACCCTCCAGAATGTACCAGAGAGCTGTGATGTGAGAGACTCTCAGGACTCAAAGGGAGGGACCTTAGATGAAATGGCCTACAGTGGGGAGAGAGAACTTGTAGAGTCCACCTCCAACAGAAAGACAGGGCATCAAGTCAGAGAGGGATTTGCCATTCCACAGTCAAAAACTCTGACCCATAATTGTTCCTGTCTGAAAGAACTGCAGTGACAAAATTGGAGAAGAGCCTGAGGAAAAGAAAGTCCAGAGACAGGCCCAAAGTGGGATCCAGCTCAAGGGGAGGCCCCAAGGCCTGACAGTGGAGTGCTCATAAAAAGGGACCTATGATCACTGCCCTCCAAAAGACCCAACAAGTAGCTGAAAGAGTCAGATGCAGATATTTACATCCAACCAATGAGCAGAAGCTGCTGACCCATGTGGTTGAATTAGGGAAAAGCTGGAAGAAGCTGAGGAAGAGGGTGACACTGTAGGAGGACCAGCAGTCTCAATTAATCTGGACCCTCAAGATCTCTTAGATAGTGGACCACCAACCAAGCAGCATACACCAACTGCTATGCAGCCCCCAACACATATACAGCAGAGGACTGACTGGTCTGGGTAAAGTCAGAGAAGATGCACCTAACCCTCAAGAGACTGGAGGACCCATAGAGTGGAGAGGTCGAGTGGGGTGGGGGGTTTGGGATAGGGACATCCTCATGGAGACAAGTGAGGGAAGAGGTATGGGATTCAGAACAGCCAGAGGGTGGACTGGGATGGGGATAAAATCTGGAGTTTAAAAAAAAATTAAATAAAAAATTTAAAGAGATATCTGTTCATTAGGAAGTTTCTGGATTTAGAAGTCAATATGACATTGGCATCAAAGTCAGAAGAAGATATCAGGTATCTAAAACATTTCTGTGCTAGTGACTTGGGGAATTTTGGAGCCACAGTTGGGTATCTGCTTCACACAATATAGCAAGGACTAGAGTCAGAGAATCTGACTTTGAGAATTTGGGCTCATGGATGTTTAATATTACCATAAGAGGCAAAGAGGGACCAGAAGAGCTATGGGAAAGTTGCTGAACTTAAGTAGGGATGAATGGGGTGGGGGTGGGGGGACAATATCATGAAGGCATGTGAGTTGCTCTCTGTTAAGTGTTCAGAATTGCCTCTTAGAATGTGGTTTCTGTCCATGGAAGTGTGGCTAGGAGATTCCAAAAGGGAAGAAGAGGTGTGTGTGTGTGTGTATGCACATGATAATTACAGGAGTTCTCAAAACAACCTTATGAAAATAAGAAGTCAATAAAAAGAAATAAGGAAAGTGAAAAGAAGACTGGATGAAGAGGAGGTTTAGTAAGTTACCTTAAATATAATTATGAGAACCAGGGAAAGCTAACCCAGAGAGTTGTAGAGAAGCCATTTGGACTTTTTACCATTTTAAGGCTTGTGTCCTCTTTACCATCAAGCTTATACGTTTAAACTTATGTCCCCAGTACAATGGTCTTAATAGTCTTAGGAGGCTGGTCTTGGAACACAATTAAGTCCTAAAAGCTCTGTTTTCCTTAAAGGAATTAGTCCTCTTAGTAAAAGAGCTTGAGGGCTGGGCATGATGGCTCATACTTGAAATCTAAAAATTTAAGAAATCTAAGCAGGAAAATATATCAGGTGCTTGTGGCCAGCCTGGGCTACATAGTGAGATGAAAGCACATGCAAATGTGAGAGGAAGGGTAGTGGGAGTGCTTCTTTGCCTTCTTTGCCATGGGAGGACAAAGACGACGACAGCATCTTTGAGGCAGAGTGTAAACCCACAGTAGACACTGAATCTCTTGATTCTTTTGGTACCCTGCTCTTTGACTTCCTAGTCTCAAGATGCTGAAAAACAAATTTACTTTGTTTGGAAATTACCTGGTTTGTTATCATGCACCAAAACAAAACAAACAAACAAACAAAAAAACAACAAAAAAACCCCCAAAACTACAGTAAGTTAGTAATTTATTTAAATAAACACCTTCATGGCATATTTTCATAGCCGTGATACTGTGCCATAATTAAGCAAAAGGAGAAACTGAGGGAGACAGTAGTCATGTCCTCCTTGTACCATCACAAGTGTGTGCTTCTGAATACAATGTCACTCAACAGAAGATCCAGTCTTTCTTATTTATTTATTTATTTATTTATTTATTCACTTTACACCCCAATATCATTCCCCTTCCCAGTTCACACCCATAGCCCCTCCTACATTCTCCTTGCCCCTTCTCCTCTGAGAAGATGGAAACCCCCCTGGATATCACTCCACCCTAGCAAATCAAGTCTGCAGGACTAGGTGTATTCTCTCCCATTGAGGCAAGATAAGGTGGCCAGTTTGGGGACTGTGATCCACAGTCAGACAACAGATTTAGGGACAGCACCCACTCCATTTGTTGGGAGCCCAAATGAAGACCAAGTTGCAGATCTGCTACATATGTGCATGGGACATAGGTCAAGCCTGTACTCTCGTTGGTGGTTCAATCTCTGGGAGCCCCCAAAGTTCCAAGTTTTTGACTCTATTGGTCTTCCTGTGGAGTCCTTATCCCAGAAAAGCCACTCTTAGTGGCATCATCTTAGCATCCTACAGGAGCTGAGTGGTAGTCAAGGGTTTAGTACTAATCTGGTCTTCTGGCAGATCGCATCAAATTGACTAAATCAACAGCCCAATTGCTGGAGTCATCTCAGATAGTTTCAGAGACCATAACCAAATTGGAACAAATGAGAAGTAATAAAGTTTATATCTTTGCATTAGCATAAAAGCAGCCAACTGAAAAAGTTAAAAATAACACACACACACACACACACACACACACACACACACACACACACACACACACACACAAACTATTTCTATGATTTGCAGAGTTTGCCAATGGAGATAATTTTGTGTTGGATCTGAAGTAAAAGTCTAAGTCAGTTGTTCAAGGGCTGTAAAAGTAGCCCAAACCCAACGACTGTCAGGGCTTTTGTCTTCATATCTAGAAATAAGTCTGATGCAGAAGTTATGATTTTCTTTTTCTCATTTTGGACAGTGAGAGATGGGGCTAAAGAAGGTCTGAAGAGGCTTACTGAAGAGAATAGGACAGTCTGATGACACCATCATCATCATCATAGAGTTCAGTACAGCAGTGACAGTAGCACAGAGCTGAGACTTTCTAGTTCTACTTAGGTCTCTTAGTTGGGGCAGCCATTATAAAACAGTTGGGGACTTGCTTATGACTTCATAATTCACACAGCTCTGCACATGCCCTTGCCTCACGTGGATTAGTAACCAGAAGTGCTAGAAGGTTTTCTCCTTTGATAATCTATCGTTACAACTCGAACATATCAAATCATTAAAACAGCTAAGCGAAGCAGCAGTAAAGAACACCAAGAGTTTAAATAATAAAAGCAGTGATGACTTTAAAAAAATCAGATGGTGTGATTGAGTATTTTTCAGGTTTGACTTCTGTTTATCAATATGTACTTAATTAGAATGATCAGCTGCATAGCCTAATAATGGTCTTACATGACATGCTGATTAGAGATGATTTCCTGTGTATACTTTACCTCTGCCAGTACCTTCTTAGTTCTAGCCAAATCCCAGGAAATATCAATAAAGAGTTCAAATACTTCTGTGTGCCTCATGACCAGTGGATTTTGGAACACTGTGTTCTAATTAACTCTTAAGAGTGAATGTATCAACCCTTTTAGGGAAAATTAATCCCATGACCAAGGGAACAGGAACCTTGGGAACTGGTGGTAAACATGCTTCACTGATCAATGACAATAAGCTCAAACAATCAAAGTTTTTGAAAGCTAGGCAATCAATGGTGGAACTACGCTTCTGTAAATAGCCTTTTTGGCAGTATCTTCACTTTAGGGACCATCTTTGTAAGTCAGCCAATCAGAACCAGCCATATTTGCATGACCGAGCTTCTGCGTCTAAAGTTCAGTCCATCTCTCTACACTCCAATACTGCTTGAAGTCTATGCACACTCATCAAAATCCTGCATAAAATAAGCTTTGTCTTGCTCCCTGAGGTGATGACTCATAAACATTTGTTTTTCTTGATCAGAGAATAATTTGGCATTTGTGAGTAATGCCCTGTTCCCACAGGACTCTGAATCTTACAAGAGAGGAGTAGGTGTGCCCAATGAATACCCCATGCTCTCTCAGCTGACTCTCCTCAGACTACTCTCCATCTTTTCTACCTCAGCGTCTTCATTCTTTTAACCTCTTACTAACAATTTACCCTAAACAGTAGTGCAAAAGTAAGCATCTTATTTTTCAAATACTGTGAGGGTAACTGTGGTAGAAATAAAAAGGTAATGAGAAACAGGGACAATTTCAAGGCTGAGAGGGAAGAAGCAGGTTGCTGTGTGTCTGCTTTATTTATTTATTTATTTTATTTGTTTGTTTACTTTTAATTAGTCACTTGTGCAAGAGAAACAGGCTATGTTGGGAAATACATGACTAAGAAGGTAGGGATTGGAGCATTTTCTCTTTCTTGTTCCTATAGCATAATGCGATGTCATAGTAACTGAATTTGTTGATAATTCTGTGTGTGTATGGTGTGTGTGTGTGTGTGTGTGTGTGTGTGTGTGTGTGTGAGTGCACGCGTGCATGTGTGGGTGCGTGTGTGCACATGTCTGCATCACTGCCCTGGAGATCAATCACAAGATTCCATGAATGCTAAGCACATACCCTAAGACTGAGCTATGCTTCTAGCTCAGGTACAAGGTTCAAATAAATGTTTACAATCTTGGAGCATCAGTGGGCAAAAGGACCTGCCACAAGGCCTGATGACTGGAGCTCAACCCAAAAAGTCACAGTAGATACTTCAGCAATTGTTCTCTGACAATTTGTACATACATAAGTATATACATAAACATACAAGTAAATAATGCAATAAAAATTTAAAATATAATATTTCATTAATTACTTGACAACTTTGTACTATGTATTTCGATATTCACCTCCTGTTTATGTCCCTAACTCCTCACAGATCCACTGGCCACTTCTCCACTCTACCTTCCTGGACATTGTGTTATTTTTCATTAGAAACACACTAAGTCCTATTTGTGTTGCCCATATATTCAGAGGACTTGGCCTTCTACTGAAACATGGTAGACTTACAAGGGGTCACATAATTAAAGAAAACAGACTCCTTATTCGCAGAAGTCAGTCATTAACTGCCAATAGCTCCTTCATTAGGAGTCGGTCTCATGAACTCCATATACCCTTCCATTGTAGAATGTTCACTAACTTGATCTTGTGCAGGTCTTGTGAAGGCAACCAGAGCTACTGTAACTCCATGAATACAGAGGTTCTGTCATGTACAGAAGATATTGTTTACTTCGGCACCTCTGGCTCTTACAGTCTTTCTAGGACTTCTTCTGCAGTGGAACCTGAGACTTGAAATGAGGTTGACATAGATGTCTCACTTGTTGATGAGCATTCCACTGACACTTATTATCTGTATTTGACCAGAAGTGAGTTTCTGCAGTAACCACTATCCTTTTTACAAACAGACCTCTCTGATGAGGTCTGAGACCTGCATTATTCTACCGATAAAGAGCTATGAATTTGGAGGATAGTTTGATATTATATCTACTTAGTAGAATAATAGGAGTAGGTTCACCCTGGGCTCTCTGAGCTCCCCACCATGAGTCCTTGACCATATTCACAGTACTAGGCATGTTTTCCCTCCTGTAGAGTTGCCCTTAAACCTAATCACAAAGCAATTCATTATCCTCATAACATCCATGACACCAGTGTGCCCGTGGGTGTATCGTGCAAGGCCAGTCCTTATTGTAGCTCACAGGCTTCACAGCTGGGTTTAAATAAATTCAGCAACAAAATCCCTTGGAACTGCAAGTACTGAAAACTTCCATCTTCCATAGTTCTCCTAGAATCCTCTCCTGAGTTTTACATTTGTGCATCCTCTCTACAAAAGCATGTTGTAGAGTTAATGGTACAAACAACTTTACAATTAGTCTGCCTGGATTTTGTTAGCACCATGCAATTTTCTTGTTACTTTCTAAGATCCTGGGTGAATGTCTCAGGTTAATATTTGGAGATATTTATTTAAGTGATTGGGATGAGATAACCTTAAAAAACTCTGGTTAATTTTTATTTGCAATTCAATTTAATATTCACCACACCAGACCCACTTCCTTTGGTGTTCTCTATGTAGTGAGCAGCAGCAGCAGCAGCAGCAGCAGCTCTGACTGCCTCGATGGAGGAGCTGGGGGAGCAGCTCTATCATCTGCTTCCTCCATCCTCACTCTTCACTGAACAGGCACTTTGTGTCAGCTTCAGGAGTGATGGTGACTTTTCCTTACTATTGGTCAGTTTAGGCTACACTTGACTTTCTCTTGAACTGTATGCTGATTAATTTATTGCCACCTTGACAGAAGCTAGAGTCATCTTGGAAAAAGGAAAAGGGAAGCACAGTTGAGAAAGATGCTTCCATCAGATTGGCTTGCTGGGGGTGATGGCAGTTCTTGACAAATGATTGATGTTGGAGTGACCAGCCGGCTGTTGGCAGTGTCATCCCTGGGCAAGTGGTCTGGGGTTGTATAGCCATGCAGAGTAAGCAGCATTGCTCCACAGTCTCTGTTTTAGTTCCTTCCTGTGTGTTTCTGTGCTGATGGAGTTTCTTGCTTTGGCTTCCCTCAATGATGACTGTGACAGGGGTGTATAAGTAAACATTTTCCTTCTCCAAGTTGTTTGTGGTTGGTGTAATAGCACAGAAATAGAAAGCAATCTAGAACAAACTACAAAGAGTAATTTTGTTTGGCTGTGGTATATATTCTATGTATGTATGAGTATATATATATACACACACACACACATATATATGTCTCTCTCTTTCTGTGTGTGTGTGTGTGTGTGTGTGTGTGAGTGTGTGCATGTGGAGGCCAGAAGTTGATGCCAATGTCTTCTTGGGTTATTCAGGGTTTTCCATTTGAATCCAAAGTTAGATGATTTAGATAGTCTGGCTAGCAGGTTTGCTTTGGTTATCCCAGCTACGTTTGCTGAGTTCAGAGAATATAAGCAGCTGCAAATCTGCCTCACATTTATGTGAGTACTGGGGATTCAAACCCTGGTCCTCAGTGTTCCACACTACCTCTGTGGCCCTTTATAAGTATTTTTCTGGTGTGTCCTGACTTCAGTCCTAAGGCAGTACTCCCAGAGTATGATCTGCCTCCAGAGTCATCTCAGTCATAAAGAGATCTTTATTACCTTGTCCTAAACTGGTTTCCAGTTGTTCTTGTGTTACCTTCTAAAGCGTTTCAGGCAGTGCATACATGTTCTCTTGGTCTTCAGTCTCTTCTTCAAGTTTAAACTTGACACTCTCTTGGTACTATTTGCAACTTCACTTTGGACCCACCCCCTTAAGCTCTTTGTTTGTGCTCCACTTCTCAGAACGCTGGTGCCTGGAGAACTCTCATTGTGAGTGCATGATGGCTCTTCAAGGAGATGTTGATTATTTCAAATATCCTTTCAGTTCTAGATTCTCCTACCCCATGAAAAAAAAAAAAAGATGCTCCTTTACATTTCATAGGGCAACATTTGCCAAATCCCATTGTGAATTGAAAACAGTGAGTAAAAATGCCACAGATGTACATCACCTGTAGAGCATGTTGGCTCAGAAGCACAGATCTTGAACACTATCAGTTGTTTACCTCTGGTCATATTACTGATTGGGAACAGTGGCTAATTGCTGTGATAGATTAGTGAGGAAATATTGTACTGTGTATTGGTAGCCCAAGAAAAGACCAAAATTCAGAATGTGAAGTGTGGTTTCTATGAAATATATCACCATTTTAATCATATGAATGTTGAAGCATCCTAAGAGGGTGTTCAGTACTTAATTGCTCACTGGGTGACATGGAAATGACCTACCAGCATCAGCTCTCTTTAAATGTCATTAGCAGTCACCAGTTGGTGTTATGTCAGAGTCTTATAACCATATCGTGATCCATAACTCATGGCAATCACTCTAAAATCTTCCTCCAGCCTGTTCCTAAAACCCATTTCCACTTACTGCTTTGCCCCTGTAAAGCCCTTGTTGATTCTTGTCTTTCTCTATTCTTTCATTTAAACCATTGATTTTCACAATGGATTTTGGGTTGGCATTGGCAATTGGAGTGATACTCAGTACGAATCTTCTTTAATACAGCCCTATAAAAGCCAACAGAGAACCAAGCAATCAAGACACTCTAACCTCTGCTTTGACTATTATTGAGCACTGGTAATTACTGAGTAATTCTAAAAATTCTGAATAATTCTTCTACAATATGGCCTTAGTCAGCAACCTCACAGTTAAATTTAATTTTTTAAGAGCAATTTTAATGTGTTCAGATTATAACAAATCCCCCATCTCTTTTCCCTCTGTGTATATGTACATCTAAATATGAATAATGAAAATTATAAAGTCAATTGTAGCATTAATAATGAAAGCACCTTGCCAGACAAATTTCAGCTTCATTATTGGGTTTAATTATCAAATGAGAGGACAAATATAACACAGTGCACATTCCCAATCTTGACTTCATTAATGCATTACATACAGCATTTCACAGAAAGATAGCCTATTGGGGCATCTAAATGGAATTAGAGGTGAGAAATTGCAGGGGCTGAGAGTTGAGTGGCTACATGCAGAGGGAAGGAAAAAGCATTGACTGCCTTTTGGAAGGACAGCAACAAGGACCCTATCTTACTCAGCATCTTCTAATGATGTGGAAGGGGAAACACATTGTATTAATTAAATTTGACAAGGATGCTGCACTGCTTAGTAGAGTGAACCTGGAGGGTTTAGAAATACAGTGAGAAAATAAAAAAAGAAAAACTAGTTGGCAAAAAAAATGCAAATAGCGCATTCTGGGAGAAATAAGCCATAAGAAACACAGCCAGAGATCTCAAAATCAGAACTAGGACACATTTAGGGAAATACAGATGGAAAGGCCACACATGTTTTCTTTTCCTAAAGGGGGCATGGAGCAATACAACTATGCTTTCCCTAAGGCCAGAAGCTGTGGCAGCGAAAAGGCTTCAGCAAGAGAACATATTTCCACTGGGGTTAAGCTCTCTGGAGCCTCAGTTTTTATGGACCTTACTTACACTGCTCTGTGTCTTGGCTATATACTTCAGTCTTTAAAACCCATTAGACAGTTAAGCCATCACTTGTCATCCTTCTTCATTACTGCTTCCTCTTATCTGTTTGGGTGAGAGCTGCTTCTGTTTTCTTCAGCAGGAGTGTCCATAAAACTGTGAGACTTCTTTTCTATAAGGTTTTATTTCTAATATACATCAAATATGTAATACAATGTATATAATATAGTATACAAACACACACAAACACACACACACATACAAAGACATACAATGTTTGTGTACGTGCCTATAAGTTTTGTTCTTGTTAAAATAACTAATCTATTCTACTTTACCTAATGGTATTTCCTGGCTTCTTGCGTGACACTTAAAATTTAACTATTCCTGGAAGATTACAGTTGACTTTGATTTACAGCTTTTCAATTGTATACCAATCAGAAAATGTGCCCTGACCTTCTCTGTTCTCTTTCATAATCCTATATCTTTCTCTCCCAGGTTCTATCAACCATTGTTTAGCCAACTGGTTAAATTTCACAAAACAAAGCCAATAATATGGGTTTAAGTATTGTTTATTTGTTTCCAGACATGAAGTCAAGATTTTAGTAACAAAGTATTTCTCAATCTGTGGATGGAGTTCTTCACAAGGTAGACATGAGATAGTGGCCCTCAGAGTCTAGTAACTGACTACTCTTGAGAAAAAAAAAACATTATTCAATGTTGATGCCTTGTGGCTGTTATGGATGATGCACAATTATTGAATAAGGTAGTGTTAGGGTCCTGCAGACATTACGAGTTGCCTGCTGATGAGAATGCTGATCCTCACCTCTATAACTATAATTACATGGTTCTATCTTCATCAACCCCAAAAGGAGGGTGAGAGCAGGTACGAGAACTCAAGCATCTGAAATAAGTCTTTGTGCATCAACAAATGTCTGCATATATATATATATATATATATATATATATATATATATATATAATTCGTATTATATATTTAGTGTAGAATATAAATATATTTGTATATATTTATATATGTATAAATATACACTCATTTATATTTGTATTTGCATTTATATTTATGTATATTTCACCTTAGTATCTGTTCTTTGAGCTCTAAATATAAACCAAAGAAATATTTAGCCACATGTCATTTTTTTCCTATGTCCTTTGCATTCTAGGTCTTCCTAAAATTGTGCTTGTATATGGGAAAGAATACATATGCTATACCTTTTATATGAAAACAGAATGAATTATGAAATCAGTGTTTAGATTATTGACTTAATGCCCATTTCTTATTTTTTTTTCAGGACAAGGAGCACCGGGACCTTGTACAGTACAGGCAAGTGGTCTTCCATTGGCACATAACCCCCTTGCCTTTAAATTTTTATTTTGGCACAGAGCATTATTAAGTTGCTCAAAATTACAGCCTTCTTCTCCACCCTCCCAAGTATCTGCAATTATAGACATACACAACCCGAACACAAATTCTGTAATGGCTCAGCTTTCAACAACCCATGTAGTTTATCTAAGTCTGCATATTCATCACTTAATGGCCACAATAATTACTGACACATAAAATGTTGAAGATTTAATGGATCAAGAAGTTAAAACCTCTTGGTGTAGGAAGGCTCTTATTAAGAGCCATTAGAATGCAGTGATCTGTCACTCGCCTCCTCAGATCCCCTTTCATCATATTTACAAAACCTAGATAATATTGATAATACTTGATGTTATTATGTCTACTTGAGAGAGTTTGGGTCAGAATTTAATAACCATGAAGGCAGAAGCATTTATCTAATATAGAGCGGTACTGTAGCAATCACAAATAATCAGTTGCCTATGCTGGTCCAAGATTCTGTAGCCATGGACCCTGTACTTTCTTCTTCAATTTGATTCCAAGAAAACAAATATATCCAAGATTAGCTAAGAACATCAAGAATAAACTCAACTGTTCATTTGCAAAACCTTTAATACTTTCACATTTACATTAACATTGATGACCAGAATGAGTCTCTTGTCCTTCAATGCTGTTGCTAATGAGTTTTCCTCTGACAGGGGCAGTTAGTAAATATCATAGGCTTTGCAGTCAATATGGTTTTTAATGAGGGTGTTTCAGCAAAGAGGACACGTGGACACAAGGAGTGGGTTTTTTTGTGCAATAGGCTGCACTCTATGGACACCATTGCGAGAGTCATTATGAAGTTACATTATTCTTTACATACTGCAATTCTTCTAAATAAATATAGAAAGTAATGGGCCATCTCTCCCTACTGGCATGCAAACCTTTGCTAAGAGCCCCACCTGCTTGGAGAAGTGTGTAAATGGTTTCTGTCATAAAGGTAGATGAACAGATGAAACACCCAAGGCCACAAGAAACCTGTAGTGAGTGTTAGGTTTGTGCATTTACATGGACCCTGTCACATGGGTATTCTTCTCAAGCCTCTGCTCTGGGGTCCTGTAGACTCTCTGTGGCTAAAGTTGGTGTAGTAGTTCATCACTCTCAGACTCTTCTGCAAGCCAGTTTCATACTTTTTTTTTTTTTTTATGAATAGAGCATGCTTAAGAAAGTTTTAGAAGGCTAGAACAAAACAACAGGAGTGGGTAAATCTCTGGAGAATAAGACTTGTGAAGAGTGCTTCCAGTAGTTACAGTGATCCAGCTTAGAAAAGAGAATGTGCAGCCTTGAAAGAACGTAAGGTATTATATAGTCCTAATGTCTCTGACACCATTTATCTCGGTGGTCTCCTCCCCATGCCCTCAGTTTGTCTTTTTCATTTCCAACTTGTCTCTTGAAGAGAATCTAATGAACTTAATGAGAAAGGAGCAGTGCAAGGCACCATAAGAACAGAGTCTGACTCCTTAGAAACATCATTAC
The DNA here is from genome assembly GCF_011762505.2 of Arvicanthis niloticus. Taxonomy (NCBI): domain Eukaryota; kingdom Metazoa; phylum Chordata; class Mammalia; order Rodentia; family Muridae; genus Arvicanthis; species Arvicanthis niloticus. Next base: position 49,466,510 of record NC_047658.1, on the reverse strand, counting down.
ATACCAGCAATCCCCCCAGGAAACAAAAATTTATTCTCTACCTGAAGAAACTGGGTGCTGTAGATATCATACAATGTTTCCGAAGGCACTCAACTATGTGTTGGCCAAGATGGACTCAGATGTTGAGATTCTCAGTTCCAAGTGCAATGGTGTCTAGGCCAATAGCTTAGGGCTCCTAAACTACCTATTGAATGGTGTTTGAGGTTATTAATGCTCTATGTCTTTAATGCCTGTGTTTATTCTTTCATCATTTATGTGAGGCAGGTAGCCTTGTAACCTGAACTTTAGTCAACGTTTAAATATTAACAAACATTATTCATTTTTTTCTTTCAAAATTAACTTTATTATAATTGAAAAAAATATTTTTAAAACTGTATTTAGCATCAAGACCAGTTGGTTCTAAAAACTCATCAATATTTCTAAGACTGAGATGTTTATTTTACCAAGACAAATTTTTACTTTGGATTTTTAAAACAAGTTTTAGAGAACTGAGAGAAAGGAATAAATAAGTTATTTACAGAAGTTATCTACATATATACTAAGGTACAAATCTGGTAACATAAAAGACTTCAGAAAATGTTAGCATTTCAAAAGCAGTCCTCAAGGGCTTCGTGTTCTCAGATTCTATCGATGCTTAAAGACTCTTCTTCATTTTTGATCTTGGGAGCCACATGGTACTTTAACTCATCTATTTAAGTTTTGAAGTGACCTCAGCAATTTTATACTCTACAGCAAGTGATCCCACTGCAGACATACTGAATGCTGTTGGGTCAGAGTGGAGTATCTTTGTGAAGAAAAAGCTAGTTGAACTTGTTCCTTCATCCCTATGGTAACTGCTCTCTTCTCTTTATCAACATTCCTTTTTTTTGGAAAATATAATATTCTTATTTTCAAATTCTCTATTTGCAGGAAACTTAACTTTTACAGTGCATCTCCAATATGATTAAAGTCTCAGCATATATGCGCAGATTCACCAGAAGGTATCCTTACGCGGTAGCTGCACTCTTCTGAGATTTCAAGATGTTCAACACCTAAATCCATTGACTTTACTTTATACTTTGCAACTTTCTCTTGGCTTGGCGTGTTAAATAGTAGCATTAGGAATTCCATTGTCTTCATCTCTTAGTGCAATGGTATGCACTTACCATAGCATTTTAGTATTTTGAACATTCTGGTGAGAAACATGCTCATGGCCAGTCTTCTGTAGATGTGATACCTGCCAGAGCCTTTGGAGGCAGTGTGAGCTGTACCAAGGAGACAGGCGTGTCCATGCTTTACACTCTCTAAGCTCATGTCCCCACAGAGTTCACTGATGAAATCGTTGAGGTGGATAAGGCTGTTGAGCACCTCCAGTACCTTCTTTAGAACTAGCCACAATTTAAACAAAGTAGCAGAGTCCCAATAACAGAGGAAAGATGGGAACATGGAGGGAAGCCTAGCCAGTTAAGGACTCCCAGGCCATGAAGCAAAATAATCTAAACAGAGGACTACCATTATCACTCTCTCTGAAACTACTATCAATGAAAGGCAATTTTTCACCTTTCTGAACTTCCACCTTCATCATAGAACCTTGTTATTTTACCTTTTTATAAGAAGCAGAAGCTGTAAGACATATAAGCCTAACATATGGAAGTAAAAAGAGTCACTGAAATGAAAGGTGTTGTAGATTTTACAGAAAATGCACAGCCTCTGATATGCAGTAACTGAGTGTTCAGGGGTGAGAGTATAAAAACTGAGAGCACATAAAAGTACTTTAGATAGATCCTTCTTTTCCTGATTCTCTTTCTACCTGGTCCTGTTACTACCATAGAGACTACATGAGGACTATTCTTACTCTTGGTCTGCATTGTTCCTTATTAGAGAGACAACAGGACAATCTATAAAAGCAATTTTAGCTATATCATTTCCTCTATGACAGAAGAAGTCAGTTGTGGGTATATATGATGAGCATCAAGGACATTACCAGATTATTTGGAGGTTAGGTGATTTGGAAATTCCCGGTACATAACAGATATGAAAGTAACTGACATCATAAGCTACTCACTTCATACTAGACATTGTTTCAAAGTTTCACATGATCAACAAGTTCAGATTCACAAAATCTCTACACCTTAAGATCGTTTTATTTCCTCACAATCAAGGACACACAGACACAAATGAAGAAGTTTGGTAAATTGCCAGAATCACATGCTTTGGGAGTTTTGAGCAAAAGTTTAAATGTAGGTATTCTGACTATAAATCTTGGCTTAAAATTGTTCTCAGTTGAGACAATCAATCTTCAGCAAACTGTACGTCTCTGAAGCACACAGCATGGTTAAGTTTGGCACACACACGCAACTGTGAAGCCAACAGCACATGAAAGATAATGGGCCCATGTACTCCAGACCCCACCTCTCCTCTCTCCTCTCCTGCTACTCTTCATGTCATGGCTTCACTCCAAGCCAGCCTAGCCTCAGGCAATGGCCAGTCTTCTTTCTGGCTCTAGCAAACCATTTTCACATTCTAGAATATCATCCACATGAAGTTAGACCAACAGTACCTTTTCTATCTGGCTTCTCTCACTTAGCAAAATTACTTTTGGATTCATTCACTATTTCACATAAATAGCTGCTGCATTTATACTGAATAGATTTCCTATTTCATGTGGATACAATCACAGTTTGTTTAACCAATCATCCATTGATATTCATGTCAACATTTCTAATTAGGAGTTATAACAAATGAAGCTTCTATTGATAGTAGTTATAATTATTTATGTTAATAGCTGCTTTTCTACTTTTAGTAACAAAATCACCTTAATGTGATTTCATCTGTTGTGAAAGTAGGTTTAATGATCTTTAAAAGAAGTTAAAGCTAGTGGCTATCTGTGAAATTTCTTGTTTAAAATTACAAAAATTATAGAAGACACCACAGTAACCTGGCCTTGCTTTTTTCCTGGAGGAACAGAAGAAAAATAGCCCCTTGTATCTCCTGTGCTCACATATGGAAACTTTTGTATAGTATGGGAGGATGTAATTGGATAAAGCAGCCAAGTTACTGGAATTTTTTTTTTACTGGAAAGCAAAGCACAGCCTACTTGTCAAGATTATCAACCTGCTCTGTTTCTCATATACTTATTGGTGACAAATGGCTAGTCTCAGCCACTTTACCTGCCAAAAGTCAACCTGCAAGTCCTTCCCTGTGACTTAGGCAGGAAATGAGATTCAGGATGTTCCCAGGGTTGGGAGCCAATTAATCTGATTTACATCCATTGCATTTCAGGGAAGTAAAATTTCATCTGCTGCTCCTAAGCATTTATCTAGGGTAGAAGCCCATTACTTTAAGTGAAATCCATCAGTCAGGCTGCTTGCAGGTAAAGCACAGAGTCCCCAACAAAGATGGGAAGCCAATAGAAGATCTCAGAAATCACTGATAACACCAAGATGGGAGAATGAATTAGACAGAAGTGCAGATGTGCGAATAAAGGATGGATTGGTTGGATGGATAAAGGATGGATGATTGAAGTCCTGCCCAGCAGAGAACACACATTTGATAAGTTTCTAAGACTGGATGATAAAGTAAAATGTCCAGATGGCAGGAGGAGACAAGAAGTTACCTCCCGAAGCAGGGAATGAAATAGTCTCGGAGATAGAAAAGGAAAAGAAAAGCTTGGTTCTTCTGGAAGGTGATCTTTTTCTTTGAGTTGTCTTTTCCTGTCAGATTTACACATGCTGATATGACACAAATAATATAAAAGTGATGTGTATAGGGCAAGGCAGAAAATTGACTGTGTCTATAAACCCCTTATCTCAGAAGAATCAAGAAACAGGAGCCAGAAAAAAAAAATTAGCTGTGAGGAGCTGGTTTTCTCTTCCTACAATGGGGCTGAAGACTTCAACGATGACAATTGTCCTGCTTAGGGGGCATTGATTTATTTGGGACTTGCCATGTCTTCCAGTATGTCTCATATAAACATATTTTCAAATGTGTTGTTTCATACTGCAGAGTTGCCTTGCTTAGGATACCGCTAACCACTGCCTATGATTATGACTCTAGATGTAAGAGCAGTATGGGAGACACTTCTGGGAGAATTGTCAAATGTCTGATAAACCACTATGATTAAAATGTTTCATGAAAGATGTTGTGAGTGGTGTCATGGCAAGGTGGAATGGTACAAGAACGGGAGTTGTGGCTGCCCCAAAATAATATTTGTATCCTGACTGACCTCAACTGACCTCCCAGATAGCCCTAAAATTATCATTTCAATCTTCATGTTAGCAAACTGTAACAGATAACAGATATGAGTACCCATTGTTCTGTAAACAGAATCAATGTGTAGTATAGTGTGAGTTACAGGTGTAGTAGGAAGACAGAGTTTGGTCAAATTAAGAGGTTTTGGTGAAAACACTTCTTACATAGGAATGGTCAGGGTTCAGAAAACAAAACCATAGTGGTATGGTGCCTAAGGATGCAGTACGGCTACTTGACAAGCTAAAATCTAGCTATGGAGAGGAGAGAATCATCATCTTCTATGACTACCTAGATTCAAAAACAACAGAGCAAAGATAGCCACCATCCTCTTTTGCCCTGCCTGGCTCTTAGTCTATCATCTTCCTGATTTCTTTCACTGGCCAAATCGGCTTCACCCTCAAACCCATGTGCTTTTTCTCATTCCAAACATTGTTAAGTTGAGGACAGAGATGAAATTGAGAGAACCATACAAATTAGTGAAGAACTGTAAGGTGGTAGCCAGAGGCGTAGTACGCAGGAATACCTACTAAGCACATTATACAGAAGGATGTGTATTAGTTACTTACTGTTGCTGTTATAAAAATACCATTTCCAATGTCAATTTGTAGAAGAAAGAGATTATTTAGAATTATACATCTAGATAGAGAATGCAAGAGAAGTGTGGCAGAAGGGTCAGAGCAGGAAGCTCAGAGATTATGTCTGAACACAGAGGGAGCCAATGAGGCAAACTGAATTTAGTAAGGCTCCATATAACTAGAATGTCTGTCACTTCCCCAAGGAGTGCTATCAACTAACATCGAAGTGCTTAAACACATGAGCCTATGGGAGGGGGGCAGGGCATTCTTATTCCAACAACCACATTCTAGGCATGTATGATAGGGCTTGGCTGAGGTCAGAAACCCGTCCAGAAGAGGATATGAGCTAGGGATGGAGAAGGGGGGCGGGGGCTTTTTCACCGATATCAATGACATTCATCACATTGCCATACATTTTGTGCTTTTGTTTTGTCAAATAGCAATGGCAGATGTTTTCAAAAGAAAGAAAAATACCAGGGAAGGGGACGCAAAAAGAAAGAGTCTCTTTAATCTGTGTTTTTGCCCCACTCATATCAGGCAAAGAAGAGAAACAGAGCAGCTCAGGTCCTGTTGGTAAGTTGCCATGGAGATGGCTCCCACATGATCTCCCGTCATGACTCACCACTGCAGGAACCTCCAAACTTAATTATTTATTAATAGGCTTTTACCAGGGCAGCCTCCAGAGGTGGAACATCTTGTTTCCATGGCAGGGACAGCGGTGAGAAACGGAGGGGAAAAATAGTATGCAATTACAAAGAATTAATTAGAACCTCTGTAAACGCACTGATGAACATGCTTTAGGATAAACTGTGCTGGGATCTGAGGGCACTTAGGTGTCTGGGGGGAAAAGAGAATGAACAGCAGGCCTCCAATAATCAGTTTTCCTATGGCACCTAAAGAGCCTCTTGCACGATTCTGTCTGTGAACTAGTTGCACGAGATGGACCACTAAGCTGTGAATTCTAGGAATAAGAGCTACCTAATTCTAATAAAACTAAACACAAACACACAGATAGACAATACATAATGTTTCAGTGTTTGTGCAGTTTGTCAAGCATAGCATGATCAGATGGCATTTAAAAACCAGTTCATAGTGAAGTGCTTAGACTGCATATGCTTCAGAGGATACCATAATAGTGGTACATACTGTTGGACAATGTGGTTCTTTGATTATCTAATCACCAGTGCAATGGCATGTGAGATTTTTCCTTCATGTTTAAATCATAGAAATGAATATGCACTAGTAAAAGCAGTGCTATATTTTAAATATAAACTTAAAAGTTGAAATGCCTCCCACCTGCTCATGTTCTGGTTATTTTCTCCTCAGCTGATGGGGCTAACTTGAACAATTGTATTGAAGCCTTCAAGTGTGAGCACTTCACTGGTAAGCGCTGGGTCTGTAGAGAGGAGCCTCTGCAGGTTACAGCCAGGCTGTCTACTTCTTGATCTGCAGTACCATGGGGAGTCTCCACCGGAAATTCTCACCTCCTAAGCATCTCAAGCATTCCTCACTGGGATGGGCTGACACTGTTGGAAACATAGCATAAGCTTTTCTTCCTTTGTTTCTCTCTGATCACTGTGATGCAAAAGTAACCAGTAAAAATACGAGAGTGGTTTCTGACACTGTTAACTTATTGGTTCATCCAGTTTTTCATCCTGTGACATACAGAACTATTTAGTCACACCTTCATACCTATGTCACGATCCACATATATAAATGATACTGATTTGAATATCTCACAGTGATTGACCCAAGGATGTTTCAATCTAGTGAGAGATATGACACATGCATATGGGTCATTATTGTTTATAGCATATGGTTATTAATTTTAAGAGCTGAATATGTGAAAGGCTGTAAAAATAGATAAACAAGTCACAACTATGTTGCAGACTAGGTAGAGACATTTTTTTTTTTTTTTTTGCCAAAGATTAAATTAGTTGTCACTACTATTTCTTCTGTTATCACTGTCCCTAGAGAGACATTAACAAATGTCTATTCACCCCAGATCGGGAACCAACAACAGACCAGTGAAATGATCCCATTTGTGTGTATCTTAGTGAACCAGTGAGTTTAATAGGGTTATTTACAAAAGTGTAGGTCAGAGACTATTTTCAGGAGTTTGGATTACTCAAAGGCAGCAGTATTACCAAAAGCCCAGCCCAGCATGGAGACTATTTCATAGAAGCTATACACTTGGGCTCCTGACATGACTTGCAGACAACTGAGCAACTCAGAATGTCTCCTTAGCATTATTACTGCCTATACAACACTAGGGAGGGTCTGTCTGAATCTTGTAAATCTCAAGAAGTTCCTAGGACTTTTGAGTGTTGCATACTTCCTAAACCTTGTATATTCTGTTTACTTCTCTCTCTCTTTTTAAAGCATTGTATTGATTCTTTGTGAATTTCACATTATGCATCACAATCCCACTCATTTCGCTGTCCCTCTGTATCTGACCTTGCAAGCTCCCCTCAAAAAAAAGAAACAAAAAAACCATATATATAAAATAAAAACAAAACAATAACAACATGCTTCCAGAGAGTGGTATAAATGGCTCTTTTAGGGTTGAGCACCCAACCTTCTCTTATTTTCAGCATCTTGAGCAGCCATGAGTCTCAGCATTCACTGCAAGCCCTGACAAAGAGAAGCTTTTCTGATTTAGATGAAGAGAAGAATTAAGGCTAGGGGCATAAATATAAATATGTAAAAGGCAGTTTGTCACCATACTAATTTAGTTAATTAGCAGTAGTAATTTTCCCTTTAGGATCTAAGATCTTCTCAGCCATGACTTTGCAATCAGGATTATAATACCAGGCATGAGTTACTTTTTGTGAAGAAGGCTCCAGATCCCAGAGAGCTTATTCCCATAACAGTTGTCCCACGATTGTAGTGGTGAACACATTTTTTAAAAAGATCTATTTATTATGTATACAATGTTCTGCCTGCATAGCCAGAAGAGGGCACAAGATCTCATTAGAGATGGTTGTGAGCCATCATGTGATTGCTAGGAATTGAACATAGAACCTCTGGAAGAGCAATCAATACTTTTAACTGCTGAGCCATTTCTCCAGATCGTGAACACATTTTTATGAGAGTATTGTAGTTGGTAGGGTCTACAGATGGGTAGGGTCATTAATGCCATTTTTACAGTTATCACTTCATATAGGACTCTAATTCTGATAACTAAGTATTAAGAGGGAGCTCCCAACTCACATCTAGATCATTTTATTTATATCTTATATAAGATTTTGCTCTCACATACTTATACATATATGTGTAAAAAATACATGTATTTATATACAGACTGAAATTAAAACTTTCTTTCCATTCAAGTTAGGACATAATTGCTATCAGCCCGGCTTCTTATGTAATTATGCCAAGATTGACAAAACAAAACAAATAAAAGAAAACAAAACACAGAGCTACTGGTGCATTTTAAAGATGTAATACTTTGTAGGTATCAAAAAGAAGCAAAATCTGTTATCTCTTCATTGTTTATTTTATATAACTATTTGCATATATTAACTCTAATAGCAAAACCACTGTGGGGATAAATATAATTATCCATATGTTTCATCAATAAGAAATTTGAGCATGGAAACATCAATTAACAGATTCAGTGTCTCAGAGTTACTTTAAAAAACCAAGGAAGAAAATGAAATGAATTGTCTTTAACCACAAAGCCAGAATTTATTCAACTGGACACTAATTTAATTTTGCCTCAATTCCCTAGTTTCATAGTTAGGAAAATGAAGACCAAGATATTTAAGCAAATCCTAAATGGATTCCTGATCAAAAGATCTTTGTGAATCAGGAAGAGTTTGATCAAGAGCCTTATTTAAAATTAATAGCTATCACCATAATTAACAGTATGCCTTCAAAATAATTCTCATTGAAGTCAGGGACGTTAGGAAGACTCCTGCATTTTTAGCCATTGTTTGGCAGTGATCTGAGAGTTTGGTGATGCAAATGAGGGCGTAAAAATTAAGATAGTGTTTTAGAAAGCAGTTGGGAGGAGCAAGAGTTCATGACGGTTTCTCAGTAGAATCAACATACTGAAGAGGAAGTCCTTAATAAGTCAAATATGAGAATAAAGATTGTGCATTCGTCTCAAATTCTGAAGGCAACGCAGTTCTAAGGACATGAGGGAGTAGCAACAGAGAAAATACTTTTTAAAAGGGAGAATAAAGTTAGAGATTTCCAAGTTCTTGATTTGAAAACTGACTGTATACAGCTTTAATAAATGCACATATTAGAATAAACATATGTTGAAACAATAGGATTGAGAGCTTAAAACAATCAATTTATTATTTTCCTTTCCCCCCCTCCTTAATCAAAGATAAGTCAGTATAGGAAAGAATGGGATGTTTTATTGTTAAAGACACTAAAATTACTGGGTATTCACAGTAGTAGTAGTAGTAGCAATAATAATAATAATAATAATAATAATAATAATAATAATAATAATAATGATGATGATGATAATGATAATAATAGAGGAAGAGGGTGAGGAATGCTGTAGCTTGGTGGCAGATGGTTGAGGAGCATGTGCAAGGCTCTGGATTCAAATCTAACTGGGGTGTTTTTCTCACACTTAGAAAACATTCAGTAGAACATAGACCATAGACTCAATTGTAAACTTCAAATCTATAGACTGACTAAAAGAAATATGTATATCGCTTTCCTTCCTTTCTTCCTTTTACACTTTATTTTCTTAATTTAAGTATGATCTGAGATGGATTCTATCAGCCTCTTGGTGCTAAGATTGCAGGCCTGAGGTACCACTCCTCCTTGCAATAAGATAAATCTCATGACCTTGGATTAGGCAATTCCTTCCTAGTGAAGTCACCAAAATCAAAGCAAACAAGGAATAAAGAATTGAGCTTAATACAAATTACAAACTGAATTGTAAATGATTCTTTCAAGAAAACAAAAACAACAACAAATACACAGAAAGAAATATCAGCAAATAATCTCTACAATGAGCGACTGAAAGCTAGAGTGTACAACAGACTCTTACCACAATAGACCAAAGAAAGATAACAGCTCAAAGAATGAACACAAGTGGTCAGGAGTATCAGGAACATATCTGCAACATGCTAACTGATGGCAATTGAAAAATATATGCCTCAATTAGATGCCATCCTGTCCCAGTAAGAGAGAGGAATAAAAAGAAGCTAGGACATTGCTGTGTTACTACTAGAACTGAAAATGATGGTGTCTTTTTGAATAACATTTCACTGCTCATTAGAATTCAAATATGGTGGAATCTTATAATCTAGCATATATATATATATATATATATATATATATATATATATATATATATAGAGAGAGAGAGAGAGAGAGAGAGAGGGAGAGAGAGAGAGAGAGAGAGAGAGAGAGAGAGAGAGAGAGAGAGAGATACAGAGAAGGAGACAGAGAGATGAGAGATGGAGAAACAGCGAGATAACTTCTAAAACATGAAAACATGAACCAAATTTACACATGAATATTCCAAAAACATTATTAGTAATTAATAGTCAAAGAATGAAGGCAAACCACATTTTTATTGCTTGATGGATGAGCACATCAATGTCCTGTGTCTTTACAATGAAATGATATTTGGCAATCAAAGAAATAAAGTACTGATGAATGTATCACATGGATGAGACTTGAAAGCGCTTTGCCAAGTGAAGAAAGGCAGCACAATGATTGTATTTTGTATCACTACATTTATATCACATGCCTACAACACACAAATCTGTAGAAACCAAATGAAGATTAATTGTTTCAAAAATTTAGAGGATAAGAGAAAATATCTGCTAACTGGTTTCTGACTGAAGAAAAACAATTTCAAACTTTAAACTTGATTTCACAAGTCTACAAATACACTAGGATGTATATAGATAACTTATTATATGTAACTTGCATTTCCATAATGCATATATATACATATATGAAATTACAAATATGCAAAAATGTAAGAGGTTAACAAAAACTTCTTATTAAAATAAATCATGTTGCAAATGTTTATAAATATGCAAAACAGTAGATGTGCATATGACGCCATACACCAACTTCCTCTGGTTAATCTATCATTTGCTGAGAATCCAATGCAGTGCAGACATAGATTATGGCTTTGATGTATACAAGATTAGGAAGACTAATATCCCTATCTTATTTTTAAAACCTCACAAACTCCATTTGAGGGAATAAACAACATATTACAAAACATAAAAACTATAATTACTAATCTTGTTTTCTCAGTATATATATCCTCAATTAGATATCATTCTGATGCCAATAAGAGAGTAGAGCGTGTGTGTGTGTGTGTATGTGTGTGTGTTTGTGTTTATATGTGTATGTATATGTGTGTGAGTAATTTTTGTAATATAATAAGCTGATAAAATATACTCACTTAAAAACTGTTAAAAAATATTATTAAAAATTGGTCTTAATGGCATACACCTTCATCTCAACGTTCAGGAGGCTGAGGCAGGCATTATAGTCAACCTGAACCATGTAGTGAGGTCTTTGCCAGCTGGGACTACATCATTAGACCTTGTTTCATAAAGATTTATATTTACATAACTGAGTTTACTTTTAAATATTTAATGAAAATAATTTATTTATATGTCCTTAATAGGATGAATTGCTGCTATAACAACCCCAAATCTGATATAATTGAAAACTGAAACCTAAAGGAGGTTTTGCCTGTGAAGTTGGGAAAAATATTAGCAATGAAATTAGATAATTATACAATTAAAGACTGAGAGCTGAAAAGGAAGAAATAAATTCATTCTTACTTGATGATAATATGATTAACAGGAAGTTCAAAAAGAATGAATGTGTGTCTATTATAAAATGAAATAAAATTGAAATATTTGTACCTTCTAATATATGCACACAAAAGCATGAATCTTCAGACATTTTATCTAGGTTGTCTGGAAAATAGTAAAAAGAGGAAAGCTGATTCTGACACTAAATATTAATATTAAAAGAAATGTGCAAAATATTATATAAGAAAGGAAGTGGGGTAAGGGGATAAAATCTGAAATGTAAATATAATACCCAGTTTTTTTTTTAAAAAAAAAAAAGAGAGAGAAAAAGAAAAAAAAGAAAAAAAAGAAAAAAAAAGTGATTTAATAACACAAAGGGAAGGATTTAGAAATTTAGCATACAGTTTATGTTAACGGAAACAGCATCATAGGAACAGGAAAATTACACCCTCATAGAAGCAAAAGGAGTGGGGATGGGATAAGGGGTTCCTGGGTGGTGGGGGGAATGGGGTAAGGGAATAAAATTTGAAATGTAAATATTATAACCAATTTTAAAAAAGGAAAAAAGAGTAAAGTTGTTAGAACCAACATCTTTAATAAAATGTCAGCCCTCTAAAAAAAAAAGAAAATTTCTAAGATATTCTTAAAAGTACAAGTGAGCAACTACAATGAAATACCATAGTTCATACTCTTAAATGAAATATTTAGTATCACTGAAACATATTATTTGTATGTTAATATACCAAAATTATAGGAGAACTTTAAAACATTGGAGATTTTGTCATGGATCTAGTAAAGTGTATTGTAAAGTACATTTGCGAAGACAAGAGATAAATAGTACTCCTTCTTTGACTAAAACATCATGAGAAAAAACTTTGTGAAAAAAATATAAACGATAGCTCAAACAACCTACAATACTGAGCATTTTACAACATGAGAAAAACGTTTGTCTGCTTGAATAATAAAAGAGAATATGGATAGTCAAATGAAAACAGTTGCTTTGTTCGTCATGGTTAATTTTTACAATGTTTAAAATAAATTAAAAGTTTTAATGTGAAAGCAAAACCTTACACATACTGAAAAATAATATAGACCTGTTGCAGTATATTTGATCACACTGTGAATCCTGAGATTGTGTTATTTTCTGAAACACTAAACAAAACAAAACAAAACAAAACAAAACAAAACAAAACAAAACAAAACCAACCTGTCCCTAGTTGTGGTGAGGCTCAGCCCTTAGCACACATCTTTAATCCCAAACAATGTAGAAAAATTTAGTTTGTAGAAGGAGGCACCCTTGTTATAAAGTGATGTCTAATTGAGTGGTAGACAAAGTGACAAATCAAAGAAAAATTGGACAAAATAGAATATGGTCAACTGTCAAAAGAAGAGAGAGGAAAAGGAAGCTATGTAAGAGAGAACAGTGCAGAGAAAAAAAGAAAGAAATATATATATTGGAAGAACTAAAACAACATTCAGTTTGATTATAAATCATTTTGAAATGTCAGCAATCTGATCATAAATGTTTTCTAAATTCAATTGTAACCATTCTGGAACAGCTGTAACCATTCTGAAAATTATCCAAAATAAATTTAAAAATAAAAATAGAAATGATCAACTCAAAAGGAAAATGAGGAATACTTATGAATACAATGATTTATAGAATGTAAAAAGTAGATGTTCTTTAACATATTAAAAGATACAAAATAAGACAATGAAAGTAAAAAACATCAATAAAATGTACTATTTCTTTCCTTTCAGATTGTCTAGGATCAAATAGTTGACAAATCACTACTGGTTGACATGTCAAAGTCTTACACACTTGTATAGTACCAACAGAAATATGTTTCACAAACAATATTCAGCAAAAGTCCATTTATATACACTTTGTTTGAGTAGGCTTGTTCTTATTACTTTGCCAAATTATATATTTTCAAATACATATTTATAAATAAATATTTGCAAAAAGATATATTCATAAATATATGTTCACATATTAATAATGAAAACAGTTATATAAATCCACAGTGACCCATGTATCTATCAGCAGGGGGCTAATTTGATAAACTATGTCTCTACAATAAAAATTGTTAAGGCTATATAATGAAAAGTCCATTTATATAATATGGCCATATTGGAGAATAGGTATTATCAAATTAAACAAGGAAAATAAAATGGGAAGAAATTTTAGTACAGTTTACAATATTTAATCAGAAAGAATAAAACATATGTATTCCATGTATTTATCTATAAATAGATACATATTTATAGCTTCTGTTTAAGAATTTGGAAAAACTACATTTTGTGTTTTTAAGATAGGGACAGGAATAGATAGGTAGAAATTAGACTGTTTAGATATATTATTGTTTTAGGTTTGTTCTTTATATAATATACATTTATGTGTTTTTGAAATAAAATTATGTTTAAAATACTTTAAATATAATTGCAGCAAAGGAAACTGTCAACTGTATGAAGAGGAAGAAAATTTGTCAGCTATACATCTGACAGATAATTAGTTTATAGAATAGAAGATGTGTTATGGAGCTGAACATAGAGTTATCAAAAGAAAAATATCAGTGACTAAAAAACACTTTAAAAAGTGTTCAATATCATGATTTATTGAGGAGATGCAAATTACTCTAGTCATCATAACCTGGAAATGGCTTTAATTCAACTGATGAATGGCTAATGAAAATTTAGCTCATACACATGATAAAATTTTGGTGAGCTATCAAAAATGAAATTATTAAAATTTCATCAAAATAGCTGGAACTAGAAACTATTGAGTGATGTAATTCACACAGCAGTTTTGAAGGACAAATGTTGCCTGTTCACTGTGATGTGTAGACAAAGCTTTAAATTTTAGGTTTCTGTGATTAAGTTAAAATGAGTGTCAATAAAGCTCAGGAAACACAAAGGCAAAAGAACAGGCATTAGAGAGAGATAGTAAAATAAAGAGAATATCAAACTGGTAGGGGATAGACAGGAAAAGTTTTAAATGGGGCATGGGAGCAGAAAGATGGGGATATGATGTTCAGGTGGCTGATAAAAACAAGAGATATATATAAAAGGACAATTTAGAAACTAACTCTTTCTTTCTTTCTCTCTTTCTCTCTTTCTTTTTTCTTTTATTCTACAAAAGTTTCAGGAGTCTCCTGTCTATCCTCCAAGACCTTACTCATGCTACTGAAAACTGTTTTTTTTTTTTTTTTTTTCTGTAGGTCCTGAGCTTGAACTTGGGTCCACATGCTTAGACAGCAAACACTGTAACAAGTGAACCATCTCACAAGCCCTGATATCTACTACTTTATAACCTAAATAAAAGATTAAATGAAAAATAGACCTTAGGATGCAGTCCACTGCATGAATACTTAACACTGGTCCCAAAACACATTAATTTAAAAACTAAGAATTCCTATGCCAGGAGCAGGCTGCCACCCAACAAATTCTTGGTCAGAGAAGTTCTAGCACCTCCCAAACAAGACATGCCATTACCACTGCTCTTGGTTGCCTACGTAGAATTGTATTACACTACCATATTGCCAGAGACACCATATACTTTGGTTATAAAACATAGAGCAATAAAATAGGAGCCTGGCTAGAAAATTCTTCTCTGCTGGCAACTATCCATTATGCCAAAATATTCTGCATAGGCTGCTGGGAGAGAAAAACCCATCAGTAGTCTTGCTGAGCTGTGTACCATGTATACAACAATACTTCCATGGTACAGTTATGGCATGACTGTTTGGTGAGAACACAATTCATGGACTTAAGGCCTGTTCTGTGAGAGGGAATACAGACTTGGTACACTAAGCCAGACCAAAATGCTTATTGTTAGGGAGGTCCAGTGGCCTTGACAGTCGGGAATCTTTTACTGCTGTTATTGCTGAATAACAATATTGTTATATTATTGCTGAATAACAATGTTGGAAAATTACTATCTTTCTCAGTGTTTATTTTTGTATACATAGGTTAGAGTTGCTGTAAGTCTTAGCCACCCATCCTCCTTTATACACTAGGTGATAGTACAGGCACTTATATCTAGGGGAAATGCTGAAAATAAATGGTTACTGAGTGCTTAGCCATAAACATGACACTTTTATTGCCCTCTGTAGTAATCAAAATTATCTTGAAAGAAAAAGTGGAAAGTATACAGGAGATGAGGGAGGAGTGTATGGAATATTGCCATCTGAACATGACATAGCATTGGTGATCATCAGAAATACTCTACAGATATATGTAACTCCACAGGACCTACAGGAGATTGGGTTCTTTGCATTCCATCACAATTTGGGAAGATAAATATACGACCTCACCCCTTCTCAAGGAGAAGCTAGTGATTGCTAGAGGAGGGGCTGTATTTTCTTAAGTGGTAGGAAAAAGTAGTTTTGCGTGCTTTAGCAAAAAAATGTAAAATAAAATAAAGCCCCTCTATCCATGTTCTTGCATGCAACCCTAGTTAATCTCAGAACGAGAGAGAGAGAGAGAGAGAGAGAGAGAGAGAGAGAGAGAGAGAGAGAGAGAGAGAATCCAAAAGTTTGGGAAGGCTAATTTGGAAGAAAAAAGTTTTAGAGGTAGACTAAAAAGTTTCAGAGAGGGTAATGGCTGATGAATATAATCAGAAGACACTACATGTATTTGTATGAAGCTAGCAAAGACAGCAAAAAAAATAAATCACAAAAAAATAAGTTTTAATACTTAAGGTAAAATGAGCAGATAAGTCCGTAAATTGAGTAGCTGGAAAAATTAAAGAGGAAGAAAAAGAGCTAAAACACTTTTTAAAAAAGTAATTTTATTGCATTCTCTTAATGGATTATATACTGAAGATAAAAAGAGCTAAAACAGAAAGCAAATATATTATAATTTATTGTTAATCAGTTATATACACATAACTACACAATAAATAAGTATGCTAATGTATAACATTTTCATCATTTAAGAAGAGATTTAAAAAAAAAGAAAACCATGAGGACTGTACCCCCACATTTAGTAGAGACACTGCTGTGAGACATACAATGAATCTTCTTTATACTGTGAGACTAGGGGAATCATGGTCAAAAGTTACTTTCATAATTATCCAAGAAGTCTTTGTTATTTTTTCTTTATTTTTAAAAAGAAAACAAGGTGTTTATAATTTTTATATGTATGAGCTTTTACCTGAATGTGTGTATATGCACTAGGTGTCCCTGATCCCCTGGCTATAATATTACTGATGATTATGAGCCACCATGTAGGTGCTGGGAACCTAACCAGGGTCATTTTCAAGAGCATCATGTGCTCTTAATTATAAAAACATATCCCCAACCCCAATCAAAAATTTATGGGAGCTTTTAAAATTATTTTTACGTTTGAGATTATAGTATAATTACACTATTTATCTTTCCCCTCCAAGCCTCCTGATAATATTAAAATTCATGACCACTCATTTCAATAGTAGTTATTGTAATATATATATATATATATATATATATATATATATATATATATTCTCTCTCTCCTTCCCCCCTCCATACCTTTCTCCCTCCCTTTTAAACATGGTATGCCCAATCTGTACAATGCCACTTGCATGCATGCTTTCATGTCTGACCATTTTGTTCTTAGCAACTAACTGGTATACTCCTGGTTGGGAATGATTGCCTCTCCCATTCTCAGTATTCCTTAATTTCCTGTAGTTTGTTATGTAGATTTGAGACATTGTGGGCTTTTCTCTGTTCACTTGGCATGCTTATTGGTGGCATCCTTGTTCAGATCATGCTTAGGCAGCCATGTTGGTGATATTTTATGGGGTATCATCTGACATTACTGGAGACACAATCTCACAGCAAACTCCCTGATCTTCTTTCTCTTGCAACCTTTCCACTTTCTCTTCTGCAGTGATCCCTACACTTTAGGTATGGGAGTTGTATTGTAGAAGAATCCATTCTGACTGGGCTTCACAACTTAGTACTTTGATTGGCTATGGTTTCCTGTAATAATCTCTGCCTATTACAAATAGCAGTTGACAAGAGATGAGGACTATATTCATCTGTGAGTATATGGACACATTTTAGATGTTTTTAGGGGTATTGTGGTTTAGTAAAGTGACCCTACCAAGAATTCTTAAATATATATTCTATTCTATTCTATTCTAAGGTAGAAAGTATAGAAAGTGAATTTTCATAGAAATATGGAAACATGGAATTTCCCAAAGTATATTAAGATTTTACACAAGAGCAAAATCTTCAGCTACTTGCATTGTTCAAAAGTGATAATTTAAGTATCAGTGGATAAACTAGAATACATCCATATTTTAGAGTCCATCATTTTTTACAACGATGCCAAAATACTTTTGTTGCTTGTTTTTGAAGTGCTAGGAAACCAGATAGTTTTGGACAGTGATGAATAAGTAAGAACACCAGTGTAAAGACACTTCCTGCCAAGGACCTCAGTTCAGTCTTTAGGGTCCACATGATAAACAAAGAGAATTGACTCCTGAAAATTGCCCTCTGACTTCCACTTGAGTGCTGTGACATGCATACACTCACCCAAATACATGCACGTGCACACACAGGTGCTGGTATGCGCACACACAATAAAATGTACCACATTTTCTGTATCCGTTCTTCTGTTGAGGGACATCTGGGTTGTTTCTGGCTTCTGGATATTATAAATGAGGTTGCTATGAACATAGAGGAGCATGTCAGATGATAACAGTTATATGACACTTAAGAAGGTCAGAGTATTAGGATATCATTTAAGTTAGTAGATTTTAATAGAGGCAGAAAAGTTATAATTTCTTGAATAAAGTAAGTGGCAAGATCCTAATATAATGTTCAGAACAATAGTGAAGATAATACTGTGTAAACAAAAACAATGGACGGAAATGGAAACTTCTAGTTTCTGTGGAAAGTTAGTTATGCCAAATGATGGATTGCTGGGGCACACAAGTGAAAGGATGCTTTGCTAAAGCAAACACGTGAAAGAATGTTTTCCTGAAGCAGACACAGGTGAAAGAATGTTTAGATATAGCAGACAGGTTAAAGGATGTTTGATGAAGGAGTATCAATGTGACCTTACATGACTATTCATTGCTAAGCTGTAATTGAGAGAAACTTGCCCAAAAACTCCTCCTGAGGAGCCCGAGGCAGTTTGCTACTTCTGAGGCCACACTTCAGGCTGGTTGGCAAGCCTAATGGTTCCTTCAGGATCGGAGGGCAGCTACTGGTTTGTGGCTAATGTCTGATTGCTGAAAGAACTGGACAGTAGTTGCCAGTTCCTGTGTGTTCTCTGCCTTCCCAGAAGGCTGGTCTGCAGCTGCTGAGTTATTTCACGTTTAGTACAGATCTGAACTGCTGCCAAAGAAGATAGAGCTTGTCCCCAAAGAACAATTACTAAACAGGTACACTTTTTCCATAGCCTAATAATTTTTCTCTTCTACTATATATGCTGGGTGGTGGAATAGAGGAGAGGATGGGCTCTTATTAAAAGTAGGTTGCAAAAAAATATGCCTACAATGAACATCTTCAATACAGGGAAGGTGTCTCTTCTTATTGCAACTTGATATGCCATGTATGGTTGGTATTCATGGGAGGCCTGCTTTTAAGAGAAATGGAAGAGGAAAGGATAAAGGGGAAGAGGATTTAAAGGGGGACTGGGAAGAGAGGTGAAAGTGCAGTCAGAATGGAATACATGAGAAAAGAATGAATAAAAAGTTAAAAACCAGAAAAACAACTGGGGGAGAATTAACACTAACAATTAATGATAGAAAAGGGGCCCACAGATCTGAAAGACATTGAGGAGTGAAATATGAGGTTTGTAGGGAGAAATTGAAAGGGAGAATTTATGTACTAATAGTCTCGAAAAGTAAAAGACAGAATTAAGAAAGAATATTGGCTGACTTGCAGGGCTATGTGATATATCTATAAACAAAAAGAAAGGAACAAATACAGAACAGTTAACTTTGGTTTTACATATGGATGATGGGAAGATCCTAAATTGAGAATAACAGATCCTCTGGTGGTACCAAATGCAGCACCATGAATGTAGCTTTTTGTGGTAGAAGGTGTATGTGCAAGAAAAGTTAGGGTATCTCTGTTCTGATTACTGTTAGTTAGCTCTGTGGAATTATAGATTTCAGAAAAAAGGGAAGGATATAATGATATCTTGGTGGTGGTTTGAAGATTATAAGAAAAATGACTGAGCAAAGGTGAAAGCATTCATCTAAAAACTATAAACAATATGTTTTTAATCAAGTTCAGAAGTGTATTACAAAATAAATATATGAGATTACTGACCGTGGGGCTCAGAATGGGAAAGCTCTCAGTTGCAGAATGGAAAGAATAATAGCATTTTCAAATTAAAAACTCAGAAAATGAAAGAAATGTCAACTTTGTCCAACTGAAAAGAAGAAAAAAGAAATCACTAAAAGCTTTAAGTCTAAATAAGAAAGACTAAAGTTGACTTACATGTATGATACTAAATTTTTAGATTCATTTAAGCTATTTTACAATTTAAGAAATAAAAGATATATTAGATGAACTAGTTGAAAGTAAAACTGAGACAAACACCAACACTAACCAAAATGAAATTTAAAATCAAAATCAACAAACTTCGGAAAATAATGCAATGATGACGGCTGAAATGGAGGCAGAAGATATAGCTATACCAGATATACATGTAACAGATAAATCCAAAAACACATCAGAAGATCAAGGAGAATTTAATAAGCAAAAGCTTTTATTACATTTATTCTGAAAATAGGTAGCTCTACCAGGCATTAACAATTAAGGACATGAAGAAATTCAGTGATTTTAAAATAAGACTAGAATGGAGACTCATGCATGTCCAAAAGAAATATATGTTTTATAAGCTCATGAAACATTTGCATCAATTAATCTGAACTTGATTATAAAAGAAATTTTGGTAGTTTACATTCTATAATTAAATGCAATATTTAGAAGGTTATTAATACAATCTCACACAGGAATTGAGCTAATAAATATTCCTTAAATCAACAATGAATCAAACTTTTTGATACAAATTACCCATAAAGCATAAAAAGATTAACAAAACCCATAAAATTTGACACAATGCATAATTTACATTTGATGAATTTATAAAGATAATGAAAACTAAAGTAGTTGATGCTATTCATCTCATAAATTTAGAAAAAACACATCAGCAAAGCATCAATCAACAAAACAAAACACAAGCTGGAAAGAATGTAAAAGAAAACAAATGCAAAATTTCCCATGGTCTCCTTTACATGTGGAATTTAGAAAAGTTGATTTTATAGAAATTGAGGAGAGAAGTGATCATTGTATGCTCAGGACCATGTGGACAGAGATAGCAAGATAGTGGGTCAAAAAAACAATGACTTACAAATAGGCCCCCCAAAACTAGTGCTGCAGAGTACTATGACCATAGATAATGAAAATATACTGTATAATTTGTTTGAAAGAAGGAATGAAAGAAAGAAAGAAAGAGAGAGAGAGATAGAGAGAGAAGAAAGAGAGATATAGAGAGGGAGTAAGGAAGGAAAAAAGAAGGAAGGAAGGAAGGAAGGAAGGAAGGAAGGAAGGAAGGAAGGAAGGAAGGGAGAGAGGGAGGGAAGGAGGAAGGGAGGAAGGAAAGAAAATGTTGGAGTGTTAGCTCAGTAGATAAAATGCGTTCCATGAAAGTGAATAGTCAGTTCAAATGCCCACCACCCATAAAAACCTTAACATGGCCTCCTGTACCTGAAACCCCAGCACAGAAAGCAGCACACGTGAATCCACAGAATATGCTGGCTAACCAGTGTACCCAAAATAGTGTGCCCTGGGTTCAGTGAAGGACCGTGTCTCAAGGGAATAAGGCAGCAGGGATATTGTTGAAGACACCTGAAGACCTCTGCTAGCCTCTATATGCATGTGTATAAATATGCACATACTCTCTCTCTCTCTCTCTCTCTCTCTCTCTCTCTCTCTCTCTCTCTCTCTCTCTCTCACACACACACACACACACACACACACACCAGGAAAAAAAGCAAGAAGAAAGCACTATCAGTGCACTCAATATAAAGACATGATGAATGAAAAGATGCATATGTGTTGTGTTATCAAACCATGCTCTCTAAGCATTGGGGATTCAAAGAAATAATAAAGTGACATTCAAAACATACACAAATAACAAAACAGGCTCATAGAAGATATATTTATATATTTATTTATCTTTATATAAATATGTATCTATATCTACATATGTAGACATATATTTGTATATATATGAGTATGTGTCTGTGTGCATATAAACATACACACACACAAACACCAACACACACATATAAAATCAAAGAAAAAAGGCTACCAACTTGAGGATGACACATAAAAGGTATGAGACACATGAAAAGGATACAAGGTAGAGTAATTAGAAGGGACTGGGGAAAAAATGGAGGAGGAGAATGGAGGAAGTAAGTGATGTGATAACAATTTCAATGAGAATATTGACAATACTGAATATTTGAAAGGAATATAATATAGAACAGTGCTGAGACAAGCACCATAGCATTCAGTAGGGGAAAAAGAAAACAGAAAATGGAAGAGTTTAAACAGTACATACATTTTCAGTGCAATAGAAAAAAAGAAGTTTTATATTTCCAGCTTTTGGCAAATGAAATAGGCACATGATTTGAGACAAGAGAATACAATTCAAACACCAGAAATACCAGAAAAGAGATGGACTATCTCTCAGCAGTTATGTATTATTAAAATGGATCCAGAAAGAAGCATAATTTTAAATTGATCAATTGCTATAGAAACAATAAAATTGTAATTTTATGTATAACATGATAATGTTATCTATAGGCCCGAAACCAAATACTGTTTTATTTTTAAGGAAAAGATCATTTCAGTATTAATGAACTACTTGCTTAATACCACCCAAATATCGATTTTTTTTTACCAATCATTTCAAAAATTTTTTTCCTTTAATTTTTAACTTCCAATAGGAATTTTCTGTAAGGAAATATAATTAAATAATTATACTTGCTACCAGGTATATGATCTCAAAAGTATTGCAGAAATACAGAAACACAAAGACTATATAATGTGCAGCTCATTAATATTCAGTGTTAATAGAAAGCAAATCTTTATAGAGAGAGGAGTTGTGGTTGCTCATGGTTGAGAGGAGGATAAGAGTTTACAACATTTGAAATATGAATATGTCCCTGAACATCACCGTGGTGATGGTTATGTAACCGCACTCTTACTAAAAATTTTGAAATGAATATTAAAATGGGTTAATACATAAATTGTGTTTCAATAATACTCATTTTATTAAAATAAATGAATGTCAGACAAAATATCGACATAATTTTGTAGAATGTATGAAAACCTAAGTAAATGAGTTATTAATTTTCAAGAATATAATGGGTATATAGTACAAAGCAGTATTTCTTCCAGGAAATCAAAATAGTAAGAGTAATTAGCCATTCTTTATAAACAAATAAGGATAAAATGTCAAATTTTATCAGGGATAAACTAGATTTATTTTCAATAATAAATCACTAAAATTATTTTAATTTAAATAAAAGAATAATAATATCATTATTAGCCAACGTTTTTATGAAAGCTCAAAATATAAGAAATACAATTAAAAAGCTATAAAAGTAAGAGAAACAGTGGTAAATGATTTTATTTTCATAGCATTATTCATAACCAGAGGACAAAGGAGCTGATAGTTTAAAAAGTAGCTCTCTTTCAATTAATAAAGAAAACTTGTTAATATGATTTGATACATAATAGAAACTTTAATAAAACTTTTTCTGATATAACAATGCATCCCCAGAAAATAGGACAGAATCAAAATTATGTTTACAATAGCAAAAGGCTGTACAATAAAATCAACACTATTATTAGGAATAAACATAACAGTAAAATAATATAACACTCATTGTCTGAATACATTTTCTGATAAACTTTTAAAGATGTAATTAAATTCAGAACGGAAGTCCATGAAATATTTGGTAAGTTTAATGCAAATATCAGTTGCTCTAAAATGAATGTATTAGAAACTTTGAATGTTTCTATTTTGTTTTCTTAATAAATTCTTTTCTTTTAACATATTCATGCGTGTTTAGAATGTACTCTGGCTACTCTCTTAATTCTTTCTCAAACCTATCAGTTCCCTTCTTCCTTACAAATCTCTTTCCAATCGTGATGACTTTTTGTTCCTTTTTGCTGCAGAATTTAAAGAGCCATCTCTGCGGCCCTGAGTTTGGAAGTATTCATTAAAGTTTGGTGAGATCCCCAGTGGGTATACAACTGCACACTAGGTCACCCCCCATTTTCCCAAAATCCATTAGTCACTAATTGTTTGCATTAAGTTATGAGGCCACATGAATCCTTTCTCCATAGATGATTGTGAGAAAATCCACTAGTCACTAATTGTTTGCATTAAGTTGTGAGGCCACATGAATCCTTTCTCCATAGATGATTGTGAGAAAATCCCAACCTGTGCAAAGAGGTATAGCTGCAGTGAGATTTTAACTGTGCTGGTCATATCCTACTTAATAGTCAGCATTTCGGAGCTCAGATTCCTGTCTGCTAGGCCTGCCTTTTTTTTTTTTTTTTTCTTCACTATCTACACCATGTCCCCTTCATTTTAAGGTAATTGGCATAAGAACTCTTGGCTGTCCTTTATTCTCAGCTATGGGTCTCTGCACTCATCTCCATGTACTTTAAGGTGGAGCTTCACTGATTAAGGGGGTAGGTAGTGGTTCGCTGTAAGAATAAACATATCCATTGAGAGATTGATTTGATTCTATGTCACTTCATCTAAGCAGCAGTGTTAGGTTCCTCCCTAGATCTAAGATCTATTTATTCATAGATTTAAATGAGATTTGCATTACTAGGCACAGATTTGCTCTTGTGGAGTATGGGAGTGTCTGCTTACTATATAACCGTTATGACATTATTACACGGATGGATACATCTTGCCTGGCAGATTGGTACTGCTGTTCATAACATTCACATACCCATTATAATTCCCAAGTCTTTACCTATGAAATAGTGTATGATTAACCTACGTATTTAAATGGATGAAGAAAAATACATAAATTGCATTTTAATAAAACTCATTTTATTAAAATAAATGAATTTCAGAAAGATATCAACATAATTTTGTAAGAATGTATGAAAACCTAAATAAATAAATTATTAATTTTAAGAATATAATGGGTATATAGTACAAAGCAGTATTCCAGGAAATCAAATAGAAAGAGTAATTAGCCACTCTTTATAAACATAATAAGGATAAAATAGAAAGACATGTAACAGAGTAGAAAAAAAATTGGCTTACATAAAATCTCATCCCAAATATTCATTCCAATCAATTAATCATAATATTGATAAATGACAATAAAGGTTAAGGAAACACATAGGGAATTCTAGAGCATAGTTCGAGGAAAAATGAGAATTTAACACACAGTGTCATAATATTTGAACCAGCAAGAAAACTTAGTTTATTTATAAATAGAAGTCATGTAATTTGTCTTTCCAGCAAAAATACACATAATCTTTATTGCTATTCAAAACATTAATAATGCTAGAGTAGTCAAAGATTAAGAAAAAATAATAAAATCAAAGAATATAAAATAAATATGTAGGTTACCCCACTTATTATTTAAGGTCATCATACAGTAAAATCATCTACTTTTGTGCACAAAAACTTTTGGATCTGCTGAGATGACTCAGATAAAGAGGCACTCATCATTAAGCTTTATGACCTGGATTTGATCCCCAAGATCTACATAGTTGAAGAAGAGAATTTGTTTCCATAAATTGTACTCAAATTTGGATGTTTGTGTCATGGCATATACTCCCTCACATCATCCTACACACACACACACACACACACACACACACGAATGTAACATTTTTCTCTAAAGCAAGCTTTGCATTTAAAAAGATTCTATACATAAAGTGAATAAATCAATATTGGATCCTTAACAAAGCTTAATATTAATATTGTGAGTTCCATCCATTTCATATAACAAACCTATTCAAATACCCCCAATAGAAGAGAAGCAACATCTATGATGAAGCAATGTGCAAAAGCCAACAGCTGCCAAATGCTAAGAGACTCAATCTTGCCAATCATCACTGAATTCAAATTGGAAAACTGATATCCCTTTATGCCCATCAGATTGGCAAGCATCAAGCAGAGAGATAACACCTATTGCTGGTGGGCAACAGAGAAATGAGTATTTTAATGTATTGCTGGTGGAAATGTGCATTATTATAGCCTGTTTTGGAAAGCAATCTGGCAATATCTATTAACATCCCATGACCCAGACATCCCACTGAGTGAACCTATCCCAGAGAAAGTAATACTTCAGTATATAAGAATACACTGGCAATGGTAATTATTGTATTGTTTTCTTTAAAAAATAAACTTGATGGCTAAATAGATTCTGATTAGTTCAGGAACAGTTTACTATTTTCATTAATACAGAAAATTATGCAATTCTGTACTATATCACTTGACTTGGAACAATTTCCTTGATGCATTACTGTGTAGAAAAATCAGGATGCACAAAAGAACATTTAATAGGATCTTTTTTCACAATGTATCTATATGTGTGTCCTCAAATAGATATATATTTGTTCATGTACATATGTGTCATGTATCTAACTTATCTCCCTATTGGTGTTTGACTAGAGACAAGTAGGAGAGTATACAAATCAAATTGCTAAATGGCTCTTACACAAGTGATGACAGGAAGGGGCAAGGGAGAGGATCACAGTACAAAGGGGACATATGAATTAGGTTCAGGACATGTGATTTGATCTTATCCATTACAGACAGCCTTATAGGATAATTCCAACTTCTCACCTTATGAGGCTTATACCTTATATACTCTTCCCTGCACTGTGTGCATATATTTGTGACTTATCTCTAAACAGCAGAAGATATAGGATGTCACATCTTACTACCCTCTCTTTTTTGGTTGTTTTGGTTTTGTTTTGTTTGTTTGTTTCTTTTATGAAGTATGTTGCTGCTACACAGAGGCCTTGTAAAGAGCTGTGGGCATCTTTTCCAGTGACAGGCAGCAAGAAACCAGTCTGTCATCAACAGTGAGCACATGGAGGTGAAGCCTTTATCTGAGACTACGAGTTGGCTAATATCTTGATAGCAGCCTTGCAGAGGACCTACATAAGCTGTCTGGACTTCTTTCTGACTGTGTGAGACCTGTGAGAATGGAAGGCAATGCAATAAAAACAGTGCCGAAAGGCATTTAACCATCCATATAAAATCCTGTATAGTTTTGTATTTTTAAAAAGATTGTTCTTTATACAGCTGTCTTTACCAAAACCAATACTTGTTCAGAAATATTGTATCATATCCAAGTCTCTGAAACAACTCTGAAAGATAAGTACCAGCCTCTTCTTTTTTTTATTGGATATTTTATTTACATTTCAGATGTTATCCCCTTACTTCACCCCCCAACCCAGGAACCCCCTATCCCATCCCCCCTCCTCTTGCTTCTTTAAGGATAGCCCCCCCCCCCACCCACTCCTACCTCCCTACCCCCAAATTCCCCCATACTGGGGTGTCCAGCCTTCACAGGACCAAGGACCTCCTCTCCCATCTATGCCCAACAAGGCCATTTTTCCCTACATACAAAACGGCAACCAACAGAATGGGAAAAGATATTTACCTATTTCACAGATGATAGAGGGCTAACATGTTCTTCTTTCAAAGAAGCCTGAGACTTAGTGACTTGCTGGAGGCCAGAGCCCTTGCTGATTGGTCGAGGAAAAGCATAGTCCAGGATAACCAACACAAAGTCTTGCTTTGTCATTGTGTATTGAGTACTTCTGACACCCATTCCATTGAAATGCCAAACAGGAAAATAAATACAAGTAGTTTCTGCTCCACTCCTCTAGTCAATTTCTACAAGTTTCTCTGATATTTTTGTGTTTAAAGATGAAAGGTTTATAGAGCATATGGAGTTGGCCTCTACTTCTCAAATAAGCAGCCTTGTCCTAGAACCCTGCCTATACTCCACACACAGTCCAACTCAGGAAGCAGTGTGTGTGTGTGTGTGTGTGTGTGTGTGTGTGTGTGTGTGTAGGGCCATGAAAGGGGTCTTGGTTTTTGGTAGAAGTGCTGGCAGGAAGTAGTCTGGAGACCCTGCAAAGGATGGGCATTTACTCTGCTGTGCTCCTAGAGGGACAGGTAGAGGGCATGACTACAGGCCTCAGCCCTAGAGAGATTTACATACTGATGGGATACCTGAAGGCCAGAGGGCGTAGCCAATTAAGCATTCTTCCCCAGACCCTCCTCCCTTTCTCCCTCCCTATTTAACTCAGGCGTGCCTTGAGATTCACTGGGGGTACTGCAGTAGATGTAGAAGATCCATCGACATCCACCATGAAAATAAATCTCTTAAACCTATGGACTCTACGTGTCTTTTGGGACCAGCATGGGTGTGCACTCAGCACGTGGCTGGGACAGTAGGTAAAGCACTTACCATCAAGCCAGGGGGCCTGAGTTTAATGCTAATAACCGCATAGTGGAAGGAGAGAGATGCCTTCCTACAGGCTTGCTCTGACCACCACAAATACCCATACATGTGTTCTCATATACTCTCTGCATACAAATAAATAAATGAATGAACAAATACATGTGTAAACAAACAAACAAACAAATAAATAAATAAAACAAGAATCATCAGTGGCTTATTAGTTTGGAGAATTCTGAGCTGACATTTGAAAAATGACTTGAAATTTCAGAAAATTCAATAAACAATTTACATTGAGCAATGACTCACATGTGTTGAAATTTTAAGCTGACTTTGTCAAGTATTGTGTACAGGGATGGTGCATTCTCCACTCACAGGTAGGAATTCCCCTCTGTCCTTTTCATTCCAGTTTCAATATATTTCTCGGGAGTCAACTTGGCATTGCAATTATCTGCTACTCATAAACAGTGAGTGTAATTCAAAAAGAATGAGTGTTGGGACAACAATGTTGGTGATCAGTTTAGGATGTTCTCTGAACCAAGAATATGAAAAACATTTATTAGAATTAGAGAAATAATCCTTCTAAAAGCCAAATCTAAGGCACCTTGTTTTCCTTGAAAATAGCATTTATAAATTTTAAACATTTGTTCTAAATATTAAACAAGCAAGAGGACAGCCCTTCTAGAGAAGAGCCTGGAGAAATGGTGTCCTCACACTGTTCATTAACATTATAATAGTTATAATGATATGTATATATACATGCACTTTGAATAGTATTTCCATAACTATCATCTAATTGAGTTAAAATGAGTTGGAGAGACTTAGGAGAAATGTTAATAATTTTTGTTTTAAACATTAGCTATGCAGAGACAAAAGAACATTACAAGCAGAAATGAATTTGACTTTTAGTAAATTTCACAGAAGAATGCCTTAACTTTTGAGTGACTTTCTCAGATCAATGTAGCAATTCAGATTTTTCATTTTGATACAAAATATTTATGATTAAAATTGTGCACTGAATTTTTTTTTTGTATTTCCCTTTGAGACAGGGTGTTATGAGGCAATCATGGCTGCACTGAGGTTCACTAAGTAACTGTTGGGGGCTGACTTTTAGGAGAAAGGGGCTATCAGCTTTGCAGCCATCTTGAGCCATATACCCTGACATGAGACTTGGATTACAATAGCCTACAACAACCGAGCACACTCTGATAATCTTGGTTTAGATACCTTGGGTGTGTGAGATTAAAGGTGTGTAATTTAAGTGTGTGACTTAAGAGTGACCTAGAGATCAGATTTAGAGACAAGACCTAAGGGCATCCCAAAAGGCATGGCTTAGAAGTGAGACATATAAAGGCGAGAGGCAGACAGAAGACAGATCAGAGAATCAGACTATAGAGGGAGAATGAGACACTTAGAGGAAGAGAGACTGAAGAATAAACGGGATTGAAACACACCGCCCTCACTCTCTCTCTTGCTGAACCTGGACCCGCGGACCGGAGCGGCAGCTTGGACCGGCATACAGTGGCCGCCAAACGCGGGGTAGCCCGGGCCTCAACATTTTGCTCGGGCCGCGACATTTTTTGGCCACCCAAACGTGGGACTAGTGCGGTTCACAAGTAACTAAGCTGGCCTTGAACTCTGAGAATTCTGCTTACCTCTTTATTTCATTTTTCAAACATCTAAATATTTCTTTCAAAAATTTCTTGCCGGGCGGTGGTGGTGCACGCCTTTAATCCCAGGCAGAGGCAGGCAGATTTCTGAGTTCGAGGCCAGCCTGATCTACAGAGTGAGTTCCAGGACAGCTGTGTCTACACAGAAAATTGCATACAATTGTTGCAGATACAACTGAGCTTCACAGTGGCATTCTCATGTAATGTATGTATGTATACACATTGTATATATATATATATATATATATATATATATATATATATATATATATACAGTAGGTAAAGCACTTACCATCAAGCCAGGGGGCCTGAGTTATAATGTATATTCATGCATATATATATATGCATGAATATACAAAGTACAATATATAATGTACTTTGAGAAAATACCCCTGGCTCTGTCTTCCCTCCTACTCCTGGCTTCACACTTTCCTTTGTCTTCTAGACAATTTGAATTTTACTTACAAGGTATCTATATTTTCCTTAGGTGGATTTTTTTGGATATTAAAGATATACTTTTGTTTTTTGTATTCTCTATTTATTCTTTGATTTCTCTCCTTTATAAAATAAATGTCAACATTTGGATAATGAGATGCTTCCAAGAGACCCTGTTTACCAGCCCCTTTCGCATGGTCCTTTCCTCTTTATTGGAGTGCACATCTTGTTCATCTGCTGTTTTGTCTCATGGTATTTGCTTTACTTTAAGGCCCTGACATTTTTTGATACAATTCAGTCTTGAAAACAAAAGAAGACCATGAATTTCCAACTTCTGGATAATTTTTACATTAACGTATCTGCCGAAAGTTTACATCTTATAAAGAAAAGGAAATTGAACCTCAGAGACTCAAATTTTCAACTCCTTAATTTTTATTTATTTATTTATTTATTTATTTATTTATTTGCATTTGAAAGGACAGTATTTTCCCATTTGTCTCTATTTAAGGAACTCTGTTTTTTTCTCCATTTAAGGACCAGGTCTGATTTTGAAAAAAAGGCCATAAGGCATCAGCTCCAGGGATAGACGCTAAGTCCCAGAAACTAGGCCATAAGGCACCAGATCCAGGGACAAACAATCCAATCCAAAACAAGATCATAAAACTCCCTCCCAAAGAACAGCCTGGGTATAATCACAAAAATGTGGAAATATCTCAGAATGGGCCATCTGTGCTAGGTAGCCCTATTTCACCACATGACTGAACCTTCATTACATAGGAATGCAGATCACTGACCACCTGAGACTACCTAGCACCCACCAATGAAATTTTAAATTACCTAACCCTTCTAGAGAGTTCCCCAGTTTCCTATAAGAAGGCCTGTGTGTCTTTATTTGAGGTGGCCGTTTCAATGACCATCTCATGCTGGTTTTTTCTTCAGAATAAATGTTCTTTGTTTTTGCATACTATCTGGGTCTGTGGTCTTCCTTCAGTGATTTTCGGACCCTTATACATCTCTTAACACACAAAAAAATGTTGAATGGTATTAATTTGGGCTACCTCTTATGACCTAATTCACTATGAATGTGTCCGTGTGTGTGTGTGTGTGTGTGCGCGCGCGCGTGCGCGCGCGCGCGTGTGTGCACACATGTGAATGCATGCATTGGTGCCTGTGTTTGTGTGTTTGTGGTTTTTAGCTTCATTTTATATCAGGTCTGGCATGGCCTTGGGAGGGTCAGAATGACAAGGTTCTCTATCCTGAGATGGTGCCAATGGACATGGGCCTCCAAGAGTGTAGATGGCTGCCATGGCCATAAGGCTTGTTTAATAATGTACCTGTTTTACACTATTCCTTTAACAGGAATGTCCTCTCTGTTAACATCAGTGACTCCATGATAATCAGACAGCATGAGTCCAGGAGGCAAAGGTGTGGCTAATGTTTTAGCAAAATGGTAAGTGCTGGGACTTTCAGGATAGGCCTTAAGCCTGTGGAAGAACTCTAAAAACACAGGTCCAATATGTGTGTGTGTGTGTGTGTGTGTGTGTGTGTGTGTGTGTGTGTGTGTGTGTGTGTGTATTCAGTCAAAGTTCAAGGTCAGCCTGGAACAAGGCCCAGGTGTGATAGAAATGGTAATTTCAGGACAGTGTCCCACCCAGCTAGTTTATCATCTGTCCTTAACGGAGGCAGGCAGATCTCTGAATTCTTTTGCAATGTTACAAGAAAATGTGTGCTTGCTATCTCTAAAAAGTTAAGGGGTTGGGGGTCAGCAAATGCTGACTATGTGGACTTTTGAAAATCAAAAGAAAACCTGGAGTAAATGACTGGATTGATGTGCAAAATAAAGACTGGACTTAGAATCTGCAGGAGATGAGCTATCCAGAGAATTATTTAGAGTAGCCAGAGAACTGCCTGAAGAACTGTCTCAAGCAGAACAGAGAGAGAGAGAGAGAGAGAGAGAGAGAGAGAGAGAGAGAGAGAGAGAGAGAGAGAGAGAGAGAGCTGTTTAGAGATCTCCAGAAAAAGCAGACCAGAGGGAAAGAAAACAGAACAGAAATAAAACAGACTGAAAAGCTGTCTCCAGCAGAGCATAGGCTGCCAGCTTGGACCCACAATTTGAAGTCAAGACATTTGTTTTCACAGATCCTAGGCACCTCTTCTCTCTGAACCCCTCTCCAAGCTGAGGCTGAACCTTGGCAATTTTAAATTTTTAGGTGTGACGGGGTCCTCTGTAAGACCAGCTTTATGCTCATTTGTAATGGCAACTGTCAGCTCCAGTTTGATGTCCAAAGGTGAGTTGAAAACTTAGTGACATCAGGAGATCTGGCTTTCCAGGTTTTCAGGATTCCAACTCTGTTTCCTCTTGCCTTCTATCACTAAATACTCCCGACTTGCCTTAAGTACTTGTCTATTTGTCTGAGCATCACATGTTTATCTCTCTTTCTCTCTCTCTCTCTCTCTCTCTCTGTGTGTGTGTGTGTGTAGGTATGTGTGTGTGTGTGGGTATGTGTGTGTGTGTGTATGTGTGTAGGTATGTGTGTGTGGGTGGGTATGTGTGTGTGTATGTGTGTAGGTATGTGTGTGTGTGTATATGTGTATGTATGCATGCATGCAATAACCTAGCCAATTGCTTACACTTTAAACTATGGAGACAACTTCTTCTTAACCATATTAAATATATATGTACCCCTTGTGTTTTAAATAATATCACTTTTAAATATTAATCTTTCACTTTGAAATCCATAAAAATAATTGACATTATGGAAACAGTAATTATAGCTTGTTCCTAAAAATCTCCAAAGACTAGAATTAAGAAGCAGATCATGAAATCAAAAGAAGCAATTTGAGAGTGAATGATGGGAAATACTCTATTGCTCTCCACAACAGGTAGCAAAGCGGCAGAAGTATGCCTCTAAGTGGTATTTTAGTTCCGTTAATAATATGGTAGGCACCTTAGGAGGTAATTGTTGGCAAAGACTGTCTTTATTAAATTACAAACATTCCTTCGGACTGATCTTTGTCAAACAGGAAAGACATAATTGTTAACAAGCAAGCATGCTTGTGCCAAGTAAGAAGTCTATGAAGGGAATAGACAAGACCACAGGGTCTGAGGTTACCAGGGTGTACATGGAAGACAAGAGAAGGCTCTAAACAGATACTAATTGAGACAAAAAATGATGAATGAAAAGGAAATGCTAATTTTGACTTTTGTCACAATGGCATTGATGAAACTCTCCCACATGGGGTCAACTGACTGAAAACATGCTTGTAATTCAGAAGCCAGATCTGGATTGTTGCTTCTCTTTGGATGGTTATTCATTCCTCTATCATGTTTAACTTTAACTTATATATTAATACATGAACACGTTTTCTAATACAAAAGTACAAAATACACAATAAGAAGTGAGTCTCCCTTCAATTTCTGCAACCCAGAAAAACCATGACACCAGCATAGCAAAGCAGAAATTGCCCCCATACTATTTTTCTAGATAGTAGCATATGCATGCTCTTACATAGTAAAGGCGGAAAAGATGTATTATTCAAGTATTTCTGAATTGTGCTTTGTGACCGAGTAACACAGATTGACGTTTTTATAATATATAGAATTTTCTTGGTTTTAGTGATAGTATATCAATACATAGATCAAGGTGGATGGCCAAGGACTTACAGTCTCCCCAATTTCTTGCTGATATTATTTGCATGACCTAACATGTATGATTTTCCCCTCCTTTTATCCTTACCTTCTCTTTCACTTTCCTCCCCTCCCCTCCCTTTCCCTTCTTTTCTCCCATTCTTTACTTCCTTTGGCTCTCACTGTGTAGTCCTATTTCACCTTGAATTCACTATACAGCCCTGATCTGCCTTAAATACACAGACTTCCTGCCTCTGCCTCCCCAGTCCTGGGATTACAGGCAATGGAACACCATAACTGCATCTTAGTTTTTCTAACTATATCATGCCATTCCATTGTGTGACTCAATCAGTGCCATAGTTGTAGATGTTTATGTTGTTTTTAATCATTAAGTGGTATTAAAATGATGAATATCAAGTATTCTTTCTGACTAATTACAACTAGTGTAGGGTTTCATGTGGCAGCTTTTGAATAAAATCCAGTCCAGATCTTTTATCCTATTGTGAAGCCATAATATCTGATTAAGTAGCTGTCTACTTACCCCATTTGTTGGTTTTGTGCAGTCTAGGCAAATGATAACTCTCCTTTCTATCCATGTCGAATTGCTTCTTGCATTGTCAGACATGTTTCTGATATATACCTAGAAGTAGCATGCCATTGTCTACAAACCCTACAGCACTAACTTCACTGGACACCCAGTGCAGGGGGGATATGAGGGTGGGGAGGTAGGAGTGGGAGATAGGTGGGGCACATCCTCATAGAAGCAGGAGGAGGGGGGATGGGATAGGGAGTTCCTAGGCAGGGAGGGAATGGAGTAAGGGACTAACCTCTGAAATTTAAATAAAATACCCAATTAAAAAAGAAAGAAAGAAAGAAAGAAAATTATAGTTTAATCAATACAGATACTTTTCTTAATCATCATGCAGCTTAATTGTCTGCAGATACTTTTAAAGCCAAAGTAAATGAGGAGTTATACTCTGTGATTGCCATGTGAGCCTTCTTCTCACAGTTCTGGTAGAAGAGGTCTAATGCCTCCAAATGCCTTTTAAATCCACAGGCTTCTGACATACGGTAATGTTAAGTACAGTGGGCAGAAGTTGAATGAAATCTTATATCACCATGCAAAAAGGATGAGGAACATTTCTGTGTGGTAGGAGAAAGTTAGTCAGGCAGGTTCAGCCGCAATGGCGATGCTGGTGTATGCACCTGATACTTTCTCCTCTAGCCAATCTAGAATCTGCCAGCATGGCTAGAGACTGCTGCTGATGGATTAGGAAACAGAATGAGCCAAGGAGAAAGAGGCAGTGCCACATCTGGCTACTTAAGAGACAATGAGAAGCAAGAGGTGGTGTGGTAAAAAGGTTTGCCTAGTTTTTGCATTAAAGAAATCTGCTTTTGCCACTTGCCTGTCTCCTGGAGTCTTTGTCATTAACTCTGTACATTCTTATGCCTGCCCCCAAGGTCAAGGTCACAAGCAACACTGGTGAAGTTTTTGCAGTCATGTTCAACACTATTGGGTGGTTCCAACCACATGGGTCTTAGTCTAAACCAACACATTGGTCACAAGTGATCTTGATGATGGTATTGTAAGTGGAGATGTCATGATAAGAAACAAATTGTAATTAATTATACAGGGAGTAGAAAATGTTGGAAATTCAAACAAACTTTAGAAAATTCTTCAAATAAATAGTAAATAAAAGACAGAAAAAATAAAGTAATAAAATGGAACAGGGAGATGGGCATTAAAAGATGAGTTCACTGGGGTTTGTCTATTGGATGGGAGCATATATAACATATTTCATGGCTTATATAAACAAAGGTCTAGTAAGGGCTGAGCAATGCAATGGACAAGATTCATATCACAGCTAGATTTATTTCTTCTTCTTCTTCTTCTTCTTCTTCTTCTTCTTCTTCTTCTTCTTCTTCTTCTTCTTCTTCTTCTTCCTCTTCCTCTTCCTCTTCCTCTTCCTCTTCCTCTTCCTCTTCCTCCTCCTCTTCTTCCTCCTCTTCCTCCCCATCCTTTCTTTGTTTTCCCTTCTCTTCTTATTCTTTTTGGTCTGCCTCCTACTCCTCCTCTTTCTTCAACAATTACTGCTGACTTTTTCAATCAAGAGCAGTAATTGGTCAGATGAATGAGGCTCTTTGGGGTAGACAATTAGCAAAGCCAAGTGGTATGAAGAGTATCAATGAATGTAATTATAAGAAATAGAGGGGGGGGAACAATGCCTAAATTGTAAAGAAGATGGCTCTAAATTGGTAGAAACTAGAAAAGGAAATTCAAAGTAGATGAGAATCTCAAAGAACTGAGACATCAGGGAATTACATAGGCTTTCTGAGTGGATGTTTAAGCAACCCATTAGTGTGATAGGAAAGGA
This sequence comes from Arvicanthis niloticus, assembly GCF_011762505.2. Taxonomy (NCBI): domain Eukaryota; kingdom Metazoa; phylum Chordata; class Mammalia; order Rodentia; family Muridae; genus Arvicanthis; species Arvicanthis niloticus. The sequence goes on along the minus strand of NC_047658.1, from coordinate 49,430,353 downwards.
GAAAGAAGAAGAGGAGCCAGTGACCTAAAAGTGAAGTGTGTTACTGATGAGACCAAGGATGACCAGAAACAATGAAATCTGAAAATCAATAATCAAATGAAAAATTTAAGGAAGAAACAAATTGTTTTCAGAATCAAACATACAAAAGAGGCAGGTTTTGAGGCTCAAGACTCAAATACCTTAGGGAAGAATTTACTAGGTTTCAAAAATATCAGAGACAATTCAGGTAGCCTAGGTTATCTTTCCCCTGTGACTATGTACAGTATTGTGACAGTGTATTTCAAATGAAAAATAATAAATTTTGAGATGTGGCCAGTAGATTTTACTTAGAAAATATTATAATAGGTTGGAAGTTGGGCCTAAGGTTAAAAAAAAGGGGGGGGGCACTGGGTCACAAATAAGGAATATCTTATAGTTCATTGTCACATGAATGGCCTGTAAGGTCAGGGTATCTCAAGCATGTGTCTGTGCTTCAGATTCCTTCCGCTGCTTGGTCTTCTATTTTCCATCAAGTTGATAGAATAAGCCAAAGAAAAACAATCTTAGAAAGAAACTGAGCTGTTTTCAATATAATGCTCTAGAAAGAAGAGAGCATATATACTGGCTGTTTTTGTGTCCACTTGACACAAGCTATGGTCATTAAAGAAGAAGGATCCTCAGTTGAGGAAATACCTTCATGAGATCTAGCTCTATGGCATTTTCTCAATTAGCAATCAAATTGGGCCTAGGTCATTGTGGATGGTGCTACCTCTGAACTGGTGGTCCTGGATTTTATAAGAAAAGAGGCTGAGCAAATGAGGGAAGCAAGCTAGTACTAGCACTACCCCATGTCCACTATAGCCTCCACTTTCCTGCACTGCTTTAGTTCTTGTCATGATTTCCTTTGGCAATGAACAGCAATGTGGAAGTATAAGATGAATAGACCCTGTTCTTCCCAACTTGCTTTTTTGCTCATGGTGTTTTGTTGCATCAATAGAAACACTCATGAAGACAATGTACTTACACTAGTGTTTCACTGTGGCTTCCCTCCCTCTTTCATTTTTCTTCTTTCCTTCCTCCCAGATTCCCCAGTTTTTGTTCTTGTTGTTTTTGCTTATTTTGTTTGTTTATTTTGTTTTATTGTTATTGTTTTGTTTTATGCTCTGTTTATTTTATGGTTTTTTTGTTTCCTTTTCTTTTGTTTTTGTTTTGTTTTGTTTTCCTCCTCTCCTTCTGTTTTAATGCCTATTATTTGCTTAGGTTCTGATGTCCATCTTGAAGACAATGATCTCAATAAACAAAGACAAAAGGCAAAAGAATAAACCTGTGTTGCAGTGAAATCAAATAACTGAAGAATCAACACCCATTTTTTCTGTTTGTTGTTTTTGTTAAAGCACAGGAAAAATAATGATTATTTTGCCTTAAACTATGATGAAGAGTTAGAATATAGCTGCTTTTGACTGAGCCTCTTGCCAGCTGCCAGGTGCTGTCTGTCACTTCACTCATATTCATTACCTCATTTAATCTTAACATAAATAAAACATGCATGTATTTTTGTGCTTTTCATATCTGAGCTTGTTCATACCTGTGAATCTTTAAAATTGATAGCTATGTTTCTGGGATCCACTGCCTGAATATCTACAATGTCACCTTTTCTTCTACAGTTTTTATTTTTCTAAGTCACAGAAGGAGTTCTGAAGCCTCTCTCTCCTGAGACCTTTGCACACAGCACTAATCAATCAAGCCTTTGGTTTGCAATGGGCAGAACACATCCTGATGCTCTTCCAACTGGTACTGCAGGTAAGCCTGACTCACTGATCAACCATAACAGGCAAACTGAAGGTGTTCACTGTGTCTCTCCCAAAGACAAACTGCCTTCATGCATACAAACTTAGAAGGAAGATCCAGTATTAAAGGGACATAAGGTAACACACAGAAAGCTCGTGGTAACATCTACATGAAACATTGATAGAGGCTTTAGATTTTAGTAGCTGCTTAATACGTATATAGTGAATGTATATTAAAATGAGATATTTTCTCTATCCTTTCTCCATATTCTTTAATCTCTTACATTTTTATGGTATTTCAATAGGGCTCATTCATCACTTCTCTACTCCCCTGTTGAGAACATGAAGACTTCAACATGACATGCTGTGGGATGTGCAAGGGATGTGGACCTAAATAAGCTGTCACCAAGGCTCTGAGCGGCCTGCTTCCAACTGCTGACAGATAGCTGATGCAGGCCGAAGGTAATGATGCTGGTCGGCTGGAGGGCTTTCACTGTGCCTATAATCTGTCACCTCCTCAATGAGTGCCTTTCCTCGGAAAGTGACATATGGTGCATGGACCCACAATGATAACACAAACTCTGTGTGTTCTGGAATCCCATGTCTACTGTTATTACAGCAAATACTTCTTTTATGTACAATTTATTTTTCTCCAGAAAGTTCTGTCTGGACATAGTCTTGTTTTCCAGGGACATTTCTTATCTTTAATGCATTATTCTATGTTTGAGAAATGAAGTGCAGAATGGGGAACAAATCTTTTTCTTGTTCTGAGTTAGAAGCTGTTCTGCATCAGAACAGAAACTGTTCAGCACCAGAACTATGGTTTATTTTGAGTATATAGCTCATTTTGCATAGACCATGATGAAAAGATATTAAGAATCTCTACTCAGTGTGTGGTATTTTATTGCATGACATAAGTAGAACTGAAAAGCACACCCTATACACCTTTCCTTTACTGGTATTAAATGAATGCTATCCCACTGATATATAGAACTGGTTCTATTTCTAAATATACAAAGTGAACCATCTTCCAGCCCTCTGTTTTGGCTGTCTTATTTAACTTTTATTTTTCTTTATTTTATATCATAACACTTATTAATTCCTTTCTTAGTATACATAGAACAGCAATGGTGTCTATTTACAGTAACTTTGAACTATTCAGCTTTCTTTTTTATTTTCTTTTTTTATTGGGTATTATATTTACATTTCAGATTTTATCCCCTTACCTCATTCTCCCCACCACCCAGGAACCCCTTATCCCATCCCCCTTCCTCCTGCTCTCCTCCTGCTTCTATGAGGGTGTGCCCCCACCTACCCACCACTCCCACCTTGCCACCCTCAAATTCCCCCCCACTCAGTGTTCAGCCTTCATGTGACCTTGTCGGGCATAGATGGGAGAGGAGATCTATACAGCTTTCGTACACATATTTGTTCAAGACTGAACGGACAACTGATTCTTTGCTACAGAAACCTTTGCCTTATATAATAAAAAAACCCCTGCAAACCTGGAGTCAGAATCCACTGATTTGGGCCCTCACTCTTCTGTATTTATGGGGTTTGTGTGTGTGTGTGTGTGTCTGTGTGTGTGTACATGCACAATAACTTGTGCATGTATAAGTATATGTTCAAGGGAGATGAGAGGGGAGAGAGGAAGAGGGAGAGGGAGATGGAGGGGGAGGGAAAGAGAGGAGGAGAGGGAGGAAGGGAAAAAGAGAGGGGTAGGGAGGAGTCTGATTCACATCTAAAATCAAGGATCATAATTCTCTCTTAACCTCTGTTACAGCATTTCCCCCAGGATCATATAATGAGAAATACCTTGAAAACTCGAAATCCCTGAAGTACTCTACATGTATCAATTATAGTCATACTACAAAGTGATCATGAATCACGGATTGAAAATCAGCTCTGTTGCAAGGAGTCTTTGCTTGGGAGAATCTTCAGGTTAGACCTTTTGACTGTTATGCCACTGTTTCAAAGTTTTTTTAACCTTTTCTTTCCTTGCTTTCTCCTTTGTTTCTTTAAATATGAACACACACACACACACACACACATACACACACATCTCTCCCACAATTTGTTAAGACAATATCACCAAAATTTATTTAAATAACTGATTTATGTCAATCAGAAACTCAAATCATCTAACATATTTAATTTAATTTTTCTTAAAGTTTATTTGCTGATAATAAAATCAATGTTACCATTTATTCTTAATTAATATATGAGATTAAAGTAGTTGTAAAAAATTGCAACAAATTTAGGCAGATAGCTAGTCTCTCCTATGCAATACAAAAGACAAGCAGATTGTATTCTGGAATCAGAATACATTCTTACATGTGGGATCCTTTGTGATCTCTTGACTCCAACAGGATAAAGAAGCATGGTTGCTTTAGAACCAAGGTGATAACGGCTAGACTTGGATCAATTGTGCTTTCAGGAAAAGGAATAGCACTGTTGGGGCTTGATAGAAATAGTTTTGTGCATTACTGTACTTCTAAAACATATGCCTCTTTGAACAATTAAATAGCATCTAAAACAGAATATATTTAGCTCATGGGAGAGTAAGGCAATAATTCAACCATTAGACATGATTTAAAGTGGACATGGCTTTTTTTTTTAGTAAAAATCAGACAGTAGAATATTGTAGAGAATAACATAAGTCCTGCTGTTATGAGATCTCTGGCTCTCTAAACACATCTGACAACCTCTTTTGGTTCCCTATTTCCCAAATATCTACCATTTCTGGCCTGGTAATCCCTATGTCTAATCTGCATGCCTTCTGTCATGTTTGTTTCAAGGTTACTCACTCTAGCTTCAGTGTCCTCATTATTTTTTTTTATAACAGTTAACCAATGTGAAGGACTTAGGGTAATCTATTTTGGAGGGCTAATATTAAAAGGGAAGCAAGAGTATGGCCTTAGGCTTCCTTTTCTGGGTATTTTCAATTGGTCAATGCTTTTTCAAGCCCAACATGACATAAGCAATTGATTAGTTATATGACTTTGAATTATAAATCTATGGCACTTTAAACTGTGGTTGTTACTTTGTCATAAATTTTATTTTTTCAGAAATCAATGATACATCACATGAACCATAAGCTTCTTGACTGGTTTTGAGCTTAACTTTTGAGTTTAAGCTAGAGAACAGAAGATTTGAGATAATGATTTCTTTGAAGCATTATTAATCTCAGTGTTGAAGGGTAACAACAAATGGAGTGGCTGAGACCGATGATGCTCCAAAAGTCTCTGCCTGAGGATTTATTGACAGACAGACCTGGAAATGACTGATGGAGAGAAAAGACAATTAGAGAAATAAATGTACATTTTTTTTTTGCAATATTAAACTGTTTCTGTAAAAGAAAAAGCACACTAAATTTATGTTGATCTAAAGAGAAGAGCTAGGAGTAATAGCCTCAAGTTTCAACCAGTAAATGTTTTATTAATTTAATTAAATGTATTATCATTGCATATTCTTTTCCTCCCCACCCTTCGTGTACGTGTTTTCTCTGTCTGTGTCTATGTGTCTGTGTCCATATATACACATGTGAAGGTCAAAAAAAAACCCTTGGTGAGTCAGATCTTTCCTTTAGTCATGGGTTCCAGAACTAAACTCAAGCCTTGAGTGGTAAACAGTTTTACTCATTGACCTATATTGCTGGCCCCAAATAACTTTAACACATAAAAGGATAGCCATTTTGCAAATTGCACTTGAAATGAGAATCTGGCTGGCCTCTTTGGGTCTCTTCTGTAACTCTAGCCAAATCAGAGTTTTCCTCAGTTACAGCTGTGCTCCAGGCCAAGCAAGAAATCTTTTCTTGCCTGCTTCCTCTGCATGAACATTCATTGAGATGTTCTGTATGGAGTTCAGTAGATGGCTCCAGAATGAAGTGAAAAACACTGAATGTTCTTTGAAAGTACCTGAATTCAGTTTTCAGCATTCACACAGATGCTAACAACTATTGCAAGGAACCAGGCATACAAATGATACAGAGACACACATACAAGCAAAACAAACATACACATCAAGTAAAATCAAATAAAAAATTTAAAATTAAACATTATCTAAAAAACAGTGACAATTTATTCCTGGGCACCTATCAATATTGACTCAATTTATCAAATACACAAATAAATTTCATTTGTAAGTATATTCTCCTCTTGTTGGAGTAGTCTACAATCCTTTCCCAAAAGTGTTTTTTTTTTTAATCAACATAATTTTGAACTTCTCCTATCTATAGTTGTATTAAGATATCTCAGGAACAGAAGGATGACAACATGACCTTAAATTTCTTCATGACATGGACAGAATATTTCCCATTCCCATTTAATTCCCATTTAAATATGAGGATTTTAATATCCTCATATTTAAAAATTAATCATCTGGAGTCGATTATTTTTGGGCTCTCCTAACTCTTATTTTTTGGGATTCCATTCATCATATTTCCCACAATGGAGAAAACAAACTCTTAAGCTTTAGTGGACCTTAGAAAGATTTGGTATAAATAGTTGTCATTCTTCTTCTGTGTTTTATTCTCTTTGCCTCACTCTTAAATAATCAGCTGCCTAATTAAAAACTGTCCCCTCAGCTAGCTTGCTGTTTGTGTGGAGGTTTGAGTCATGGAGGAAGATGCTTTATTCATTGGAGAGAAGTTTCTTCACAATGTTAGACTTGGGAATCAACAGGAACATACCTCCTGTGTTTAAATCTTTTGCTGAGAATTCTGATATGTTTGAGCAAAGTAAGAGCATCTTTTTCTGGAAAAAAATGACAATTACATGTCTATTTTAGAAATTGAAACATGGATCAAAGAAGGAAAACTTTGTACAGAACAATTAACACACACATACACATATTCACACATAGAAATACACATATATGTGAAGACACAATATACTATAAATTTGACTCATTTTAATTCATGATCAATGTTATTTAATACACTCAAAAATCTAAAAACTCTACTGCATGTTACTTTAGAGCAATTTTATTTCCATAAAGAAAACCACACACTTATTAATAGTCATTTCTATCCCTTTGCTCTTTCTATACCAAATTCCCTAACCTTCAGCAAACAAGGGAAAAACTTGTCCTAGTGGATTTGTGTATTCTAAGTGTTTTGTTGTGGGGAGTCGACAGAAGGCGGCTATCATCCTTGCAGCCATCTTGAGCCATATACCCTGACAAAAGACTTGATTACAATAGCCTGCAACAGCTGAGCATACTCTGATAATATCTTGTTTTAGATACCCAGGATCTTCCCTTGGGTGTGTGAGACTTAAAGCTGTGATTTAGAGCCGAGACTTAAGGGCCTGACTTAGAGATCAGATTTAGAGATAAGACCTAAGGGTGTGACTTAAGGGCGTGACTTAAGGGCATGGCTTAGAAGTGAGACATATAAAAGGCAAGAGGCAGACAGAAGAGTTCGAGTACAATTTGGAGTTAGTTATTAGACATTAGGCACTTAACACTTGGAAGAAGTAACTTGGAACTTGGAGGCACTAGGAACTAGGAACTAGGGACTAGGAACACAAGACTTGGGACTTGGACTAGGAAGAGAGACTGAAGAATAAACAGGATTGAATCACACTCTGTCTGGTTTCCATTCTTCTTGTCCATCCCCACTCTCTCTCTCTTTCTGAACCCCAACCTGCAGACTGGAGCAGCTTGGGGAAGTGCAGGCTCTAACAATGTAGCCCCCAAGGCTTTTGGCAGTGCCGGTTCCAACATTGACAGAGTGGTCCCTGACATTTTGGCCCCCAAGTGTGGGGCAGCTTGGGCTGCAACATTTTGTATGAATGAAATTGAGAAAGTAGTGTTCCTTTAAACAAACTAATGTCACTTAGCTTATTCAAATGATTTATTTTATGTTGGGTATTTTCATTTCCCCTCTTTTTTCCTTCCATTGACCCCTTGCTTAAACCTCTTTTTGATTCTTCAAATTTATAGCCTCTTTATTTTATTAATAAATTAATATATTTAATATAGTGTTGAATTGTCAATTGGTGTGTTCTTCCCTGCAGAAGACTATTTTCCCACTCTATTTCTTAGTTGGTTGTAATTCTTTGTGTAGGGTTGATGTCTTCCGGACTTTCCCCTATCCACATCAGCATGTTAGTGTCATTGTCTTTGTTCAGCTCATGTTTGGGCAGTCATGTTGATGGGACTTAATAAGAGTAGCTTCTCACATCCCTAGGGGACACAACCTTATAGCATACTCTCTAATCATCTGATTCTTAAAATCTTTCTGCTCCCTCATCCTCAATGATCCATGAAGGTTAAGTCCAGGAGATGTTTTGTAGAAGTATTCATTGGAAGTGGATGGCTTCACCAGTGTGCACTATAGTTGGTTGTGTTTTTCTTTAATGGTCTCTGTCTCTTGTAAAGAGAAATTTTTTGATGTGTAGTAGGGACTAAACTTAAATCAGTGAGTATAAGGATAAAATTATAGTTAATCTAGTTACAACATATACAAAGATGTCACCACTTTATGCTTAATAGCGAATAGTATGAATATACCATTAGTATGTACATAGAATTGATTCACCACTTAATCAGTTTTAAATCCATTTATGAGTTGAAAACCATATAATTTACTTTCATCTCTTTACTGTTATGAATAATGCTGATTACAATAGTCATATACAAGTTTTGATATTCACATTTCTTTTGTGAAGTTCATTATATATTAGCCAACCACTCCTGAACATGTGATGAATTCCATACTGGATTGGTTTATATACCCAATATCACTTCATTGGAGACAACTAATTTCCCTTTCTTAACAGTTATACAAGTGACAGTTCAGTAACTATCACATCTAAATTAGACAAAACAAACCAACAGAAGGAAAAGAGCCCAAGAAGAGGTACAAGAATCAGAGATCCATTTATTTGCACACTCATGAGTCCCATAAAAACTCTTAACTTGAAGCCATAATATAAATGCAGAGGTCATGGGTACATGCCCCATGAATACTGCTTCAATCTCTGTGAGTTTGTATGATATTTTCTTATGTTGATTTAGAGGACCTTGTTTTCTTTGCGTCTTCTATATCCTCTGGGTATTTAATTCTTTCTACCTGATCTTCTGTGAGGTGCCCTGGGCCCTGAGGAAATTTCAGCATGTATATCTATATATTTTTCTCATCTGCTATAGGAGGAAGCTTCTCTGGTGATTGTTTATCTAGGCTCTGCTCTATGAGTACAACAGAATATTTTAGGAGTAATTTTTCCCTACCTTTTTTTCTTTATTATTATTATTTGGTTTTACTCTAGGCTATCTACTATCAGGTTCTTGGTCACCCAATCAGTTTTGGGTATAGGTTTCATCTGATGTAGTAAACCTTAAGTCAAGTCAGTAATTGGTTGATTACTCTCATAAGCATTGTGCACACCTGTCCCTAGCATATCTTTCAGATAGTATACCACTGCAGAGAAAGGTTTTGTGGCTGTCTTGGTGTTCATGTTTCTCTTTTGATAGCATTGTGAATAACTTTCTGTAACAGAGGTACTGAAACATACGACTGGGGGCTCCATGTAAGCACCAGCTCTACAGACATCTTCCATGTCAATGAGTTGTCTAAGTATTGTCTTCAGCAATGGGGCCTTGCTGTTAGCTTGTGGAGAGCAGAAGCCTGAGCTGTTTTCAGATTTCCATGGAGTCCTTTCAGCAAACAACTCAAGTAGATGTGACCCAATTCTAGTACTGGAAGCTTTGTTTTATGACAAGAGATGGATGGCCAGTTGTGACTTTGTCTATTCCATCATTTGGTGATTTCATTCAGATTGCCTTCCTATACTTATATAATTTTAGAATTTTCTACTGCATTAGACTTACATACTACCCTTCAAATTATATTTGTCTTTCTCCATAATATCTCCCACAACCCTCATTGCCTCCTCCTTTTCACTTGATACTCTCATTCCAGCCATCCTACCCATCTATATTATCTATTCTATATCTTTTTTTTTAATAAGACTTATAGGTTTCCTCTAGCCCCTTATCGTATATCTACCAACTGTGGATCTATAGATTATATAGCTGGGGTATCATTGACTTACCACCTATATTAATCCACATATAAGTTAATACATATCTTTTATGTTGTCCTCTCTCTCCGTATAGTTTTCTTACAGTGTTTATTTTCCTGCAGGTTTCATGATGTCATTTTTTCTTAGCTACTGAGTAATACACAGTTGTATAAATGTACCAAATTTCATTATCTATTCTTCTGTTGAAAAACATCTATGTTGTTTCCAATTTCTGGCTATTAAATAATAAAGCAGCAATGAACATCGTTGAACAAGTGTCTCTGTGGTATGATGAAGCATCCTTTGGGTATATGCCTTAGAGTGAAATAGCTGAATCTTGAGGTAGATTGATTCCTGTCTTTCTGAGGAACTGCTACAATGATTTTCATGGTGAGTGTATGAGTTTACATTCATACTAACAATGGATGAATCTTTCACTCCACATCCTCACCAACAAGAGCTGATATCTTGCAAATCCAACTGGAGATTGATCCTGTCTAAAGGAACTATGGGGAAAGGTTTGGAGCAGAGACTGAAGGAAAGGCCATGCAGAGACTACCCCACCTGGTGACCCATCCCATATACAGATGCCAAAACCAGACACTGTTGCAGATGCCAAGTGCTTGCTCACAGGAGCCTGATATAGCTGTCTCCTGAGAGACTCTGCCAGAAACTGACAAGTGAAGAGGCAGAGGCTAACAGCCAGCCATTGGACTGAGCCCTGGAACTCCAATGGAGGAGTTAAAGGACTGAAGGAGCTGAAGGGGTTTGCAACCCAATAGGAAGAACAACAGTATTGACCAACCAGACCCCCAGAGCTCCCAGGAACTAAATCACTAACCAAAGAGTACACACAGAGGGACCTATGGTTCCAATGCTTATGTAGTAGAGGGTGGCATTGTCCATCATCAATAGGAGGAGAGGCCCTTGGTCCTGTGAAGGCTTGATGCCTTAGTATAAGAGAATGCAAGGACGATGAGGTGTGAGTGAGTGTGTGGGTGGAGGAGCACCCTCATAGAAGCAGTGGGAAGAGGATGGCATAGGTTTATGGAGGGAAAATTGGGAAAGGGGATAACATTTGAAATGTAAATAAGTAAAATATCAAATAAAACAGTATAAGAAGAATTTCTTGGATGAATACTTTAGACCTAACTTCTTGAGGTACTTACAGGCATTTTTTACTTCAAAATATCTTTAGCCTTTTGTATTTTCACCAGCAATTACAAGAGTTTTAATTACTGTACGCAAATCCCCACTTCTTATTTTAACTATCCTGGTGGATTTTAATTTTAATTTTAATTTTTTTTGATGACCAGTAATGTTGAGTATTTTGGGACCACTTTTTATCTTCTCTGGAAAAATGTTACTAAAGATATTTGAACATTTTTAATTAGGTTGTTTATGTGTTTTATAATTGAGTTTATAAGCTTCTTCATATATTCTCAGTAATGGCCCCTTATTTCATATGTGATATGGTCTATGAATAATATTCCCCTGCAGTAGAATATTTTCTTGGTTTTTTTTTTTTTTTTGTTCATTTCTCAATGATATTCCTAGAAGAATTTTAAGGAAAAGCATTTTTAATTTGAAAAAGTCAAATTTACTCTGTTTTCTGCCAGTTTGGTGGCATTTGAAAGAATCTGTTGTCAAGTCCACAGTAGTAAGGATTCTCCCCACTACTTCGATCTAGACTTTAGTGCTTTGCCTCTTAAACCTGGTCTTGGATCTTTTTTGAGTTAAGTTTTTGTATACAATATGAGGCAAGAGTACAGAAGTTTATTCTCCAATTGCATGCCATATTGGTCCCATAGCATTTAGAAAATGTAGTCTTAATTGCCTATAAAATCATCATTAAATCATTAATGAAATTAAATTTCCAGATATAATCTAGCTTTATTTTTGGATCTCCAGTATATTATATTGATTGATATCTTTTCTTATGCCACAAACATTTGCAATTTATTTCATTTTACAAAGTCATTTACTTAATGTAAACAAATGTGTTTCATTATAAGATTTTTGTATGCATTCATCACTGTACCTTGCCTATTGCCCCCTGATGTTTTCTTCCCTGACTTCTGTTGAGTTTTTCCTCCCTAAATATACACACCACTTTGGTTTTTTGTCAAATATATGTATATGTAGTTATATCTGATTTTAAATATGAGAGGAAAAAAAAGGAAAAAAATATGAGAGAAAACATGGCACATTTTTCTTTCACCATTTAACCTATCTTCTCTCCTTTTAGAACTCTGCATAGTCTCCTTCATTCTTCAGTTATCTATTTATATCTATCTATCTATCTATCTATCTATCTATCTATCATCTATCTTTCATCTATCTATCATCTACCATGTTCAGATTCCAGATATGATAGAAGTATGCAAGTGTGATAGTTGTCTTTCTGATTCTGCCTCATTTCACTCTTGGTCTCTGGCTCAATCTATTCTCCCTTGGACTACATCATTTCATTATGATTTAGTACAGAATAAAATTATGCTGTATACATGTACCATATTTTCTGCTTTCATGCATCTGTTGAAATAGATGTAGGCAGGGCCCATTTCCCGGGTACAGAATAAACACACTTAATTACCATTTGTAGATAAAATTTAAAGTTAGGAAGTTCATTTTTTCCCTTTAATCAAACCTTTTTTGGGGTGGGGTCTACTCAGAGGCATTGAGCGTCACATAAATTTTGAGATCAACTTATATAGAATCCAAGTATAAAATATACATAATACATAGACAAATCAAGAAATATTACAATTTTGGTCCATGAAAAGAATACCCTTGTAATTATTTTAGCAATTTTAAATATATCATGGTCATCAGAGTATACATTCTATATTTATTTATTTTGTTTCCTCTCAAATTCTTTTTATTTTATCATACATGGCATTATGCTCTTAATTAATTTGTGCATTTAAATATATATATACATATATATATATATGCAAATAAAAGTTATGTTGCAGTTATTAGAGGTTTAGGATACTACATTTCAATCTTATTAAATATTTATATTGGAAGTTACATATTCGTTTGTATTTCTTATACTTCTGCATATATATATTCTCTATCTGCAGATGTATGTCTACATATAGAGTGAAGAGAAGAGAGAGAGAGAAAGAGAAGCACTGAGGGACAGAGAAAGGAGTAGGAAGAGGCAGAGAAGGAGGCAGAGGAGAAATAGGAGGAGGTGGTAGAGGAGGAGGATATGGAAGAAGAACCTGGATATATAAATGCCGTCTTATTTCTCTGCTTATTTCGAAGCAGGGGATTGAATCCAGGGACTCATACCAGTTGGAAAGGGGTTTTTCCAATAATCAGTTTCACAGATAACTTTGAATTATTCTTTTTTGTTAATTATTTTATTTATTTACATTTCAAATATTGTTTGTCTTCCTGGTCCCCTCTCCACATGCCCCTAACCCCATCTTCTCTCCTCTTTGCCTCTAAGAGGGTGCTCTCCCATCAACTCACCTACTCTCAACTTAGTCCTCTAGTATCCCCCTTCTCTGAAGCATCAAGTCTCCTCCACAGGACCAAGCACATCCCCACCCACTGAGGCCGGAAAAAAACAGTGCTCTGTTACATATGTAGCAGGGGCATGGACCAACCCATGTATGCTCTTTGAATTTCTTAAAAACACAAATATATACAGTTAGAAATTAATGCTACATGTATATGTTAGTAAATTTTCCTTTGTTGTGATAAAACATCATGACCATGGAAAATTATAAAAGAAATGGTTTAATTGGAATAACTGTTTCAGAGAGATAGTTCATTTTTGTTTACAATTCAAATGTCTCTATTTCATTACTGGTTTCATTTGTTTAGTTAGAACTCCCAGTATGTTACTGAAAAACAGTCATGAGAACAGCTATCCCCCTTCTCTTTCTCTGTGTGTGTGTTTATGTATGTGAAAACTTAAAAAAAAGTATACAATAAACAAAGTTAAAAATAGTTTTTATCAAAAAGGAACTTTAAGCTGTTATGAAATAAATTCTTTGATGTATTTTTAAATAGAAACTGAACTACTTTATTTAGAAATTATGCTTTGATTAGACAAATGACTGGTAAGTAGTTATTTTTTCAAAATAGATCATTCCAAATGTACTTGATGTGTGTAAAAAGCACATGTCTTTTATTCCTACTTCATTCGTTTCAGCTAACATTTGTTTCTACTAATAAGATCATAAAATTTAGCAAAACATCAAAGCTTTAAAGCTTAAATTTTAATCTTGGGGAAATGTGAGTTGTTTCCTTCTGTGTTCTGTTATTAGCCTCTAGGGATGTTTGTTTGTCCTGACATTGACTTCATTTCTGTATTCTGGGATCTCCCTTTCCTCATAGTCTCCTCCTGGCTCTGTGAGAGTTCTCCAGTCTTTCACATGAAGCATTTATTTCTTCATAACTGCAGGCTACCAGGAAACCTGTGAACTTCTTCCACTTTTCTTGTCTGAGCTCATCTTCTCAAAAGGAGTCTTGCCTTTTCCCTTTTGTGTTTGGCTCCTCTTTGATCAGGTTCTCGGCAATGAGATTAACCTGTCATTAAAAAAATAGAATTGTACTTTGGTGTTCTCCAGTTTCTTAAATGGATGTTGAACTTGGCTCCAAACCCCTTGCCAGAAAGCAGCTGAAAAGCCCTTGGCAACAGAAAGTTGATTATTTGCAAAAGTGAGACTCCTAATTGGAAAATGTGATGGAATGAAAATAGTAATCTCCTACAATGATAATGTGTTCCACTTAATGAATATTAATGTGTCATATTCATGAACCTGGAGAATTTGAACCTGTGATATAAGAATTTCTTCTAGGAACCCATACTCTCACTCATTCACAAGTTTTCCCTTCACATCCACAAGCCTGCCATTCTTGATCGCACACCTCTAGTAGACAGCAATTAGCATGTATGCAGACGGCTAATTGGTTGTGAATTTTCCCTTGATTTTTTTTTCTGTTGCTGGGAATAATTATGCATGCACTTATGCACTATATTCTGTTTCTTCGTAAATTCTTAGCAGCAAATGGCTGTGCAGTTTACCTCTAATTTCACTGCCCATGGGGACCGTGCAACATATGAGACGTGACCATGGTTTAGAAGAACTGATTGTGCTATTAAGGAATACAAAGGAACTTCTACTTGCAAATTTGTGTTGTGTATGTCAGGACTTTGCCCACGGCTCTACACTTATTGCAATAATGTAGTTATTGCTTAAAATATATTTGGAACTTTTCTTTGAAACTAGGTCAATTTTCCCAAGAAAAAAAAGGAAATGAAACTTCTACTATGATTACTTGGGTGGAGACAAATGTGATTCATTTCTTTTAAGACTATGTTTGTGTAGTAATCAGTGCTACTCCATCTTACAAGAGCCTTGACATAATTAGTGCTTTTCTTTGAGATAATTTCATCTTTTAGAACATGGGACTTTTTAAGAAAAAAAATAAATGGAAGTTAGACTGCAAGGTATGGGCACATATGATTCAGTTTTCTGTCAACTGAGCACCCATAAATGAATTTTAATTAGATATAAAATATGTGACAAGAAAGAAACACATATTGTGGTTAGGAAGAATCAAAGCTGTTCTACCAATTTTATGCAAAATGGGATAGAATGGCATGGGGAATCTTTTGTTGTGTTTAGAGATCAAAGCCAACCTTTATGTAATGACATTTTCCCTCTTTGGTGCTAAAGCTTTACTCTGTGTACTCAATGAAACACTTGATGGAAAGAATTCTCTAGAATTATGGGAGAATGTGGAAACTGCTTAATGGCATAAAGGTCTCAGATGGATGGGAGACACAAAAATGTGACAATTTTGAGAAAGATGCAACAAAGGGGATGAGTGATTTTCATAAAAGTAAAATACTGTGTTTTGGATATTAAAAATTAGTTGGGCAGGGTATGTAGCTCAAAGGTAGAGTGCTTGCCTAATAAGTGCAAGTCTCTCAGTTCAATCCCCAACACTGTAAAAATAATATGATGTAATATAATAAATTCCTACTGTATCCTCTATGAAATCTTAAGTAGGAATTTAGCTTTATTTCATGTAAATGGGCATAATCATGAGGTATGCTTTGCAGTCTCTCAGGACAGATATCTGCTTTGTTTGGGGGTTGATGCTATGGTTACATAGGAATAGGATCATTTCCACATGCTTCTTGTTCTTCCTTCAGTTTGCAGCACCCACCTCTAGAGGCCCCTACAGCCTTTTATCAGTATGCTGCATCTTCTCGCTCACTATCATGCTGACATGTTAGCTCTGGGGTTAATTTTATTGCAATGATCCCTAAGCATATCTCAGAAAAACAGAAGCTGACAAACCTGTAACTGATAAAATCACTTTCACAGCAACTGGGGAAAAGTCTATTCAAGTGTCATGGAATGCATAGGTTCAAAAATAAAAGATGTGGACATATCCATTCCATAAAATCTAGCAAATTTCTCATGCACTGCATCATAGTATTTAGTTGTTCAGAAGGAGTTTCTGCTAGACACTGGGATAGACCACAGCCTTTCAAACCATGATCCTCAAGACTGACATCAAGCATCTTTTCATCATCCATCTACCTGGTCTCTGTTGCTTTCTTACAGTGATCAGCAGCATCAGTTAGTAAGTATGCAGATTCTGAAGTGTGAAGATAGAGTTTGAATATCAGCTAGATAGTGTATGACTAAAAGAAGGACTCTATAGCCTTTCTGTACCTCCATAGCAGATGCAGGCAAAACCATATTTAGATGCCAATGTTCTCATAAGAATCCACTGCATTAACTAAGTAAAAGGCTTACACTAGTGCTTACATGGGAAGTGAAGTGCGTACGAGCATTCTCCCTATTTCACTTTCAGCAGACTGACAGGACGTATCCTTCAATTTTACTTAAGACTTTATTTAAAACTATTAAAATTTTATTTAAAATGTCAAGATTTATATGCTTTATTTACTTAACATACTTTGACATGCAGATGTATTTTCTAATATTGACCATACTGGGTTTATTGGAATAAATCATATTTATACCATTCTAGCATGTTGCTTTTCTGGTAATTTTGAAAGATTGTTGTCCAAATATTCAAATTGATATACATGGGACTGGGCAATGTTTCCTTCCCTGAATCTTCTTCTTCATCTATTGAATTAACTTTGTAAAAATAGATTTGAAATATATTTGCCTATATTTTTATCTCCATCTAGTTTGAATGACCCTGAAGTGTCCTATTATTTACATGTTAGATTAAGTCAACTAAAAATTCACTTTATCATATTATCTTCTATTTTCCCTTCTATAATAACTAAAATATTGAAAATTTCCACTGCTATTGGGTCAGTTTTCTCAGCTGATACATTGCCTAAAAATCATATGTTTTATTTGGTTCTTTAATTCATAACTAGAGAAATGGCATGCTTGTGGAATGTTAATAGGGAAATGTAGAAAACTCTAGTTCCACTCATAATGCGACTTATTATAAATACATATAAATTAGACATGTGCACAGTCAGTCGTGTATTAGATGATATGGGTGCTAAACTTTGATTGGTTTAGGGATCGGTAGTTTAGTAATTACTTTTCCCCATTGGGCTTCTGCTATTTTATGATAGCAGCAATATTATTAAGAAGACAAAGCACCTTGTGGTTGCCTAAGAAAGGAAGTTCTGAAAGTGAGCTGTCAGGGATTCAACCATTGAATGTGCAAGTTGTTTGCTACATGAGATAGGCCATATATTGACAGACTGCTATTCTTATTTTCTCAATTGTAAAATGGGGATAGTAATAGTGGAATCCCTTTGGGTTTGTGAGAACACTGTATTGTGGATCCACATTCTGCCCTGTGCATGGCTGCTTGAGAGGAGAAACATGGATAGCTTGATTGTGTTTATTCCACGCTACTGCCAGGCATGTGCTTGGCTTCAGGAAAGCTCTGAGACACTGCTCTGGGGGTAGAAAAATGCAGTCTGAGATGTGAAAAAGCCAAAGTTGGTATTCCCTAGCTTCCAGGAATCTAGTCACTGCCGGAGAACCACACAGAGAAGCCTGGAACAAAGTGTTGGGGTCTAAAGGCCCGTGAGGAGGCCTGGACTGGTTTCTCCCAAATTCCTGGACATTCAGGTGCTTCTGAGTTGCAAGGGAGTTGAGAACAGAGTTGGAGGCCCCCAGCTTAGAGGTAGTTATGGCTGGAAGTGCAGAGAGACCTTCTCCACAAGAATTAAGCAGCAGCTCTCTGTAGGTGAAAGCCTGCTCTATGGTCCCCATGATAGTTCTTCATGAAAGAGACAGTCTTTGGTTCCAAACTGTTTATTGGTTGTTTGTTCATCATGGAAAATGGATGTGTACCTACCTCTCAGGTTAGGCCCGAGATTAAATACCTTTTGCAGAGAAGAATGTCTGGGAAGGGAAGCTTATTGGCTAAAGCCTCAGGGACTCTTGGTATGTCATTAACATGGAAAACTCTGTTCTGGGCCTATGTGACCACAGGTCACAGTTTCTTATATGGGAAGTGTTGCATGTGTTCCAGACCAGGAATTTGGAAGGGAGCAGGAAGGCACCTACCATCTCAGGTGTGTGCCTACCGAGTTTCTGTGGTCCCAGACCCACTCTTTCCACCGAGCTCCCTCGGATGGTTTACCATTATACTGTATGCTGTGGTACAAAAGCTCAGTACTAGGGTTCAGGTCATTATTTAATGGCAGACTGCTATTCCAGAGAATTTGCTTAACATACCCTGGGTCCTACCCTCAATAACACACACACACACACCACACACACACACACACACACACACACACACACACACACACACACAGATGCATGCACCCATACACATACATCAGTTTTAGGCTATGTCTTCTGGCATTCACTGATACTACCTGGACATGGAAGACTTAGTCAAGAAGTCTGCCTTTAAGCTTAAGGTCAACCTGGTAAGATCTTATCTCAAGGAAGAGTAAACAACCCAGCCAAACTTTCTAAAAGATCAGCACCATGCTTTATTATCAACACTGATTTATAATTAGCTATTGTGATCGAAACAGCCGTCCGCAGCTTGTCCTACATCAGAATTGATGCCACTTAAGATTCCATTGTATTCCTTCCAGCCTTAAGCAGTGGGAGGGCCAGAATTACCAGTCTATGTCATAGTAACTTTGTTGATAAACTTATAGACCTTTGGGCAGAAACCTCAGAATGACAGAGAACAATATGGGAATAAAGAATAATGGGAACATGAAGAAAGAGCTGAAGTAATGTAAGAAGAGGAGGAAGAGTATCCCTGATGGGATAAAAGCCACTGTGCTCTTTCTAACACTTACTACCAGATGTCATAAGATTCGACATTCTCATCTTCCAAGTAGAGCTAATAATAACACAGAAGTTTATCCTGTAAATTAAACCAGTTAGTGCATTTTAAAAAAAATGCCTTACTCATAATAGATGCTAAACACAGTCTTATAAGAAGAGGCTGCCAATGCAAAAAAAAAAAAAAAAAAAAATGGTAGAAGATGCAAAATCAAACATGGAGAGTAGAAAGTCATTGCCAGGATGGGACTCACAGTAACTTGCAAAGGTGAGACAATTGGACAAGCATTCTAAGTGGCCTGGTTCCTTAATGAGAACAAACATAAAGAAAACAGCAGTTCGCTGTTTTCATTACCCCTTGACCTTGCATGTGGATTCAAATGGTGTTGAGCAGAAATGAGGTCTTTAAAACCCAGTTGTGCCTTTTAGCTGTTAATATTTTGGTTATGCAGTTAATAAATGTTTTTCTATGTGCACATATCCATTTAGAATAATTATTTGAAAATAAACCAGAGGTTATTGTTTGTAACAATGTTCACTCCGGTATGATGCTCTGGGGAAAGCAGACATGAGAACAGACATTAAGGAAAGAACAGATGGGTGGCGCAATTTCATGGGGCAGGCCAATGAGATTGACACACATCATGAAGATTTTGTTTAACTATTATTTGTTATTTAAGTTGTTGGGCTTTTGTTATTATCCTCTAAATAGGTTTTAAAGAAGGATTTGAACATTTTTTCCCCAGAGAGAAAGGAGTCATTTAATGGAAAAGTCTAGGGTAGCTGTAGAATGTTTCCTTCCATGGTTGCTAAAAGAAGAGTTATGAGTGACTGTTGAAGGAAATATTTAAGCCAGTTAGAAAATAACTCACTTTGAGAGAAGATATAAAGAAAAACAGCCTTTGGGGTAGTCAAGAAAATGAAAGAAAGAAAGTGAGACAATACAGGTGAACAGATAGTAGAGAAATGAACAGGACTTGTGTGGTACAACTCTATATGTTTGTGATTGGCCAAGTTTGCACCATCACATTCCTCTTGCAGTTACGGTATGGTCCAAAGACATCCAAGTTACAGCTGAGTATGCTGGACTGTAGCAGACCAGGTAAACAAGGGGAGGAAAAATCACCATGAAAAGGCAATGAAGGAGGCCCGGATGCATTTTTACTGAAACAGAAACCCCACTGCCTTGGACGGGAGTCAGAACAATTATAGAAGAGCAGCCAAGCCAACGGGTTTATCCCCAGGACTGTGTTTCTAACACAGAAGATGTCTCAGAAATTCCAGTTAGAAAGAGGGTTATGCCAGGAATTGGAAGAGAATAGGGACATGATCCAGAAGAATGAGTCTGGAGGTACAAATTAAAACAAAGACATACCATTTTTTTAACTACCAAATTGGAAGAAATTTAAAAAGAACAATGATACCCAGTGTTACCTATGATTAATGGAGAAGGGGACTCTCATTTACACATTACAGGTGAGAATATTCATCAGCCTGGATTTCTTGGATTCAGTTCTAGCAGTGTATACTAAAAACCTTAAATGTGTGCAAACTTTCTGAATCATTATTTTAGTTACAATTATTCCAGCAGTATGGGATTGGGAATCAACTTCTAACTTGAGTTGAACAAGATAACTGTAGTTTTCCCTCACCTGGGGATGGGCAGGAACCAGTCTTGAATGGTACCTCATATACTGTCCCATGGGATAGAAACTTTCTATCTTCCTTCTTAATCCCTTTCTGTGAAGGCCTTCTCATATCTTGGACAGCTGCTTTCTTTTCAACTGTACTGTCAACATTCACCAGAAAAGTCAAAATTAAGAGTTTAGCAATAAGTAGAAGCTGCCAACCTCCATCCCAGGGTATAGAAGTACAGATGAAAATGGTGTACTAGATGTCTAAAGACTCAGCAAAAATGCAGTTTTAGTAGTGAAAAACAAGGCGCATATACTTAGTAGAGCTCAGTATCAAACTCTGGTCTATCTCAATTTTATAAGTGTATGTAAGGAAGTAAGAAGAAAGAGATTCAAAAATGAACCTGTGCTGATGTTTGTGGAAGGGCTGTTAGGGGAGAGGACAATTACAAAGGATAAGAGAGCCCAAATGTGGGCTGGCTCAGTAAATTTGAATACGTGCCTATGTGAGATATTTTCCAGCTTCTAATGTGGCATATAGAGACGTATGTCAGACAGGGGAGAATAAGTGAAATTCTTTAGGTAGAGACAACCAATGCACAAGGTAGTATGGATTGTAATGTCAAGATTTGTAAGGTAAAGTATAAAGAAATGAGACTCAGATTACTTATACATTAAAATGTTAATCTCTACAGTCCATTGTGAAATAGTTGGTGATTTTAGTTTGTCCTTTGTACTTTATATTTTCTGAATTTCTCTCCAATGAGTACAAATACATCTTTTAAAAATCTAAAACCTAGATTTGTATTCCTTTTTAGAAATGGTAGATACTTCTGTCATTGAAATTACTCTACGATTCAAACCCTCATAGTATCTTGTTGATTCTTCTGCTTTTGACTTTGTCCACATAAGTCTTTCCTAAATAAAGCTAGCATATTAGTTGCCCCATTTAAAAAAAAAAAAAAACCCTCTTACTGAGCAGATTATCTATTACATCTCATATCTTACTGTACTGTGTCTCAAAGCTTCTTCCACTTGGCCATCGAAGTTAACTTCTCACTTTTCCAAACCAGCTTTCCCTATCTTGTCAAGCCATGATATTTGCCATTCACAATGGGCTGTTGCTGGTCCCAAATAGAGAAGCATTCTCAATTTCAATGTCTTCTCCAAGTTGCTAACTATGCCAGGAATGCCCATATTTCTTTGTCTTTGAGTGAAAAGATCTGTTTTGCATAACCTTAAAGTCCTTCTCACAGGTGATCAGTCTCCTGAGATAATCCTCACAGATCTGATCTCCACTAACATTTTATTTGCAGGGGTTATCATTATATTATATAACAGCTGTTTGGGGCATTCTCTCTCTCTCTCTCTCTCTCTCTCTCTCTCTCTCTCTCTCTTTCTATATATATATATATATATATATATATATATATATATATATATATATATATATATATTCTTTGAAATTCAACCCATTGTGCATTTTTTATGTATATGAGTACACTGTAGCTGTCTTTACACACACAAGCAGAGGGAGTCAGATCCCATTACAGATGGTTGTGAGAATTGAATTCAAGACCTCTGGAAGAGCAGTGAGTGCTCTTAACCACGGAGCCATCTCTCCAGTTCCGTGCATTTTTAATATAGTGTGTACACATGTATGTGGGTATTTTCATGTGATACATGCACATTTGAATGATTATGTATGCATATGGGTATGGTAGAAGCTGGAAGACAACCGTAGGTGTCATTTCTGTTTCTTAGAAACACTGGCCACCTTTTTATAAGACAGGTTCTCACTGGTCTGGAGCTTACTAATAAGAGTAAATTGGCTGGCTCTCCCAACCAGTGATCCCCTTGTCCCTGCCCTTCCCTGCCAGAATTGGGTTATATGACTGGAGGGTTTTTTTTTTTTTTCCCATGGATTCTATGGATGAAATTCTGTTGCTTTACAAGTTGATTGTGGACTGAGACATCGCATCCCATTTGTGTTCTCTATTATGTTTCTCACAACACTTAAGGACAATAGGAACCCAGCCAATGCTCATTGAACTAAATTTAATTGAATAGAATTTACATAGTGATAAGAAAGAGATGCCTGTGGGGGAATGAAGAGAGCATACCAGAAATAGAAAAGCAAGGGGTGAGGGTGTTACAAGGCTGCTAAATAAATAAGGCAGAGGGAGATGAAAGAGAATTTACAAACATAAAATATCATTGCACTAATTTAATGAAAAACAAGATTTAGGGATTGTTTTCAAAGCTAAAACTATAATCTTCTCTCATCATGCATGAATCTTAATCGCTCCCAACACTGACACCTGGTTCTGTCTTGAACATCTCTATTGACAATGAACTCATTACCTCATACATTAGCTTATTTAGAAATACTGTTGTAACTGGTGAAAATTGTTTTGCTTTTTTTGAGATAAAATAAACCCATTATCTTTGGCCAGTCTTCCCAATGCACATCAAATCTATGAGAGTCTTTAATATTGTTGATCCTAGTCACTGTGTCCTTTCTAAATCTTTCTACACTTTTTAAAATATTTATTTATTTATTGTCCCCCCTCCTGGTTTCCCCTCACAGAGTTCCTCTTCCCATCCCTCCCTTCTCTGAGAGGATTTCTTCCCCCGAGTGTCCTCCTACCCTAGCATATCAAATCTGTCAGATAAGACATCCTTTTCCACTGAGGCCATATAACGCCACCCTGTTTGGTAATGGATAACACCTTCAGGCTACAGCATTAGGGTGCACTTCCACTCCAGTTGTTGGGGGACCCATATGGAGACTGAGCTGCATGTCTGCTGGGAGCCTCATTCTAGTTCATGTGTGTTCTTTGGTCTTTGAGAACCCCCATCTAGAGGTCCAGGTTAGTTGACTCTGTTGGTCCTCCTGTGGGGTTCTTATCCCCTTCAGGGCCTTCAATCCTTTCTCCAACTCTTATTAAGAGTCTCCATAGAATATTTGGCTGTAGGTATCTGAATCTGTTTCAGTGAGCTGCTGGGTAGAGCCACTCAGAGGACAGTTATGCTAGTTTCCTGTTATGCAAGCATAACAGCACATCATTAATAATATCAGGGATTACAGCTAGCCCATGGAATGGGTTTCAAGTTGGACTGGTCATTGGTAGGGCATTCTTTCAGTCTCTGCTCCATCTCTGTCCCTGCATTTCTTTTAGACAGGACAAATTTTAGGTGGAAAGTTTTGTGGGTAGTTGGTATCCTTTTCCTTCCACTGAGGGTCCTGCCTGGCTACAGGACATGGCCTCTTCAGGTTTCATATTTCCACTATTAGGCATCTCAATTAAGGTCACCCACACTGACTCCTGGGAGCTTCCTCAATGCCAGGTCTCTGAGACGTCATAGAGATTCCACTCCTCACTCCACCACAGCCTCAGCAGCTGCAGATTTTCATTCATTCTCATGGTCTTCTGATCCTCTCTTGTATCTCCCTGATCCTCACCAATACCATTCCTTCCCAGCCCCTCTCCCACACACTTCATTCCCTGTGCCTCCTATGACGATTTTGTCCCCTCCTTCTAGGTGTGATTTAAGTATGCTTGCTTGGACCTTCGTTTTTCTTTAACTTCTTTGTGTCTGCGGGGTATATCATTGGTGTTCTGTACTTTATGACTAATACCCAGTTATCAGTGAGCACATACCATGTGTATCCTTTTGGTTCTGGGTTACCTCATTCAGGGTGATATTTCCTAGTTTTATACATGTATTATTTGTATAAAAGAGGGTTACTAATTTCTTTGAGTTAATTTTACATCCAGTCACTTTGCTGAAGGTGTTTATCAGCTATAGGAGTTCTTTGTTAGAATTTTGGGGATCATTTATGTATACTATTATATTATCTGTGAGTAGTCATACCTCAACTTCTTCCTTTTCAGTTTGTATCTGCATGATCTCCTTTTGTTGTCTTATTGTTCTAGCTAGAACTTCAAGTTTTATATTGAGTAGATAGGGAGAGAATGGGCAGCCTTGTCTTGTACTTGATTTTAGTGGGATTGTTTTAAGTTTCTCTCCATTTAATTTAATATTGGCTATTGGCTTGATGTATATTGCTTTAATCATGTTTAGGTATGTACCCTGTATCCCTGATCTCTCTAAGTCTTTTAACATGAATGGCTATTGAATTTTGTCAAAGGCTTTTTCAGCATGTAATGAGATGATCATTTGATCTTTTTCTTTCACTTTGTTTATATGGTGGATTTACACTGATGAATTTTAGCATGTTGAACCACCCTTGCATCTCTGGAATGAAGCCTACCTGATCATGATAAATGATGTTTTTGGTGTGTTCTTGGATTCGGTTTTTGAGAATTTATTCAGTATTTTTTGTGTCAATGTTCATAAGCAAAATTGGTCTGAAGTACCCTTTTTCTGTTGAGTCTTTGTTAGGTTTAGGTATCAGGTAACTGTTGTTTCATAGAACAAATTAGGCAGTGTTCTTTCTCATTCTAATTTATAGAATTGTTTGAGGAGTATTGGTATTAGTTCTTTGAAAGTCTGATAGAATTCTGTACTAAAACAATCTTGTCCTTGGCTTTTTTTTTGGTTCTAAGCCTTTTAATGGCTGCTTCTATTTCCTTAGTGATTAGAGAACTGTTTTAATAATTTACCTGATCTTAGTTTAACTTTGGTAAGTGGTATCCATCTAGAAAATTAACCATTTCATTTAGATTTTCCAGTTTTGTGGAATATAGACCTAATGATTTCTTTAATTTCCTCAGTTTTTGTTGTTATATCTCTCTTTTTATTTCTGATTTTGTTAATTTGGATATTGTTTCTGTTTGTTGTAGGTAGTTTGGCTAAGGGTTTGTCTATCTTCTTGGGTTTTTTTTTCAAAGAACCAGCTCTTAGTTTTATTGATTCTTTGAATTATTCTCTTTGTATTATTCTCTAATTGATTGATTTCAGCCTTAAGTTAGACTATTTCCTGCCATCTACTCCTCTTAGTGTGTTTGTTTCATTTTAGTCTAGAGTTTTCAAGTGTGCTGTTAAGTTGTTAGTATGAGATCTGTCTAATTTCTTCATGGAAGCACTGAGTACTATGAATTTTCCTCTTAGCACTGCTTTCATTGTGTCCTATAAATTTGAGTATGTTGTACTTTCATTCTCATTGAATTCTAGAAAGTCTTTAATTTCATTTTTTTAAATTTTTTTCCCTGATCAAGTGATCATTATCTAGAGAATTGTTCAGTTTCCGTGAGTACATAGGCTTTCTGTTGCTTTTGTTGTTGTTGAAGTCTAGCCTTAATCTGTGGTGATTTGATAGAATGCATGGGGTTATTTCAATCCTCGTTTGTCTGTTGAGGCTTGATCTGTATATGATTGTATGGTCAATTTTGGAGAAGGTTTGGTGAGGTGCTGAGAAAATGGTATATTCTTTTGGTTTTGGGTGAAAGGTTCTGTCAATATCTGTTACATACATTTGGTTTATAACAATTGTTAACTTCATCGTTTCTCTATTTAGTTTCTGTTTTGATGATTTGTCCATTGGTAAGAGTGGGGTATTGAAGTTCTCTGTCCACTATTATTGTTTATTAATATGCAATTTGAGCATTAGTAAAGTTTCTTTTATGAATGAGTTTATCCTTGCATTTGGGGCATAGATGTTCAGAATTCAAACTTCATCTTGGTGGATTTTTTTCCTTTGATGAGTATGAAGTGTCCTTCCTCATCTCTTTTGGTTACTTTTTGTTGAAACATAGTATACAGATTGGCTATTGCAGGTGTAGGTGCAAACTGGAAGGTGCAATTTATTTATTAGTTTTTATTAGATATTAGAATGATTACTCCAGCCTGTTTCTTGGGTCCATTTACTTGGAAAACCTTTTAATCCCAGCCCTTTACTCTGATGTAATATCTATCTTTGTTGCTAAGGTGTGTTTCTTATATGCTGCAGAATGATGGATCTTGTTTACATATCCAACCTGTGTCTTTTTTTTTTTTTTAAGTAAATTGAGTCCATTGATGTTGAGAGATATTAATGACCAATAATTGTTAGTTTTGGGGGTTTTTGTTGTTGTTTTGTTAGCAGTGTTACTGTGTGTATGTGATTCTCTTTTTTTGGTTTTGCTGTAAGATGATTGATTACTTTGGGTGTAGTTACCCCTCTTGTGCTTGAGTTTTTCTTCTAATATCCTCTGTAGGACTGAATTAGTAGAAAGATATAGTTTAAATTTGGTTTTTTCATGGAATACCTTGGTTTCTCCATCTCTGGTGATTGAGAGTTTTGCTGGGTATAGTAGTCTAGGCTGGAAACTGTGGTATCTTATCGTCTGGAAGACATCTGTCCAAGATCTTCTGGCCTTTAGAGTCTTTGTTAAGAAGTCAGGTGTAATTTTGACAGGTCTGTCTTTATGTGTTACTTGGCTTTTTTCTCTTACAGCTTTTAATATTCTTTCTTTTTTCTGTACATTTAGTGTTTTGATTATTATGCAGTAGAAGGGTTTTCTTTTCTGATACAATCAATTTAGTATTCTGTAAGCTTCTTGTACATTTATAGTTACTTCTTTCTCTAGCTTAGGAATGTTTTCTTCTATGATTTTGTTGAAGATAATTTCTGGCCCTTTCAATCAGGAATCTTCACCCTCTTCTTATTATTCTTATTCTTACATTTGGTATTTTCAGTGTCCCAAATTTCCTGGAAATTTTGAGTTAAAAACTTTTTATATTTGTTATTTTTTGACTGATGTATCAATTTCTTTTATGATATCTTCTATGCCTGTGATTTCCTTCTCTATTTTTTGTATTCAATTGGTGATGCTTCTGATTGTCATTTTTAGTCTCTTTCCTAGGTTTTTGATCTCCAGTGTTGTCTCCATTTGTGTTTTCTTTATTGCCTCTATTTCTACTCTTGGGTCTTGAACCATTTTTTGAATTCCCTTCACCTGTTTGCATTTTCTTGTACTTCTTTAAGAGATTTTGTTTGTTTGTTTCTTGAAGGTCTTCTACCTATTTGATACTGTTTTCTTCTATTTCTTAAAGATAATTATTTATATGTTCTTTGAAGGCCTCTTTTATCTATATCAAGTGAGATTTAAGGTCACAATCTTGCTTTTTGGGTGTGTTATAGCTAGGATATGATGGTGCCATATTGCACTGGTTTCTGTTGATTATGATTTTGCACTTGCCTTTTACCATCTGGTTGTCTCTGTTCTTGCTTGGCCTGGGTATCCTGGGTGGTTGCAGGCCTCCTGGTAGGCAGATGAAGCTGTGTGTCTCAGGTAAAGCATACTTCCTGAGTGTCAGACTGAAGTGTGGGGTGGATCACAGTACATAGATAGGCTATTGCAGGTGTAGGCGTGAAATGGAAGAAGTAATCTTTCTTCCCTTAATTATATAGCTCCTTGGTAATAGTAAGTCATTTCTCATAAGATTTACAAAGAGTTTGTCTTTCCTATAGGTTCATATTGACCACAAGTATTAAGCTCTGAGGACATGCCTCTATTCAACTTTCTGTGTAAGACCTATGGCTTCTACATACTGTTCTAATATTTCTCCCACATCTCCAAAAAGATCTCAGCACTTTTGCAATTTTGTAAACTTTGAACATGTCCTTAATAAACAACTCTATTTATTAGTTTCTCTGTCATTTTTTTTTTGTTCCAGCATAATTATCATTCTCAAATCAGATTCCCCAGAAATAATGGAAACAAAATGGAAAAAGACTGTAAGATGCGGGTGAATCTTAGGTTGTGCCACAGCTACCCCAGCACTGTATATCCTTGACAAACTTGCCAAAATTGTATCAAACTTTAAATGCTTTCAAATCCCATCCTATAGTTTGTCTTTTTACCTCATCTAAGCCAGGAAGTGATGACATGTTGTCACTAGAAATTTAGAAGTTAGAAATGGAACATGACTTACACACAGCTCTCTGTGGGAATTGACATCTCACATCATAATTTAGTCTCAGTCCTCAGGTAAATACTGAACTCTTGTTTGTTTTTGTCCTGCATTCCCATATCAAATATACTGGAAATATCCAGGAATAAAATCATGCATACATGGCATAAATAGAGAATGAATTGAATATAGCACAGTTTGCAAACGCAAGGGAGGTGTCCCTTCAGAGATAACAGAATTTATCACCCCCACAAATATAATGACTAACATCACCTAGAAAACAAAACAGCTAGAACAACAAACACCTAATCAATGCTGCATCTTTCTCTACCAGTTGGATAAAATATCTAGCAAATGTTTTTCAAACTATTTTACTGATAAGAAAAAGAATCACATCATAAGTCAAGAATTTAATGCTAAGGCACTCTTACTGACATTTAAAGAATTGAAATAAAAATTCACTTCTTCAAGCTCAATCTTTTTGTCACAAAAGCAAGAGATTTTCTCCTCCCTTGCATGGTAATATTAAGAAAATATATTTGGTAGGAAAAATCCATAAAAAGATAGAAATGGAGAAGAGAGAACATTATACCACCATTGCATGGTTAGTAAGAGACAGAGGCAACAAATTGTAACTTAGACTTTGGAGGCCCCAGAATGCCACCTGCAGAGCAAAGACATTAATAACCTCAGCAGTCAGGTAAGAAACAAAAACCAAATTAGATTCTGTAGGGCTCTGTTAGACCTGCATACTAGAAAAGGGAGTTACAAATGTATTATTTCCATCTCAATGGTATCTCTGTAATTTGAAAGCTGTTAATTTCATTGATTGAGTTAGCACTGTTGAGTAATTAAGAGCAATGAAGGGATAATCCTGAGTCCTCAGAGAAAACATCACAGCTGTTCCTGATAGGATCACCCCAGGCTTATTACCTGCTGTTTGAAACCCTTGAAAGCAGCCCACTGTGCCAGGCTGCACACAATAGTTAGTATCTTCATATTTCCTCAACAGTTTTAATGCAAGTTACCATGTGTCAAGCACAGGGGGCAGGTACTACATTCTATTAAGAATAAAGTCTCTTGCCTCTTACCAGGCTTTTTTCTTGCCTTTAGGTGACAACTTTATTTGGGATATAAACCAGGAGGCTCCTTTTCCCCTGAATCCACAACCTTTCCAAAGCCTTGCTGGGGCCAGGACCAGGACTGGCGTAGGTGAGATACAATTAGAGTCTGATGATGGCAATGGTCTGTGTACAAGCTCTGTCTTCTTTTCCTGTTCTCTATTATTTTGCTGATAATAAAGGAAAACATGGAATCTTATTTCTCTGCAACATCTTTGCAAAATGGAACTAATTAGACCATTTGGGAGAGTGGCATGTGGTTCAGAGAAGCACATTTTAAAACAGTGCCAATTTCAAATGGACTTTCTTAATGGGTCCACAAATCTATGACATATGCTAAAAATTTAATGCTCCAGAGTCCTGGTTATGTTTTCTATGTAGCCTTTTGTATAGTGCTTAATGGTTTTGATATTGGTTTGAAAATACACATGCTATGTACACTATACTGTAACACAGTACTGGTAACAACATGTTTCTAGGCAAACAACAATGTCTCTGAAATTTGTCCAAAAGGTGCTATCTTCATCCACACTCTTGAAATATGTGTTTTGACATGCTCTTTACATGATGAGTTTGCATGGCATGGATTGAGATGCATTGCCATGAGTTATGATTTCATAATTGCCATTTTGTGACATAGCATATATGAAGACAAAATCTTTTGACTTACCAAGAGAATCTCAGGAGCCATAGCAATTCCCAAAACACAATTCAAAGTGTATGAGATTATATGAGGTGGTAATTGCAGATTTCTTTCAATAGTCCTAATTCTTTAGTTAAAAAGTATTTCTGAATATTACATGGCTCTTTTTAGCCTACCAACAGCTAAATGTGTATGCTGCCATCCTCTGTGAATGTGTGGGTTATTGGTAGGAGAAAGTCAAATGATAAAGGTTAGTTTCCAAGCTTCTCTTGACTAATGTTTTTTGTAGTGCTGGGTATCTCAGAAATATCCTCAAAATGAGAGTGTGCTATAATGGAAAAATTGGACCAGCTATTTTCCCCAAATCATGAATCATACTCACGAGGCTGGACCCTCTATAAGTGTCTTATTTAGGGTTAACATTGATGAAAAGCGACACTATGGCCAAGGCAACATGTATAAAAGACAACATTTAATTGGAGATGGCTTACACTTTCAGAGGTTCAGTCCATTACTATCATGGCAGGAAGCATGGAAATGTTCAGGCAGACACAGTGCTGGAGAATGAGCCAAGAGTTCTACATCTTTATATGAAGGCAAGACTCTCCTCCAGTCAGCTAGGAGGAGTGTCTCAAAGCCCACCCCCCACAGTGCCACACTTCCTCCAACAAAGTCACACCTTTTAATAGTGCCATTCTCCATTGGCATCTGTTTACTGTGTAATTAATAAAAGGGATACAGGATGGCTCTTTGGACCACAGAGGCTTTGTATCATGTAACTTCAACACAGAAAGAATCACAATGATTTGAGAATCCAAGTGAGATTTAACAACATCAATAGGATGCTATACTATAGAATTATAGATTCCATAAAGATAATTTCATTGCAGAAACTGGGCAGTCATTTTATTCCCATTTCATAGAAGATAAAACTGAAGCTCAAGCAAAGTATAATTTTCCCAATATCACACACAATGCATCTAGAATGGGCAAGTGGACCCTGTTTCTGTAGTCCTTCTATAGGACCTCTCTAACAGAATGAAACAGGGGACTAGGCACTGCTGGTATTAGTGGTAGTAATTCATCATAAATACATAGCAAAGCAGGGAATGCACATCAGATATCAGCCACCCAGAGGAAATTCTTCTGGAGAATTATATTTGTCGTCAGAGCATAAAGTCCATTGATTTGTGCCTAATTTGCATATATTTGGGATAACCTGTATGTATAAAAATTTCTGACATTTAGTAAGGTCTCAATAAAAGGTCATAAGCTATGGCCATGTCATACATAAAAGCAGAAGTTACACTCATAATCTCTAGCATCCATACAGGAAATGCAACCCTTATCTTCTGCAATAAATAATGTTGGAGAACATACTGCTGTAAGTCATGCTTTCTGGAAGTAACATTGGTGTTTACAGTGACATAACAGGAAGCTACAAATAACTTTTGAAGCAATTAGAAGTCAAATGCTCAGGATTTGATTAATCTCAGATATGTTTTATAATTTTTTGTGCCCACTTTCATTTCAGAATCAACAAGAGAAATTGAAACACATATCCTGAACCAGTCACACAGATTTCTCCTCCTGGACCATCTTCTTCACTGAGTAAAACAACTGTTCAGGGTGTACCTGGAGCTTCACTCTTTTCTTCTTTCCCAGTCCTCTGTTTCCCTTGGACTTTCTGCAAGAATACAAGGGATCATAGCTGAGCCTTGGCAACTTCAGAATGAGTGGACTTAGCTTGTCTCATTTGGTTAGTCTTTGATTTTTGCCACATCAATGATTGATGCTGAATAAATGAAGGAATAAAAGCAACCAGATTCAGCAAGGCCAGCAAGGCTAGCCAGTGAATCTTACAGTATCTGTAAGAATAGATTTTCAGGTAATATACTGGTTGTATAGCAACCATACTGTCTCCCTCTCGTTGCCCATCTTCCTATCCTTTTCCCTCTCCTTCTTCCTCTTTTTCTCCTTGTCCTGCTTCTTTTCTCCTATCCAGTGTGTGTGTGTGTGTGTGTGTGTGTGTGTGTGTGTGTGTGTGTAGAAATCCAGATAAAAAGGTGAAATGAAGGCAGTCATATGAGACTCACAATACATCCACAACGGGGTATTTTTGAACATATTCACAGTTACTGTCATGTCAATATTTAATAATGCTGGATCCTTAAATGATTTACAGTAGCCCCCTGCAAACAAGAAGTCTCAATCTTATACATATACATCCAAGTATATAAAGTGAGAATTGAAGAATCAAGAAATGTTAGGAATGATTTTCCTGGTTGCAGCACTAGTGTGAAAATCCTTAGTGTTAGCTAAAGACAAAAATCAATAGACATTGAAAACAACATAAAATAAATTTCCCTGAACAGTACCAACTACCTAAAGTCATAACCGACATTTATGATTAGGCCAAATTCTGATTTTAGTAGAAAAATAAATGTGTAACTTTTAATAAAATAACAAATGTGACACAAAAATATTTCACGTGTACTAGAACATACTTCACTCTAGTTTTTTTTTCTGAGTAAAATTGAGACTAATTAAAACTGTACTGTTTCTATTGATGACTGTATTCATGTCTTGGGTTGTGTACTTGCCTTAGAGACTCATGCTCGTCCAACTATATTTTTGTGTTGCTGACCTAGTTCCCTGACGCCTATGTCTGTAATATTTCATGCATGTAGCTAATGTCTGCAATACATCTCAGTTTTGGGTCAGGCAACACACAAGGGAACTCTTGACCTTTTTATGCATAATATGTGTGCTTCACTTTTGAGAGACTGGGATTAAGATGGAGAAATTAAAGGGCAAATGTGAAACCTAGGTCTTTTCAATGTGACTTGAATATGATAGATCAATGGCTAGCGGGTTATTTTTACACTAATGATCATTGTCTTTGATGGGTCATCCACTGTAACCAGCACTGTGTATTTCAGAGCTGTCTAAATACCCTATGACAGGTCAGCAAGTTTTCCCAGGAATTGTTTCATACTGGTTGAAGCACCAGATAAACAAGCATTCTTGGTATGTGGATAGGCAGGGTTTGTAGCAATGCATGATGCCTATGGTTCACTGGTGAGATTATGGTAATAAAGCACTTGTCTGAGAGCCAGACACAACATGCCATTAGATAAACTGAAGGCAATGAGTAGGTACTCTTTGAAGTATTTAGATAATCTTCACCATGGATGAGGAACGCTTGGAGATAAGTTTCTTATTAGCAAGAGGCTTGAGGTGCAGAAAGACAACATGTTTTCTTTATAGAGTAAAAACTTCATGACATAATCTAATCATCTTGTAGTTGTTACCATTTTATCAGTAACTCTCCAAGTTTTGGGACAAAAATATCTGACAAAAGTGATTTAAGAAAGAAAGGGTTTATTATTGTGTTTACATTTTTTAAAAAAGATTTATTTATTTATTTTATGTATATGTTAATCTCTTCAGACACACCAAAAGAGAGGGCATTGAATCCCATTACAGATGGTCAAAAGCCACTATATGGTTGCTGGGAATTGAACTTAAGACCTCTGGAAGGGCAGTCAATGCTTTTAACCTCTGAGCTATCTCTTCAGCCCCATGGCTTACAATGTAAGGGAGAAGCATTGTGGCAGGAACTTGAAAATGTTGGTCACATTGCATACACAACCAGGAAGTAAGGAGTAATGGATGCTTTTCTTTGGCTATGTTTCTTGTTTTATGTAGTCCAGAGGTCAAGCCTAGGAAATAGTACTACCCATATTTAAGGTGGCTCTTTTTTTCTTAATCAAACAAGTCTAGATGGATCCTCTCAGATATGCCTAGAAATTTGTTTCCAAGTTAATTTCAGATCCTGTCAAGTTGACAATTAATGTAATGGCTTCTTGATGTTCTGCTAATTTCCCAAACACTCAGACAAACCAGAGATGATAATTCTGTCTAAAAACAACTAGACTGGATTTCCTAGTGTTATCCTCAGCTCTATCATTTCTTTTCTGTCCTTTTTTTCCCCCTCAGTGGTAGTAGGCAATCAGCATTCACCCAACTCTTACACTAAATTTAGAGTATCTGAAGATTTGAATACATTTTTCTAATCAGTTAATCAAGGTAAGCCTTTTTGCTACTCCAGACAAAGAGAAAAAAATTCTCTACTCTTTAATATAGAAAGAGATACTTTCTTGCCACAAGCAAAATTCTCTGGTGTTTCTTGAACCTCTCCCATACTTGAACAAAGTTCTTTAGAATTTGTGACCTTGGAGGTTACCATGGAAGATAAGTAGAGCTAAAGGCATGAGAGAATATTTGGTACCACATTCCCACATATCTCAGTCGCTGGCCACATTGTTTAACTTTGTGGTTCCTACTCCCAGTTCTCTTTGTATGGTAAATGCTCTGGGTTTGTTTGTAAGTTATACCTGTAATTAATCTGTAAATTTAATACTCTATTTCTGCCAGCTTACTGACATGTACAGAATTACTGAGGAGAAATTTGACATATCTAAAAGTGATCTGTATTTCCTGTAATTTTTGGAACAATCTCAAGACCCAAAGTAATGGTTTTTACCACTTTAGCTGGCTGCCAACCATACATGACTGTCTAATTCCAGTTTCATTTGAAATTTAATTATGTACCTATGATTTGTTTGTTTGTTCAATCACATGAAACGCCTATGTACATACTCTAGAGTTCTTTCTCACTCTTTTTGTTTGGTGCCAACTTTCCATGTGTGTCTGATGCCAGAAGATGAGATTCTTCTCAGTGAGCCAGGTGAACTTTCCAGTCACTCATTTAAATGCATTCTTCTCCTTCTTTAATAAAGTGTGAGCCTTCTGAGATTAATTACAACTAGGAGGCAAGAATCAAGCACATCTATGAAAACGCATGTAAAATAAAACTGCTAAAGATTAAGAATCTGTACTTTGAAATACCGACCACATGCTACTTTGTAAGAAAATGCAAAGAGTTCATGAACTACTAGGCAATGTGCAGGTGCACTGACGTAGACTGTCTCTGTGCTTGGACGTTTTAGGCATCTTACTGTTAAGGTTCCTATGAATTTCTTTCACTTAGAATACTAAAACCATGTTTAAAATTATTTTAAAATTATGTTAAATTCTTAAAATAAGATCACTATGTTGCCAGCTATCTATCACAAAGGTGGATGGATGAAGTTATTATTCTCAGTTCTCATTACAGAAAGAAACCCAACTGAGGTAACATATCACTTCCTATTTGGTGTGATGGAGTCAAACCTCCATTGATTAGGAAAGAGAAGTACTCCAGTTCTGCTATTCCATTCAGTCTTTGGACAAAGCATTTTGCCAAGCTTGTCAGGGACAACTTCTTTATGAATGATTCTATACCAACCCTGGCATAGGGTTATTTGACAAAAAGTCAACTGAAATGAAGCAAATACAGGGAATCTTTTCTGTCTTTCTCCTATTTCTCTAAAAGCAGAACACAGTTTTACAAAGTTTCCCCTCCCTTTTCTACCATGAATTAACAAATGACTTTAGACTACTGTCAGCCTGAAGATAGCATCAAAGGAACTTGCATTAAAACCTTTACTAACAATCCCTCAGCTACCAAAAGTATCCTATCTATAGCTCATGATTTAACATCCTAGGAGGCTCAAGGTTCTTCTCCTTTGTCCTGCCATTTTCCTAAAATATTTCATAGTGTGCAAGGAAGCTGCCTATGTGAGAGACGCAAGTTTCTTCTAAATTGCCCATTTTCTTTTGTTAATCCATCTTTTATTACAATGGTCTCAGCTGAGAATTTTGAAAAGTAGAGAGAATGTTGTCCTTCCTTCCTTCGTTTCTTTCTTTCTTTCTTTCTTTCTTTCTTTCTTTCTTTCTTTCTTTCTTTCTTCCCCTTTTTCTTTTCTCTCTTTTTAGCATTGTTTGTCTGTTTGTTTTCTCTTTCCTAGACTAGCATGGCATGACATGAAGAGAGAAAGAGCCCATGAAAATTAAAAAACTAAAGCCAAGTTCAGGCCCTGCCCTTTAACAACAGTATTTTCTGTGAGAAGGGGGTTCATTCACATTAGAAAAAGGAAGAGCACTGACTAATCTCAATGGCAGGATGTTTGAGGGATTAACTAGGAATTAATGGCAATAACCTGGTATGTAGTAAGAGTTCAATAAGAGATAACTTAGTTTAGCTTTTCCTTTCTGTATAGCCTTGAGAGATTCATTCTGCTGATTATGTGGTTAGGATTCTCTTGGTTCGACTATCTCGCTTGGTAAAATTTGACTTCAAAACACAGATTAAAAAAAAAAAAAAAGACAACAACAACAACAAGAAACATGTTTTGGCTAAATGACTTGCCCATAGCCATAAGGATATCGAATCACCCAGAGCCAAAGCATTAATCCCAGCTTATTGAGAAAGATGCAAATCTGGATGCATGTTTCTTTTCCCTTTGACTTGAAAGGAGCCTTGTCTCCTTCTAAGTCTCCACAGGCAGCTGAGAGGGACTCTGTGAGAGGCATGGGTATTTGGGGACATTACTCATTTTAACCCCAAGGGATCTTTGTCTATTGTGTCTTTTCTATGAGTATTGCAGGGTAAAGGGTATTCTCTACTACAAAAAGTATGAACAGGTCTAAAATGAGAGCTGGTGCATGTTTTAGCCCCTGCATACCAGGAAGCTTTGCTTTTATCTTTCTCTCAGATACCTTTTGTAGGAAAACAAGGCAAAACCATGAAAATACTCTGAGAAGAGATTTCAGTGAGAAATTGCTATTATGACCATGGTATCTTTTATATTAGGAACCATAATCCATGCATACTGGGAAGAAGGCTCATGGATCAAAAGTAGAACTTTATTTTACCCAATTTTAATTCAAAGCATATATGGAAAAGCCTCTTCTGAGCTTAGGGTTGCTGCTGTAGCTAGGCGATAGGAGATAAATGGGCTCTGGTTTCTGCCCACAAGGTTCCATAAATTGTTTCAAAGATAAATTTACAAACTTAAATTACTTATAGAACTTATATAATAGAAATTAATTAATTGCCAACATTTTATTCCAATGAGTAAGTGTTTGGGTAGATAAATTGGAAGCAGTGCCAAGTTCTGTCAGAATACTGGATGCTTTGTTTTAGGGAAAAGATAAGCAATTTTTATCCATATTATACAAGGTTTTTAAGCAGGTATCATGTCATGGATCTCGGCAGGACTAGAAGACAAAAGAGGTCAGGACTGGACATGGAAATATATTTGTTCTCTACAGAGAGGTGGTAGAAATAAGATCCATACGTTTATAGAATGGTCTTCTATAATCTATGCTATCGCCAGATACACAGAAAGTTTCCATATGTGTAAGAGAAATATGGACTCTAACAGGTTAAGTAATGTATAAATATTCAAAAAATAGGTTATAATTTGTTAAAACATATACATGAAATTTCCACTTACATGTGTGTGCTTTATGTTGCCAATAGATTTTATTTTGTAGATATTAAATATTTTTCTAACTCTAGATATAGATTGGATCCTTTCATGTTTGAGTCACAAATCTTGCCCTCCCTTCTCTAAAATGTGGCTATTCCTTTGTCTAATGATAAAACTGAGAACCCACAAATATAAATTAAACATCCCTATTTCTCATTTATTTTGATAAGTTTTGGTGTTAATATAAGTAAATCATTTGTAAACAAGTATACTTAACACTTGGGAATAATAATGGAAACATATATAAATCCATGATGTCTATACATAGTGACATACATTATAATTCTAGAATTTAGGAGGTAGAATGAGCAGGAGTTTAAGGTCATCCTAGGCTATACAGAAATTCAAAGTTAGCCTGGCCTTCTTGAAAGCCTATCTCAATAAAACAAGACAAATCACAAAGCCTTATCATTTGCAATAACTTATATTTATGAATTAACATTATAAAACTAAAACAAAATGCAGAGGTAATTTTAGTGGTATGCCTAATTTAATCTCTCAAAATTATTTTGAGTAACTTGCTGGTTTACGGAAGTTTGTCTTTTTCTTACCAGTATATTAAGCAGTAAGTAATTACTGCATACATAGTCTAAAATGCATTGATATTGGATATATAAGCCTTTTAAATATATTGTGAGAATCAGCACTAAATTTGTTTAGAGCAAAGGCTTATTATAAATGGATATTTGAAAGTAATTTTTCATTAATTTATTTATTCATTTTACATCCCAATCACACCACACTCCCTGTTCTCCTCCCAGTCACATCCTCAGAAAACCCTTCCCCCATTATCTTCTCTCTTCCTTGTCAGAGAAGGGGAAAACACCTTGTTCACCACCCTGCTCTGGAACATCAGGTCAGAGCAGGACTAAGTGTGTCTTCTCCCACTGAGGCCCAAACAGGCAGACCAGGTAGGGAAATGGAATCCAATGGCAGGCAACAAAGTCTGAGACAGCCTCTGTTCCAATTATTAGGAGACCCACATGAACACCACTCTGCAAATCTGCTATAAATGTGTAGGAGGCCTAGGTCCAGCTCCTGCATAGGGGTTCAGTCTCTGGGAGCTCCCATGAAACATATTGATTTTGAGGGAGGAAAACTGAAGGCTTGAGTCTGAATCTTGGCATCTTCGCCCTTACCAGGAGAGTTGGGAGGCAAAAGACTCTTATTTGCTACAGAATAGTAACGGCCTTGGGTCTCAGGAGCTGTGATATCCCATGATTGCTCTTCTGATGAAGTATTAATAGAGTTAGCTACTCTACAATTGGATAAATGATCCTATAATAATTGTTGGATTTCCAAAGCTTTAGTATAAAACAAAACCTTTCTCAGAATTAGCTTGTACAGTTAAGAGAAGTTCCCATCTGGCTGAGTCCATCTGCCATGGTTGTCAGAGAAGAAAAGCATGGTTAAGATGCTTGAAGGTTTGAACTATGAGCCCATGGAAGGGAATCTAAGTGTTCCTAAAGGGACTTCTGAATGCTGCTAAGCTGAGGAAGGCTGAAGAACAGACTTTAGAGATGGCTACAGTGAAAGAAAAGAATTCTAAAAAAGAAAAAAAACCTGTTTCTCACTCTTGAGACCTCAGACTTTTGAAATTTCAATCAAAGGCCATTCCCTGGTGAGGCCATGCACAGGGTAGTATATTCAGATGGACGACGAACTTCATCACAGCCTAGAAAGTTTCTTTTATGACCAAGGAGATATGGTCTTGCTAAAATTAGCTAAGTTGCTGACATGACTGTGGCTTGTGTACAAATAGAAGAAAGGGTTAGTAGTGAAGGCCTGATCACTATCCCGGCTCCCCAAAGATCAGACAACTGGAAGAAAAAAAAAGACTCCATCAAACATACCTGCTGATAAGCACTCGCCAGGGCAATCTGTGTTGGACTGCAAAGATAAAAGCACAACCTTTGTTCTCTGGAGCTTACATTCTTGCAGGACATGATCAGTGAGATATAAGTGAAGGGAATGGGGATGCAAGAGGAGTAGCCAGAAGAAAAGCTGGCTTACACAGTCAAACAGTCAAAAAGCCAATATGAAAGTGCCGAAGTTGAAGCATTTGTGTAGCATTCCAGTCCCTGCCCTCCAGCAGCAGCGGCACTTTGGTAGGAGAAACAAATGCTTAAATCACTAATAAATACAATTCAGTATAGAACCGCGGTGGCCTTTCATGTTATGAGAAGCCATAATACAATTCAAGATCGTAAGCAGAATTTAAGAGGTCATTTTGTATGTGCCTGTTTGTGAGCACATCTTAATGAATAGCATCACCAAAAAACACGATGAAGCACATCCGTTGGAGATAAACAAGACTTTCTTTGATCTCCAAGAAAAATGCAGCATTATAAGCACAATAGAAAACACTGAGAGACTGATGTGATAGGGGAAGAGAAAATTAACTTTGGAAAAAGGAAGAAGAAACAGGGACAAAAAAACCTTCTGGGAGGATAAGACCTGGTTGTATCTTTAAGGATGAATACAGTCCTGCTGGGAAGTCAAGGAGTTCAAGGGCATTTGGTGACAGATAACAGCTAGGATGAGCAAAGTTTTGGAATAAGCAGCAAAAACAAAACAGCAAAAAAAAATTAAACTGGGATTTTTTGAGAAGGAGGCTGGAAACAAGTGTGTGTTGGTAGAAAAGGAAAATGATAAAACGGCGAGATTTTATTTTTGCCAGGTTGAAGAGCCCCTGAAGGATTTTAAAGCAAGAAAGGATAAGAAATAGAGGGTTTCCAGAACAGCATAATCAGTTCTTTTAGCTCAGGGAAGTTAATTAGGAAATGTAAGAAAATTGCCTATGTAATTTTCTTAGCCTGTACATAGTGGATGTTTGAAATTTTGTTGAAATATGACGTTACATATCCTTTCTCTCTTTGAAAAGATAAATGAGTTTTCACAGCCCACTGCATCTGCTTAGAAGAATTGCTTGAGCCAGTATTTGCTGGGATAGTCCTAGCTCAAGAAACTCCTCAAAGGCTCTCCACCCAAGTAGCTGCACCTAGAGAAGGGAAGTGGTGTTACAGGACAGAGATAGGAGAGAAACAGCATGATGACAGACAGATGAATTCCTCCTTTGTTGATGTGGTGTCATATAGATGTACTGCCTACTACCATATTACTCAAATTAACAGCTTATTTCAATTATTATGGTTATATTATACATATTTATAACTATATATTGTGAAATATTAATTTAATTTTTAACAAAATTATTTTTATATGATTTTCTTTAAATAATTTTAAATGTGAATGACTAAGAAACATTGTAAAAGTAACTTTTATTTTCTAGATGTAAAAGTTTTGCATCTGATGTCCAACGTGATTGGAGAAGACAGCCCACCAACATTTCAGAAGTCCGAGGACATCTGACAAAATGTCACAGAGGACAGGAGACATCTGGCACAAAGTCACAGTGGAGAAATTTGTCTAGGATTTTCTTCAGAGGAAGTATCAACTCGTCAAGTTCATCTGGATGCTCAGAGAGACTGGGGAGACCCCAAAGCTGTAGGAGCCCCGAGCCCAGATTGAAAACTGACCCAAGAGCCTCTGAAACAGAACATCACAGTAAGCCACCTCAAAAGAAAATTTTGGTTATATAGACAGACTTTTTGTAAAATATGAGAAACTCCAATTCAGATCACCAAGAGTAGGCGTTGAGGGAATATAAACATATTTGAAAAAGACATCACAGTACTTATTGAAACTTTGACTACTGAAGTAAACCCCTCCCTACTTTCAATAGCAATCTTTATATATTTTCCTCTTAAAAAGGTTGAAAAATAGCTGTAGAATTAGGAAGCTTAGCTATGATAGTACAAAGAAAGACTTGAGAGACAAAGAACATATGAAGTAAGAGAATAGGAAATACTTAATTGTGAACCTATGGTATCTAATGAAATTACAATCAAGATAGACAGCTTATTAAACCAATAGCATCACCTATTAATCAAACTGAGGAAAAGCAACCAACCCCACTAGCTTTATGTGTTACTTGGGAACAAATGACAGAATATGGTATAAATTCACAAAAAGAACAACTAGTCTAGAATCCTGTTAAAATGCAAGATCTTAAACCTTTTAAAGAATCAATAGTATTATGAAATATGAGACAAGTATTAAATCCCTGGGCTACACAAAACAAGATTATTCTTAAAGATTCTAAAGATTTAGCAATGGTTGTGCTGCAAGTTGGTTCTCAATTACAATGACTGACATGGTGGTAAGGAGAAGCTACAATTATGGAAAATCATTGTTGGTCTAAAGGTGATAATATCCTGAAAGATCAATTGTTAGGTGAAGGCCAATTTGCTAATTTAAGACACTAGATGCAATTTGATGGCTCTATTATTACACAATGTACTTTAGTAGCTTTAAGAGCCTGGGATAATGTAGAAGAATGAGGGAAAAGGTCTATGTTATTCATAAAGACTATGCAAAACCCCAGAGAAACTTTTACTGAATTATTACATAGGATAACTTCCACTATAAATCTGGCAATATTAGATCCAGATGAGAAACAAATACCAATTGATATTTTAGCTTTTGAATATGAAAATGCAGAATATAAAAAAGGCCTGAGACTTTTAAAAGCTAAATCAACAACTATGGACATTGACCTTAACAACTATGTAATTGGGCAAGCAATAGCAAATAATCTTAGATACCAAAATATTTGTTGTTTTGGTTGTGGGAGACATGAGGTCATTTGAAAAGAGAGTGAGGGTTCTTCCGGTCTGGGCCTGAACACTGAGCAAATCCTGGGCAGCAACTCTGCCCCCAATCTCACAGAACCTAGAGGAAGAAGACTCCCAGGAGGTCTAACTGGGGCAGTATCTTAGGTAAGGAGACAGCAACACCCACCCAAAACAGGGAGTAACTGGGACTCACTAGGACCCAGGAAGTCACTCCTGGCCCAGAGCACTGGTTCTTTCCTGTCTGAGCCTGAGCACTGAAAAGATATTGGGCCCCAGCTCTAACCCCAGTAGTAATACAAACCCCACACTGTTCAGATACAACCAAGATAATAGGAAAGACAGGCTCCAGTCAGAGACAGGGCAGGTAGCACTAAGGAGATCCAGATGGTGAAAGGCTAGCATAAGAACATAAGCATCAGTAACTCAGGGTACTTGGCATCATTAGAACCTAGTTCTCCCACACAAGAAAATCCTGAATTCCCCATATCACTAGGAAAGCAAGATTCAGATTTAAAATTACTTCTAATGATGATAATAGAGGACTTTAAGAAGGACATACATAACACCCTCAAAGAATTTGAGAACACAGGTAAACAGGTAGAAGCCCTTAAAGAGGAAACATAAAAATCCCTTAAAGAATTACAAAAAAAAAAAAAAAAAAAAAAAAAAAAAAAAAAAAAAAAAAAAAAAAAAAAAAACCACACACACACAACCAAACAGGTTTGAACAAAACCATCTAGGACATAAAAATGGAAGTAGAAACAATAAAGAAATCACAAAAGGAGACTACCCTGGAGATAGAAAACCTAGGAAAGAAATCAGAAGTCATAGATGCAAGCATCACCAACAGAATACAAGTGATAGAAGAGAGAATCTTAGGTGCAGAAGATACCATAGAAAATATTGACACAACTG
This sequence comes from Arvicanthis niloticus, assembly GCF_011762505.2. NCBI lineage: Eukaryota > Metazoa > Chordata > Mammalia > Rodentia > Muridae > Arvicanthis > Arvicanthis niloticus. The sequence continues at coordinate 49,386,940 of NC_047658.1, read as the reverse complement.
TCAAAGAAAATGCAAAATGCAAAAAGTTCTTAACACAAATTATCTAGGAAATCCAGGACACAATGGGAAGACCAAACCTAAGGATAATAGGTATAGATGAGAGTGAAGATTCCCAACTTAAAGGGCCAATAAATATCTTCCACAAAATTATAGATGAGAACTTCCCTAATCTAAAGAAAGAGATGTCCACAAACATACAAGAAGCCTATAGAATGCCAAATAGACTAGACCAGAAAAGAAATACCTCTTGTCACATAATAATCAAAACACTAAGTGCACAAAACAAAGAAAGAATATTAAATGCAGTAAGGAAAAAAGGCCAAGTAACATATAAAGGCAGACCTATCAGAATTACAACAGACTTCTCACCAAATACTGTAAAAGCTAGAAGATGCTGGACTAATATCATACAAACTCTAAGAGAACACAAATGCCAGCCCAGGCTATTATACCCAGCAAAACTCTCAATTACCATAGATGAAGAAACCAAGATATTCCACAACAAAACCAAATTTATACAATAACTTTCCACAAATCGAGCATTACAAAAAAATAATATCAGGAAAGCTCCAATACAAGGAGGGAAATTATACCCTGAAGAGCAAGAAAGTAATCCTCTTCCAACAAATTCAAAAGAAGATAGCCACACAAAGATAATTCCACCTCTAATAACAAAAACAACAGGAAGCAACAATCACTGTTCCTTAATATGTCTTAACATCAGTGGACTCAATTCCCCAATTAAAAGACATAGGCTAACAGACTGGATACGTAAACAGGACCCAGCATTTTGCTGCATACAGGAAACCCACCTCGGTGACAAAAACAGACTATCTTAGGGTAAAAGGATGGAAAACAAGTTTTCAAACAAATGGTCCTAAGAAACAAGCCATTCTAAAACCCCCAGCCCGAGAACACAAAGGGAGGGACTCATGACTCCACCTGTATAAGTAGTTGTGGGTGGCCTTGCTAGGCATCAGTGGAAGTGGAGGGCCTTGGTGCCTGAAAGTTTGGAATCCCTAGTGTTGGGGAATTCAAGAGCATGGAGGTGGGGATGGGAGGATGGTGGGAGCACACCCTCATAGAAACTCCCAGAATTATATGGATTAGACATGACAGAGGCAGGCCGCCAGAGGACTAGATTCCAGAATTCAAAAAAAAATTATCTTTTTGTTTAATTGTTTGTTTGTTTTTGTTGTTGTTTTTGTTTTTCGAGATAGAGTTTCTCTGTTTAGTCCTGGCTGTCCTGGAACTCACTCTGTAGACCAGGCTGGCCTCTAACTCAGAAATCCGCCTGCCTCTGCCTCCCAAGTGCTGGGATTAAAGGCAAGCACCACCACTGCCTGGTCAAAAAATTATCTTGATACTAAATTTGTTTTGAGAATTGTATATTGCATAATACACAGCCTTGGTGTATCTACTCATCAAGAAAGCTGAGCATAACTGCTCGTACCTCTGATGTCCTGGAATTCCAGCAGGAAGCAGTAAAGACATAGTCAGAGGCTTATCAATTTACTCTTCCCCCTGCCCCTCTTTTAATATCTCAATGCCAGTAATCAGCTTGAAGAAGTTAATGAAGAGTTGGCGCCCCTATTCTCTGGTCTTGGGGACTGAGGTGGTTAATATTGGGCCGTCTTTCTAGGAAAAGGTAGTAGTTGTGTTGGAAAAGGGAGGATTAGCTAGGATTTATTGCATAGCCATAACCTACTGGTATAAATATGTATAATTGTTATTAAGATGAAGTTATAATTTCTTAAATGGTACAAAATTTACTTTGATTTCAAATTTAAGGTTTTCATTGGTATGAGCTTCTTATTGATATAAAATTAAGATTAACATTGTTACTCTCATAGGCATTGTGCCTGTTTAACGCATTTAGGAATACAAGTCATAGACCCAGTCCTTTAACTTTTTTAACTGATTTGAGATGGTTACCTTGTGAGTTAAGGGCCTATAGTAAATTTATGGCTCTGAGTTTATTGTTAGGGTGTTTTCTATATTTTATTTAGAAATAGCTGAGAGGAGTTAACAGACAACAGTCCAGATTGCCTTACATGGATAGTTGGTTTTCAAAACATCAGAAGTCCACAGAATTGACATACAAACATTTTTGTATTAATGTTCATTTTGATTAGAGACCTGTCTGCTCCTGACAGCTTCCTGTCTTGGATTCTAAAAAGAAATTTAGCATCTTTGGAGTTATTCCAGTTGTGGTGAGACAGCCACTAGGCAAGAATTGCCTCTTTCCATCTACAGACATATTACTGTCCAGAAAAGGACACACTTGCAGAATAGTTGACTGATTATAACTACCAAGATAGAGTAACCAGCCCTTAATAATTCTGCATCAGTAGGTCTGTCAGATGATCCTGGGCCAGAAGGCTGAAGATCAGATGCTCCAACGCTTTGTAATGTAGGACTGTCCAGGTGTTCAGCAGTCTCTATAAAGTGGCTAAGTTTTAGAAGCTATGCTTTGTGCTTCCCATAATTTCAGTTAATTCAGTCATTCTGGATTTCTGAAGTTGTAGAAGACTTATAGTCTCATAGCCAATCCTGGCTATTTACTTTGAGATAAAAGATTTGAGACGATGGTTTTCAGCTGACATTCATTTTAAAGCCAAGAAAAAAGCCAGGTTCAGAACTAAGTGTTTTAGTTAGGAGAGATGACAGAGGCTCTGGTTAGTCAACAAAATAATGGACTGGGTATTAGGTCTGTCTTGTACCTTACTGACACAAATTGGTATAGTTATGCTCTAACTGTATTTTGAGAGAAAAGTTTTATTTTAACAGGAAGGATGATATTTAGGAGAAGCTAAGGTGGGAGGAATAAGGAGAGGAAGAGGAGGAGTAAGGAGAAGAGGAAAAGAAGGAGAGGAGGAGCTATGAGACAAGAGGGAGGGAGGGAGAGAGAGAGACAGAGACAGAGAGACAGAGAGACAGAGAGACAGAGAGACAAACAGAGAGAGAGATTGGGGAACATGAAAGCAGATGTTTGCATGTCTCTGCCAGTCAAGATAGTTGATATATCTAGGTTGGGTATTGTGTTATACTTCTCATTGTTATTCTTGTTATTGAGCATTATCAAACTTATAAAGCCCTTGATTAACATTAAAAAAATAGTGTAAAAGCAAAAGGAGGAAGGGGGATGAGATAGGAGTCTTCTAGGGAGGAGAAATGTGGAATGGGGATGGCATCTGAAATGTAAATAAAATATCCAATAAAAAATAAATTAAAAAAAAAGAAAAGAGAGTGAGGAGAGGCATTCCTAGAGACTTCTTCTAGAAACCCTAAGCCTTTAAGGAATGGTAGAATGTGAGGTGAAGGTAGGCATTACACTAATGAATGCATATCATCAAGAGACATGCAAGGTAATCCCTTACAAATGGGGAAATTCCCTAAGTGGGATAGATTATACCCTGGCAACAAACAACAGGAGCCAGATATTTCCTGTCAACAATCCACAGAGCAACAAGAGAAAACTAAACTGTATATTGACATCTTATATTATATGGCTTAATTATATCTGTATTTTAATGGGTGAGAAGTCTGTCTCACTGATGTGGGACTGGGCATGAAATGTGAGTGCCAAAATGTTACCTGTAGATTCATAAGGATCTAATTTTATTTTAATGAACAGAAAGGGAAAAATAAGATTAGTTGAAAGACACTGGACTATAGGAAAAAACTGCTGAATTAGATCAACCTATATACTTTAAAGACACTTTAACATCAGATGTCAGGGAATGTGTTACATTGGGGAAGTTTTGCCTATATATTTCCACAGGTGATACATGACTATGGGTTCCATCAAAATTGATAAAGATGTGAGCAAGAGAAGCTTTGACATGAAAGGCAGAACTCAAGAAAGGAAGAGACACACAGAAAGATAGCAATGCAGACAATGGAGAAAATTGATACCCTTGCATGAAGACAGTTCAACAAACTAGCTAATGAAGGATGTATTAGTCATCAGACTTGGCGACGGTAAGTCTTGATGTTGAAATGGACATTTGCTGAAAGACAGATTATTAGGACTGTGCTTATGGGATAAGGATCATAGATTGTATCAATAAATCTTCATGAGGCCATTCAGATTATTAAGTTTATGGGGTTGAAAATTGTTTCTGTTGTAATAATTAAACTATATATGAATTTTGGCTTAAACAGAAAAGGGACAATGCAGAAGATTTTGATCTGATATAAAATTAATTTTTATTCACCTGATGTAATTGTCACCTAAGAGATATACTTTTAAATAAGCTCAATCATTTTAGATTTTTTCTGAACTCTGGCTGGCTGGTTCAACAAAGCTATTCTGTCTCAAACTTCTCTCCAAGATGACTGATTCAATCTGTATTCTCTCAGATTTTCACTAAATTATTCTGCTTGTCTACAAACTAAACCTGACAATTCGTTCTACTTTTCAGGCTCCCTCTTCTTCTCCATTTTCAACTGCCTCTGCTGCCCTGTACATGTAAGTGTCCATAATATGCTCAAGAATGAGACCTTGGACTCAAATAGTATGTATACACAAAGAGTATTTTATTCTGCAGAAGTTCCACATGCTGGAGTCTCCCATTATCAAGATAAAGAGACAACCAAGTGAGTTCCCAGGCCTGATTTAAAGTACATTCTGGGGGAGGTGATCTTTATCTTGCTCCATCTCTAGGGACATTCCATTTCTGGAGAGTGTGGGCTGCAAACTATTTCTGAGGTGGTCTGGAAACTGTTTCTGAGGAAGTAGATGGGGAAGTCTGGAAATTGTTGCTGACCCATTGTCCTTGCCTCAGGCCAGGTGGCAGGTCAACTTCTGAGGCCTGAACTTGTCTGGACTTGCCCAGTTATTGGAAACAGAGATTTATGTCTTATCTCCTGAACTGCAAATTTGAATCCTGTCATGGAGTCAGCCTAGCCTTCTTATTTCTTTTAAGTTTGGGACCATCTTGAATTCTTGAGATGGTTCTATGGGCTGGTATTGTTGCTTGAGAATAAATTTGTTCCCTTAACAAACCTAACTAAAGCATTGATTATGCAAGGACCAAAAGTCAAAGCTAACATCAATAGCATCTATCTTGTAGTCTCTTTCTGAATAAGGCCATGGATTCTTTGATCACCCCTGAGTGGTCAACACAGAAACAATATTCCTCACCTAAGTTTGCCCAGATTTATTTCTGCTGGAGGAACAGCAAGTCTAGGCCCCTTATGTTCTGTAACAGTACTTCTTCCAGGGAGGATAGGGAATCTTTCAGGGTCATGATGGGCTTTTCCATTTCCTGTATATATCACAATGCCTTAGGGCATTGTAGCACTAAGGCCCCCACACTAACAACTCTAGCCAATCTTATGCCAAGGAGAAAACCTAGTAATACAGCAGAAATGACCACCCTTTTGATTTGATTGTTTGGAGGTGCTAGCTGGATGCAGAAATTTCCCCAGAGTAATAAGACACTCTGGGTACAAGCTGTACTAGAACATAAAAATCCTCAATCTTATTTCCATATGTGCATGGAATAAGCCCTGAGGTACAAACCTGCCAAGCATTCTCTGGGGGCAGCATGTATCCTCAACAGCAGGGGTTACAGTGTGGTTGCAGATGTGGGAATAGGCTTGGGGGGGGGGGCAAGAAGTCTAATTGGACTGCTGGTTCTTAACTCCTTTCACTCAGTACTTAACCCAGAACTGTTCAGACTTCTTGTCATCCACTGTGAACTTTATGACAAGTTTGTTGCATTGCCCTGGGGGGTACCCTAATAATGAGGGGACTACTGGCTGCTATAGAAAATCATAAGCAGCAAGCATGCAGGATCAGGAGTGCCAAAGTCACAGTTTCAGTGGATCAAAAAATGTGGGGTGACTTTCCATTGTTCTTGTAGTGGTGGGCCTGGAAGTCTCCTTCACTGAGACCTCAATTGCTGGATTGTCTCTCTCCTGGCAGGCTTAACATAGGAGTGGTGTATTCATGTCCTGATCTCATCCACCTTAGTAGCCATAGGCATGGTCAGGATCACAGTGTAAGATCCTTTCCAGTGAGTTTCCAGATTCTTGTGGTTATGTCTTTTAATCTAGACTTTATCACCTGGTTCAGAACAATGGGGTTAGAGGAAAAACCAGGCTCATAAATCCAGAGGATGGCAGGCCAGAATTGGTTCTGGATCCTATTGAGAGCTTCCCAGGATTTAAGAAACTTCTGTTGGTCATATTCAGCTACAACATCAGACTGGAGGTTAGATAGCATGAGAGGGTGTCTCCCATATAGGATCTCAAAAGGGGGGATCTAAAGTATACGGGGTGTTCCTAGCTCCATATAAGGCATAAGGCAGGAGAGACACCCAGGTACTGCCAGTTTCAAGGGTTAATTTGCTCAAGGCCTCTTTCAGGATCTGATCCATCCTCTCTACTTGCCCTGAACTCTAGGGATTGTACACACAATGTAATTTCCAATTGGTCCCCAGAACCTGTGCTAGAAATTGAATTACCTGAGAGATGGATGCTGGTCCATTTTTATCCCTAAACAGGTAGGCAAACTATACCTGGGTATGATGTCTTCCAGAAGCTTCTTTGCCACTATGTTAGCAGTCTCCTTCTTTGGAGAGTAGGCTTTTATCCATCTTAAAAAGGTATCTATAAAAACTAGTATATATTCCTGGCTTTATTTCTGTATAAACTATTTCTCAATTAGCCCCTGGTCATTGATTCCTGATTCTGGTTCCTTAAATGGCTCCTTGATTGGGATCTGAGTAGTTCACATCTTGGTAGGTGGCATAGTCTGAGATTACCTGATCAACCAAGTGTCCTAAGTCAAATATTTTGTACCCTGCCCCTCACAGCAGTTCCTTCAGTTTTCAGTGAGCAGGTGTAAAGTTTGACAAACCTGATGGATGAGTTGTTTAGCACACTCCTTAGGTAGGATGGTGCAGCCTTCAGAGGTCAGCAACCATCTGTCTCTTCTGTAAACTCCTTGGCATTTCACCTGATGCTGTTTGTCTTCAGCGGTATATTCAGAGATGTCTGGGAGGGCAGGGGTCGGCAAAGCTACCAGGCTAAGTTCCTAGTGTCAAAGCAGTTTCCCAGATAACAAAGTCTAAGTCCATTACCACCACGGCTGCATACATGTCTCCATTGTGGATGAAGATGCCCCCATCCATGAAATAGATACATTCTGCGTGTGGCCAGAGTATGTCAGTCAAGTCTGGCATTATGTTCTGGTTGTGCTCCAGAACCATAGAGCAATCATGCTGCATGTCTGAGGACAGGTCAGGTAGGAGGATGGATAGGTTTAGGGCAGATGATGGATTGTATCTTATACGTAGAGCCTGAAAGTGCACCCGTCTGGCATTGGACAGCCACCAGGTGGGTAGATTATTGAGGGTTTTCTCAATAACATGGGGGTGGGGGGTGGTGATAACAAGTTCCTGTCCTATGGTTATTTTCTCAGCATCCTTGACTAGCAGGACAGTGTCAGCTATGATCCAGAGGCAGGCTGGCCATCCTTGAGCCACTGGTCAGGTCCAGCTTCTTAGATAAATAACCCACAGGTCTTTTCCATGGTCCTAAATCTTGGGTGAGCACCCCCTTTGCTGTCCCCTTTCTATGATCCACATATAGTGGAGAGATTTTTGAATGTACAGGAGGGCCAAGGCTGGTGCTCCAATGAGGTTCTTTTAAGAGTCTTATGAATCGTGTCTATTTCAGGGGTCCATTCTATTTTGTCTTCTTGGCCCCTGGTGGTCTCATATAATGGTTTGGCTATCTCAGTGAACCCTGGCACCCAAAGTCTACAAAACCCAACAGATCCCAGAAATTCCCATACTTGCCTTAAGGTTGATGAAACTGGGATGCTAAGGATAGCTTGCTTCTGGGGCATCTGACAGCCTGTGTTGGCTGGCCCCTTTAAATATGTACCCCAGATAGGTGACCTCAAGTTGACAAAGCTGGGACTTCATAGCAGACACTCAGTAGCCAAGTTGACTTAACTCCTGACTAGGCTACTTAGCAACTTAGCAGGTCTCCCCTAAGCACCTGGGAGTCCCGTAGCCCAGAGGGGTAAGGCTGTGTAGTAAAGTTAGGCCCCTGGGCAGTACTGGACCAGAGTTATGCCATCTTTCTCACACTGAAATGCATGACATCATAGATAAATTTAACTCCCCTATACTGCACTCACTGCACTCACTCACAGCTGATGACTTTGTTCCTGCACTGCATGCATGTGTGTGTGTGTGTGTGTGTGTGTGTATATATATATATATATATATATATATATATATATATATATATATATATATATATTCCTAATAAGAGTTGGGTGTATTCTTTCTCTGACTCATACTGTCAAATCTTTTTTTTTATTCATTACTTTGCCCCTCAATTAGACATTAGTTTTAAATATGGCTGCTTCCTTCTACAGACTAATTTTACTTTAAGCACATGTACTTAGGGTGTGTCTGTATTCTAGCCAGAGGAATTTAAAGGCATATGGAGTGTCTGCATTCCAGCCAGATCACACAGACCTAGGTCTTTAGATGTGATCCATTGCCAGAGAAGTCATGCTGGTGGATTAAAATTCCTCTACAAAACAGATTCCTAGTTTTTACTTCATAAATTCTAATGTTAAGATGAGTTGAAATGTAGAAAAATGTTAAACAAATCCAAAGACCTTTAAGGATTTTATTCCAGGAGAGGCTTTAAGTCCATTTCCTGGATGCAGATGTCATTGTGATGTGTATAAAAGGCAGAAAGAGAAACCCCTAACTTATATTGCTCTGGAGCTTCTTAGCAACTGAACTAGTTTTTCTACTGGTAACAGCAGGAATAAAGTGTAGAAAGGCAGTTGACTACTTAAGATATGTGGGAAAATAGGAAAGGGGAATTTTATCTGTTTAAAGAAATATAAACTTCGAGTGCAAAAGAATGTCATTATATGAAAATAAAGGAACTTGTTCAAATCTCTGAATCATTAACCCTAATCTTGGAGAAATTTTTGTAATCATAAGATTGAAGATTGACTGGCAAAAATACAATCTTAAATTTCAAAAAAGAGAGGAAAGTTGGAACCTATACATTATAGATACGGACACATCAACATTTCTCTTGGGTGTAGATAGATAGCAGGTGAGCACCAGGACCAAAATTCTCTTCGTGAGAAGCTAGAGGAACCATAAATTTTCAGCTATCACAATCTTAGGAGAGAAGTACTCTAGCTGAGCAAACCACAAGGTTGTATGTAAGCATATTTGAGAAATGTATAAATTGTTCAGTAGCCCTAGCCTGGGAGTGTTTTATACCAATGTCCATACTTTCAAGTTTGTATAGCTTTTGATGTACACAAAAGCAACAATATTTTCTAGGCACTGTCTTATGGGTAATAGACATGATGATTTTTCATGAATAAAGAATCATTACCTTCATTTAACCTAGAAAGCAAATCACATCTCTGGGTGTGTTTGTGAGAATCTTTCCAGAGACTATTAGATCAAGAGTCTGTGATTAAATACTAATCTATTGATGGATTCAATTTAGATAGATTATCCAGAAGTAACAGAACTGTGGCATTACAGTTTAGTTGTAGAAATAGTCCATTAATGAATTGTCCTTAGAATGAATATATATATATGCCTCATCATCATGTCCTATTATTGTTTCATTCTGCTTCTGGGCTGTTTGTTCCATAAGCCATGGTGTCCTGTCCTGCCCACCATGATGGATAGGATAACCTGAAAATCTAAAGCCATAGACAGTTCAGCTCTTTAAATTTAGTCTCTAATGTAGTACAGTCACAGGATCACAGACACAAAATTTGGTCCTAATAAAGTAGTCTTTTGCTCTTACTTCCTAACAGTGACATTCAGAAATCTTCACATGTATTTTGCAACAGAAATTTTAAGAATTTGGACATGCATGCTAAAAATATCTAGAATGATGTAAACTTATTTTGATAGTTGATTTTGGTTAGAACTCAAAACACTGAGAGGAATACTGAAAGTAAAAACAGTGCTCATCCCATTTCATCTGGAAAATAAAAGAAATTATTTTGCAATTGAACTAGAGGCCACACATCACATAGACTTGTCTCCCTCTAATCCATGTCTCCAGACTTTGTGGGAGGAATGATTTAGTAATAAACAGCTAAATAATTGAGGAGAAGAAATTTAAAGTCAATCCAGCATCCAGATTGTGGTGTGGCCATTGCTAGATGCTTTTAGTCTGGTTTACAGTGAGCATGAGAAATACACAAAGTTACGAAAGATTAGTTCATTTTTATGAAAAGCAGTGCTTGTGTTTTGTTAGGGATCCAGGAAAATGTTTCTGAAGAAGATATTAGGGACATTGAAATGAAGCAAAGAACAGTGAATAAAGACAATAGGAGAGATGATTTGAGGACAATTCAGAAAGTGGAGAGATTATACCATCACTGGGTCAGGTAGAGCCATAAAATAAAGCAATAAAGCTGTAAAGGGACTTCTCTTTCACAAGCAACACTAGCTTAAACTGAGCATCTAAGGAAGTTGCTACCCCAGATTTATTTCGTTCTGTTCAACCATGCAGGTACTCAGTGGCCAATATGGCTGTGATCCAAGGTGTACTGGATGCCACTTGAGGTAATAAAAGACTTTTGTGTCATCCACATGATGCTGGGTTGGCAGCCATGGACAAATGTAAGAATTGCTAGGTTATGAAAGTTTCCACAATATTTTGAAAGAAGGCATTGAAAGGAAAACAAAGCGTGACTGGTTGGAGTCTGTGCAGGCAGGCCCTAAGAAGGTGACATAAGGAAAGGATGGGAGATGTCCAAGGTGTAGTAGACATGCTAGGATGTTGGAGATACCCAGGAAACAAAAATTTGGCAAAGGAAAATAGCAGTTAAGGAATAATACATCCAGCTGAAGAGAGAGGCCCTGTGGGCTGTGAACAAAAAGTTTACAAAAGGAGTTATATGAAACTATTTGAGCTCACAATAACAATACATGATGTCTCAGATGCTAGATATGGATGACAGGATTTATTGTTGGTTCTTCTGAGTGTTACTGTAGTCCAACTTTTCTTTAGTTTTCTCCTATTCCTCTCTTTTGACGTGAAAAATGCTTACTCTATATTATTGTATATTGAAAACATACAGTTTTTTGTTGTTCTTGTTGTTGCTTTGTTGTTTGTTTGTTTGTTTTTCTTATAGAAACTAAGAGTTAAGAATTGCCTTGAATCGCAGGTGAAACTTTAAACTTTTATTTTTGAACAGTTTTGTTATTGTTAAAATGATACAAATGAATAGAAACAGACAAAACATCATTTTCATTTGAGACAGACATTTTGGGATCCAAGGTTGGAATGATATTCTTTAAGGAGATGTGTCCAGTTATCAACTTGATACAGTAAACAATATACTTTGAGGAATCAAATGAGCTAAGCATAAAAAAGAAAGAGCCCAGCAGCTGGCATTAGCAAACTTACAAAGAATAGTTAGATGAGTAGATAGATAGATAGATAGATAGATAGATGACAGACATAGATGATAGAGATATATAATAGATTATATACATACATACATACATACATACATACATACATGACAGAGATAGGTATTAGAGATATATAATAGATTAGATAGATAGCTATGATATGATATAGATAGATATAGATATAGATGTAGATATAGTTACTGACAGGGATTGCAATGGATGGAAATTTGCAATATGTCATAGTGTTTTCACAGTAAAATTTTAGGAAAATATAATAGGGTTGCAGGTTTGTCTGAAAGAGTAGAGTCTTTTGGGGCATATTTACAAAATCCTCATTTTCCACCAATCAAAGGCATAAGAGAGCTATCAGATATCATTGAAGGTCTATAGAAGAATCTTTCCTGATCTGATGCAGTGGGCCATGAAAGCCTGAAAGCAGACAAGAGAAAGGAAGAATAAGTAAAAGGAAATGCAATCAGAAGACTTTGTTAGGTTTTCTCAGAGATAGTAAGTAAGGGCAGGAAAGCAGTTTGGGACTGGCCAGTTTGAATGGTGTGGACAGGCTTCCAGATACATGGTTCTGGAAAGATTCAGGCAGAGGAATATTACTTCCTAGGTTGCAAAGGTTGCTTAGAGGAAGTGTGCTTAATAGGTTAGTTTGCGTACCAAAGCTATGTTTTCAAGCTGCTTTCTTACATCTAAGTTTTAAGGATTGGTCAGCTCAATCAATAAGGATTTGTTTTGTTGAGATGTCAATGCATCATAGCATACGGAAAATTTTAAACAATATTCATTAATATCAATGAGTCGTGTCCATCCTGGGCCTTGCAAACCCCTTGTCTGTTCCTTTTATCAGCTCCCAACAGAGCATGTGGCAAAGGAGGGAAATTCCTAATGTTCACAGTTTCCTCCAATGTGTTCTCCTTCTTTAATTTAATCCAATCCACCAGTCCTTGGAGTGTTGCTTACTTCTCATAGTGACTAATTACTCAAGTACTTTAGGTTCTTTTTTTTATTTCTTAGCAATTCTAGCTAGTTTACAACCAATACCTTACACTCCCTGTATGTGAAGTCCATGGGATAGTTTCTGCCATTTGACTTGTGGAAGCAGAGATGAGGATAATTTCATAGTCATTGTCATCAACAGTGACACCAAGCCCCTGAAGAGACTTGGTATCCTTTCTTGCAGATAGGTGAGCTCTGTCATTCAACTTGGTTTCACTTGGCCTCAGTCAGTGTGGTCTAACGTGTTGGCTCTGAGGTCTTCTGAATGTGCCTTCTGAGAGACCATCTTCCAGAATGATGCAATTAGCCATGCGATGGTGATTGAACCCTTGCTAGTAACAGATTAATGACTTTTCTTTCAGAAAAGACTACAGAGACAGTGATGGGCAGGAACAGCCTTGACCAGGACTGCGTAGTTATTTATACCTTATGACCTTTATTTAATTATAAACCTCAAGTTGCTGCCCAAGGATGGATTGCAGGTCATTAGACTCCTTTATTTGTTATATTTCACAATATGGTCATATTGAATAACCCACCTTTTCTAGTTACCATGATTGTTTGTTTCTGAGTTTGGCTCATTAAGAACAGGTAGCCCATTTAGCTGTGGCCTGTTGTTAGAGCCCAGACTTTTGCCCTAATGATAGCAGTAACAATAGCACCATGTATTAGAAAGACACGCTCTTGGGTGTCTCTATAAAGACAGGTAAATGGAAGCAGACTATTGTTGCAAACAGACAACTCTAATCCAAAAAGCATTTCTATTTGCTTGTGACTGACACATATAAACCACAGTACAAACCAAAATATTTTTATAGGAAAGAATACATGGTGAAAATGGCTTTGATCTGTGTACCCTGCCTGATGGTCCAAACATTGCTTATCCAGGACAAGGTTCCATGAAAAGTGGATTTTAGTACAAAGAACGATGGTGCATTCCAGGATGTTAGATATCATTGTCCAGGTTCTTTATGAACTTTACAAATCTAAGATCAGAGGTAGTAGTGGGCTGCTGCCTCTACCCAGGAAGGAACTTTCAGGGAGGCAAAATGCCTGTATGAGATGCTATTCAGCTTTTGTACTTTAATAAAGGAATTTGTGGCTAGAAAATTCTATAGAGTCTCTCCCTAGTAGTGGTAGGGACATTTATAATAATTGTTTTGTAAAAATTGGTAATTTTGCCTATTTCCACCTGAGTGAAATGATGAGATTTTCTTGTGAGGTAAGGTGAAAAACTTCCTTTTGTGTAGACTGTGTCATCATGTGGACCACCCTCTTTACTGCAGTGAGACTTTATTCTATGCTTACTAAGAAACCTTCCAAGCCTAGTACAACTTACAGATGATTCCCACCTATAATGTCAGCTTTCTGTGTGACCCTCATAGTTGACAATTCACATACACAGCTATTGGGAATTTTTGAATTACATATATATTTAATGTATTATTTTTAAGTCTATTTTATTTTTACCATTGAATGGTATTCATAAATTATCATCCTGTCTTCCTATTTAAAGACATGAACTGTTTAAGCACAGGAATTGGACTTTATCACTCTTGTGTTTGTCATGGTAAATACTCAACACCAAGCACAAGCAAGATCTGAATAAATTTGCCAAGTTGACCTTTTAATAATAGATCCTTTGTCTTGGTATGTAGAGAAACATGATGAAAATCAAATTAACATAAGATGGACTATACATTTTCATATATTTTCTCAAATTCAATTTGTTTTGCCAGTATATTTTCAGGGCTTAAAGATATGTAGTGTTGCTGTTACAATTCTTTCAAATTGTTGATTTCTCCTCCAATTTGTCTGAAATTCATTATTTTCCTATTGCTAAATAATACTGGAATCCATACAACTCATGGAGCTGAAAATTGTGTGTGTGTGTGTGTGTGTGTGAGAGAGAGAGAGAGAGAGAGAGAGAGAGAGAGAGAGAGAGAGAGAGAGTGAAAAGAGAGAGAGAGACAGAGAGAGAGAGAGAAAGAGAGAGAGAGAGAGAAAGATAGAGAGGATTACATTCCTCTTTCTGTCTCTCTCTCTCACAAACAGACAGAGAGAATTAATTGTGTGTGGGGAGCGATTGCATTCCTCTGTCTCTCTCACACACACACAGACAGAGACAGAGAGAATTGTGTGTGTGTGTGTGTGTGTGTGTGTGTGTGTGTGTGACTTAATCACCCTTTGTGTTCAAGTTTGTACTTTCACAGTGTTTGTAGGAAGGTACTTGGAAGGCTGGTGTGGGAGAAAAGCTATCCTCTATTTTCCTGGGCTGTGAAACCTGTGAACTACAAGGCCAACCTTCCAGACAAGGTGTGCCTACTCCTGCACTAGCAGTCTAGTTGTTATGGAGCTTTGGTGGTTTGAATACAAACTGTTCCCCATGAGTGGAGTGCATATATTTTAATTGGTCCCTTGCTGATGCCATTGCTTGGGGGAAATTATGTAGCCTTTAAGAGGCGGAGTCTGAGTCTGCTGAAGGAAATACATCATTGGAGTGGCCTTTGAGGTTTTATGACCTGGCCTTCCTTCCTGTTCTCTGTCTCTGCTCTCTGTAACGAATGGAGGCAGCTTCTTTCTTTGGATGCTTTGCTTTCCCAGCCTATTGTAATGCTTCTGCTGTCATGATGAATGGAATTTTAGCACAGCAACTAAGATGAGGTAACTGACTTCATTCTGAGTAGATTTTACACCTAATATAGAAGAGAAACTCATACCAAGTACTGTAACCTAGTCAAAGCCCATAACTGGCAAGGCCATAGGCTCACAAGAGGAACCTACTACTGTTAAATAATAAGTGGGCTTAATGTTTAAAAGGACTTACTGAGATGCTGCCATGGGCAAACAAACACTTGTGATGCCATCCCTATCATCAAGATCCTAGAAACAGATTACTATTCCCTCTGAGATTTTTCCTCTCTACCCCTGTGTTTCCAATCCACTGCAGTCCTTTACTAGGAAGATCTGCTACCCATTGTAAACTAACTTCATCTGCCTAAGGCATCCTCCTCCTCCCAGTCTACCAGTAGACATCTAAATGGTTTCCTGGTTCTATTGTTACCTCTCTCCTCTTCATAGTTGCCAGAGTGATCTTTATCAGCTAATAGTGAAGCGATCCTATTGCTCCTCCCACAGTTAGAAGTTCTTATGTTTCTTACTTAACTATAATCCAAGCGTGAGTGCAGCTTTGAAGACTGTGGAGGTTTTAGGGGGTGGAGATTGGCTGACAGGAGTGGGTTATGAAGTTGAAGAGACAATTGCTTTGTTGGGTCAAAATTAATGGAAAATCATGTCCTCTACCATGGAATTTTCCACTGTGCTTACCCCAACATAATGAATTAAAATCCCTCTGAAATTGTGAACCGAAATCAAGCTCTCCTCCCTTCTACCCCTCCTGTCTGTTTCTCACAGCAATGAGAAAAGTTGGCAGGATGTTGTTTACTTATCACTTTTGATATGTTGTTCAGTATCTTTGATTCATTGAAGAATATGTTGCTCTTTTACAGAATTTTGATAATTCTTTATATATTCTGAATAAAAGTTTGTTATCAAACATGCATTTTGTAAATGGATATCTTCTTTCAGTCTGTGGCTCATCCTGTCATATTTTAAAAAACAAGCATGCACAGTTTTGATGAAGTCCATCTTTCAATTTTTGTCTTTTCTGAGTCTTTTTTTTTTTGGTATTTTATTTAAGATTCCATGCATAATCAAATGTTACAAATATTTTCTCTGATATTTTTCTATCAGAAACTTTGCAGATTTTTTTCATTTTATTTTCTTTCTACTCTCCCCCAAATTTTTGTTGTTTGCATAGGGCACATTTGTGCTTACCTGTGTGTATGTCTGTCTATGATTTGGTGTGGGTGTGTATGCAGAGGTCAGAGAGTAACTTTGGGTATCATGTAAGAGGCATCTAAGCGAACCACCGGTCTCTCTCTCTCTCTCTCTCTCTCTCTCTCTCTCTCTCTCTCTCTCTCTCACTTGTCTTCATTAACAAAGTTGTGTTGTAAGTCTGGAAATCAGCTACTGTATTCAAATGTATGTATCTTTTTTTTTTTTTACAGAAAATACAGAATAGAGCAAGAAAACAAAACATGTATTTTACATTTTACAGTTGTTTTGCCATTCTGGATAAATTTTAAAATATGCTTGTACATTTTAGTGAAAGCTCTTGCTGGGGTTTTGATTGTAATTACTCAAATCTGCAGATCAGTTCTGGAAGAGTTGACCTTTTAACGACATTGAATCATCTGCTCAATGAGCACAGCATCTTAAAGCTTGTTTAGGCTTACCTGACTCTCTTTCTGTTTTGTACCTTCCAACATAATGATTGTAAATACATGTTTTTCTTAGCTGTATGACCAATTATTTTAGATTATTAGTACTATTATGAAAGGTACTTTTAAATTAAGTTCAATTATTCATTCATAGTCCATGTTGGCATGCATATAGAGAATATTTGATTTCATTGGTAATAATCTATTTCATATCCGGAGCTCTACTTTTTACAGTAGCACAGGTAGTGTGAGTGAAAAGGATTTGTGAGAATGAATGATTTTACCCTTTTAATAATGGGAAAAAATGAGTGTTATGTCGAGTGTGCTATTTGCCGTGGATTGCCTTGAAGGTGAACATTGTCACACTGATCAAGTTTCTTTCCATTCTTAATTCCTTGAGAGGTTTACTCATTAATAGTTGTCAAGTTTTGCTAGAAGTTTGTCTTCCAGTTATCGGGATGATTTGTCAATTTTTCTCTTAAATATATTGAATTAGATTGATTTTTCTACTATTGAACCATGTTTTTATTATTAGAGTGAACCACTTTGGCCAAATTGCATTATGTGCTTGTATTCTGCTATATTCAATTTCCCAATATCTTTGTGGATGATATTTTCCCCATGTGTTACAGAACACCGTGGGTTTCCTTTCTTGCCATGCATTTCTTTTAATCTTATGATAACTCTGGCATTGTAAAATGCATTGGTAAATGTTTTTTTATCTTTTTCTGTTTTCTGTGAAAGTTTATGTGGTATAATATTATTCTTTTCTTATAGGTTCAACACAGGTCCCTTGGGAAGCAATCAGGGTCTGCAAATGTCTTTGATGGGAAAGATTTGAGTAGCAGTTTGAATTCATTTAACGGATCACAGCTTTTCAACTTCTTTATTTATTCTTTTGGAAACTTTTGTTATTTGTGTCTTTTAAGAATGTTGTCTTACCTGATTTTATATATATATATATATATATATATATATATATATATATATATATACACATATGTATATATATGCATATATATGTACATATCAGATAAAACAACATATATACATATATATACATACACATATATACTCACACACATTTATATACATACACATATATGCATGTATATATATGTATATATGCGTGTATGTGTATATATATATATATATATAATCTTCATATAATATAATGTTTATGAGATTTGAAATGAATTCCTTTATTTCAAAATTCATTGTACTGAAATCTATAAGTTTCTCTTTCCCTTCTTCCTCATTTGATGCAGATAAAGACAGATCTTGGCAAATTTTTGGAAGAGAGACATAGTGACACATTTTTGTATGTGCTATTAGTGCTTATCTTGGATCATCTACTTCCATGCAGTAGAAAACATAGTAAACAAGTGAGTGTCTCTGTGTGCTGATAAAAATTTCTTTACAACACACACACACACACACACACACACACACACACACACACACACACATTGTGCTAGATGTTTTATTAATGGCTTGTAGTTTGTTGAGCACTAGTCTATAAGATTACCAACAGTATTACTCTCTGCATTTTACTAGCTTTTATTTTTAACTGAAAAAAATTATATAACATATGTTGACCAGTTTTTTTTTCTCTTCCAACCCCTTTGGATTCTCCCCAACTCTCATTGCTTTTTTTTTGATTATTTAAATGTTTCATTTTATTATTTTCTTATTTTAATTTTATGTCTTGCTAGTCTTACCATTTACATATGTCCTGCTTGACCTAAGTACAACTTTTTGTCTCTTTGAAAGTGAAAGTTTATATACACAGATTTTGGACTTCCCTCTACCACAAACATCATTTTAAGTGGCTCTTAGGTTGTATTCTACACATTTCAATGTTTTATTTTCATTCTCATGTGATTCAAAGTATTTTATTTTTGTGTCCCTATCTAACATATGGATTGCTTAAAACTATATATTTAATGTCCAAACATTGGGAAGCTTAGTAGATATTTTTCCATTACTGAAAACTATACTTTTATAAATAAATATCATAGTCTATATGGTTTAAATCATTATAAATTTACTTACTAGTGGTACAGAATACTAATTCCTCCTTGTGAATATTTTATGTACCAATGAAAGCAGCATGTGTATTTCATGTTGGTTTGTGCCTGAAAAAACACGTTTGATAAAGTGTTCTATAATGTGAGTTTGGCCACACTGAATAAAACTTTCCCTTAGGCCTTTCATATTGAACCATACTAATATTTACTGTTCTTGATCAACACACATCTATGATTAGATTTGGTTTATCAAGTTGAATAATTTGTATTTTATTTATTTTATTTTATCCACTTGCTTCTAAGTAAGGAAGTTTTAAGATTTTTTTGTTTGTTTGTTGTAGAAATTTATTTATTTACTTATTGCCTTATGCGGTTGTTTTATCTTTATGTCTTGGCACTACATGAGTATAGTGCATTCAGATGCCAGAAGTCACTGGATTCCCTAGATTGGAGTTATAGTTAGCTGTGGGCCAACATGTGGGTGCTGCAAAACCAAAACCAAAGTCAGGTTTTCTGAAAGCACATATACTTTTAACCAATGAACCACCTTTCCAACTCCTTAACTCATCTATTTCAAAGATCCAGTGTTAAATACAGGCACATTTATACTTACTTGGTTTTGTTTTTTGTTTTGTTTTGTAGATGAATTAATCATTTTATCAGGATATATATATATATATATATATATATATATATATATATATATATTTTCTTTTCTAAGATTTTGTGCTTTGAAGTTTACTTTTTTCTGATGTTGTATATCTAATTCACAACATTCCCTTTACCCATACTTTCCCCAGTGTTTTGTATATTTTGTATTTAATGTATATTTCTGTATACATGTGTGTTATGTGTCGGTGTATGTGTGAATGTGATGTGTACTGTGTGGATGTGCTTGTGTGTCTGTATGTTACTTTTGACATGGATTGCCCATTCCCCGTTCTACTCTGGCGTGGCAGTGTGGAACAGTAACAGGTGGGCATATCCTTCTTCTGACTTCATGAGAAGTCTTATATTCCTCACTTCCCAAAGTATGTGTTTCCCTTGTGCAGCGAGAGCAGAGGATGAACCAAGTGGGAATACACCATTTCTTCTATATCCCCAGTCAGATTGACTAAAGTTTATTTCTTAAAGGTGGCATACTGATGACTCAGCCATTTTAATTTTTTTTTTTTTTTTTTTTTGGACAATTTCCTACATCCTCTTTCTCTTCTTCCATCTTCTCCCAGGTAATTCCCATTCCCTCTTAAATTCATAACCCACTCTTTCACAATTACCACTGATATATATACATAACACACACACACACACACACACATGGATTAGATAGCCACACACATGGATTAGATAACCTATCACATGGCTTTTCCTTGTAGAAGGTGTGATTCTCCCTATTTCAAAATTCATCTAAGTGTGTGGCCTTGTGAAATTTCCCCTATTGTGTTGGCTTGCCAGCTGGTGCTGTCATTATTCAGATCTTGTTTAGGCCAACATATTATTGAGGTTTTATGGCTGCAGCATCTATATCATGTCTAGAATAACTATCTAGTGACATGCATCCTTGTCCTCTAGCTCCGAGAAATTTTTGCCTATTCTTCCATTATGCTAATTAATCCTAAATACATGAGTCAGCTGTAAATACAACAATTAGAACTGAGAATACCTTGTTCATTTATTCTTTCCATTTTGACCTGTCATGGATCTCTGTAATAGTCATCATCTGTGGTACAAAGAGAATTCTTTGATGATGCTTGAAAGATATTCTCATCTGTGGGTAAAATAGTAAATAGAATACAGTTAGAAAGTATATAAATTTGGAAAAAATGATAGGAGTGGGTTTTCCTCTATGATTTATTGCCTGTTCAACTACAGGTAAATTTACTAGGTTTACAAACTAACCATATATTCCCTCCTGTTGAGCAGATCTTCAGTCCAATTACACAGCTGTTGGTTAGTCCCCATATAAAAATGCCACTGCTGTAAACTTGGAGATATTTGTCAATCTTGTCATTGTTGTGCTCCCTCACATTTACATCTGGGTAGGACTATTAATTGCCTTTCTCCCTTGTTAGCTTGTATTGGACCCTCTGATACTCTGGGATCCAGTCCTTATGGAAGAGATGATTCCATATCATTTTCCAATTGCTGCCTCCAAGCCCTATGTCTTACATGTATGATATCTTCAGTTTTACTTTCAAGTTCTGGGACACAAGAGCAGTGTCAGCAGCCTGTATTATTTGGAGAGTCTCTGGGATACTCCTGACCAAAAAAGAAGAGTTTCACACTATTTGTTTTCAGTAGACACATGTTTTTTAGTTAAGATATTATAATATCTTAACTAATATTTGGAGAAATAACTGGCTGCTTTGGTTTAAAATCTATCATCTGACCAGTCAAAATTAATTTATGTATTCCTTAGCCATTATTTCTTTCTTTTTTTTTTTTTTTTTTTTTTTTTTTTTTTTTTTGCCTGCTTTGTGGTCAACTGAGTGCAAACAGCATCTACTTTTTCATAGGCCTGTAAAGTGACTATACAATCCCAAACCACCTTTAACAGTCAATGGGATAGTGTTTCATGACCTTCATTTGTTCTTAAATTGCAAATTACAATGTGAGATGAACATCTGATCTATCGATAAGCATGTTATCCTAGTATCTGAGTTTGAAAAAACTTTCAGCATTTCTTATTCCATGTATTCAAAGATATAGGAATGTCCTGATGGGTCTTGCACTGTAAAGAACTTACATCACCATTGGTTGCAGGGAATCAACATGCCCTTCATTCTCACAAGGTCGATGTTCTCACTAAGGTCATCTTGCTGTGTGTTTGGCCTCTCTTTCATGATGACAGTGACTTCAATTACATGCTTTATATTCATTTACAGCAATGTCACTATTTGGTCTTTGTCTAATTTTCCAACTTTGTTGACCTCAAGCTATTTTGATCACTGATTTTTCTCTACATGTCTAATACATGATACACAACATTCTAGCATATGAATAGCAGGTTTACTGGGTAAATTTTTTAAAGGTGATTTGGTTTGTCACTGTCATGAGACAAATGCACATGAATTACTGTTTATACGTTGGTTTGTGGACTGAAGAATTGGGCATGGAATGTTTAAGAAATTATTTGAAGAGACTACATAATACTGTTAAAATTTTACTAGGCTTAGGGGATCTACTAAACCATTGAGACTAAAATTTGGGCTGCAAACTTTGAACTGTAAAATTTGTATTCTGCCATCTCTCAACTTAATGTTTCTAATTGAGTTTTTGGATGGTAGGTTTCAATATTGCCTTTTCATTCACCTTTTCTTTGTGTTGTCCTTGTCCCCAGTTCCGTATATCCTGTGACATGCCTATGCCTCTGCCTGCTTAAGCATTTCCACATACAGAATTCTATATCTCTTTTTGTACCTTTAACCATCTTTAATGTACCCATAACCAATGTCAACTCTCTGGTTTCTTGGCTTTCATTGATGCCCCAGTTTAAACACATGGAACTTAAGATTGGAAGTTGGGAGCTGCATATGAGAGAGAGAGAGAGAGAGAGAGAGAGAGAGAGAACACGAGGCCTTTGACACTCTGGGCCTGAGTTATCTTGCTCACAATAATTTATTTCTTTTCCACATCCATCATTTTGATTATAAATTGATTTTTCTTCATAGCTGAGCAATATTCCCTTACATGTATGTGCCACAGTTTTCTTATCCATTCATCTATTGATGGGTATGTAAGTTGAATTCCAGTTCTAATCCTTGCACACACCACAACAATAAACATAGATGGGTAAGTACCTCTATAATAGGATATAAAGTTCATTGAGTAGTTTTGTAGGAATGTTACTGCTGCGCCTTACTGTAGATCAATTTTACATTTTTGCAAAGCCTCTAGACTCATTTTCAAAGTGGGTGAAATATTTTGCACTCCTACAGGCAATGTATATGAGTTCTCTTTAGCAACTTCCAAGCCAGAATGCACTGTCAGTTGTATCTTTAATAGGGCTCATTCTGACTGGAGTGAGATAGAATCTTAAAGTAGTTTTAATCTGTATTTTCCAAGAGCACATTTTAAAGTGTTTCCTAGCAATTTGTATTTTCTGTTGAATTTCATAACCTATTTTTAATTGGGTTATTTATTTATTTATTTATTATTTTTTTTGAGTGGGAAATACTAGGAGTTTAAAGTACTAACTGGAGAAAGAGGTTGGAAACAGTGGGAAGAGGATAGGGTATTAGACAGGCTAAATTAAACTAAGTATGCATGAAAAAGCCTTATGGAAATTGGCTTTTTAGTAAGTGAATTTCAAAATATAAGTTAAAAAATAACTTCAAATGGAGTTACTCTGCATGAGTGGACAATGCCACTTTCAGAACACCTGGGTTGATTAAAGGGAAATTACAGTGTACAGTATGAGATAGATCCTGACCAGTTAATGATAAGGAGGCTCCAGTGGTTTCTAAAACAACACAGGTCATTGCCATTGCTCTTGGTTACTCACCATATCTACATGGTAATACCCTATTGCTGAAATCAATAGAAAAATCAATTTCACATTGACCAGGCAAACTTTCTCCCTGCTGGCTATCTTCATAGGTACAGAAGATAATATGCAGGCTTGTGGGGGAGATGAAATATCAATGGTCTTACCCAGGGCTGGATTCTGAACTATGCACTCCCATCTAGCCATTCAAGATGTGCTCACTGATGAAATAGTGGCATGAGTATTATGGAGCAACAAATCATTCCCTGATTGTGTTTGAGGTTTGCCATACTGGAGAGAATGTTATGCCTGATACTGTAATCATTGTCAAATGTCTGGGGAGGTCAGAGGCACTAGTATCTAACTTGCTATCATGATTTTAGTAAATGGTCATGTTGCCAAATTGCTTTTGAAATATTTATCTTTATATTCATAGATCTAGATTGCTCTCAACCTGGGTCAGAGACATTTCTCTTTTGCATTGAGCTACTGTCAATACACAGATGTGTAACTGGTCAAAGTGCTGACAAGAAGAGACTAGTGTTTAGCCACAAGTGAAACATCATTATGCATCTCCACTTCCATCAAGACTCATTGAATAACATGCAAGAACAGGACGCATCTCCACTTCCATCAAGACTCATTGAATAACATGCAAGAACAGGATGCTGTCTTCTCAATATGGCTGGGTCATTGGACTCATGAATGCACAACAGATGCACTGACCATCACAAAACCTACACAAACTCAAGCCAGGCAAAATTCCCTAAAGATAGGGTAGATAATTACCAGACTATGCCCCTTACTGAGAAACTACTGGTGTTAATAACTGTTGGGGAGGGGAGACTCATTCTTCTTTGAGAATATAACCAGTGGTAGGTTTCTCAGGCTCCAGTGTATGGCCCCACACATACATATATTGGAAACATAGTTGGATGTTATAGATCTCTGAAAATAACAAGATGGAATTAGGAGAAGGATGTCTTGTAGAGACTATGAGAGGAATTGAAGCAAGAAGAGTGATATGACCATATTTCATTGTACATATGTGAGATTATCAAAAAATAACAAAAGATAAGAAAAAACAAGAAATTTGTAATTCTATATGATATCTATTATTGCTTATTATGTTTTCCTAATTTTCTCTAAGTTCATCCAGTGAATTTATAATTCCTGCTTTTTGCTTTGTTTTGTTTTTGTTTTTTGTTTTCCTTTTTTTTTTCCAAGACAGGGTTTCTCTGTGTAGCACTGGCTGTCCTGGAAATCAGTCAGTAGACCAGGCTGGCCTCAAACTCAGAATTTTGCCTGCCTCTGCCTCTGCCTCCTGAGTGCTGTGATTAAAGGTGTCTGCCACCACTGGACAGCTATAATTTATGTTTATTTAACCACAATTGATCCTCAATTAATATATCACCTTGTAAAATATACTTTGAAAATACACCTAGAAACAATACACTAAGTTTTTTTCTCTACATTTTCAGTATTATATTTGTTTTCTCATATGCTTTAGGCCTCAAAATTTTTATTTATTTATTTATTTTTGAATAATGAATTATCTTTTAGAGACATTAGAATTATGGTAAGTGCATTTTCAAGAGCAGGACAGATTTCAGTGGTGAAAAGTCCATTTGTGCAGAAGAGCAGAGCTTCAGTCTCTCTTACTACCCTAGATAGGAGGCTCATAGCTGACTGCATCTCCAGCTCTAGGGGATCTGTCGCCCTCTTTTGGATGGTGTGAGGACATGAACTTACACATGCACCAACCCACATTCATATACACATATGCACATAATTAAAAATGAAATTAATCCTTAGGAAAAAGGAAACTACCTTTTGTATTTAATCTTATTTTGAACACTTCAAGATTCCACTATATTTAACACAGATTCAAGTTTCTCTCTGGAATTATATTTATTTCCACCGAAAAGCATTCTGCAATTTGATGAATATATGTCTTTTAGCTGTTTTACTTTTGAAAAGCTCTTAAGTGTTGAAAATATAATTTAGTTATAAAAGTGTAGATTGACAGGTTTTTCTTTTTTTAGTAATTTAGGTGTCGTTACATTCTTACACTATCTTGCCATGCTTCTTATTAAAGATCTGTTCTTATTAATTTTTTGTTTTCTCGCTATGATATGCCCCATCCCCATTTACTGGTTTCTTTGAATCTTTGATTTTTAAGAAGTCTGTATAATATGCTGTTGTTTTTATTTGTCTGAATCTTTTTGTAGCTTGGAGGTTTTCTATATATCCTTGGTTGGTATTTTTGCATCTTTTATTGTCTTCGGAAAATTATTAGTTTTATTACTTTATATATTCCACCAGTTCTATTTTTCTCCTTTTTATTTCTATGAAGATACAATTATCTGTTATATTTTATATTTCACACAAATTATTGCTTTCATACAGCTCTTGGATTTTTCCTCTGTATGTTTATTTGGGTGTTTTCTGTTGACTTATCCTCAAGGCTGCTCAAATAATCGTCTCTGACACAATTTTCTTTAGCATCCTTATTTTTAGCACTTCCACTTGATTTGTTTCTATACTTTCCATTGCTCTGCTGAAATTCCCCATCTGTTCGTGTGTATGAAACATTTTTACACGAAATCCTTTAACACATCAATCGTGGATATTTTCATACCTGGCTCGACTGTGTCATTTGCTTTGTATCTTTACAATAATCCCCATGGCTACCCGTGACACTTAGGGTATTTATGTCATACTGTTTCACTGAGTGACTAACATTGCATAGACAATAGCAGAGCTGGAGGTAAACAGCATTTCTACCTAGAAATTAACATGCCTCCTCTCAGACATTCAGGGTGAGACATGCAATCAACAGGACTAGAGAGCTAAGTTTGCTTTTCATCATTACTATCATTACTGTGATTAATATTAGTATACCTCACACTTCAAATTCTTCTATCAATACTTTTTATTATAGTAAAATCTGGAGTCATTGAATTTTTTTTCAGTACTTGCTTGCCATGCTCAGCCTTCTGACAAATGCATGGTTTAGCACAATGAGGATGGGATCCCTTTACTCTCCTCTATCTGAACCATGTTTATCTTAATATAGTAACATGGTAAACTTTAGTCATCAACTGAAGGTATCTATCTCCATAGATACTTTCAGACAGTTACGTGCTACATATGTAAACTGCAGAGACCCTGGAATTTCCTCCATTTTCTTTATGTCACATACTATCTGACTGTGTTGGTGACATCCTTTTCTTTCCCATAGTGATGTGGAATCTCTGTTGGTAATGGTCTAAGATCTGTGTTCAGAACCATTACTGCACAGATGTGTGCTTCTCCCTTTCACATTTTCTCCAATCATGCATCTGTACATGAAGGAGGAGTATGGTGCTGCTCTTCTTCTTTCTTTTGCTCAGTGATTTTTTTTTTCTCCATATAATGGAAAGATCTGAGCAGGGAAATGAAGCTTTATGCTTTGCTCGGGGTGCCCATAGACTGTTAACTCTTCCTTTAGTTCATTGTAATTTGGGACTGTTCGCTGTAATTCCCTACCTTGCTTTTAATGTTAATGTATCCAATGATGTTTTGTTGCATAAAAGAACCTGAAAGTGTATGTGTCTATAGTTCCCAGGAGTGTTATTCAGACGTGTTAACCCATATTTGACAATGATCAATTTAATTAATTTGTTTCTTTTTCCTGTTTGTAAGTCTGCTTTATTCCCATCACCCCCTCTCTGTGTGGTGGTGGTGGTGGTAGTGATGGCAAAGGTGACAGTAATGGCTGCAGCAGTTGGGGTGGCGTGTGTGTGTGTGTGTGTGTGTGTGTGTGCGCGCGCGCGCCCTTCTTTTGTGTCAGATAGTATTCGTCATCAACAGTAGTCACTTTGTTGTCCTGTGACCTCAGTAACTTTATGTACTTCAATTCTTTTTTTCCTATAATTTTGTAGTTTCTGAGTTTTTCTTGATGTTTTATGGGTATATAATTTCTAGCTACTACATCTTTTTGATATATTGCATTCTCAAATGGCCTGGCCTTAACCAAAAACCTTGATGTGTCCTTAATGAGAGAAAATATGGAAGGCCTTCTGTGCTACATTTTGCATACACGTTAATCAGTCTTCTCTGCGAAGTGTAGATATCAGAAAAACTAGAGTTATCAAAGAAAATAGGTCATTGCATAACAGTTTGGCCATGAACTGTCCAGATGCATGGACCAGGATAGAGGAGATGGTGGTGATGTGAAACATATGAGCAGGCTCTGTTTAAGGACATTTATAACAGTCACTAGTAGTCAAGACATGAGTTGAAAAAAACATAAATGATTTCAGGTTCTCTACATCTTAAATCTTCACCATCAAAGCAACAAGTGGCTGACTAGAGTCGTCAGACTGAGTATAGATACATATTTATTTTATATGAAAATTTCATTTTCTGCACACACGTACACTTGGCTGCATAAAATTTTCTAGATTGGTAGAAACAATATAAAATCAGAAAAACAAAAATCAGAAGAGTGGATATATGTAACACACAAGGGAGTTACTGTCAACACTTCACCAAGTCATTGCCTCTGCTTAACAAAGAGCCTGTGTGTTCTGAAGGAGAGAATGCTAAATAAACTCAAAAGTGATTTATGGAGAACATTTGTCTAAACTTTGTTTTTTATTAAACACCAGCTGATTTAGAACTGCACATATTATAAATTGTTTTCATTTACTCTTATGCATCCTTTAGTATTTGCATAAAAGACTCTTGCTGTTGCATCTCATTTTTTTAGAATATAATGCCTGGCCTTAAAAAAAAGAATCATGGCATACTAACAGACGGGAAGAAAGAATAAAATATGAAAGGGGAATATAAATGACTTTAACAAGTGCACTATTAATGTGGGACATTATTGGGTTACACTTGCAGCACTCATAAGCCTCATGTCTCTTTGAAACATCATTCAAAGGTATTGCAAATACCTAAAGGGGGAGTTTGGTAAAGTTGGTGGACCATGAATTGAAACACTGAAGACAGAGACTTATTTTAGGGCATCTAGTCCTTTATGCCCCACTCTTAATGGTCCTGTCCCTTTGCTAGCCTTGTCTGATCCATGGCCTGCCATCCTCTCTGAACACTCTCTGCTGAGAGCAGAATGGTAGGCTAAAAGGTGTTACTAGGCTTTAATTTTATAAGAAATTGAATTGTAAAGCAGGGACTAAATAGTCATGTGAATGAATCAGCAACAAAATTAAGTCAAGAACTAAACTGAAAATTGTGTCCTTTAATTGTCATGTGCTATCTGTACCAGATGTGATCTTGCTCAGAGTCCAAGGCAAACCTCCTTGTCTTATATTCAAGTGCGCTTATCTCAAGAGTCCTTTGGATCTCTGTCTGGGGGTGAAGGTTTGCTCCCTTACTCTATAACAGAGAGAAAAGGGAATAGCAAATAGCTAAGGATATTAAAAACATTGTGCCCTGAAAACAGATAGAAAGGCAAACATTTCAATAGGCATCATAAAAATGCCTGAGATGGTAACAGGAAGCAGAAAGTTCATATACTATATTATATTCCGACCCTAAATCTCTCAGTTGGGAATTCCAGGATCACTGTTTTTTTGGAGACATTCACAGTCATTTCTGCTGGCAGTTGGAAGTACCTGTTCTGATGTTTTGTGATCTATTTGCCACTAGTTATTATTCCTTTACTTGACAGCTTCATCGAAGAGACACTGTTCTCTTAGGACTCTCAATTATCATTTCCAGCTGGCTGCCTTAACAAGCCCTTCTCAGTTGTCTTGCTGGGTGTTGTAAGCACCTGTTTTGATGATAGAATTTATCTGCCACTTGCTACTTATTCTTCTAATTTTGCTTACTTTCCCAGTTGTCTGTAATAGTGAACTTGACATATCCTAGGGTCATCTTAGAGGAAAGCTTTACTTGGGGAATATCCTACATCATATTGACCTGTGGGTATATATGTGGGAAGTTGTCTTTATTATTAACTGGTATAGGAAGGCTCAGCTCACTGTGAGTAGCATCATTCCTTAGGCAGGTGGACTGGGCTATATAATAAAGCAATTCTGAGCATGCACTGGAGATTGAGTCAGCAATCAGAGTCCCTCCATTGTTTCTACCTTGAGTTCCTATTCCTGCCCTGACTTCCTCAGTGATAAATTGTGACCTGAACGTGTAAGACAAATCACCCTGTGTTCTTTCTCTAAATCACTTTTTGTCAAAGTGTTCTCTCTCTCTCTCTCTCTCTCTCTCTCTCTCTCTCATTTTTCCCTCCCCTCTCTCCATTCCTTTTCTTTAAATCACAGCAATAGATATGAAACTAGAAATATTTCCTCCCAATCCAACTGTCCCAGTTAGTTTCTGTTGGATGTTGTAAGAGAACATATGATTATATTTTGCTTTCTATCTAGTGTCTGCTCATTATTTTTTCTTCTTGCTATCTTCATACTCAACCAACTTGCTTAGTCAAAACCAATAGTATAACCATTACAGACAGAACATTTCTCCAGACAGAACAGGAACTTATTTCTGGTTGCTTACCGGGAACCCTGTCTGTGCTCTCCTGCTGGGTTAATTACATTGATCACAGGTGCATACAAGGATGCTATGAACAACTAGCAGCTCCCAAGGGAGTTAGTGGCAGAGCTGCACAGAGCTGAGTCCTCTTGCCCTGTTAAAATTTACTGCAAAGGAAATGCCAGCCACAGAGTATTAAGATAAATAATATTTTTTTGAGTCAAACTCAGCTGGGTACTAAATGATCTATTATTTTCTACTATCAGAGAGAATCTAGATTCCAGCTCCCGTTAAGGCTTTTGAAGGAAGTACAGAAGGGATCCTTTTTCTTACTTTAGAACATATTTCACCTAATGACCCTTAAGTCTTACTGACCAATACTGAGTAATACTGGTCAATACTGAGAGACTTGATGTCTGTCTAGCTTGGCAGCTCCATGATCCAAAGGGAAATGTGATTTATAGAAGGTAAATATTTCCTTCCACTCTCCTTGGGAATAAGACCTAGCTCTGTGCCAATGCCAGCCTTGTAGAATGGGAAGCAGGCATCTGCTGTATGCTCATCCTCAGAGCTTCCTGCTTAGTTGTTGGAGAATGGCTTCTCCTCTCTTCTTTCTCAGCCATTCTCCTTACCTTCCTCCAAGTCTCTTTCCCTGTTCACCTCCTTCCAGAACTATCTTATTCTTCATCATTGGCTTCCATGATGAAAAAAGAATGAAAGAAAAAGAAAGGGAAGCTGCTTCTGACACTCTGGTTCTCTCACTTGTGTCAAAAAGACTGTGAGGCAAGTGAAGAAGAGTTTAAGTTGTTCTGATAAACACAGGGAGCAAAGGCATTTTATGAAGGAGGAACAGCACACGACCATTATCAGAAGAATGAGGGACTGGTGTGCAGACGCTGATGAAGTTAAACTGAGCATATGATGCGTATGAGATGGATTTTAGCTGAGATTGCAAAGCATATTGGTTACTTATGACACTAGGTTCTATGTTATTTGTCAGCCTTTCTGGCTGTTTGGTTTTAAAACAATGAAATGGATAAATGTAGCAGGCTATACCTGTAATCCATCATGAAAGAGCCAGATGCAGGAATGCTGCAAATTAGACACAAGGATGGAGTTACACAGCAACTTCCAAGCCCCGTGAACCACAATGAGACCCTATCTCAACCAAGCACCAGATAATGTTTCCTGGCTTTTCGACAGAGATAAGAAACTAATGAGGAAGAGGAGAATGTAAATTTGAAGTTACTTCTCCCTAATCTAGTAACACTGACAAAAGATATTTTAGTGTTTTATCTCAGTGGCTAAAAATTATCTTTTTTTTTAACTACAAGAAAGCAAGTTCATATGTTTTTCACTATGGTCCAGTGTCTTGCCATCCTCTCTTTGTAACAGATAGTGCTGTACTGACAGGAAAAGACCTATTTCCAGTCATTCTGATGAGCTTTGGAACATTTCTACATTCACCAAGGAGTTCTCAGGGTCCACAGTGAGTCAAATATGTGTCAGGCTAGCATGCTAAAGCCATTTGACTTTCCAATATGTCCTTTGGCCTCTCCATATCACTGGGTCCTCATCTTTTTATTAATTTTTAAATTTTTATTATTATATTATTTATTTATTTATTTTTAACTGGGTCCTTAAGTGACATAGCCAAGTGACACAGGCTTTCTACTGACAGGTGCACATAATCCTTGGCATTCTGCAGTTGGATCACTTGTTCTCCTCTTAAAGAGGCTGTAAACAGTATAAAAGGGGAGTCTAGTTTTTCTGATCTGTTTGTGTTCATACACACATATGCATGTGCATGTGTTTGCATGTTCCTATATAGTCCACAGGTTCAGATCAAGTATCTTACTCAATCACTTTCGAATATATTACTTAAGACAGGTTCTCTTATTGAACTGGTAGCTCATTAATTGGCTAGGTTGGCTGGCCAACAATGCCGAAGTATCCCTCAATCTCCACCTCTCCTAAGTTGGGTTTACAGATGCCCACATCCTGGCTTGGTTTTTTCCTCTGGCATCTGGGAAACTCAGTTCCTCATGCTTTCATATGAAGCCTTTACCAACTGAGCCATTTCCCAGCTCCATAATTCCATTTACCTTTCCTCCAGCTACTACCAGCATTGCATGATCTTAGCATTTCAAACTAAGTCACTTCTTTTGAAACAAGATTAATTTTTAGGTAGCCTCATACTGGGGTCTGTGTGAGAGTGAATGTCTCTAATGATATGTGTATGAAAGATGACTTTGAATCAATCATATTAATAGAATTCAAGATAAGGTATGGTGTATCATTAACTCACCGAGAGCAATGCACTCTGTAAATAGAAGACAGCATTGTTTATAAAATAATCAAAAATTGATCTTATTACAACTCTATGACACTTTACCCTATGTTTCTAAATTGTGTGGGTGGCTGGTTTGCTTAGATGATGTGTGTTGCCCTGTTAGTATATGAAGATATTGTTCTGTTGCAGCTACAGTTGTAAACTGCTGCACAGTAGGAAGGGAAAGGTTTAGTACTCTGTCTCTACTTGAACTTGTAACAGTTGGCTTTTTACCAGCCTTTCCAGTTATTTATCAAAGATCCTGAAAAAGCATATATAATAATAAGCCCTTTGAAACTACACATCTGATTTATTGATTTCTATATTTTTCCTAGATTAAGTTGCAGATATTATCTAGATATAGACAGTTAGATATTTATGACAAATTATGTTGGAGAAAAACATGTTGTAATTTGAATTGAATT
The DNA here is from genome assembly GCF_011762505.2 of Arvicanthis niloticus. Lineage (NCBI taxonomy): Eukaryota > Metazoa > Chordata > Mammalia > Rodentia > Muridae > Arvicanthis > Arvicanthis niloticus. The sequence continues at coordinate 49,354,431 of NC_047658.1, read as the reverse complement.
TTCCATTGATAAGATAAACAGTTGGAATTATACTTTTAGTCAATGTGCATAGTATTCCAATCAGTTTGTTTATTTGCTAAGACAAATGAGGAGCAACCTTCCATTTAATAACATTGAAGTTATTTTAATTTCTGTAAAGTGAGCAAAACACTTTGAATTTTACAAAGGAAATGATTGTGAACCTTATATTTTATTCCAATGACAAACATGAACTAACCAGAAGATTTTTCCAGGAAATTCCAACTTGCTGGGACACTGATGATATAATTTTGCCATACTTAATGGTGTTCTGGTTAGCTTTTGACAACTTCACATATAAGCTGGAATCATCGAGGAAGATGAGGACTTCAGTTAAGGAGTTGCTTTTATAAGATTGGCTTGTGGGCCTGTCTATGGGGGCATTTTTTTTTTATGACATATTTTGGAGCCAACTTTCAGCAGAGCCACTCCTGGGCAGGTGGTTCTGGATTATATATAAAAGCAAACTAACAGGCTACGGAGGAGCAAGCCAGTAGGCAGCATTCCTCCATGGCTTCTATTTCAGTTCCTACCTCTAGGTTCCTGCTTTGAGATCCTGCCCTAGCTTCACCAGATGATGGTCTGTGATCTGTATGCCAAATATGCTCTTTCTTCATCAAGTTATTTTTTTTATTGGTGCTTTATTACAGAAAGAGAAACCAAACCAGGACTGAGGGTTTCTTGAGAAACCAAATAAAACTGAAGGACACCTTTCATTGCTACCTGATTGAATTTATTGTACATGTTTGTAAGACAAAGCAACTATATTCACTTTAGTCTCCTAGTTGTCCTTTCTGTTCTGCTGGGACCTCAGTTTTTCAGCCATCTCCTTTACTCTTTAACAATTGCAATAAATACCATTCCTGTCTTTTCAGGCCAAAGCCACTCCTGATCAAGTTTCAGCCTTCCTTCAACCTTGACTTTGTGGTGAGAGTGAACATCAAATGCGTCAACCCTTTTGACTACAATGGTGATCAAACTGAAAATAAGATGCCCAGCTCTCTGCTTCCACAATCTTATAGTTAGAATTCTCTGTCACCTTAACTACTTCATGCTTCTTAACCTATGTTAATCAGCACAGACATCAGCTGTTGAATTCTTATTTGTTTAATTAGCATTTATAATTACTGTGCAAAGTAATAGGTTTCATAATGGCATTTTCATTCTTTAATTTTGCTTGATGAATTAGTTGTGTTGCTTGTTGAGTTTCTGCCTCTTTATCCTTCCGTGTGTGTGTGTGTGTTCATCATATATGTATGTATAGAATGCAGATTCTTCAGTAACAGTGTAGCAGATTAGGCACCAGTTGAGGTCAGAGGACACCTTGTATGCCAGTTCTTGTACTTCACTATTTTTGAGTAGAGTTTCATTGTTGTTCATTGTTATATACTTTCGGCGAGCTGACCCAGGAGCTTCTAGGGATTCTGTTGTCTCTGATTCCTATTTTTTTTTAATAGAAACCCTTCTATTAGAGATGTGCTATTATGACCAGCCTTATGTAGGTTTGAGAATTCAAATTCACATCCACATGTTTGTGAGTCAAACATTTTCCTGGTTGAACCATATCTCCAGCCTGTTCTTACCCTTTTTCATACTGTTGTCATTGATTTGGGGCCTTTCTATGAATCTCAGGCTATTTACTCCTAAGTTCAAGTGAGTCTCTTGTCTCAACCACTCAAATTTTGGGAACCTAGTCACTTGCCTCTGTGGCTAGCTTATTTATTCGTACAGAAGCAGAGGATGGCAGAACATATTCTTTGACTAGAAATGCCAGTGATGACTATGGTTTTAACATAACATCAGTCTTTTTACATGTACATGATTTGATTTAAGTATGATCCCTGAGGCCGATGTGGTAGAAGGAGAGAAACAATTCTCCAAATAGTTCTCTGACATCAGTGGCTTTGTTGCATGTGGTCTCAAGCTCAGTCTCCCCCCTCACAGTATCTGTCTCCCACCTCATTTACACCAAGAATGTAAATATGTGAAAATATAATAAAAATGAAAGTTAAAAATAGGATCTAGCTAATATGTTTCCTAGCTTGCTTACATAAACCCAGTATTGTTTTGAATATGTCCCATAACCGACAATCTATATTTTAAATCAATTTGAAACATTATCACACACTATCAGCAGTGGCCAGGGGTGTTTTGAAACTATGCTTAACATTAATTGGTTGTTGTTTTCTCAGTGGTATTTAGTACAGAATCAAATATCTAAGAATCATTTGGCAAATCATAATTTACAGTAAAAAATCTATGCCGAGGATGAAAACCAGAATCTTGGGCTGTGAATTATTTGACAGCAATTTAGCTATTGTAATACAAACTTGACCTAACAACAAAGTAAACAAGAATTTATTGGCCTGTCACATAAAGATCAAGGAAATCATCTAGACTATGTAGACATTCCCCAATCATCCAGAGTTAAGATCGCCCCTATCATTTTGCTCTGAATGTCTTCTACTGTAGATTTTGCTCATAGTCCCAGAGGAGCTATACCTACTGCCATCATCTATATTCAGTCATGACAAAGATGAAAAGAACATTTGACTTCTCCTGCAGGCCACAGACTAAATGTTATATAGGTTCTGTCTTCTTGCAACCCTGTCAAATTGCTACTCTTATCTGCAATGCAGGAAAATGTGATTTTTGCCTTGGTATCTCTCAGCCTTTAAAAAGTCAGATACTCTAAAGGACACAAATGGATGTAAAAATGTCTTGGCATTCTTCTCAGGGACCCAAGATCTCACAATGAGCTGCACTGAGGTCTTGTGTTTAGGGGACAGCTCTGGAGTATGAGAAGAAAAAAACATAGTAATACCAGTTTTCAGCCCTTATCCTTGTGGAAGAAATTCTAATTTGTGTATTTCAGTTAATGGCATAATTTATCTTCTCATTGTCCAGACTGGCCTCCTTGGACTCTTCATTTTCCCTCAACAACAACAACAACAAAAATCCAATATGTTGCTTTGTCTTTTTAATGCCTCTAACATATATTTCCTTGTTTCCACTCATGCTACCACCCTAATTTAAGCCTAATTACATACCACCCAGACATTGCAATTACATCCAAATTGGTCTCCCTTCCCTTAGTTTCTCCACTTCCCAATTCATTCTGCATCTTCTCTGCCAAGTTAATTCCTGAACACAGCTCTGCCCAGTACCTTCATGGCTTCTCATTGCCTTTTTCACCCAGACTCACTCTTCTAGCTCTATCATTCTTCCACATAGTCAGGGTCTTACAAATGGTATGTATTTACTAGATTTTAGACTATGCAAAGCCCTTTTTTTGCTCATTAGCCATGAGTCATCCCAAGGTTTACCATAATATTCATCATGCTTACCCAGTAAGCAGCAGCATAAAGAAATAGAGAGGACTTCAGTGGTCATGTGATCAGCATAAACAGCTAAGGGAAGAGCCTCTTCCCTTGCTCTTTGTAATTTCATCTAGCAGTGTAAATAGTATTTCTTTATCAGCTCTTTCTTGAAAGACCACATAGCCTCTCATGACTAAGAAGACACTACTGTGTGGAAATCCTCTTGGGGAGGATTCTGAGGCAGTATCGGGGATACAGTGGGCTGGTTCTCTAATAACTCTGTTGTGGAGGCTTTTGAAATACCTTGTTAACATTAAAAAAAATAAACCAATTAGGTTTTTTGTTTTTTTTGTTTTTTTGTTTTTTTGTTTTGTTTTGGCCTGTGGAAAACTTGAGAAGTAGGAGTTTAAAAATGCAAAGTACCCATATGCTCAGCTCATAGTGAGAAATGGTCTCATGAGTAATTAAAAACAGTTACAAAAGCAATGGAGTTGTAACAATTGAATTATCACACACATATGTGTGCACCGAATCAGAAAACCACATAATATCCAGTCACTATGTACTTCTGCAACAGTGGAGTTTGTGACACCAACTGAACATCCTTATTCAATGTGTACTGCCTAGAGCTCAATCGCACCTCTGAGATTTCGGGTTTGCCTAGTGCTCCCTTCTGTTTGGAAGCTGTGTGCTGTGCTTCACGTGGAAGGCTGTGGGCTAGCACCTGTAGCTCTATGCGATCCACTATTGCTCCTGCTCAGCAGCCCAGCAGTCATATTGAAAGCAGCTTACGCATGCTCTTATATTTTTCTGTCTCCTTATAGAAAGGTGTCTGAGTAAATACTTTCCTTTTCCTTACCAAAAAAAAAAAAAAAAAACACCATCATAGTTACTATTTTAAAAAATGTAATGTTTGAGGTAATATCAACATCAGATGAACAGATGCTTACACATTACTCTGCAAAGTATTTCCAGCCTGTTAGAACTTGGAAGGCAGAGGGTCAAGAAGAGGACTAAAGGATCTAATTGAGATGATACCAAGAACAAATGTGAATGGTCTCACAGAAGAATTAGATAGCATGGTACAAAAGGGATACTAGAACAGAATACACACACACACACACACACACACACACACACACACGATTATATATAATCCTATAAAGGGATATTCATTCATTCATTCATTCATTCATTGTTCTTTTTTGCTGGCAACTCAGTATTTGTTGAGATTAATTCTGCTGTTGCTGTCTGGGTGAAACTTACCATGTATGATACATAAACTAAGTGTGTCTAATACATTTACTTATAACAGCAGGGTGCAAATTACTTTATCCTTTAGGCTGCGGTTCATCACCTCTCTAGAAGAGCTGGCTTGAAGTCCCACTACTAATTGACTTCTGATCCTCATTGTTCCATAATCTTTAAAATGGGGCTGACGATGCCTTTGTTATCTGGTAAGAAGTGACAAGAATGGCTCAAGATTTTGTGAATCATCCTGGCTAGCTAATTTATAGAGTCAATGGCTAGGTGTACATGATACGTATTGACCTACAAAATTTTATGCATTCAATGATCTTAATTTTTAATATTTTCTAACATCTTTCTTTTAATAAAGCTGAAACTTGGAGACCTTAATATATGCTGGAGGTCTCACAGTTGATAGCAGAACAGAATATAAAAGCCTTTGCAATAGGAAGGACTAATGTTTAGAAAGACTGGCTTATGTTACTCCCCCCCCCCCCAAAAAAAAATTACATTGTCTTCATTTTTAACCTGGTGACACATATCAGAAAATATTCTGATAAGTATACGTATCAAACTGTTCCATGAGTCTAAAAACAAAACCCATAAGAATAGAGAAACTAGAGTCTAGTTTGGGCTCTGTCATCAAACAAATGTTAGGTCTTGGGCACGTCTGTTCTCAACCCTAGACTCTGTTCCCTAATGATATAACAAAACTTAAATCTACGTGATCTTTCCCCAGCCCTTTATGCTATTCAGTTCTGTAATTCAGTTTTGTTGATGGTAGTTCTTTTGATTGATATCTCGGGACTATTTGTGTTCATCCTCTACTGATGAGGTCTATAGAAAGATTTTAGAAGGCTTAAGTTACACTATTGGAATACCTTAAAAGCACTTGATAGTTAAAATGGGAGAAAATGAGTACCTTATGGTAAAAAATAAGTGGTTGAAAAAGACTGACTAGGTAGTATGATATCATGGAAGACTTAAGGACTTTTTCTATGTCATCCTATAGCCAACATAGAATTCAATCTTTACGTTAGAATCATAAAACAAGAAGCATTTGGGGTTTTTAAACATTACCAGAATTTGGATCTGATCAGAGAAATGTAAGTGTAAAGATCAGCTGAAGCAGGCGTTAAGAGAAAATTATATATAAGGAGCTTTGTAAAATAATTGATATATTGAGTATCAAAATTATGTATTAGAGATAGAGGAAGCCTTAATATTTCTAGAGAGTTGAATTAATGACAACAGCCCTGTTTTAAGATTATTTGACCTTATCATATTAAATGAAGCAGAATTAATTACCCAAAGCAGGGCTATTTGGTCAATAATACTAATTCCTAATAAGGAATTCATTGCATTTGATTGTTTTAAGTTTTAAATCGATATCAATGTGAAAATTTTTTCCAGGATTTGTAATGAAAAAAAAAAAAAACAATTGCCCTGCATACAATTTCCTTTTTCTTTTTGCCTTATTAATATGGCAAACTGTCATTGTACAATCTAAGGAATTAAACATTTGTGACAAGGCATTTGTAAAACATTAAATTATCCATAGGTATCACTGTATAATTTTATTCAGAAGAAAAGGATTGTGATAGGGTATATTTTCTATATAGATTTAAGAGTTCAATTGATTCATGATTTGAAAAGTTATCTAAAGTGGAACATTTTTTTGGGGGGGAGGTATTAATTCTGAGATCATTCTTCCTTCATTTTTACCAATATCTCAGTAATACATTTCAGGCTCCTTCATGATGTGACAGCTTGATCTAAGTAATTTGTTTTATTCTCTTTGAAAGTTTATTTTATTTAAAAATTCTTTCCTAAAATATACTCTATCATATTTTTTACATTCCTTCAGCTTCTTCCAGATTCTCCCCACCACCTTCTGCACCCAATCTCTCCCATCTCTAAGATACCTCCAAAATCAAAACAAAGAAAGTAAAACCAAATATTAATACAAAACATAAAAAACAAAAGCTTACAAAAGAAAGGAGTTTTCTCTTAAAAGCAATACCCCCAAAACAAAACAAAGTTCCAACCTTACATCTGAATTGTAGAAAGACACAACCAATCCAAATAATCCAATTAAAATATGGGTTATAGAGCTAAACAGAGAATTCTCAACAGAGGAATCTTGAATGGCAAAGAAGCACTTAAGGAAATGTTCAAAGTCCTTAGTTATTAAGGAAATGCAAGTCAAAAAGACTCTGAGGTTCTACCTTACACCACTTACAAATGGCTAAGATCAAAAGCTCAGGGGGAACAGATTTGCCAGGATGTAGAGCAAGGGGAGCATTCCTCCATTGCTGGTGGTAATACAAACTTGTAAAAACAAAGAGTAATACAAAATAAAACAAAATGTGAGAAGAGAGAGAGAGAGAGAGAGAGAGAGAGAGAGAGAGAGAGAGAGAGAGAGAGAGAGAGAGAGAGAGATTGAGAGAGAGAGAGAGAGAACATTTGATAGTTCTGTGTTGGCCAACTTCTCTGGAATATGTTTGATATACCTAGTGATACCTTTGGACAAAACTGATCTTCTCTCCCTCAGCAGGTATTAAGGAAGGAAAAATGATCCTTGTTTAGGAAATAAGCCTTGTGTTCCTTTTCCTTTCTCGATGCAGGAATTTCATGTAGTTTAAACCTGTTCAGGCCATGTGCATGTGGCTGCCATCTTTATGAATTCATATACACATCCATTATGTTTTACCTGGGTGATGTTTTGAAGTCATTCACCAGCTCTGGCTATTATAATTATTTTTTTTTCTTTCTCATATTTCCCAGAGGATTAAGTAGCAGGGCCAGATAAAGGCATCTCATTTATGGTTACGCACTCCAAAGTCTCTCACTCTCTGTACACTGTCCAGTTGCGGGTCTCTGTTACTTCTCATATACTGAAAATGAAGCTTCTCTGATGTGGTTTGAATGAGGCACTGATCTATATATATAGCAATATGTCATTAGGAGTTGTGCTCCTTCATGACTATGTTATTTTAGCAGAATTATAGTTGTTTTTCTTTGCCTTTGAACCAATGACCTATGAGGCTTGGGTTCTTGACATGTTTAGCAGTGTTAGGTATAGGGTCCATCTCATAAAGGTCAATTCAATATTTTTTTTAAAAATGTTGTCTACTTGCATAATATTTGTGCCATTGTACTGGGATATCTTACAAACAGGTCACTGTTGCAGGTCACAAGGTTTGTAGATGTGTGATAAGGATGATTATTCTTTCTCCTCCAGTAGCATGCAAAGAACCTTCCAGCACCATGAATACTTATCAGCTAGGGCACTAGCTTGATTCTTTTCAGGTTTGATGATATAAGTAAGTCGTGTCTTCAAAAGCAGGGCTTTATCATGAAGTTATGAAGGGAAACCTTTGCAACAGCTTGTCATGCTAGGGGAATCTATTGCATACTTTTTGCCAATAACTCAGTAAGACATAACCCATATGTCTAGAGGTTTTGCTTGGTGGCATATGATGCCTTACTGGGCCATTGTCTCCCCTATTATATTGTGACTTTATTTAAATTCCTTTTCTGTATGTATATTTTATTGGAAGATTCTACTTTCTATTGGTAGGTTTCCGTATGTTTTCCCCAAAAATCATTAGGGCTAGTTGTCCCTCCACATATTCCCTCTTTATGACTTTATACTCTATTTCTCTTCCTTGAATAATTTCCTCTTCCTCTCTCATTCTTTAAGTGCTACCTCACCTTTCTGGTTATTTTTATTAAAGCACATATATCTAAAGTTTAAAAGCTAATGTACATATAAGAGAAAACATGCAATGTTTGTCTTTGGGGTCTGGGATGCCTCATTTAGAATGGTTGTTTCTAACTTTACTCACTTACATGAAAATTTCATAACCAGAATTCCAGTTTTCTTCATAATTCCATTGTCTCAACATACCACATTTGCATGTTTGAACCCACAATCTCTGATTCATTAGTGTTTTAGGTTTTATTTTTTTTCCAATTTAATGGTTACAATATATTCAAAGGTATGTAATAATCCAATAAGTTTTGGAAACTTTCTCATCAGTGTAAAAATAAACTATGTACTAAATAGAAGTCTCTCTTCCCAGCACCATCATGCTGAAATCACCAGTGATCTAGTAATTCAGTATCTACTGTGAATATAAGTGGTATTTTTAACTGAAATCTGTCAAATAGAATACTGTTTTCAAGGTTCGCTCTTATTGTAACCTGCACTAATAGTTCAATATTTTCTGGTCAGTTAGTAGGCACTGTAGTGCTATGCCCTTGCTGTTCCTTATGGATTCACCATTTTAAGCATTCTAATCTTACCTCATTGATCTACCTCTTCTAACATCCTGTTCCTATCAGCAATAATGCTGTGATACAAACATGGGTGCAGATTTTGCTTGACACATTTTAATATTTCAGTGTGTATAATTAAGGGTGGAATTGTTTGGTCCCATAATGATCTTGTGTTTTAACTTTGAGTAATTGACTACTTCCACCCTTATGAGACATTTTAGTCCTTGTTGTTATTGTATGACCCTTCTGATCAATCCACAGCGCCTGTCTTTTATATCATGACCATCTTAATCAGTTTTTTATTTTCATATTTCTGATGACTAATGATGTCATGTGTTCTCATATGGTCACCAGTCATTTAAAAATAACATTAATATTTTTTGTTAATATTCTAAAACCATGATCATTATATTTTATATTACTTATATTTTTATTATTATATCCTTATATTTTATTTTAAATTAGAATGAAATTTGTAAATACTTTCTATTTTATAGGCTGTAGTTACTTTTATCATGATCTTCTAAAGATTTTTTGACATGAGTTTTCATTTTTCTTGATTGTATTGTTGAGAATGCAGTTGTTGGGTCCCAGAATGATTGCATGTATAAACTTGGAACAATGGACAGACTACTTTGAATTCTGTAATCCAGTTGTCTAAGATGTTCTTTATTCATTATCTTTTTGATTCCAGACATAAGAAAGACTCACTTCACTCTAGGCCTCAATGTTTGTTTACATGGTTCCTAGTAGCTTGTAAATTTAATTATGATATGTGTCCATGGTCTATATTTAGTTAATATTTATTTATGGTATAAATTATAAGTCTAGGTTGGTCTCTTGGAGGTATTTCAGTTGTCCCTATATCATGTGCTAGAGAGATGATTATTTCTACCATTGAGACATCTTGGTATTTCTGTGTAAAGCAAGCAATTGTAAATATAACTTATTCTGGTTTTAAATTGTGAATATTTTTCATATGGGTATTTTGCCTGCATGTGTGTCTGTGTATCACAAATGTGTCTGGTGTCAATTGAGGCAAGAAGAAGGTGTTTGGATCCTCTGGAACTGGAGTTACAGACAGCTGTGGATCACTATATAGCAGCTAGGAACTGAATCAAGCTTTTCTGCAAGAGCAACAAGTTCTCTTGACTGCTGAGCTGTCACTCCAGCCCATGTTTTTAATTTTTAATACATAATGCTTCAGGACTCTTGGATACTATTGGTGACAAAACTTTGTTGCATGGGACTAAATGCCAAATCAAATCTACCTAGAGCTGCATTTAGTGATTAATAAGAAGGAATTGTGTTCCTGAAGTAAACCATCTCATAATGATTAATGAAAAAACTTGAATATCTGGAGCAAACATTCTGAGTTTTAGTCTCATAGCTTCAAAGAAGTAAGCATTCTTCTCATTGCATGGTGGTCGTCAAGGCATAGAGAGACCCACAAGTGTGCTCTGTATATGAAAGCTGGATTGGGAGATGCAGCTGGGAAAGATGTGGCTTTTGGAGTCAAAGAGTATGATGTGGACCAGAGTCTTAGCCTTCATGAACCCTTGTATATGCAGTGGGAGTAATAGCAACATTCAGGATCATTATGAGAATTTGCTATTGTAACTGCCTGGCAAAAAGCCTGCCATCAGTATTGAGTTCAAAAGGTTCTTCTTTTACTTTATATCGTAGTGTTATTTTCTCCAGATGAGAAATGTGTTCCAAGACATGGCTGTGAACATGTTTAACTCATGAAAGGATTGGCAAAGTGGAGCTCTATTGTATGTTTTGCTGTATAATTAGATAAAAATATACTCTCCTACTTATGGAATCTTGGTCCAACTTTCCATCTGCTTATCTCCTGACTTAAATGCGTGGATGCCCACAGCCCTTTTGCATTACATTTTACATTGTTTTTTTTTTTTTTTTTTTTTTTTATGTCTCTGTTATTACATGCAATATCAGAGCAGTTCAATTTCCTCGCCTTTTCTCTTTCCCTCCCTGGTGTGGTATGAAATAAAGTTCATAGCAGCATTTATAATAGACTAGTCAGCCAAAGTCCAAAGGGGGAAGGGTTACAAAATAATAATACTCCAAACATGTAAACTTCCCAGAGCCATATATAAAATCTGCATTAAAATTTTGACAAGCCAAAGCCTGCCCCAACATATATTCCCAAAGTTTATGACTTTAAAGTGTTCTCTATGATTCCCTGCTTACTTAAAAATAAAATAATAACTATAATTGGACCAACCATTTGTTTGTACATTGGTCCTGGAGAAGGATAAACTCATTCCTTTATGGATTTATTATGGTGGGGGTGGAAGCTGAAGCAGGTGTTGATATCTAACATGGGTGTGCATCTTTATCAACTGCCCCAAGGACTCACATCTGTATTTTATTATGATCTAATCTTTGGCTCATCTTTTTGATTCATAAACCCTCCAGGGTCTATTAATGTTGACCTTCTTATGAGCTCAGCCTAACATTAGAAAGATATTCAGCTCACTTTTGCTCCTACAAATTACTAAACCTATCCTCAAATCTGTCAGTCATCCTTACATAGCTATTTTCCAAGCATACAACTGTACATGCTCAGCAGTTAGAAACTAAAGGCTTTTGGGACCACTGGATCATTTGGGATGTGGGCAGTTAGTTCCTTTTAAATTAGAATGAAACATAGGTACTATTTTATATTAATGTTACCCTGCCAGAGATGCTTTTATACTCCATGAAACCCAAAATCGTTCTTTGGATGCAGGATATTTCTCAATTCTCCTTTGAATTTCCAGGACTATGAGTAAAATGATTATCTTTCCACTTCCAGTCTTGTCTGTCAAAGGCACACAGAGTCATGATCTGACACAAGGACATTTTTTTTTCTCCCTCTTACTCTTTGTACCTCACAGAAACTGGTAATGTTAAGCTACTTGTTTATTCCAGGTCTTTTCTTTCGTTTCTTTTGTTTCTTATTGTATTATATCTCAAGGCAGTATTAATTGGTTTAAAGTGCTAATCCCACAAGGTACTAGCATACAGGGAATTGAGGCCCCATCTCTCTTTGCACTGGCTGTACTGAAGTGCTGGGTGAATGTAAGGACGCCTTGCAACTGAGCTTGTGAAGTGTTCTGGGGCCTTCATAATGGGTGCCTGGGGAAGCTGTAAGGATGTAATGATTAAACAAACGGGTTGCATTAGATTCTATCCCATGCCACTGTCTTTTATTGTGCTATAAAATGGCTCATTTTGGGGGCAATGTGGATTTAAACTTTTCTGTTGACATCTGTTAGTCTACTGGCTTTATCTTATCCTTAACCCCCAAAGCCCCATTTCTTCTTTACTTTCCATCTTTCTCTTCCTCCTCTTCTCTGATGCAATTCCTTCTGTTTCCTTCTTTTTTTTTCTCTCTCTCTTGGCTTAAATCCAAACTGACTAGTTTTACAGGAGCTAATTGCATGGCTTTTCCATCTTTCTATTAAGCTTTCTGAGGCTTATATTTTGATCTTTAATACTTGTAAAATACTCATACCACTTTTGAGAGATTTAAATGAAATTCAGTGTGAGGAGACATCATCTCACATTGAGTGTAGGTAGTTGGTCAGTTTAAAACCTTCTTTTTATATCCTAAAACTTAAATGGCAGACTATGAATGGGAATATCTGTGGCCAGAGTAAGCCTGGGGTATGGAATTTAAGGGGCTGAATAGTAATTACCCATCTTGTCAGAAGTTTCTGGTTGACTTGTAAGTTGCCAGATAGGAGAAGGGAGGTGACTGAATAAAACTCACTTCAAGAAGGAATCTACCAGTGTTGTGAACTGAACTGTAATCAATTTCCCAGGCAGAATTTCTTTTATAGAAGGCTTGAGCCTCAGCATCTCATCATGGGCTATGTTCTTGTTTCCAGGAAGTCACTGAGTACAGCACTGGATAAGTAGCTTAGTGATATAACTAGCTAGTGTACTAAGTTCATATACAAGGCCTTGAATTTTGTCTTTGACTTGGTAAAATATAAGACAAACAAAAACAGTCATTAAAGTGATGTGAGGGTAGGTCTGAATTCCAAGGACTTGATAAGAAAAAGACATTAGGACTTAGATAAAGCAATGTAAAGACAGACATCTGCTATATAAGAAGAGAGATACCCCTTAACAAACAACAAACCAACAACAAAAATTTCCAAAACTGAAAGAAATTTGGAAAGACTTGCAGAATTTTAAGAATAATCCATCTCAGTATTCCAAGTTTCCAAGTGTTCTCAAAGAGCCCTACCCAGAAACCCCCGGGCTCTATTTCCATAATTATGATCGGCCTTAAGAGAAGTAAATGGAAATGTTAATTTGTAAGAGTTTTTAAACATGAATGAGGGGTTTCAATTAGAAAAATATTGTCCAGTGAGCAGTGAATAGTCTGATATCTGTCTTGGTGACAAAATATCGAGGAAGTAATTGAAGATGATGCCTGCTTTGACTTGGCACAACAGGCTGGTGTCAGTCACGCCTCTACATAATGCCTTCTGAGCAGCTGCTCAGAATTATCTCTGCCTTTTAATCCTCTCATTTCAAAGTTGTTCCGGGCAGATTATTCCTAAAAAGCTCCTGTAATTATTATCAATTATTTAGATTTGCTGGTTTAGTCAGTGTCAGATTTTCAGTACAGGACAAGATGTTGTTACTATTAGTACCATTAATTGCCGATTTGAAGTCTCCATGACAAATGGACTTTAAAATGTGAGTGGTTTAATGACTGCTAAAGTTTACCAGCTAGGAAACTTTGAAATGAAAAATAATTCCTCACCAAAGAGTAGCCTTTAGATTGTGTCTTACGCTACAATATGAGGATGTTAAAAACTTAGCATAGTGATGTGCTATATGTTTGTTAACACAACACTGGGAGGTGGGGGTTGGAGCAAGTAGGCAGAACCCTGGAACTTGCTGATCATACAGTGTGGCCATTTACAGATTCAGGGACATCCTTTGTTTAAAATATAAGATAGATTGCTGTTGAGGAAGACACCTAACTTTTACCTGTACATGCAGGTACACACATGTGTGAATACATACACTACACACACACATACACACATACACACGTATGTACCCCACCACAAAGATGAAAATGGCAGAGACAAATTATCATCATTACTAAGTATGTAAATATGTTCTCATAATGTTCTTTCTTTGCATGTTCTTCACTTATAAGGAAAATAATAGCAGAGCAACTTGCTGTAGTATCAGAATGAGCTTACATGTGAACTGTTCAGAGAACAGACATGACATAAAGTAATTTCCAAGCATATAAGAAATATCACTGTAATTTTGACTGTGTTATTTTTGCCAGACAGTTTAGATGGTCTGGTAGATAAGGAATCAGGCCAATTGAGACATAAATTCTGGCTCTAGCACTAGCAGGCCAAGTAACTCTGATAAAATTATTTGAGTCTTTTAAGCCTCAGTTCTCAACCCAGTATAAAGGGGTTTTCTCACTGGATAATTATGTAATGAGTGGTACTCATATTTTTATTTATGGCTTCCATGGTACTGTGCTGATAATTTTTCCTGTTTCAGTAACACTCTCTTTAAATCTACATAAGAGTAGGTGCTGATAGGTTGTTTCATTGTAGTCATTTCCCAGACAAGACAGTGAAGATTGGAGATGATAGGTGATGGATCTGCAGGTTTCTGTTAGCAGGGAAGATGGTGTGATTCCAAAAACCCAAACTCTATGTTTATTACATAAAGGATGTAGCCTAGAAAAGGTCTTTATAATTGTAGTTACTAAGTATTTTATTCTTATTTTTTGCCTTATAGTTTTAAAGAGAAGGATTAATGTACATAAATATTAGCATATGAACACTGATAGATTCTTTCAGTGCTCCTGATCCAATGTTCTACCTTGTTCTGCAAGCAACGTTTAGATAACATCAATATCTACACTCAGCATCACAATCTCCACATCCTCTGGCCAGTTCAAGCCCCTTTAGAACTACTCTGATCCTAGTAGGGATTACTCAACCTTCTCTCATCCCCACCCACCTCACATAGGATTCCTTATATTTCAGTCTAACTTATTTTGTAGGAAAGTTTACTTGCACATAGCAAACCCCCACCCCCAGCAAACATAAGATTGAATTAAAGACATGCTACATACTTGTTTACATGTACACAGATCCAAGTTTTGTAAAAATAGAATTCTAATCATCTATGAAAACCATCTCAAATGCCACTTCAGTTCTTTTTTTCAGGGTGTCACATGCATGGAGACCTAAGTAAAGATTCCACTCACACTGAAATTGTATTCTGCAGGTTCAGGCACCTATTTATTCATTCAAAACAGTAGCATTAAGTAGCCTCAGGCTATGCATTAAAGGTCCATGCAGGCCTCAAGAGAACAGCAGTGATTAAAAAAAAAATAACACGAACACATTTCTCTTCTATAGACCTGACATTTCAGAAGAGTTAGAGACACACATGAAGTAAAGAAATGGTTTAAAATACACATGAAATACTCTGAAGTTTTAAGTATTTGGGAAAGATAACATTTTGTAATATCTGAATACAAATTCTGGAGCCAGACTCTTTGATATGTATGCCTGATATGTGTTAGAGGATATAGGCCCTCAATGTAACCAGGCTTTAAGCAAAGAGAGATGAAAAGTTAGCACTATTCCCAAGCCCTCTGCTGCCTGGGGGCTTAGAGGCAGTCTGTCTATGTCATATCTCCTAGGGCACACATTACTCAAGCCTGAATCCCTTGTCAGGAGAGAATCTTACCCTCTATCACACAGAAGAAACCCCCTATTACTACATGTCTCTAACCCTATCAGTTAGGACAAGTCAAATGTTAATTAGGCCCACTTTCCTACAGGGCAAAACACCAACTTTATTTGAAATCCATAGTAACTGTACTGTGTTTTTAATCATGGGCCTGGAACTTTAATAGAGGTTCTCATCATGCTATTGCTGTTAATAAGTATCTACCCTAAAAATATGATCTATTTTCATACATGTCTCGACCCAGTCATCTCTTAAATGCCTCCAAGTCTATCAAGGTGTCTCTTGCTACCCATTGTCCATGGGAAAGTTATAAACCTATCTGAGTTTCTGTTTGTCATCTCTAGAAAGCAGCTGATGATAAATATATATCTTGCAGGGTGGCCTTGAAATTTAAAGGTCTCATATTGTGATGAACCTTGCATGAATGAATTCTGTGTAATAAAGTAATGAAAAGGATAAAGCTTGAGAAGACACAGTGAGCTTCAGAGAAAATAGCTTATGTTGTTTTGCATGATAACACGCCATAAAAGTAGTGAAGAAACTATGGAAGAAATGTTTTGTATACATCAAGATTCTGAGAACCATAACTCAGATGTTTAATCTGCTGATGCATTTGGTGAAGAATACAAATACGATATGTAGGAGACCAGAGAGATCATGATAGATGCATGAAGTTTGCCATCAAGAGGCATAGGTGAAGTGAGGTGACTGTAGAACATACAGAAGGTACAGAGTATATGAGCATGTTCAAAGTGTGTCTTGGAATTCTTAATATATACAGCAAAAGGTGATGACAGATCTTTCAACTCCACACAATAGGTTCTTAGACATACACGTTGGAAGCATTGACACTGATCTGGTGTTTAAAACAATGGAATTGTGTAGGAGCAACAGGAAATGAGGGGAGTTGAAGGGGAACAAGAATGGGACTCAAGATCATGTCCAAACTAAGACACTGGAGAAAGGAAAAACAATTGGCCAGCCAAAGCCACTGGCTGGGACCAATGAACAGGAAGAGAGTTAAAGAAATATAGTCTTAGAAGCAAAGGGAAAGAGGAAACAGTATTTGAATGACTAACAAGTCAAGTCAACATGAGGCTGATGATTGACCTTCAAGTTTCTTAAAGTGGAGGTCATTGGGAATGGTGATGATCATGGTTAGGTGAAGTGTAAGTGCATGTGCCATGCTGAATACAAGTCCCTTACTTAAGATAATTGGAGGGCAAAGCTTACAGCCAACAAGTATAGAGAATCTCTTGAAAGAATTTTGCTATTTTAGAATAAGATGGAGAAACTGAGGACAAAATACTAAAAGTTGGCAATTACAGTCAAGAAGAATTCTGTTAATGAATGTAGGAGTTGTCTCAAATCACACAGGAGTCAAGGTCATAAATAAAGAACAGTAGTTGGGGAGATGTTGGGGGCTTTTTAAAAAGTTGAAAAATATATTTTCCTGAAGAATGAGGGAGTGAATCCCCAGGATACCATGAATTTGCACTAGAACACTGGGTATTGATAAGAGTTCACTTACCAGTTATGTGCACATGGTTTTTTGTGTGTGTGGGTTTTTTTTTTTTTTTTTTTCTTTCAAGACAGGGTTTCTCTGTATAGCCTTGGCTGTCCTGGAACTCACTCGGTAGACCAGGCTGGCCTCAAACTCAGAAATCTGCCTGCCTCTGCCTCCCAAGTGCTGGGATTAAAGGCGTGCGCGACCACTGCCTGGCTTGTGCATATGTTTAAAATGGTGAGGTCAGGACTTTTATGTTTCTACATCATGTTGAGCAGTCAGAACTCAGAGAAGAAGGGACTAGACAGACTCACCTAATATTCTAGTTCTACTAATTGCATGTAAGGAATTACTGTGTGAACAACAATGGACTCTAACATGAGAAGAATGTGGGAGACATTAAGAGTAAGAGGAGAAAAGTGTCCAATTTTAATTAGGTGGGAAGTGGGAAAGAGTAGTGTGCAGGGAATTATGATTGCTGGATGGCTGTGGCTGCTAGTAATGATGGTGTCTATATCCGTAGCATGGATGAGGGGGATAGAAAGTCATTGACAATTGTATCCTGCAGGTAGGGAATCATCAGTGAATAAGAGCAATGCTGGAAAAAAAAAATAAGGAGCTGCCTAGGAACGGAATCAGGAAATGACTGAACTACAGACTGGTCACTCTTGACATAATTTCATGTCAAGGGATTCAGAGCTGGAGGCTCTGATTTACATGGAAAAGACAAAAGTAGAGATGTAGATAACATCAAGGACTGTGCTTCTCCAGAAAACAGATACATAGATTTATTTAGGATGGTATGGAGAAACACACACACACACAAACTTTGGGCTCTAAAGAAAATCGTTCAGAGGAGACTGGATCTAGTTTATGTAGGACTTAAGGGAAAATAGTGAGAGAAAAGTTCAAGGTTTCAGGAGTTATTTTTATCGTTTCTGTGACAAAATACCTGAGAAATAGCTCTTCTGTAGAGAGAAGGGATTTTTAAGGTTCACAGTTTGAAGAGAAAGGCTTGGCAGAAAGAGCTTGAGGGAGTTAGTCACACTGCATCTGCAGTCTGAAAGAACACAGCAATTAGGGCTGGTGTTCAGTCCACTTCCTCCTTTTTGCTTAATCTTGGACCCCAGCACAAGAAATGGTGCTGCTCACATGCCCACATTTAAAATGAGTTTTGCCAGCCCTATTGACTGTATCTAGAAAAATTTCTTACAGGTATGCCCAGGTATTTGTTTCATAGATGATTCTAGGTCCTGTTCAGTTGATAATATCAGCAATAACAGAAGTTATGAGAGACATAATTGCCAGTGCACTTGAAATTACAGCAGGTAAAGGAGGAGGGTTGTGGGTGCCGTGGAGTATGGAAAATGGGGACAAAAAGGGGCTCAAAGTATTGTAGCACTGGATCAAAGGGATGTGCAAAGACTGCAATTTGAGGGTTTCTTTTAATACAAACAGGACTAGGGAACTAATGGACTAAAGTCAGGTGATAGTGAAGATCAGATTGTCCTGGGCTAGCCGCTGCATGTCCTCATGGATTTCTGTGGATGAAAACCAGGATCAAACAAAGTATGCAAGGAATCGATTTCCACCTGCACAAGTGATCAAAGGTAGGAGAGGTGGCTTTACGGCATGTGCAGGACTCCCTCTGCAACTTTGAGAGCCAACTGAAGACTTTTGAGGATCTTGGTTACAGCTCCCTGCACATAGAGCCTTCTTAGCACTTATCAATGAAGTGTGGATAAATTCTTGGGAAGCTTCATTGACTAATGAAGATGGGTGCCCATTGATTGACCTCTCTGATGGTGGGTTTAAGGCTGAAAGTTTTCATGCTGTGGTTAAATATACTTCACAGCTGGCTGTTTTACACTGGGCATCCTTTATGGAGGAGAAGCGCCACTGGCAATCTATCAAAAGTATGATTTTGGTGTACCAGGCACATGTTTAAACAGACCCCTAGGGCAATGGCCACAAGAAAACAAAGATTCCTCTTGCCACTGAATGCCAAGCTTCAAATTTTTACATGTAGCCCAGGCCTGGAACTCCTCTGGTCTCTGTGCACTCTGATTCCTGGGGATATGGCAATGTCATTTACTGTTTGCTTGGCTGTCCTTGTGGGCTCACTGTCACTTCTTTCTGAGGGTAGCAAATAGCTGACTCTGAGGGAGTCTAGTGCCCTGTGTTTACTGCTCATGCTAATTTGGCTCTGCTGTCAAAGTGTCTGCAGTTTCTGCTGCTCTGCAGGCTGGAAATACACAGCTAGATGCCTGGGAGATGACAAGCAGAAACATTAGACAGGCCATGCAATGAAGCTGTAAATGGGAGGAGAGTGGATGGGGAACATTGACAAGTGGCAGAGAGAGAAAAGTGACAGAGAATGAATTCCCTAGGGGACAATTAGTGAAATATGCCCCAGTGAAACAGCAGCCCCAAGTTCCAAAGACAATTCTCAATTAAGTCCTCAGATGGTTGGCTGCACAGAGTTGATGAATTGGTTTATTCCTCATCACTATCTACAGAGTATCTCCAAACATTCCCATCCCCATCTGTTTCATGAACACATTAACTTAAATCCACAATGCTAGCAAAGAAACGGAGTGGATGTTCTATGATAAGTGGTCAATATCTACTCCTGGAGCCGTCTTCATAGAAGGCTCTGCAGGGACTAGAGCTGAAGAATCAAAGGGATTTTTAAGGATGACTTTTGCTTTCATTTTTTTTTCATTTCATTGTAGAAAATATAAGTGCAGGAACAAAATTAGAGAAAAATAAATAAACAGGTTGCATTTTTATTCTTTGTCATCCTGCAAAAGGCTTTAAGGAGACTCTGGCCATATGATATCTTTGACCTGGTAAATGAAGATTTATAAGGAAATTTTAACAGAATATACTCTGGCCAGTTTCTCCTTATCTTTATAAACGTATGAGTAGAGACAGATCAGAATTCATATGCACCAGCTATGTTGTAGTCTAAGGCTTAAGGGTTAAAGCCTTTGGATAAGAGCCAAATAGGCATGTGTAGTATCTTTGTTTCTGTCTTAATCCTTCTCCTCACTGATGGTTTTGTTCAGTGCTGCTAAGAAATGGTGTGAAAATGAAACATGAATTCATGGCTTGGCAAAACAAAGGTTCTAGGCAAGGAGAGGTTTATGTAGAGTGGTAGGAACTAAAGTTAGCTGAGAGTGGATAGAAGAGAATAGAGAAAAGAGAAACTAGAGACAGAGACAACACGATGTAGAAATCAACACTGGAGACCCATCTCTACATATCAACAGGGATGATAAGCAATGTTTTACATGGAGACTTAAAAGGTCTTGATGACATGCTGGAGCTTGTCTGGTTGCTGATGAGAGGAATCTAGGAAGAAGAGTAGGATAAAGTGATGACACAGGATTCCACCTCACACCAGTCAGAATGATGAAAATCAAAAACTCAGGTGGCAGCAGATGCGGTGAGGATGTGGAGAAAGAGGAATACTCCTCCATTGCTGGTGGAAATGCAAGCTGATACAGCCACTTTGGAAATCAGTCTGGTGGTTCTTCAGAAAATTGAATATAGTTCTGTCTGTGGACGTAGCTATACCACTCCTGGGCATATACCCAAAAGATGCTCCAACATATAACAACGACACATGTTCCACTATGTTCATAGCAGCCTTATTATAAATAGCCAGAAGCTGGAAAGAACCCAGATGTCCCTCAACTGAGGAATGGATACAGAAAATGTGGTACATTTACACAATGGAGTACTAATCATCAATTACAAACAATGACTTCATGAAATTCGCAGGCAAATGAATGGAACTAGAAAATATCATTCTGAGTGAGGTAACCCAGCCACAAAGGAACACAAATAGTATGAACTCACTGATAAGTGGATATTAACCCAAAGCTCACAATGTCCATAATATAACCCACAGACCATATGGAGCTTAGAAGAAAGGAAGACCAAAGTGTGGATGCTTCAGTCCTACTTAGAAGGAGGAACAAAGTAATTACGGGAGGTAGAGGGAGAGAGGGATCTGGGAGGAGGACAGGAGGGAGAGGATAAAAGGGGGCAGGTTCAGGTGTGGGAAGAGACAGGGTAGTAGGAGTTCAGAGGGTCAGGAAATGGAACAGAGATGTGTAGCAGTGAGGATTAGGAACTGTGTGGTAGCCACTAGAAAGTCCTAGATGCCAAAGAAGCAAGAGGTTCTCAGGATCCAATGGGGATGACATTAGTAGAGATCATATCCAGAGGTTAAGCACAGTCCCTGGTTGAGGGATGGGGCCACCCACCCACCTCAAAAATTTTAACCCAGAATTGTACCTGTCTAAAGAAAATACAGGGACTAAGAGTGAAACAGAGAGTAAAGAAAAGGCCATCCAGAGACTGTCTCACCTAGGGATGAATCCCATCTGCAGACACCAAACCCACACACTATTGCTGATGCCAAGAAGTGCTTGCTGATCGATGCCTGGAATAGCAGTCCCCCAAGAGGCTCTGCTAGAGGCTGACCAATATAGATGCTCACAGCCAACCATCAGACTGAGCAGGCAGACACCAAGGCAAGAGTTGGGAGAAGGACTGAAGAAGCTGGAGGGGGTTGCAACACCACAGGAAGAACAACAATCTCAACTACCTGGACCCTCCAGAGCTCACAGGGACTAAACCAACAACCAAAGATAACACATGAAGGGATCCCATGGCTCCAGCTACAAATGTAGCAGAGGACTGCCTTATCTGGCATCAATGGGAGGTGAAGCCCTTGGTCCTGTGGAGGCTTGATGCCCTTGCATAGGAGGATGCTAGGGCAGTGAAATGGAAATGAGTGGAACCCTCAGAGAGGCAGAGGGCTTGCAGAGAAAACACCAGGAAAGGGAACAACATTTGAAATGTAAACAAATAAAATAACCAATACAATAAAGAAAAAAAAAGAGCTATAAACCAAGGGAGAGAATATTCTTAAGAAGGTTAGAAGAGGAAAGAATCCCTTCAACAAGAAGAGAAACACCAGAAATGAGATTAATTGAGAGATAGCCATCCAGGTATCTGCCTAGGAAGACAGTGCAGGGCTGCTGATAATCACACACACACACACACACACACACACACACACACACACACGCACGCACGCACGCACGCACACACACACGCACACACACACACACCACAAACACTTCAATGTTGGTTTGGGTTTAGATGCTTAATTCTGAGAATCTCTTATACTTGCAAACATTCTATTTTTAACCCAAATTGTGATGTTTTCGAAATGGGGGAGGGTTATACACTTATGCCTTTTGTGATAAAGTATTTATTATAAATTCATCATTTCTTGGAAAAAGTACACTGAATTTTGCAGTTTTGAGGAAAGCACCAACAGAATAAGGCAGGGAGAATATTATCTCTAAAAGCTTATGCATCATGCTCTTAAAATGTTAATGTCCCATTTCCAGCTGAACAAATAAACCTCTACAACTTGGATGCAACTAGTCCTAATGAATGTGAGTGCCAGGCTTGGAAATAAAGAATTCGCTTTTGATTGCAGAAAGCATCTTTCACAAGGGAAAAAAAATCAAGTCATTATTTAAAAATTGTTCCATTAATGTGCCATGAACAAAGGACAGTTAGCTTGAAAAGACCAAGCAGCTTTTATTTTTGAGTACTTTATTTTCAATGGGATTATAAACAAAATCCTCAAGCAACTCTTCAAACAGACAGAACACCAGGATGAAATTCTGAGCCCCTCTGGTTCCCTTATTGTCTACCGGGTCCAGTTTTCTTCTTATCCTTAATGCAGTCTCCAGTTGTTTTCCTGGAATGATTGCCATCATTGAGATGGGAGAAGTAGAGGGGTTTGCAGAGACTACTCTCTTCTGTGACTCAGTATTATTCATTAACCAAGTGGTGAGGTTAAAAACACTTGCAACATTAGAGAGGAAATCCACTTGATGCATCGTCTTTTTAGAAGGCACCTTAGAAGATAGTATGAATATTGAAACTAGAAGTGAGAATGTGTTTACTTCTTTTATCTGCTTCATTCAATTTTCTGGTTTTAATTGACATACACATGGCAAATGTCAAGTCATTACTAAAGCTATTTTACAATTTTAGAGAGTTTATGTAGTCGTATCTACAGGTATACATACACATGTACATACATGCACCTAAATGATATTTAGACAGATCGTGCTCCTGCCAAGACCTATAGCATAATATTGAAACCTGTGGTTAGGTAGATTTGATGGGAATTTTTCCATTATTATTATGGAATCAGGCCATCTTGAAACTAGAAACCATAGTTTGTAGGTCCTGAGACTGTTAAAGAGAACATATGACAGCACAGTTTGTCTCATCCTATAAGCCAAGGAAATATATGGACTTTACTCTTGGGTTAAAAACTAGTTCCTAGGTTGAAATAATATCCTCATTCCAATGCCCTTTGTAGATTCCTGGAGAAACATGCAGCTGAATATAAGCAGATACCCTCGCACATCTTGTCTGTTCTATTATTTATTCTTTCACTAGAGTATATTATTCATAAATTATTATTTTGACTCATGCCATTTACCAGATACAAGTGTAAAAAACATAGCAATACTTAGCATTAGACAATTGAGGAGACAAAACCACCTGCTTCTGCTTAGGATTAAGGAATGTGGTCAGAGGTTCTGTGACCATGTGACCATGGCTATAAAAGTCGCAGAGGTGGAAGAGACACAATGCCCCTCAAAACTGAGGCAGACTTTTGTATTTTCCATCACTTATTTTCATATCTCAGGTGAGGATGACAAGCTGTCTCCTTAAGGACACATTGTCTCAAAATGACGAATGAATGTATTTCAGATTCAATCTGAAAAATGTTTAGTCCTTTCATAAGATAAAATTAAAAGTTAGTTACTTAAACTTCAAATGGCTTCTGAAAGTTATACTAAAATACCTTGAGTCTGTGAAGTGAATCAATATTTAAAATGCTTGGTGTATAAATGGAAGGATGTAAGTTCTGATCCCTAGAATTCATGTAAAATCTGGGGGTGAAGGCATATACTCATATTCCCAGATGGGATTGTGTCTTAATTACCATGACCAAAGTTGCTTAAAGAAAACAGATTTTATGTGGGACTTAACGGTTCTGGAGGGTTCATGTCCATGATCATCACAATAAGGGTCACAGCAACAGGAAGGAAGGCATGGTGCTAAGGCAATAGTGGAGAGTTCCTCCAAGAAGATCACAACACCTAATTATTTGCAAAAAGTTCCACCAACTCGGACTTAAACATTGAAATATAAGAGCCTATGGGGAACATTCTCATTCAAACACCCACAGATGGGAAAGAGGTAATAGGAAGGTTGCAGAGTCTCCCTGGCCATCCACTCTAGCCAAAATGGGGAGCTCTAGGCTCAGTCAGAAACCCTGCCCCTAAAATAAAGTTTAGAGCAATAGAGAAAAAAGCTGACCTCTGGCTTCCAAATGTGTGCTAACAAATGAATATATCCCACCCACCCCCAAACACAAAATGCACACACACACACACACACACACACACACACACACAGCCCACAAACACACACACAAGCATTTGAGAATCTGGATAGATAATTCATGTCTAATTCTAGCACTCAGGGGATCAAGATAGAAAGCTTGCAGAGAATTTGTGGCCAGTAGTTGCTATACAAAGTGTTCAAGGCTGAGCCTGGGAAACTTAATGGCACCTCATCTGCAAATGTATGTCAAGATCATTCTCATTGCCTTCAATCATGTTCTTTTTATGCTTCCATACCTACACTAACCATTCGCTTTAGCTTTAGCAAAGTTCCCTGTTGGAATCAATGAGGTAACTTGGAGGTCAGAAAGGTCATGTAACACAAGCACATCAGTGAGTGTTGAAGCAAGAAAGCATCAGTAGAGAGAAAATGCCTAGTAGGCTGGCCTATCTCTTCTTTGCCTGAACAGGGAATACAATCATGCACTATCATTGGCAAGCTTTGCTTGTTCTACTTTGCAAGTTTTCATTATTCTCTGAGAATTTTGTATACAATGCATTCTGATCAGAGTCACTCTTTCCGATCTCCTCTAAGTTCTACCTCACTTCCCTAAACGCTTGTGTCCTACTTTGTTATTTTTTACTTTACTGACTCACATTCAGCCTTCATCAAATTTAAGTACCATTATTATTTTTTTTTTTTTTTTTTGATTTGGAAGATGTATCCGTGCACACCATCAATACTTTCATCAATAGTGTCTATTTAGACTCTTATGCCTTTGTCTTGCTCTGTGCCCACATCAAGAACCTTTCCAGCCAGAGAGTTTTTGCAATATCAAACCAATCACCTGCCCTTCAGTCATGCCAGGACTTCTTTGGCAGTGTCTTTCCAGGCTCTATATCTATCTTTTCTTAAGACCCTAAAGCAATGGACACCCAGCTAGTACTGGCTGACCACTTTCTTATGAGCATTCATGTGTTTCCACTCCACTAGAGGATTTATATCCACATTACAAATATGTCCTCACTTCATCTGCACCACAACCCTATGAGGACGCAGCAAGCACACACTTGGCCAGTGCAGCTCTGCTCTGCTCTGTCAGGTCTATGATTTCATTATGCTGTAATACCTGAAACATATGTCAACCTTAACTCCTTCCTATAGTTGCCCTTTTCTAAGACATTCTCTTATACCATGTCCTCTAACTCAAAACACATTTCTTTACATGCCCTGGCCTTTTCTAGGTACAGCTTTCTACACTGAAGTTCCTTAACCTGTGGTTCAAAAGGGTATATTTTCCACACAATTTTATATTCAATTGGCACCTTTCCTGGAGATGACAAGTGGGCAAAAGTACCTCCTATGTTTCACAGTTACCACTTGTTCTGCTCAGAAAGGCACACCAAGAGAGTACACAGAACATAATCTGAAAGTTGATTTTTAAGACCATAAATCATTAGGTAAATACTCTATAGCTACAAATGCATGACAAACCACAAACAATATATTATAACATATATACATAAATACACACACACACATATATATACATATACATATACATATACATATGTCAGAGTTTGAAAATAATTTTCTGTACCCTCCTAATTGTTTTATAAATTAAGACAGATGCTGTGGCATGTGTGCTGCATGCCTTTCTGCTTTATTTTTCACAGTGAAGGAACCTGCCATTATTGGTCTCTTCACTACTCTCTATATTGATTTCTAGACAGTAGATACTTATTTTTTGTGTTTCCTTGTTCCAGAACTACATGTTGCCTTGAGCTTCCCAGCCTTCATGACTTTTTTTCTTGTAAAAGCAAACTCCTGTACCTTGTGTGTGATCCTGGCTGGGCAGTGAATCACGGCTTTTTTGGACAATGTTAGATGAAGAATTCAGTTCTGATCTGAACTGTATTGGTTGCTGTCTTAGTTAGGATCTTATTGTTGTGAAGAGACACCATGACCAAAGCAACTCTTATAAAGGACAACATTTAATTGGGGCTGGCTCATAGGTTCTAAGGTTCAGTTCAGTATTATCATGGCAGGAAGCATGGCAGCATCCAGGCAGGCATGGCACTGGAAGAGCTGAGAGTTCTATATCTTGTTCTGAAGAAAACAGGGGAAGACTGGCATTCTCAGGCAGCTAGGAGGACGTTCTTTAAGCCTACTCCCAGACTGACACACTTCCTCCAACAAGTTCACGCCCACTCCAACAAGGCTCTTAATAAATCCACTCCTAGGGCCAAGCATATTCAAACCACCTCAATGGCTCCCTCTCATGATAACTGATTAGTTACCCTTATTGATTTGTTACTCTTATTGTTATTTTTGGCTAACAGCCTCAGAACTCTTTAAAAATAACTTCTGTTGTCTTGACCCCAAATTCACATTAATCTCTTTCTCCTTTTCTTATCCACTATGCTCATTGGGTGAGTTCCTCATCTCTATTGTGATAAATTGCTTTTGCCATTAGACATAACCAGAGGCTTGCCCTGTCCCTCACATGTAAGAACCCTGACAAGGAAGGTACTGCTTGCATATATTTCAGTTATAACTGTCTCAGCACAGACAAATCCTATATACTAGACAAGCTAATAAATTCTATAATCTAGCTTATGTGGCTTGCTTTATTCAATCAGTGTGGTTTGATATAATTACATGAGGATATGTCCTTGGGGTTGAAGCAAACTACTTGGTTTGTAGCATTATTTAAACCTGCAAAAGTATCAATGATGAGCTGGAGTGTCTTCCTTTGTATCTGTTTTTCCTCTCTCCATTTTGTCCCCCTTCCTTTTCCTCATATTATTTCAGTGCTTGGGTGAAACCCAGAGCCCTGTACACTGTAGGCTAGCCCTCCATCACTTAGTTCTATTTCTAACCCTGTCCCAGGTATGTATGAATGAGGTTGCCTTCAAGCCAATCCTGTGATACACAGAGAGAAAATGGTAGATCCACAGACACTGTGCAAGGCAGGAAGTTCAAATCATAAGGGATTGATTCATGATTTGCCCGAGTGTTAGAGTATACCCCTTTAAGTAAGCAAGTGTCTGAGATAGAGTATAGTGGTTCTGACATAGATGGGTTTTCATCTAGAGCAGTGGTTCTCAACCTTTTAATGCTATGAGGTTATAAAGTTCCTCATGCTGCGGTGACCCCAAACCATAAAATTTTGTTGCTATGTCATAATTTTGGTAGTTTTGAATCATAATGTAAAAATCTGCTCTGCAGAAGATCTGATATGTGACCCCAAATGGGTCATGACCCACAGGTTGAGAGCCACTGATCAAGTCCACCATTCTCTTTCTCTACTTAAGTCTTTATCAATTCCAGTGAGATGTGATGAGATGATCAACTAAGAAAGGAGGTTCACTGGGAGGGTCAATTAATACACCAGCAAACTCCTTTGAATTATTCAGTTGCTTTGCATATCACGCTCAGTAGTGGATCCTTGTTAGCATGAATACCCACAATCAGCTGTTTTCTTTCACTAATATGTCCATAACACAGTGGGATACATGACTCTATCCTTCAAAATTTTACCAAGTTGACATTTTTCTCTAAGGAAACAAAGGATGTGATTTTCTACATGACTCCAGAAACTTTTGCCTGGGACCTTTTCACCTGCATGATTTCACTAGAAGCCAAAAGTTCAAGTAGGCCATAGCTTCAGGCAAGGTCATCTAGAAGGCTTGATTGCACTCCCAGAGATTGCCAGGTACACTTGTCCTTAGGTGGCATCTGGTTAGTAGATGAACTTGTGCTGGTTTCTCTCAGATAGAGGCTGTTTCCATGCCATTATGTCTGTAAATGATGTCCCTGAGTCCATTTCTCCTCAGACAGGATTATCATTCCTGTGGTCACTGTGTCTTGTTGCAGGCAGAACTGCTCAAGCATGAATGCATTGTCTTTCCCTTTAAGGAGTTTACTGCCTCAGTGACCTTTATATTTGAGAAAAAGGCTTTTTAATCCAGCACGTGGCTGCTTTCCTAAGTGGTTTCTCTTCTGACTGGCATTATTGAATGGGCTTTTCCTGTTGATGGGTGCTATTAAGACATGCTGTCTTTTGTATTGAATCAGAACTGCATTCTTTTATTTACCTTTATTTTAGTTTTGGTTGTCTGTAAGGGTCCATGCATGCAGTTACATAGCATAGAATAATCACAACAGTATATATCAAGCATTCCCTCAGAATGTAGTTCATTTCTCCAGCTCCTTCCCATCCCATTTGGGACCAGTTTGGGGTTAAAAGGTAATAAGAATCAACCCTCCAAAATTCCTCTTAGGACTCTGAGGACCAGGATTGGATGATGTATTATTTGGCTTCTAGATTACTCCAGTGCTTTAGTGGGTGGGTATTTGCAATGAGGCCTTTGTTCCAAGCCCTCATTTGACATAAAGAGGTTTGTTTTGAGATCCCTGAACAGAATAGAGAAAACACCAGTGAATACTAAAGGGGCTTGTGCTTTTTGCCTATGGTCTGTTACCATGGGCAACCAGCACTCTACAGAGGGGCTGTGTGTTTCAGAAAGCAAGAACATCACCTTTAATATTAGTATAATACAAACAATTTGATATGTGACTGGCTTTAACCATTTACTCCTTGTGTAACCTTGGACAAGTCACTCCATTTCTTCAGGATGGTATATATCATCAGTTAACAGGAAGCTGAGCTAATGAGATATATGGGAAAGAATACTATACATTTCAAAGTTTCCAAGTATAGATTGTGTGTAGGTGGTAGATGTGGTATATGTTTATGTGATAAGTGGGTATGTGTATCTTTGTTTATGAGGGTGTGTGTGTGTGTGTGTATGTGTGTGTGTGTGGTATATGTACATATTCATGGCCTTGCAGGTCCCAATTCTTATACATCAGGTAGTTTACTGACTGAGCTCTCTCTTTAGTGTGTCAGTTTCAATACTAATAGAGCCTATATCAGTTAGAGAAGTACATTACCTTTCAAATTGAGTTTGAGTCAATAACATTTGTTGACAACCTCCTGAATACTATGAACTGTAGCTTCTTGACATAAAATCTGAGAGCCCATAAAATAAATGTAATTATTTCCTTTTATTATATCAATTAATTAACTATATGTGTGTATGTATTTGTGCACACATACATACCTATGCACACTGTGCTCAGAAGACAACCTGCAGGAGTGGAGGGTCTCCTTCTACCATGGGACTATTGGTGAGTGAACTCAGGTTATCAGACTTGATGTCAATTGCTTCTCTCTACTAAGCAATTTTGCTGCCCATGTTCTATATTTCAACTGAGAAATTTCTTGATGTGTTAAGGAATGCAGATCCCTGTGATCACACAGCTGGTGAATGACAGCTGGCGCTGAGAAAGGGTTTTTTTTTCTCTCTCTCTCATTTAAAGTTTAAATCTTGTTTGTTTCGAATATGAAGAACATGTGATCCAGACCTGGAAATGTTTGTTTCTTCTGTTCTACCACTAGCATCTTGTAATCTTCCTGCTGTTGATCAGTAGCATCCAAGGAAGTACCCACTCTTCATTCCATTAGCTCAGCATTGGCAAAAGCACCCCCTTGTAATAGTTGCAAGTAATGTCATAATAAATGCACCATAATCAAAAGCAACTACATTATACAACATTATCATTTTTAACAATGAATTATAAATAATTAGACTTTGAATAGAAAATCAAACGAAAGTATATGAAGGCTCAATTTTCCATAGAGCTGACAAGCTGACCTTTTTAAGAGTTGAAACAAAAATTATTTTTAATTAACATGACTAATCATTTCCCATCACAGTGAGGTAATTGGCTTTGCCTGTGAGTGGGGGCTGCCCCCAGCTCTATGGCGAGTTACAGCTGCCACATTTAACCACAGGGAATTTCTAAGCATCCATTACTCTGGCTCAGAAATTTTTCTGTTCAGAATGAAGACACACACACACACACATACACACACACACACACACACACACACACACACACACACACACATACACACACACACACACAATCCTGTGGTCATTTGCACAGATGTTTTGCTCTGCCCCATCTTTCCCTTGACTTTTATTTCTATTTTCTCTTTCTCCTTACTGCCTGCTCCTTTGCTTCCTCTTTCTACCTAGTATCACATTCCTTAGCTTTCTTGTCTATTCTGTTTCTTCTTGCCTTTCTCCACACTTCCTCTATTCCTCTTCTTCCCGTCCCCCTTCGTTCTACCATTCCTTGCCTACTTGCTTTTGGATATGAATTTTCCAATGCCTTTAATTCTGATTGCATTAATATTCATTTCTACTGTTGGTTTTATCATGAAGTTTTAGTAGATCTTGGCAAGTAGATAAGACAATGCAGGATCTCAACTTTTTCTGGACTCCACTTGTGACATCTTTCTTTTCTTAGCTATTTCTAAGGATTGTCAATCTGAATTTAATCTAAATTGTCATTGCCTTAGGATCCAAGGAGGAGCTAGACCATAATGCTTGGAAGGTCACACAAAATTAGAAAGGTACTCTCTGCTTGATGCATAAGAATAAGTTTGAATGACTGTGAATCTAGAAGCTGGTCAATTTTCTTTTTGCCATGTTGTTCCTTTTTTTTTTTTTTTTTTTTTTTTTTTTTTTAATGAAAGACATACTATGTTGTCTGCATGCCTCTTTTTGTGGGCTCTCTCAGTTCCTGGAGTATGACCACAATGTAAACATGGTTCTGTTTTGCTAATATGCACACCCTTGTTATAAAAATTAAGAAATTATTTGGGCCAAAGATCAGCTACCTACACAGTACAAAAACAAAATAAAAGAGTGTTGAGAACCGCTCTGGCCCACGTTTAGGGGTCAAAATGTTGGGGGCCACTCTGTCAATGTTGGAACCTGCACTGCCAAAAGCCTTGGGGGCTAAACTGTTAGAGCCTGCACTGCCCTAAGCTGCTCCAGTCTGCAGGTTCAGCAAGAGAGAGAGTGAGGACAGACTTGAAGAATGGAGACCAGACAGAGTGTGATTCAATCTCATTTATTCTTCAGTCTCTCTTCTTCTCTCCAAGTCCCAAGTCTTAAGTTCCTAGTCCCTAGTTCCCAGTCCCTAGTGCTTACTGCCTCCAAGTTCCAAGCTTCTTTCCAAGCTCCCTTCCAAGTGCCTAATACCTAATGCCTAATAACTAACTTCTTCTGTCTGCCTCTAGCCTTTTATAAGTCTCACTTCTAAGCCACGCCTTTAAGTCACACCTTTAAGTCATGCCCTTAGGTCTTGTCTCTAAATCTGATCTCTAAGTCACACCCTTAAGTCACACACCTTTAAGTCTCACACACCCAAGGGAAGATCCTGGGTATCTAAAACAAGATGTTATCAGAGTGTGCTCAGCTGTTGTAGGCAGATGTAATCAAGTCTCTTTTCAGGGTATCGGCTCAACATGGCTGCAAGGATGATAGCTGCCTTCTGTCAGCTCCCCACAAAATAGGAAACTTGCCATGATTCTCACATCATTGGGATTTGCTGCCTGGTTTCAGGAAAGATTTCTCCCCACAAGGACATTAATGGTTATCTTCTCCATCTTCATTCTTGGGTTTTCCTCACTCAGCCCAGAATGATATACCTTGGTCCTTGGTTTGCTCCTTATGATCCCGTGTTTTCTGATTTATTTATTTAAACTACCTAAACAAAGAAGATAGGAATGTATGTCTTTATTAAGGCTTCAATAATTTCTGATAAGTCAGCTTTCCTTTATCCACAAAGGATGTTTCCCTTGACCATTTACTCAATGCACATTCCCTTCCAGCTGGAAGGAATCTGTTCAATTTGGCACATTCTTCTGTGGATTTATTTTGTTGTTCATACACATGTAGGTGCTGTTATAAAACCTTACTTTAAAGAACAGTTTAGGTTCACAGAAATATTGAACAAGCAAGACAATAAACACAAATAGTCAAAGAACAAGCAGGGCAATAAACAAAATTCATGAATACTCCCATGATCACTGTTTCTAAGGGCTAATCAGAATGACCAAAATATCTGAGACAAATTCCCTGTTCTAGCCCAAATCCTTGCTTGTTCTTTGACTATTTGTGTTTATTGTCTTGCTTGTTCCTTGACTATTTGCATCTATTGTATTGCTAGTTCCTCAACCTAGAACTGACCTTAATACTTGCATGTAATTAAAATGGTATAAAAGCAAAAAGGAGGAGGGAGGATGGGATAGTAGGTTTCTAGGAAGGGGAAATGGAGAAAGGGGATAGCATCTGAAATGTAAATAAATAAAATATCCAATAAATAAAAAGGAAAATATTGAGAGAGAGGTATGGAGTTTTCATATATAGCTTGTTTTTTTTGTTGTTTGTTTTTTTTTGTTTGTTTGTTTTTTTTTTCATTGTGAGTCCCCCTTTCCCAGATACAGAATGACAGCATCCTCACCAGGACAGGACATTATTTTAAATGATAAGTCATCATTGACATAGGACAATATATCTAAACAGCTTTTCCTCAGTCCGGCATATTTACCCAATATACTCACAATCTGCAATGGTGAACTTACCACAGTTTGACTTCACTATTTCCTTTATTTGGACATTTTGCTTGTTTCTAAGTTTGGGAATGACCATAGCAAAGCTGTATGCGATGACTTTGTATGCAAATATCTGAACAGCTTTATAGAAATAGTTCTAGACACAGACAAAAGAATAGAATTGCTGAGTTAATGACATTACACTTTAAATTTTAGTGGGTTTTGCCTGCTTGATTTCCAAAATGGCTATAAAATTTGAGAATCTGACTAATTCCATGCAAGATCATTCACATACTCATATTATTATCAACATTTGCTATTATCAAAGATTTAATAGGCTGTCAATCTTATAGATGAGGAATGATGTCTCATTAGTGGTTTGTTTTCATTTTGTTGAGGAGCAGTAAGGCTGTGAGTGTATCTTTTATGCTCATAGAACACTGAAATTGCCTTTAACTTTCTCTCTCTCTTTCTTTCTTTCTCTCTCTCTCTCGCTCTCTCTTTCTCTCTCTCTCATATTATAGCTTCCTTCTGATTCCAACATCTGCTTGACAATAATCCCTAATTACAGCAGAGTTTCTGTGTTTGGAGGCAGCTGTATCTAGAGTTATCTCCCCCATTGAGTCCTTGGTAAGGTGTGTGGCTGTGGCAAGTTGTACACTAGGGATGATTTGCTCCTCAGTCAAATCAGTTGGGGCCACAAAATGACTTTCAACAGTATGGTTGTGTCCACTTATATATTGAGATGAATCTTAATGTGACATAAGTAGCTGGTCATTCTGTTTGCACAATGAAGTTTTAAGTTCTGCCAAATTCATGTCATAATCTAATCAGGTTCCATGTTTGGGATCTTGGCCACATGATTTAGGATACAAAGTATATCCACAGTAATAAAGGCAGATGCCATATATTTAAAATAATGTTTAAGATTAAATCTTAAAGAATCTTACTCTATGTAATAATTTTTATTTCCATACTTTTATTCTGAACTCATGGTTTAATTGGCTCTCTGATGTCACCTTGACTGTATGACACCTATGACTGTGCTCTGCTGTCAAATTATTCAGTGTGACTGATTGTCCTTATAGCCCAATATAACATTCCTCTATCTTCTACAGATCTTTTGCTGATCAAGAAAACCCAGGCTTTATGTATTCCCAAGCCTGTGCTTTTGGCTTGTGCTAACAGCTCTACAAATATCATTCCTAGTTCTGACTTTGATCAAGTTATTTTGTCTTTCTGAACCCCAGCTTCCTTACCTAGGTGTGAACCAAACAGTCACAATCTCACACAACTCTTATGGGGATTTGAATGAGAACACACACACACACACACACTGCCATCATTACTCCTTCTGTTTTTATCTCCTTCAGAAACCATCTCCCCAATAACTTTATCTTCACAGTTTGTCTTGTTTATTAAAATTCCTTTGTATAAAGCATAAACACACAATGGTTTTTTATTAAGAACTGAGAATCAAAAGATGTTACAATGACTCTTGTATTTTTCCTAAATGTGACCAGTTATTTGGACTCAATCATAAACTGGTCTAGAAATCAATCCAATACTGGAAATAACAATCTTCACTGGGAATTCTGGTTCTGGACATTTTCAGAGACATATTTGGAAGTTAAGTGCAGTTCTCTATGATGTTATGTTAGAAAGAGATAAAGTTGTGGCAGGATCTGGATTTTAAACAAGTGTTACCACATGTGTTAAGGCTGTTTTAATTGTCAAGTTCAAATTCCTTTTGTTTCTTCTACAGTATTTAATGTATGCTGCATTGATTGTACTCTTTCTAATTGTGTTGGTGTTTTGAAATCCAGGATGTCACTTATAGCGGTCTATCAACCAGCTTTTGTTTTATTGCCCTGAATCACAGAACCTTGGCATTCAAAAAAAAGTTTGCAAGTACTGGAAGAAGTGAATCAGGCTTTAAGCAGAAGCAAGAGGGTAGCAGGCTTGATTATTGCTAGCGTAAGAGCTTTAATTACATTAATTGCTAGCACCACTGCTTCTGCAATTGCTTTGAAACAAGAAGTTGAGACAGCTACTTTTGTTAATCATTTAGCAAAAAAACATTAATAATGTGTTGAATATACAAGAGGATTTAGATAGGCATTTGGAAGAACAGATTGATGCTCTTTATCATATTCAAACTATTAGAAAGAGGGTCAGAGTAAGGAGCCATCTCAAGTGTCATGCCAAATACCAATGGAGTTGTGTTACTTCTAACATTTTTAGGGACAGTCATTATAATTAGGAAAATGTTAAAAGATACTTGCAGGGTATTTTGCATAATTCTAACACCTCTCTGTATGTTTTAACTTTACATAGTGAGCTTATGAATTTAAAGAATTCTGCTCTGCTGAGCATTGATGTGGCAGACTCTGCTGATAAAATTACCCGTGGCCTGAGGTCTATATTTCTATTTTGGTCAAGCTTCAAGAATGGCCTATATAGCTTGATCATCCTAGCTAGCCCTTTTTGTCCTGGGAATACTTTTATTCCTGCCCATCATGTGAAACCTTTTCTTTAACAACATCACCATGTTGGTAGCCAAAATACATGGCTTGAACCTGAAAATGGATCCCCAGATAGAGTTATTGAATTAACAGACTGGCAAGCCAAGGACAGGTAAGAATCTGCACAGAACCTTAACAACCTAATACAGAGGTGCATTGCTTTTGATAATGCATGTTTCATGATGGGTAAGGAAGGCATTCTTGTCAGAATGACCTAAGGCAGAATCAGTCTTGTTCATGAAATAAAAAAGGAGGAGAGGCAGCAAGCCTTTGGGGCTGCTTGGCAAGAATCTGACATGGGCCAAGGACAAGGAAATGGGCTGCTTGGCAGAAATATGACATTGGCAAAGGACAAGAAAGTGGGCTTCATGCAGGAATCTGACCTTAGTCTAGGACAAAGAAATAATTGCAGGTAGGAATCTAAGTCTTAGGCTAAAAGAAAGAAGTAATTGCAGGCAGGAATCTAAGTCTTATGCTAGAAGAAAGAAGTAATTTCAGGCAGGAATCTAAATCTTAGGCTAGAACAAAAAAGTAGGCTTTAGACATGAAACTGACTTTGGGCTAGGATGGATAATTTGTCTCAGATATTTTGGTCATCTTGGTAAGCCCCTAGAAACAGTGATCACAGTAGTGGTCATGGAATTTTTATTTGCTTGCTTGTTCTTTGACTATTTGTGTTTATTGTTTTGCTTGTACTTTGACTATTTGCATCTATTATATTGCTAATTCTTCAACCTAGAACTGACCTTAATACTTGCATGTAATTAAAATGGTATAAAAGCAAAATGGAGGAGGGGATATAAGATGGGGGGTTCTAAGGAGGGGAAATGGAGAAAGGAGATGGTAAGGTAAATAAATAAAATATCCAATTAAGAAAAGATTTCAGCAGTATGCACCACATTTTCAATTTAACTGTTGATGGATATCTAGGCAGATTCTTTTTCTCTGCTTGTACAAAGAACTGTAAGGAACATGTACATGCAGCAGCATATGAAATACGTTGTGCATATGCCCAGGAGTGCTGTACCTCAACCATGTGGTAATTCCCACTTTATTCTTTTGAAAAAACCCCACATTAATGTCCATATGTGCTTTGAATTAGGCCTGGTAGATATGAAAATATTCTAAAGAGACACTTGGGTTTTTCAGTCAATCAGACTACTCTAACAGTGGACCCCCAACAAAAGGAGAATTTCCCTTGGAATCACAAGCTGGACAATGAAAAAAAATGCACCAGCCAGAGGAAGAACTTGTCTCTAGGAAAGATATTTCACACATTGCTAACAGTTCCTCAGATCACCTTACAGAATGGGAGTGAACCTCAATGATAGGCCAGTGGTGAGTGGGACCACACTGACCAGAATGGTTTTTTTGTTTGTTTGTTTGTTTGTTTGTTTTTTTGTTTTTTTTTTTTTTTTTTTTTTGGTGGATATCCTTGGCTCTCTATGTCAACTTTAGTCTCATGTCAGGATAGATGGACTTGAGAGAGCACTAAATCCTTTCCCCCTCTTTCTAGTCTAGCCATGTGGAATACTTCTCCATTTTCTACTCTTTGTTAGTTTGGCTGTTTTAGTTGATTTCTTAAAGATAGGCTGAACTTACTGTGTGGCAACAAACTGTAGCCCTGAATTTGACAGTAACTTCTCTAGTTGACACTACCATGCACAGCATCCCTTGTTCAGTTGATGGTGGTTCTAAAGACTGAGGTGCTAAATGAACCACATTTTCTGTATCCATTATTTTGTCATGAGATATCTGGGTTGTTTCCAGCTTCTGGCTATCACAAACAAGACCGCTATGAACCCAGTGGAACAGGTGCCCCTGTGGCATGGTGGGGCAATTTTTACACAATGGAACACTACTCAGCTAGAGGGTGGACTAGGGTGGGGGAAATAAAGTCTGTAATATAAATAGATAGATAGATAGATAGATAGATAGATAGATAGAGAGAGAGATAGAGAGATAGAGAGATAGAGAGATAGGTAAATACATAAAGGCTCTAAAAAAGAAAAAATGATTCTATGGGCATAAGGCTGGCTTCTTTCTAAGAAATACAACTAGTGGGAAAGTGTTAAAATGATGATGAATAATCCCTATGAAAACTAAACTAATATTTGCAAGTCATAACCTCACATAATGGCCTTAGATAAGTGTGAAATGACCTGATAAAAATTAAAAGTTGCTTGCCTGAATGCGATTTTACAGAGATTATCAACTTTGAGGAGAGCTATATTTCTAGACTGGTTGAGAAACTTTTCTTGTCCTGTTGGCTGCCCTTTTGGGTATCATTTTATCTTTGCCTATAGAGGAAACAATGCTTATTTTAAAACAAAATGTATTTAAAAACCAGAGGCTCCAGAGTGTTGGGTAAAATCTGGAAAATGAAAACATTTTGTGATAGACAGGATCTCAGAGTATGTGATGCCATTGTTTCAAACAGGAAGTCATAGCATCATACCTAATATGGAGCTGGGATTAATTGACCAGGTGGCTCTGAAGAGAGGGTGACATAATAATATGGAGACTGGGCATGCTATTGCAGAGAGACAATTCATATGCTCTTCCGTGTCCTACAGGGTGCCTTTCACACACGTTTGTTATAGCACAGGAGCTGAGAAAGGTGAAGTTCTCGCCACTGAGTCTGCAGTAGAGGAGCAGGGTGCTTGCCTAGTACCTGTGGCAACCTGGGTGAAAGTCTACTGTTTATTACTTTTTGACAATTTTACAATGTACTTTTTGGTTTTATAGATTTACTTTTTGATAATTTTTAGAAATATACAATGCATTTTTTACCAGATTCGCCGTATTGTTGTCTTGTTCCTCCATTCTGCTTCTGAACCCCTTCTTTCCAACTATCCTTCAGGGATGTAATCACTGGCAAGCTGACCATACTCTAGGAAATAATACCTCCACTTACGACTAAACTTTTTGAGTCTCTTTGTATCTGTGTGCCTCTGTGTCTCTTCTTCCCCTCCCCCTCTCTTTCCCCCTGCCTTCCTCTCTCTCTCTCTCTCTCCCTCTCTCTCTCCCTCTCTCTCTCTCTCTCTCTCTCTCTCTGTTCTACACACACACACACACACACACACACACACCCCTCCCCATCAACACCATCACAAATGACAACAGTGAAATGAATGCGAGATGGAAACTAGTTGAACATTTCTTTTTTTCCCTCTTTTTTCACTCTATTTTTGTACACAACTTTGGTTATTGTGGTGGTTCCTCAGGCAGAACTAAGTGATGAAAGGGACATCAAGGAAAAAAAAAAAAAAGACTAACAAAACTTGAGGAGTCCAACTTCACTCAGTTTCATAGTAGAAAATAAGACTTTCCTTTTTTACCCTGACAAGATGATTTCTCATGAATTAAACTGACCCTGGGGTCACATGCTAGCTAAATATTTGTTGATGAAGTGTAAGCTTGAAAATGTTTAAGCTGGGAGGTAGCCGCTCTGGGTATTTGCTATTTAATAGTCCCATTTCCCCCTTGTCTTCCTGTCTCATTTTCAAGAAGTCCTAAAGACAGCCTTAGTATGCATGTGCAAGTTGGTGTGTGTACACGTTCCTTAATTGCAGTTTCTTTTCTGCTTGAATCCAGACTTTTCTTTCACATTCACAAGTAACGTTTACAAGTGTGTTGTTGAGGATGTGCTAATTAATGGATGTCCAAACATCTGGGGAGAAACACATGGAGATGCAGTTATCACACCGTAAACAAACAGAGAGAGGGCGGACAGTTTGAACACATCAGAGACTGCTTGGAGTAAGGCATTGTACACTGTCTCTGCACCTGGTTATTATCAGTTTTCTTTGGAGAGGAAGAGGATTTTGTTTCCCTGTTTCTGTAGCCTGATGTAGTGCCTGATTCTGTAAACTAAGTGATTTTAGATTCTGAATGAGGGCCTCCAAGGAAAGGCAGGCATTATGAATTCTGCTGGGATTCAGAGACCGCCAGAAGCACACACTGGATTAACATGTTTTAACCCTCACCTTCAACTGGCCTGAAATTGCTTTCCCATCTCTTCTTCTCCTTGATTTAATTAGTTCTCCATTCCGTGCCCCAGCAGGTCTACAAAAGCAACAACAATGGTAAAATCGTAGTGAGTACCTGCTGGGCACCAGACCATCTCCTGGGAACTTAATGTGCAACATTCACATCTCACTCCTAAATAAGTTACCTTTTCCAGTTTATAGGGGAGACAAGTAAAGGACACCAGGGTTAGGTGATTTAGAGCATGACTACTTTGGAGAGTCCTTGTTTCAAGGTATATTTGGTAATCAATCTGCCATATTTCTTATATATATCTTATATAAATATATTTATATTTTATATAAAATATTTATATATATAATGTATGTACACATACACACACACATATATATACATATATATATGTATATATATATATATATATATATATATATATATATATATATACACACACACACACACATATTAGAACTGAGCTCAGCAAGGTCATTTTGCTTAGTCACTCCTTACTCCAGAAGCACTGACTGGAAGATGACTCAGTAGAGTAGGTTTTCTCTAAGGAGCTGAAATGGTTAGTGTCCTTTGCTTCTATCAGTATAGCATTCAAATACCTTAACATCTGTAGAAGATTTTTATGACTCAATTATGATGGATAGCCCACTGTCTCCTTGTACCAGGCTCTAATGTCTAGCTTTTCTTTGTGGTTGAGAAATTCCCATATATTGCCATTGGCTTGTCTCTTCCCTTGATCATCTAAATGTGAGTCTGCTCTTGAATATCTTCTCTGTTCTCACTGCATGTGGCCTAACAATATTAAAATAATATAATTTCAACAACTCAACAATATACATGTTTGATTCCAATGTCTTCATTTTGCTCTAGAAACTAACATATCCTGTATCCACTCGTTTAGTTTATGCCTGCTTTTGTCACTGGCTTCAAGATAGCCTTGAGTTCTTCACAGATTTTTCAATAGAGGACATTAGATAGGTTAGTACTCTGAATTCAAATGAAGAAAATATATACCTATTTCTTTGTACTGGATGAAAAACAAAGGATGCATACCTCTCTAAAATTCACATACTTCTACAGTTGTGTACTCATGGCTATGTGTCCTTCAGTAAGAGGTGTTCTTAGAAAAATATTCACAAAGGCAAATTATGCAGCAGCTATTCCATATTGTACAGAAAGCAGCCTAAAAAAAGGTCTTTGCTGGTCTTATTGGCCTTGACTTACCAGCATCCAGAACAGTACCAAGCATTTAAGAGATAGCCAGTGATATTTGAAAATAAAAGATAGAATACTTTAGGTAAATATAACTAACAATTGAGGTTAAGTACACAGTAAAATTGTGGAACAAAAGGTAGAATATAGAAATTATTTCATCCATATAGTTACTATATAATAGATATTTCATATAGTTAATATGTAATAGATATTTTTCATTTTACTACATGGTAGCATATGTAAGTTTAATCTTCATGAACATTGTACAAGAAAGAAATATTTCCATAATATCTGTAGAAAGTGATGTATGTTAATACTACTGAACTTAGGTCAAGTCAGATGGTTACAATGTATAATTATGGAAACAGGGAGTTCTGCATTGTATATATCATCAAATAAGCATAATACAAAGACCATATACTGTAGTTAACAATCAAGAGTGCCATACATGAGACTAGAGTACAAGAAATTGGTTCATGGCATTCTAAAATGTCAGCTAACATCCATGTGTTCTTATATCAGAGTGCATCAGCAGACATATTCTGGGCCTTAACTGTAAGAACCAAGGAACATGGTCTCCTAAAAGTCCTTCTTAGCTCACATGCTATGGTGGTTTGAATAAAAATGGTCCCCATAGTCTAATTTATTTGAAGGCTTGGTTATTTGAGATTGGCGTTATTCGAGGGTATGGCCTTGATAGAGTAGGTGTGGACTTGTTGGAAGTTGGAAGAAATGTGTGACCGAGGGGTGGGCTTTGAGGTTTCAAATAGCCAAGCTAGGCCCAGGGTTTTTTTCTTTCATCTGCCTGCTGATCTGAATGTAGAGCTACCTCTTAGCACCTCTCCAGCTCCATGTCTATATGGTGCCATGCTTACTGCCATGACTATAATGAACTAAACTTTTGAACTAAAAGCCAGCCCCCAATTAAATGCTTTCCTTTACAAAAGTGTCATAGTCCTGCTGTCTGTTTCCAGCAATAGAAATCCTAACAAAGACTTTGGCCACATTAATATTCCTGATGATGGCTTGACAACAGAATACCATTAGGAATTATTTCGTAGCTTCTTAATTTCTGGATATTCCACTTTTCTGATTAACTTTGACCATGTAATATCCGGGCAAACATATAACAGTGTTATTTTACATCTGAGTTATAATCCTAATTCTGACACTGAGTCATCAATCTCAGGAAGCATTATGGTTTGATGTGTGGTACTCTAACATTTTTAACAATTTTTAAAAAGAATTTAAATAAAAGTTCAATGACACTGTGACATTTAAGTAAATGGATGGGACCAGAAAAAAAAAATTGTTGAATGAGGTAACCCTAGGCACAGAAGAACACTGCCATATACTCTCCCAAATGTAGACCTTAGTTTCAAAGTATTTTTTAAATTGAATCTATTTTTTTCAATTAAAATTCAATGAGATATTCGTCTTTCAAACTTAAAACAAATTCCAACCACAATTTCCCTTTCCTCCATTCTTCCATCATCAAACAACCTCTTCTTTCCCTGGATCCTCTTCCCCTCCATTTCTTTTCAGAAAAGCCTTCAAGAGGCAACAACCACATATGACAAACCAAAATACAATAAGACAAAGCAAAAGCCCTTATAACTAGGGTACACTATGTAACCCAAGAACAAGTGTCCCAAGAGCAGGCAAAAGAGTTAAGGACTCCCCAACTACCACACTTAGGAATCCTATTAAACACCAAGCTAATAGCCACAACATATAAGCAGAAGACCTGGTGCAGGCATTGTGCTTGCTGTTCCTATCTCTGTGAGCCCATGTGAGTCCTGCTTAGCTGATTAAGTGAGCCATGTTTTCCTGATATCCTCCACCTCCTCTGATACGTACAATCTTTTTGTCCTGCAGTATTCCTAGAGCTCTGTGGAGAGGGTCCCAATAGAGACCTTCAATTTAGACTATCTCTTTTTATAATGTCTAGCTGCAGGTGTCTGCATTCTCTCTCATCTTACACCTTCTTGCACCAAAGAGGCTAGAACATAGCAGTGATGATTCCATACAAGCTCCAGTTTGACATCTCCACATTCTATGATTTGAGTGATCTTTGTCCTCAACAATCTGTTGTGCTCTCATTTTGCAGAAAGCAACTTTCTATCCTAGTATCAGCCTGTGTTATTTGTCTTCATTGGTACCCCTGGGCCAAAACTCAATGGATGCAACCCAGTCCCATGACTGGGAATATTTCCTGGCTACAGGAGATGACCAGCCAGTTCAGACTTTGTATACCTCATTACTAGGAGTCCTCACTAGCATCACCCTCATAGATTCCAGGAAATTTCCACTGAAGTAGGGTTCTACACTGCTCCTCCACTATTACCACTACCACCACCACCACCACCACCACTACCAGCAGCAGCAGCAGCAGCAGCAGCAGCAGCAGCACCACCACCACCACCACCACCACCACTACCACCACCAGCAGCAGCAGCAGCAGCAGCAGCACCACCACCACCACCACCACCACCACCACCACCACCACCACCACCACCACCACCACTACCACCACCATCCTGCCAATTACAGCTCTCTCTCCTCCATACTTTCTCCCAACCTGATCTCTTCCTCTCCTGTTCTCACCTACTCCTAATCTATCTTAAAAAAAAATCTGTTCTATTCCCCTTCCCAGAGAGATCTATGTATTCCCCTTAGAGCACTCCTCTTTACCTAACCTCTCTGGGTCTACAGATTGTAGCTTAGTTGTCATTCACTTAACAGCTAACATCGAGTTATAAGTGAATACATAACATATTTGTCGTTCTGAATTTGGGTTACTTTACTCAAAATGATTTTTTTTTCTTAGTTCCATTTATTTGCTTGCAAATTTCATGGTGTCATATTTTTGAAAGCTGAGTGACATTGTGTAAATGTGCCTGTGGTAGTTTGAAAATGCTTGACCCAGGGAGTGGCACTATTAGGAGGTGTGACCTTGTTGGAGCAAATTTGTCACTGTGGGATGGGCTTTAAGTGCTTCTTCCTAGCAGCCTGAGGATGCCAGTCTTCTCCTGTTTGCCTTTGGAAAAAGATATAGAACTCTCAGCTCCTCCAGCATCATACTAGCCTGGATGTTGCTATACTTCACACCATGTTGATAATGGACTGAAATTCAGAACCTTTAAGCTGGCCCCAATGAAATATTGTCCTTTATAAGAGTTGCTTTAGTCATGGTGTTTCTACACAGCAATGAAACCCTAACTAAGAGAGAACCACAGTTTCTTTATCCATTCTTCAGTTGAGTGACATCTAGGTTGTTTCCAGTTTCTAGCTATTATGGGTAAAGACACTATAAACATAGTT
This sequence comes from Arvicanthis niloticus, assembly GCF_011762505.2. Classification (NCBI taxonomy): domain Eukaryota; kingdom Metazoa; phylum Chordata; class Mammalia; order Rodentia; family Muridae; genus Arvicanthis; species Arvicanthis niloticus. The sequence continues at coordinate 49,310,277 of NC_047658.1, read as the reverse complement.
GAACAGTTGTTCTTATGGTAGTATGGGGCACCCTTTGGTTATATACCCAAGAATGGTATAGCTGGTTTTTGAGGTAGAGCAATTCCCAATTTTCTGAGGAACTGCCATGTTGATTATCATAGTGGCTGTACCAGTAATAGAGGAATGTTCTTGCTCCACATCCTCACTAGTATAAGCTGTCACTTGTGTTATTGTTCTTAGCCATTCTGACAGATGTAATATAGAATCTCAAAGAAGTTTTGATTTTCATTTTCCTGATGGTTTAGAATGTTGGAATTCATTTAAGTGCTGCTTCTTAGTCATTTGAGATTACTCTACCGAGAATTCATTTTAGATCTACACCCCATTTTTCAATTACGTTATTTGTTTATTGGTATCTTGTTTCTTGAGTTATTTATATATTTTTTGGTATTAGTCTGCTATTAGATGAGGAATTGATAAAAAATATTTTCTGTAGGCCTCAGGTTTGTCCAAATGACAATGTCCTTTGTGTTACAGAAGGTTTTTAGCATAATATGATCCCAATTATTAATTGTTGAGCTTAATTTCTGTGCTATTGGTGTCCTGTCGAGAAAGTCTTCTTTACTGCCAATGCATTCATTGTTATTCCCCATTTCCTCTTCTATAAAATTTGGTGTATCTTGCTTTATGTTAAGGTCTTTGGTCTACTTGGAATTGAGTTTTGTGTAGGGTGCTATATATGGACCCAATTGTATTCTTTTACATGCAGATGTCCAATTTAACCAACACTATTTGTTGAAAATGCTTGAAAATATCTAGTGTGTGATTCTGGTTTCTTTATCAAAAATAAACTGTCCATATGTGTTTGAATTTATGTCTTTCTTTTCAATATAATTTCATAATCAATGTGTTCTATTGTTACACCAATAGCAAGTAGTTTTTATTACTGTAGTTTTGTATAGTACAACTTGCAGCCAGGAATGGTGATACCTTTAGAAGTTCTTTTATTGTTCAGGATTACCTTAGTTATCTTGTTGTTTGTTTTCTTGATTTTTTGGGTTTGTTTCCTTATAAAGTTGAGAATGATCTTTAAAGATTTGTGTTAAAATGTTGATTGGGATTGTGTGGAATTTGTAGATTGCTTTTGATGGGATGACAATTTTTACTATGTTAATCCCACCAATTTATGAGCATGGGGAGCTTTCCATATTCTGATACATTCTCCATTTTCCCCCAAATAGTTGACGTTTTTATCATACAAATCTTTATTTGCTTGGTTAGACTTACCTCAAGATAATTTATATTACTTGTGGCTATTGTGTTGTTTATCTGATTTCTTTCTCAGTCTATTTATCATTTGTATATAGGAGGGCTACAGAGGGTATTTTTTGTTTGTTTGTTTTTCTTTGAGCTAATCTTGTGTTCAACCACTTCGGTGAATGTGTTTGTGTAGGAATTTCTTGTTGAAATCTTTAGGGTAAAATTTTATATTATCATATCATCTACTAATAACAATATTTGACTTCTCTCTTTCCAATTTGTATACCCCTGATCCTTTTAAGTTACTGCTCTTACTAAAATGTCAAGTACTATATTAAACATATAGGGAGAAAGTAGACAATTTTGTCTTGTTCTTGATTTTAGCGGAAATACTTTGAATTTCTCTCCATTTCATTTTATGTTGGCTGTAGGACTGCTCTAAATTGTGTTGATTATGTTACATTACTTGTATCTCTAATCTCTCCAACATTTTTATTATAAAGGCATGTGTTAATGTTGGAGAGATTAGAGGTATTTTCTGCATCTAGTGAGATGACCATGGATTTTCTTTTTCTTTAAATTTATTTATATGATGAGTTACATGTTTCTATCACCATATAATTTTAATATGTGGAACTATTCCTGCACCCTGGGATGAAGACTACTTGATCCTGCTGGATTTTCTTGATGTGTTCTTGAATTGAGTTTGCAAGTATTTATTTTTTTTAGTATTTTATATTTAGTATTTTTCATCTTTGTTCATAAGGGATATTGGTCTGTAATTCTCTTTCTTTGTTGAGTCTTTCTTTACCTGTCTATCCAGTAACAATGGCTCTTATTACTTTTTACCCTCTTCTCTTCTTGGATGTTCTTATTTCATTTTCTTCTAGAGCTTTCAGGTATGCTGTTAGGTTGCTTGTTACTAGGAGCTCTCTCCTTGTTGTTGGTGTTGTTATTGTTGTTTGTTTTGTTTTTAGTGTAAGCATTTAGTGCCATGGACTTCCCTCTTTGTATATTTTCATTTTTCCCCATAATTTTGAGTGTGTTGTATATTCATTTTCATTGAATACAATAAAGTATTTATTTCTTTATTTTTGCCTTGATCTATTTTAATCAATATAAAGATGTTTAGTTTCCATGAGTTTTAAGCTTTCTCTTCTTTCTGTTGTTGATATACAGCTTTAATCCTGTTGGTCTGATAGGATGCAGGGTGTTATTTTTTTTTTTAAACCAGTGAAGAGTTGATTTTTTTTTGTCTGAGTATGTAGTAAATTTGGGATAAAGTTAAATGAGGTGCTGAGAAAAAGGTATATTTGGGGGAGGGATTGAATGAAATGTCATAAGGGCGTGGCCTGTGATATCCACAGGATGCTTGGCCATTGAAGAAGAGAGACTAGTCTGAGGGATTAGTTCTTCTGGGAAAACAGAGAGAACAAAGAAGCTTTGTGTGCAGACTACCTGGTCCCTAGCTTCGATTCTGTAATTTTGTTTGTTCAACTTCAAGTTCCTATAGAAGTCAGGAAAATAGAGAGAACTAGAAAGAGATATGCTGTAAGGGAAGGAGGATATTATGGCAGAGATGTTTTGGAAGTAGAAAGATAGAATACTGAATTGAAAATTTGAAGCAGGCAAGGAGGGTATCAGAGACAGATGAAGGTTAACCAAAGAGAAGAGGGTATGGCAAACTCACATGGAAACCTATCATCTTAAAATTAAATGGGAAATGAATTTTACAAAATGAAAATAATTTGAAAGAGGATAATGTGTGCACCTGGAAAATACTGTTCCCAGAAATCATAGATATCAAGCAAATTCTCAGTGCTAGAGATGGGACACTTGTTCTGAATTGTTGGTCAGGCAGGTTCCTAAAACCCCCAAAACAAAGCAGACTATTACCATCCCCCCTGGTTTTACATTATAACTAGATGATAAGACTCTGTTGCTGGAGAGACTATACATCTTAGTTGCATGACGTAGAGAAACAAAGCCAGAGCTGATTACAAGCTTCTTTCCTACCCACTATCATCTATAGTCCCAGAAAGTGCTGCATAGGCTCCAGGAAAAATAAAGGATTCAGAAGCCTTTGTCAAGCTGTGAACACTACCAACCATGAGAACAACCTGTCAAGCACAATGTGCTGGTCCAACAGTGAGGTTGCTGGTATAGGGGAGGTCATAAGTCCTGGGGTATAATGGTTAACTATTTTCATTTAGCTACATTCACACAGAATCACACTGCCTTCTACATATCTATGTTTATACTTATAGGCAAACACCATTATTAGCTTTAATCAGAATAGCTTCTCTTACAGTGAACAGTGGCAAACGCAGAGACTCCTGATTGTGTATGATGTTGAGAATAAGTGGCTAGTGATGGAAAAGTCCCAAACATGGAATTTATATGATCGCTCCTAGGACTCGCAAAAGAGAGAGGAGGTGGTAAGACACCAGAGCCAGAAAACAGTGAAGGGCTGTTAAGTGTCATCTTCTAGGGAAGACACAGTCATCCACAAATGAGAAGTCACAGAAGCTTTGGATTCCTTCTTTGTGTCTGTGAGCTTTTGGATCCAGCAAAAGTCTGCTATGGATGGATGAAGGAGAAGCTCAGAGGTTCTCACTACTAACTGCTGAACTATTTACTAATGATAGATTCAGGGAAAAGTAGAATCAATCAATGCCTTATGTTTCTTTCCCATTGGAGACCTCAATGTATCATTCAATCCAGGGGTCAGAGAAATGGCTTAGGTTAAATGCAGATAAAACCCAAAGTCATGAATTGGGAAAAGGATTGGTGTGGAAATTGACTGTGAGATTTTATAGGGATGAGAGGGAGCAAAATAGGTGGGGGAGGGGCACTAAAATGTATTAAATACATGTACAACATTGTCCAATAGCAAACTTCATAAAAATAAATGAAAGGCTTGACAGTAGTACAAACAATATGAACAAAACCAGAAACAGAACAAAACAAAGAAAATACCAAGGGTGGTTACGGATAAAAATCTAAGCTTCGTAAATTATCAATGATAAAAGTTGTCTAACTATCTGAACCACACTGCACTTGTTTTCAAGACAAGCAGGTCATGATTTTTTGGTATCTGAAAGGTCTCCTCCCTTTGCTTACTCTCTCCCATTCATGAGTCTGAAAATAGTGTTGACAACCGCTGCCCTCCTTGTGAGCATGGCCACATGAGAGGATGTGTCTGACAGGGAATAGAATGAGATGCATCTTTACAGAGCAGAAAATGAGCAGTATGGAAATGTGCTAGTTTGCTGTGAGGTTGTTATAATTACATGACAACCAAGATAAGAAGGAGACATAATCCATGTGAAATGATAGTGTTTGTGTTTTTAAAAAGAATGTATTTTAGGATTGTTTTACAGGGTTCACTTGGACCCTAAACTACATTTCCTCTCTTATTACTTACCGTCTTCTACTTAACACAAATATTTCATGAAGTTCTTAATATCATTTTATCATTTTTAATTTATTTTAAATTTTATTATGTAAAAGCTTCAAATGAAAAAGAATCATGTAATGAAATTGATTATACCTAAAGATTATTCAATTTAATGAATATCTATTCAGTTAAAGTAGCCATTCAAAATGGAAGCTATAGTGCTTCACATAGGAGTCTGTACTTTCAATATTGAATCTATGTTTATGCATTTATCTACCACTAAATTTTTAAAAAATATCCATGATAGATTTGGAACTAGAACAAACAATTTGGTCTGCCTGCTGTTTCATAACTCATGTTCATTACCTATGTTGAGTTTTTCCTCAAAACTCCAAAATTTAGCTTTTTAGCTCTTAATTGAAATCACACTTTATTGAGAAATATTTCTTTGGGTTTATTGTGTGTGTGTGTGTCTGTGTGTGTGTGTGTGTGTGTGTGTGTGTGTGTGTGTGTGTGTGTTCTTTATATGTTCCAAGATTCAATTCATAGTATTCCATTGTGTTTTGGTGTTAATTAAGTTGAAATTTATTTTATTTGTGTATATTAATTGTACACAGTACTGGGATTCATTAAAGATGTTGTCATATGAGTATGTGATGTACTTTGACTGTGTTCATTCCATATCCACTCTTCTTTTCTGTCTGCCCCTTCTTCCTCCCATTAGTGATTCCACTAGACATGAGCAGTTACCTTTTCACATCATGTGTATGCATGAAATTTTATGTATCAATAAAAAATCTAGGATGCACAGATGAGCAAAACCACCAACCAAAGAGTACAGTTGTGGGGACCCATGGCTCCAGTTGCATATGTAGCAGAAGATTGTCTTATCAGGCATCACTGGGATGGGAGCCCCTTAGTCTTATGGAGGCTCAATGACCCAGGGTAGGGGAATTCTAGGGCACTGAGTCAGGAGTGGGTGGGTGGGTGGGTGGGGGAGCATTCTCACAGAGACAGGAGGAGGTAGAGGGGATAGGGGACTTGCGGAGGGGAAACTGGGATGGGGGATAACATCTGAAATGTAAATACATAAAATAACCAATACAAAAAAAATTTCCATACTGAGTGACTTAACTTGTTTAACAAAATCATCACAATTAGTATCTACTGTCCTGTAAATGGCAACGTTTTGTTCTTAGATGTATATATGCACCATATTTTATTTATCCATTTCTCTGTGGATGGATATCTAGCTTCATGAGATACTTTAGATACTGTGAGTAGGGTGATGATTAATATTGATGCCCAAATATCTCTTTGATATGTTGTCGAAGTCCTTGGAGTGAATAAAGCCAATTAAAACTGCATTTATGTTCTGTCTTACCCCAGTCAAAATGGACAATCATTAAGAAAACAAATAACAAATGTTGTTTGCTTATGATGATTTTTGCAGCCTTGAAAATTATTCATGGATAGTTTATAGAAAGTCTTTAATAGTTATTTGTCATTTCTGATTTTATTTTATAAGTAGACTGGTACAATGTGGTTTAGCTAACAGGACTAGGGAATCAAGTGTTATTTTCACATCACATCAGTACCACTTTGCAGTGCTGATGTTGACTTTGAGCACCTTAGGTAGAGTTCTTTTCTTTATTCTCTCTAGAGTTCTCTCTCTTTATTCTCCTGCTTTCATTCTCATTTTTTCAGTTGAAACTGTTTGGATATAAGTCACTCTGTATTTATCATTTTTTTTTTTAAGAAATGAAAAGTTACATTCTGTATTCTTTATGTGAAATAAACTCGTTGGGTCCATTTCATCGTGTACCTTCTCACAATTATTTATTCTGTTACTTAATGGCACAGTATGAACTCATGTCTATTGGCTCTATACATTGAGTCATCATCTGGTTTTCTGTTTATTTTGCTGCTGGAATTGATTCAGTTACAAACATTTAGAGCTCTTCCAGATGAGTGTTGGGTTGGTTAGACATGTTTCCATCATTGTTGCCTCATCCGATTTGTTTGGTTTTCTTTTAGCAATTTATTATTCTTCATCCCTAAAATGTGGTCCAGATTAATCTTGTATATTTGCTCTTCCAGTCCAATTCAGCCATTTCTTCAAGGAGTTCTTGTATTTTTTACTTTCTTACTAGAGATTAGTATTAGATATTATGGTTGAGGTACAGATATATCCTTTGTAAGTAGAGTAATATTACTTCAAGGTCTTCACAATTGTAAAGGAGAAACAACTGTGTATTAACTAGTATACACAAACACACACAGACACAGACAGACAGACAGACACACACACACACACACATTTCCAGATGTAGCCATATATCCCTAAGCTAAACTTAATTCTATAGATGTTCTCAAATCTAACTTTGTCAAATAGATTATAATTGCCCTTGGTATGCCTTATTTTCACCCAAACACTGAGAAACACAGCTACCACAGTCAATCACACATTTATTTAGTTTTTCAATTTCAGTGTATATTCCTAATAGTATATATAAGACTTATCTATGAGTATTTGATGAAATTTACTTAAACTATAATACTTATAAAATAGGTTGGTATTTTGTTGTTTGTTTTTGTCTTTAGTCTTTGAGATTACTCTCATTTCCAAAGTCACTTATATCAAAATCTTATGTATTTAGTGAGGTTGTTTCATGTATTTAAACCAATTTTTACCTAAACTTACTACATTCTGCATTCTACCATACTGATCTCAACCTACTAAGTAGTTTTTAAAGTTTACTTTAAAGATTATCCTCTCCTGTAAGGTTTATGGGTTTTGATAACTGCTGAATGTCTTACTTTTGTCATTACTTGGTTACTAAATAGCTCTGTCACACTGAAAAATCCCCTGTGCTTGACTTATTCAGCTGTATTCCCCCAAAGTTCAGACCATTACTGGACAGTCTTTTGTCTATATAATTTTGGTTTACCTAGAATATCACATGATTAGAATTATAAGTGGTGTGTATTTATCTGAATGACTTTTTAAAATCCAATAATGTGTACATAGGACTTCTCTTTGTCTTTTTCAGTACAGGATAGATCACTAATTTTACCACTGAGTATAACTCTATGTTATACATTTACAACCATTTACTGATTAAAGAATATATTTGCTCAGTTTCTTCTACTTACTTTAATTTTGAATATATTTTCTATCCATATACATTTTTTGCCTAGACATAAATTTCCAAATCAGTTGGGTAGTATCTGATATACAATGTTCATATAAGCTGCCAAACTGTTTACTAAGGTCACTTATCATTTTGCCATTTAACCAGCAATGAATAGTTTGTGTCCTGATCAGCACATTTTTTTTATCAGCTTTTAGATTTTAACTATACTAAGTATTAATTATATTATATATTATAATTAAGTATATTAATCTTATAGATGTTTTAATTTGTAGTTCTAGACTGGCAATGTTGTTTCATGTTTGTTTGTTTTTGTTTTGTTTTGTAAAAATATGCAATTTGTACATATCCTAGTCAAGATATCTGCTTATTTCTGTTTTAAGATTTGATCAGGTTTTGTTATATTCTTATGTTTGAATTATGATAGTTCTTTGGATATTTGGTTATACCTTTATTTGATAATAAAATAAATAGTTCTTCTTTGTGGGTTTTCTTTTTAAAATGCCCTTCAAAAAGTGTGGTTTTTTTCCTTTTTATTTCAATGAAATCTCAGTTTTGGCAAGCAGAAGAGTGATTTCCTATTCCAGATGAAGAAAATGTGATGATTTTGCTTGTGAGATATGTACACATTCATATGTAATCTAATTCATATGGATGTGTAAGTATGAATATTCAAGCCTAGCTAATAAATGCATTCCTGCTCATGCTCAGTTTAAAATCACAGCTCAAGAAAGCAAGGTTTGCCCATGCTCAGCTGATGCTTGTAGAGCACATATGTGATAAGTTAAAAGGTCATAGAAGAATGTCTCTGAGCTTGCCCAGTTTGCATCATAGAGATGGAATATAGGCCCACCTATGAGCATGTTCATTTTCTGATACACACTTCAGCTGAAGAGCATAGAAGGGAAAGTTTGACAGAAGAGGTTTCCTGACAGGTACTTGTGTGACTCAGTAGCAAACAAAACCTAATTATCTCATTTTGCTCGTTCTGTTGTGGTTTGATCTTACATGGGACAAGTTTACTCCTTTTATTTTTGCCTATTTCTTTCTTTTGGGGGAGAACATATATTTATCCCTGTTCCACTGTTGTGTATTTGGAAACAGATAACTTTAAGAGAATTTTTCACAGTCTCACAGAAGGGAAGTTTGCTCAGGTTGAATCATATCTTGCCTCTCACTACTTTCTGATTTATTTTATTTCTTATCAGAAATTCTTTACTTTTTCTAGTATCATTAGCTACTTTTCTATTGCAATGATAAAATACAATACAAGTTAGAAAATAAATTGAGTAACTGGGCTTCTACCTCCAAGTTAGTGTCCATCCTGGCAGAGAGGAGGTAGAGCAGCAGGAACAGTGGAGAGCTTACATATTGAAACTAAGAGCAAGAGACATGGAGCCCACTGGGATGGACAGGAAACTTTTCAAACCTCAACATCCACCCACTGTGCGTACATTATCCATTTAAAAGGCCACATGTCATTCTCAAACATATCTATGAAATGGAGACAAAATATTGAACCATATGAGCCCGTAGCACTCACTCTTACTGAAACCACCACAGAGAACACACAAGGCACTTGTTTTCATCATGCGTCCATATACACACATATTATTATTTGTTGGGAGCCAACTTTTAGCAGAAAGCAGCTATCAGTTTTGCAACCATCTTGAGCCATATACCCTGACATGAGACTTGAATCACAATAGCCTACAATAGCTGAGCACACTCTGATAACATCTTGCTTTAGATACCCAGGACTTTCCTTGGGTGTGTGAGATTAAAGGTGTGTGTCTTAAGAGTGTGACTTAGAGATCAGATTTAGAGACAAGACCTAAGGGCATGATTAAAGGTGTGACTTAGAGGCATGGCTTAGAAGTGAGACATATAAAGGCGAGAGGCAGACAGAAGAGAGATCAGATCAGAGAGTCAGAGAAGAGACAGAGAATCAGATAGAGATCAGAGAGAATCAGGCACTTTAGAGAGTACAACTTGGAGAACAATTTGGAGTAACAGAGATTCAGACACTAGGAGTAGGAGTAAACATTAGACACTCGGAAGAGAACAACAGGAGTACAACTAGGAACTAGGAACTAGGAACTCAAGACTTGGGACTTGGACTAGGAAGAGAGACTGAAGAATAAATGGGATTGAAACACACTCTGTCTGGTCTCCATTCTTCAAGTCCATCCTCACTCTCTCTCTTGCTGAACCTCGACCTGCGGAACAGAGCAGCAGCTTGGGCCGGGAAACAGTGGCCGCCAAGCGTGGAGTGGAGAGGGCTGCAACATTTTTGGCCACCCAAAGTGGACCAGCCTAGGCCTCAACATTTTTTGGCACCTGAACATGGGCTAGTGTGGGTCCCAACAATTATTCATTTGCTGCCATTACCCTTCCCATTGTCCTCTCCCCCTCCCTCCGTTTGGTTACCTTGCTTCTTTAAGTTAGCACAGCCTCTTCTTGTCCTTATTTTTACTTTCAATCCATCACTATTTTCATTTCATGCCTCTGTTAAATTTTTAATCTTTTATAATTTTCTTTCTGGTTTTGCTGCAGTTACACAAAGAGAGATACACACTTAAGTACATACAAATGTTACATTAAATATAGGTCCCAATATGAGAGAAAGCAAGCGCTATTCATGGTAGGACCTAGGAATCTCAGTTTTTCAAATAAATACATATAAGCCTCAGAGCATGATATAAGCCAGTCTGAGCTATATAGTAAGATCTCATCTCAAAATAAAAGAGAATTTACATAAAGATACTTCCAGTTTCACCTTTGATGCATAAATATCTTAGAAGCCACCATTTAGTTTGTACAAGAGACAACTGAGCCGACAGGAAACTATTGACTTTTCTTGGAGTTCTCAGAAAATGGAATTTAGAGGTGCAACTCCCAGCTTTACAGCTAAAGAATCAAATGAACTTAAAGAATGGCAGCTAGATCAACTTACAGAGAGCAGAAACCACTCCAGAGAAGAAGTGTAGAAACACTTAAATAATAATTATGATGAATTCGTGGAGGTGAGATTCAAATAGCATGAGAAGCAAAAACCCCTGGGTGGCAGTGTCTGGTAGGACACACTGGGTACTGTGGGTTTTAATGTCAGCAACACATTGACCCAAGGATTCACATGTGGTGTTAAATATGATGAAAACTCCTTCCTGGCATTGATAAATACAGTAGTTCATAGAAGATGTAACCTCAGAATGTCCTAGAATAAAAGGCTATGTATTTGTAGAAGGTGTGCAGCTTGGTCTTCATATAAACAGGAGGCTTTCTCTCACTCTGACTCAGTTGTCTGCCATTGAATTTCCATCCCCAGATGAACTTCCTGGTTTGGTTTTAGTGAGAGAAGAAACTGTGTTTAGTTCTGCTCTGACTTGGTCTTAGGGTGGGTGACATCCAAAGGGGGCTTCCACTTTTCTGAGAAAAGGAGAGGGTTGTGGGTGGAGAGATATGTGAGGCTGGGACTGGGGGGATAGGAGTGAGCTGTAAAGTGAATAAATAAATTAATTAATGAAAACTGAGAAGAGCTAGTCATGAAAGGGTAAGATTACATCAGAAGTTTCCTCAGCAAAGACGAGGAGGATGGTCACATCTGTCGCTCCAGTGTCCTCTAGCCCTCTTTTATCACCCAAGGGGGCATGGAGCACTGAAACAAGCAACAGTTCTGAAGTTCACTGAGAAGCAGGCCTGATAAAGTGCTGAGAGTTATGCAAAATGTTATAGAGCACCCTATGTTTCTGCACATCCTATCACTATGTCAATATGATATCAGCATAATAGCAAGTTGTACGTTTAGTGGCAGCAAGTTATAAATATTCTCTGAGGAGGCAGTCTCAAGGGAAAAACTCAAAGAGGGAAACATCAAGGATATTGGAGGCTTCTGTAGCAGCTGACCTCATAAACTACAAGAAACATCAAACAAAGCCAGAAGCTCTCCTCAAATTAACATTAAACTTCAAAATGAATGTCCTCCTTATCACTTCTTACCTACAAGTCAATTCCATCAACTTTTAAACTGAATATAATAAGGCATGCAGAAGATAATAAGAACACTCCATCTGAAAACATTAAAGCGTCATTCATCAGAATCAGCCCCAGATAAGACACAGGTGTTGGAGTTCTAAGGTAGGAAATTATAAATAACTATAATTAATATGTTAATGACTCTTATGAAAAAAAGACCACACGAGATAACAGATGTGTAAGTCAGTAAAGAGATGCAAACCCCAAGAACAAGAGAACAGGGAAATACAGAAGCAAAACTCCCAAGTCAGACAGAGATCATTCTTTTAATGCCTCATCAGCAGACTTGTTCAGCCAAGAATCAATCATTAAATTTAAATCTAGGTCAAGAGGATCCTGACAAACAGAAGTGGAAGAGAAAAAAGCTGGGGAAAAAAGCAGGAGGAAGGTCACCACTAATGATGGGATACTTCCTTGGGGTTCTGTATCACAGAGGGTCTGGAGGAATGCACATGGGGGAATTGTGCAGTGAGGAGTCTTAAAAATCAGTGAGTGATATCAACTTCAAGATCCATAAAGCTCAGATAAAATAATTTGAATATATTTTCTTTAAAACTTAGAAAACAAGCAAACAAAAATATTCAAAGTATTTGACCACTAAAATAACAAACAAACAAACAAAAAGAAAAACAAAGCAAAACAAAAACTTAACCAGTAAGAAACACAGGTAAGAATTACAGCAGACTTCCCAAAATAATCTAAGCCAATAAGACAATGAAAAGGGAAATATTTAAAATATTGATAGAAAGAGACCACAACATAATTTACCATATCTAGTTCCCCTACGTTTCAATTGTGATAGAAAAACAAAGATGTTCTCAACCAAATACTGATGTATTTTATTATCAAAAGATATGCACTAAAAGATTTGCTTCTGGATAAAGGAAATAATACAAGATAGTTATTTATATCCTCCCAAGACAGGTAATCAACAAAGAGCTAGTAAATTAGAAAGATATTTAAATATAATTATTTAATATAATAGTAATGAGTGTCTGGGATCACGTACAATGTTAGGGAACTTACTTGGCATATCGGTCGCTTTTCAATCCCTAGCACAACAGAAGTAATACTAATTATGTACTTGATGACTGAAGCATAAAAATTTCTGGAAATAATAATAGCCACAGCATAAGAGATGAAAAAAAAATATTTGGAAAGAAGAGTAATTTGTTGTGAGTTGTCTGTTCTGTAAGTGAAATGGTATTTTTCTATTTAAAGTGTACTCTAAATTCCAGGCAAAATACTAAACATTTTTGCTTCATTTTTCACCATTCTCCTGTGATGTTGAAGATTAAACTGAGAGCTGATTGGATGGATCAAGGACACTACAGAATGACCTACAGAGTCAAATAACCTGGGCCCATAGGGGCTCACAGAGAGACTGGACCACCAACCAAAGGGCATGTAATGGCTAGACCTAGATAGACACCATAAACATTTGTGGCAGATGTATATTTTGGTTTTCATGTGGTTCACATAACAATTGGAGGCAGGGCTATTTCTGATTCTGTTCCCTGCCACTAGCTCCCCTTCTCCTATCTGGATTGCCTGGTTGGGCCTCAAAGAGAGAAGATGTGCTTAATCTTATTGGGACTATAGGTTCCAGGGTGGGACACTACCCAAGACGATTTCCCCTTCTTTGAGAAGAAAGGGTTGGGGTAATTGGGGGAAGGATTTGTAAGGGCAGAACTGGGAAGAGAGGGGGGAGGAGGTCTGCCATAGGGAGCAAAGTAAATAGAAAAAATAAATTATTGCCAAAAAATTTGAGAGCCTGTATTTTTTATACAATGTACTACTGACCTAGATCCCCAGTCTTCATCATTTTTAAAGAAGTATAATAGAAACATTAAGAGAGAAAATTAAAAGAAGAAAGACAAAAGGAAAGAGAAGAAGATACTGTCATTAATTGAAAAAAGGAGAAAACAAGACAAATATTCACTTCCATGTAAACCATAATGATTTTAAATTTTGACTATTTAAATATGAAAATGTAAATATGGATATTTTCAAAGTGAATAAATGAAGAAGACTCAAGTACATAATGCCGATAGGCAGGACATTTTATGTGTTAATACTACATTAGTTAAAAATAAATAAGTGGAAAAAGTTAGACTGTATGAACAAAAAGAAAGTTGAAATAGCTATGCTAGTGTTAAATACAGGAACTTCTGCAAGGGAGGGTATTAAGAATAAAGAAAAACCCAAGTAGTGCTGCAGAGATCAATGGTCTGAGTAGACATAACAATATGGAAACTGGGCATGCCTAAGAACAGAACCAGTATGAGATGAAAGTAGCATAGATGCTACGAGAAATAGATCAGTTCATTATTAGTTTGCAATGCAGATTCCAACACCACATTTTTATAAGTGCTATCTCATCTAAAAAAGGAAAACTAATCAAAAAAGTTGAAGATGATTTGAAAAGCTGGACTAGTCTTGCAACTTGACCTAATTGACATTTATAGAATGTTCTTTCCAACAAGATCAAAAGGACATCATTTTCAAACTCATTTGGATCAGTTATCAATACAGTTACTATGCTGTGCTGTTTTCTACACAACAGCAAATCTAAAAGAAAACATACAAAATATAGACTATAGTGAAATAAAAATGCAAATCAGTTATTGAAAATTCAAGAATCATCCAGAATTTTAGAAATTAATCAACAGAGTTCTAACCATAGTTGTTAAAATAAATTATAAAGGAGTATGCAACTACTTAAATTATGAAAAAATTAAAATATGTCATCTATAGTCTAGGTACAATGAAATCATAGCTTAGAAAAAAGAAATATAATATGGAAAACACATATTAGAATAAAAAATATATAAAAATCTATACCCTAAACTGTCCCCTAAAAATTAAAAGCAAAACATTTAAAACCAAACCAAGCAGTAGTATAATGAAACAAAATGCTAAGTAGTAATTAATGAACCAAACAATAAATCAACACAGAAAAATAAGAATACAAATAATTAATTATATGGGATCAAGCCAATAGGAATCTTATTCTTGGAAGCTTAGCCCAAAGAAGGCATGGAGATAAGTCAACAGCACAGAGAAAGCCACATTGTGACTATTGTTCCTGTGTGCATTAAGAAGGGGTTTATGGAATGGTTTGGAATGAAAGAAAAAAAGAAAGGACGGATTTAGTAATTATAACCAAAACAAAGCAAGCTAGTAAATACTAAACAAACTCCACGCACTCATTTTATCATCTTAGATGTGGAACATCACTCATGAAATATGTGACTTTTAAAATCGAACACAGAGAGCTGAATATTTCCCTATTACCCAAATAAAATTATTAACAAATTTTCTAAAACAGGAATCACCAGGTTTAGATAATTTCACTAGAAAAGTGTAGCAAATGTGTAAGGAGAAAATTATGGCAATTTTATGAAATCTGTCACAAATAGTGAAGCAGAAAGAACACTTCTAACTCAATCTATGTTACCACATTCTGTAAGTAGGAATAAATAGTCTTCAGAAGCATATATGAAGGCACCATAAACCACATATTAGAATTCAAATTCAGAATTTTATATTAGAAATTATGCATCACCGTGATGTGGTATTTATTCTATCAATGTAGGTCTACCATAACATTAGAAGATTAATGCAGCCCATGGCACAGTAAAGGAGAAAATTGTTTGGTTTATTTCAATCAATGTGGAAAGAACATCTGACAAAGTTAGCTGTAACCCCCATCCCCACCTCCACCTCCCAAAGATGTGCATCTGTTGTATAAGTGTTCCTGTAAACCATGGCAATGATAGTAACCTAGCACTCTACCTAGAGATATGAATGGAGTCCCAAGACAGCACTAGACATCAAGTCCATGGCAACATCGCAGGCCCAGTCTACCCTCCTGGACTCACAGTTATGAACGTTTTTTAAAGCACCTTTAACTGTGCTCTCCTCTAGCCTTCATGAGCAGAGACTGGTTTATTGCTAAAAAAAATGTAGGGAAAATGCATAACATTTGTTTTTCTGAGTGTGGCTTGCTTTACTTCACTTTATATGATGACCAACACCCCCATCCATTTTTCTAGAAAGGATAATTTTATTCTTTATATCAGAAAAACCATCTAATATGTAAAGACTACTGTGTGTTTTCAATTCATCTATTGATGGAGGTCAAGATTGATTCCCACAACTTGGCCATGGTGAATAGTACCTTAGTGAACATGGAGGTATCTCTCTCTCTCTCTCTCTCTCTCTCTCTCTCTCTCTCTCTCTCTCTCTCTCTCTCTTTCTCTCTCTCTCTCTTGCTCTCGCTCTCTCTCTCCACTCTGTCTCTTCCCTCCCTCCCTCCCTCCCTCCCTCCCTCCCTCCCTCCCTCCCTCCCTCCCTCTCTCCCTCCCTCCCGCCCTCCCTCCCTCCCTCCCTCCCTCCCTCCCGTCCTCTCGCTCCTTTCAATGTACTGACTTTGTTCCAGTTTTTTATTTTTAGTACATAACTACAAGTTCTCTTTTAAGTCTTTTGAGGAGCCTTGGTATCTATATTAATTTCACTCATTTATGTTTGTAGCCGCACTGTATAAAGAATCCAGGCACCCACTTTGTATTATTGCCAGCACTTGTTGATGTTTATCTTATTCAGAATAGTCATTCTGACTGAGGTAATAGTTCCATTTAAGTGTGATTTTAATTTGTTATTTCCATGAATGTTGAGGGTGTTGAACACTGTGTTTATTCATTCACTGGCCATTTTCTTGTCATCTTCTCAAAACTATTTGTCCATTTATTGATTGAACCATTTTGTTTTTGCATATAATTTGTACATTATAGGTTTTAATTCTTTTTCTGATGTATACATGGCAAATATTTGGTTCCATTGCTTCCTTTTCTGTGCTAAAGCTTTTTAATTTCAAGCTATCTCACTTACTAATTTCACTTGTTATTTGCCAAGCTGTTATGAGATCTTGTCAGGAAATTCCAGTCTATATCTGTATCTTGAAGTGCTTTTGTTTAAAAATTTCAAATTTTCCATTAAGACCATTGATCTATGAAAAATATTTTTTCATAGGGTAAATGATATGAATCTAGTTTCATTCTTATACTTATCTAACACTTTATATATTCAGGTTTTCCAACGTCATTTATTGAAATGGATGTCTTTTCTCTAGGGAATGTTTTTTGACCTCCCGTCAAAATCTAGCTGTAGTCAGAGCAGTCCACATCCAGGTCTCCTATTCTACATCAGCCTATTTGATTTTGAGACAGATGTGTGATGGTTTTAACATAAGTCTGGAATTGTATCAATGTTCTCTGAAATGAAGGAACCTACAGGATAAAGATATAATAAAATATTTTAATCTAGTTAGCTCACTTCACAATAGTAACAACGGCTGAATTCTACCAGGCAAGAACCTGATAACTGTTTACTTATTTTGCCCAGCTGAGTGTTTTAGCAAGCCTAAACTCATACTAAAACAAATCAGCTCCATGTGAAGAGTGTTCCTGACTAGTCATTAGTCAACAATGGAGGCTTGGGGACACTGGTTCTAAGTGAAGGGGTCCTCAACAGCAGCAACTGTATAAGGTTAGCCAGAGGAGAGAAGGAAAGGCCAGCCAGCAAAAGACTGATAACGTTCCCTCTGCCATTGTCCCCTTTACTCTGAACTACTACCGGAGATGCTGCCCATATCTGGGGTAGCTCTTTACCTAATTTCACATTAATTATGGCAATTTAGAAAGTTCCTCAATTAGAACTTCCTAATCAGGGACATCTAATTGCTGGCAAGTTGACATTAAAATCAGCCACCACAGTAATATCAGCAGTTGCCATTCCTATCATGCACTGACTTTTGCTTAATATGGTTTGAGCTGTTCGGAGTCTTTTGTGCCTTCATGAGTGCTTTAAAACTGTTTTGTTCTATTTTGATGATGAACGTCCTGAAGATTTTTGATAAGAGCTTCCTTGTAAGCTTTCTTCCTTGTAGAAATGACTGTAGGTCATTTCTGGTAACATAGCCATTTTCAAATAGCTTATTTAGCTAGTTGACAAGTTTGGAAGCTCTATCTCTTGTGCAGTATTGTTTTCACTTTCTTTAGTCAAAGTTCTTATTGTAGATAGCTTTCTCCCTTTTTCTTAGCTATATTTCTGGATACTTTTGCAAGTATGATCAATAGGCTTATCTATCTGATGTTAATTATTGTTAATAATGTTCATTATATGCATGTTAATTATTATGCATAAAGAACTACTGATTTGCTTGTGGATTATCTATTCTGTTACTTTGATAAGGCACTTATGAGATATAAGATTCTATCAATGGAATTTTTAGTGTATTTTAATTACCTGAGTATATCACCTGTGAACAGGACCAATACAACGTCTTTTCTATTTGTATCCATTTTATTTTTTCTTGTCTTATTAATCTAGCAAAGACTTCAAACATTACATTAAATAAGAGTGGATGACCTTGTCTCAGTTCTGTTTTCAGATGAAATGCTTTCTGTTATTTTCTACCTTTAGTTTTATGTTGGTTTTATTTTTGAGTCTATTTATGTGTCACATTACACTTAAAGATTTTCCTATATTGAATTATTTTAACATCTCTAGAATGAAACCCACTTGGTTCTATGGTATGATATTTTTAATGTGTTCCTGAATGTAGTTTTCAGGTATTTTTATACAGAATTTTATGTGCATGTTGATAAGGTAAATTGCTCTTGATTTTATTATTTTATTGCATACTTGTTTGATTTTGTTATGGGGGTAGTTATAAAATAAAACTCTCTAGGGCTGTGAGTCCCGAGTCTGCTCTGCCACAGAGTACAGCTGCTTGGGGAGGCAGGGTGTGGGGATTTTGACTGTGCTAACCCCATGCTGTGCTGAGCTGTAGGGAAGCTGGGGATACCATTCCTGGCTTGGGGAAGCACAGTTTGAGATTGGGGAAGCCAGAACTGGATCAGGGGTCACCATGCCTGTGGTGAGCCCAAGGCCTTTGAGTTCTCAGGCTCATGGACATCCAGGAGTGGATGGGAGCCATTGAGATTGGAATTTGGGCCTGCAGCCTGGATCTAGCCCAGGGCCAGGGGGAGGGAAAAGGATAGCTCCAGTTAGTCCCAGTAGGAGAGTCTTTGTTTTGATGGTGGGCTTGGTGGTGGTTGTGGCTGGGAGTGCAGAGAGGCCTTCTACTGGAGATTAGACAGTGCCTTTGTTGGACAAGCCCTTCTCCATGGCTCCCCATGGTGGATCCCGATGAAAAGAGACAGTCCATAGTTCTGAATCGATTTCTGCCATGTTGGAAAGTGGATGCATTAAAACCATACCCCACTTCTCAGGGTGGGCCTGAGATTACATACCTTTTGCAGGGAGGAATGTCTGGGAAGGAAAGCTTACTTGCTAAGTCCTCTTGGCCTCTAGGTACCTCATTAGCATAGAGACCTCTGTCTTGAGCCTGCTTGACCTGTGGTCATGTCCCTTTTATGTAAGAAGCATGGCCCCTGTTTTCCAAGTCAGGAGTCTGGCAGGGAACTGGGAGTTACCTAAGCCTCAGGTGTGTGCCTGCCAAGTCTTCAGGTCTTGACCTGTTCTATCTTACCCAACTTCTTGACATTGTTTTATGTCCAACGAGACTCGTACTAATTTTTTTCTTTATTAGTGTATTAGTGTTTTTTAAAAAACAGAATTCAGCAGTGAGTCTGGTTCTGGCATTTCTTTTGTCTTATGCTCATTAGAGATCTGTTTGCATTGTTTGTATTATCCTCATTTCATTTCATTCATTTCGTGTTATGAAATGTATCCATATCTTCTCGATCTAATTGATTAAAACATAGATGTTAATCTATTCCTTAATGACCCTCTGAATTTGATTGATATCTTCGGTTGAGTTCCCTTTGTATCTCAAGTTTTATTAATTCGTTCCCCTCTCACCCTAGCTTCCTCAAGAGTTAGGTTTTTTCCTAGTATCATTCTTTGATTTCCATAATTATTTATGTTGTTCATTTTGTTTCTGTTTCATTAAATTATGTCCAAATTTTCATTATTTCTTTCTACCTACTTATTTTCGGGTGGATTTTTCTCATGTTTATAATATCTCAAAGTACATCGTTGCTTGATTTGTACTTCTCTGATATTTAATGTAGACACTGGAATTTATGCACTACTCTCTTAGATTTTTCTAGATTTGTTTCTGCTATCTCCCAGGGGTCTGGTAAATTGGGTAATCCTTACAACTTATATATTTATCTTGAAGTCTACTTTCTCAGATATAAATATGACTATTCCTTTCTATTGGCTTTTTCCTCCTATTTTATAAAACTTCTCTCATGTGTAGCTTACCCTCATTCTGATTTTAGTGTGTTTTTATATTTTCCACTGATGTATAGCTCTTGCAACAAGATATAGTTGGATCATCAGTTTCATCTAAGCTTCCAGCTTCCTTCTTCTAATTCGAGTGGTAAACCCATTAACATGTTGGGTTATTATTGATGTTTGGCTGCTGATGCTTATAATTCTGTTGCTTGCTTTCTGGTTTGGTTCAATTTCTGTCTATTCTCTTGTTGACTTATTGGGTTAGAGATGTTTGATCCCTTCCTTGTTGTTTATTCATTTATGCCTCTCGAGATTTCCTTTCTACTGTGTACTGTGCTGTCATGTTCTGACTTTCTTCTTTTTCTTTGGATATAATTCTTTTAGATATCATTTGTAAATTCAATTAACTGCAGTATCAGCCAATAGTGATTAAACTCAAACTTTTTCCACTCTCCAATGGATAAGTTGTAATAAATCATAAAATACAATGTTTATTCCCATTGGCATCGAGCATCTCATTAGTATAAATTCAGGTAACATTTAAAGGGACATATTAGGACTAACAGTGTTCCTCTTGTCTGTCAAAAAACTTGCAAAATTTCAGCATCTTTGTGAAATGAGTGGAATTGGAGCTTCAAATAGCAAGTATTACAAAGCATCACTATTATGTTTACATTTGAAACTCTTTCTCCAAAACATACTGTTGTCTGAATAATAAAAATCTTATTTCTCCTCCCACTTCCGGTGGCTCTTTTCTTTATGGTAGAGAAAGGCATAATAATTACCTTAACTTCTCTTCCTGAAAAAGTACCCGTATATTTGCAGTTGAATCTACCTTATTTCATGTGGTTATCACTTCATAGGAATCCTCAAAGAATCTGGTGCCAGTCAACTGGCATAAAATATGAGTAAATTTTGATAGTGCTTAGAATAGCTCATGAAACCCAAATTCTTACAAACTTCTCCTCTCTACTTATCTCCTATGAAAAACACACACAGACACACAGACACACACAGACACACACACACACACAGAAACACAGAGACACATATCACAGACACATACACACAGACACGCACACACAGACACACAAAGACAGACACACACAGATACATGGACACATACACACAGACACACACACAGACACACAAACACAGACACCCACATAGACACACATGAGAGAGAAAGAGAGAGAGAGAGTCCAAAATTTAAAAATGTACCGAAGGCACTCTAAATGTTCACTATTACAGCACACAATTTTATACACAAAGATACTTGAAGGTTTTCTGATTTCAATTAAGATTATTATCTCCCTCTGAGTGATGGTTTCTCTTTTTTTACTCTCAGAAATCCCTTTGGCTAATCTATTTTTAAAAAGCATTGCTGAGGATAACCAGGCTTATTTATATTGAGGCTACTTTCCCTCTAGGTCTCTTTGTCTTAAATTCTGAAGCCCTCTTTTCTATCCTGCAAAAGGATAGCAGCTTGAAAGCAAGGGCAGGAGTCATTGTTACTTTTCTTATGAAGGATAGGCTCTGTGCCTTTTATAGCAGAAGGTATTTAAGATTCTAGAAATAAAGTAGAAGTCAGCGAGTTTGTCTGGAGTTGAGAAAAGTAGTTTACTATCTAGTTCAGAAGATCAAGGTCAAGTTACTATTGTATTTAGTAGGACTTAAGTTTCATTGGTTGAATGATCAAACCTCAAAGCCTCAGTTTCTTTATCTATCACATGGATGTAAACTGGAGCTTTAGGGTTTAATCCAATGGATCCAGTGATTGAATAGACCATCAAAAGTATTTTGCCCTCCAACTTGAAAGCCTATTAGTATAATACAATTTATACCCAAAGAAAGTGAAATAACCCTTTTTCTTCAAATAATCATGAATTATTCACTCAGTCTAGTAAGATATTTAAGAAAGATTCTTATGGGGTTTTCATTTTATTTTTTTAGGGCATAATTAAGAGAAAATATGATGATAAAACTTGATCTGATTAATTTAGACATTTTGAATATACCCGTAAATATGTTATCTGAAACAAGACACAAACAATTTTTATATTCTTAAAGAGTTTCTTTATGTTCCTCCCTAAAATTGTCATCCCAAACTGCAGAGGCTACTGCTATCTGATGTTCTGTCTTTGATGTTCTATCTTTAGTGTTTGTCTTGGTACAGTATTAGTTTTGAGATTTATCCATATTGTTCTTGTTGTAGCAGTCTACTCTGTTAGATGTTATTACAATGTGTTTAACAATATACCTTCCTGATGGTTCTTTTCAGTCCAAAATATTATAAGTAATGACCTAGTAAGCTTCTTACATGGGTGTTGCATAAATTCATGTTTTCATCTCTTTTGGATAAATAGCTAGGCTTGGAGTTATTGGTTTTATAGGCTAAATGGATGCTTAACATTATCTTTAATTGTCAAAATGTTTTCCAAAGTAGTTTTTACACATAGTGTCTAGATGTTTTGAGTAATTTATTTTCTCTATACCATTTAGCACTATTGATCTTTTTTCATTTAAGCCTTTCCAAAAGATAAGAAATGTCATGACTTTTTATTGTGGCTTAAGTCAGCATTTGCCTGATAAGGCATTCCCTTGTCCACTCATGATTATTATTTATCTGTTTAAGTATTTCACCCATTCAAAACTGAATATCATCCTTTTGGTATTACATTTTAGGAACTATGTGCATATTCTGGATATAATTTCGTGTCTCATAGAACGTATGGCAAACTTCTTCTTCTCTGAGTATGATTTTTCTTTGTTCTCTCTCTCTCTCTCTTCATTCCTCTCTCCCTCCCTTCCTTCCTTCCTTCTTTCTTTCCTTCCTTCCTTCCTTCCTTCCTTCCTTCTTTCCTTCCTTCCCTTCTTCCTTCCTTCTTTCCTTCCATTTTTCATTCTTCTCAGTTCTTGGTATTGAACTCTAAAACTTTTCACACTTTCCTGGCAAGTGAAATACAGGCCAATTTTGGTTTTTTATTTTGAGGCAGTATCTCACCTATTCCTTAAGCAAGCCTTAAGCTTGTGATCCTCCTGCCTTAGGCTCCCAAGCAGTTGGAATTTCAGGCTTACATCAGGGACTTGACATCTTATGTTTTTAATGGTACCAAATATTATCTTTTAAAGACCGCATGTTTGTTTCTTTGATTAAGTTATATCACCTATATTTTTATTTTATGATTAGTTTTTGCTGAGCAAAACTAATTTTGTTTTTCCAAAAGCACTGATTTGTGCTTTTGGAAGTTTTTGCTTAGCAAAACTGATGTAAATGCTTCCCTATTTCTTTTACAGAGCTTTACTGACCTTCTTTGAACTTTGTGGCATATTAAATTAATATATTTCTTCAGTGGTGTATGGATCCCGACTTATGTTATCTGTTGACTTATTATTCACTGAACAACATTTCTTTATTTTATTGGCTAACACATGAATCTCTTGTAAATACTGGGAGATTTCATTGTTGGTATCTGTGCATTTTTTCTAAGATATGGAGGCAACTATAGACTTACTTAAGACTCAGTGATGGAGTCTATCATTATCTTTTTGCATATAAAGCTTCTATTGCCCACAACAACACGTTTCTTCTGTGTTTGCAGTTTCCACAACATAGCTTAATAGCCTTAGGAACATCTGTTCTTTATCCCATTTTGAGTGACTAAATGCACCTTATGAGCTGTGTTCCAGCATAGGAGATTCCTCTATCAACTTACTTGTCTCATGTTAATATTCTCTTTGCTTAACTATATCCACAACCAGAAACTGATTTGCTTGAAAATAAAAATGTTTCTCTTTTAGTCTCTAAATCTTTATAATCATGTATCAGAGAAAAAATATTGCCATGCCAATCCTGATGTTAATCAAATTTGAAGGTCCAGTACAAAAGTAGTGAAATATAGTAAAATATATCAGAAGCATTGCAATATCATTTTTATTTCTATCCTTATTTCTGCTGTGACTAAAAATGTGAATTATTTAACTTCTAAATATTAGTTTATTAATCAGCAATAGCAGTATAATATATTTAACAGTTCTTTCAAGATACTTAATTTAATAGCTGCTAAGTATGGACGTTGTTCTTTATTTGCTAAAGGAACAAATAAAAGATTAAGATGAAAGTCTGATGTTACAAACACCCCTCAATCTATCCAGCATCTTCTTACTTAAAGTTATGATAAAAAGTCCCAAGCTACACTTTCTGAACATGAATACACAGAATAACAGTTGAAATGTGTAATTACAGAGTATTGTGTATAAATAAAATATAGTATATCAATTTGCATGTTTGTCTGCCAATGACAACAGTATCAAAACCAAGCAGTAAACAACTATCAAGATAAGAATATTATATCACCATGAAATTTAACTAAAAAATAATGTACTTTCTATTCCAAATCTATATTTGACATAGATTTTCTGGAAGCACCATTCATAGAGTAAAACACTACAGGAGATTCTCTGGGCTACGTTCACAGTCCTCATTTCTATGTTTTCTCCTGCAGTTTGCTTCCATCCTTTCTACTAGGAGGCACTTGAGAAGCTACAGAAGTACAGTAATTTCCATTTGAAATGCTTTTAAGTAGTGTTCTTAGCATTCTAATGAATTTATTTCCCAGCATCACCCCCTCCCAATGCAGCATGAAGTATCCAAATGATCTTCTTGCTTACTGGTCTTCATATGTTTTTAATACTTCCCTCAGTTGACCTCAGAATTAGTAAACCTGCAGTGGATTTTTAAAATAAAAAAGCCATTTAATAAATGAGACATTAGCATGAAAAAACTCCAAACTGAGGTGAACATTTCAGATTAACATATTCCTTAATGCACATTATAATTGATAGATGAAAAAACTCCAAGCTGAGGTGAACATTTCAGATTAACATACTCCTTAATGCACATTATAATGGATTTAAATAACTTAATAAATATATATCTTATTACACAAATGCATATATATACAAAAATAATAAATATTTTTATCCCAGATGCTCTTTTATTGTATTTATTTGTGTATACATGCATCTGTGCATGCGTGTAGAGATCTGAAGATAATTTGGGTGAGGAAGTTATCTCCTTCTACTCTGTAGGTTTCAGAATTGATCTCAGGTAATTAGTCTTGATGACCAGTATATTTAACTATTGAGCCATGTGCCAGCCTCATATTCACTTTCTTGAGTTGAGACAATATGTATTAAGTCCAATGCATATAGAAATTATCTTTGAATACTTATTTTTCAAATAAAATTTTAAATATTAAATTTTAGTCACTTATTCAAACTTCTTGTTAAATTACACAGAGTGCTAAGAAGAATAAGGGAAGTTTTGCTAATTCCTTGAAAATGGGTATTGATTCTCTAGTGAGTTTATATAATCTACATAATATTTAATGAACCTGGCTTAAGAGTGGTAAAATCTGCTTAACCTCTATAAAATTTAGTAAGGCATATATTAAAGAGGCCCTGATGTATTAAAGCAAACCTTAAAAGAATATCATATTTCTCCCCAATCTCATTAAACAGACTTAGGCACCTTTTTATTTCCTTTAATTCTTTTTTAATTCCAATGATGGTAACTTATGTATTTATGGGCAGAGAATGACTTTCATTTTCTTAACCCCATCTCTCTCTGGACCAGTGTTCCTCAGGGCTTCTCTAAGACCTGGGAAGACTCGGAGTTGGTTCTTTATCAGGCCTGAATATTCCTTATTTGACTAACTACCTGCTTTTTGTTTCCAAATTCTTGATGAAAATGGGTAATTCCTCCCATTCCAAAGTATGAATCTCTTATTCCCATACATCAAGATAAAGGTCATAGACTGCATTAAAAATGATTTCTTACTTGTGTTACTAATAACATCTTACATTATTAACCCTGAGACTATTTTAAAAATCTAATTTACTTTTCACTGTGTGCTACCAGGCCAGATACTCATCTGCTGTAACTCAACGGAATCATTCATCTCTATGCCTTTCAAAGAGGAGACACTGGCCCAAGATGGCAGTTTATTTTTAGTATTTCATTCTACCCAAAAAATAAAATCAGTCTGGCCAATTTTAATCAACCTATGAATATTTATTAAGGTCCTACTATGCACTCAAAAGTTTTTCTTGTGCCAAATGACATGTTTTCAAAATACTGCAATCTGATAAAGAAAATTGATTTAACCTAACAAATACTTCTTGAGTGTCTGCCTATTGAGCATGATATAATGCCAGGTAAGTGATGTGAAGATAATGGCCCGTACATGGCTGCTATCTGTAACACTGTTACTTATTTATGGTGCCAGGGAGGAGAAAGGAGATGTGGTAGAAAAGTGGTGAGAATCTTTACAAATATGTAGTAAGCATGGGATGTAATAATGAGGGGCACAGGAATAATTAGAAAAATCAGATTCATGGGGCTTTAGCTTCCATAAGGGGGCCACTCAAGTCTTCATTTAGGGGAGGGAAGTAATGATAAGGCAGAAGAATGAAAAAAGAAAGAGAAAAGAGTTGATATGGGTGAGAGTCAATGGTTCTAAGGACACTGTGAATAGCAGACAAGCACATCAGTAGGGAGCAGTAGATTTAGAAGAGAATTTTGAGATACCAACAAAATCATCTGGGTGTAAACAGTATGCTGAGGATGATAAAAGACATGGATCTGGATGTGACTGGCTGAGAGTGGGGTTTTAAGGTTTTCTTCCTCACTGAATGAGTGGACCCTACTAGAGAGGAAGAAAACAATGATAAAATGCAGTGAGGGGATGAGCACTTATGAACTTGAGAATCAGAGGTGTGCACTTACATGAGATGCCTTAGCTTGTATATATTCTTAAATAACACACAGATACACAGACACATACACATACACACACACACACACACACACACACACACACACACACATTCATCTAGGATAAAGCTAGAACATTAGAGAAATATGTAGCCTGAAAAGGAACAGACTTTCTCTTCACTACCTTGTAGCGCTCCTCAGTGTCAACAACATGGACTGTCCAAATGTAAAAAAGGGTTTAGAATATTTTAAAGTCGCTTTTGCAATCAATAAAACTACCAAATATATATATTTTAAACAGTACAGTGGTTCACTGTTCCCTTCACCTCACTTCCCCAAGTGATAAGGTATTGGATATGATCAAAACGAGGAACTAGACATCAGTATAGGGAGCTAGTAGTTGAACTGTAGAGTTTATTCATCTTCCACCATTTTAGGCATACAGACATCATTTTATACTGAATTGTTAGTGGATATATTCCTTCACGTACAAAGGAACATGTCCAAGAAATAAAAGTCAAAAGCACTAATTCAGTCTCAATTGATTTGTATCCTTTTTATATTATTGTAAAATCAATAGCTATAGGTCAAACTATTCTAAATAAAATACAACCTAGACTATGAAATTTTATCTTATATGTAAGTTTTTAAATACTAAGACCACAAAATATTTAAAAGTAAATTAGGGGAAAAAAACGACTATAAGGTGTTGAGGCAGATTATTCTAGGTACAACATCATTTATTATTTTGTCTTAGTAGAAGCAGATGATAAGAAGAATGGGGTACATCTGACAAAGATGTCATGAATTACAGCAAGGGGAAATGGAATCAAGAAGCTCTACCAAAAAGACAGTGTGAAGTGACAAAGGCCAGGTTTAGGACTAAACAGGTGACAAAGAAATGGAATACATCAGAATTGATGATTGCTAAAAGAGGGTCACACTGGGTCATCAGAGTACTCTTGTTAGGAGTGAGTAGGAACTGGAGATCAGAAAGGCAAAGGGAAGGTCAAGGAGGGCAGATGGAGAAAGATGGTGTGTGCTTCAGTCCTGATAAGGGGAGAGAAGGAATGAATGGCCAATGACTACATATGATAGCTATTCCTGGCCTCCAATTGGATGAAATTTAGAAAAGACTAGGTGACAGATCTCTGGATGTGTCGGTGATGACATTTGTAAGGAGGATTCTTAGATATAGGAAAGCAAATTCTTTGGGTTGGCAGTGCCATCCCATGGGCTGGGATCCCATACTAAATAAAAACAGTGCAGAGCCAATGGAGTGCAGGCATCCACCTCTTTGTGTCCTCTGCCTGTGAGAAAACATGACCAGCTGCCTTACAATCCCACCGCCAAGGATTCTTTTTCAGTAATGAACAAAATGATTAATATACTTCATGAACAGAGCACAGGGGACTATATTCAGCTCCTACTATGGACTTCAACTCAATGTGCAAGTGGAGCATCATCCAGTTCCCACAAAGCTGTGAGGGTTAAATATTATGTCCATGGTACTGAGTACAGTACCTCATTCATAGAGAACAGCCAAAATCTATTAACTTCTATTTCCTTCCTTTTCAGAGGGGAAAACTGAACTATCTATCCTATGAATTTAGCAATGATCAAAGAAATACTTCGAAGCATGAATCAAACAATTCTTTTATTCCCCCTTTAGTTGTGTTTAACAGTTAAAGGTAAACCAATGAAAGAAGAAATCTATCTGTATTGTATTTCTGGAATTGAGGTAGATGGAGCTAGAAGGATTCACCCAAGGATGGATAAAGATTGGTGCTATTGGACACAGAAAACTTCTGGAAGATTAATTTTGTGAGTAGATGATACATTTGGTTTAAGGGTGCAGCACAATGGAGTATGATAGCCCTGTTAAACATGACCAATAGGCAGATCGAGATAGCAAACAGTAGTTCTATGATTGATCATTAACATAAAGCAATATTTGAAGTGATGGGAATGGATGAGCTTTCCCATGGTTAGTGTGAAAGCAAGAAAAGACAGAGGGAAAGTGGAGGTTTCTGTAAGATCTGCTGATGTGGGGCTGAGGATGTGGGAAGAGAAATCAGTGACCAAAAAAGTAAAGAAGAGGCAGGTATAAAGTCAGAGAAAGCCTGTCACACACAGGTAGAAGGTCAGAGCCACATTCAAGAAAATGCATCAGTCATGTCTTAAGAACCCAACTGTTAGGCTAAATAGTGTCATGCTATATGTATGTGACTTTAGGGCACAGCAGGGGTCACCATGAAAGTGTCCCTTATTGGTGTATATTTGGTATTTCTATTTTGCCTGACACTTTACACATTTTAGAATAAGAATAACATGTTACTTTGTGGGAGGAGAGTATGTATTGAAGTTTGCACCTATGCTCTACAGGCTGAGTAGTATTATAACTGATCAAAACTGAATAGTATGATCAGAGCTAAAATGTTTGAGATCCAAAACCAAATTATACCAACCTTTCTCTAGCTTCTTCCATTAATACCTATTCACTGTCTGAGAACAAGAATTATAACCTCACAGAAAATATTTGGAAAACATACAACATTAAAAATTCTCCTTCATTGGGGGCTGAGGATGCATTCAGTGGACAGACTATTTTGAATAGCATTTGCAAGGGTATGCTTCAATTTAACAGCCTGAAATTGCAGCATTTTAGGAAGTGGACCTGACAAGATCATGCATGAAACCTTATCCTCAGCTGCATAGTATATTTGAAGTCAACCTGGGATACATGAGATAGTGTCTCACTAAAATTTCCACAAGAACATTGCTTTTACATCTTTTTATATTTTACAATCAATGGATGGATACATAACGTAGTTAAGATGAATTGTGTTTGTTTGCTATGTAACAGGAATATAATATTTTGCTCAACACCATTTGCAGTTCTTACTTAATTTCCCAAGAGCCTTATGATGTAGTTATTTCTTATCTGTTAATTTTCAAATAAAGAAAAAGGGGCTTGCTAGGATTAAGTGACTTCCCTGAAGACATATGACCAATAAGAGGCAACACTAGATGTTGGGTTATTCCTCTATGCCAAATAATCTCTCATCGGGAAATATGGGAGGCTTTTCAAGTCAAGTTCTTGACTTCATTTAGCCAGCAGAAATTCTTTCCATGGTCTTAGACTTCGTGCTCCTTTGAGATAAGAGGCAAGACTGTGTCTAAGCACTGCAGCAAAAGTTCCCTGGAAGGCTGGTGGGGATATCATGAGAGAGTAACAGAAAATCCCAAATGGAACAAGGTTTTGTAATAATATAGGCAGAGGGACAGCCCACTGGAAATTAAGCAGTGGGGACATACCATGACAAGAGCTCTAGTGTTTTGGCTGATATGAGTTAGTGATGTGTGAGGACCAAGGGGTTGGCAGCAAGTTCCTCTTCACCAGCCACTCTGGCAAATTTCTCTAATCACTTAGAAACCCCCTGCCTATCCATCTGTCCACACACACATACACACATGTTAACAAAGATTGAATTAGAAAATTAAGGTCTCAGCTGGATGGCAGTTTGAGAGTCACTAAAAAAAGCTTAAGGACAACAATCTGGCTGGGACGAGGAACACAGACTGTCCTCACAGTCTTGTTTGCATGTTAAGCAGTAGGTTGTTATTCAAAGTGGTTGTACATATGGATGACTTGGGGAACTGAAAGATATTACATTTGGATAAGAACTGAATCTGAAGCACCTTCAGGCCAGCAGCCTCTGACATGATCACTGGGGTCTTCCTAACCCCTGTTTATGACTAATTATTGGCTTTTCCTTTAGGTATTTTTTTTTTGTTTGCAGTGACACTTAAAAACAGAAGAACATATAAAGAAGGTGAGTAAAATCAGCTGTATCTAATGAAGATGATTAAATGAACAAATGACTGTTTTGTGGTAATTTGCTTTAAATAATAAAATTGTGACCTTACATAGAAATTCCCCACACAGGAGAAATTATTTTATCTCTTTGTATGAGTAGAGAAGAATCTGAAACACAGAGGGTGTAACATCAGAAGAGAAACTCAAAATGAATGTGTGGAGGGCAGGAAAAGAGAAATGTGTCAGTTTGATTTTCCCTCTTAAGAAATCACGAAGTTCACAGTGGCCTGAAGTGTCAACTAGGAAGTGTTCCTTGGGATTGTGTCACTGAAAAGAAAATGTTCTTGAGTTCTGAAATACAGCCTGGGCAAGAAAGAACAAGAGTTTTCTCTCTTTCTGTAATTCAATGGAATTGAAATTTTTCAGCCAAGGTAAGCTATCAAAGTGTTCTGTCTGGGATGCTTTAATTCTTGACAACTACTGAATGTTCTCTGTGGCTCTAACCCCATACATCCCTCCTCCTGGTCTTGATTCTGTCATTTATGCAAGACAGCTTGACCCTCTGAATCCTTCCTCTCATAGTTGTGCTTTTTGTACATGAGGCTTTGCTCAAACTCTGAGAGATGGCAGAGAGGAGTCAGGGTTCTAACAGCGCAGCCATGCGAATAGTATTTGTAAATGGACATATAAGGAAGATATTTTGGATATTCAGTGGTTTAATTATATTAATTTTGTCGTAATTTGGCTTATTCAATTTGACGTTTGTTTCTTTTGAAAGATGAAGACAATCTTGCTTTGTTCCCCCACACACACCTTGGAACTTGTACCCAAATAAAATGTTGAACCCTCTTGGTGATCAATACTCTTAGATTCAGAAACTTCAAGGGAAGTTTGGTGACAAATGCAAATCATTCAATAATTTGAATATTTTTGGCATTTAGAAGTGCAATGTTTTGGAAAGTTCTGCTCCCATTCTTTTCTCTGAGAAGGGTCCACTGCCCAGGAAAGTCAATGTCTAGCCTATTGGATCCTTCTTCTTCCTCCCTCCTCCTCCTCCTCCTCTTCCTCCTCCTCTTCCTCCTCCTTTTCCTCTTCCTCCTTTTCCTCTTCCTCCTTTTCCTCCTTGCCCTCCTCCTCCTTGTCCTCCTCCTCCTTGTCCTCTTCCTCCTCCTTCGACACACCATGATAATTATGTACAAGAAGTGAGTACCATGGTGAATGTTCTCCTTCACATAAGAACCCACAAGAAAGTGGATGAGTTATTCTTTACTATATTCATACATCTTGGACAAAGTCTTTGTCTTCTGGAGAGAAAGCACTACAAAGATGGCATTTGGACTAAAAATTTGATTTGAAAATACTGCAAAATGGCATTAGTGCAGTTGTATATCTGAGAAAGAAAAATTGCAATCTGAATGATCTTGTGAATGATCTTAAGGGTTTCATAGCCAGACTTTTGGCTATGAACCTGTAGCTGCAAGGTGTGCTTATATGAAGGTTCTAATTTCATACACTGGTTTGAGAAATGCTAATATTTTGTTTTGTAACATTCAGTTGGATATGTCCTCTGAAAGCTCTCAAAGAGGCACCAGGGTCCAGTAAACATTGCATGATCCCTTGTTTCCCAGTTGCCTTTCAGTTAGATAGGACCATGTGACAAGTTCTGGCCAACGGTAAATGAGAAGAGCCATTCCTGATACCTAGAGCAAAGACATTAAACAACCATTAGACTTTAGCATTCTCTTCTTTTGACAAAGGAATCAAGTGCTATTTGTACCTGCTATGAGATGACCAGTTATCCTAGTTTGTCTTCAACTGAGAGGTTGGTTGGGCTAAGAAGCACTCAGTATCAAAAGTGGGACAGGTTGGCTACCCTAAACATAACGGCATTTCAAGATGTTTTGTGGGAAAGATCCCCTTAGAGCCATCTACATAGCATATAGTATAGAAAGTAGAGGAAGTTACTCTTTGTTATAATGAGCCAGTGATATTGTAATTTTGTGCTACCTAACATGGTATATGCTACTTATGCTGAATATGCAGCTATATGTCTACTACGAAAGCTCTTTGCAATGGTCATTTTCTGAGAAAATTCACTTTATACATCGCCAGCATAAATCTGTTTTCACCATAAACATAGATACACCCAGGAAATACTGAATGTCTTCATATCTGTTCATGTTAGATAGTCTTTTGATTGTATTTCTGCCAGATTACACAAGTCTGTC
Organism: Arvicanthis niloticus; assembly: GCF_011762505.2. Lineage (NCBI taxonomy): Eukaryota > Metazoa > Chordata > Mammalia > Rodentia > Muridae > Arvicanthis > Arvicanthis niloticus. The sequence goes on along the minus strand of NC_047658.1, from coordinate 49,277,369 downwards.
TGCCTCTATTCCACCCCATCACTCACCTCTGCAAAGAATATCACATCGATCCCCATCTTGCCTTTTGATAAACTTGAGCTATATTTTTGTTCTACTCCAATTAATTCTACACAGTGTTTCCAGGTTAGTGTTCTCAATATTACCACTTCTATGCTCAGATTGTCCCACTGGTAACCAGTAGAAAATACATTACCTAATTATGACTTTAATTTCATCCCAACTTTATTCTACATAACTGCACTTCATCGGTAGGGATTGTGTTTATCTAAGTATGATGGTTACTGTTCATTCTAATATGTATTTAGATTATATATAAATATAAAGTTTACCAATATTTTCTGAATAGTTTTGTGGTAGAATCATTGCCAAAATGGCTACAATTCCATCTCTGAGTCTATGCTCTTTGTAATATGATTTTAAAGGTTTTCCCTTAACCCTTAAACCTGAGTTTTCTATGACTTTCTTCCATTAATAAACTGTAATGGAACTGAGAGGGTAAATATTCAGAGCCAGACTTCCAGGACCTTCTGCTTTTCTATGATTCTCATGACTCTGTTATGAATCTTCATCTAGGTTGACATGTTGCAACACAGGACCAATGTTCTAGAACCCAATCAGTCCAGAATTTTTTGCCTGCATCCTTAAGTCTCTACAAGAGGCCAGCTAAGGTAAGTCAGGCCAGTAAACAGACACAGACCAGATATAAATATGTGTATGTGTTCCCCATCTTTCATCAGCAGAACCTCTCAACCCACTTGTAAGTTATTATACATGCTTATGACATAAAGAAGGATTTTAAAGCCAGTACGTTTTTCTTAAGTTGTGATAGTTAATTTTTAGTTTTCTTTATTTCTCTTTTTTCTCTATTTTCTACGTTTCTTAGTCTGTCTTTCTACTATGCTAAAGCCTAAGTTGTTCCCCTACTCAGTTCTCAAGTATTTTGATCACTATTTGATGTGTATCCATGTCAACCTGTATAGCTTTGCAAAGGACGGCAGGTCATCCTCGCCATCTGTCTTTGTTCTGGGAACAGTATTTCTCTTTCAACGTGAACAAATTGCTTTGCTTTACTTTAGATTGCCCTTTCCCATGATTTCTTCAAGATGTTCCTTCTCCTGTGTTTCAAGTCAACCTGAGAACTGTTGTTCAGTAACCTTTCTCTTCCTGATTCTGTGCAGTGATATGCAGCTGGAAATGAGCAAAAGCTCCACAGCCATCACAGTTAGCATGGTAGCACATGGGGTATTCACTTGCATAAGACTTGATAAAAATTGTAGTTCTAAAGGTTGGAGACTGTAAAATGATGTGTCAATTTTGTAGGTGCAAAAGGGAGAGTGTGTGCTTCTTTTCTTGAGTGTGTGCTTCTTTTCACATGCATTACAAAAAGAATGAATAGGGGGCTGGAGAGATGGGTCAGCGGTTAAGAGCATCAACTGCTCTTCCAGAGGTCCAAGTAACCACATGGTGGCTCACTGTCAACTGTAATAGGATCTGATACCCTCTTCTCTTGTGTCTGAAGATATTTACAGTGTGCTCATATACATAAAAGAAATAAATAATTCTAAAAATTTAAATAAATAAATACAGAGACACAAGCAGAAAAACCAGCAATAGTTCTTGAAGATTGAATATTGTCTATATCTCTTCACTCATAACTTGTAAAGATTTTCTTTGAAATAAAATGAAGAAGTCCAAATAACCATATCCAGTAAAATCAGGTTCCTGATAAAGTATCAGCTTAAACTAAAGAGAAGATTGAGGAAGATTGTTCTTCCTCAATTGCTTTGTAAATATTTAACCATCAAGTTTAAATGTCACTTCACATTACTTCCCATTCACCGTATTTAACTGGAAATTAATAGTATACAAGTAGATTTGATATGTGAAAAATCATCACTTTTTTAAAAATTCACTAAAATTAAAATTCAAACAAAATATATGATTATAGAAAAGATTTCCAGAAGAAAAAGCATTAGCATTAGTAATTAGCAAGTATTTATCACTACATTTGCACATTGCTATCTATCATAGTTACCTATCTTGTTGCTGTTACAAACTGCTTAACAGAGGCCACACAGGAAGGGAGGAGTTACTTGGGCTCATGGTTTGAATATATAATATATCATAGAAAAGAAGGGTTGGTTGTAAGTGCTCAAGGTAGGATACTGGTGCTCAGCAAACTTTCTCATGCATGTCCCATACTAACGGAAGATTTCCCCACCTAATTAACCTAAGTAGATGATCTCTCAAACACATGCCTAGAGGCATGTGTTGTCAGTGAGTCTAGACCTTATCAAATCGATAACCCATGTTAACTATGGCACTACCCATTCATATTCCCCATGATTCTATTTTACATGATTATTACTATAAAACTGTGATTTTTTCACATAATTTTTTCTAGTGGAAAGTATGATAAACTTCCATTTTTTACATCATGTTTTCTTTTCAAACAAGGTTTTATTATAGTCCCTGTTTCACACTGAAATCTTCATTCTTCCACCTCAGCCTCTTCATGATTGTGACTGTAGACATGAACTATGATATGTTTTTTCCATAAATTCTTGTATTTCAAAAGACCCACATATGCACATGCTGTTTAGTAGTATGATCTGTATTTAGCTATTTTTCTGTAGATGGACATCTAAAGAGCTTTATAATTTTCAATAATTATCAACTATTTCATTATAAGCAGTGTATGTGTTTGCTTTCACATCTGCTATTGAAGTTCTTTAGGATGAAGTCTAAGGAATGCTCTTCTTGAGCCAAAGTACATAAAAACATCAGAGATCCAGTTGTGGTGCCAGTTTATATGTATGCTCACAGATTTTCATTAAACATCACAGAAAACATGCTAACCAAGTTTAGTCTTATGTGACATGTTTATGTTTCTAGTACAAGTGATAAGAAAATTAATATTGTGAGACTGAAAACAATTGGGTAAAGGAATACAAGAAGAAAGCAAAGTGACTAAGAATTGCGCTATGATGAGTCATTCTTTTTATCTTTGAAGGTTTATGTATATGCTTTTCATCATTATTACTTTTATTGTTTATATTCCAGTTGTTGTGCCCCTCTGGGTCTACCCTCCCTCTTCCCATTCTTCCTCCCCACCTCCAAGAGAATGTCCTCCCACCCGTGTCAGTCTTCCCCACTCCATGGTGGCTCTAAGTGTCTCAAGGGTTAGGTTAGGCTTCCTCCACTAAAGCCAGACAAGGCAATCCTATGCTGTATATGTATCAGGGTCTCAGACCAATTTTTGTTTGCTGCCTGGTTGGTGGCTTAGTGTCTGAGAGATCTTGAGTGTCTGAGTTAGTTGAGACTGGTGGTCTTTCTATGGGGTCGCCCTCCTCCTCAAGTTCTTTCAGCATTTTACTAATTCAACCATAGTGGTCCCCAACTTCAGTCCACTGGTTGGGTGTATGTATTTGTGTCTATCTCAGTCAGGTCCTTGGCCTCTTGGAAGAAAGTCATGTTAGGCTTCTGTCTGTAAGCACACCATAGCATCAGTAATAGTGTCAGGCCTTGGAGTCTTCCCTTGAGATGGATCCAAAGTTGGGCTGGTCATTGGAGTGCTTTTCCCTCAGGATTTTCTCCATTTTTGTCCCTGCAGTTCTCTTAGACAGGAATGATTCTGGGTCAGAATTTTTGACTGTGGGATGGCAACCCCTACAGGTTCCTCAGAAAAATTAAAACAAATCTACCTGAAGACCCAGCTATACCACTCTTGGGCATATACCTAAAAATTGCCCCACCATACCACAGGGGTACATGCTCCATTATGTTCATATTGGCCTTATTTGTGACAGCCAGAAGCTAGAAACAAGCTAGATGTCCCACAACGAAAGAATGGATGCAGAAAATTTGGTTCATTTACATAATGGAATACTACTCAGCTATTAAGAAAGAGGACATCATGAGTTTTATAGGCAAATTGATGGAACTAGAAAATATCATCCTGAGTGAGATAACTCAGACCCAAAAAGACAAGCATGGTAAGTACTCACTAATAAGTGGATATTAGTCAAAAAATTACAGAATTCTTAGGATAAAATCATAGAACTCAAGAAGATTAATAAGCAGAAGGACCTAAGTGAGGATGCTTCAACCCCTTTTGGGAGAAAGAAGAAAATAGTCAGAGGCAGAGGGAGGAAGGGAGCTGGGTGGGAATTGAGAAGAGGAGGGGAAAAGGGAAACATGACCAGGTATTGGTAGGGGCTACAAGAGAGAAGCCTGGAAGGCCAGTAGAATGAATGAAAATATGCAAACTCCAGGTGGTAGTGTGGGAGGTGGGGGACCCTCTAGAAAATACCAGAGACCTGGGAAGGGAGACACTCTTAGTACTTGAAGGGAGGGACCTTAGATAAAATGCCCAACCATGAGGAGAGGAAACTTGTAGAGTCCATCTCCAGTAGAAAGACAGGGCATCAAGATGAATCATTCATTTTAAGAGTACAAGCAGAAATTCATGCACCAAGGCAGGATTAACAGTCAGTAATTAGTTCAAACATATGGTAAGCAGTCTACGCAGAGACATTAATATAATATTTTCAAATGCTGTACATTTCATTTTTATAAATATACTGTTAATCTTAGATATGTAAAGATGCCCAGAAGACAAAGATGATTCCATCTTCAATCAAATATCTAGGTTATGATCTAAAGAATCATAAAAAAAAAAAAATGGAGCAATGTCACCTAGACTGACCATGAGTCTCTAGGGCCCCACTGACATTCCACATTTTCCAAGAAAGCACAAGCTCATTAATTCCTAAAATATCTTTCCCACCCTCACACCACCATCAATCTCCATGAAAGTCTCCCAGCCCTTTAAGATAGAGCTTATAGACACATACAGTCTATTTTAGAAGTGACAAATGGGTAGCTGAAGGGGAAAGCAAGCACTGAGCCACTCTTATCATGGTTAATCTTCTTAGCCAGTTAATCATGTGGTCCTTCCAGTTAGCAGGGTCTTTTGAAATTTAGTGTGAGAGGATTGGGGTAATTAGCCTTACCAGGGCCATTGATCTTAAAAAGGATATGCTCACATTCAAGGGCTTTCACTCAGCTTATGGTATTCATAGAAAAGAGTTCTCTAGAGTTCATATCTCCTGTCTTATCTTCAGCTCAAAATAGGACCGAGTTAAGGTTAGTATTAACTGGGTTTCAAAAAAAATACCTTCTAAACTGGATCAGATTTGAAAGCAAAGGCCTTTTTTCAAGAAATGAGTCTGTGTGTCTGGGATTTCCTTGTGTGTGATTTGTTCTAGCTTGTTTAAAAGGATATTGTTGTCAAAGAGGAACTCCACTAAAATTGAACCAAGAGATTTGGGAGAGGGAGAGATATGGAGGAAGAACAGGGTGAGGGAGAGGATGAGAGAGTTGGTAGAAGGGAATAAGAGAGGAATAGAAGGAGAGAGGAGAGGGAGAGGGAGAAGGAGAAGGAGAGGGAGAGAGTTTTCTCATCTTTTTTACAGGAAGGTTTGGCTCTTTTTGATTAATTTTGCACTTTTTCTTGCTTCTCTAGCCTCAGGTAAATTTAACTTAAAACTTTGCCAAATCTTGGCCCAATAACCTGGCAGATATTCACATCCCAAATGCCTTGCTGGATATCTTTTTCCTGAGTATCTGGGCCGAAGCTCAGGCAAGTAAATCAAAAGCATTCTGTGTACTAGATTCACGACATTTTCAAAGAGATGGTGGTAAGATGCCATCAGAGATGGGACTTAGCTCCCTTTTCAATTGTGTGATCATTACAGATACCTGAGCTTCTTATTTAATTAAAAAAAAAAAGCAAAACCATCTTGCTAAATACTTTCTCATTTCATGAATAGTTTTTATGGTCAGGAGTTGAGGGGGAAAGACAATAACACTTGGTTAATGTGAACACATTCCTCCCTTATTTCTTCACAGTTCAAGACTACCATTTGTCACCAGAGACCCATGAAGTATTTAATTGTATTTAGTTTCCAAGATTTTTAGTGTTCTCTTTATAAAAGCAATTTTGTATGTAAGTTTGTTTTCGTTGAACACGTCTATCTTCATCTTAAATTCTCCTGTGTTTTGTGCCTTATCTTTCAATTAACTTTGCAAATAAATCTAGACTGTGTACCAAATCAATAGAGTTCTTAAATTTTAAGTTTCTTGCATTGGAATTTAGCTTATCTTGTTGTAGTTTAATCCCTTTGAGATCCCTTGAAATAATGATCATTATTCCTGTAGATTTTTTGCAGTATAATATATACTTAGAGAATGAAGTCCAAGAGTATACCTGCAGGTTAATACTTGGATGTGGAAATATGATCCATACTAACATCTTCAATATACAACTGACATAAATATTATAGGTTGACAAAAAGTCCTTTTTTCTTGAAGTCCTTTCATCTTGATAATAAGACATATTAAAAAAAATTGAACTTTCCAATTTTCTTTTATTTTACAATGAATAGACCAATTAAAAAACAGAGGTCAAGCCTCAACTGTGTATGGAAATTCACTCTTTTGGGCCCATGAGGTAGCTGATCGAAAAACTTACTGGCAGGCCTGATGACTTGAATGTGATTATTTAGGATACACATGGTAGAAGGAGGGAGCCAGCTCCCAACCTCTGATCCTACCCCCCACCCCCCCATTCTGTGACATGTGTACTCCCATAATCTCTCTCTCTCTCTCTCTCTCTGACTCTTTCTCTTTCACACACACATGCATAAACACACAAATAAAAAGATAAATGTAATAAAATAAGGAAATTCATTTTGTGAGCCAAAATAAAACTTTTCTCTTTTGAGGTTTATATCAGGTATTTGCTACATAACAGAAAGGTAAATCTCTCTCTGTCTCTCTCTCTCTCTCTCTCTCTCTCTCTCTCTCTCTCTCTCTTTCTCTCTCTCTCTCTCTCACACACACACAGGGACATACATATACAAGCACAGACACCTGCACATAAAAATATATACAAATAACCATTATGTTTACATAAATTTAATTCAGCATAAAATACAAATTACTTACATGTGAAAAATTAAATTCACACTTTGGATAAATTTCAGAAGGCAACCCTTTGAGATACACCGACTTCCATTTCTTCATGAAGTATCTACTGGATGTAAGTTATGATAAAAATAAATAAGTCACTTTTTGCTCTCCTCCTTATCTTTCTTATAATACTGTATTATTTTATTTTCTAATTATTTATACTATTACGTATACATGTACCTATACTCATAATATTAAGAATACATTCAGTGACCATTTTAGACTTTATTTAGGCATGTTAACTTTCTGAAGTTAATAAAAATGAAAAGAAAAAATGAAAATAGTCAAATATCTTTTTCCTGTTTCATCCTTGTCATGTCAGCCATGTTAATCCCACATTGCCAGACAGAACTTATACTTTGTTTTCTATAATTATTCTTTCCAGTGCATGTATATTATTTCTGCCAAAAATAACATGGTCAATGCTTTGTGTAGTTATTTTAGTCTTCATTTCTCCATTCAGCCTTTAGTGAACTATTTCTTCTAGTTTTCTTAAGCGTAGCTCATAAATTTCCAAGATCTCAATGACTGGAAACATTTGCATGTAATCTTTGTGTTGAACAAGAATTTGGAGGATTAGAAAGTTATTTGTCTCACATGGTCAGACTTTCTTCCCTAGTGGCTTCATCACCTTGTCGCTTCTGTTCATATACAGTTTCCAGTCTTAGTAGCTGACACTCTTTGACATCTGGCTTGATATTCACAGAAATCACTCTTTAAAATGTACCTCATTTATCAAAACTGAAGGAGAGGTTTAAGTTTGAAAATTCCAAACTATTTTTCTATAGATTCTTCTTATCATGGAGGAATTATGATTAGTTATCCTGGGAAAAACAAAATAACTGATCTGTAAACATCCCCAGTACCATTCATGATTCCATGAGCAACAGAATTTACAAATGAGAAACATTTTTATGTGGCATGTTAACTGAGACTGAGACACTGAATTTCAGTAAAAAGCAAAAGTGAAATTTTTATTTCTACCCATAGGATCTAGAGATCATTTAGTGGTCTCCTTTGCTCCAAAGATAATCTGCTTTCCACAAAGTTAAATGTGCTGATGACTGAGAGCTCTCCTAGGAATCAATATTTGTGTTATGCCATAGAGACAGTCAGAATACATGAGCTTAGAAGGGAGGAGTAGTTGCTACTTAGTGGGTTCTACTTTCTTTTACCCTTCTCCACCCTTTTTTTCCCTTTAAACTGTCTAACACTAGATAAGAGAGAAAGAAGATAGAGTAGTCCGGATAGAGATACCAGAATAATGTAAGTGTTGAAAAGGAGGTGATGTTATCCTTAGAATACTTCCTGCTGATTAAGGCATCAAGTTCCTTGAGGCAAGTTTGATCTTTGCCATGCAGATATCTAATTTTTTTATTAACCATTTTATTCATTTAAATTTCAGATGATGTTCCCCCTTCCTGGTTTTTGTTTCTTTTTGTACATGACTACTTAACACACCATGACCAACTACAATCAACAACAGCCAAACAGCAAAGAACAACCCTCAGCCTCTCATGGCTGTAGCATTTATACACCCTCTGAAAAGTCCCCAGAAAAAGAGGAAAACACGTTCTTATAATATTTCTATGCTTTTTAAAGAATCTGAAACTCCAAAATTGTCAGTACAGGGTGGCAGTGTGAGTGTACTTTCCACTGCCATGCCTAATGACTCACTAGCAAGGCTTTGCTTTGTTTATACCAACTCTAAAGTTTGCAGGTTCAGAGGTCTTAGCTATTGAAGAAATGTCTCTGTATGATGATTCAGTAATGAGTCCTTTGAAATTTTGAGTCCATCAGGATACTGGATGGACTAGGATGAAAGTGGGTTTTATGCTGTGTGAGACTATTGACTCTGCTTCTCAATCAGTAGTATGGGGTGCTGATATACAATATGTAGAGTGGGAGAGTGGACAAAGTTGTCATTCTGAAACTGGAAAGGTCACTGAGGTACAATGGAAAAAGGGTAGGAAAGTCTAATTTAGGCAAGACCCCAATGGGCTAGGTTACCCACCTAGAAAAAAAGCAGAGGACAACTCAAGTGCTGAGGAAAGAGTAATAAAAAACATAGTGGGTAAAGTAATAAAGACACTCAAGGTCCATTGATCTGTAATGAAAATAAAAGCAAGAAAATATATAGCAATAATTCCTTCTGCATATAACTAAATGTAATTATTTTATACATTTCTCATTTATACAAAAAGCCTTTATAATGGTATCATTTAGCCACAGGTTACATTAGACTACCATCTAGGTGAAAGAATTAAGGTGGAGCTACAGGTGAAAAGACATCACTTTGAGACCATGGTTTTAGTGGAGGAAGAGCCAGTGAGACTGATTTGTGCCATCTTAGAGTAAGGGGCCAACATATTTTTGGTAGATAAATGCTTCATGTATGTAAAGTTGAAATATGGAATAAGATCTACGTTGTAATTGTTTTGTGAAATCATAGAATCACATGAGCAATTGGTTATTATAAAATGCAGTCTCCTGAATGTACTGCTATAACTTCCACTCAACAGTATGAGCCAGCTGAGAGCCTGGAAACTGGCTTCCCACCAGTTCCACTCTCTGAGCTGTGTTTTCTCTCATATGAGAAATCAAGACTGTACAAACAGAAATAGCATTATACTGTGTGTGTGTATACATGTGTTCATTTATGTATGTATATGTGTGTATAAATATATGTGTGTATGCATGAGTGGTTTGTATGTATGTATGTATATTTGTGGACATTTGGGGTGTGTATATATGTATGTGTTTTATGTGAAAGCACAAGAAAGGAAGAAGACCAGCAGGTGGAGGGGGATGAGGGACACTGTAGAGATGCTGAATGAGAGCACTTAAGTGAGATATAGGGAAAAAAGTCATAGAGAAGCTCATTATTCCATATGACTCTTAAAACAATAATGAAAAGACTCTGCTGCCTATGTAGATTCTTTCACATAGAAATACTCTATATTTTACCCACATATTTCCTTGTTTGGCATAAGCTTGCATAACAGAGGCACCTGGGCAGCCTGATTGCTGTGTATGTCTCCTATGGGTCAGAAATCTGCTGCTGTAGCGAAGGAGGGGTCCATGGAGGACAATTGCCTTGTGTTGGTTTTTGAAGGAGCCCACTGGGCAGTTTGGCTCCTACTCTTTACTGAAATGGTGTTGCTCTGCCTCCTCTCAGTATGAACAGAGCCTTGCCCTCTCCAGCAAGTCTGTACTCAATGTTTCCTTGGTTACTCTGAAACCAAGACACACTGAACAGCAGTATTTGGACTTCTAGTGATAACAAGTAGCAGGTGTCACCTGACATTTTTATTGGAATCATTTACACATTGCAGCTCTGAGCATGTCCCAGGATATAAGTTCCTCCTTCCTGTACAGTCTTGAGACTCTTTCCTTTTGATTGGGTTGCCTTATCCTACTTCTATATGATTTTGTTTTTTGCTTTACCTTTTTATATTTTATTTTGTCATATTTTTAATAAATAGAATAAAGTTACTATTGGGAGAAAAATCTGAACATTCACATGTGCCATTCAAAGTGCCTTGTCACTTTGTCTTATACTCCACAGATATTTGTTCATGGGCTTCATTTCCACAGAGAGAGGTGTATGGAGGCAAATGGTGTTTGTTCTGATCTAAAAGCATGCCAGAGAGACCTGGGAATCTGTGCTAGCTGACATCCTAGGCGCCTGCTTTGCTCGTGGCTCTGGCATCATGCTCAGAGCTCAGTATTCATGCTGGATACCTATCAGCAGTGGTGGTTTTAGAATCTTGTCTGGGACCTGAGAAGTTTGTGCTTTCATCTCCTTCTTATCTCTGTAGCCTGAGCTGAAATCTCTATCTTGGAGACCATAGGGATTTTGAGAAAAATCAAATATGCTGTAATAAATTCCTTTTTGTTTCAACTTGCAAGAGTATGTCCTCTGTGACTTCCAACTAAAAATACTGACCGTTTCACCCCCAGATCTCACACTCTAACAAGTTCCCCAGGTGATACAGGCTGTACAGTGTGGGTACAGGTGTTTGGGGAATACCTCAGAGGATTTACTAATCTTCAGAAACAGGAGATGGGAGAGAGGGAAAGTGTGAAGAGGGGAGAGAGAAAGGGTGGAGGGAGGGAGGAGGAAGAGGAGGAAGGGAGAGAAGGAGATGGAGAGGGAGGGAGGCAGGAAGGAAAAGGAAGAGACAAAAAGAGAAGAAAAGAGGAAGGAAGAGAGAGTGAGACAGGAGGAGATAATTAAAGGGCTTTGTGTTTCCAGAACAGAGTCCTACATGATCATGGTGGAAAAATATAGAGGGTTGAAAGTATGCTTTTTTTCTCCTTTTGAAACACCTCAGGTATCCTAAATGGGTCATGAACTCATTATGCAGTCAAAAATATCTGAACTAACTCTCTCTCTCTCTCTCTCTCTCTCTCTCTCTCTCTCTCTCTCTCTCTCTCTCTTCCTCCCTCCCTCCCTCCCTCCCTCCCTCCCTCCCTCCCTCTCTGTCTTCCTGTCTTTACCTCCTGAGTGCTAGAATTACAGGCATAAAAAGCACAGGGTTTGCATGCTGCTGAGAATAGAACATGGGGGCTTTACACATGTTAGGCTAGCATTCAACCAAGTCAGTGATGTCCCCAGATCAGAAATCATCCTAGGAATTTCTGAATCTCCATTTTCTTTTTCAAATATTACAAAGAGATGGAATGGCATATCGTGAAATCTAACTTATATCACTAACTGCTTAATTTCCCTAACTTCCCCAATATTTACATTAAAAAATATTTTTTTTATATTAGTAGGATGTAGCCTTTGTGTGTTCACATTTTGTTGCCTGGAATTTTATACTTCAGTTCATTGTTCCAGCCCCACTTGACTTGTTCATGTTACTTTATAATTGGCAGTCCATATATTCACTTTTCTCCCTTTCTGTATGCTTATCTTGGTTTAAATGTCACTCAGAGTGCTTCTAGAAGATCATTGTACTTAAGCTTCTTCATGCTCTTCTGCATTTGCCTCAGTTTTGTTCTTTAAAAACAGAAGATAATCAATATTTTGAAACCCATATGTGACTGTCCATAGTGGCCCATACCTATAATCCTATCTACTCTATAGACTGGACCAGGATTATTACAAGTTCGGAGTCAATCTGGACTATATTGGACTATATTTCAAGAGTCCATGACAAACTCAAGTGCAAATGACTAGCGATTAAGCACAGTGTACAAATACTGTTCTAGCTCAACAATCAGTTTAAGACTCCCCTTATTTGACCATACTTGAATTCTGCCCCATCTATGACTTCTCTTGGCTTATTTGATCTGCCTTTTTTCATTGAAATACCATTATTTCCATAGGTGTAATACTTTTAGGGAATCTGTAAATCCTAGCAAGCTTTCAAAGCTTAGGCAGGTTTTAGAAACATAATTCTGAATTTAAAAATCAGTATCAGAAGTGAGAGTGTCTTATAGGATTGAACCCTTATACTTGGTCTCAAGCCATGTACACTTCACAGCAAAAAGCAGGAGGTGGCATCTGAGTAAGTCTGTGTATTCTGGGCCATTTATATTTGACTGATTTTCATCACTCCCCTGAAGCCATTAATGTCATAGGTATCCTCATTTTTAAATTAAAAAATAATAATTCAAATGAGTTTATGCATAGCTCTCCAGATGCTAATAGCAAGAAACATACCCTGGTCTCCAATAATTTTTGGATGAGTCAAAAGTTTAAAAGTACGAGACCATGATTCTAGAATGGCCTGTCAGCCTGGTTGGAAATGATGGAAACAAGGAAAAGAATTATTACTTACACTAGACATGTCCAGTATACATCCAGGTGAATCCGAGCCCAGCTACTCCTCAAATTGTTTTTCAGATCTAATTTTGCATAAATTCTATTTTCTGTCTGTAAAACTAGCAAAGATGTATTGGAATTATACTAAGTACACATATATACCCATATTGAAAATAAACTATGTAATATATATATATATATATATATATATATATATATATATATATCAGTATTTGGGGTGCATTAAACAGAAGTGAAAACATATATATATATGTATATATATATACACATATGTATATATATATACATATATATATGTGTGTGTGTATAAAATATATAACACATTATAAAACTACAATGTTTTTAATTGCTGAGAGGAAAAAGTGCAAGTTGCTAAGATTTTGTATAAATAGGTCAGAAAATCCTTCTTGACACAATTGATTCTATGGTCAGATATAAATGATGGACAGGTACTATTTTGGGGATGTAAAAGAATAAGAATATTCTAGGTGGAGGGCAGAGTTAGCACATGCAAAAATGTTGTCAATATTTCAGGCAACAAAGGCAAGGTATCTAGACCACAAGGCAGGAAGAAGACAGAGCAGTGCTAGTTCATTACAGTCATCACCATGTCTGCACACATCACAAATGCATACATATATGGGTTTTGGAATCAAAAGGATGCTAAAGAAAGCAAGCAAGAAAGGAATAGGTACATGGATCAAGTTTATTCTTGCAAAATCTTGGATAGCAATGAAGATACCTGGGATGAGATGCATGAGTAGACACGATGCAGTAGAACTCGGCCTTTAACATTGTTTTGTTTTCTAAACCCTGCCTGTAAATTTTGGTGTGTGTTAGCTAGGTAACCATGGCCCCAGCAGAAGATTGTGTAACAGAACCATATCAAACACGCAAACAAACCCTGCATGTAATTCATTACCAGGCCTCTCGCTTCCATAGGAAACTGTTAACATGTCTTGCACCAAAAATTAAATAAAAATATTTTTTATCACTCTCAGGGAACATGTGACCTATTCAGTTGGAGAAAACAAGATATTCAAAGGAGAAATCCATCACTACTAAATTTCTCTAAATTCTGTTTACTATTTCAATAACTCATAATGTAGTTGGTGTGCATATATACTGCTTACATCTGAAGGTCACCAGAGCCTGTGGAATACAGCATCTATCCTTCAGACTGTGGACTTTCTGTTTAAAGCCTGGGATGCTGGCAACCTAATTTACTCTCAGATTCATTCTGTTTGCTTTGTTCAGTTCCAGCAACTCAGCCAGAATTTGGTAAATAATTTAAGCATTCTGAGTCCAACCACTAGAACACATCATTTCTAAATCATCAACATTATATTTTTTCAAAGAGACCAAACCAGTCTTTGGTCCCTGTTCTCATCCTTAATGAATTTCTGAGAATAACCAATTCAAGATGGCTGATGCAGTGAAATAGGTTATAACTTCTATCTCCCTAAAGCCCAGTGAAATGACAGGAAAAGAATCAAAATGAAAAGCACAAATCAGCAGCAGCATCAGGGACCCAAAAAGCAGTCCCTCATCACATCATGGAGAGACCATATGCTCCAAAGTCCTGTGACTGTGGCTTAATACTTGGTAAACCAAACTGGAAGAGTCAGCACACACAACAGGTAGGAGAAGATTTTAAAAGACCTAAATTAAAGGGCCAGGGAACCAATACTAGTACTGTTCATTAAGATTAAAGGGGTCTGACATACTGTATTCCAGTAAGTCCTTTCCATGTAATGATTATTATGGAATTTGTCATCCCATTGCAATTCTAAGAGTATGACTGCTTCTAACCTATGTACAGCTCTGCTTTCCTCATCAAGGGAAGAGTCAGAGCTCTCCAGACTCCAAGCTACCATGAAGGACAAGAGGTACCTTCTGGAGGTCACAGCCTCATGTAAACTAAAAGAAATCTCTCTGGAAGCTCCAGATGTGCCCATTTTAATCTTTGCATCTGCAGGTTCTGTAATCAGAGTCTCAATGCTCTTGGGGGAAGGCTATGATTTTTACCTTGCTATTTAAACCTCAGGTGCACAAAATGGTTTTAATCAAAATATCTCAGTTAAGTTCAGTCAAGGGAAGCTACAGTGGGATGTACAGGGTGGGATGAAGAGATGGGGTTTCTTTCTCCTCTTCTCATTGGATCCTGAGGCTGTCTCTCCTTTATCCTTTAGGGACACAGAAGACAAATTTTCCCAGTCATTCCAAGACATAAAATTGTTGGTTTTCTTCCAGTCTATGCACATGTTTGTCCACAGTAACTTGATTAAACTCTCCTCAATCACCCCACTTGAGATGCTCTCAGTTTCCTGTGGTGAGGTTGACTGGTACAAGGCACTTTTCCTGGGTTTCTCTAATTAAGGACTCCAGGGGAATGCATTTTCAATTTCTGAAGTCAGTCTTAGCTGCTATCTCTTGCTGAGTGAGCTTGTTTTGACGCCATGCAAACATAACCCATGTGGTCTTTACTTCTTGATTATTCTTGTCAGAGGTATCTCTGTTAATGTTTCAGAAAACCCACCAACTTTATCTTTACAGTGACATTGTCTTTTACTGTGTTATTTTTCATGGGTTTCTATTATCTATTTCCTAATATTATTCTTATATTCTATTGCCAACATTTTTGTCCTGTTTTTACAGAAGTAGATAAGTATCCTGTGACATATCATATTTCCTGGCCTGTAGGTGCTGGCTCATAGGTTTTTCTCATGCAATATAGTTTCACCACAATTCACTTTGGAATGTGGTTACATTTTCAGTATTCTTTCTTCCACAAAAGACAACAATTAGATGAGAAGAAAAGACAGTATATCTTTCCAGTACGGACACAATTATTAAATTCTAAATGACTAAATATTCATTAGCTATTAATGAGTAGAGAAGATGTGCTTATAGTGAGATATCCTGATTTGAAGAATACTTTGACATTTTGAAACTTTCTTCATGGCTTTGAAAAATCAGTAGTTGAACTATATTTCAAAAACCAAAGTGCATACTATAATTGTTACATAGATTATATATGTATTCAATAAATTGAACTACTATATTTCAAACCTTTTGCATCCTTACTAACTGTACTCTTTGACTGAAATATCAATAATTAGTAGAGGGTTTTTTTGTCAATTTTCTAATACATGATTAAGTTTATCATTGGAGTGTCATTGTAGTTTTTGATTGATAACTTTTAAAGCAAATTATTAATTTTTCAGAACATAAATTTCTATTTATTTCCTTAGTCATTGACAGGGTCTATGTCCAACTCTCTATGCCACTGAAAAAGACATCAAAAATTTTATCATCCTGTGTCCACCTTAAGCATGTTGGAATGACAGGCATATGCTACCATGTTGTTGTTTAGAAATCACTCTGGTTTCAACCTAGTTATTTCTGCATACTGGGCAAACACTCCGTAAACTGAGCTACAAACCTAAACTACTATATCTTTTGAATTCTCAAAAACTGTATTATTGAACCCAAGTTTATCACTTTATCAATCATCAATAATTTAGAATTTTTAACCATCCACCTCATTTAATGTTGATAGCAAAATGCCAGATTACATGGGTTAGCACTTGATTGATACTATTTTTTCTATGATTTGTTTGTTTGTTTGTTTGTTTGTTTGATTGTTTCAAGATTTTGTCTCTGAGGTACTTAAAAATACATATCTTTTGTGCTTACTGTTCTTCTTTTATGAGCTGGAGCTTAACTCCTATCCACTTAGCTCTGTCGTCTCTTAGGTGCTTATATTTAATGAATATCATTTAGAAGAAATGTTGATAGGTTACAATCCAATTCCCCAGGTCAAATTTCCACTCTCTGCTTTCTTGTTTCCCTTTTCAAGCTAGGGTGTTTAAGACAAAATCAGATATAAAAACAGATCAGTTATTAAAGTTGTTTCTTGGTATCTATGAAGGCAGGATATTGCTTTCAGGCCTAACCTCTTATTCTTTTTTATAATCTATAGATTTCTCTCAGTACCTAACAAAATGTAGACTATGAAAATACTTGCTATACTATATACTATTTATACAGTAATAAGAAGAAACATGTTCATAGTTGTCTATCACAGATATAGTTTTGTTTGTAAAGCTTTCTGTCAGTGGCTGGCCTACACTGTAGATGTGGAATCTGCAGAAACAAAGGACAAGCTAAGTATTGATTTATAGACTTTCCGGGGTACACGTGTGTTACCTAGAAAGCTTGAGAAGCCAGAGTCGTTGGACATAACTCAAACGTCCATTAAGTGATTCTGAGAAGGAATGAGAATCATGATTTCTTGTGGTTTTCTAAGAGTTGTTGGCTGCTTCTGGTTAGGCCATAGTTTTAGTATGTCTGACTTAATAAAGCTTGTTTGCTCAGCATAGTCTCTGAGCTTTTGAGCTGTCTTGAAACTACACTGAGAGGCCTGTGGACGTCAGTTCTGACTGATTACAGGTGTAAGTCAGTGTTTCCTAATCAAATACAAGACACTGATTTAATTCTTTTCTTACAATATAGATATTCAATCATATTTTTTACTGTCACCCAATTCGACTCAGATCCTTTTTGCCTTTTAATCCACTCAATATCATGTTCTTACTCTTTCTGTCAAAACAAAACAAAATGAGAAAAAAATAACAAAATTCAAAAAGACAAAAATATCAAACCATAACAAACAAATAATCAAAGCATTTGTACACACACACACACACACACACACACACACACACGAGCAAGGAATCAACTACTGCTAAGTATGAGGCCTTTTGTGAACTATGGGTAAAATACCCAGTGTTCCTCTATTACACAAAATAGATTTCCACTTTCCCAGCAGATTTCAGTTGCAAATAGTTCCTTGGTTAAGAGTAGGACGTTGTGTACATTTGCTTTTCTCAATATTGGGATTTTGTCTGGTTTAAATTTGCAAAGGTCTTGTGCATGCAATCACAGTCTCTGAGAGTTTTTATGCACATTAGCCTTGTTGTGTCTGGGAGACACAGTTTCCTTGGAGTCATCAATCACCTCTTGCTATTATATGTGGCTTCTCTTTTGCCTAGATCCCTGAGCCTTGAGGAGAAGTGTTCAATAAAGCCATCCTGTTTAGTGTTGAGTGCTCCAAAGTCTCTCATTCTCTGCACACTTTCCAGTGTGGGTCTGTGTGTTAATTACCATCTATTGCTAAAAGAAGCTTCTTTGATGAAGGTTCTACAAATGGACACAGCAATATATCATTAAGAATTATTTAATTGCTATGTTCATTTAGAAGAATAATAGTAGTAGGTTTCCCCCAAGCCTATGACTTATTCAGTCTCACATTCTTGGCTAAAAAAATAGTTGAGTAGCTTCGGGTCTGGATCCGAGCCTTGAGCAGATCCCTGGTAGCAGCTCTGTACACAATCTCACAGAACCCAGAGGAAGTGGGGCTCCTTGGAGCTCTAACCCAGGCAGCATCTTAGGTAAGGTGACAGCAACACCCGCCCCAAACAGGGAGTAACTGGGACCCACTGGGATCATGAAATTCATTCCTGGCCCAGAACAATGGTTTCTTCTGGTCTGCGCCTGAGCACTGAGCAGATCTTGGGTCTCAGCTCTAGCCCCAGTAGTAACACCCACACCACACAGTTCTGATACAACCAAGACAATAGGAAAGGCAGGCTCCAGTCAGAGACAGGGAAGGTAGCACTAAGGAGATCCAGATGGCAAAAGGCAAGCACAAGAACATAAGCATCAGCAACCCGTGGTACTTGGCATCATTAGAACATAGTTCTCCCACACAAGAAAATCCTGAATTCCCCATATCACCAGGAAAGCAAAATTCAGATTTAAAATCCCTTCTAATGGTGATGATAGAGGACTTTAAAAAGGACATAAATAACACTCTCAAAGAAATTGAGGAGAACACAGGTAAACAGGTAGAAGCCCTTAAAGAGGAAACACAAAAATCCCTTAGAGAATTTCATGAGAACACAACCGAACAGGTGAAGGAATTGAACAAAACCATCCAGGACATAAAAATGGAAGTAGAAACAATAAAGAAATCACAAAGGAAGACTACCCTAGAGATAGAAAATCCAGGAAAGAAATCAGAAGTCATAGATAAATGCATCACCAACAGAATACAACAGATAGAAGAGAGAATATTATGTGCAGAAGATACCATGGAAAACATTGACACAATTGTCAAAAGAAAATGCAAAATGCAGAAAGCTTTTAACCCAAAACACCCAGGAAATCCAGGACACATTGAGAAGACCAAACCAAGGATAGTAAGTATAGAAGAAACTGAAGATTACCAACTTAAAGGGCCAGCAAATAACTTCAACAAAATTATAGAAGAAAACTTCCCTAACCTAAAGAACGAGATGCCCACAACAATACAAGAAGCCTACAAAAATCCAAATAGACTAGACCAGAAAAGAATACCTCCCATCACAAAATAATCAAAATGCCAAATGTACAAAACAAAGAAAGAATATTAAATGCAGTAAGGGAAAAAGGCCAAGCAACATATAAAGGCAGACCTATCAGAATTACACCAGACTTCTCACTGGATACTATAAAAGTGAGAAGATCCTGGACAGATGTCATACAGACCCTAAGAGAACTCAAATGCCAGCCCAGCCTACTATACCCAGCAAAACTCTCAATTACCATAGATGGAGAAACCAAGATATTCCATGACAAAACTAAATTTATACAATATCTTTCCACAAACCCAGCACTACAAGTGATAATAGTGGGAAAGATCCAATACAAGGAGGGAAATTATACCCCAGAAAGAGCAAGAAAGTAATCTTCTTCCAACAAATCCAAAAGAAGATAGCCACACAAATAACAAAATAACAGATAGCCACTAATAACAAAAATAACAGGAAGCAACAATCTCCTCTCCTTAATATCTCTTAACATCAATAGACTTGATTACCCAATAAAAAGACATAGGTGAATGGACTGGATATGTAAACAGGACCAAGTATTTTGATGCATACAGGAAACCCACCTCAGTGACAAAGACAGACACTACCTTAGAGTAAAAGGCTGGAAAACAATTTTTCAAGCAAATAGTTCTAAGAAACAACCTGGAGTAGCCATTCTAAAACCTCCAGCCTGAGAACACAAAGGGATGGAATTATGGCTCCACCTATATAGGTAGCTGAGGTTGGCCTTGTCAGGCATCAGTGGAAGTGGAGGGCCTTGGTGCCTGAAAGTTTGGATTCCCTGGTGTTGGGTAATTTCTAGAGCACGGAGGCAGAGATGGGAGGATGGTGGGAGTACACCCTCATAGAAATAGGAGGAGGGGGGATGGGATAAGGGGTTTGGGGTTGTGGGGAAATGGGAGAGGAGATAACATTGAAAGATAAATAAATAAAATGTCCAATTTAAAAAAAAAAACAGATAATGGGTCTGGCAATTTTAGTTGAGCAGTCGAGACGTTTTGTCAACAATGTATTATGGGGATTTCATATAATCCTCAAGGACAAGATATTGTAGAAGAGGCCCATAGAACTTTAAAAAAGATTGGTGAGACATACTGTTGCTGAGACAAAGAATGATGCTGACCTGTGAGTTTGCTGAGTGCCCTGACAAGAGTGACTTGGGAGCTGTATTGGACATATGTTCCTGACCCACCTTTGCTTGATTATATCCCAGATTGGACAAGCTGCCTTGCCTCAAGTTTTTAGACCTTGTGGGATAGAGAATTGAAAAGAGAATTTATGTCTCTTGTATTCTTAAAAGTGACCTGCTATTAGGACTCAATCATGTACTGGTCTAGAAATCAATCCAATATGGGAAATAACAGTCTACTTTTGGAAGACTGGATCTGGACTTTGTCAGAGACATATTTGGAAGCTAGCTGTATATCACTATGTTAGGATAGCAAGAGATAATGTTGGGACAGGATCTAAATTTCAAACAAGGGTTAGTGCATGTTTTAAGGCTCTTTGAATTGTCAAGCTAAATTTGGTTTTGTCTCTTGTACAGCATTTATTGTAAGTTGCATTGTCTGTATAATTTTCAATTGTGTTAGTGTGTTGAAACCTGGCATGTCTGTTACAGGGGTCTATCAACCAGCTTTTGTCTAACTGTCCTGAGTATTAGAAAACCTTGATTCTCTGAAAAAAAGCTTGAAAGTGCTGGAAGAAGTGAGTTAGTCTTTAAGCAGAAACAAGAGTTTAGCAGGCTTGATTATTGCTGGTATAACAGCCTTAATTCCATTAATTGTTAGCCCCACTGCTTCTGCAACAGCATTGAAACAAGGAGTTAAGACAACTATTTTTGTTAATCATCTAGCAAAAAAAATGTTACTAATGAATTGAGTATACAAAAGGATTTATATAGGTATTTGGAACAACGAATGATGCTCTATAACCCATTCAAATTATCTAAAGGAAGTTTAGGGTTCAAGAGTTGGGAGCAATCTCCCAAGTCTCATGACAAATATCATTGGAGTAGTGTTATTTTTGGAATTCACATTGATTGTCATTATAATTAGAAAAAAGTTTAAAGACTCCTGTAGGATATTTGGTATAATCCTAACACCTCTTTGAGTGTGTTAACTTTGCGTAGTGAGTCTATGAATTTAAAGAATGCTGCTCTGTTAACCTTTGATGGTGCAGATAATGCTGATAAAATTATTCGTGGCTTGAGCTCAGTATTCCCATTTTAGACAAACCTCAGGAATGGTATATATAGCTTGATCAGGCTAGCCTTTCTTGTCCTGGGAATACTTTTATTCCTGCCCATCGTGTTAAAGCTTATCTTTAACAACATCAACATGCTGGCAGCCAAAGTACATGGCTTAAACCTGAAAATGGACTCCTATACAGAGTTATTAAATTAACAGGCTGGCAAGCCAAGGATTGGTAAGATTCTGCATAGAGCCTCACCAACCTAAGACAGAAGTGTATTTCCTTTGGTAATGCATATTCCATGATGGGTAAGGAAGGCATTCTTGTCAGAATGACCTATAATAGGATGAAATCTGTATTGTAAATAAATAAAATATCCAATAAAAATAAAATTAAAAAGATTGAGTATAGAATTGAATAGAGTTCTCTTTTTTGTTTTGGTTTTGTTTTGTTTTTCGAGATAGGGTTTCTCTGTATAGCCCTGGCTGTCCTGGAACTCACTCTGTAGACCAGGCTGGCCTCGAACTCAGAAATCTGCCTGCCTCTGCCTCCCAAGTGCTGGGATGAAAGGCGTGTGCCACCACTGCCCGGCTGAATAGAGTTCTCAAAAGATAAAACACAAACAGATGAGACATCAGAAAATTACAAATTGAAACTAATTTGAGATTCTTTCCTACTCCAGTAGAATTGTCAAGATTAATCAATAAATCATATGATAGAAGATTATGATAAGGATGTGGGAAAAGGGGAACACTAACTCATGATTGGAGGGAGTGTAAACCAGTACAGCCATTATGAAAGTCAGTGTGGTGGTTTCTCAAAAATATGAAAATAGGTCTACCACACCAGCTATATAACTTTTGGCAATATACCCAAAGAATCCTGTAAGGTACTGTAGAGATACTTTCATGTCCATGTTCATTGCTCTATAAGAGCCAGAAATTGGAAACTTCCTAGCTGTCCATTAACTGAGAAATGAATAATAAAAAATCTGGTACATTTGCACAATGGAATATTTTTAATTTGGTAAGAAGGAAATTATGAAATGTGCAGATTAATCCATGGATCTAGAAACAATCTTCCTGGGTAAAGTAACCTAGACGAAAAAAGACAAATATTTCAGGTTTTATATTATATGTGAATGTTAACCCTCAATCTTTAGATATGTGTGTGCCAATCCAAATAACTACCAGGGTGAGAGGTTAGGTAGCTAGTAAAGAACTGGGGGAAGTAAGGGAGAGAATGGGACCTTTTAAGGAGGGGAGATTAAAATATGCAATTTTAAAGAGATAAAGGGGAACTAGAATAGGAGAATTAAATAAGAAAGGGCATGGGAAGACAGGATAAAGAAGGAATATAGAGAGGGACGACTGAATCTAAAGACCCTTTGAAAAGCCACGTGGAATCCTACTATGCTAGAAGCTTCCTAAAATATATAAAAGGAATTTAAATGAAGTCACCATACAATGAGGAAAATAATGCCCCAACTAGAGGCCATGTTATAAGTAACACCCCTAAATCAGGAATATGATACATCTTATTGAGTCATTGGCCAAAGGGGCTCCATAGATCCCCCAAACACTATAGCCTTTTGCTGATGCTATTGGTTACCCTCTATAACATGGTGGTAAGACCCTATCGATGATAACACCACTTGCTCTTGTCATTCAAAATGGAAAATGCAGCTGAAGACTAATTAGAAACTTCACCCTTACTGTCCTGGAAGGTGCTCTACATGCTACTGGAGGAGAAAAGTAATCATCTGCCATACTAAACTATGAACCCTGTGCATACAACAGCAATTTGACTGTAAGTATATTAGTGTAACATTGACACAGGTATCACAGGAGTAACCAACTACTATTTTATTGGTTTTAAGGCCCACTCCATGATATAAAACCATACCTAATTTTATTAAGTTTTAAATTCAGTAGCATATAGAAAACAATCATTTGTTCAATTAAAATTCTAATTTAACTGTACTTTAGTAAATCTGACAAATTCAGCGTGCATCATTTTAGTTTCAGACTAGTAACTAGTAGTCTCATGAGCACTTGATTATCGTAAACAAGTGAGCAAATCAGTAAGCATGTACTTTCTGTGGCTTATGCTTCAGTTTCTACTTGATTCCTTGCCTTTAATTACCTAAAAATCGACTGTGACTTCATCTGTGCATCAGTACTATTGTGTCCGGAAGTCCTTGTATTTTTGGTGTCTTCCATCCTCATTAGCTCTTACAAATCCTTGCCTCACAGTAGGTTAGACTAGGCCTGCCCATTTCTAAGCCACATGGGATCCCAGAACTGAGAGGAGAAGTAGACACAAGCTCCCTTCTCTAACCCAAAGCTACCTCCACCTGCAAACAAAAGATTAGTTTTTTTCCAATAGAACCTTACTTGGGATACAAACCATTCTTAAGTAGAGGTTCCATATCCAGGAGTAGATTATGAAGACAAAATTAGCTTGATGGCTTTTTTTTTTTTTTATCTAATAATGTTTTGTCTAAGAATTTTTTTTAACATTTCAGATCTTTTACATATGTACTAAAGTTTCCAGTTTTGGTTTTTTTTGATTTTTCGATGTGTGCAGATGTGTGTATATCAACATCTGTACGAGTTCCTTGTGCTTTATCTTTAGCTCCATTTTTTGTATTTGTATTATTTGTATTTGTATATGATTTGTATTATTATTACTGTTGTTAATGTTGTTAGCCTGTTTGTCTAATGAAAGAGAGAAAGAAAAAGTATGGAGTTGGTGGGTGGAGAAGTGGGGTCAATGGAAG
The DNA here is from genome assembly GCF_011762505.2 of Arvicanthis niloticus. NCBI lineage: Eukaryota > Metazoa > Chordata > Mammalia > Rodentia > Muridae > Arvicanthis > Arvicanthis niloticus. The sequence goes on along the minus strand of NC_047658.1, from coordinate 49,253,125 downwards.
GGTGGAGGCAGAAACCATAATGAAAATATATTTTAAGAAAAAATCTATTTTAAAATGAATGGGAGTTGGAAATATAAACTGAAATAAACCATTTCTGTCTATACGTTGCTTTTGATCATGTTGGTTATTATGGCAGCAACAACAAAAGTAAAAACACATTACAGCAGTAGGTCTCAGGATCCAGTAAAATGCTTTCCGAATCACAGATTCATGGGCTCCATCTCATTGGTGTCTGAATGAGTTTATAGGGGACAGGTCATTATAGCTAGCAATATATTTGATTTGTTCTAGGTAATAAGCATTACCTTGGAAATTGCTGTTTATTTTAAATTATACCTCTTTTCCACAGTTAATAGTCACAAATAATATTACTACTAAAGATAATTATAAGAAGTCATTCATTATAAGTACACATTAGATTCTATATACTCATGTTTTGTAAGTTTTGATGTCTCTGTAACCATGCTATGAGGTCACATTGCTCCTGGGAGTGACCACCTGAATACCAGGAAAACAAGTCACAAGAACTAATAATATTTTCCAGCTCTATTGCTTTCTGTGGTATAAAGTAGAGTAATAATAAACTAGGATTCCCATTTCCATTTATTTTTAATATAATCATTTATTATATTTTACCTTGGGTTCCATTTTAACAACATCCATAATAACTAAGAAATGATAGCAAAACATTACTCTATATTAACACATTCACATATATCAAGAATGCATATTCTCATATTTTTATTGAGTATAATGCAAGGCAAAGTAATTTCAGATATTATTACTAGAACTTTCCTTTCTTAATTAAAGTCAACTGACCTCCAACACCAGCATCAACCAAGGGATTGAAACTCAGAGACTGTCATTCAAATTCAGGCTCACTGAATCAGAACATAAATTTTTCTATGTCCTCACTTGCTCCTTTTGCCCAGTGATTCTGAGAAATTCAGAGAAATGGCATTGCAAGTCTATTTATATGAATGGGGTCAAACCTACCCTTTGAGTCCTTCACCAAGAGAAGAAAAGTCATGTTTTTCTCTCAGCTTGTTAGTGGTTCAGAGCAGCTGACAATCAAGACTGTCTGCTGTATCTGTAGAAGTTTGTTTCTCTTTCTTCTTTACCTGTTTTGGGATTATCTCATTTCAGACACTGGACTATTTGGCTCTTCAAAACCCAGAGGGAAATCTACTTGATGGATCCTTCCTAAAGGGTAACTTTCCTTATTCACTTCCTCAAGTCTACCTTCTCTAATGCAATTGGTTGGTTTCTTTCTACAACTAGACTTTATATTTATTCTTTTATGTGAGAACATTTTATTAAAGCAGAGAATTACCTTTTCAAGAATTTGATCATTAAATATCGTTGACCTTGAATACTCACATATTCATATTTATACTTACATATCAATACCATACTGCCTGGACATAAAATATGTCATTATGTTATAACTAGTATATTTCTATATTGCTTAATAACTTGCCATATAAAAGAGCATGATAAAAGCAAGAAACACATGACGAGATAAATTCACTATAGTGTTTGCCTTGCATTTGAGTCTCCAGAAACCACATTCAAAAGAAAGCTGCTTGAATTGACAATAGTTCCACTCCTGTGAAGAAAGAAACAAAATGATCCCTGAGGCTTACTGGCCTGCCAACCTAGACTGATTGGTGGCATCCAGGCCAATGGAGATGCTCTACCCACCACACACACACATACACACACACACACACACACACACACACACACACACACACACACACACACAAACATATGAAGTGAATTCCATTTCACTGTGTTTTAGTAATTATGCTGAGATTACACTCTTTACTTATAGTTTTTAATAAAATATATACTTAGGGCAACTTTATCCACATCAAGTGTAAATGTAAATATTTCAAAAAACATTCTGTGTAATTAAAATCATTTTTAACCAACTCCTTGTCAAAACTTCTTGCTCCATCATATGTGTCATGAAAAGCAACTGTATAGTTAACCTAAAGCCTCATGTCTGTAGTTGATGTGTTGTTCACTGGGGTTTGTCTAGTCAGTATTATCTTTGGCCTAAAGTTCTTGAGGAAAACTCTTCTGAAGCAACTTGCTCATTTTATGATAGTTTAATTAAAATCAGACAATTCGATGCAGAAATACATTCACTCTGATCCTCAGAAGGAGGAACACATTGCAAGGAACTGAAGGGACAAAGACAAAGGGGAGATCCATCAAGCCCTGCCAAGTCTCATGTCCTCTCACACAGGATGCTCGCCCACCAGACAGATTAGAACACAGGACACAAACAGAAGACTCAGTAGCAATCCATACAGGGGCATCACTGGAGCCTGTATTTCAAAGTTAATAGTGTAAGTAGAAAGTGTAATAATTTCATGCTTTGTCTCTGTGAGCTGGTTTGCTCCCTTTGAAGACTGCTTACCCTGATAATAAAATTCAAATTTCTGTTGCACTCTGTATTAGATTTGACTCCTGAGGATTACAGGAATCTTTTTGATGGGATCACGATTCACTCACTTCCTCAACCACAAATCTTCATTCAGAATTTTTCAGTTTGCCCATTAGGAGTAATGCTATGGTTCCTTTTTTCCTATTGTCAAAGAGATCTAAACTTGTTTTATTGATTTCAGGGATCTTGAAAACATATTAAATCATGTTATTAATTCAAGCATTAGTCATACATTTTTTACAGATTATCATATTACAGAGCATAGAAGAGGTGCTCAATAGGGTAAATCACTGAGAATTTTGTAATCTTTTTACTGATTCATTACTATGTAATAACCTATAAGCTCTTTCCAGTATTGATGTTGTAGGGCTGATGGATTTCTTCTTCCCATAATACCAATTGCTTATGTATTTTCTCCTGTATATCCAGCAAAAATAATCTGTAATCTGCAGAATAATTCTAGTGGATATGAAATCATGTATCATTCCATCAGCAAGACATTCTGTCTATCCTTCAGCCAAATGTGCTTTTCATTTTGCTGATAAGTTAGTGCTAAATGAGCAAAGCTCTAACACAGAGACAAACTGAATCTTTAGAGTCTTCCTTTGGATGGAAACTAAGTTAAGAAAGGGATGTTAATAACTTGCTGAATTCTTTATACATTTGGCTTTAAATTCTGGGGTTAAAGGATGAAATATTATAGCTGAAGGGGAGGTTTCTTTTACAGACAGAAGGATAAGGTCTCAACTCAATTCTAGAATTGTGCATGTGGTTTCTTGAGAATCTCACAGCCCTACCTAATTCTGAAACCAGACCTGTACATTGGTTTCCTTGTGTAAGTGATCTTACAGATCTGGAAGAAAGCCTTTTATTCCCAGGTGTCTGCCTCCATCTCTGTAACACCCCACTGTCTCTATCTCATTCCATTCCCAGTATATTTCTTCCTCTCCCAATGTTCTGCGCTCTTTTCCCTTCTTCCTATTTCTCCTCTTCCTCCTTTTTCTTATTATCTTCTTCTCTCTCCCTGTCTTCTTCCTTATTTTTAACTATAATGTAGATAATCACAATTTTTTGTATTTACTTCTATATGTTATCATTTGCAAACTGTGTTGATGACTCTAAACACAGAGGTTATGCAATAATAACTCTTTCTTAAAGAAATGAACCATGACTTAGAGTAGATATCTGTAGGATTGATGTTCTTAATGATTGTGTTTCTTTTGTCTAGTTGTAATGGAATATGAATTCAGCAATATTTTACTGCATACATTCAGGGTACCAACCCCATGGTAAGTACTGGAGACACCAGGAAAGCCAATTTGTCATTGCCTTTGGAGAAGATCAAGATGTGTTTGAGAAGGGAATCCTATAATTAGGTTAATTTTTATGAACTTCAATCTAAAATTAGGTTGACAAGGACTGAAACTCATTACTATTAGATTTTCTATCACTTATGATTATATTTTATTTTCTCTTTTTAAACACATTTAATTAAAATTAAGATACAATTTTATCATTTCCTCCTTCCCTCTCTTTTGTTCTGCCCATCTTTTCTTCTAACTCCAGCTCCCAAAAATTCAGGGCCTTCTCCTCTTTAACAACTGTTTTTACATATACATGTAAACGAACATATAAATTCATATATCTTTGTCTTGACTTTTTTCTATGTTCTTCTAAGCATCTAATATGTAAGATATAAGATGTTTTACATCTTAGATTTTGTCCAATGTACCTGCCATCCAGTCTTTTAAATGACAATTTGTTTATTTTTCCCCTTTTGAATTGGCCACACTGTCTGTCTACTTTGAGATTTTTATCTTGTTGTTTAAACTTGACCATTTGAACCTAACAACATGGTAACTCTGAAAATTAGACTCTGTCCCTTGCCCAACTTTTGCACATTGTTTCTGATGCTAGAGGCAGATTCTCTGTTAAGGATCAAGCTATAATATAAACTTTTCATTATTTTCTGATCCTCTGCCTTCTGTGTACATAGGCAGTGACATTATCTTCCTTTGTACATATAATTGGATTAAATGGTCTCATCTTCAATATCTGACATGAAAAAAATGGCAAAGAGAGATAAATTCAGGACCATATGTAAAGTCAATAAACAGTATTCAGCCTTTATATCTGTAGATTTTCCTTTAGCCCAAGAGATATGGGCTTGAAGCTCTGAAGGAAAAGGAACCATGATGGTCACGCCTCCCTTTATCAACACTTCTGTCATTTGAAGCATCAGTTTGCTACTAGAGCACAGATCTGTAGCATTTGTAGTATTCTCCTGGATCCTGGAGAGTAGGTATACCAATCCATGAAATCATGTACAGTCTTCTGTGATTGGACCAAGAGGGGGAGAGATGCTGCTGAGGTCAGAGCTAACATAGACCAAAGCTTGATCATCACATCAGCCTCTGGATATTACAAACCTACATGCTCTAGTTATACAAGAAAGTATATTCATTACTATATAGTAAGACACATGCTAGGTGCTTCCTACTTGGCTAGCTTTCTAGAGCCCACAATCATGATTCCCATAGCTTTCAAATAATTAATGTTTTAAAATTTCCCATTTTGTGGGCTTGTTTGTTCCAATACTTTTTCTATATTGTTTATGATTGTCAAATATTGCTTCTTGGCTCTATTTACCTGGACTATATTAGGCTTCAAATCTGCCATTAGTGATGGACCAGATTCTACCCCTTGCTGACTGACTGACATAAAAGAAAATGCTCTAATAAAACATTTAAATGTGTACAATCACTGGGAAGCTTTTGGTTCAGAGGTGGTAGTAGTGAGAACAAGTAACTACCAGTCAGAACACCTGCTTAGATTTGCTGTTTGTACTGCTCGGCTTAACTTTCAAGGACTACTTTCTTTCACACGTCACACACTCTGTGACCAACCTCTCTAGACATGGCCATACATAAAGAGATTCTCATTTATTTTTATCAGTAGTCTATTACTGCTGCAATTAATTATTCCAAGCATAGTAGCCTAAACAACATAAGTGTAACCATTTACCTTTCAGTAGACTGGAAGTAGGAAACCGTTTATTGGGGGAGGGGGGAATTGTATTAGCAGACAATTCAGTAGGTTGTAAATGAAAGTTCATTCATTTGTTACATTTGTCCTATACCGGTTGTCTATAATTTTTGTCTAGTGGTCTCCTTCTTCGTTATTAATGCAATAACGACATCGTTTCTTGTACCATATCTTTATGTCACATTCACTCTGACTTTCTGACTCCTTCTACTTTTAAGGTACTTCAAATTATACATTGTTCCACCCAAGTATTACAGAATAATTTATGGGTCAGTTTATTAGCAACATTAATGTATCCCAAATTTTAATTTGACATTATAATGTAATCTTGCATATTAATAGATTCCACAAATAATGTTGAGGGTTTAAGAGAACCTGGGGCATCATTTCTCTAGCTATTATTAGATCATAATTATTTGTAACAAGTTTGTATAACTGATTCTTTCATTTTTATTAAATATAGATTCTTTTCTCATACAATAAAATTTAAATATTTGAGTACAATTTTTGTTTCCTCCACTCTTCCTAGTTCTTCCCTACCTCCTCTTCTATTCTTCTACCAGGATATACATATATTCATATACATATATTCTACCCTTTCTTCTGCTCATTAGAAAAGAACAGGCTTTCTAAGAGATGGTAACAAATCATAACAAAATAAAATATAATAACATAAAAACCATCATATCAACATTGAACAAACCAAAATAATAAAAACTTAAAAGAAGCCCAAGAGCAGGCATAATCAATATTTCCATCAAAGTGCTAAACTGAAATCCATAGAATATATGCTGGAGACATGGTGTAGACTTACATAGGCCATGTGATTGCTGCTTTCGTCTGTCTTGTTCTCCTGATGTCCTTCATCCCCTCTGTGTAAACTGCTCTTTCTGCTTCTTCTTCCAGGGAGTTCCCTGAACTCTGAGGGGAGGAATTTGATGAAGGTATATCACTTAGAGCTGTATGTTCCAAGTTTTCTTTCTGTATGTCATGTCTGCCTGTGAGTCTCTGTATTTGTTCCCATTTGCTGCAGGAGAAAGCCTCTTTGATGATGGCTGAATAAGGCACCAATCTAGTAGTGTAGCAGGATATCATTAGGAGTCATTTTATTATTACCTTCCACTGCACTAAGTTTCCATGCTGTCCCACAAATGCCTTTCAAATATAACTGTACATCCATCATTCCCTCTCTCAATGCCCTCTCCTCTCCCCTTTCACACTTGATCCTTCCATTCTCATACACACTCTTTCCCATTTGAGATTCTTTAAATCTTCTTATAAAGTCAAGTTCCTGTCTCTAAACAAACAAACTGCAAGGCCTACACATATATTTGGGTTTATTTTCACTTCTGCATGTCTGACAATTCTTAGGAGGACAAGTTTCACCCTGTTTTGGTGCCTTGCTGGTTTTCCACTACTCCATCTCATGTCGTGTGGACTGTCAGTTTGCAGGGTACCAGTATTGCTCCAGAGAAGAGATATGGGGTTTGGTTATTTTATTGGTTGCTTTGTTTTATTTTTTTATTGCACTCACACAGACATGGCTGTAAACATTTGTTGTGACTAATACTGCATTTATTTGGCAGGTCCCTTTAGTCTCAAATATACTGACAATTTCTCTGCATTTTCCCCTCTACCACGACACTGGCACTATTGAAAATTCTGTCTGAGGCTTTAGAAAGTCTCTAAATTTGGACTTGTCTATGGTTTTCATGTTGTCACATCAGAACTCTGAGTATTCTGGATGTTTGGTTATTATCACCACCACCACCACCACCATCATCATCATCATCATCATCTTATTATTATTATTATTATTATTATTATTATTATTATTATTATTATTATCTTTTACTATAATCTTTTAAAAGATGTTGAGAACTGAATAGCAATAATGCCCCAATGGGATACAGTGCCAGGATTTGCTGATACTACATTAAGTCAAGACTTAAAACTAGAAAATACATCTACTCCCTCTGTTTACTGCACTTTAGGAAGTTTATAAAATATCTTCAGTTTTTATTTAGTTATCGGAAAGAAAAATATACTGGGCTGAAAGTAGTTCTTTCAGCCTTTCAATTTACTCTGTATTTATTTGTATCTCTCTCTCTCTCTCTCTCTCTCTCTCTCTCTCTCTCTCTGTGTGTGTGTGTGTGTGTGTGTGTGTGTGTGTGTGTGTGTGTGTATACATGGAAAAGAGAGAAAGAGAAAGACATAGAGAAAGGGGGAGAGGGAGAGCCAGAAGGAGAGGGAGAGCCGGAGGGAGAGGGAGAGAGAGAGGGGGAGAGAGAAGGAGAGAGGGAGAGCCAGAGAGAGGGGGAGAAAGAGAGGGAGAGAGACTGCTGATGTCTGGAAATTTTCACTGAAACGTTTCCCTAAGCTCTCTTATTTTATTATTTAGGATTTCACCTTTCCACTTCTTGTGGGTAATTGAAATAGACAGCATCAAGGGTATAGTCAAATTCAAGACCTAATTCCTTAGAATTTAACTTGGCTGTGTTGGCTATATCAGTTCACATCTTTCTAGGTTCCATATTTTCCTCTAAGTAGGGGTGTAATGACAATCTTTTCAAGACTTGACTTGAAAATACTTTGTAAATAATGAAACACCAACAATAGATGATTAATTCATCAAGTGCCACCAACATGTTTTACTGAAAGCAATAAAAATGAAATAAGCTATAGGTGTGTCCAAATGGCGCAATGAATCATTAATTACTGAAAATCCATCTGTCTTTAATTCAGTGTTACTTTCATGATGTGCCTTACCAATATAGTAGGAGATGAGGATGCAGATTCTTCCTCTGACAGACACACAGGGAAGGAGAGAAAGGAGAGAGGGAGAAGGAGAACATCTCATGAAGTATCCATGCTGCTTAAGGACCATTGTGCAGGACCAATCATGCACTGTTTGCTTGATGCCTATGTTGAATTATATATTACAGCTGATATCAAGTCCATGGTATAATAACTTCGTATTTTTCAGCTTTAAAATGAGATAGAAATCATTGCTTTGTGAAAAATTTTAAAGATTGAGTTTTTATTTTTTAATTGTTTTATTTTGGTATTTTAAATTAAGATATACTAATATAATTTTCCCTTCCCCTTTTTTTCTCCATTTTTTCCAGTGTAGCATACCTCCTTGTTCCCTCTCAGAATCAGTGTTCTTTCCCATTCATTGTGTGTGTGTGTGTGTGTGTGTGTGTGTGTGTATGGCTATATGTATGTATGAATATATCTAAATATATAAAGATAACCTGCTCAGTCTGCTCATTGTTAGTTGTATCTATATGATTATATGATTTCAAGGCTGAAACTTGGTATCGAATAGCTAATTAGGTGACCCATTCCTGGGGAAGACTATTTCTCCCCCTCTCGGCATTCCACAATTGCCTGTAGTTATTTGTCTATGGGTGAGGCTCCTTGAGAGTCACCCTTTCATGTTCGCATGTCTATTGCTGTTGTATTTCTGCAGTTTTATTTATGCAGGTATACTGTCACAGTTACATGGTGAGGCTTTAGACTGAATAATTTATAATGAAGCCTGTTCCAATTGCTTCTATTAGATATTAAATACAAAATATTATTTTAAATTTTGTCCAATATTTTTGGAATATTCTGGGGGGTTGTGAATTTTACAAAAGTTTCCTCCCAGTTTCAAATAAATTGCCTAATAAATTAAGCCATTGTGTCGCATAAGTTATGAGTGAATCACCAGTTCTGCCCATGTACTACCTGGTACTCCTTTTCATGCTGTGATAAGTTAGTAAGACTTTCTCTTTCCTCCCTTCTCATCTCTTCTTATCTCCCTTTTCAGTATCTATCCCACCATCAAGTGCTCCTCTTTTGTCATATTTCCTCCTTTCTTCTTCTCCTCTCTTTTAAACTCTTCTTCTCCTCCTCCTCCTCCTTTTCCTCCTTCTGCTAGCTCTTCTCTCTCCTCTCCTCCTCCTTTTCTTTTTCAGAATAGGCTATCACATCATATGTGGTAGTCTTGAACTCACCATTTACATAGGATAACCATGATTTCTTGGTCATCCTACCTCTACCTCCAAATGCTGGAACAGTTATGGACCACCATGCACAGTTCTCCTTTTCCTGTGTTGATTTTAGGAATTGGTTATTCAGAAATCTATGGTATTTATATCCAAGTGAGCTATCCCGTGTTTACATTAAAGAAAAATATATCAGCCAGTGTTTAGGTAGATTGGCTGATACATGAGAAGAGCAGGTGTGGCAAGCAATGCAAATAAAGATAGCATCATAATTTTGAGAGATCCATATTGAAGCTTTGCATTTTATTCAACTGTTTATGTGAAATAATTCCAGAAATAATGAGTGACATCTGGTTTCTGAGACAAAGATTTGAAAAAGATATAGCAAAGTTAAAGATAAGCAGAATCATCCTACCACATAGTCTCCATGTTTGGAGTGATGTCACATGTTCGTGATTCATGTGGTCTGTCTCACATAGATCACATTGAAATCATGATCCACATCTACTTAGAGCAACAGGAAAGAAGAATCTCAGTCTGCAAGGATGGCATGCTTCTAAAGATGCTGCAGCTCTCAATGCTAGCTTCTTGTTTTCTAAAATAAAGCCACGAGTAGGGAGAAAATATCTGAGGAAACAGCAAAGGCTTGCTACAGTTAGGAGTAGTGCCCCAGTTTTCTGTGCCCCAGATGCATTTTCTCTGAAGCCCCACAGCTTCATTTTTACTATGTCTTAGGAAAGGGAAGAAGAGCTCATCCAGGCTGTGTAGTGAAGAAGTCAACAGGGTGACTGACTGGTTCTACTCTTGGACATCTTCCTATTGTCTCCAGCCTATTGTAATCATTCTATATTTTTTTCTAGTAATATTTGAGCAGAAGAAGACACAGCCCCTTTTATTTTAGATAAAGCTCTCAAGACTGGGTTTCTCAAGTGCTTTACAGTATTGGTACATTTGATACTTTTCTCTTTATTTGAAAATTTAAATGATGAGCAAAAGATACATTTTATTTAATATTTTATTAAGATCTACTATCATATGTACTTGAGAGTTTAATTAAATTCTGAATCCTACTTAGATTACTTCAAAGCTTCAACCATCTCAGGGATGCTCTAACACCTACTTCAGGAACAGAAACCCATGAGAGAGCAGAGCTTTATCTCTAAGGAACATCTAAGCTCACAATCAGGCTTAATGGCTATGTGACTCCAGCTTCAGTGCAGCTTCTTCACCATCCCGCAGGCCTTTATTTTAAGAAAGATTGTCTTTGTATCTTGTTTTCCATTCACACACTCAAAGGAGTGATTGCTGTGGAAAACTAGAAGCACTATGGCCACTCATTTAATCTGTACTCATTAAAACGTGAGAAAGAAACAAAATACAAAACCTTGTACAAATAAGTATCCTATTTAAATGCTGGTGTACAGAAAAAGAAAATGTCTTAAAATGGACATTCCATTCTTTACAGAAACACATCACAGCCTGCTTGCAGAGTTGCCTCTCCTCCCTCCCTTGACTCTTGATTGTCATGTGGCTGTGACATATGCATCCCACACCTGTCCTACCTCCATAAGTAGTAAAGAAACTGCAGTAGGTAAACAAACTTTTGTCCTTCTGAATATCTTTACTTTAATAGCTACTATTATTAAAGTAGTTAAATGTGGCATTCATGTGACCTGAGTGATAATTTGGGTACATATTCATGAGGGTGGTGTCGCAGTACTGCAGAGAGACTGGGGGCAGATGAGATATTACTTTAGGTAGAATGCCTAGAAATTTTATCTGAGTGCCTAAGAAGCATGCTGTGCTCCATAATCCACAGGAACAAATCTAGGAGGATGTAATAGCAGGTATAAGATTCGGGGGGGCAGAAAGGAGTAAGATGTGCAGAAAGCACATCAAGGTGAGGTTAGAGCAGACTGGTGAGGGAGGAGGGGACACTTGAGAATGAGTTTAAAGCAGTGAGTAGGACCATGTGGAATATGATCTGATTTCCTGTCATGAGAGGTCTTTCTAAATATTCTGTGAGATCATTGTGAATGCCATAGGCTAGTATAGCAAGTTCAGAAGCAGGAGACTGAGTTATAGGTAGGTCTTTTTTTGTTTGTTTTGTTTTGTGTGTGTGTGTGTGTGTGTGTGTGTGTGTTTCAAAAATCTAAAAAATAGATGATTGGGGCTGACTGCAAACTTTTCAGAAAAGCTAGCGGTGATAAAATTCATATTGTAGCTCTAATATAGGTGCAGGACTTGCTAAGTAGCTAGTATAAAGACTATTAGAGGGAGAAGATACAATAAAGACTCCAGAATATTTGGACTATGTAACTTAGTAAATATAGTGGCATTTCATTTTTATCAGTTTTAGTTGGACAAGGCTTGGGCAGAATCAGTTTGGGAAGGAGCTCAAGTTACCTACTATGACATACTTTCGACTCAGAAGTTTTTGCTGCATAAAAGTGATCTTCAAAATTGACTTATAAGCCTAGAGTTCAAGGAGATGGTGAATCTGAAAACATTAAGTTTAGAAGACATGAATGTTGAGAGTGAAGGAAGGCAGAGTCTGAGTCCCAAAGATTTTACATTTGAAGCACATTCTCTACTCTCAGGGACTTACAGAGGCACTGTCAACCCAGACATTAGTTCAGCTGTGCCATCAACTGCCCAGAGACAGTAAAACCCTCAATTTACACAGAATCATTCAATATAGGTCCAAGTAAAAGGTGATGAAATAACCTGGATTTTTTTTTCCTTTTCTATCTGGATTATTGACTTCTTGTCATTTTGACTGTGCACTGGCCTGCCTTTTTCAACATCTCTATTGTGTTTTTAATAAAGGGGTCTATTGAAGTTGCTTGAGACCCGGGCAAGTCCTCTACTGCTTTAGTTACAGTATTGGGAATGGGCTTCAAGTTTGCACACATCACAAAATTGGCTGGGAAACAATGACCTAAAAACATGGTAAAATTAAATGGCTGGAGGTCTAGTCAAGTCAGACTGGTGACTCTTTTTTCCTTCCAGGCAAGTTGTATTTTCTGGTAAGTTCTGATAAACTTTAAAATTTCTACTTAGGGCCAAGTGGTGTGTGACTGAAGCTAAGCTGAGAAGTGGAAGAAATCAAATCTGATTATTAGGGCACTGGAAACTCCATGGAATCCAAGAGACTATCCCTAGCAAATACTCCTAGGAATGGGTGACACAGATGAGTCATCTGAATTAGATACCATCAGTAACCAGGCAAGGCCTCAAGAAGAGAGATAGGGACATCAACCCAGCCAGAAAACCTCCACCTATAGTTCCTCTGGAAGCAGAGCTTGGCATAATCATCATTGGAGAGACCAGAGAGACCCTGTGCAGCACCTGATACGAGCTCAGGGAGTCCTGAAGAGGAGGGTGAAGAAGGATCAGAGGAACGAGAAGGGTCAGAGACACCACAAGCACAGAATCAGCTGACCAGTACTCATGGAAGCTTTCAGAGATCAGGAAGCCTATAGGAGTCTGACATAGATTCTCTGCAAGTATGTTATCACTGAATAGCCCGCTGTTCTTGTGGGAGTCATAACAGTGGGAACAGTGTCTGTGTCTGATTCTTTTGTCTGTTTATTGGACCCTGTTCCTCCAAGTGAGTTGCCATGTCCAGACTTGATGTGATGATGGTTTATGCTTGATCATAACAAGCTTGTTCTGAAATTTTTGGTTGATACACCTGGGAGGCCTATGCTTTTCTAAGTGGAGGTGTAGGGCATGGATCCTGGAGAAAGGAGAGGTCAGGGGAAAGACTAGGGGAAGGGGAAGGAGGAGACACTGCAGTTAGGATGTAATATATTAAAGAAGAAAGAAAAATAAAAATAATAAATTAAACTAAATGGGAACTTTAAAAAAGAAAAACACATCTTGACTGAGCTTAGGTCCAACTAACTTTAGGAGCTGGTGGTCTGTTAAGTTATCTACTGTCACCTAAGTGCTGCTAAGCAAAACTCTCCAAGTTATAAGTCTAGGGTACAAACTTTCTAACCACCAAGCTTAACTACCAGGTTACTGACTTAGAAAGCTTTAAAAATAAACAGGATATAGAAGTTAGAGACAGACTCACCAGTAATCTTGTTTGTTCGTTTGTTTGTTTGTTTGTTTGTTTTTTGGTTCTGAAAAAAGACAAGCAGAGGCAGCCAAGAGAACGGCTAAGATCTAGATCAGCAGTTCTCAACCTGTGAGCGACCCCTTAAAGGGTGGCATATCAGATACCCTGATATCAGATATTTACATTACAGTAGATTACAGTAGCAAATTTACAGTTATAAAATAGCAACTAAACAATTTTATGGTTGGGGTCACCACAATATGAAGAACTGTATTAAAGGGTCACAGAATTAGAAAGGTCAAGGACCACTTTGTAAGGCTGTGTCCTTCTGTTTACTGTTTGAGGTATGTAAGGAAGGAACATTCAATAGGGTTTATAAATTGTTGTTTACACTCCATCAGTGTATATGTGACCAATTCTAGTCTGATGCCTGGCCTTACATGTTAGAAAATGGTGACCATTGAATTAATGGGGTGATAAATTCTAATTCTAACCCAGACGGCATGTGTGAACTCCATGTCTCTAGTAGCCTGTGTGTATTCTTATCACTTTGTTTCTATTTCTTCTTATTGCATACTTATATGCAATGTGTTAAAATTACATCTACCTTCTTTATCTTCTCTGACCCCCCCCCTCTTCCAGTCCTTTCAACCTACTTCTTCTTCCCAACTACCCCATCTCTCATCTCCATGCCTTTGTTTTAACATACAAGTCTTGTGCAGATGAGCTTTTCAGTTACTTCAGGTTGGCCTAGGACTCAACGTGTAGCCTAGAGTGGCCTCAAACTCACAATGTTCTTGCCTCACCTTCCAGAGTTCTGGGATTACAGGTGTGTGCTACTTGGTCAGGCTGACAGTTTCTAGTTTGTAATCCAGGCAGGAAGTGAGCCATTCTCAGTTCAAGTTAGTGGGAGACTGGAAGGTGTCAAATTCAGATGAACTCTCTAAGATAATGTGAAATTAGCTAATATGTAAGCAACAAGATCCACATAATCAAGTGCATGTATAAATATATGTATGTATGTATGTGTGTATGTATGTATGTATTATGTATGTATATGTACATGTATGTATGTATATATGTATGTACTTATTGTGTATTTTTGTTTTTGGATAACAAATATCTCAAACCTTTTAAAAAGCTAAGTTTTAGCTCAAAGTTAGAGAGTATGGTAAGAAAATAAATCAGGTGGTAGAAGGGTGACCTGGCTGGCCACATATGATCTGCTTTGAGAAAAGTCATGAATCCTGATGTCTAGTTTTTTTTTATTTTCACTTAGTTTATGATATCACCATGCAAAGTACTGCTGCCCAAACTGAGGATAGTTTCCCACCTCAATTTATTCAAGTAATAAACGTCCTCATAGAGGGAGTCAGAGCTTTGATACCTAGCAGATTCTATACCCTATCAAGCTGACAGTGAATATGGACTACCACAGTATTTAAACACATTAAGTACTGATATTTGGTGTGTCTGTGGAACTAGATCAAGTGCAGTGCCTGGAGTGTATTCGCTTATAGCTTGTTGCTAGATTGGAAATGAGTTAGCAGAATGGAACAACTGGGAACAGGGAATGTGCTCATGGCAAAGAAAAGGGACTCGGAGAATTTAAAGAGAAATGACCAAGGTTCATTACTGTGCTCAACAGTACCAAATAATGACTTTCAAAAATTCATAAATCAAGTTCAAAAGACTTTCTGTTTGAGATATTAGACGTGTTCTGTAGTAGTATAAAAAAATTAAAAAAAAAAAAAGAAAACCCTTTTAAACCAAGTTGTTGTTTAATCAAGTCAGCTGCCTCTAAGTTCCTTGTTTTACTTTGATCTAACTAGGCTAAGAAGGCCCTGAAGGAGACACAAAATGAAGGTTTTTTATGCATGCATTTATGGGATTTGTGTTGGAGGAACCCCATTATCCCCGAGTTCTTCAGAGCATATTAGCAAGTTTTGTTTCATTCCAAGAATAGCACTAAGAATGTCATTTTATTGCCAAAAATACCTTGCCTTTGCACAAACTCAAAGCACACTGTTCAAGACAATTGATTATAGTAATAGTAACAATAGTTTCCACAGAACATCGCAACAAAACCATGTAACTTCAGAAACAATATTCTATTTCTGTTTATTCTGATTCCCATCCTCCCTGTCCTGTTTTATCAAACCAGCACTCACTCACCTTTCATCTTACCAAATTCATCAGTTCATCTCCTTTCCCCAGATTTTCTCATGCTTTACTTTGAAAACATCTGACTTGAAGATGTAGTTCCCTTCGAGCCACTAGTATGTCAGGACACATAGAAGTTTGTCAGTAATTATTAATTATGATGAGTAAATTATTACCTAAATAAATCCAATTTCCTCTGTCACCCTTTAATGACTCATTAAGATTTAATTTATTCTTTATAAAAGGATGTCACCTTATTAAATTTCCCTTACTTCTATTACTTAAATTAGTCTTCATGTTTTCTTTGTTTTTACCACTGTTTACATTTTTTGTGCCTTAACTATACAACTTTTAACCTTACAAGTTACATTTAAGAGTCTTTTATTTATAGAGCGCTTTACACATTTTCTAAAGCACAAGTATACTGCTCTTACATTCTTAAAACCAATAGTGATTTCATTTGATGTATATGTACTAGATCCTATAACCATGGGTGAATTGAAGATAGACACTGTCTTTTGAATTTTTGCATATTGTAGGGTCTTATCTAACCCCTTGAAGAGTTGACCTCAAATAAACCCTCCATCACCTATTTCTCTGCTTTTACATATTACCCATTTCTTTCAAGTACATGTCTGGCAATTGAAACAGTGAAGGCCAACATCAGGCTACAACAAAATGTAAGAATGGCTGATTTTAAGCCCCCATTCATTTAAATGCATTCTCCTTTGCATTCAAAAGCTGTGGTTGTTCAGCAGTCCTCAGAAATGTTTAAAATATGTGTTGATGGAAATATTAAAAAGTAAGGCAGTTTGTCTGTTTATGTTTATTTATATACTCTGTGTGCTTTCTTTATCTGTATATGTTCTGGGTAATCCCCAATTTTTACTTGTATTGATATCAATAATTGAGGGACAAATTTCTCACGAATGCAATACAAAGTCTACTTTCAAAATAAGAACTCCATGTGATTTCAGAATGATGCCCAGGGATACAACAATGAAGGTTGCAATATAAACTGGAATGTGTCACTTTCATTCTCAAAATATGCTTTGTCCCTTCATCCCCCTTCTTCCTCTTTTACCTGATTTCCTTCCTATGACTTCCAACTAGCCAAATGGTGATGTAAAGTGCTGGGATTCGAGGTCAGACAGTCTTCGATTTAATTGCTGTTCAATGACTGTAAAGTTATTTATTCTGTCTGAGCCTCATTTCCTTCATCAATGAACTGGTTATTCTAACAGACAGTTTTACATAATTAATTAAGAAAGCATGTGTAATATAAAATGTACTTAGCACATCATAGATGCTCATCAAAACTTAGCATAATTGAAAACACGCAAGTTTTATAGTCTGAATAATAATGCCTTGAATTTTTAAATCTGTGTATAATAAGTAATGTTTCTTTTCTATCAGTTTATTGTAAGAATTAGATTAAATAATAATTATGGAATGCATCCCAGGGGCAAATGTTATAGTAGGTATCCTAGAAGCCTTTTGGTAAGGAACAGATATGACATACATTTCATTTTGTTTTCATTTATATGTTTTATATATTGTAAGGCTCTGAATGTTCTTTTCTAGTTAAAACGAACACAATTGCTTTCATTCATGTTGCCCAAGTGAGATGGGCCATAAGATTTTACCTGAACATATATACAGGCAGAGCATGAAGACTTGTTTGCAGTAGGAGGTAGATTAGTAAAATAAATAAGTAAACATCAATTACAAATGAAAACGTAAAACCCTGATGGAAACAAAGAAGCAACCTAAACACCGCTCTGTGATTCTTTTCTAATTGTACTTCAGGATGTGGAGCAACATCGTCAATTTCAGCTATAAACATCAAAGGCCAAGTGTGAGTGGCAACTAAGTCCACTGGGTTTCATGTGGGGTTTTCATAGAGTCCCTTGGGTGCTTGTAACCTTGCAATTGGTGATATACAATTGGGTCCCTTGACTCTCCATTGAGCCTTTTTGCACCACTTTGGTGCATCTTCACTTCCCAGGCTTGTGCCCTTGGCTGTGATTTCTCAAGTAAGCTGCTTTTTATGTCTCCTTTGTTCATCTCCAGTGGAAACATTTAATAGCGCATTTGAATGCTGCAAATTGTTATTTCAGATGCTTTAGCCCGTCACAAGAGGCTCCCACATTGCTGTATCTGTTCAGAATAAAAATCCTCTGAAAGAATGAAATTCATGACTAAGAGCCTCACTGTATCTCCTCTCAGTCTTCCTCTCTCTACGTTTCACTCCTTTCTCTATTTCCCAATGTCTCCCATTCAATTCTCCATCCCCTCCTCCCCCAACTCCCACATAGCATGTAGTCATAATTTATGGCAGCTAATTAAGCCAAGCATCACACTTTGAAACACCTAATAGTTTATACTTTCAATGTCCCCATGTTGCCCATGTTGATGTTCCCATGATGATATATATGTATGTGTATGTATATGATGTATATGCATATGATATATGTGTGAATATATATATTCACACACACACATACACACACACACACACACACACACACACACACACACACATATATATATATATATATATATACTCTCCTTGCCTTCCCTATCTCTATCTCTCTTTCTGAGTGTCAAACACAAACATACCCATGTCCACCTTTTTATTATCAGGGAGACATTTTACATGACAAGACCTTTATCCTACCTTGTTCAAGCAAGAAGAAAAAGATATATCAGCCACTCTAACTCAATTGTACCAGGGTCAAGGCTGGGTTTGGGGAAGATATCATACTTGGTTAATATTTAAGTAGTAATTTTTATAGAATGACAATTTTCAATTTGTTTACTCTGTTTAGACCCAAATAAATAACAACTGATTAATATCTACTTTTAGATTACCCAGGCCTGAGTTTTTTTAGTCCCAGTGATAAATCAAAAGAAAAAATACTCCAGTTCTCACCCACAGAAATTATCATTCCATTATTAGTCTGCACAAAAATCTTGGGATTTTGTTTAAAAATCTCAAGTGATTCTCAAATGCCCAGTAACGGATAGCCACTGATTTACCTCCATTTGAATTGCCTAACCCCAGAGGTGCTACTGACCATGTGTTTGTTCTTAAGAGGATGTTCAAAAGAGGAGAATATCCTAGCTTCTTAGAGAAATCTGGAGGTTAAAATCTAAAGTGGAATCTGATATATTAAAAGAAATCCTACTGGAAGTAACAGCCAGGTGAGTATAAGAGAGAAAGTAAAAAAGAAACAGGAAGTAGATGAATCTGAATTGAAACTTATTAGACAGCAAAATCAGTAAAACTACAGATGTTAGCTAAGGCTGTAATCTTTATGAGTTTAAAGATACCTACTCTAGGCAGATAATCTCCAAAATCTTTGCTATGTTTTTATACAAATAAATCACACAAACAAATAGCACAGCAACAACAAAAGGGTGATGGCCAACAGGACTTGCCTATGTTGTTTCAGTACACATTAAACATAAGTATCAGTGATGCAGTCTCAGCAGCTACTGCATCTCTCTTTCTCCAATTAGAAAAGAACTGGGTTTTTGAGATGACTCATCTAATAAAGGCACTTGCTGCCATGTTCCATGTCCAATGGCCTGACTTTAATTCCCAAGATCCACACAACAGAAATAGAAAATTAACTCTCACAGTTGTCCTCTGGCTTACACATACATGTTCCCATGCACGAGTGCACATATAAACACAGCATAAGCACACACACACACACACACACACACACACACACACACACACACAAAGGGGGACAGGGAGGGAGAGAGAGAGACTAAATAAAAGTAAGAGAGAAATCTAAATGTTTTATTTCTCTCTGGGACTAGCTGTACTAACAACTGGAAATAATAGCAATGTCTGCATCTGTTTCTCTGAAGTCTATCTCTTCAACTTTGTATGCAGTACAATTTGTCCTCTGGTGAGATTGAAGCAAGGAACTCTCATGCTCCCATAATCACTAGGACCCAGAGCCAGAAAATTTCTGCTGCTGAATAAAGATCTTTACCATGAATAATTACAAATGAGGCAAGCAATCATTTGCGTCATGGTTCATTGGTCCCGTCAGAGTGAAACAAAGACATTTTTTACTCTCTTTTCTGTACCATACACACTATTAAAATGTGTTTGTAGATTACTGTAAATAATTCAAATGTTTATTAAAAACTCTGTAGGAAGATCAAGGAATCATAGATAATAAAGGGGAATACCATCCAATTTATTTTTATGTGGCATTCTCTATCTATCATATCACAAAGTACTTCAAGAGGAAGTGCAAAGGGAGGTAGGTGGCTTTCTGGCAAGACTGCAAGAGGAGCCTGCATCTCAGGGGTGTGGAGAAAGAGCCTCTTGTTTCAGACTTTCACAGTTTCTCTTGCCTTCTGCATCCGGTCATTTCTGTAGTTCATCTTTAATTTTTGTTGCTTTAATCCTCATGCTGAATGGTGAAAATGAGTTACAACAAGGTAGAAGGTAAGTACATTGTCTAACCTTTATAAATGGCCTCTGCTCCCTCAGGGAGGGCAGTTAAGACTCAACTGTTCTGCCATGCTGAGTGGCACAACTGTTTTAGTTATCTTTCTAGTTCTGTGACAAAAATTCATGTCCAAGTCAACTTATAGAAGAGTTTATTGGGTGCAGGTATTTACAATTTTAGTGGCTAAGTCCATGGACTTCATGGTAAAAAGCATAGCACCGGGTAGACAGGTATGGTACAGGAACAGTAGCTGGGATCTTACACTTGCTCCATAGTAGGAGGCAGAGAGAAAGCTAGGTGTGAATGAAATGTGCTTTTGAGCTCACCCCTAGTGACTTGTATCCAAGCTCACCCCTAGTGACTTGTATCCTCCAATAAGACCATGCTTCCTAATCCTTTCCAAACAAGTTTACCAGTGGATGACCAAGTGTTCAAACAAATAAGCCAATGAAGGCCATTCTTCTTCCAGCTAGCCCAAAGTCCATCCTCACTGTATGATTAAGTTAGGGCATCCAAGCCCAATTTCATAGGCTCAGGTGAGCTACACTGCTCTTGGATTAATGTTGTAATCTGAACTCAACCAAACTTAGCCATCCGGTTGTTAATAAATAGTAAGGTAACAAGACAGGTTAAGGGTTTGACATGGATTTAAAGAGGCTTCAGTATACACACAGCAGTGCTGTCTTATGATGATTGGAGACTTGAAATCAAATTGTGTTGGGTTTGGGGATACTGATACAAAGACTCCCACAACTTATTTGACCTCTTTCAGCCTTAGGCTTTGTATTTATAAAATATGTGCAGTGTCATGTCTGTATCATGCAACATTATATGTGAAGAACTTTTTGCCCTCCAGTGGCTCTGACAACACCCGAGAAATGTTAGCAAGCATCATTGACCTCACTTGATTTTTAATATTAGTGTTAATACACTTGATGAAAAATGGATGAGAGCCAATAAAAGTATTTCATACTATGAAAATATTATCCATATTTTTTAAGAAAGGGCTAATGATGCTTCATGACATTTAATAGGCTGTGTGTATCATCTAGATAACATTTGAATCCTGGATTGTTTTATTTGAATCATAGTATGCTTCAAATGTGGTTATAAAAATATTGTGTTTTATTAACTCTACAAGTAGAAATGTGTGTATGCTTACTTGAGGGGAAAAAAACATAACAGAATTTTCCCAGGGAGAAATGGATATGAAGTG
The DNA here is from genome assembly GCF_011762505.2 of Arvicanthis niloticus. Taxonomy (NCBI): domain Eukaryota; kingdom Metazoa; phylum Chordata; class Mammalia; order Rodentia; family Muridae; genus Arvicanthis; species Arvicanthis niloticus. The sequence continues at coordinate 49,231,698 of NC_047658.1, read as the reverse complement.
CTCCTCACTGGAGCCCTGTTTTCAATCAGGGTCTGGCTCCTTGGGGTCTGTTTCCCCTTTTGTCATCTGGTAGTTTTAACTGAAGTACCCCTAGGTCCATATAAACTTGTAGGTTACAGACTATGAGTGAGAATCCTTCCTCATCTGATAATCAGGGTCCTTTCAACCACTGTAGGTACCTCAAATAGACAATGAATGACTATAGAAGAAAATAGCAAAGGGGTAATACCCTCAAAGATGAGACTCTGCCATTGCCTAAGTAGACCAGAAGGTAGTTCCTTGTACTTCTAATGTACTATTGGCTACACATTTTTGGCTACTTGCATAAAATCACTGTCACCATGATAAAAATCAGAACATGCAAAAAAGATACAAGCCTCTCTGCACCTTGACAAATCCTGATACCTCTGCCTCAACTTCCATACTTCTATATCGAGAAGCAGGAAAACTCTTCTTTGTTCCCGATGTGTTCAACAGCTTTCCACCACTGTGACAAGAGGGTTAAAAGAAGGAATTGTTCATTGTAACATAGAGTTTGGGATCCTTTAGTCTTTTGTCACTCGACTCAGTTACTGGGCCTGTGGCGAAAGAGGATGTCGTGATAAGGAACTTTCAATAGAGCATAGCTGATTACCTCATAGTGGCCAAAAAAAATATTTAGGGACTAATAACCCCTTCAATGCACTCCCTTGCAATGACCTAATAGGCTTCCAAATAGGCTCTGACTTTAACTCCTAAAGTTTAAATCACCTCCTTGCAGTGCTATCAGCTGATGGTTAAGTGTTAACTCTGTAGCCCTTCAGAGACACATAAAACGCAAGCAAATACCTGTCTTGTGATTTCCCAGTAGAATGGCAGATAAGCCAGAAACCTGAAAAGACCTGTCTGCCAGTTTCCATGCCTAAGAGTATACTGAAGGAATGATGTGTATCTGAACAGGCAAATACCTGACTCAGTGACTATCTACTCTAACCTCATTTTTCATCTGTACTTCCACTTCAGAACAATTAATGTGGCTTTTTGTGTGCCAACCAATCACTAAATCTAATAATAAGAAATCACCATGTGTTTCTTTAGTCAGAATGGCTTGCAAGATGAAAGCTGTTCCCTCACAAGGGTAAAGATTTAGATATGTGAGTTGGCTTTTTTGAAATGTGTCCAGACCTAAGTGAAATGGAATGCCAGCACTCGTGTAATAAATTCAGATTTTCAGGCAACCACATGTAACTATTTATTTTCTCGGTGTGAAATATACTTTAACATAGATTCAAGGACAGGACTTCATAGAAAGAAAGAATCTCAAGGAAAGAAAAAGGTGTACCCATGTCAGGATGTGGGCTTCTCAAGAGTTAGGCCTACGAGTTTTGACAATAGCTTTGTGTGTGTGTGTGTGTGTGTGTGTGTGTGTGTGTGTGTGTGTGTGTGTGTAGAGTGATGCTCCTGAAGTTACAACCCAAAGTGTTACTGAGGGATGCTTCTAACTTGGCAATTAGATTCACAAGGTGGTTCCCTGATGTGCACTGAATAAAATTACCACCACTATGGTAAAAATCTTAGATCACAAATGATTATAGGGGAAAACAAGATATTTTTACTGTTTTAAAAATATTTACAATCTTGTCTGTGATTGTCCAAGGAAATACATTGGGAAGGGGAATGCTGTATACATTCAGGGATTAAGCATAGCCTATGGACATTTTAATATTCTTATTTTTCTTTCTATAAAGGAGTGTTGTCTGTATTGTAGCAACTTTCACAGTGGTGTTAACGACACCTAAAGACTATCTCAGCTGGCATGAAGCTTCAATCAGACCCCTGAGTGTGATACACCTTTTCTTTCCTATGTGCCTCAGTTTCCCCTTTGAGACTTTGATTACTCACTTTTCAGTTCTGAAGATATCCAATTATCTATTTTCAGTTAACTTCTTTGCTGCTTAACAGGGACATTGACCCCGCCTATTCAGGCATTAAAAGTGTCAATCTGTTTTTTTTTTTTTTTTTTTTTTTTTTTTTTTTTTTTTTGAGATATATAAAAAAATCAGAACTCAGAGACTGGAGGGTCATCATTCCATGAGAATCCATAAAAGAAGATATTAAACTCAAGAAATCAAGCCAAATAAGAAATCATGCAGCACATTGTCATGCTTCAGATGAACCCCAAGCTTATTCTTTTCTTTATTTTTTCTTTTTTTATTGTTATTTTATTTATTTACATTTCAAATGTTATCCCCTTTCCTCTCTGAAAACCACCTATCCCATCCCCCTTTCTTCCTACTTATTTGAGGGTGCTCCCTCACCCCCTATCCACTCCTGCTTCACCACTCTGGTATTCCCCTATGCTGGGGCATCAAGCCTCCACAAGACCAAGGGCCTTCCCTCCTTTTGATGCCAGATAAGGAAATCCTCTGCTACATAAGCAGCTGGAGCCATGGTTTCCTCTGTGTGCTCTTTTGTCGGTGGTTTAGTCCCTGGGAGCCCTGGGGCGTCCGGTTGGTTGATATTGTTGTTCTTCCTATGGGTTTGCAATCCCCTTCAGCTCCTTCTGTACTAACTCCTCCATTGGGGTCCCCCTGCTCAGTCTGATGGTTGGCTACAAGCATTAACATTTGTATTGGTAAGGCTCTGGCCAAGCCTCTCAGGAGACATCCATATCAGGCTCCTGTCAGCAAGCACTTCTTGGCATCAGCAATAGTATATGGGTTTGGTGGCTGCATATGGGATGGATCTGCAGGTGGGGCAGTCTCTGGATGGCCTTTCCTTCAGACTCTGCTCCATTCCTTGTTCCTGTATTTCTGTTAGACAGGAGCAATTCTGAGTTAATATTTTTGAGATGGGTGGGTGGCCCCATCTCTCAACTGGGGGCCATGCCTAACCTCTGGATTTGTTCTCTACAGTTTCTCTCTCCTTTTTGTTGGGTATTTCAGCTAGTGTCATCATCATTGAGTCCTGGAGTCCTCTTGCTTTCCTGGCATCTGGGGCTTTTTAGTGGCTACTGCTAGTTCCAGTTCCCCATGCCCCACTGCTACACACCTCTGTTCAATTTCCTGACCTCTTCAGTCCCTTCTAGGTAAGACTGGAGCACACACACTTTTTTAATGGATATTTTATTTACATTTCAGATGTTATCTGTTTACCCCATTTTCCCCACCCATGAACCCTTTATCCCATCCCCCTTACAAATTTCACTATATATTACTATGATACCCTGCTTTGTTTTTCCTAGAAACTCCTGTTTGTTTTGGCTTTTCTAAACTTTAAAGACAAGAATGAGATGACCATATAGCTGCCTTTGTTTTCAATATTCTAAGTAACATGAAGAATCATTTTTTTTACTGTCTTAACATTCTTTTTTAATATCACAATACTTTTTTTATTGGATATTTTATTTACATTTCAGATGTGATTACCTTTCCCCATTTCTCCCCAACCCAGGAACCCCCTATCCCATCCCACCTCCTTCTGTTTCTATGAGAATGTGCCCCCACCCACCTGCTTACTCCCACCTCCTCACCCTTGAATTCTCCCAAACTAGGACATCCAGCCTTCACTGGACCAAGGACCTCCTCTTCCACCTATGCTCTACAAGGCCATCCTCGCCTACACATACAGCTGGAGCCATGGTTCCCTCTCTATGTCCTCCCAGGCTGGTGGTTTAGACCCTGGGGGCTCTGGTTGGTTGGTATTGTTGCTCTTCCCATGGGGCCTCGAAAACCCTTTCAGCTCCTTCAGTCTTCTCTCTCACTCCTCCATTGGGAATCCCATGATCAGTTCAATGGTTAGCTGTGAGCATCCTCTTCTGTATATGTCAGGCTCTGGCAGACTTCTAAGGACACAGCTATATCAGGCTCCTGTCAGCATGCACTTTTTGGCATCCATATCAGTGTCTACATTTGGTGACTGCACATGGGATGAATACCCAGGTGGAACAGTCTCCAGAAAACCCCTCTTTCAGTTTCTGTACTATGCTTTGTCTCCATATTTGCTCCCATGATTATTTTGTTACTCCTAAGAAGGACTGAAGCACCCACACTTGGGTCTTCCTTGTTCATGAGCTTCATGTGGTCTGTTAGTTGTACCTTGGGTATTGAGAGTGTTTGGGCTAATGTCCAATTATCAGTGATTGCATACCATGTGTGTTCTTTTGTGTTTGGGTTACCTTACTCAGGATTTTTTTTTTGTTCCATCTATTTGCCTAAGAATTTCTCGAATTCATTGTTTTTAATAGCTGAGTAATACTCCATTGTGTAAATGTACCAGATTTTCTATATCCATTTCTCTGTTGAAGGGCATCTGGGTTCTTTCCAACTTCTGGCTATAATAAATAAGGCTGCTATGAACATAGTGGAGCATATGTCCTTGTTATATATTGGAATATAAGCCCAAGCATGGTATAGCTCGGTCCTCAGGTAATGCTATGTCTTATTTTCTGAGGAACTGCCAGACTGATTTCCAGAGTGGTTGTATCAGCTTGCAATCCCACCAACAATGGAGGAGTGTTCCTCTTTCTCCACATCCTCCACAGCATCTGCTGTCACCTGAGTTTTTGATCATAGCCATTCTGACTGGTGTGAAGTGGAATCTCAGGGTTGTTTTGATTTGCATTTCCTTGATGACTAAGGATGTTGAACATTTCTTTAGGTGCTTCTCGGCCATTCACATTTCCTCAGTTGAGAATTCTTTGTTTAGGTCTGTACCCCATTTTTAATAGGGTCATTTGATTGTCTGGAGTTTAATTCCTTGAGTTCTTTGTATATATTGGATATTAGCCCTCTATCAGATGTAGGATTGGTAAAGATCCTTTCCCAGTTTGTTGGTTACCATTTTGTCCTATTGACAGTGTCCTTTGCCTTACAGAAGCTTTGCAATTTTATGAGGTCCCATTTGTCAATACTTGACTTAGAGCATAAGCCATTGGTGTTCTGTTCATGAACTTTTGCCCGGTGCCCAGGTATTTGAGGTTCTTCCTCACCTTCTCTTCTATTAGTTCCAGTGTATCTGGTTTTATGTGAAGGTCCTTTATCTACTTGGACTTGAACTTTGTACAAGGAGATAAGAAAGGATCAATTTGCATTCTTCTACATGCTGACTGACAGTTGAACCAGCACCATTTGTTGAAATTGCTGCCCTTTTTCCACTGGACAGTTTTAACACCTTTGTCAAAGATCAAGTAACCATAGGTGTGTAGGTTCGTTTCTGGGTCTTCAATTCTATTCCACTTATCTTCCTGCCTGTCTCTGTACCAATACCATGCAGTTTTTCTCACTATTGCTCTGTATTACAGTTTGCAGTCAGGGATTGTGATTCCCCCAGAATTTCTTTTATTGTTGAGAATGGTTTTTGCTATCCTGGGCTTTTTGTTATTCCAAATGAAATTGAGAATTTCTCTTTCTAACTCTGTGAAGTATTGAGTTGGGATTTTAATGGGGATTGCATTGAATATGTAGATTGCTTTTGGCAAGATTGCCATTTTTACTAAATTAATCCTTCCAATGGGTGATCTTTCGATCTTCTGAGATCTTCAATTTTTTTCTTCAGAGATTTGAAGTTCTTGTCATACACTTTTTCACTTGCTTGGTTAGATTCACATCAAGGTATTTTACATTATTTGTGATTATTGTGAAGTGTGTCATTTCCCTAATTTCTTCCTCAGCCTGTTTATCCTTTGAGTAAAGGAAGGCTACTGATTTGTTTGAGTTGGTTTTATATCCAGTTGTTTATCGGGTTTAGGAGTTCTCTCATGCAAGTTTTGGGGTCACTTAAATATACTATCATATCATATCATATCATATCAATCATATCATCTGCAAATAGTGAAATTTTGACTTCTTCCTTTCCGGTTTGTATCCCATTTGACTTCCTCTTGTATAGTTGCTCTGGCAAGGACTTCTAGTACTATATTGAATAGGGAGGGAGAGAGTAGGAAGCCTTGTCTAGTCCCTGAATTTAGTGGGAATGCTTCAAGTTTCTCTCCATTTAGTTTTATGTTGGCTACTGGCTTGCTGTATATATTGCTTTTACTATGTTTAGGTATGGGTCTTGAATTCTTGATTCTTCCAAGATTTTTACCATGAAGGGATGTTGGGTTTTGTCAAATGCTTTCTTGGCATCTACTGAGATCATCATGTGGTTTATTTCTTTGAGTTTTTTAATATAGTGGATTACTTTGATGGTTTTCTGAATATTAAACCATCTTTGCATTCCTGGGATAAAGCCTACTTGATCATGATGGATGACGTTTTGATGTGTTTTTGGATTCGGTTTGAGAGAATTTTATTGAGTGTTTTTGCATTGATGCTTATAAGGGAGATTTGTCTGAAGTTTTGTTTTTTTTTTTTTTTCCTTTGTTGTGTCTTTGTGTGGTTTAGGTATCAGTGTAATCGTGGATTCATAGAACGAATTGGGTAGTGATACTTCTGTCTCTATTTTGTGGAACAGGTTGAAGAGAATTGGTGGTAAGTCTTCCTTGAATGTCTGATAGGGTTCTGCACTAAAACCATCTGGCCCTTGGCCTTTTGGGGGGAGACTTTTAATGAGTGTGACTATTTTTTTAGGTGTGATAGGACTGTTTAGATGGTTTATCTGCTCCTGATTTAACTTCAGAACCTGGTATCTATCTAGAAAATTGTCCGATTCATGCAGATTTTCCAGTTTTGCTGAGTATAGGCCTTTATAGTAGGATCTGATAATTTTTTTTTAAATTTCTTCAGTTTCTGTTGTTATGTCTCCCTTTTCCGTTCTAATTTTATTAAATTGGATACTGTCTCTGTGTCCTCTGGTTAATCTGGCTAAGGGTCTTTCTATCTATTGTTGATTTTCTCAAAGAACCTGCTCCTGGTTTTGTTGATACTTTGAATAGTTCTTTTTGTTTCTACTTTGTTAATCTTATCCCCGAGTTTTATTATTTCCTGCCTTCAACTCCTCTTGGGTGTATTTGCTTCTTTTTGTTCTAGAGCTTTCAGGTGTGTTGTCAACTTGTTAGTATATGTTCTTTCCAGTTTCTTTTTGTAGGCACTTAGAGCTACGAGTTTTCCTCTTAGCACTGCTTTCACAGAATCCCACAAGTTTTTGTATGATGTGTCCTCATTTTCACTAAATTCTAAAATGTCTTTAGTTTCGTTCTTTATTTATTCCTTGACCAAGTCATCACTAAGTAGAGCGTTGTTCAGTTTCCCTGTATATGTGGGCTTTTTGTTGGTTTTGTTATTATTAAAGACCAGCCTTAGTTCGTGCTGATCTTTTAGGATGCAAGGGATTATTTCAATCATTTTGTATCTGTTGAGGCCTGTTTTGTGACCAATTATATGGTCTATTTTGAAGAAGGTACCATGAGGTGCTGAGAAAAGGCTATATTCTTTTGTTTTAGGATGAAATGTACCATATAGGAATCTGTTAAATCCATTTGGTTCATAACTTCTGTTAATTTCATTGTGTCTCTTTTTAGTTTCTCTTTCCATGATCTGTCCATTGCTGAGAGTGGGGTGTTGAAATCTACCACTATTATTATGTGAGGTATAATGTGTGCTTTGAGGTTTAGTAAAGTTTCTTTTATAAATGTGGGTGCCCTTGCATTTGGAGCATAGATGTTCAGAATTGAGAGTTCATCTTGGTAGATTTTTCCTTTGATAAATATGAAGTGTCCTTCCTTATCTTTTTCTATTACTTTTGGTTGAAAGTCAATTTTATTTAATATTAGAATGGCTTCTTCAGCTTGTTTCTTGGGACAATTTGCTTGGAAAACTGTTTTCCATTCTTTTATTTTGAGATAGTGTCTGTCTTTGTCACTGAGGTGTGTTTCCTGTATGCAGCAAAATTCTGGGTCCTGTTTATATCCAGTCTGTTAGTCTATGTCTTTTTATTGGGGAATTGAGTCCATTGATGTTAAGAGGTATTAAGAAAAAAATGAATGTTGCTTTCTGTTATTTTTGTTATTAGAGGTAGAATTATGTTTGTGTAGCTCTCTTCTTTGGGTTTTTTGGAAGATGACTTTCTTGCTTTTTCTAGGTTATAGTTTCCCTCCTTGTGTTGGAGTTTTCCATCAATTATCCTTTTCTAGTGCTGGCTTTGTGCAAAGATATTGTATAAATTTGGTTTTGTCATGGGATATCTTGGTTTCTTCATCTATACTGATTGAGAGTTTTGCTGGGTATAGTAGTCTGGGCTGAAATTTGTGTTCCCTTAGGGTCTGTATGACCTCTGTCCAGTATCTTCTAGCTTTTATAGTATCTGGTGAGAAGTCTGGTGTAATTCTAATAGGTCTGCCTTTATATGTTACTTGGCCTTTTTCCCATACTGCTTTTAGTCTTTTTTCTTTGTTTTGTGCATTTGATGTTTTGATTATTATGTGACAGGAGGAATTTCTTTTCTGGTCTAGTCTATTTAGATTTCTGTAGGCTTCTTGTATTGTTGTGGGCATCTCTTTAGGTTAAGAAAGTTTTCCTGTATAATTTTGTTGAAGATATTTACTGGCCCTTTAAGTTGGGAATCTTCTTTCATCTATACCTATTATCCTTAGGTTTGGTATTCTCATTGTGTTCTGGATTTCCTGGGTGTTTTGGGTTAGAAGCTTTTTGCATTTTGCACTTTGTTTTGACAGCTGTGTCAATGTTTTCCATGGTATCTTCTGTACATGAGATTCTCTCTTATATCTGTTGTATTCTGTTGGTGATGCATTTGTCTATGACTCCTGATCTCTTTCCTACGTTTTCCATCTCCAGTGTAGTCTCCCTTTGAGATTTCTTTATTGTTTCTACTTCCATTTTTATGTCCTGAGTGGTTTTGTCTAATTTCTTCATCTGTTTGGTTGTGTTTTCATTCAATTCTTTAAGGGATTTTTGTGTGTCCTCTTTAAGGGCTTCTACCTGTTTACCTGTGTTCTGCCATATTTCTTTAAGGGAGTTATTTATGTCCTTCTTAAAGTCCTCTATCATCATCATGAGAAAGGATTTTAAATCAGAATCCAGCTTTTCTGGTGTGATGGGATGTCCAGGACTTGCTATGGTGGGAGAACTGGGTTCTGGTGATACCAGGTAACTTTGGTTTCTGTTGCTTATGTTCTTGCACTTGCCTTTCGCCATCTGGTTAATTCTAGTGCTATCTGCACTCTCTGACTGGTGCCTGTCTTTCCAGTTATCCTGCTTGTGTCAGAACTCCTCAGAGTCCAGATGTCTCTGTGATCCTGTGATCCTGAGCTCCTAGGTGGAAGAGCTCCTGGGACTCAGGCTGCCTCTGGGATCCTGAAATCCTGCTGCTCTGAATGCAGTGGTTCCTCTAGGGTGGCTCAGGTTATGGTGTCTTCCCAGGAGCAGACCATCTAGGTGTCCACTGCTCTAAGTGCTCCTATAGGATGGCTCAGGATATGGTGTCTTCTCGGGAGCAAACCAGGTAGGTGTCTGTCCCAGCCAAAAGGGAATAATCATCTTCTAAAATGCATTAATCCATAGTGAATTTCAACAATGGCAGCAAAAGCATAATGAAACATGTAGATATTGACTAGTACCTAGGTTAGTGATTGGCAGTCAAGTACATTTTTGTCTCCCACACATGGCATTTTCATAAGGGCCATGTAATTAAGTCAGATGTGTACGGAAGGGCATCACTCTCACATTCTGGGCATACTAGGCGTCTGTTTATCCTTCTACCTTATTCTTTCTTTTCTGTTATGATTTTGATAGGAAAGGATGGAAAAGGTTTGATTTTCTGTGATCAAGAGCAAGATAGGACTTAGCTTAGTAAAGACTTACTATGAGGCAATCATCTCTTTGTGAACTTTATTTTCTGTGTAAATCCCATATATCTGTTGTAACCAACATTATTTGTTATTTATATTGGGAATTTTGAAGTCATATTTTTGTTTCCAACTTTTTCTTCAATTATATTATCCATTTTTTTCAAAACTGTCTGACAAAAGTGGAATTTTTCTTTCATTTCTTTAATGTATCATATTTGTCCATGAGTATATCAACAGCTACACTCTAAACTAGTGGTTCTCATTGTTCCTAATGTTAGGACCCTTTATTACAGTTCTTTATATTGTGGTGACCAACAATCATAAAATTATTTCATTGCAACTCCATAGCTATGTTTTTTCTTACAGTTATGAATACTGATGCAAATATCTGATATGTAGGATACATTACTCCAAATGGGTCATGACCCAGTAGTTGAGAGCCACTCTTCTAAATGTCTCCTGACCTCAGATCTTTCTTGCTTTGATTGCTGAACTCAGACACTCAAACATCATATAAGCCTATTAAAGTGAATGGTTGATCACTTCAGTCTGCTACAGTGTACTCTATGATATTTGTTCAGTGCCAGAATAATAAAGTTTATATATATTTTAGCCTGTCACTCTTGGCCCACCAAGGCCTAGTAAACTCCACAATTTCTTCCAAGAAATGTATACTAGGAATGCCTTGAGAAATATTCACATCTAACTCTTCTCATATTTTTTTTTTACCTACATATAGTTCTATAGATCATGAGATTCCTGAAACCAAGAAAGGGGCATAGCCTATTTGGTTGGGCAAATTAGCATGAGATTAGCATAGAATAACAAGCTATGGCATTATGAGGTGGTTTCTTTCTTAAATGGTCCAAAATCTGTACTATCTAGACCTAGCTACCTAAAGCTTAATTGATATCTTTCCAACCATTTTTTCCTCTTCTTTTACTTAAGAGGTAGAGGCTATGCTTCCATACCCTCTATTAAGAAAATAAAAAAAGATGGAAATTTTACTAGGAGACATTATTTGGCCCAGAGATATGCTAAACACGTTTTGTTAAAGTAATAATTTATTGATTCTGATTATTTTATGCAACTAAGTAACACAGTCATGCATTCATTCATCAACAATACTTATAAGTTACAAGGAGTACCCTTCTCAGTGATGTTTGCCATTTTGTAAGATTAAATTGTAGAAGCCAATCATACCATATGTCTTGAGAATACTACCAAGAGATTTAGTAAATAGGATATGTAAGTCTTCCACAAAGAAGCTAAAAATATGGGAGTACATCCTTAAAAGCAAGTAGAAGGTGTGTACTCTAAAATAACAATGAAAAGTAGGGTGTAGTAAATATATAATCTAGTAACAGGTGTTTTATCATTGGGAACTGTCAAAAAAACATGTGCTGTACAATGACATAACTGCATTGCAGCATTTATTTACACCAGCATCTCCACAAACACACAAGTACTCTGCTCAGTGTTACCATGGCTACAACATCATTAAAAGGTAGGTAGAAATATTTTAGCTCTGTTCTAATTGTATGGAACCACCATAATGTAGAGATCGTTTCTTGACTGAAATGCTGCTATGGATATTAGACTCGAACTGCTCGCGAAAAAAATGACATCCAGCAATGCATAATATTATCAATTTTATTTCACCCAACCTACTCAATAATTCTTTGGTCTATGGTTATAAATTACAGTTACTTTTTAATAAAACTGATGTATTTTACAACTGAATGTCTTTTCATTAATAACAAAGCCAACAAGATTTGAAAGAAATTCTGCATTTGTGATGATTGCTGTAGATTATGTCCTCAAAGCCTGGCAACATTAATTATTTCATTTGTTCTTCTATTTTGAAAATAATTTAAGAAGAATTGAATATATATAATTATCCCTTCACAGAAATTTTATTAACGACATAACTTCTACTTACATTTTTATTATTTACATGGATTGGTACAGCACTCTTGCTTTAACAATATTATATATAATATTTATGTAATTATTTTTAAAAAGTTGTTTTTAAAACTTTGTACAATTATGTAGTATTAATAGATTAAATGAGTGTGTTGTAGGATCATTTGTATGAGGTTTCTGCACTGAAAAATTCATGAACTCCAGTTTCTTTTACCTTACATGATGTTCATTTCCACAGCCAATCAGAATAGAAGCAGGTGTTTATGGAGAAATGATGAGAGAGTCTTCCAGTCACAAGCATCAAGTTGATTCAGCAAGACTTTCTCTAATTTTAAGGCCTTCATAATTTCATCCAGTTTTTTTCAAAATACTGGCAAATTGTATTAATGTAAGCATAATAAAAAGTATGCTTACTGAATAAATAAAGGATAAAGTGTTTTTAAGTCTCTACCAGGTGACTATCTTGATGCTCTGGAATCAGTGAATTTTGTTAACTGATTTGATGGGTTTAGAGGACAGATAAGAAGAATGGAGTATAGATAAGACATTATATGTGATTCAGAAGGCATGGTTACGAATGAATCTTAAAATGAGTGAGGAAAGTAATAGATGAATGGCATCCCCACAGCTAAATTCTTACTCTAACACAACAGAAATAAAATCAAAACCAATTCTTAGCCAATACAGTTTTGTTTATAACTGTAATTTACTTTATTGCTTAAGGTTTGTATTTATAAAAACTAAATCCTCCTAAATATATCTTTCAGAATCAAGATTTAGTATATCTTCTGTTATCAGATTCATTTAAAAAGTGTTAAAATTTGACAGACCATCTACTTTTCTCTTGAATCAGAAATCTTAGCCCCAGATCCTGCTGTTAAAAAGCTTCTTTAAAATGCAGTCATTTCAGTATTGGTATTGATAAATATTTAAGATATTTGAAATGTGATTTTCTACCTGTATTAGTTTTTATGGATGTCATTACAAATTTTCATAGACAGGATAGTAAAAATACAGAAACATGCTCTTTCACAGTTGTGGTAGTTAAAATACTAAAATTAAAGTATCAACTGGGCCATACTCTCTGAAATCTCTGTGCCCTACAGTCTAGAAGATGAGCTCAGCCACTCAGAGTTCCTCCTGCTCTTCTAGAGGACCAGACTTCAGCCCTCAGCATCCATGTAAGACAGCACACAACATGCAATGTCAGCTCAAGGAGATGTGAACACTATTTTCTAAGCTTTTGGGGTACCCCCACACATGTCATACATCTACTCACACACACGTGTATGAGTGCATATGTACATTCACACACACACACATACAAAGTAAAATAATAAACCATTCTCTAAGGAAGATTCTGATACATGACTCTCTCCTAACTTTAGGTACTGGCCATTGAAAGGATTCATTGGATTAAATATCAATCAATATAAATCTTCTACCTCTTCATACCTGACAGTCTCTTGTATTCCTACAATGACCATTAGATTAAGTTTTTTTCTAAGGACATGAATTAAAATAGATTTCTCCCCCTAAAGGTTTCAATTCCACACAGTGTCACAGTCACAGGTTCCAGAGCTTAGGTCCTGTACCACATGGTCATCTCATTAGATGCTGAAAAAGCCTTTGAGAACAATTAACACACCTTCATGTTAAAAGTCTTAGGGAGAAAAGGGATACAGGGTACATACAAAAACACAATAAAGGAAATATATTGCAAGCCAATAGCCAACATCAAATTAAATGGAGATAAACTTAGAACAATTCCACTAAAATCAGGGATGAGAGAAAGGTATCCATTCTCTCTCTTTCTCCTCAATATAGCATGTAACGCTCTAGCTACAGTGATAAGACAGCTCAAGGAGATCGGGGAATGCAAATTGGGAGGGACAAAGTCAAATTTGGAAAAGAAGTCAAAGTTTGCTGTTTGCTATTGCAGATATTATGATAGTATACATAGGTGATCCCAAAACTGTATTAGAGAACTCCTACAGCTTTAAGTATAGAGAATTTAATTTAAGGTCAAAATCCAGTTTCATCTCTGATCAGAATGCTAGTTCTTTCTCTACAGAGTTAAAATATTGTCAGAAATTAGTAGATTTTACACTGTATGATCTCTCAAAATCAAGGATGGTTACTCTGATCCTCTCCAGTTTTCACCAGGATATACCTTATGATCGTCTCCTCTCTCTCTCTCTCTCTCTCTCTCTCTCTCTCTCTCTCTCTCTCTCTCTCTCTCTCTTATAAGGTTTTAAAATTAGATTTATTCTTTGAATGATCACAAGAAATCAGCATAGGAAAATAATCCAAGTATAAGGAAGATGTAAATATAAAGAAAAAAAAGAAACTTCAAACTCAGCTCCATAAATTCTTGAATATGTTTCATTTGATGATATTTACCTGTTAATTAGGATCAGAGGAGAAAATTCATATAATATAGCTCATAAAAGCATGCCAGATGAATATTAATGAATTCAGTGAAAGGGTTCTGTTTCCAGGCAACCACATATTCCCTGAGAGTATTAACATTAGTTGTAAAATAACCAGCGCAGGATGGAGTGTTTCTGAGTGCTGAATAACTGTTCTCAATCCCCCCTGCCAAGTTCCCACTCATCCTTAGCTGTAGTTAAAATGATTGTTTCCAAGACCACTATTCTTTTTCTCATCAACAATGACATTTATCATAGCTGTCATAGACATGAGCCCTATATTTAGAAGTCAGTAGTTCTTTCCTTACAAATATATTTTAGAATTAGTAGGCGGTAGAGTAAGTTCAGTGTCACGGGGTACCAGGGAACATGATGCTGGAGGTCTGTATCTGCCTAGTCATCCAGTTGCTAATAGACTGATATCTATGACTGTTTTCAGCATATTCAGTGAGAGAGGTTGCAGATGGATGAAAGCAAGAAGGAAGCGAGAGAAAGAGAATGTGGTTAGACTAGCTGAACTTCAAAAGCATCTCTCTTGATTGTCTGTGGGACATAACATGAGAGCAGCTGGGTTCAAATGCTTTATTATCATTCAGTTAACTGCTGGAGAAAATAAGCAAGGAGGGGGATTTCATTTTAAAAGATAGAAGTTATCTGTCCTTAAGAGAAACTGTCCTTCAAACTATTTTCTGATACTTTCCTGTGACTATGATTCAAAAGCATACAAACACTACTCAAATTTAAATGGGAGTGTTAATGCAGAAAGCTCAAAACTCATCCAACATTCTGCAAAGGCAAGACTGAACAAACAACAGATATAGCTTCCCAAGGAGAACCAATTTGATCTCTTGTGTTGTACTGATTTTCTGACTCCATCCCTCACCTAACCCAGTCCCCATCACTTACACACCTCGGTGTGACAGGTATACTTCATCTCTGTCCTGATGCTCACAGAAGGGACAAGCTCTATAAAGTACAGCTCTTGTTTTCAACATCGTTAACCTTTTCACCATATCTACCCAGCAATCAGGAGCAAGGGCTTCATCCACAGCTGGTTGGCATTGCTGCCATGCCTTCTACCACACACACACAAAATGACTCATTAACATCAATAAGCATTGTACATGCTTTGTGAACAGGAGGAGAGGAGGTATTACAAACTCAGGGAGTGGTCACTACTCTGCTGTTTCCATATATGAGTTCTTAGACGATGGGTTGTTTATCTTCATCCAGTTTTCCTCACCTTTAGAAAAAGCATGCATTAGTTCAACTCAGATCTTCCTTTGTGAGAGGAAAACAGGTAGCCACTAGATTATACTTTATTCCCACTTTTATATGATACTTCTTTATCATTATTAACACTACATCATTAATACCAAAACAGTCCATCTATACATACATATATACACATACACATATGTGTGTGTGAGATGAAACATCATGACCAAATCAAAACAAAATTAGGCTTGCTCTTCAGTAGCATATATAAAAAAGAAAGATAAAACAGACATTTTTAGTAATTTTCCTGTACTTACTGCAAATCCAAGGAAATATCCATCAATACAATATCAGGATCCACCTAAAATTCCACATTTCATTTTTCTTTCTAAATTTTGTCTGTTCTTTGAAATATCAGTATCAATGTAATATCAGTGATATAATATCATCTGCCAATTTTCACTTTATAAATACACACACACACACACACAAATTTTCCAGAAGGAACCCTAACACAAATACACAAATAAAAGTGAGCATCCTAGTATCCTAGATAATGTTACTATTGTTGTAATGACACATCATAACCAAAACAATTTGTTTTTTTTTTTTTTTTTACTTATATTTCTAGATCTTAGTCTATCACTGAAGGAAGACAGGATAGGAACCAAAGCAGGGCAGGAACCTAGAGACAGCAGCTGGTGCTGAGGCCATGGAAGTCTGCTGCTTACTGGCTTGTTCCTCATGCCTTGTTCTGTCTGCTTTTTTATGGAACCCATAACCACCAGTGCAAGGACTGCAACACCCACAATGGGATGGACCCTACCTCATCAATAATTATGGAAAAAATGCCTTACAGCAGGATCTTATGAAGGTATTTTTTTCAATATGAGGTTCCCTCCTTTCAGATAACTCTAATATATGTCAACTTGACATAAAACTGACCAACACAGTAAGATATCACTGTTAGCATGAGTCAGGTCATTTAAGTCATGCAAACCGACTCCCCAATGGCAGGTGTGCCTCTTAAAACAATTGTGACCCTAAATAAGTTTGGCTGTTCTGTTCCTTTATCCTTAAGAAACACATCATAGTAAACATCCACCAGGTTTGTTGTGAGAATTAAATCAGACAGTTTATTTTAAAACTTCGTATACTGGGGCTAGCAATTTAATCACTCAATAAATGGCAGCTATTATTGTTATGATCATCATAATTAGCATTAGCATTATGATGGAAATATGCAAAGACCAAGCAGCCTCAAACTGAGATGTTATTACTAGTTCTAGCAGGAGAAGAAAACATAAACGAAGTGAAAATTGGTTGATGATAATTGGTCATTGATATGACAAAGAACAGACAAAATTTGGAAAAAGAGAATGCATGTGGAATTTTAGCTGCATCTTGATATTGCAGCAATGAATTTCCTTAGAGCTGCAGCAAACACAGGTAAATCATTTAAAAGCTCTGTTATACTTTCTTTTTTGTATATGCTACTGAAGATCAAACCTAGTGTCTCTATAAGTTAGTCAGGTGGTCCAGCACCAGACTACATTCCTAGCTCAAAAAAAAAAAAAAAAAAAAAAAAAAAAAAAAAAAAAAAATGCCTGTCTTACATCTATAGCAGTAAAGTAAAAGGGCAAGTGTCTAGCCTTTGTGCAACTGGGATATACAAAGAGGGCAAGAAATGTGAGAACATTTTGTTGTAAAATGCTTTGTTTTAAGATGTTGATGCTTTGAATCGTTATTTGTTGAATCTGCCCATTCCCTTAGCTTATCTTGTATTATGATGTTCCTTCTTTTTAGCACACCGCAGGCATGCTATGAATATGATTCTTTCCAAGACTCCTCCTGCAACACTGAATCCTTGGAGCTGCCCCAGGAGTTCTCAATTCTCCCATACCAGGTAAATGTATTCCTCTAGGAAGCTTGCAAACCAATCAAGTTAAAGCTTTAATGGTAGATTTAAAATTTTCCCCAAATAAGATATGCACTTCTGCACTCAGTCAATCAAAACAAACAGTACTGTAGGCAGTCATCCTTGAGTGTTCATGCCTAGGAGAATATCATGAGATAATTAAAAAATAATAAGTATTCCCAGATCCCCATTTCAGCTTAAATAGGTTCCAGGAATCATTATATTAAGCAAACATTCCAGATAATTCTGAGAAATGCTGTGTGCAGGAATGTCAGTTTCCACTCCAGACCAGTGACTTTGGAGACGCAGAGCCACATGTCTAAATGTCACAAGCTAAGGAACTGCCTCATTTCCCAATGGATGACCTTACTCATCCTTCAGCTGCATCTGCACATGAAGCTGTGCTTTCCTCCCAGCTTCCTCACCGAGTAGCCACAAAGGAGACCATTTTCAGTAAGGTCATTCAGAAGCAGAATTTTGGTTTCTAATATTTGTCTTACTTCTGTGAACCATCAAGGATGGAGAGTTGGTGGAGTTTAATCTTCCTGTGTTTTTCTGTTTCTCTAGACTGAATTTCTGTATTACATGGCTTTACAGACACACTGAAATAGATGCTATTCTGGCTTAGACTATTTTTTTTCTCATAAGCTTTGTTTTTCTTGCCTCAGTGGGGAAACAACATTGATATTACTACCTCTCTGCCCTTCCCAGCCCTAACTCCTTCTTTTTCTCCACTGGCTGTGGCACTGGGACCTGGGAGGTCAAAGTCAAGGGTGAGTGGGAATGACAGGTCTGTGGCGCAAAACACAAGAGCAGTTCTAGTCAGATGTTTTATTACTATTCACTTGGGCTGCTGAGAAGAATAAGAAGGCTGGGGATTTCTTTTGAAAGGATTAACATTTCAGCTAGCATTAAGCAGCTTATAAAAATTAAAACACAGGAGATCACAGACATCAAATATGTCTAAAGAAAATGAGAAGAAAAGAACTCCCCCCCCCCCCGTGACAGTGACAGTCATCCTTAGATACATTAGTGAGTGATTCTGATCCAATATGGAGATATCTGTCCATGTGTATATGGGCCTTGCTTTCTCTCCTATTTGCTCAGGGGAGTCCCAAAGCCCTGACTAGGTATTGTGTTATGACTACTGACAAAATACTGTGATTGTCTCCCCGGACGTAAATAGATAATTTCAGGGCCTCGGGGATAGAATTTGTGGCTACAATTTAACAGCACTAATGAGGCAAGATAATAGTCTCCCATGACTGAGAGAGAAGGTGAACACAAGTTCACTCCCATGCTTGCCCTTTCTTGTATATTCACTGTAAAGGAGAGAAAATTGATTTCAAATCTGTCAGCCAAGAAAACATGGACAACCAAGGATAGGTGCCTGGCCTGTGTTTCTTGGCTCAGTTTTCCTTTCTGAATGAGAAGAATGGGAATCACTTTAGATTCTTGGCTTATGCTTGATAGTTGGACCAAAAGCCCAGTCCACATTTATCTGGAGAAAGAAACTCCCCCATTAATTTGCGATCTATAATAGGTGCCAAGACATTCTCTTATAACAGTTTATATGTATCTTTCATCTGCACTTGTTTACAATATAACGAGCATGGGTGGATGCACCTCAGGTGTTTCAGAAGTTTGGCTGCAATCCGAACCCAGATGGCTAGATGCTTATCAGAATCTTTTGTGAACTATCCAAACTTTGAGCATTTCAAGAAGCCGAGGAGAACCACTTCCCACATGAGATTTCAGGAATTCCCAGTCAGACCATGACTAATGCAAGAACAGCCTTTTCTCAAAGTTTTGGACAGCCTCAATCCAAACTCTCTAACACCTGCTTGTGAAGACGCCTTCTATGGCCTGTGAGAAATTTATCTTTGTGGGCCTTGCAAGGGGCTTAGTATTGTGTCTCCATGTTCAGACAAAGATGTTGATTGTATAATGTAAGACAGAAGCATCTGTCTGTAGTGTGGTTTATGAATGAAGTGATGTCTTGTTTCTGTTGTTGGAAGACCCAGATTCTACAATTTGGTCTTGGGTTACAAGTCTAATGAAATTTTATGTTATAGTTTTGATTCCTTCCAAAAAGAATGTTGACAGTTTTAATATTTTTAAGGCTGGTAGTTTGAGTTTATTTTCAATTAGCTTCAGAAGAATGTCAAAGTTTACCAGTAATAGAGATTCCTGGAAGGAATATAATGTTTGCCCTAGAAAAGAATAAGAGAATAACTTTGAGGCGGTCTCCACTTTCTCCCCAGTAGTAACCATTGATTAGTTATCAACTCACATATAGCAGAGTATACACATAAAAGAAGGCATGAGTTCATGGAAAAAACCTGTGGGGCTAAAATCCAACATTATTCACTGCCTGATCATATCTGTTTTCATCATGAATATACTCCAGTTTTCTCAGAAATGTGGATTTTCAAATATGTGTATATCTCCTGCCCTTCTTTTTATAGAAGATCTCTCTGCAATTCATGCTGGCCTGGAAATATCTGGGAAAATGAGGTTGGTGTAGACCTTTCAGGAGTCTTTCCTTGGCTTCAAATGCTAGGATTACAGAAAGCTGTCTTCATATTTAGCTGTCTTTAAAGACTTAGAAACAAACAGAACAAAACAAAAGTTCATAAACTACTCCTAGGCAACTACCAACGTGAAAACAATCATTACAAACTTCAAATAAATTCTATTTAATAATCTTGATAATAAAGTAAGGTTTCAAAACCAATACTTGTATTTTCTTTTTAATGTTTAAGCATGCTAGTGAATTTAGAAGTGCTATAGGCATAGAAAGCAATTGTGAGCATTTAAGGTCATTTTCATATAATTCCACCTATGTAGTTACTACCAACATTTTCCATGAGTATTCCTTATGTATTATTGTTTCTATGATAAATTGTTAGCTTGATTTGAATTTCCTTTGTTATTCTGATCATTTTTTAAATTTTAGAACAAGAGTAATATTTGTTTAAACCTTTGTTAGCTAGACTATGTCTTTATTCACCTTTGAAAATGATCATCAAGCTTGTAACTATACTATGTGTTTCATAAGGTAAGACTTGGCAAATAGACTTCATTATGTTTGTTGATGCTTGTTTAGATGTCTGCAAGAAGGCAGTGCTGTGAATCCAGATTCACCTTTGTACCTCATATAACTGCAATGCGCATCATTAATGATGTGTGCTCCTGATGAAATAAGAGAGTTCCTGATATAAATTTTCTCCATACT
This sequence comes from Arvicanthis niloticus, assembly GCF_011762505.2. Classification (NCBI taxonomy): domain Eukaryota; kingdom Metazoa; phylum Chordata; class Mammalia; order Rodentia; family Muridae; genus Arvicanthis; species Arvicanthis niloticus. The sequence continues at coordinate 49,211,239 of NC_047658.1, read as the reverse complement.
GTTTGAGGCATACACAGTGAAAATAATTATCTGTCATGATTATAAATTTATAATGTATTTTATGGGGCTAAAACATGTGCATGAACAATTTCAAAATAATCTATACTATCTCACTGAGTAGTATAGATTATACTATCTATACTCACTGAGTAGTATAATCTATACTATCTATACTATCTATATTATTATACTATACTATATATTATACTATATTATATATACTGTATATTATACTATACTATATATACTATTATACTATATGATATATACTAGTATACTATATATACTAATCTATATAATCTATACTATCTCACTGGGTAATATAGATTGAGTAGTAGTATAGACACTGAGTGTGTATCATGTGCTGACCCCTGAGATAGATGATGGATATGGAAAGAAAAGTTTGGAACAGACCCCAAAAGTTTGTGTAGATGTATGAACAAATTTCAGTACTACTTATAGATGAAGATTTTACATGGATAATGTGATAATTATGAATTTCATTACTTAAAAGGTTGCACATATTTGTGCAGTTATGTTTCTCTAAATTATAGGAGAAGATGCAGGCAAAATGTTGATAGATGCAAAAAACAAGGAGTGACACTTTCAAACTACATATTGAGGATGAAGAACAAATTGAACAACTTTAATCTAAAAATCAGAAATCTTAAAACCTCCAAAGTCTGAAAAAAAATTTGAATACTAGCATTACGATATGAGTAGGGGGAGCAGTAAGAGGGGGGCAATATTTGGGATGCGAAAAGATAAAATAATTATTTTTAAAAAAATAAATAAAAATAATTCACATCTGACATGTGAGCAGACAGAATCCAAGCACAAGTATAGTATGAACCTCATGTGAAGTGACATTCAGCATATCAGGTATCTAGAAAATATGAATTCTTTTCATGTTTAGATTTGTGTCCAATCCTCAAGCAACCTTATTGTGTATAAAATAATAATGATAGAAAAATAAATATTTTATTTGTAAAATTCATAGAAAGGCAATGTCTTGAGCATTTTAGGTAGCAACCAGTACATTTGATTTCTAGGGTACATAAGGGAGATGATACATTACTTGGTAAGGAGCCAATAACCTTGGTCCTTACTTGATTTCAAAGGTTATTGAGCCAAACACCAAATCCCATTATCATATATATGTAAGACATATGTATATTCACATATGAATATATTATGTATTATATACAGACACATGAGTTGTTATCTGATATTGATGGGGAGCTATTCATGATTGAGTAATTGAGATGATTTAGAGTACAGTGCTGTACTTGTTAGAGACTTTTGTGAGCTCCAAACTATCACATTTTTGAAGCTGACTCATCAGCACAGCTTGTAGAATCAATCTGATAACTTCAAAGTCACACATTAGTGCTCTCTCTGGGAATGCCAAGTGTAAGAATAGGAGAAAGAAATGCATAGTTGTCAAACTGACTCTGTCCCTGGCTCCAGGCTAGCTGCTTTTCATGAAGAGCTGGCCTATCTGAAGTAAAGTTTGGCAATGTCTCTTGTAAACTTAAAATATTGCCAGAAGAAAATTCTACAACTTAGGAGCCTCCATTTTTAATAGTTCCAGCAAGATTTAAGAGCTTGGACTTTGCCACTGTTTGACTTCCACAAAAGGGGACAAGGGATGTCCATATCTCAACCCCTCAGTTTTGTAGACATTTACTAAACAAGCTAAAAGAGTTGTCTGAATGTAAAATAATTCAGCTTCCACAACCCCTGCAGATCATGCTGGTTTATTTGGTTGAGTTCAATCTACTTACATGGACCTTAAGTGCAGAGAAATGTCCTTGCTTCTCATTAAGGAAAGAAGAAGCAACATGGACAGGTTAAATGGAATAGAAAGGGAGAGGAGAAAGATCCATCCAGACATTGTTGTTTAGAAGATAGAAGGAAACAGAGGCCAAGAAACCAGGAAAGTTTTGGAAGCTAAGACAGAGCCCAGGACAAGGGTACTGAGTAAATGAAGACCTTAGTTCTGCCTCTACTGAGAATCATCAGCTCTTGCCGGGGACCTGCATGAGTTTGGAGGTAGATTTGTCATCAGAGTCTCCAATGAGAAAAGCTAATGATTTGTGCTAAGAGTTCTCTAATAAGACCTCTAGTTTACTTCTACCACAATTCTAGACCAATAGTAATAGATGAATATTGTTTTTTAAAGATTTATTCTATTTTTATTTAGATGTGTGCCTGAGGGCTGGGTATGGGCATGTCCCTGCAGAGACTAGAAGAGGACATTAGATCTCCTGAAACAAGGGTTACAGGTGGCTGCAAACTGCCCACCTTGTGTGCTAGGCACAGAACTTGGGACCTCTAGAATAAGAACTGCTTTTAATGGCTGAGTGAGCTCCGCAGACTCATGAATATTGTCTTCTGTGCTAAATTTGTGGTCAATTTTAAAGCAGCCGTAGAAAAATAACACAGGAGTTTTTGTCAATGATCTTTTTTGGACATGTAATTATAAAGCACCCGCTACACAGGTAGTCTATTGTGGAGGAAAGACAATGAGGACCTAATTTAAAAGAGTCTAGTTAAGGTCAAGATTCAAGAGGAATTGGTTAAAATGCAAGGGTGAGTTCCTGAGGAGCAACAGGTTGGAGACTCCCCTGCCTCCACCACTGTATGCAAATCAGTATGCGAAACCCACTGAAGATGTTCCAGGAGTAGGTAAGTTATCTATTTCTTAGACTGCTTCACCCTAACATTCAAGGAAGAACAAATGAGTCTGTAATTTCCTTTTCTTGGTTTTAATGCCAGTATAGAGTAACAAAAATGCCTTATGGAAGTAAAGACATCAGCTCATGTCTCTGATGAATTTTTTTCTATATGAAAGATGAGGTTCAGGGTCACTATTGTTAGATCAGGGATAACCAAAGAGAGCAGCACCGCATTGACATTATCTTTCATACTACTGGTGTGTCCACATATACTATCCTGCAATGTTGCTTGGTCAAAACCTACCTAAGCCTGGTGAGACCACAAAAATCTGCCTCATACTTCCCTACAGTAAGACTATAATGTACTTAGTCACATTACATTTATAGTATAGACTATAATAAACTTAGCTAGACTCAATGCTATTTTTCTTCTGATAGGGTGTGATCTTGGCCTTGGGATTGCTCAGTTCACATGGTGAATATTTCATTTTAGGTCCGGTTAAATTTCCATTATTGCATCTCTACATTGTAATCTCTAAGGTGAATTTTTGGTTACCTAATGTTTTTAACTGAATGGGCTAGCCTAAAGATAGAGATAAGGTGAAAATCATTATTGTTGGGGGAAAATATAAACAATCTGGTTGGTTGAATATTATTTTAGAAAAACAACGAAGAAACTACACAGAAAACAACCACATGACTAAAGTAGTGATTGGGTATATGTGAGTTTTTACTCATATCCCATGTTATATGCTTCACTCTGTGACTCATAGATACCCCGGACTTTTATTTATTAATCATTTTACTCATTTACATTTCAAATGATATCCCCCTTCACAATTACTCCTCCACCAACCTCCATTCCACGCCCCCTCACCTCATCCCCTTTGCATCTATGAAGGTGCTCCTCTACCCATTCACCCATTCCCACCTCAATCCTCTAGCATCTTCCTATGCTGGGGCATCAAGCCTCTATACCTTCCCAATGATGTCAGATAAAGCCATCCTCTGCTATTTATGTGTCTGGAGTTCTGTCTCCCTCCATGTATATTCTTTGGTTGGTAGTTCAGTTCCTGGGAGGTCCAGTTAGTTGTTATTGTTCTTCTTGTGGGATTGTAATCCACTCCAGGTCCCTCAGTCCTTCCTCTAGCTCTTCCACTGGGGTCCTTGGGCTCGGTGAAATGGTTGGCTGTATCTGCATCTGTATTGGTCAGGTGCTGGTAGAACCTCTCAGGGAACAGCCATACCAGCCACCTGTCAGCAAGCACTTCTAGGCATCAGCAATAGTGTCTGGGTTGGGTGTCTGCAGATGGGATGGATACCTAGGTGAGACAGTCTCTGGATGGATAACCCTGTCTTTTAAAAATATATATTTTTATTTATTCTTTGAGAATTCTATACACTTCTTTAGAAATGCCTAAGACTACCTGACTACTTGGAGCACTCAGTTTAGCACTTCATCAAATATCATCTTTCTAGCTGTGATCCATTTGAGGTGAGATGCTAACCCTGCCATCAGAACTCAATCAGCATCCTCAGAAGCTGGGCACATCTGTTTCTAGAGCATGGTTGCCAGCTCTGCATTAATTGTTCACTATGAATAGAGACCATATGGACGTTAAATGCTGAGCTTTAAATTATTTTTCCTTCATTTTGCAAGCTTTTACTTGAAATGCACAAGGTTCTAAACACTGGTTCATTTCTTAAGGGGAAACAAAGAGCAAATAAGTCTTCCACAAAATGCTGTGAGGGGAAAAAAAAAAAAACTTCCTTCCTAACATAATGTTTCAACTACTCATTTATAGGAACAATTAGTGAAGAGCTGGCACTAATGGACATGAAAGAAAAATAAGTTTGGGGTTATTTTACAAAGGGGGGAGAAAAAAATCCATCTTCTGAGAGACTGTAGCAGAGAAATGGACCAATTAGTTGAAGCAAAAAGTGGAGAGGGACAAAGAAATATTCATTGTTTTCTCTTTCAAAGCCTTAGCCTGACAGTATGTGTTTTCCCTCATTAGCATAACTCAAGGCTGAGTTTGGCTTTGAGATATGGGTCCTGTCTCTTCTTTTCTCCATTTCATACACTGAAGTGAGGGAGATGTGCAATCAGAATTCTCCTTGTTTTTGGATCAGGTTAAAGATGTAATGGATACAAATGAGTCTTGCACCTATTTACCACCAACACAAAACCTTTAAGGGGAAACAGAGAGCAAATAACCTTATTTACTACACAAAACCTTTCAGGTACGAATGTCAAACACCCGGCTCATGGACAGAACATCCTCATTTTGAACAAATCACTTAAAATACAAGCCCTATTTTGGTACTTAATAGCACATAAAACTAAAAAATGGTGAAGAAAATCCATTACAAGCATTCTTTTGTAGCTATATAAAGTTTGGTACAGCTAAGGGTCATGAAAAAAAAAAAATATATATATATATATAATCTTCTGGGAGCACCCAAGTAAAGCTACTGCCTTTGTGCTTAAATCCTGCAGGATTCATGAAGTACCACTGACCACCAACACATACTGTTGTAGAATTTATGAAAAGTCTATTCACAGGTCTGTCCTTAGAAAACACTCATACATTTAAAATCATAAAAGAAAGCCTGGTGAAATCAATAGCATACCTGTGTTCAAGTTCTTGTGCCTCAATGTAACTGTCTTAATAACAGAATAACCAGAAAATTTCCCCTTGATATTGTTTCTGTCCATATCAGTATGATTCCATTGAATGTGTCCTTTATCTAGCCATGGGTTTACTACATCTATTTTTTGGATTATTGCTCGGAAGAGTCAGAGATATGCTCACACGCACAGCTGGAAAGACTGCACAGGAGTATACTAAATCTAGCTAGTTTATTACCATCAAAAAATGCTGAATTGATGTGTCACCTGTCACTCATCTATTTATTATCCTAGTTTTGTGCCAATCATTATGCTGAGTATAAGAGATCCATAATTATTCAGGAAAATCCGTGTTCCAGACTAAAACTTAGGAAAAAAATAATATATAAACATATAGACAAAACACTCTTGTAGTCTGTTTGTCCAAGGGGTTATTTAAAGAACACCTATCATTGTTTAGCAAAAAAAAAAAAAAAAAAAAAAAAAAAAAAAACAAAAAACAAAACAAAACAAAAAAAAAAAACAAAACCAGTCTCTAAGAAAAACATTCAACTTAGTCAATGGATACTTTGAAGGTAGACATTAGAAAGTATGTAAGATGAAAAGAAAAACTATTTCAGGGTTGTAAATATCTAGAAACATGGCAGTGCTAGAAACTGGAAAATAAACTTTGTTCTCAAAGTTGAAAGGAGCTAACAAGCAGGAAGACAGGTATGGGGTGGGAGCAGTAGCTTAAAGTTTGTGTCTTATCCACAAGCACAAGTCAGAGACAATTGGGAATAGGATGGGTCTATTGAAACCTAAAAGCCTGACCCCTAGTGGACCAACCTCTTTAAACAAGACCACTCTTGGTAGTCCTTTCCAAGTTTCACCAGGCTGGAACCAAGTATTCAAGTATTGAAGCCAATGTAATTCCAGCCAACACAGCTACTCCAGTCAGGGACTAACGAAAACATTTCTCAGCAACAAAGATATATTCTAAGAAATGCTTTCTCGGAAAATTTTGTAAAAACTTAGAATGCACTTATGTAAACTCAAGTGGAATAGCCTCCTACACATCTCGTCTACAGATTTGCACATTATGTTACTATGGATACTGTAGGGCAGTTGTAACATAATACTATTTATGTGTTCAAATTCATTTAAATATTTAAAAATACAGTAACAGTACTAGGTGATGGGATTTTTTTTCAGGTCTACTATGTTTCAAGACCCCCCATTAGGATCTAGTGCATTACTGACTGAGTATAGGATTTATTGCCATAATTATGGTAGAAGAAATGGAAAGTTAACAACATACACTATTTAGACAACAAGTGGTCTTCTAGTGGGTTGGCTTCTTGAAATTCCATAACAAATACCTGCTAAACTCCAAGCCACATTCAGAACCTGGTTTGCAAGCTTCATTCTTAGACATGCTTACATTCTTTCTAGAGCCTGTCTTTATATGTGTCCAGTTTGGCCAAGCTGCATCCTCTTTTTACATTTGAATTTTGATGTTTTATTTTCAAGTAGTTTTCTCTTCCTTGAAGGACCACTTCACATCTAAGCCACACCTGCCTGATTGTAAGATACGTGCTTTCATTTGTAAATACTTGTGGCTCACTCTTCAACCCACCAAAATGAATTTCTCACCCCACATCTTGGACCACTTTGAATCTTTTGGTTTTTTTGCTTGTTCCATACAAAAACTGTTTGCGTACTTGTCGCATTGCCCTCATCAATTTTAAGTTGCTTGAAAGAGCAGGCTGTTGACAGTCTCTAGATTTATTCTACACTCAAGGCGGTGTTTGCTTCTTAAGTTTGTTATTTTCTTTTTCCTAGTCTTCAGGTAACTTTGTATATTAACCCATACTTGCTAGTCTCATAGTAGTTAAGATTTAGTTTCATCTGAAAATATAGACAACATCTGTATATGAATCTAACTCCTACCATAGAAGTTATAAGGGATTAGCTTCTAAGGGATAAGCCATTGAAAACACAGAATCCCAAGTTAACCCCCACTTTCTCTCTTCCCCAGGTGGGATTTGAACCCACCTAACACAGGTCTAACACTCGCTAGGCAAATTCTCTGCCACTAAACTCTATTCCATTCCCAATACCCTATTTATGACATCCTCCTTTCTCTTTACAATTATGAAACAAGTATATTGCCTACTTCTATAATTGCTGTTGACTTAATAAGAAACAATGCAGGAGGAATTTCTTTGGCAAGAATGTTGTGATCTGTCATATTGGGAAAGGCATGGTGCTGATGATAGAAAAGTCATGGTGGTGGGAATGTGAGGTTCCTGCTCAAATTGTGATCCATAGTCAGGAAGTGGTGAGAGATGGATTCTGGCATTTCTTTTTACTCTTTTATTTCACCTGGAAGCCCTGACATAGGTGCTTATTATCTACAATCAGAGTGTGTCATCCATTCTTGGTTACATTTCTCTGGAACTACCTTCAGATTCAAGCTACTGGATGATTAGGAATTCAACCAAGTCAACAATGAACATCAAGCTTCATAGCAATCCTTCATCTCCAGCATTTAATATTTGTGGGTCACACAGCCATCGAGACTCACTTCAGTTCTTATTTAGAAATTCTCTTTGAGTCTGTCTTTAGCACTGTCTAATAAGCTATACCTTTTCCCCACATTATGATTATTGGTAAGGTTTTCATTTCAGGTTCCTGAGCCTGCCACCAGCTAGCTTGCCTTTTCTTATTAGTTTTAGAAATATTACTTGCATCATGACTTGAAATTTAAAAAAATCACCCACAGACATTACCTCATCTATTCCAAAGAAATACTTTATTTAGTATACTCCTGTAATTATTTGTTTCTTTCAAGAAACAAGGGTCATAAAATCTATTTGACCTGCCACAGACTAGAGCATTACCAAAGAGTTTCAAGTTATATAATTATAAGTGTTTCTAACTATCTAGTTATTAGACTTTAAAAATCTTCACATGAATAGGAAAACAAACTGTTCTTTAGGGTTCTCACCCTCCCTGCATATTCCACATCAACTACCAGGACTGCAAAACTGCCACAGACTTCAGTGGTCTTGTCACATTTGCCATTGGCATATAAATCATAGAGATAAGGTTAAGACAGGGCATGATCACATGAGGCCCCACAGAAGTCAGGTTAGGGCAGGAGAGGAAGGACATTTTGTATAGCAGAAACTAGTATTTTGGTTACTACATTTGGGAGAATCAGTTTATTTTGGCTTACAATTTTAAGGTATATAGTCTATCATTGTTCAAAGAGTAGGAAGCTGGAAATGTCACATCTGGAACCAGGAAGCAGATTATAGACAGGGAGTATAAAGGAGTGCAAAACCTCAAAGTGTTATCTAGTCATTTATCTACTTCCTTCAGTGAGGTTCTACTTCCTGATTGTTCTACAACCTTCCAAAACAGTAACTGTGATTGAATACCAAATGTTCGAACACATAAGCAATTCAAATTCATGACACCAAAGCTTGTCATCAAATGTGAAAGCTAGTTTTAAGAGTTTATTTGACACAGCCCCAAATCACCTCAAAATAGAGTCTCATTGAGGAATTGTCTAGAAAAGATTGGTGTGTGGACATGTCTGTGGGTGATTTTTTTTTTTTTTGATTATGCCAAAAGATATTAAAAGGATGATCCTCCAGAATGGTGGTACTGTTCCCAGTGATTTGGTCCTGGATTATGTAAGTGAAGAGAGGGTACCAAGCACAAGCAAGCATACATGCATTCATCACTTTCTGCTTTTAATGGTGATTTGACTAGTTTCAAGTTCCTGCATTGATTTTCCCTCAGTGATGGAATGTGATGAGATATGTGAGCATAAATTAACCCTTTCTCTCTTATGTTGCTTTTTCTTGGGGTATCTGGTGACTGCGACAGAAAGGAAACTAAACAAAAAAATTCAAATAGTTTAGAAGATAAGAAATCATGGTAAATATTGAAGCAGATGGTTCTATTGTTTGTGGCCTAAAAGCCAAGTGAGGCCTTAATATTGGGATCTTGAAATTTTCCTCCAAGTCTTTTGTATTCTGCTCATTCTTGGCCTCAAAACACTCACCTTTCTTTGTCTTGTCATCTCCTTGAAGGAAAATATTATAATAGTTTAAACCTTTTTATCTGAATTTCCTGAGTCTTGTAATAGGTAGGAAGTATTTCATGGGGTAAACTTATCAGACATGGGGAGCTACATTCTCCTACTAGAAACTTGAACATCCTCCAAGCTTGAATATATAGTACAGATAGAGTCAAGTGCAAAGCCTAGATCTTGCTGAGGGCGTGTTAGATAGTTTGAATCTTGGCTTAAATGTGAATTTTCATATTTGCATACTAGCACTGACTGTGAAGTGGGGCCATTCACACATTCTTCTTTCTTAATTGTGAACTACATCAGGTGGGATAACATGAAAAGTAACTAGGCTAGCTCTCCACATAAGTAAGGCACATAGTAAATATTTTACTAATGTTTTACCAACTAAATCCCCTTTTCTTTGTTAGTTTTGTAATCCTTATCTAAGACAAATTTGAATTCCCTTCGGGAGAAACACCATGAAGCATCAAATACAAGTGGGAAAAAAGCCAGTAATAACTCTGAGGTCCTCTTTTGTCTAGGCATGGGCATGACAACAGATGGTAGCCATGGAGGGCTGGAACAGACACAGGGATTTCCACTACTATGTCTCAAACTTGTCTTTTTTATCCTCCTCACTATCCATGACTTGTGGTAAAGAGCAAGAACAAGCACTATGGTGAGATATCAGAGTCTTAGAGAAGTAGCCCAGGCTTTCCCTTAGTCACTGTCCTTTCTGTAAGCCTTGTGCTGCAAGACTTAAATAATGGATAGCAAAGGATCAACAGTTTTCTCTTGACATCCCCATAATATACACAAATGCTCAGGTTCTCCTTTTACATCACTCAGGAAGCTCAAGTTCCAACACAACTTCAAACTCATTAGTTATTCCCTACAATTGGCTTTTAGTACAAATGTCTCCCAGGAGGCTGATCCCAGGAAACTAACCATGTAGAGAAAGACATGGTACTGAAGATGCATGAAGAAAATCAGTAAATGTGGATGATGATTTTGCTTTCTGATATTAACATATTTTCATGCTCAGCCATGAGTAGAGCTCAACTGAGAAAAGCTAAGGATGGAGCAGAATGGAGGGATGCACCAGGGAAGTAGATATAATCTAGCTTCCTGTGCCTGAAACAAATTCAATGAGTCTGTTCCAGGTAGGAGCAAATCAGGTAAACTAGCTCTGCAGGAAAGGCTACACTCTAACACCAAGATGGAAATCCTTAGCTATTTGTACATATTTTTATATAGTGTAGTGATGGAATGCTAAAACCTTAAGTACTGGTGAGCTACTTGATGCAGAAAGCGTGTTACAAGTTCAAGATCAGCCTGCTTATCTCAGGCCAGTGAATTCTGGCTCTTTATGAGCCATTCTTTCACACTCTAGTGATTATTCCAATCTCTGTCTCTCTTTGTTTCTGTCTTTCTGTCTTTTTCTGTCTCTCTGTCTGTCTCTGTCTCTCTTTTTCTCTCTCTGTGTGTGTGTGTGTGTGTGTGTGTGTGTCTGTGTGTCTGTGTGTACTTCTGCACTAGTAGGTCAGTAATCAAAGTGGACAAGTGGTATAGTTAACAAATAAATTCTTGAAAATGTCACAAAACTCAAAACTTTAGAGTAGTCCAGCAAGAGAAGAAAGCTGGAGTGTTACATACAGGTTCCAGGGAGCTGTGTTTTGAAGCCTGTTATTTACTGCTTGACATAGTTTGGCACAAGGACACAAAGATCTTCCACATGTTGAGAAAATATTTTGGGGCACAGAGAGGTAGATTACTAAAGCATTAATAAATATCATGAGCAAGAACGTATACCCTACTGAATGTAAGTAGTTGAGAAACTTGGAACTTCATGTTACCTGGTCTTTGTGTTCATCATGTTTGCTTGCCTGCCTGCTTGCTTGTTTGTTTGCTTGCTTGCATTCGTAAGAAAATGGATTTCCATGAGACAACTTGCTATATAATGTTGGATTAGAGAAATGTACCTCAAATTTACTCCCAAAAACATGTATATAGATTTTTTTTAACATTGGCTAAATTAGTCAAATTTCACTTCTTACACCCACATCCAAAATCCTTCTTTCTCTCCCATAGGAGCTCATCTCATCAAGAGACAGAATGGATAATCTCTAAATAAATATCAATCTACTTTTATCAAGTTTAACATTTAGCATTTTGTTTTCATTTTTTATCAGATTACATAGAAATAGAACTCCTGATATTTTCACACACAAATATATATCAATTTATATTACACGTTATATTTGAATATTAAGGCAATGGTGGCTTCACAGGAAGAGTTTAACCCCACTCTCTTTCTAATTTATACAACATTTTAAGGAATATTGTCTTAACTCTTCTTTTAAAGTATGATAGGACTCAGCAGTGAGTCCATCCTGAGATTTGCTGATGTTGTGAAAGAAATTTTCAGATCCAATCTTGTTTCTTGTTGTGAGTCTGTTGACATTGACTCTATACTCCTTATTTAGCAGTGATAAATTCTATGTGTTTAAAAATTATAAACATCTACTTTTCCATTTTTTGAATTTTTGTACATTTCTTTATCATCCTATTTTACTTAAATCCAATGTAATACCCTTTTCTGTATCTTATCTTATTTTTATATTCTTTGTTTTGCTTTGTTTAACTAGTGGTTGGTCAGTTTTTTGTGTTTTCTCCAATAACTTACAGTCCATTTGATTGATTTCTTGTGTTGTTTTTTTTTTTTTTTCAATCTCCATGTTGTTAATTTTTGTCCTGGTCATTGTTAATTTTTGCCATTGACTGCATTTAGTTTTGGCTTGCTTTTATTTCTTTACAACCTTGACATGCTATGTTTGGGTATCTACTTAATATTATTAATGTAAAATCATACCTCATGCTATAAACTTTCCTCATAGAATTGCCATTGCTGTATCCAACAGATACAATAACTATAATTTTATTTTCATTAGAGTATAGGCATATTTTGTTGGTATTATTGAGAGATTCCTGTAACATTTTTAATAGTTTTTGTTTGTTTGTTTTTGGTAGTTTGCAACATTTTTGTTGCTTACTACCACTACCATCCCATTACTATAAGGATTTTCTGTTTTACATGTACAATGAGTACCCTCTGTTAGCATGTTGTCATTCCTTCTAGGTTCTGCCCAACAGTTACCTAGCAATAGACAGGTAGGGGCCTGGCTTGCTATTAAAAGGATTGTTTGGCCTCTCTTTGCTCCCTCTGACCCTTTCCTTCCTCTTCCCCCTCTCCCACTCTCTGCCTTCATCTTCCTCTCTTCCCCTCACCCCCTACCCTCACACATGTGTTCTGGACTAGCCTAATCTCTTGTCCTCTCCTGTCCTCTCCTATCCTCTCCTGTCCTCTCCTGTCCTCTCCTGTCCTCTCCTGTCCTCTCCTGTCCTCTCCTGTCCTCTCCTGTCCTCTCCTGTCCTCTCCTGTCCTCTCCTGTCCTCTCCTCTCCTCTCCTCTCCTCTCTTCTCTTCTCTTCATTCTCCCCTCTCTCTAGTTCTCTGTAGTTCTCTGTCACCCCTCTCTGCCTCTACTCTACTCCCTTCTCAGCCCCTCTTCCCATGCCCCAAATAAACTTCATTTTATACTAGACCTGTCATATGGCTAGTACCTGGAGCAGGAGGTAACTCAGCATGGGTCCACTGAGGCACCCCTCCTGCCACATCATACCATAGTTTACAAAACAAGTAAACATTTATCTACATGGTTACCTCCTTTCTAGTTCTCTCTCTCTCTCTCTTTCCTGCTTCAATTCTAGAAGTTATTCTTTCCTGTTTTCTAATGATTGAGACTGTCTTTCTTCCTCCTTTGTATATAGTATTCTTTAAATATTTTCTGCAGTGAAGAATGGGAGGTCATAAACCGCCTTAGTGTACACTTGCCTTGAAATGTCTCATTTCTCTGTCAATTTTAAAAGATAGCTTTGCTGAATACAACAATCTTTGTTGGCAGTTATTTATTTTCAGTGCTTGAAATATGTTGTCCCATGGTTTCTGGGCTTTTATGGTGCTTGATGGGAGACCTCAATTTTATTCTGATGTGTTTGCCTTTGTAGGTGAGATGGAATTGTCCCCATTCAACTTTTAAAATAGAGATCTTGCTTTATATTTTGACATTTTGACATGTTGAAATGTTCTTCTCTGGTCATGTCTAGTTGGAGTTCTATATGTTCCTTATATTTGAATGTTTCTGTAGATTTGGAGATTTTTAGCTATAATTTTATTGAAAAGGGTTTTATATTATTCATTTGAACACTTCTTATATGAAGGTTTTTAATTTCTTAATCATATCTGAGAGTTTTTGGATATTGTGTATCATATTCATTTATTTTATTTTGTCATTATTTATGCTTGAACATAATATTCCTTAAACCTTGTCTTCCATCCCAAACAATAATTGTTCAGTGCTGTCAAGTCTACCAGCTGTGGTTTCTACTACATACTTTACTTGATTTATTGAAATTTTAATTTATAGCATTTTTTCATATCTCAAGTTTTTTGCTCAATTTTACTTCTATTTTTCTGACGTTTTCTCTGTGGTATTGGCTTCTATTTTTAGGTTAAAGGATGATTTCTGTACTTATTCATCTGCTTGTGTGAATCCTCTTGCAGGTCATTGATCATTTTTGATAGTACATTTTTAGATCTTCATCTGGTGTTTAACTCTCAGTATTTCTGAATCCAGCAGTTCATGAAATACAATTGGCGAAGTAGTCATAATGTTTTGCTTTGTTACATTTCTTGTATTACTATTTATGCTTATGGTGTTTGGGATATTGTTTACCCCAGCCAATGAGGATACGTCTTTTTTTTTTTTTTTTAACTAGATACTTTGCTGCCTAGGCTGAGCTTTCTGATACCTCTAATTTTACATTTATCCCTATCTGATCCCTTTCACTATTCTCAACTGTTTCCCATGGTTGTCTCTCATTACATGTCTGCAATTGGTTGTATTTAGTCTCATTAATTTATGATTATTCCCTATTCTCAAGTCTATGGCATATCTTGATCTTATACAATAGTTCCTTTATCAGCATGGTATCTATACACAGCTCTTTTAACTAGGCTGAATCTTCTCCCCTGTTGACACACTTACTGGAGAAGTAACTGTCTCAGCAAGACTGCAGTTGAATTTGAAGCTTGTGAAAGCTGTGAACTCCTGTCCATAGAACTGCTGGTCTCTTTTTACAGAAGCTATCTGACCTACATTTGGGATGAAGCTTCCCATTCCACTGCTGGGGAGCTTCATGGCTAGAGCTCTATTGAACTTTTTTTTCAGCCATTCACCCTTCTGATTGTCTACACTTACATTTGTAGTCCTATCACTCATATTGTGAATTTCTAAAACGCTGTTTCTCATTTTTTCAAATAAAGTCTATTTATTTTTCTTATCTTCACCCTTCTCCTTCAGTGTGTTACAGAGAGAGTGCTTCCAGTCCTCCATCTTACCCAGAAGTCAGAAACTTAACAACTAAACATTTTAATTCTTATCATTTTTTCCTGAAACTAACATACCATTCTAAGGCACAGGTAACTGTCAAAATTATGGTTTCTGAATTACTGACATATCAGATAAATCGGGATTTAAAATCTACTTCTTCATCTAACTAGGAGGAATTCAGAAGACAGACCTTTCTAAAAGATCATAAATTATCATAGGCAAGAATGGTCCATTCTGGCTATGATTGATAAACTACATTAGGAAGTAATGTGAGACAGCCAATGAAAGAAGCTGTAAATTGACTCAGATGTAGATCATATCCCATAGTGACGAAATAAGAATAGGCTCAGAGCAGTGTGAAGGATGAACCATGAGAGCAAGCGTAATGAGGCAGAATAGGGAGAGTAGACCCTTTCAAGAGGCCGAATTAACTCAAATCACCATATCTCTGGGATTTCAGATAAGAATTCTATCAATCCAGGCCAGAGTTGACATCTAATTGCTTTTACCTGAAAACACTAGGCAGGGGTGATAATGGGATAGTCACAGACCAAGATGGACAAAACAGAACAAAAGGAGGCATCCTGTCTTGTACAAGACAAGATGTAGAAATTAGTAAATATCTGTTGAAGAATAAACAAACAAGTGATGAAACCTATGCTTTCTTTTTGTCATTAAAGAATAGGACAAATGGTTTTTGGAAAGTGTACAGGTTAGAGTAGTTATAAATAATGTTTGTTTTATACATCTTGTTTGTGTTTATATCTAATGATGAACAAAATATCAGAAATTTAAATGTCTTTGGGAGCTAGAAAGATGTCTCCGCAGTAAAGAGTACTTCCTGTCCTTCCAGAGAACCCTTAGTTCAGTTGCCAACACACACAAACACACACATGAGTATGCAGACACATACATACACAGAGACTATGTATATTCAGACACAAATATACACATACATAAAGGTAGAATAATTTTAAATGTCTTTAAATTTTCCCCTTGTGATTGCCATTACAATACCTCAGAAAATTTGCTGCTATTTACCCAAAGACCCATGAAATAAAACTATCAGATTAGATCTAATTAAATATGCTGTGCATAGAAGCCAAGGATTGTACATTCCCCTTGAGGTTTCAGGACCTTGAGTTTGGATCCTCTCTAGTAGAGGCACCAAGGGCATGCAGAGTGACTTTGCTGCCAAATCATGATGAATATTGTAGCAAAAGCAAATAGAGCATATGAATACTATCTGCATGACAGTATTTAATTAAAAAATAAAAATTAATTAATTTAGTCATCTATTTTTTGAGATATGTAGTCCTGTTGTCCATAATGTACATCTCATTACATAGTCCTGTTTTGAACTTACTCCAAAGCTCAGACGTGTCTTAAACTTATGGAGATCCTCCTGCCTTACCCTTCTGAGCACTAAGATTATTATTGATATGAACTATCATGCCACAACTGTTATTTTTAAAAATACTTATATTCCTGGTATATGTGTGCATGTGTGTGTGTGCGCTCTCATGATTGCACATTCATGTATGCATGCTTTTGCATGTGAATGTGCGTGTGCATGTGTATCTCTCTCTCTCTCTCTCTCTCTCTCTCTCTCTCTCTCTCTCTCTCTGTGTGTGTGTGTGTGTGTGTGTGTGTGTGTGTGTGCGCGCACGCGTGTGGTAGTTAGGTATGAACATGCCATGGTATATATATGTGGAGGTTAGAGGACCTTAACTGTAGTTAGCTTTTGTTTTCTTCCATGTCGGTCCTGGGAATTGAATTAAGGTCATGCAGTTTGGAGGTAAATGCCTTTATCCACTGTCCAATCTCACTAGCCAACTTTTATTATTTTAAACCCAAACATTTTGGAAGTGTTTGTTACTACACTATAACCTATCCTGATTGATTCTACCCAAGGAAAAGTTTATCACTCTTTACACATTCTTTTAATGTATTTACCCTTATTCTCTCCCAGGATTCTGTTTCTTTTGTATCTCTTTCGAAGAACAGCCCTCTTGTTTCTTCAAAGAAGCCCTTTATTTGGACATTAAACTTTTTTCCTTGTCATAGATGTGATACCACGAGAAAACATTTCCAAGGAAAAATGATACTTTTTTGCCAGTTTCTAGAGCTCAGACCAAAGAAACCAGTTTCTGACAGTGCAACACATGTGTCCATGTCAGCTTGGAAATCTTCCTAATCATTGCCTCTGGATCGATTTAAGATATAGGTAGGAGCTTCACCTAAACTTCATCCTCTTCTCCATATGTACACAGGTCACACAGTACTCAGGAATCTAAAGAAATATTCATTATAGAGTTTTATGTCAACATGATACATCTGAAAGGAGGAAAACTCAATTAAGAAAATGTCTCCACAAGATCTGGTCGTAGGCAAGCAAGCCTGTAAGGCATTTTCTTAATTGGTGATTGGTGTGCAGGGAGAAGTTCAGCTTATTGTGTGTGTTGCCATATTTGGGCTGTTGGTCCTGGGTTCTATTAGAGAGTGAACATCACTAAATAAACCCTTTCCTCCTCAAGTTACTTTGGTCATGGTGTTTCATTCCCAGCAGCAATAACCCTAACTAAGACAATAAGTATATACTATAGGTAATAGGGGGCATGGGACACGTCATTCTTGCTTCCAAAGCAGTTAGAAAATAGTAAGGCTGACAATCACAGATATAAGAAAACTCTTTTATAGAAGAAATGGTATAGTATAATTGGAATTTAGAAAATGAGAGCTGAATCTTCACCAGGACTTTGGAGAAGAAATGGACACTCATTAAATTCATACCAACTAAAGTTGCAGTGGTATTAGAAGTATATCTGAAAGGAAGGAGACAGATGGATACTGTCCAAGCCACTTCAAACTCTGACATGTACCAGAAGATCCTGATTCCATGATATGGCAGTTGTGAAACACTGTGGGTGAGATGGAAGGACAGAAATCCCTGCCTTTTCAGCTGAACCTTCCAGAATTGCTTCACGAGCACTTGGCCTTGCTCCCAGCTCTGCTCTGAATTCTGTGAGAGACAGCTTTTCCTACTGGAAACCTCATTTATAACTTTATCTTAATTCTATTTCAGTGCCAGAGACCTTATGCTTATCAGAGAAGAAGGAGGCAAGAGGAAGTTGGCTGGCCTGGACCATGGTACAATCTCTCTAATGTGTAGCTGTCTTTTCCTTGATTACAGTCTATATTCTTAAAATACCATCCTTTATGTCAAAACTTCATTAACACTTTAAATCCTAATTATGTTGGGAAGTTCTCTCTTGAACCTTATTATGTTCAGCATATCATGGCTATTGTTACAGAGTTTTATTTTAGTTTTTGCCTGTTGATATCTTCATAAATGTGTTTTATCAGAATTTTAGTATTATTAAAAACAAAGAAAAACCTGTAATGTGGTCTGTGGAACAGAATGAAATGACATTACCAAAAAAAATTGATGGTTTTGAGGAGGCAGTTGCCATGGAAACCACTTAACGTTTGTGATGATGGAAGAAGATGACATAGCATCTGGAAAGAACTTGAAAGCCTAAGGACACTTGATCGTTTTTCAGGCAGAAAAAGACATGGGGCTAGCTTTGAATTTCCCCACACATAAAAATGGGGCTGACTTTTGTCTTGAACTCCTTTTTATCTACACCTCCATGCACATTTAAAAAAAAAAAAATAGTGAGTGACTCTGATATTTATGAGGTTGAAGGCCAGTACCTGAAAACACAGTAGTGATAGAAAGAAATAGAGTAATAGAGTATTTCAGAGCATATGGGTTTTCAGAGCAGACTTGATTTGGATTAGGAGATAATGAGGTTGAAAATAGAGTATGTATCTTTTCATTGTTCTGTCTCCTCTTTTTATATCAGCCATTGTTAGGGTGCATCTAGCCTCTTGATCATAGACAGGAAATAATGATGACTACAGAAGAGCACAGGCTACCGTAAAATATGCTCATGAAAAGAGATAGGTCCCTCTACCATGATGTTTCTTTGTTATCCTGGAGGAAAACTTGGAGAAAAAAAACAAAGAAACTAAAACAGCCTATTCATGTGCAAAGTCTGGAAGATTTAAACTATATATAACCATTACACAGTAAATGATGCTGGAGAACCTATGTTCTTGATCTCAAACAATTTTCATCTTGAACAAGCTACTCCCAACTTGCTGGACATCAAGTAAACCTATGAGGCAAGTGAAACAAAATTGTAGATATTTTTCTAGTTATTGAGGTGATAAAATAAAACTGAGTTTTGTAATTTGTGTTTATAATGTGTATTTTCTATTTAAAACAAATTTTCGGATTATTTTCTTTTCTGTATGATTGCCCCTAGCCAGGCAATAGTAGCTGAAGTTTTTCTACTAAAGACTAAGTTTCTTTTGACTCTGCAGAGGCAATGGTGTAGAAAAGCAATCAATGAAAAGCACTAATTGTTTGAGGTCTAGAGCCATAACAGAGTGAAATTCTGTTTAAAAGATTTATAGAGAGATTTACAGCGGGCAAGACGTTGAAAAAAATCAAGGTATAGATCTCATAGGTGGCTTGGCTTCGTATCATCTGCTTTTGGAGGAGTGAAGGTATACAGAAGAAATAAAACCACCTGCTAAAGATGACCTACTGAACTGCCTGTGCTTACATGAGGCCTTCTTCAGAGCAGCATTATCTACCCAAACATACAAAAATGTAGATAGTTTAGTTGTCAGGATGATTGATATATGTTTAACATTGGCTGCCACACAGCCAGTTGTGTCGGGTATTCAATTGTCATTCTTCCTGCATCAAGTCATGATTACTATTATACTTAATAGCAGTTAATTTGTCCCAAAGTAATTGATATATTAGCATATCAGATAAAGTGCAGTGTGCATTTTGCACTTGCTTATTCAGGGTTTTGTTTTCATTTGCACCAGGTGGATTTAGGAGACTATACTGAGACATGTGAGAATAAAATGTGTATACACATATCCAAACACACACTCACATACATACACAAACACACACATGCACACACACAATTACACATGTATCAATGATCTTACCTCACATGTGTTTTGAGTCATACTCATGCACATTTGCTGTAATTTCAGATCACTTCTCTGCTATGTTTGAGATGTAATCTTTCTTTCAATAATGTCTACAATCTAACTTCAGATATATCTCCCAATAATATCACACTCAATGTATTTATGTCTTCCTTAATCATTTCACTTATGGACAACTGTGATACTGTGTTTATTATATCTTCCCTATATCCATAGACTTTGGAATGGACTGGGTTTTATTTTTCTTAATTTTCTTTTTATAATTTTTAACATTACATAATGCTGGTTTCCTTGGCAATCTGAAAGCTTTGAATATGCTGCTTAGAGCAATATGATACTATCTCTTAGTTTCTGGATTCAAATGCCCATATGCAATGGAACTCTAGGAGGATGTCCACTTAGTTTTTCACAGCATTGTAATCTAGCTGCTGTTGGTCAAGTTGTACTCTTGTCATGTGTGTTTAGGGGTAGATACTTTTCAGATCAAATCCTGTTTTTGTTATTGTGGGTTGCTAATATTTGAGTGACTGTCAGCTACAGCTTATGAACTGTAGAGGCACTTCCATGTCTTGGCTCAATTGGCTCAACATTAACTCCATCTTTGAAACAATATTCCTTCCATTTATTAAACAAGACATAGCAGTAGGACTCCATTACTGCTTTGAATTTTGCCATACTCCACATCATGTGTATCTGCTTTCCCTTTTGCCATCATGCAAAATGTCTACTATAAGAGCTAAATGAGTACAGTGATCCCATCAGCACTAACATCAAAAAGAGGGTCATATCTTCATTTCAAAATTTAAAGTTGAGGTTAAATATTTAGCTCAAAGATAAAACACTTGCTAGGCAAGTCCTGGGCCACAGATTCAATTCCTAGCACTGAAGAAATGAAGACTAAAAATAAATTGATTAATAATTTAATTAATAATCTTTAAAACACTTTTATTCATGTAGCATGATGTGTAGATAACAAGAAAAAAAGATCAGAGTGGTGAAATTTCTGCCAATGTAACCAATAAATATTGTTGGCTAGAGAGTCCTCAGGACTTATCCTATCATCCTTTCAAATGTCATGGATGGGAATGTATACTACAGTCTGCATGTACTGTCCATATGGACTTATAAAGTTTGATGCCTCTTTTCTGCTTAAACATAGAACAAAGAATTATCTTTTACTGATCTGTGCATACTGCATATGCCATACATTTTGTTAATGCACACATGTATATTTACCCATGAAAGTTAATATGTTTACAGAACAAAGAAACAGGCACTAAAGAAAACAAGATAAGACAAGTAGCACAGGTCATTCATCCTTACAGACTGCCATGATTGCTGTTTCCTCAAAAATCTTCATACATAAAATAAAACGTTTATGTGGCTAACTAGGTATTCCAGAATCATAGATTGTTTCACCCAGGACTTCAATTAATTTCTGCACTTTTTTTTATCACAAAACACTTGAGAGCAAATGATACTGCCAGCTTTTCTACAGCTTGACCAATATTCAAAATTTTTTAGGATCCACAAAATGGAACATTACCCCCAGACAAGGGAAAGCAATTTTAAGAGAATGATTCACTATTAACAATAACAAAAGTTTTGTGGGTGGTTTTGGTTGTTTGATGAATGGCAGGTGTTTGTCATCACTTCAGGGGTGGGGGGAGGAGTTGCTTGCAAGTTATTAATGGTCAGGAAGGAAACAAAGCAAAGGTGGTTGGATTCATGCATATCTTTTTCTCTTTCTTTGTCTTTCCTCTATCCTTCTTTCTATCCTGTCTAGTGTTATGAAAAGAATAAAAGGTTCTCTAGGAATAATATGATAAAAGTATAAAATATTGAATCTACTTTTGGACTAAAAAGCATTTGAAAGCCAGATACTTTACAATTGGTATGAACTTTATATATTAATAAAGACTTAGGATTACATTTTGCTACAACATACTATGTATATATGTTTCCATATATGTATATATGTATACCTCTTATTTAAGGTACTGTATGCAGGGAGTGGTTCTGATACTCTGATCAGGAATCTGCTTGTGAACCCCGAAGGTCCTGTTCCCCAATTGGTTCTTGTTTGATCAATAAAGATGATAGTGGCCAATGAACTGGACATTATAGGTGGAGTTTCCAGTTTTTCTGCAGGCAGGTGAGCAGACACAAGGGAGGAGAAAGGATTCATCATGCTTCAGAAGGAAAAAGAGTCATCAGCCACTCTAGGGTGGAGTGGCTGTTGGCTGCTCACCAACTGGGCCTGAGGTGGTAGTCGGGAGATTAGAGACCAACTGAGCTGAGGGAAGATTTAAGGTGCTGAGCTAGGACTAAAAGTAACTGAACAACTAAAGTTGAGGGAAGATTTAGTGTGCTAAATTTAGTGTGCTCACTGAGCTGGGAGTGAAAAAAGAGCACAATCGTCGAAGACTGTTTAGAAGAGCCTGGCCATTGAGCTAAAGCATATTAAAAATAAGGTAGCATGCATGCACATGTGTGTGTGTGTGTGTGTGTCTTTCATCCGCAGATGCAAGGGATCCAGGGCAGGGCTGATAGCACAATCTGCCTAGGGCTCAAGGCAGGGTAGTAGGAACTACATGCTACAATTGTACTGATACAACCCATTTAAAATTGCAATGTGAAGTTTTGGTCCTGAAAAGTTGTTATTACAAATTGTTTAGGATAAATAAGAAATTCAAGTTAATGGTTAGTCAATCAAACTTATGGTCATGTTAGATACTAGTTTTGTTAATTACAGAAATATGTTTCCTAGGTTGAACAGATGAATAGCTAGAAACAAGCACTATATGCCTATTAGGATATATTATAGATAGATGGATGGTGTTCAAAAACCTTGGAGATCTACAGAATATGACATTTAAATGTGATTTATTGACATAATGTTATTTTGTGACAATGAGATGTCTGCTTTTATCAGCAACCCTGTTCAACTTCAAAGAAGATGATGAGCATCAAAGAACCTCTTTATAGAGTTTCATTCAAATGTGGCAAGCTGCCACTGGACAATATATTGCCCTTGCTTCAACTGTTGAAAGTATTCTGTTACAACTAGACAAACGGGACACAGGGAAGTTGACTACCAAGCTTTGCCAAGAAAAGGTAGGCAATATTTCATAATTCCTGCATCACAGAAAAGTCTGTTAAATATTCTGAGCCAGAAGGCTGAAAATGATGCTCCAATGTTGCAGAGGAACCTTTGGTGACTGTTCAAGTAGCCATCAGCCTGTCATTTCTATAGTATACCTGCTTGCTCTACACTTTCAATTTATTCAGATAATATGTATCCTTCTCAGGTCTCTGATGGGATTGAAGATTAGGTAGTTATAGTATCACAATTAAGCTTAAGTTGTTTAGGATTTAAAGTCTAAAAAATATTTTAGATTGGTAATGAAAATTATAATAGAAAATGATTTAGGTAGAGAAGTTTTAACACATTAAGCTAGGATAGACAGAATACTTTGTCCAAGTTTGCCAAACACAAATGGGCTATATATTATGAATATAATTCTTACATGATAGTTTTCACAATTGTTTTTATATGTATACATTTTATTTATATACATGTTATATATGTCTTTATGTATACATGTATAAATTATATGTATATAAGATATGTATATATTATGTTTATATCTACATATATAAATGTATATAGTTCATTGACATTAGAGAAAGAACCTTTTGTTGCAATAAACATGGGAGATGTAGGGATAATCTCTTGTGTAAGGTGTGGAAGCATTAGTTATCAAGAAAAAGATGATAGCCTATTAGCAAAAGGCAGGAAGTAGAAAGTGAGAGTTCTGGAAGAGAGATTGTAATTCTGGGAGATTGTCAAGTGTGGGTAGATTATCCACCCAGACTCATAGGAAACCAGATGTATGCAACTGAGAAGAGGCAAGTAACTAGCCATGTGCAGACACAAAAAAGTATAAAAGTGTTGAGTTACAAGCTAGTCAGCAAACAAGCTTAGCTCACAGCAATAAGCATTATACATAAATAAGCCTCCAAATCATTACTCAGTAACTGGGACTTGGGTAGAAAAACCTGCAGTTACATATCTCAAAAGAAATAAAAAGCACAACATTACCCAACGAAGTTTCTCTGACTGTGTTACAAAAAAGCATTTATTACTAGTTTCAAAAATATTCCCAATAAATTGTTAAAATATTCCAACTATTTAACTCATGCTGTTTTAACTACATCTATGTGCCACAAACTGGATACAAAGTAGCCATATCCACAAATATATGACAAATCCTGAAATAGGATGTGCACTTAGAAAATGCTCACAAGTGTAACTGACTTGAATTAAATTTTAGCAGAAACAGAGAAGGGATGAAGTTTGCATGAGAGTGTCTTAACTTTTATTAGTAATCATTTCCTCAGATTATCAGTCACATTTACTGAAATGGGTAAATTTGATTGGCCACTCAAACTCAGAAGAAGTCACATGTATGGAACTGAGGAGACATAAAAAAGAGACAAATCAATGAATAAATTTAATCTTCTCTGGGGAATGTGTGTGTGTGCATGTATATAATATATACATATACACATATACATATGCATCATATACACTATATATATACATATATATGTGTGTGTCTGTGTATTTATATCCATATATTTAACTTGAGCACACACATATCATATCATATCTGTTCTCTCTTTGTATCATGTGGGTTTCAGGGATAGAATTCAAAGGTCACTTTTAACTGTAAGTACTGGGCCATCTCATTGATATGAAAGGAAGATTTTTTTAATCAAACACCTTGATATTTGTAGGCATTTTAGGAGAGAGTCTTCTTTATATAGACTCTTACAACTCTTTCTATCAGTTCTCAATAACTGGCTCCTGTTTTTCTCTACTAACATCCCATAACAAATCATTTTTTAGGAATACAAATACATTAAATTAGCTGACTAAGTGACTATACTATGGATCTCTTTCTAGTTTCATTGCCTCACCTTTGTAATTGACCTTAGTTCTATAGATGCCATCAATGTGGCATCCTTGTTAGCTTCTGACATCTTTCAGCCTCATCTCAATAGACTTGACATAGAATGAAATGCGGAATTGGACTTAACCAAGAATCTCTTCCTATCCTTTATGAATGTAAACTAGGTGAATATGAGCACAGGTATCAAGGACTACAGAGTGTCTGTTATTAACAAGCTCATTGAATGAGTCAGACTGCTATCTTCCTAATTCCAACCAATACATACAAACATAACTCTCAGAACAAGCATTTTATGAATGCCACTCTATGCTTATCCCAGCTGTGGACACTTTAATCCAGTTTTCCACAGTTCAACTCTACAATAAAAAGTAAAGAGCATATTTTATTAAATTTTAAATGAGAAAACTATTCTGAAGGTAACTATGCCACTTGCCTAAAGTGCTCTTACTGGAAAATTTGAATGTCTATTTATTGGATGCCAAAGTTTATGCCAATAACCATAAGGCATATGTTCAAGGACAACTAGGTAACAATTAGAATTCTCGAGCCAGTGCATTGTGTTTATGGGCTCAAGGAATATTTGATCCATGTTCCCTGTAGTTTTTCTGATAGGACATTTGTGCTTGAGAATAGAAGGATTCCTGTAAAACTCTAAAACTGGTATTGTCTAGTCTTTCACAGTACATTAATCTTAGGCAAATGGTGATCTCATGCTTCTGCTATAAGTGACAATACTAAAAAGGTTCTCCACAACTCTGTTTCACAACTCTGTTTCAAAGCAGATGTCAGGTCCTGTTTCATGTGGGGTTTCCATTCTTCAATTACTTGCTTATAGACTTCTCCAAAGACCCATACAGAGGACAAAATCATGGCAACTTAAATAAGGACACTCAACTTTCTGGTCGGTCTTTCCAGTCAGTTTGAATTCAGACAGGGATCTGAGATTAGATGAATTACCAAGAATCACTCTTCTTATAGCCACAAAACTGACAGAT
Organism: Arvicanthis niloticus; assembly: GCF_011762505.2. Taxonomy (NCBI): domain Eukaryota; kingdom Metazoa; phylum Chordata; class Mammalia; order Rodentia; family Muridae; genus Arvicanthis; species Arvicanthis niloticus. The sequence continues at coordinate 49,185,388 of NC_047658.1, read as the reverse complement.
CTAGAGATTTCTGGTCACCAGTGAAGCACATGTAGAATATCTGATTAAATCTCCTTGGCCCCATTTGACTTCTCAAATTGAAAAATCTAATCTCAATTTCTCCTCACTGTTAGATCAGCATAAATCTTTCTTGGGATGTGACCTACAATGATGAAGGACAAAACTCCTGCAAATCCCTATTATTATCATTTACCTTCGATAATCCAAGTCCTTTTGTTAGTTTTCAAGGTGACAAATGTAAGTCACTCAGTCCTTAAGATCACAGTCAAGGGACTAGAAAGAAAATAAGGGGATATATAAAATATTTAGAGAAGGAAGCCCAATCATATGATATTGACAAAAATAGAAAGACTCTTGCTTTGCCAAAAGTAACTCTCCAAGTCTGTTTCAAATGCCAGAACAAAACACACTTGTTTATTTTACTTGAGGTGGCATTTTATCCACTGTGACCCCATAAGTGTCAGTAATCATTGTGTCAATGCTAACCTGTCATGAAGCCATTGGAATGCCACAGATGTCAGCTGTGTCTTGTGTGACAGTATTATAGTTCATGATTTTCCCTGAGTTCTTACAGTGAGAAATAAAAACACTATGTTTCTGATTGTTAATATTTTGAGTGTCCAAGAACTCCAATTAGTGGTGCTATATTGTTCAGCACCCCCAAATCACATACTATACCAACAGAGGTAAACGTTTAGCAAAGTAGATTAAGTGTAATATTCCAGATTCTCTGCTTGTGGGAGCTCTTTCTAAAACCCTGGAAGTGGCTTATAATGTTTCATCTTGAGTAACTAGTTTGCAAAATAAGCAACTCATTTGACAGAGTCATTGTATCCACTGTGATGCCACCCCCTCATTTATTTCTTCCAGTTAGATCATACTGGATGGGCTATGAGAAGTTTGGTGTTTCAGGAAAGGTTAGATTGTGGATGGCTTCTAGCATTCCCCCTTCCTATTAATGTATTGCTGACCTAGAATGTGGGAGAAAATGAAAAGTCCAAGGATCAAAGCAATCTGACCCTAGAGTGCATAATACCAAGCAAAATACATAAAGAAAAGAAAGCAAAGAGTATTGAGGTAGAAGGTAGACTGAGGAAAATTCTACCAATCATGAGAAACATGAAGCTATAAATAAAATTAGATGCTATTCCTTCAAGGTAAGCGACACAATTCAAATCAAAATGTCTCTACCATTGAAACTTTTCCCTATATATTTAGAAATGCATCTAAAATAATTCCTTGGATTATGTGGTGAATTCATAAGCATGAGTTAATTGTATGAGTATATTGGAAATAATTTTCTTATTAATATGATATGAAATATTGACAGTGACAGAGATAACATAAAGTTCCCATGACATCATTATAATTAGGACATCAGCAATAATTAGGAGGAAGTGCAAATGGCAGCAAGTCAAAAGATACTTAATGAGGATTTAGACAGGAAACCTAGAAACACACAGAAACTTACTGCTCATATGTGAATGCATCCTCACGTGAGACTTCTTAAGGTAAACAATAATCCATGGCAGAACAGTAACATACCTACCAATACTGGTTTGTAAGATTAAGAAAAAATGCTTTGGTCTATCAAAAACTTGAACTAAAGTAAATTTTGCTTAGACAAGAGAGGATGCTAAAATCTTGATCTATGTTTTAAGGCACTGAAACGATTATCATGTAATAACAATTTTACAGAAAAACATCATCTATAAACAACTTGAACATGTATAAATATACTTACTAAATTTCCTTATATTTGTGAAATCTTTACCATGATGTTATTTCTCTTGAAGTTCTTAATAAGTATTTTGTTTCATTTTCTTATGGTGTTATTTTCTTTAAAAGAGCATCCAAACAACATACCTGTTATGTAATGTAAAGGCTTGTCAGGAATGATTCTGTTGGAAATGGTAAGAATACAACTCAGAATAGGTGCATTTACCAACACTGATATCATTTGTCAGTACCTATTGTAACAAGATACATGGTTCAAGTCACCCACAGAAAAGGTTTACTTTGGTTGTGTTATCAGTCCAAGATCAGGTAACTTAATCACTTAGGCTTCATGGTAGAGATGTGTTGTTGAGGCAATGTCTAGAGCATGGCTCATGTACTGAGCCAGGACACAGAAAAAGGAAACAAAAGATGCATTCAGGGTCATACAGACCCTTTGAGAACATGCTTCCAAGGACCTACAGACCTCCTGTCACTATTCTTTATTTCCCTAAAGGTCTGCCACCCTTTAACAGTCTGTCCTCATTTAACAGTAGCAAGATGGAAACAGCTATTGACTTCATCACAAGAATCCTTAAATTTCTATTTAGTTTTCAAAGTTTAGAGTATCAAATGGGCCCATCTGTGTAAGCAAACATCCCAGGGAGACAGAAATCTATAACTGGCCAGAGCTGGCTCAGTCTTTTACACTAGCCTCTCATACACAACAATGGCAAGCTGAAATGGGATGAAAACTGGTTCAATGAGGAGAACTAGACACCTAGTACTGAGAGTTCAAGAGATGGAGGCTGGTGAGCAAAAGAAGTAGAGATCTTTGACTCATAGGTCCCTCTACATTTCAATTTCAGACTCAGGCCTGGTGGCTTATACCCCTCAAAAGAGACATTGACTTGACCAATACTGAGAAAGAGGAGGTAAACTTGGATTTATCTCTATACTTCTTTTTTGTTTTTAATTTTATATAAAAGCTTATCATTTTATGCATGAATATAGAAGCAAGTTCTAGAAGTCATACACACAGACACACACACACACAGAGAGAGAGAGAGAGAGAGAGAGAGAGAGAGAGAGAGAGAGAGAGAGATACCTGTCACAGCCACCAAAAATAGATTTTATGTGTGTAAGAATGAAGAAAATCACCCCAAACATATGCAGTAAGTAGTCAATATCACCCAGTTTGTGTAAAAGACCAAGCATTCAAACATCTAAACTGATGTTTTTGTTTAATACTATATTACCACAAATCATTTTTCCATAATTTAAGCTAAAGCATGTTGTTTATCTTTCTGTATTAGGTACCACAATGACAAGAACCTGAGATAAACTGTTTGAAGGATGGACAGTTTATTTTTGTTCATGGCTTCAGAGTTCTCAGTTCATGGTCTTTGGCCATGTAGAGAAGAAACTTGGAATCAATTATTTCAGAGTGCATGAGTGTGAATGCACACACATATGCATATATGTATATATAATTTATATTATATATTTATATATTATATATTTTATAATATATATTCATGTGTATGCATGTATGTGTGTATGTATAAAAGGTAAAGAAGAATTGCTTACTCAATGGCAGCCAGAAAAATAGAAAAATTTAAAAGGATCAAGAGACAAGATACCATTTTTCATATCTCACTGCTAATGACCTATGTCCTTTGTTGAGGACATACCTCCCACTTCCTACTTTCACCCTCTTCCAGTAGTGTCACACTGTTAATCCATAGTGGATTAACACATTGATTAAATTGGAGCCCTCAGAATCCAGCATTATCTAAGTCTCCAGTTTATGAACATGCAAGAATGCATTTGATATTGAAGCCTATATGTGGTTGTGTGTGAGAGAAGAAATCTTTCTGAAATATGACAACCCAGAGTCTTCTTCTGTACATAAAGCCTCCACTTCTAGTTCTAATATTATACAAACGCAGGTACATCTCATCTCTCAAGTGAATAATGGTCTTGCCAGATCCATTTTCAAAACCTCAGGTGTGGGCAGCAGACATCATGTCATGTTAATGTTAGTGAGAAACTTTGATCTGACTGAGAAGCTAGAACATTATGGAAGTAATCAGGGTAGACGCAGGCCCTAAGCTGTAGCTTCCTTTATGACCGAATGTTTATGCAAACTTAATCGGCTTTGGAAACCATATTATGGGACAATGTATACTTTTTGAAACAAATTACAGTAAAGTTTGTTGAATGAGATTTGAGAAGGAGAAGAATAGAGGAGAAGCTCAGAATTTATTATTCCACAGCAAATGTAGGAGAGATAAATCTGAGCAAATGTAGGCAAATCTAGAGAAGCAATGGGGTTTCCACTCCTGTAGGGAGGGTTGACCCTTCTCAGACTCTATCTCGTGGTCAGCACAGGCGTGAGAAACACTTTGGAATGGTGTTCACCATATCCCGTGAGGAGATAACCACATCTGCAGGATAAAGGGGTCCAGCTGACCTGAGGAGTGTACATGCAACCTTTATGGGAGACCCAGGCTTCACAATGGTAGTATACACACCATCCCAAAGAGAGTGCTACACCATTTGAGTAATGTAAGACTATTAATAGGTGATTTAGGTCAGGAGTGTAGTAAGGTTGCAATGGTCTTTGAAGAGTCTGTAGGACTTGAAGGACAACATTTATTTTCAGAGAAATAAAATTACCCACTCACTGTGATTGCTCACATGTTATGATATCACAGAAATGTGTGAGGCATCAGTGTTCCAAGAGATCATTAGATTAAAACATGACAGAAAATCTGATAAGTATTTTCTATTCCCCCCTACGCTCCCTAAAGCAAACCCTACAGAAACAGATAGTTTATAACTTAAATAAGACTTATAGGAGTTAGGGAAATGTATTGTTATAAATAATTTCTACACAATGACTAAACTGAATTAGAATAAAAGAAAACAGAGGAAAGGAGAAGCGTAGCATATTCATTAAGAAATACATGACTTATCTGCTAATATGTGGTGGTGAAATGCTGTTTTGCTTAAGTATTATATTCAACTGAGGTAAAGTGATGCACTTCTATTATCACTTACGTGTATTGCTTTCTACTGAGATGCTGGCCAGAATTTACGGAAGTGAATATTTTCTCATGGACAGTAATGAGAAACAAGTAAAGTCACAACAGTTGATGCCAATTTTTATGATCACTCTTGTTTTCCTTCTCTTGTACATCAAGCCTTTACTTTCAGTCTAGAGATACATTAAGATTTGAGCCCAGAATGAAATAAATCTTTTTTGCAAAGCTCAAATATTATTTCATAAATATATTTATATAATTTTAAATTATGCAACAAAAATCCTAGAACATCATAAAAGAAAATAAAACATACAATCAGCACTTTGCATGAGTGAAGTGCTGGTTTCAATTCCCACAGACAGAATCAAAAACACTAGCATAAGCACAATAATAAACAAAGCTATATTATTGAGTTAAAATACATTAATGCATGTTATAAGTTGTAGTGAATATTTCACTGAGATGTATGATATTGACAACAGGAGAGGTTTTAAAAGTGGAGATAGAAGGTTGTGTAGGAATGTTTGGAATGTCCCTTTGCCTTCTCAGGTTAACAATACTTTGAAGTTGCTGCATTAAGCATAAAAACAATTTTTTTTTTAAAAGGAAAAGGTGCAGAATATATTGAACAATTTTAAACATATTTTCTTAAATATATATATAAGAAATCACAGTCTATGACTGATTGTTGTAAATTACAAGCCCAATTCTAATAAAATCATTATATATCAGCTTATGATAAGTAAATCTGTAGGCAGCAGTAAACTTATTGTTTTAAGAATTCCATTTCCACAAAAACACCAAGAAAAATGAAATCAGTCCAGTTCAGCCTGATGGCAAAGGTCTCAGCTACTTGTGAGACTGAATCAGAAGACTCATGAATTCAAACATTACCTAGGTTACAGTGTGAGATGCCAGCTACCCTGGGTAACAGTGAGAAAATGACTAAAACTAAAAGTGAAAAAGCAGGCTAGGGAGTTGGGTCAGTAATAGAGCACACTTAGCATGTACAAGTCTCTGGATTCAGTTCCCAGTACTATAAAGAAAAGAAGAAAATTAATAAAAATGAAGTCAAGAATGAATTAAGAAAGGAGAAAAGAATGGAGAGATAATAAATCAAACAGTTTACATGCCAGTATAGACAAGGGAAATTCCACATGATGCCACTAATAATGAAGAGTTACTCATGTTCAATGGCTACAAGGAAGAGAATCTAGCTTCAGCATAGGTTTCCTATCCTGAGGGCATAGTCCTGGACACATACAGATGAGCAACATTAAGTAGAGTCATTAGGGTGTGTGTGTGTGTGTGTGTGTGTGTGTGTGTGTGTATAATAAAAATAATCATGAATCCAAGAATGAGGACACATGGAAGAATTTGGAGGAGAAGAGGGAACTGTGGCAGTAATGTAGATATAATACTCATGTAAGAAGTTTTCAAGAAAATATTAAAATGAATGTCCCCAAATTTTATTAGATGTATACAGGCATGAATGAATGTGTGCATGTATGCATGTACATAGATATTATTCGTATGTGTGTATGTGTGTGTTTGCATGTGCATGCCATAGTGCCAGTGGCTGTAGAAGGACAACCAGAGGGAAGTGGTTCAACCCTTTCACCATGTAGTCTTTGAAATGGAACACTGGCTATCCAGCTCCATCATAGTGCCTTTACTGATTGAACCATTTTGCTGGTTTGCTTCATTTTTCAGGACCTATCCTAAAAATAACATTTCTTAATATAATATTAATCCTTATTTTCTGATACCTTTAACATTCCCTTAGAAAAATCCTACCTGACAAGTTAGTGCTAGTGAGAACATGAATGGCTGTCAGATGTAATAGCAACAGAGAGTACATAAACAGTTTCTAAAAGAAAGAGTTCATGCATCAGGAAAAATTAATAAATTAAATGAATTATATTGTTCAGCCACCTATCCATTTCTGTTCCTTCAAATTTTCTTAGATTTTATTTCCTGCTCCATTCTTATGGGTTTAGTTTGTCGCCTACATTACTGCTTTAATTTTCTACTGTGTTAATTTTATACTTTATAGTTTCTTGACATGTTCTGTCAGTTTAATTACATTTAAATTTTCTCTTACCATCTAAAACCTTTCTGGAATTTCATATTTCGCTGCAGATTTTCTTCCCCATAGATTTTATTTTATTATTTTGTGAGTACCAAATATTACTTCTAAAACAACAAGAACAAAACAAGTTTACCTTGCTCTTAAATTCTTTTAATAAAAATTATTTGATTCCCAGTAGGCGAGGATTATTTCACCTTTCACTTGTTGGAGTGACTAAGATCAATAACACAATGCTGGCGAACTTGTGGAATGAGAAAAACACTCAAAAATTGCTGTAAGGCTCTTCCTCAAGAAGATGGGAGTCACTCTACCTAAAGATCCAGCTAAACCATTCTTTGTCATATAACTAATGGATATCTAGTCAGCCAAAAGGACACTTTCTCAACTGTCCATCGCTGCTCTACATATAATAGCCAGAAGTTGGAAACAACCTAAATGTCCATCAACTTAAGAATACGAGATACATGTACACGATGGAGTATTATTCAGCTATTAAAAATATGACATCATATCAGGGCAGTGGTGGCACACGCCTTTAATCCCAGCACTTGGGAGGCAGAGGCAGGCAGATTTCTGAGTTCGAGGCCAGCCTGGTCTACAGAGTGAGTTTCAGGACAGCCAGGGCTACACAGAGAAACCCTGTCTTGAAAAACCAAATAAATAAATAAATAAATAAATAAATAAATAAATAAAAATAAAAAATAAAAATAAAAAAATGACATCATGAAATTGGCAGGCAAGTGAATGGAACTAGTAAAAAACTATCCTGAATAAGGTATCCTAGACCAAGAAAGATAAACATGGTATATATTCTCTTACATGTAAATTTTAGTAATTAAATAAATACAAACTACAGTTTGTAGACACAATACAGTTAGATATAGAGGAAGGGACTTGAAGTGACATTTAGATCTCCCTGGGAGAAAAAAGAATAGATGTTTAAGAGTGGTCTTGGGTGAGGGGACAGGAATAGAGACGATCAGGTGGGGCAAAGGAGGGGGTGGGGTTGATGAATGGAATGCAGGGAGAGATAACTAGAATTGAGGGGCATTTGCTGGGTAGTATGGAGGAGCTAGAAACTGTTTTAAGCAGTAGGAGTTTGGGGATCATGGGATACATAATGCATGAAAAGAGAAGGGGTGAACTATCTGGAAAGCTACCACGCCAAGAGGACAGGGGCAGGTAAGGCACTAGAAGAGAAAAATGAGTGAGATCAACATCTAATGAAGCATATCCATTAAAATAATGCAACTAATTATTGTTTGCCAACCTAAAATCTAACTGAATAACTAAATAATTAAAAGGAAAAATAATGAGATAATACTGCCTGTGTGGAGAGGGTGATGGTATAGAGGAATTGTGACTTCAGTGTTCCTATTTGATATTAAACTTGGTACCTGGAAGGAATGGGTACAAAGACTTTAGTCTTCCTCTATCCTGGCCTTATGGCTATTTAAGTGAACTGTATATGAGTTAATAATCTTTTAATCTGTTTTCTGATACCACAGACAGGACTAAATTGTCCCAAACTTTGGGAAATTTCTGATGAAATATCATAACTCCTAACAATGCTGTAGAAAGGTCTATAGATATACCCACAGCTACTGAATCAGGAACTTTGTGGTAAGACCCAGAATCTATTCCTTATTAAGCCTGGATGATTTGAGAAACATTTAGAAGTCACTGCCTTACTGAGTTAAGTGTTCAGTCCAGCTCAGTGTGAGCCACCGTTTGAGCTTAGTTCATTTTCTACTCACCCAGCAATTAAGCCAAGAACAAATTAAAATTAGAATATTAGGCAATGGCACCATCTAGCAATTCATTCACCTTGTATGTCCAGCTGTTCAATCAGCATTGGAAAAGCATCTCCCAGTCTGGTGAGGATGGTAACAAAAACCTTTACATTATAAAGTATTTTTGCTAGCACCACAAAACCACTTAAATTGACTTTGGGAAAATAAGATCTTCTAGAGAAAAAAATTGGAAAAAGTAGGTATTTATAGAAAAATGTCAAGAACTGTACAAGTTAAGATAAAGTGAAAAGAATATGACGTTAAGCAAAAATTATAAGAGGACAAGATAGTGTAATATTATTCCTAAACAGAAGTGACATTAATTGGAACAACAGATTGTAGAGTCCAGATCTTGAAAGAATGCTATGTTTGCCTCAACCTGTGGTCATGACCCTTTGACGGGTTACATATCAGTTATCCTGTGTATGAAATACTTACATTATGATCAATAATAGTAGTAACATTACAATCATGAAGTATTAATCAAATAATTTTATGGTTAGGGGTCACTACAACATGAAGAACCTTATTTAATGGTCACAGCATTGGAAGTTTGAGGAGCACTACTATATGCAGAGAGAAAGATGACTACAATGCACAGTGGAGAAAGAACAAGGTAGGTGGTCCAGACAAGCAGTTCCAACACAGGATCCTCTTCCCTTCCTTCTGTGATCTTGAAGTAACAGTGTTGAGTTATTAGATGTCACATCCTGGCAGAACTCTGCTGTGAAATCTAATTCTGTGTCCTTCTGCCTAACTCTGTGCTCTGCAGTAACTGGTATCTTCTGTGGGACTGGAGAAATTGTGAAAACTTACAGTGTGGCAGGGGATTTGGCAGTAGGAACAGGAGCCCTGCTTTTGATATATGGTGTCATTATATATTCAAGTATATGAGGTTTAGGGAACAGGCTATTTTGGATGCAAGGGTTTAGCATAGCTCAAAGTATAAATTCACTCTTCTCTCATGACAAGTGTTTGGAGCTTTCTGGGAAATAAATTTGTACTTCTCAGATACATTAGGTGCATGTGTGTAGGGGGGATGGAGGGAGAGAGAAGTTGAGAGAGAGAGAGAGAGAGAGAGAGAGAGAGAGAGAGAGAGAGAGAGAGAGAGAACTTTCTTAACTGAAGAGTTTTACAGCAAAATTAGCAGGCAAAATGACAGGATGCTGATACTACTGACAAACATAGAAAATACAAAAGGAACTGCTCTCTATGATTCTGCTGTGGCTTTTCAGAAATTTAAGGCAAGATGTCTTCAGCGTACTTTCAGGTGACTCTGGCTCTAAAGAACAGCTAGGGGAGATCTCCAGAAAATATACACTAGGCTTGAATGCTAAACATTATTCTAGAATTGTTCTCAGCTTTCAAGCCATTTACTCTTCACTCACTGATGTTGGAAACATGAGATCATATGGAAATGAGAATGTAAACTGTAAAAGGTTTTTGTAGGTTACTCCCATTGCCCAGAACTAAAAGGCAATGAATCAGGTTTGAAGCCAGATACCTTGGCTACCAGGAGTTTCTTCCTCCCCATCTTCCTTCCCAAACTCTTCCCACCGATTATCTTCTGTCCTTGTCCATGAACTTGGCCCTGTCCAGGTGGCCCCAGGGGTTTCTGTCCACACAGTTTAGGAGCTGGGCACCAGATGTTAGTAGTTCCACAAAATACATCTGAATCAGGTCTCTGTGATTCAGTGAGTCCAGATGTAAACAGTTAAGAAACATTAAATCCTTTCTCTTCTGGGATTCATGGAGAAGAGAGACCTTTTCTCTGCCAATCCTAAAATAAAGTGATTTCTCATTTCTCTGTGGCTGTGTTTGGAAAAGCAGGCATCTGAGTTGCAGGAAACAGACAAGGGTAAAGTTTCAGAGTACTCAGTTGCACAGGGAAAACACTCAGCAGTCATACAGAGTCCAGCTCACTGTCAAAGGCAGGTTCCCCAGGCTCTGTAATCACATCTGGAATTGGACAAAGACAGGTAATGCAACCATCGGGGAAGCGGCATTCAATCAATCATACACTTGTTCACCCCAGAAATAGTTATTTTGGAAAATTAGTAAAGGAGAACCAATATTAGTCAGTCTCCCTTCTACTACAAGCCCTGAAGTTTCCATAAAGCTGATCTGAGTTAATATCGTAAGATAGATGAAAGAGTCAGCTAAGGCTGAAGGAAGAGGGAAGGGGAAAGGTAAACTGGTAAACAGGTCCACAAAGCTGGACAGAGTCTGAATCATTTGGAATGAGCAAGGAAGTCATAGTCAGTGTACTTAGAAAAAGGAAAAATATATCTATAAGGACTTGATAACCATAAAAGAAGAGTCTGATCTAGAGTCTGATCTTCTGGCTTCAAGAGCTGCATAGTGCTTAATACACACACACACACACACACACACACACACACACACACACACACCACATATCACAAGTAAAGACATTAAGATTTAAGAAAGAGGTTGGGAGAAAAGAGGAGGTCACAAGCATGGTGATAGTCACTTTTGGAGTAGTTGTACAGAAAGTTTTGATCTGGGTAAGTCTGAACAAACTGGTGTGTTACATACAGATTCACATCCAAACCCACACTCTAATTAAATCCACACCTTGACTACAAAAAGATTATACAGGTCTATGCTGTACAAGGTAAGCCCTAGTGAAAAGTCATGCCTGCAGTCATGTCTAGAACCTGAACACTACTCACTGGGAAAAACTTTATTTTGAAAACTTAAAACAAAACACTACTGTGTCTCAGGATAGTGGCAAAACAGAGATTCCAAATCATACATAACCTTTACATATCTTAGCAAGACAGAAATAATTGTGTGTTTTTCAATTTTTCAATTTTCAAAGTTTGTTTTAAAATTTTATCTTGTTTTTAATTGCATGTGTGTATGTGTGTGAGTCTCCGTGTACTTGTGTGTGTGTGTGTGTGTGTGTATGCGTGTGCGTGTGCATGTGCACTCTAGCTTGTAGAGATAAAAGGAGAGTGGTCTGATCCTCTGAGACTAGAGTTACAGGCAATTGTGAACTGTTAATCTTAGGAGCTGGAAACTATACTCAGGTTTTGTGCCAGAGTAGCACACACTTTGAAATGCCATGCCGTCTTTACAGCCTCCAAGGTTGGAAAATGAAGAACATCTTTTTTTTTTTTTTCTACATGGAGTATAACTTTTAATTTTGACATGTTAGGGAATTTTTTAAGTAGCATCCCAGATATAGTAATTTGGGAATGATTACAAATAAATATCTCCTCCTCAGTATAAGCTTGCTAGGATGAAGTTGCTTCTGCAGCAGCCCTCAGTGGAGTGGTGCCAGCCAAATAGAGGGATCCTGAAGCCCTGTTTCAGGTCTCCGTAGATCTGACCCTCCAATCATTAAATACTTGCAGGGGGACTGAGGGCTGGTGCTAGACACTGAACCTAAGCCTGTCCCTTTTTTCCTTCTTGTCTTTTGATTTTTCCTTCTCTCCCCCAAATAGCATGCCCCCAAAATATAACTGCTCATGTTTCTATGTGATGGGTTAAACCTCCTAGCCATCCCCCGACCTGATGTTTTCCCCCACTTCACAGCATGTAGCAGAAGGCAATGCTCAGGAAATTGTAAGAAACTGAGTTCTGAGAAGCCAGGCTTCTAGGCTCAGTAGGAATCCCAAGTCTTACAATATACAGCAGCTCCTGAAACCAATTTGTCCAGCACACACTCCCAGACAATGGGACATGACAAGATGATGTCTCACACAATATCTTCCACTTTGCCTCCTCTTCTCTGCCTGCTTTTCCAAACCACCTGGGGATTGCCTATCAGACGCATTCTTTTTCTTTGCAAAACCCGTGTCTGAACCTCCCCCTGCCTCCCAATAGAGAGGACTGCAGACAGCTGCAGGACAGCCAGGGATAACAGGAAGGCTCTCTTTCCCCCAAAGAACTCAACCCACAGGCTACTCTCAGGCTGCAGCCTAGCCTGGCTTTTAGGAGAACACAGCTTGCAGATTCACCCCTCGAATTGTTTCAAATGAGTTTTTTTTTTTTTTTTCTCTTCTGTTAATGAACCAAGGCAGGAGGGGGAGTGGTGGATGCAGGGAGGATGGTGAAAAAAAGAGAGACAAGGTTGAGAGGCAAGGGCTCATGGGAGCTTCTGGGGAGGGAGACAATTTAGATGCCTGCTTGGTTAAGGCAATCAATTTCAGCCATGATAATAAAATAACGCAGAGGGAAAAAAGCAGACGTGACAGAGGCGATGAAACGGAAATGAATCCTCATTACCTTACTGATGAGAGGACCACAGCTGCTGCTACCATGGTGTCATGTGGTGAGGGGTGTCTCATCACAGAGTGTTTCATATGGGTTGAGCAAAAGAAGGAGGGGGCAACAGTAGCAGCAGGGCAGTGACATTCAGCCAAGTGGTGGTGACAAATGATCAGATGCATTGAGTTCTATCTCTGCTCATCTCAGCAAATTCCCTACTCTGAGTTTAGGGACAAGCACATGTGTCCACTCAGGCAAGTCGCTAGAGCCCACAGATTTATTTAATTTCTATTTCTCCATCATTTGTCCAAATAATAACTAAATTCATCTATGTATGTGGTGGGGGTGGGATGGAGGGGATGCTGCAGACAACCCATGAGCCTGGGAAACAGGCTGAATAATCATGCCAGGGGTTGGTGACAGCCAACACAATGACCCATTGTCATGGGCAGCCTAAAAGACTCCTTTATACCTCAGAGACTGTGTTACTCACCTGAATTCGGGGCACCACACACTCCTTACCTTGCTACCCAAAGCCTGTCTATTGCTTGCTTTTGCTAACCTTCCTCACTTCATAACGTTCTCTGCCAGAATTCAATTTTCTTGTTTTCATTTTTAATATTTATGTTTGGTTTTTATTGTTGGAGGAACATGTGTATATGGATGTGTGCGTGTGCATATGATATGAGTGGTTATCCATATAGGCTAAAGAAAGCTTTCAGGTAGGTCCATTAGCGATGGAGATCCAAGTTATTATTTGTAGGCACATAACATAATATCAGGGAAGCTAGCTAAGGCCCACTGGAAGATCAGCAAGAAGTCTTAGCTGCTGAGCTGTCTCTCCAGATCACTATCACTTTAGTAAAGTTTTATCTGGATGTCAATCATTCCTGGAATATGCCTTTTATGCTTTCTGTGTGCCTGAGTTCCCAAACCATTCAGTCTATTCTGTCCTTTCTTCTAGTAATAGATGCTCTCATCCTGAGAAACCAAGGTCCAATGATTGCAAATAACTTCTCTACTATGCAAATGATACTTATAACTTATCACTGTTGTTTTATGAGTGTGGTCACCCTTAAAAAGATATAGAGAATTTATTTGTACAAGTTCCCCTTATTGTATCAGAAGACTTAGATGAAAATTTCTGTTTCATGTGGCTCACAAATTATAGCACTATGAGGAATACACAATACTCCTCTGTCTCTGTCTCTTTATCTCTCTGTGTCTCTGTCTCTCTGTTCTCTCTCTCTTTTATGTATGTATATATGTGTGTGTGTGTGTGTGTGTTTAATGAGTCAATTAAAAAAGAAAAGAGAGGGAAACTGATACCCCTTTCTCTATAGCCATATACTAAGATTTATTTACATCCTTTTCTGGAACCCTCCTTGAGTCCTAAGAATGCTAGTTGTTGATAATTCAAGACATGATGGCAGTCTCAGTCTGCCTCCTTTCCAATTCCAGCCAGGACTTCCTCCAACGATCTCCCAGATGTACCATTTGCTGACAGGGAGTGTTAGCAATTCTGTCCATTATCAAATCTTATGTTGGTTTGTGGGTTCCACTTGCATGCATATTTCAGTGGACTGAGTTGCTCTAGAGCAGAGTAAATTTTTTTTGTAACTCTGATCCTTTGATAGGATATTTGTTGTCATATAGAATGTCCCCTATCCCAATATCAGTGTTATTTCTACCATTAGTAAAGGTCTCCTTAGATATAGATTAGGACAATTACAGAATAAAATATATGCCTACAATCTCATCACTACCTTGCAGAAGTTATGCTGTGACATACTTATCCAGCAACTTTCCCAGATCTCTTGAGATAGATCTGTAACAATGACTGTGTCATCTTAGGAATGGAAGTTGGAATAAAGAAGAAGTCATGGAGTTACTATAGTCTATGGACATTCAAAACCCATGTGCTAAAATATCAACTCCAAATGTAATGATGTCAAAAGATGGACCTTTGGGAGGTAATGATGTGGATGGATCATGAGTGAAGTTAGTGTTCTTATACAAGTAGACATCAGAGAGCTAGCTGCCTTGCTTGAATCTATGTAATGATACATCAAGGCTAAATAAAAGAAAGGTAGAATGAGAAGGAGAAAGAGACTTATTGGATCCCAGCCATGCTGGTGCCATGTTGCTAGACTTCTAGTCTTCAGAACTATGAGGAATATGTATTTGTTACCGTCACTCAGGTTAATTTTGTTATACCAGCCTGGAATAAGACTGCCTACTTGCCTATGAACCTTGGCACTTTACAATGTGAATTTCTGGATGTGTTGTTCATATCCAGCTTCAAGTATTTTAGCTTGTAACTGGTGCCTAAGTTAAGAAATTAACTGTCATCAAATCATACACAGAAATTGCTTTCATTTTAGTCACCTTTAATCCATATGATTGTAACAAAGAGAAAGACTTGGTATTACGGGCTCCTTAATAACCTTGGCAATTGACTGACATTTCCTTTTAACAACAAAAATGTAAGCCAGGAGTCTGTTGCCTTCAAGATCAGTATTATCTGTACAGAATTTAACAATAATGGCTTGTGTTCACAGTATTGACTTAGATACTTTGGTGTGCAGAAGGTAGATTTGGCTTTCCACTAATGTACGATCGTAGTGCCTAACAGTTGTTGGATGCTTATCTCATTCAAGGCAGTGTTATATTTACCATGTTTTTTAGATAATCTCCATGGCAACCCTATTAGATGAGTGCTAATATTGTTCCTTTTAAGAGGAAGAAAATGAGGCAAACAAAAGGAAAGTTTTTCAAGATCATGTGGATAATAACTAGTAGACACCCGATTTGGACCTAGAATAAGCACTCAGTAGTAATCCTGTACATGCTTTTGTATGGCGTGGTCTTCTTGACTGGACTTGTATGGAGACTGACTGGACTGTGGTGATGACAAATAAAGAAACTACACAGATACAGAAAAGCTGGGATGGTGCAGGCCGTGTGCTCGCCAGAGACACACCATCAACACCAGAAGCTCAGAAAATGTATTTTGTACATATTAATTGAAGAAGAAAATGCATTTTACATGACTGAACAATGAGAATTTATTAAATATGGCTGAACAAGGAGGCAGAGGTAGCTGATCTCTGTGTGTGGTCTCTCTAGAGGACCAGTCTCATGCAATAACCATCTGGGAGGAGAAAGCTGTAGTGAATAGTTTCTATATACACTGGCAATCCTGGTATTTGGATCAGAAGAAGGCTTTATCCTGACTTTGAGCATCATCAAGAAAGGCTTTGCCATATTCATGGATCAGAGCCATTTAGATTCTGGTATGGCTGTTCTCATGTCAACAATAAACATTCGCTCAGGGTTTCCTTTACTCTTCATAGAGGAAAAGTAGCTTTTTTATTGATTTTTTTATTGTATATTTTATTTATTTACATTTCAGATATCATCCCCTTTCCCCATTTCCCCTTCCTAGAATCGCCCCATCGCATCCCCCTCCTCTTTTTTGCTTTTATACCATTTTAATTACATGCAAATATTAAGGTCAGTTCTAGGTTGAGGTTTTTTTTTTTTTTAAGTATCAAGACAAGTAAAAAATAGTACAATAGCATGGTTAGAAATAATAAATAACCCAAAAGTAGGGCATTAGTGTGGTGCAATGCTCAGAAGAGAGCCATCTAGTAATACTTAGCAAGACCTCTTTCTCCAGAAAGTAAGAGTCAAGATAAAGAGTTATTTAACTATGCAGTGGATGAGCAGAGTTCCATCCTGCTGTTACAAGGTGTCATTGACTAGATAGCCATTCAGAGCACTTTATGGAAAGTTAGAAGTTTATAAATGCTTAAATAAACTAGATTTGACTAAAAATCATAATTTTCTGCCAGCAATTTAAAGAATTTTCAGAGTTTGTGGTGGCAGCGGTGGTGGTGGTGTATATTCCTGTTAGTGCATGTCCAGACAAATATATGCACACATGCATGTGGACACCAGAGGTCAGCCTTGGGTATGATTCTTGAGTTATGTGTTTTTGTTTTGAGTGTATCATTATATTTATTTGTGTGTGCACATTCGTGTGTGCATACAAGCAATATCAAGAAACATTTGTGGTGGTCAGAGGACATTGTGTATGAATCAGCTTCTTTCACCATGTGGCTCTGAGGGATCCATGGTAGACCGAAATGTATGAGTTAAATGGTTTTCACCTGCTGAACAATCTCATCACCTCCACATTTCTCTTTGGGACAGAGTTGTCTTTGCTTTAAGCTAGACATGTAGGCTATGCTCTTTGGCCAGACAATCCCAGAGACTGCCTGCCCTGTCTGCCCTTTGCTGGAATTACAATTAAGCATAACCATGCATGCATTTTATTCTCATGGGTCCTGGGACATTCAGACTTATGTGGCAACCACTTTACCAACTGAGATGTCTCCTCAGTGACTGAGTCCTTTTTGGTCTGTCTTAATTTTCAAATCTGAGGAACAGAAACTGAAGATTAGATTAGTTGTGATAGAATAAAGGGATCTATATTTTTCATATATATGTATATATATGGTATATAGTTGAGGGCTTGTCCTTTATGGGTTTCTGCAAAATGTTTCCTTCTTAAAACATTTGAAATTTTTCTTATGTCAGATGATGCATTGCTCTAAGATATACTGGTGCAGTTAGATTCACAGAGTCACGAATATCTAAGAATTTAAAAATTTAAATATATATAAATCTTACAATTCAGTTTTAAACTTGTAATAAAGCTCTAGATTTTATCCTACCCCCACTGAATATTCTACAATACACTCCAAGTACATTTGTTTAGGAGATGTGAGTATTAGGGATTTTAAGGATATACATGAGGTATGACCATTGCAGGACCACATGAGCAATATTCTCACCCACCCTATAAGCATAGAATATTACAAAAGCTCAAGAACCACAAGGGGAAAATGCCAAAACAAAACAAGACAAAAAAATGTAGTTTTTCATTCTTCTAATAAAGTCTGTTCATAAGATTTGTTCTGAGGCTCCTAGAACTAGGGGGATATGGAACCTAAAACAGGTACCTCCTGTAACCAGGCAAGACTTCCAATGAATGGATGAGGATACCAAGCCACATTCAAAACCTTTGATGAAAAATTTCTTCTGCATACAAGATGTGCATAGCTAAAGATGGAGCAGAAATTGAGGGAATTACCAACTAATGACTGGCCCAACTTTAGACTCATGCCATGAGAGGGAGCCCACACCTGATACTATTAATAATATTCTCTTGTACTTGCAGACAAGAACCTAGTATAACTGTACTCTAAGAGGCTTCACCTAACATCAGATGCAAACAGATACAGATACTCACAGCTAAACATTAGGCTGAGCTTAGAGAATCGTGTGGAAGAGGGGAAGGAAGGATTGACAGACCCAGAGGAGTAATGGACACTACAAGAAAACCTACAAGAAGCAATTAACCTGGGCCCACAGAGGCTCACAGAGAGTGATCTAACAACCAAAGAGCATGCATATGATGGACATATAATGGACAAACAGACATGCAGTTTGGGCTTCATGTGAGACCCTTAACTGAGCAAACAGCAGAGGCTGTCTCTGACTCCGTTGCCTGCCTTTAAACCCCTTTTCTCTAACTGGACTGCCTTGCCTATTTTCAATAGGAGATGTGCCTACTCCAACTGCAACTTGATATTCCAAGGCTGGTTTGATATCCATGGGAGGCCTTCCATTCTCTGAGGAGAAAGGAGATTAGAGAAGGTAAAGTGATCGGGAGGGACTGGGAGGATAGGGAAGAGGGGAAGCTGTGATTAGGATGTAAAGCAAATAAATATATTTTTAAAAATTGGTCTATGGAGAAATAAGATGAGACTTGATGTTTAAAATGTTTTATGTCAAGCCTGGTGGCCTGAGTTCAATCCTTTGGAGCCAGATTATTGAAGGGAAAAACTCATTCCTACAAACTGTCCCGGACACTGCTCACCCCATAAAAAACATGGCACATGCACACACCCACACAGACACGATAAGTAAATGTAATAAAATGTTTTAATAGAAATCTGTTTTTCATCATTTTAAGTGAATGTGAACAATAAAATATTAGTATTTATTTTCTCAGAAGGTAGAGTTTTTTTTTTTTTTTTCTCGGAAATTTAGTTTTGTTAGGAAGCAAAACATGACTGTAATGAGTCGCCTCAGTGGGAATCAACCTGGGTTCTTATTATTCAATGCCTATCGCTGTCCCTGATGCTCGTCAAAATGTAATATTTCCTGAATGGATAAATACTTTAATGATTGAATTCTGGCTCAGTCAGTTTGCTTCTTGCAATCTCTTTCCCCTAAGCTAATCTGTTGGACTTTTCTAATTCCCCATGGACTTTCTATCTGCAGACATAAATTTCTTCCACCTTGTCCTTAATGCCTTTCTAAGGAAATGTGTTTTGATTCAAAATATTCAAGCCAAACATGGAAGAGGCGCTTAATAATTGTTTGTAGAATTTATTTTAATGCGCCATTTTTCTTCTGAAACAACTGTCTTCTATCTCAGGTCCATCATACATTTGGTGAGGTGGGAGTTTCTTGGTGCCTACAGAACCTGCAAAAGTGACTATATACCTAGTACATGCAAAAGATAAAATGATTGGGGGTCATTTTAATAAACTTTCAATTTTACCCTGTGGTTATTCTGCAATGGTTCTGTATGGTTACATTATCTTTTTATCAGTTTATAAATCACCTTCAGTACGTTCATAAATTTTGTATCATGTACCACAAGAATTTGGCCTTGACTTAAAAACACTGGTTCTGTTGATTAAAATCCAGGCCAGGACTCTTCCTCAGACCAAGTTCAAACCTATGTTTCTCATAATAGCAGACTTAGCCTTATAGAATTTTCCCCTAATTTAAACAATGTTTCATATGAGTATATCATGGATTTACACTCAACTAAATTTGTACGTAATGAATAAAATATCTTATTCTGAACTCATCATCTGGTGGGAAAGCTCATGGGGACAAAGGTAATGGTAGGAAGAAGCAAAAAGTCAGCCAAAGGGAACTAACTTAATTCAACACACATCTCTCTGCTGGGGTCTTTATAAATGTTGAAGCCTAAAATCTTATGACCACTTGATAAGGCCTCGGTTATTAACCATTACACATACGAAAAGGCTGTGCTTCCAAAGTGGATTGGATCAGCCCAAGATTATGCAAAGATCTCAATGCTTAAGATTTAGGACTTCTGCAGCCTTCTTAAAGTGAAAGATATTTTCTCAGGAGGATCTGAAGATGGGCAAACAGGGGAAAATCACTCTGATTAACTGTCTTCTCAGAGAATGATTTAGGCAAAAAACGTTGTCCATGACTGTCCCTAGAAGTACACCTCGTTATGTGAAAACAAAACAAAACAAAACAAAAGCCCCAAGCATGTCAATTTTCCTCAGTATGCCATGAGATCTGAGGTCCTAGGGATATTCTGAAAAGAGGAAGACTGGAGCAAGTTATTGTGTTTGAGGTGTAATTCCTATGTTTTTCTTTTTAAAGGTATTTTACTGTTTTCTAGTTTGCTTTGACTTGGTAAAATTGGAATAAAATGTGTAAAAATTTTACTGAAATGGCAATCATGAACTAGCTTATAAGAAACACATTTAAAATTGCCTAGTGTTTCCATTTGTGTTTACGAATAAGTACACATTCTTCTTCATAGTAGGCACTGTTTTCATTCCCTGGACTCAATCTCAATTGACTCTCATTGTTGTGTACTATGTACACATGGTGGAGGCTGAAAGCAGGACTTACATGAAACCATTATCAATTGGAACCACACAAATTACCCTCAGCCATTATCTGCAGCTTCATGTTATTTCCTCTGCCTATCCTTCCTTTGGACTCTGAATGGCCACCTATCTGCTCTCATTACTATAGATTGACTCAAATATTTAGAGTCTCATTGTTGGCTTTTTCCAATGAGCAAAAATTAATTTTTAATTTATCTATATGGTTGGGGTGTGAATATTTTTTCATCTAGTGCTATGTATCAAAACCTTGAAGATTTACATATGTTAGATAGGCACTCTGCTACTGAGTTATATTCATTGTCTACTTTCTTTTATTATTTTTTATTATTGTTGAAGGTATTTTACTCTCTGTAGTTGCTATCTTACTAGGTTTTTGGAATGATATATGTAACTGTTCTGAGTACTGAGAACATTTGAGTATAAATCTGTGGACCAATGTTTTCTAATCTCTCAGTCACTTGTGGTTGAGTAGATTGGTCAGTGGTAGATACATTATTTATTCTTTAATATAATTGCATTGCTAGAATCAGTAATTCTGAAGATCAGATGTCCAGATGAATTATTCCTTCTAAGCACTGTTAGGAGAAATCATCCCAACTTCAGTCTGGCTTCTGGTGATTTGCTACCAATCAGTCCAGAAAGATTTGTGCTATCCTTGATCTGTGTACATGTTTGTGTCCTTCTAAAAGGGCGTTACTGTACTGGTGGCAGATTGGAAGCTCACCCTTGTGTAATATGATCTTATTTTATGAGGTCAACATTTCCAGAAACTGTAATCTCTTTCAAAATGGCTGTACTATTTTGCTTTCTACGAACAAGAAGACTTTTAGAACCTCACATCCTTACCCAGTTAATAATTAGCATAGTACATTTGCAAAATTGTTATCTCATCTAATCACAGTGTATTGGGACTGCACTCTGGATTCCATTTACAATTCTCTACAGCAGTGGTCCTCAACCTTTCTAGTGCCACGGCCCTTACAACAGCTCCTCATGTTATAATGACTCCCAAACATAATTTTTCATTGCTATTTCATAACTGTAATTTTGCTAATGCTATGAATCATGGTGTAAATATTTTTGGAGATAGGACTTTGTCAAAGGGTTCATTACTCTTTAGTATCTAAAGATTAACTGTATTAGGAATATTTTAACATACTTATTTGCCACCATATCTCATTTTGGAATTTTTTTTTAATTTTCTGTATTTATTATGTTACTTCTTATCAATAACATCATTATTTACATACATTAAAAACAAATTAATTAGTCTAGAATTGTTTATATTTTTAGATACTACTCCAGAATGTGATTGAAAAAAAACTTTCCTCATTTTATGGCTTGTTAATTTTGTTAAGAGAGACTTTTTTATTAGTAGAAGCTGTTACATTGATGAACTCTAATTTTCCCCTTATCTTAGTGGTCTTTGGGTGCTATAACATTATCATGTAGATTGGGTGGTCTATAAGTATCTCAGACTCCAGGAGACTGAAAGTTAAAGATCAATGTTCCAGGAGGTTTAGAATCTAGTGAAGCCTCTCTATCTTCATCTGTCCTCTTCCTGTTTGGTCATGTGGTCAGTTAAGTTTTGAGGAATATATTTGATGAGGGAAGAAAGAAGGAGATTGTTTAAGTGTCTTTCCTTACAAGGATACATGTTGTATTGAATCGGAGTCTCACCATCCCAGACTCACTACACTTCAATGACTTTCTTTGTATGTTTCCAAAGGCAGGGTTAAAGGATTATTTGACATATGCTTTTGAGAATGAGTAGTCAGTTCTTTAGTTTACAAAACCTTTTATTTTTCAGTACTATCATTCATGCCTTTAGTAACTTCCTTAAGAAGTCATTATTTAAACCATGGTCCCTAAGGGCTTCTTCTGCATTTGCTGGTTTTGGGTTTCATGTTTAGGCTTATGATCTATTTTTATTTAGATGTTATATATGTGTAAGATTGGCACTGAAGTACATTTTGGGGTAAATTGACAATATACTATGTGAGCTCCATTTGTTATTCCTTATAGAAGAATGTCTCCTGTAGCTAAGCTGGGGCCTGAAAGCATGCTAGTAAACTGTTTGTCCATGGTCTCTTCTTCAGTTCCTGTCTCTGATTCCTGTTTAAGATGCCTGCTCTAACTTTTCTAAATAATGGACTAAGACATGAGAGTGTAAGTCTGTCCTCCTCCAAGTTGGTTGTGTTCATGGTTTTATCACAACAAAACAGACAAACTAGGATAAAGTAGCTCATGCATTAAAAAAAAAAAATAAATCTCAGTAATACATCTTTTAATTGGAGCACTTATGTATAGTGTGTTAGTCACCTTTTCTGTACCTAAGAATAATAACAAAGTAATTTTATATAATTCATAGTGTCAGAAACAGGTCAGTCCTTGGATGTCACAGTTTATGTGGTAGGGAGTATTGTGGGGTAGTTTATATAAGAGCAGCAAAGAAGCAGATCAACAATGGACTTTATGTCTTGTATTTGGAGTCCCATCTTGTGGGATGGCATGACCCACACTCAGGGCATGTTCCTACCCTCAAGTCAATCCTCTTTTAAACCACTTTCACAAGACATACCCAGAGTTATGCTTCCTTAACCTTCTGGGCATGTCTCCAACCAATAAATAGACAGTTAAAATTGTTAGATTACTTTTATTATCTATGTCTTCATTTAGTATTTTTATTCCTTTAGTTTTATCATCATACTCTTTTCAATCCATCTGTGTCATGTGTCCTGGTCCTGTTTTTGCTTTATTTTCAAGACTGGGTCCATAACTATGCTGAATTGCCTTTGTTCATCACTTGATCTAACTCAGCTCTGCCATTCCAGTGATTGCTTTAAGGTGGTGTAGAGCTTTAATGTATAATTAGCTGCTTTTAAATGATATTTACAACTTAATCTATAGTAAAATAACCTTAATAGTACACTTTCAATTCTTTTCTAGCCTTGGGCGTTATTAGAAAGCACTTACCAACTAGTATAAATTTGATAATACATTTTTGTTTAAACAGCCAATTTTCTTATAAACATCTTTTTAAAAGCAATATACATATAGTGACCATTTCCAGTGTTTTACACTCAAATAGTTTCATATGTCTTATGATATTATTTATTTTCTGCCTTCCTTCAGCATTGTGTTGGTTAGGATCTCTATTGATGTTAAATTCTTTTATATTTCCATACCTGAATCTTCATTTGTATCCACATATTTTTATTGGGTATAAAATTTTGAGCTAGGAGATAATGATTTTGTACTACTAAATTGTTATTTTGCTCTTGATTTTTTAAAAGAATCTTTATTTCATTTTATTGCACTTGTTTGGGTAATTTGCCTGAATGTAAATATGTGTCACATATGTGTGACTCTTGCCAATGGAGGCCAGGAGAGGGCATTGGAAACCTTGCAACTTGAGTTGCAGAAAGTAGTGGTTGCTAGGTTCAAACCTCAGTCCTTTGGAAGAGCATCCAGGTGTCTAAACCACTGAATCATCTCTACAGCCCCAATCTTTTATTATTATTATTAATTATTATTATTATTACTTTGATGAGACATTGAGTTATCTATGTGTTTATTTCCATATTAATAATGCCCTGCTTCCTCTGGCCTCCTTTCCACTGTACCATTGTTTCACCGTTTCTGAGTCATGGGTCTCTGATGCATGTGCACTTGTCCTTTTTTCTGTTCACCCTTCTAGCTGCTGAACTCCTTTGGTGTGTTGCATGATGGTTTATACTTTCTTTAAGTCTGAATTTTCACCCATTGTTTTTTTAATATCCTTCCATGCTCTGCAGCTACTTGTATTAGAGACTTCAATTCCTGTACTTGGCTATTTGTAGGTGTCCCACAGTTTGATCAAACCTTCTAGCTTTGTTAGCTATTGTCTGCTCCCCTTTTCTTTGAGTTGTGTATTTACAAGTTTAAACAACTTCTACTACCCCTTCCCAAGTTACTTTTTTTTTCTTTTTTTAAAATTTTGTTTGTTTATTGACTTTATATCCCAATATCAGCTTCCTTTCTCCTCCCAGTACCACCTCATGCATAACACCCCACCCCGGCTCATTAGGTCTCTGTGAGGAACATCCTTGCCCATTCAGGCTAGACAAGGCAGTCCATTTAGGGGAACTGGCTTCACAGGCAGGCAGCTACCAGATTCAGGGAAAGCCTCTGCTCCTGTTGTTGGAGACCAAGCTGCTCATCTGCTACATATATGAAAGGAGCCTAGGTCCAGCCTGTGCTCACTTGCTGGTTGGTGATTCAGTCTTGGAGAGCCCTTCAGAGTCTAGGTTATTTGACTCTTTGAGTCCTCCTGTGGTGTGTCTGTCTTCTTTGGATCCCTCAATGCTTTTTCCAACTCTTTTCTAAGACTTCTGGAGCTCTCTCTAATGTTTGGCTATGAATCTCTGCATTTCTTTCCATTGGCTCTGGGTGGAGCTTCTCAAAGAATAGTTATATTAGACTTCTGTCTGTAAGCATAGCAGAGTATCATAAAGAGTGTTGGGTATTGGTTCATGTCCATGGGATGGGTCTCAATTTGGGGCAATCATTAGTTGGTCATACCCTCTGTCTCTGCTCCATCTTTGTCCCTGCACATCTCTGTCCCTGCAGGACACATTTTGAGTTGAAGGTTTTATGGGTGGGTTGTTTGTCCCTCCATTGTGGGTCTTGTATGGCTACAGAAACTGGTCATTTCTGCATATATATACTCCACCGCTAGGAGTTTCAGCTAGAGTGGCCACATAGACCCCTAGAGCCTCCCCCTATCTTAGTTCTTTGGCATATACTAGAGATTCCCCCAACCCCCCAATTTTCCTTCTCTCTCCCCTTATTTCCCTACATCTGATCCCCTTCCTGTTCCCCTCCCCATTCCCTCTCCCACCCAGTTCCCTCTTTCCATCTGCCTCTGATATGTATTTTCTTTCATCTTCTGAAAAAGATTCAGCCATCATCTCTTGGACACTCCTTGTTATTTGGTTTCTTTGAGTCTGTTGATTATGTCATGATTATTCTGTACTTTATGGCTGATATCCACTTATAAGTGAGTATATACTATGCATGTCCTTTTGGGTCTGAGTTACATCACTCAGGATGATATTTTCTCTTTCCAACCATTTACTTGAGAAATTTATGATGTCCTTTTTAATGGTGAGTAATATTCAATTATGTAAATGAATGACATTTTCTGTGGGGTGGTGGGCTGTGAGAAGCAGCTGGGTGCTTGGTCCAGCAAGAGCTTGGAACCCTGAAATCTTTATTGGACAGCAGGAGTTCAGCTCTGCTCCCAGGCCCTGGTTCTTTTCATTTAGCTTCAGTCCTCCAACAACCCAGCCCCTCACCCCTCTCCCTCCCTATTTAACTCAGGTCTGCCCTGGGTTTGGGGGAAGGAAGGGTGGAGGGGGTGGGGAAGAATGTTTAATTGGCTCCGCCCTCTGGCCTTCAGGTACCTCATTAGTATGTAAATCTCTCTAGGGCCTGAGGCCTGTTCCTCATGACTGTTGGCCATAGACCTCTCTGTGGGAGTGGTTGTTGGAGGGCTGAAGCTAAATGAAAAGAACTAGAGCCTGGGAGCAGAGCTGAACTCCTGCCTCCTGATAAAGATTCTGGGGTTCCAAGCTCTTGATGGACCAAGCACCCAGCTGCTTCTCACAGCCCACCCACCCCACAATTTTCTTCATCCATTCTTCAGTTTAGGGACATCTAGGTTATGTCTACTTTCTGGTTATTACAAATAAAGCTGCTGTGAATGCAGTTGAGTAAGTATTCTTGAGAGATGGTGGAACATCTTTTGGGTATATTCTCAGAAGTGGTGTAGCTGGATCTCGAGATAAAATTATTCCCAATTTTCTGAGAAGCTATGAAATTAATATCCAGAAGAGTTGTATAAGCTTGCACTTCCACTAGCAGTGTAGGAGTGTTCACCTTGCTCCATGACCTCTCCAGCATGTGCTGTCCATTGAGTTTTTTATCTTAGCCTTTCTGATGGGTGTAAGGTGGAATTTCCCAGTTGGCTTAATTTGCATTTCTGTGACGACTAAGGACTATGAACATGTCTTTGGTACTTCTCAGCCATTCAAGATTCCTCTGCTGAGAATTTTATGGTTAACTCTGCACTCCATTTTTATTTGGGTTATTTGGTTTGTTGGTATCTAACTTCTTGAGTTCTTTATATATTTTGGATATTAGCCCTCTGTCAGATGGAGTGTTAGTGAAGATGTTTTTCTAATCTGTAGGTTGCTGTTTTGTCTTAAAGACTTATAGAAACTTTCAGTTTCATGAGGTCCCATTTATTAATTGTTGAGCTTAGTGCCAGAGCCATTGGTGTTCTGTTCAGAAAATTGTCTCCTGTATCAATGAGTTCAATGCTATTCCCCACTTTCTTTTCTGTTAGATTTAGTGCATCTGGTTTTATGTTGATATCTTTACAAATCTAAAAAGAACTATTCTCATCTTCAAATGAAAAAGCAAAAATCCCAGTAAAGCTAAAACAATCCTGATTAAAGAACTTCTGGAGGCATCAATATCCCTGACAACTAGCTGTAATAAAAAAATTTAAATTTACAAATTTAAATACAAATTTTAAGTTTTTCCTGGGATGCAGTTAAGTTTCTTAGAAGTAGCTCTATTCTTCTAGCTCTTGTTCTTAGAATATTTTGTTTTATCCATAAAAAGTTTTACACTGGCGTTAAATATTTCTGTCTATTGATGAAATGTACCTCATCATTGAATTGAAGACTAAGAAGTAAACCCACACACCTACAGGCACTTGAATTTTGACAAAGAAGCCAAAACCATATATTGGAAAAGGGAGAGTATCTTCAACAAGTGGTGTTAGTATAACTGGATGTCTGCATGTAGAAAGAATGCAAATGGATCCATATTTATCACCCTGCACCAACCTCAAGTACAAGATACTTTCTAATTTGACTATTTTCCAAGGCTTTGATAAAAGTCTCGAACATAACCTATATTTTAATAGTAAATTTTAGGTTATGAAGACTGGGACACATTCATACAGATGTCTGTTTAACACATTGATTTATATTTTTCTTCATGATGCTTTGGAAGTATTTGATTTCATGTAAAACATTGTGGCCGGGCGATGGTGGCACACGCCTTTAATCCCAGCACTTGGGAGGCAGAGGCAGGTGGATTTCTGAGTTCAAGGCCAGCCTGGTCTACCGAGTGAGTTCCAGGACAGCCAAGGCTATACAGAGAAACCCTGTCTCGAAAAACCAAAAAAAAAAAAAAAAAACATTGTGAATGTAGACACTATAGCCTGACAACTAGGCATTTTGAAAAATCATCTAGGTTTTTCCTTTCCTGGGATTCCCTTATGTTTCTTAGAAGTAGTTCTTCTCTACTAGATTTTGTTCTTAGAATTTTATATGTATCCAAAAAAAAATTTTTTTCAGGGTTAAATATTTC
This sequence comes from Arvicanthis niloticus, assembly GCF_011762505.2. NCBI lineage: Eukaryota > Metazoa > Chordata > Mammalia > Rodentia > Muridae > Arvicanthis > Arvicanthis niloticus. The sequence continues at coordinate 49,157,307 of NC_047658.1, read as the reverse complement.
TCTATATACATGAAATACTAATACTCCAGGCAATATGAGGCTTTCCTGCTGGGCTTTTGGCACTAGGTAGTAGTTTTGATCTTGAGTGAGCACTAGGTACTAATCTTCCCATTACAGTCATCACTCAGTATTCACTAGACTGCCTTTCCAAGACACCAGTTCACCTTTTATTGGCTACTCAGACTCATTGCTGCTCAAGTGTTTTGAATAAGACCACATAGTATTTGCATGTAGCCCAAGGACATCTACACATCCTCCTGTGAACTTCAAACCATCTTTGAGTTTCTGATCATACCTGAAATAACATAAATACTAAAAAAAAAATAAAACCAGTTGTTATGTTGAGTGGGTCATCTTCATTGTTTGAAGTCTAATGATTTGAAACTCGTGATCACACATATACTTCTTCAGATTTTCTTCATTTATCTCAGGTACCAAACAACTGCTGCAACAAGAAAGTGGTGACATTTTCCTAATTTATTTTCTGGTGTTTACACATGCTATGAGCTTTAGCTGGACTATTCTGTCTGTTTGAAATATTAATTCAAGTATTTAAAACTGTTATGGAATCATATATTTTTGGGAAAAATCTCCCAAACCAAACTTCCTCCTTGCTTTAGTGCACCCTAGACTGACTTTATTTAATACTCATAACACTGAAAAAAAGATGCCAGTACTTGTTAAAAAGTTATTATTTTCTTAAATATTTTTATTGGATATTTACTTATTTTCTTTTCAGATGTTATTCTGTTACCCCATGTCCCCTCCATACAAACACCCTATCCCACACTCCTTCTCCATTTGCTTTTATACCATTTTATTTTAATTTATTTTATTTTACATTTAAAATTTTTACTGGATATTATATATACATTTCAGATTTTGTCCCCTTACCCCATTCCCCCCACCACCCAGGAACCCCCTATCCCATCCTCCTTCTCCTGCTTTTATGAGGATGTGTCCCCACCTACCCCCCCACTCCCACCTCCCTACCCTCGAATTCCTCTGACCCACTCCTCACTCGGTGTGCATCCTTTATGGGACCAAGAATCTCCTCTTTCACCTATGCCCAACAAGGCCATCCTCCCCTAGATATACAGATGGAGTCATGGGTCCCTCCCTATGACCTGCCAGGCTGCTGGTTTAGACCCTGGGGAGCTCTGGTTGGTTGGTATTGTTGCTCTCCTCATGGGGCCACAAACCCTTTCAGCTTCTTCAGTCATCTTTCTAACTCCTTCATTGGGAACCCCTTGATCAGATCAATGGTTAGCTGTGAGCATCTGCATATGAATATGTCAGAATCTGGCAGACCTCTAAGGAGACAACTATATCAGGCTCCTATCAGCATGGGATGCATACCCAGGTGGAGTGGTCTCCAGATGGCCCCTCCTTCAGTTTCTGTCCCACGCTATGTCTCCATATTTACTACCATTGAGTATTTTGTTACTCCTTCTAAGTAGGACGGAGGCATCCACACTTGGTCTTCCTTTTTCATGAGCTTCATGTGGTCTGTGAGTTGAATCTTGGCTATTTCAGGCTTTTGGACTAATATCCACTTATCAGTGAGTAAATATCATGTGTGTTTTTTGTGATTGGGTTACCTCACTCAGGATGATATTTTTTAGTTCCATCCATTTACCCAAGCATTTCTTGAATTCATTGTTTTTAATAGCTGATTAATAATCCATTGTGTAAATATACCACATTTTTTTGTATCTATTCTTCTGTTGAAGGACATCTGGGTTCTTTCCAGCTTCTGGCTATTATAAATAAGGCTGCTATGAACATAGTGGAGCATATATCCTTGTTATATGTTGGAGCATCTTCTTGGTATATGCCCAGGAGTGGTATAGATGGGTCCTCAGGTAATGCTATGTCCAATTTTCTGTGGAACCGCCAGACTGATTTTCAGAGTGGTTGTAACAGCTTGCAATCCCACCAACAATGGAGGAGTGTTCCTCTTTCTCCACATCCTCGCCAGCATCTGCTGTCACTGGAGTTTTTGATCTTAGCCATTCTGACTGGCATAAGGTGGTATCTCAGGGTTGTTTTGATTTGCATTTCCCTGATGACTAAGGATGTTGAGCATTTCTTAAGGTGCTTCTCAGCCTTTTGAGTTTCCTCAGTTGAGAATTCTTTGTTTAGCTTTGTACCCCATTTTTAACAGGGTTACTTGGTTGTCTGGAGTCGAATTTCTTGAGTTCTTTGTATATATTAGATATTAGCCCTCTATCAGATGTAGGATTGGTAATGATCTTTTCCCAATCTGTTTTAATCACTATTGCTCTGTAGTACAGCTTTAAGTCAGGGATGGTGATTCTCCCAGAGATCTTTTATTGTTGAGAATAGTTTTCCCTATCCTGATTTTTCTGTTATTCCAAATAAATTTGGAAATTGCTCTTTCTAACTTTGTAAAAAATAGAGTTGAAATTTTGATGGGGATTGCATTCAATCTGTAGATTGCTTTTGGCAAGATGGCCACTTTTACTAAATTAATCCTGCTAATCCAGGAGCATGGGAGATCTTTCCATCTTCTGAGATCATCTTTGATTTCTTTCTTCAGAGACTTGAAGTTCTTGTCATACAGATCTTTCACTTGCTTGGTTAGATTCACTCCAAGATATTTTATTTTATTTGTGGCTATTGTGAAGGGTGTCATTTCCCTAATTTCTTTCTCAGTCTGTTTATCCTTTGAGTAAAGGAAGGCTACTGATTTGTTTGAGTTGATTTTATATCCAGCCACGTTGCTAAAGTTGTTTATCAGGTTTAGGAGTTCTCTGGTGGAAGTTTTAGGGTCACTTAAATATACTATCATATCATCTGCAAATAGTGAAATTTTGACTTCTTTCTTTCCTATTTGTATACCTTTGACTTCCTTTTGTTGTCTAATTGCTCTGGCTAGGACTTCTAGTACTATATTGAATAGGTAGGGAGAGAGTGGGCAGCCTTATCTAGTCCCTGATTTTAGTGGGATTGCTTTAAGTTTCTCTCCATTTCGTTTGATGTTGGCTATTGGATTGCTGTATAATGCTTTTACTGTTTTTAGGTATGGGCCTTGAATTCCTGATCGTTCCAAGACTTTTACCATGAAGGGATGTTGAATTTTGTCAAATGCTTTCTCAGCATCTAGTGAGATGATCATTTGGTTTTTTCTTTGAGTTTGTTTATATAGTGGATTACATTGATGGATTTCCGAATATTGAACCATCCCTACATTCCTGGGATAAAGCCTAGTTGATCATGGTGGATGATTGTTTTGATGTGTTCTTGGATTCTGTTTGTGAGAATTTTATTTAGTATTTTTTTCATCATTGAATTCATAAGGGAGATTGGTCTGAAGTTCTCTTTCATTGTTGGGTCTTTCTGTAGTTTAGGTATGAGGGTAATTTTGGCTTCATAGTACGAATTGGGTAGTGTTCCTTCTGTTTCTGTTTTGTGGAATTGTTTATAGAGAATTGGTATTAGAGTTTCCTGGAAGGTCTGATAGAATTCTACACTAAAACCATCTGTTTCTTGGCTTTTTCCTCCATGGGAAGCCTTGTAATGACTGCTGTTATTACTTTAGGGGTTATAGAACTATTTAGATGGTTTATCTGATCCTGATTTAATTTTGATACCTGGTATTTGTCTAGGAAAAAATTTTTTCATCCAGATTTTCCAGTTTTGTTGACTATATGCTACATATGTAACAGGACTCATGGATCCACCCTTGTATACTCTTTGGTTGCTGCAAGGGTCCAGTTAGTTGATGTTTTTGTTCTTCCTGTAGGGTTGCAATCCCATTTGGTTCCTTCAGTTCTTCCCCAAATCTTTCGTTGGGGTCCCCCACTTCATCGCAATGATTGGCTCTGAGTATCTGAATTTGTCTTAGTTGGGTAAGGGCAGAACATTTCAGAGGATATCTAGGCCAGGCTCCTGTCTGTAAGCATTTCTTGGCATCAGCAATAGTGTAGGAGTTTAGTGTCTACAGATGGGATGAATTCTAAGGTGGGGCAATCTCTGGATGGCCTTTCCTTTAGTCTGTGCTCCATTTTTGTCCCTGTTTTGACTTTAGACAGGAACAATTATAGGTTAAAAATTTTGAGATGGGTTGGTTGCACCGTCCTTCAACTAGGACAGTGCCTATCTACTGTGAATGGTCTCTTCTGGTTCTATCTCACCTCTCTTAGGTATTTCAGCTAATCTCAACCCCATGGAGTCCTGGGAACCTCTTATTTCCCTGATATCTGAGACTATATAGTGATTTTCTTAGTTGAAAACCCCCTTGCTACATATTTCTATTCATTTTCTTGATACCCTAAACTTCTCTCCTCTCTCTTGACAAAATTGATCCTGCCTACTTTTTTTCCTGGGCCTTCTCTATCTTTCCCAAGTCCATCCCTCTTTCTACCACCTGGGATTATTTTGTTCACCTTTCTAAGTAAGATAGAAGCATCTAATCTTTGGTTTTTCTTCTTATTAAGCTTCATATGATCTCTAAATTTTATTGTGGGTATTCTGAGCTTTGGGGCTAATATCCACTTAACAGTAAGTATGTATGTTTTATGGGTCTGGGTTACCTCACTCAGGATAATATTTTCTTGTTCCATATATTTGTTTGCAAATTTCATGAAATCATCTTTTTAAATATCTGAGTAGTGCTCCATTATATAAATGTACCATGTTTTCTGTATCTATTCCTCTGTTGAAGGACATCTGGGTTCTTTCAGCTTCTGGCTATTATAAATGAGGCTGTTATGAATATAGTTGTGCATGTGTCCTTGTTATGTGTTGGAACATTTGTTGGGTATATACCCAGTAGTGGTATGGCTTGGTCTTCAGGTAGAGCTATTTCCAATTTACTAAGAAACTGCCATATTTATTTCCAGAGTGGTTGTGCCAACTTGAAATCCCACCAGCCATGGAGGAGTGTTCCTCTTTCTGCATATCCTTACCAGAATCTGCTGTTGCCTGAGATTTTGATCTTAGCTATTCTGATTGGTGTATGGTAGAGTCTCAGTGTTGTTTTGATTTGCATTTCTCTGATGACTAAGGATGCTGAACATTCCTTAAGGTGAACATTTCAAGATTTATCAGTTGAGAATTCTCTGTTTAGCTCTATACTCTATTTTTGTAGGGTTATTTGGTTTTCTGCAGTCTAACTTCTTAAGTTCTTTGGATATTATGGATATTAGCCATCTATCAGATATAGGGTTGGTAAAGATTTTTTTTCCCAATCTGTAGGTTGCTGGTTTATCAAATGGTTTGAGTCTTTTGCCTTACAGAAGCTTTTCAGTTTTATGAGGTCCCATTTGTCAATTGTTGATCTTAGCGTCTGAGCCCACTGGTGTATTGTTCAAGGCTCTTTCCTTCTGCTTCATTCTCTTCTATTAGATTCAGCATATCTTGTTTTATATTGAGGTCTTGATCCCCTTAGACTTCAGCTTTGTACAAGGTGATAAAAAATGGATCAGTTTGCATTATTCTACATGCAGTCAGCAAGGTAAACCAACACCATTTGTTGAAAATGCTTTCTTTTTCCACTGTATGGTTTTGGCTCCTTTGTCAAAGATCAAGTGACCATAGGTGTATGGGTTTATTTTTGGTTCATCAATTCTATTCAATTGATCTGCTTGTCTGTCTCTGTACCAATACAATGTGGATTTTATCACTATTGCTCTGTATTACATCTTGAAGTTGGGGATGGTGATTCCCCAAAAGTTTTTTTTATTGTTTAGAATGATTTTCACTATCCTGGGGTTTTCTTATTTCAGATGATGTTGAGAATTGCTCTCTCTCTCTCTCTCTCTCTCTCTCTCTCTCTCTCTCTCTGAAGAATTAGGTTAGAATTTTGATGGCATTGCATCGAATCTGTAGATTTCTTTTGGTAAAATGGCCATTTTTACTGTTAACCCCACTGATCCATGAGCAAGGGAGATCTTAGGATCTTCTGAAGTCTTCTTGGATTTCTTTCTTCAGAGATTTAAAGTTCTTGTCATACAGATATTTCACTTGATAAATAGCAATACATCAAAATATTTTATATTGTTTGTGACTATTGTGCAGGGTGTTGTTTTCTTCATTTCCTTCTCTGCCTGTTTAACATTTGTGTAGAGCTCTAGTGATTTTTTTTAGTTAATTTTGTATATAGCCACTTTGTTGAAGTTGTTTATCAGGTGTAGGAGATCTTTGGTAGAATTTTGGGGTTGCTTATGTATACTGTCATACCATCTGCAAATAGTGATGCCTTGATTTCTTTCTTTTCAACTTGTATTTGTTGTATAATTGCTCTAGCTAGAACTTCAAGTACCATACTGAGTAAGTAGAGAACAAGTGGGCAGCCTTTCTGGTCCCTAATTTTAGTGTGATTGCTTCAAATTTCTCCCCATTTAATTTGATTTTGTCTGTTGCTTTGTTGTATATTGCTTTAATTGTGTTTAGGTATGTGCTTTGGATTCCTGATCTTTACAAGACATTTAACATGAAGGGCTATTGTACTTTGTTAAGTGCTTTTTCAACATCTAATGAGATGAACATGTAATGTTTTTCTTTGACTTTGTTTATATAGTGAATTACATTAATAGATTTCCATATATTGAACCAGCTTTGCATCCTGGGAATGAAGTCTACTTGATCATGTTGAATGATTATTTTGATGTGTTCTTGGATTCGGTTTGAGAGAATTTTACTGAGTATTTCTGCATTGATATTAATAAGTGAGATTGGTCTGAGGTTCTCTTTCTTTGTTGAATCTTTGTACAGTTTAGGTATCATAATAACGGTGATTTCATAGAACAATTTAGGTAGTATTTCTTCTGTTTCAATTTCATGGAATAGTTTGAGAAGAATTGTTATTAGGTCTTCTCTGAAAGTCTGATAGAATTTTGCACTAAAATAATTTGACCCTGAGCTTTTTTGGATGGAAAATTTAATGACTGCCTTTTTCCTTAGGGGTTACAGGACTGTTTAGATAGTTTATATGGTCCTGAATGAACATTCATACCTCATATCTGAAAATAAAATAGAATATCATCCATTTTATCTAGATTTTCCAGTTTTGTTGAGTATAGGCTTTTGTTGTAGAATCTGATTTTTTTTTTTTTAATTTCCTCAGTTTCTGTTCTTATGTCTCCCTTTTCATTTCTGATTTTGTTAATTTGGATACTGTATCTTTTCCCTTTAGTTAGTTTGGTTATGGGTTTATCTTGTTGATTTTCTCAAAGAATCACCTTTTCTTAATTTTTTGTGTAGTTTTGTTTTGTTTCTAATTGGTTGATTTCAGCCCTGAGTTTGATTATTTCCCGCCATCTACTCCTCTTGGTGGTGATTGCTTCTTTTCTTCTAGAGCTTTCAGATGTGCTGTTAAGTTGTTAGTGTAGAATGTCTCCAATTTCTTTATGGAGGCACTCAGTGCTATGAATTTTCCCCTTGGTATTCCTTTCATTGTGTCCCATAAATTTGGGCATGATATGCCTTTAAATTCTAGAATGTCTTTAATTTTTTTTCTTATTTCTTTCCTGACCAAGTTATCACTGAATGGAGAGTTAGTCACGTAATTGGGTTTAATGCCTTGCTTTTTCTTTGACTATTTGTGTTTATTGTCTTGCTTGTTCCTTGACTATTTGCATCTATTGTATTGCTAGACCCTCAACCTAGAACAGACCTTAATACATGCATGTAATTAAAATGGTATAAAAGCATAAAGAAGTAGTGGGGATGGAATGGGGGTTCTAGGGAGGGGAAATGGGGAAAGGGGACAACATCTGTATTGCAAATAAATAAAATATCTAATAAAAAATAAAATCATAAAAAGAGAGTTATTCAGTTTCCATGAATATTTGGGCTTTCTGTTATTTTTGTTGTTATTAAAGATCAGCCTTATTTTATGGTGATCTAATAGAATGCATGGGATTATTTTAATCATCTTATATTTATTGAGGCTTGTTTTATGTCTAGTTATATTGTCAATTTTAGGGAAGATACCATGAAGTAGTGAGTATAAGTCATATTCTTTTGCTTTAGGGTAAAATGTTCTGTAGATATCTATTAAATCCATTTGATCTATAACTTCTTTTAACTTCACTGTGTCTCTGTTTAGTTTCTGTTTCTATGACCTGTCCATTGATGATAGTGGGGTGTTGAAGTCTTCCACTATTATTATGTGAGGTGCAGTATGTGTTTTGAATTTCACTAACACTACTTTTACAAATGTGGGTGCCCCTTGCATTTGGGTTGTAGATATTCAGAACTGAAAATTCCTCTTGGTAGATTTTTCTTTTGATGAGTGTGACGTGTCTTTCCTCATCTCTTTTAATAACTTTTGGTTGAAAGTCTATTTTATTGGACATAAGAATGGCTGATCCAGCTTGTTTCTTGAGGCCATTTGCTTAAAAACTTTTTATCAGATTGTTAGTCTAAAGTAGTGTCTGTCTTTGTAACTGAGGTGTGTTTCCAATATGAAGCAAAATGCTAGATTCAATTTACATATCCAATTGATTTGCCTATGTCTTTTTATTGTGGAATTGAGTCCATTAATGTTGACAAATATTAAAGACCAATGATTGTTGCGTCCTGTTATTTTTTGTTGTTAGAGGTGAAATTATATTTGTGTGGTTCTCTTGGGTTTGGAGTGACATAACTAATTTCTTGCCTTTTTTGGGTATAGTTTCCTTCTTTATGTCAGATTTTTTTTCTGTTTTTCTCTGTCAGGCTGGATTGGTGGACAGATATTGTTTAAATTTGGTTTTGTTATGGGATATCTTGACTTCTCCATCTATGGTTATTGAGAGTTTTGCTGGGTATGGTGGCCTGGACTGGCACTTGTTTTCTCTTAGGGTCTACATGACACATGTCCAAGGTCTTCTGGCTTTTATAGTTTTTCTTGAGAAGTCTGGTGCAATTCTGATAGGTCTGCCTTATATGTTACTTGACCTTTTTTTCTTAAACACTTTTAATATTCTTTCTTTTTTCTATGTATTTAGTGTCTTGAGTATTATGTAATGGGAGGAATTTCTTCTCTGGTCCATTCTATTTGGTGCTTTGTAGGCTTTTTGTACATTTGTAAGCATTTCTTTCTTTATGTTAAAGAAGTTTTCTTTTAAGACTTTGTTGAAGATATTTTGTTGCCCTTTGAATTGGAAAGCTTTTCTATTCCTATTATTCTTAGGTTTTGTCTTTTCAAACTGTGTCCTGAATTTCCTGGATGTTTTAGGTTAGGAGCTTTTAGCACTTTGTATTTTCTTTGAGTATTGTGTCAATATTTTCTATGGTATCTTCTATGCCTGAGATTGTCTCTTCTATCTCTTATATTCAGTTGGTGATGCTTGTTCCTGTAACTCTTGATCTCTTTCCTAGGTTTTCTATCTCCAGGGTTCCCTCTTTTTGTGACGTGTTTATTGTTTTTATTGTCAATTTTATATCCTGGACATTTTTGTTCAATTCCTTTACCTGTTTGATTGTGTTTTCCTGTATTTCTTTAAGGGATTCATGTTACCTCTTTAATGGCTTCTAACTCTTTAATTGTGTTCTCCTGTATTTCTTTAAGAGAGTTATTTATGTCCTCCTTAAAATCCCATATCATCTTTATGAGATGGAATTTTTTGGTCAGAAACTTGCTTTCAGGTATGTTCAGGTATCCAGGGCTTGCTGTGGTGGGAGAAATGTGTTCTGATGGTGCCAAGTGATATTCATCTCTGTTGCTTATGTTCCTATGCTTGCAAATTGCCATCTGGTTATCTTTTCTGTTAGGTGGTTTTGCTCTCTCTGACTGGAGCCTGTTCCTCCTGTAAGCCTGGATATGATGGACCTTGGGAGTCAAACTGTCTCTGGCTCTGAAAGGGGGTCTCAAGCATGGGCTTTGTCTGTCTGAGGCAAAGTTGCAGACATGAAGGATCATGTGTCTCTTGCAGGATAGATAGGTCTCACCTCTCCTGGGCCCTGTGGGTGTCCCAGTTAGGCCAGATTTGGGAGTGGGGTGGAGCATCTCATCTGTGAGCCTCATTATGATGGACCTCCTGGGCTGCCTTTGAGTGTGGGAGAGGGTCTAGAGTTCCAGCTCTGCCCTGGGCAATGTTACTGGCTGGATGGATGATTTCCTGTTTCCAGTTCTTAACAGCTTCAATTTTTCTACACTGCAAGCATCCTTAAGGTATCATGGCAACAAGTTTATTTTCACTATTGTACTCCTAACATTTGCACTAAAGGTTTGCATACATTTTTCAATATTTTAGAAACTGTGACTAACTCTTAGTTGTTTTCAACCAAGTAGGTAAACATACAGAAACAAGAAAAAGAATAACATTTGCCAAAGACACTTTACTTATATGAATATGGACAGCTATGAACTTATTGTTGTTCTTGGTTACCATGATTATAGAATTGCCCCTCTGTATCCATTAGGAATTGATTCAGCATCTTTCTGTTATATAGCAAAATCTGAAGATGCTCAAGACCCTTACAAAAAAAAAAAACCTGAATGCATCCTTATGTGTATATTAAATAATATCAAATTCTATTTCAATAATTTTTATACTATGTTATATGAGCAAATATTTTAAGAAAAGACACAAGATCATGCTGGGATTGGTTTAAGGTACACATGCAAAAACAGTTTCTGACCTGTCATCAGATTTGTCAATGCCCCATCAAGTATGAGAATCAATATATGTCAAGGAGATTACCTCTTAAAATTGTTGAAAGGAATAGTGACTAAAGAAGCTGTGGAGAGCTCCTGAGAACTGAATGGTCAGTGATGACTATAGTACTTTGTATAATCATGAAAATCAGCAAGTCTGAAATTCAAGCCTGCTCTATATCAGTAGCTGAAGGAACCCTGCCAGGTTGTTCTTGGTATTTTTATGACAAGATGACAAAGGGAAGAGGGAGGGAGTAACTATTGAAAGTCAAGGGAAGAGGAAACATATGAATGACATCAAGACCTCATTTGTATAAAATAATTCCAATGGAGAGTTTAGCTTGTAAGTACTCATATCTATCTGCCCACTGGCAGCAAGAGAGCATCATGAGACTGAAAGATCTTCAAAATGAGGTTTGATACTCATGTTTATGGAAAAATGAACACATCTGCCATCATTCCTCAAAATCCATGTAACATAGATGGTTACATGATCGCCTCAGAAATAATTGTGCAGAGTAATCAATTGTTTATTGAGTATTCCTCCAAGTGATGGGACAATTATATGCTAAAAGGCAGAGTATGCTTCCAAACTCAAAACTTTTCTTGATATGATAGTATACATAATCAACCCCAAAAATTCTACCAGAGAACTCCTGTAGAAACTGGATGCCCCAGGGAAGGAGAATGCTAGTGGCACCAGTGGGAGTGGGTGAGTGGGTGGGTGGGTGAGTAACCTCAGAATCATAGAAAAAGAGGGATAGGTTTGAGAATTTGGGGAGGGGAACCAGAAAGAGTAGGCAACATTTGGAATGTAAATAAAATAATTTAAAAATGAGTCCTCTGCATAAATAGAGTCCAAATTTCTCTGCAATTTATATATGCTAACACTTATGTACATTACCCTAAGATTATGCATGTTAATTTATTATTCTCTTCAAATGTCGATTTTCAGTGTTTAGTTGTTACTGCACACACACTTGTATATATCTTCACTAGCCATATTTAATGACTTTGAATTGATTTTATAAAGTTACCCATTCATACCACAGAAACTGGCTACCATCAAGGCCTTTACCTTAAAGAATCAATTATTAAAAATTTACTAACATATAATTGGTTGTATTTTATCTGTTTACCTATGGGTGTCTTATTAATAAAACCATATGATAGTGGGCCAAATTTTACATTGCAAGGCAGCTAAATCCTTGTAATGTTTTCTCAGTTTGCATGACTGTGAACTGTTGGCTAGGTATGGTTATTTGCAAGGCATTAACAAGAGGTTGTCAAGTGGCCAGTAGAAGAAAGGCCAGTGTATTTCTACCTGAGTTCTCGAGTATTCATTGAATCTCTTCTTTGGTATCACCAACTAAGGAAAACACATTCAAGGACACACATTTCTGGAAGGTGACCTTGTCTTTTGCTATTTTTTTTTTTTATTATTTCTCTGTCTGTTTCTGCTATTTAAGAGAGTAATCTCTCTAGCTATCTTCTACATTATTGATTATCCACCATTAGAATTCTAAGCTACCCACAATCTGTGATAATTTGGAATAAATCATTTATTCCTAAAGAATCATTGTGGTATCTAAATTCTAGTTAGATCCTGGTTGACTAAGTGCTTAAGTAATTGGCAAAAGTTCATATAGAAATTAGTTGAACATAAATTTGAAGCCTCTGACTTAATTTATGACATATCCAATATTCTGGAATTTCTGAATCTTATTCTATTTTTTTAGTTACTCTATTCAAGCTGCCCTTTATTGCTCACTTACAATGAATAACCCAAGCCCCAGAAATATCCAGACAAGGCCACTATAAGAAAATCATGGAGAAATGTCCTTATTGAGATCTAAGCATGAAGTTTCCTACTGTGGATCGCTGTATGGGATTTCAAAAATAAAAGAATACTTACATGTTTTGCAATTTCTTTTGCTATGGGAACATATGACCTGTGACTCTGTGTCTATAGGCAATACTACATTATTTTTTTGTCTACCCATAGCGGCAGTGAAGCATAAACTACAATAATGGCAGACCTATTGTAGACATAGATGTTATATGTCTTGTTGCATCTGAACTCTGTCACATTGTGATATAGTGAATAGGGATAGGTTACACAATGTTCTAGTGATTAATATAATCTTTTAAAAGCCTACTATGGGCCATCAGCAAATGCCAGTGTTGGTTATTTTAGCAAGATTCATTTTACCTTCTCTGCATGCTCATGTCCACAGAGCCTAATGAGGCTTGAGAACTGACAATGAAAAGATCAGCACCCACAAGGTAGACTATCCAAGATAAGTCATTGAGTTCTCCTGGCCCCAAATTCCTTTCTTTCATGTAAGTGAGAACTCATCTTTGTAAATAAAAAGTCTGTAATACATAAAATGTCAGTAACAGTTGTGTCTTCCTTATGAATGCATACATTGCTGAAAGGTTTTCACATATTTCCTCCAGTCCTGTTTTTACTATCAATAACATTCTTTCTTCCTTCACTTCTCTCCCCCTATAGATATCTTTTATTTTGTTAACAATACTATAAAAGTTTTGATATATTTATTTTAAAATAAATTTCAAGATTTTACCTGAATACATATTTGTATTCAATTTGTTACCAATATTTTCCACAGTGCATTCCCAAAAGACAAAGAACTAATGAAGAGAGAACTAAATAGAGGTGATTTTATTGGTAGAAAAGTACACCGTATCAAACATTTCCTCTTTCAGCAAAAAGAATCCTATCATATACTTCTAACCATCTTAAGTACTATAAAACCTTAGGAGATAAATTCTTAGATTCGTTTCTAACCTTGAATTTGTGTATATTTCCTTTGAGGAATGCCCATAGAGGGTTTCAAAAAGCAGAATAATGTTTATCTTAAGTGACACCAAAACTTTAGTGTCCCAAGCACATAAACTATTTACTCTTCAATTCTTACTCTTTGTGTAACATTTTAAAATTTTTTCGTTATGTGTAGTTGGTCTTTTTTTAATAACTATGAGTTTTAAGCATTCTGAAACATAAACAATATTAAGTTCTTAGAATCCAAGTGTAGAGCCAAAAGCTTCCTAACTTCCTTCTCTCTTTTCTTTCATTTTATACTTTTAAACCTTTTATTACAAATAAATTTTTTAGACATACAATATGAGGTAGCTGTTCTTGGTTGTTAACTTGATTACATCTGAAATCAACTGCAATCTAGAAATGGAGGACACATGGGTGAGAGATTTTCTGCTTCACTTCTAGTCCAGACCTTTGAGATAGGAAGACATACACCTTTAATTCAGATCTTGAGACAGAAAGTTACTAGCCTTTAATTCAGATCTAGAGGCTGGAAGAGATACACTTTTAATTCAAATCACTTTGTGGGAAGTTATATTTTTAATATGGGCCATATCATCTGTTGGAAGTCCATATAAAGAAATACAAGAACAAAGCTTTTGCTCTTTACTTGCTGGCTCCTTGTCTTGTTAACATACCCATTTTTCACCAGCATTAGCGCCTAATTCTTTAGAATTCCAGTGTATACAGAAGACCAACTTAGAGATCTAGCACTGTAGGCCTGAACAACTACTAAATTCTTGGACTTTCAGTTCACAAGTAGCCATTGTTGGATTAGGTAGACTGCAGCCTGTATTTTATTCAATAAATTCTCTGCATATAAACACACACACACACACACACACACACACACACATGAGAGAGAGAGAGATTCCATAATTTCTATGACTCTAGAGTACCCTGACTGATATACAATATATCTGATTACCAATTCTTTTTCCTCTACTCTTCCTGTCCTGTCCACCTCCTCTCCCATCTGGACCTATTCCATCTATGTCTCTCATAAGAATAAAACAAGATTCTAAGTGATAACAACAAATCTTAACAAAATAAAATATAGTAAGTCAAAACAAAACCCCCATATCAAAGATAGACAAAGGCAAGCCAACATAAGAAAAATATCCTCAAGAGATTGCATAAGAACCAGAGAAACACTCATTTACTAAGCTGGAAGCCATAATGTAAACATAGTGGACCTGGCACAGACCTGTACAGTCCCTGTGCTTGCTGCTTCAGTCTTTCAGTCTCTGTAAATTAATATGAGCTTGCTGAGTTTACCCTGAGGGATATATATATATATATATATATACTCATTATACACAACTTTATAAATTTCAATCCAGCCAGGATCTTTCTCAAAAACAAATAAAACCCACAAACAAATACACATAATAGAGAGAAAAACACACACACAGTTTAGAGAGAATATAAAATTAAAATTACCAAGCAGTATTGTCTTTATATGTGAAGTTTCTCTTCTAAATATATCAATTAATTTCATCATCAATAATATATTTAAGGCTGAATCAGTTCCCCACATAATTATATGAATGTTGAGGGCCTTTTCTTATCCCCTCTAGCTCTGACACTCTTTTGCCTCATCTTCTGTGGGGAATCTCTTTTCTCTTCTCTTCTCTTCCCTTCCCTTCCCTTCCCTTCCCTTCCCTTCCCTTCCCTTCCCTTCCCTTCCCTTCCCTTCCCTTCCCTTCCCTTCCCTTCCCTTCTCTTCTTCTCTTCTCTTCTTTCTCTCCCTCTCCCTCTCTTCTCCCTCTCCATCTCCCTCCCTCCCCCTCTCTCTGTCTCTCTCTGTCTCTGTATCTATGTGTGTGTGTGTGTGTGTGTGTGTGTGTGTGTGTGTGTGTGCGCGTCTGTCTGTCTGTCTGTCTGTCTGTCTGTCTGTCTGTCTGTCTACCTGTTTGTCTGCCGAATGAACATCTGGCTATGAGTCTCTGTATTTCCTACTATCTTCTATAGGAGGAAGCTTCTCGATGATGACCAAATAAAGCACCAATCTATAAGTATAATAAAATATCACATTAGTTTTTTTCTCATTAATTTTTAAAATTAATATTAATCGTATTTTCTTTTATCCCTATGTCTCTGGGCTCTCTAGTCTCTCATCTTTGGTTACCCAAGCTATATCATATATAGGTTCCATCTCATAGAATGGACTTCAAGTCAAATCAGACATTGGTTGATTACTCCCACAAGTTTTGTGCTATCATTGTCCTGAATATTTTGCAGGCAAGACTGCACTGTAGATAAAAGTTTTGTGGCTAAGCTGATATACACTTTTTTTTTGGTAGCCTGTCTTTGGTACCTTCCCATACTCTAGAAAACAAAAGTGAATGAAGTTTCTACATAGGAACCCACTCAGCCTCTCCAGATTCAATTTGCTGGACCGGTATTATCTTCAACAATGGGCCCTTGCTCTCAGTTTGTGAAGAGCAATTTTTTTTTTTTTTTTTTTTTTTTTTGCAACAACTAGATTTGTTTGGAGATTTCCATGGAACTACTTTGGCCACTGGAAGCTTTGTTTAGTGACAGACCAGTTTGGATTTCTGTTTCCCTTGTATTGGGAGGCTTCATTAGGATTGACTGTATATTTTAGGAAGTTGCCACTGCACAAGTCTTCCTACCACCCCTCAAATGCTCCTCAATTCTAGCTGTCTCTCTCCATAATCCCTCTTCCTTCCCTCTGATCCTCCTGATCCACTCTACCCACACCAAATGTACCCATAAAATAGATTTTATTTTTCCTCTGCAAGAGAGATCCAAGTATACTCCTAGTTCCTTCTTCTACACCTACCATCTTTGGGTCTATGGACTCTACCTTGATTATCACTTATTTAATGGCTAATACATACATATAACATATGACCTCAAACCAAGAACACCCAAGTATATAAGAGAAACATCACTGCAACTAAAACCACACATTGACTCTCACACAACAAAAGTGGGAGTCTTTAATACCCCACTATCACCAAACAACAGGTCATCCAGACACCCCATAACAGTGAAAGGCTGGAGCTAATTGTTAAAAATTAAATTAGCCTAACAGATATATAGAGAAAATTTCATTCAAAAACCAAGAATATACCTTTCTCTCTAGAACACATAGCTTTCCATAAAATTGACCACACATTTTGGCACAAAGCAAGCCTCAACAGATGATACAATAAAATTGAAATAACTCCTGGCATCCTAACAGACAACCGTCGATTAAATCTGTATATCACCTACAATAGAAAGCTTGCAAACTTGTGGAAACTGAATAACTCTCTACTAAGTAAAAAATGGGTCAAGACAGAGATAAAAAATAAAAGGCAGTCAAGAATTGAATGAAAATTAATACACAGCATAACCACACTTATAGGACACAGTAAGAGCAGTTCTAAGAGGCAAGTTCATATCCCTACAAAATTCAATACATTGTTCTCATTACAATTCTAAGAAAACACTCTTTCAAAGGTCATCATCCCTACAATAATGAAAATGAATGATAGTTGAACCATGTCAATCTCAAAAGAATTTAGTTTTTAAATATGCTATTTATTTGGTCAAAAAAAAAGTATAATCATGGAAATTGAGTCAGGTTATGCTTGCTAAGAAGCTATTTGGTTGAAGAAAACATTCTTAGGGTATATAAAAATTGTATTATACTTGTGTCTGAAATTAAGTTTGTTCAGCTCATTACCCTTTTGACATAATATGATAACGCCCATCAGGGTTGATATTGATACAATCTGATCTATACTGCAAGTTGACTGCATGAATAAAAAGTGTGCATGTGATGTCAACCAATATTTGAAGTAACACGTACTTTCATGGAACAGAGGAGTCCCATGGTGAAATCTGACTACTACAAAATGGACTTTCACAACGTTGTGGCCAATGCAGAGGGGAAAAATAAGCTCAATTTGTAATATCAGGCCCAGATTATATCCAAAATAAGGGATACTTCAGAAAAAGACTTTTTCTAGGTTAACAAATTCAATTCTGACCATTTATTTTCATTTATGAAATTTAACAAGTGCCATGTTAAGTTTGTTTGAAACAGTCTAGGTTTTACTGTGGTTTCACATCCACACATCCCCCAACCCTACTAGTAGATTAAAGCAACAAAATTTATTTCTAAATATGTTATTACCTAATGAGCATTGGCAAGCTCTCTATTGCACAAAGTCATGCAGAGATACAAGCAAATGAATTAAAATATAGATCTATAACTTAGAAGTAAGAGATGCCACCTGTGTTTGTGGATCACCTCCAAGAAATTAGTTAGTATCTAGCTAACTACTAGAGGGGTAAACAAGATAGCCTTCCAAGATACTTTCAAAGGAGATCTGAGTCAGGCATTAATGCTAATATCTACCATAGATATTGTGTGGAGGTAATAATCTCATTAATTGTCTATTGAAATCTTCATATTGGCTCACAAAAACAGCTTAGATGGCTATTTGCACACCTTTGTGCTAACGTTTATTGAGTTAGTACATTCTGTTTTACCTCAGCCAGGAGTCAACTACAGTAAGTAAACTTGGAGCCAAATTATACAAGAATCACTTGCACAACTCTTTAGAATTTACCAAAATAATTGATATTTTTGATTATCATGAAATAATGACAGTGAGCCTATAAATACCACAACAAATGCAAACCACCTACTTTCCCCTGTCATCCACCAATTTTTCTTTAAAGATTTAGTTCTTCAATATTTCCAAGGACACAAATGTCACTATATTTCTTCCTTCCCATCCATTTAAGAAACTCTTCTTCCATATCAATGACTTCAAGTATGTACCTCATATTGCTATCCTGATTGGCTAATAAATAGTTAACTGGAACAGTGTTTGGAGAAGGTGTATGAAATATAGTAAATAATATGAGATGTGGAAAAGTAGAAAATTTCTGGGGTCTTGGAAGATGGCTTGTTGGGTAAAGGTGATCCTGTGCAAGCCTGGAAATCTCAATTTAATTATAAAGGATATCCAAAAATGGAAGAACAAAATAAACTTCAGAAAGGTGTCCTTTGATCCTTATGTAGACACACACACACACACTTAAAATACTAAAAGACCAAAGGGGGGAATAGTGGTTATCTGGCATTAGTGTTTGGAATTAAAAGAAATGCCTTGATTAATTTTGATTAATGCTGACAAATATTCTAGAATCCAATGCTATTCCTAGACATATCTCTGAATCGACACCAGAACAGCTAATATCTTCTGCAGCCTAATCTGGCCAGAGCTCATCCTGTAGATGGTCACTTGGGATGGTTACAGCTAATTTTATTATCTTGGCCTTTGAATGCCTGGGCTTGTACCGTAGGTATGCTCTTTAACAGCACTGGGCTGAGAAGCTTTGATGCCAACCCCTCTCCCAGGGAGAAGTTTCAGCATTATATAACCTAAGCATCTCAGATGAACATGCAAACTGAAAATTAGTATTGGAAATTAGTTTAAATTAGTAAGCAGGTGTTGGTAGGGCAAGCCCTTAATGCTAGCCAACAAGTTAGATGTTACTCACTGTATCACTTGTAATAATTAAATCTACTAAATATATTAACCTTGTTTGTCTTCTTGTTATAAATAACTTTAACACACAAAGATAAAGGCAAAGAAAGAAAAGAACTAGAGACCTAGTTATGGAAGTGGCCAGTAAATGGCTCCCACATGGACTAAAATGAAGCTAATGGCATTTTTCCACTAAAGGCCACTGTGAATCTAAACCTAATGAACACACCAATATGAGAGACTCCTTCACACATGAGTGCACCTGTGCCAGCCATTCTAGAAGTCTCAGTTGAAGATAGACTAAATGAGGCTCCTCCCAACTAGGAGTACCTGCTATCCTCCTAATTGACCAGTGGTTACCAGAGCAAAGGAAAAAAGGTTTGTTGCCATGGTTAATGATTAAAATTAAAGAAAGGTTGCAACACTGAACTCAATGTTTCTTCTCAGGAGCTATGGATGATATGTCTTTTTCCACATGCAGAGGCAGTCAAATTGTGCTCTGATCTAATTCCTAGAATTATGTTCAGTTTCTGTGTGACCTGTGCCCCATATTCCAGACCAAGATGGTCCACTCTAATTGCCTATTTTGCATTCTAGAAGCAAGAAGACATTTAAGTAATGGTGGTATAGTGTTTTTATCCTCTGGAAAAGTCAAATCCACAGAAATGAAGTAATCTGTAAAGAGATGTGTATAGCTGGGCAGTGGTGCCACACACCTTTAATTCCAGCACTTGGGAGGCAGAGGCAGGCAGATTTCTGAGTTCGAGGCCCAGCCTGGTCTACAGAGTGAGTTCCAAGACAGCCAGGGCTATACAGAGAAACCCTGTCTCAAAAAACAACAAACAAACAAACAAAACAAAAACAACCAAACAAAACAAAAACAAAAACAAAAACAAAATGTGTAGTCACTTTCCTCTTATAAAAAAGTATAAAGCCCAGTCTTCTCTACTTTTAGTCCAGTGTGCCAATCAGTAGTATTCTAAATGACTTGAAATCATCTAAAATTTTATTGAAAAAAATGACATGATTATGCCAAGCTTTACTCTGCTCATTTACAATCATATAATCACTTCATTTACAAGAAGCATTTCTTTACTTCCTTCCTGATGATTTCCAGTTTTTGTTTTTTTTTTTTTTTTTGGTTGATTTGACTGCTCCAGATTCTGCTTTCAGTATGACTGTCATCTTGCTTAATATTCTGGTTCCTATTAGTCATTACCATGGAAGAAATTAGGCAAAAGACTGAAAAAAATAATTAACAGAAGACATAACTGTATGCATAGGCTGACTTTATTTTTTGTTATGCACGTCCCACAGCATTTTTCTCATGTATTCCAAGTCATTCTCACACTAGCTGACCAGGCTATCTAACCATGCACAAGAAAGTCAGTCAACATTCACAGCCTTGTATAAGCACTTAATAACAAAGCAAGTAATATGATTGGCTTGTATGACAATTGAGTCACAGAACTAACAAGGGCTTAAGAGGTAAAGAGATTTTGAAAGATATAAAGCAAAATATTTTCCATGTTTCCATGTTTTTCTTGGTATGGTATCAAATATAATATGATCATATCTATAAATTGCCCCAAAAGGTTTAAGGTCAAGTTCCCAGAGATTATAAAAATCACTATGATTTTACCATCACTATTACCGTCATCTAATAAACTCTGTTA
Source organism: Arvicanthis niloticus (assembly GCF_011762505.2). NCBI lineage: Eukaryota > Metazoa > Chordata > Mammalia > Rodentia > Muridae > Arvicanthis > Arvicanthis niloticus. The sequence continues at coordinate 49,136,655 of NC_047658.1, read as the reverse complement.
TTTAAACATATTTTCAACTTATCATACTGTTGACAGTACACTCAAATTCCTGCCAAGATAAATACCACGAAGTCAGTGTTGGAAATCATTCCTATTTGCTTCTTGGTGTTTCAGTGATGTCATCACTCATAATAACAGAACCTCAATTTTGCTCATAAGTCCAACCAAAAGTCAAACTTAAACATATTAGAAGGAATTGAGGGTAAGATGGGAATGAGAGGAAGATGAGATATATAGCAAATATCATAAAGACACTATGTGATGATATCTAAAAGAAATGAAATGGAAAGTGAGAGAAAGAAAGAAAATCAAGCAATTAAAGGAACAAAACAGGGATGTTATTTTTTTGGAACACCTAGTAGCCCAGGTCATTTGTGAACCTTGGTAGGATCCAGGCTCTTAAAGAAAGTCCTAATTCATTGAAAGTTATTTGTTTTAAGATTTAGAGACCAGAATAAATTGAACTGCCATTCTTCATAGACATATTTGAATTCAGTACTGTTGAAACTACTTCAATACATATCTAGGGGATTAATAAATACTCATGCATAGATATAATATGAGCTTTATAGGACACAAGTAGATAATAATAACATGTCTTTTGTTGTCAGGGTAGTTTTTAAATTAAAAAGTGAAAGCTTCAACTTCTACTACCTAGGAATTCCCCTACATGGAAAAAATATTTTGTCTGATATACCTGACCAGACCTTTCTCAATCTCAACCCCTTGTTCCCTCTACCATCTGATTCTCACATGTGCTCAAATATCATTTTGTCAGATAAAGGACTCTATTAATGTTTATGTGGGCTGATTTTATATGCTAACTTGGTTTTGCCAAGGGAGACCTAGATGTTGGTAAAGTATGTTCTAGGGCTGTTTCTGTGAGGGTCTTTTTGAAATATATTAACGTTAAGTGTTGTGTTGCATCAATATTATGGCAAATTCTGTTACACCAAAGCCGAAAACTAACAGAAAAAGAAGGGTAAATCTGATATTTTAGTGGGGAAGTTTGTGTCTCCTCCTGAATCTTCAGAGAAAGTTCATTGATTGTTAGGAGGTATGGTTTGATTCACAGCTTTCTGCCAGCTGAGATGTGAATACAATAATAATTGTTTACTTTCCATTAAGTCTAAGTGGAAATGTAGTATAAATTATTAAAATTATTAAAATACTGGCCCAGGGTTTCTTCCCTGCCTTTGGTTGTTGAGTTCCTGGATTAAAACAAAACAAAACAAAAAAACACATAGCCTTTATATTTTAATAGTGCTTATGCAGCACAATAACTGGACAGCTGCCTACCCTCCATGCAGTTAGAATCTACTTTCCTACCAATGACCCTGAGTTATGATTTACTATTTACCATTTTCCACCTGGGCTTCTCTTAACTCCAATTGGGCAGCCCTCCAGGCCACATTTTTATGGCTCAGCTAGCCCATAGCAGCTTTTCCTTTCTCCTTTCCTGCACATTCTTCATCTTCCTCTCTGACCCCAAGCTAAACCTAAACTCTGCCTATGTCTCTTCTTTCTAGCTATTGGCATCTTTATTTATAAATCACAATTGGTAGCAGGGTCACTCAGCAACTTCCCTGCAGATTCTCTGTTTTTCTGGGACATCACTCTTAGGGAGTCCCAAATTAGCATTTGAATACAAGCAGCATTAGGCCAACCCAGGGCATGATATGGTAATTACCTCAAAGATTCAGGTGAGTTGAGAAACAACAAACTGGAAATTTGATTCATAACACCTGTGGGCTGTTGGGACCTGGGGACTTTGTGATGACTATTCTTGGTTGTCAACTTGACTATATGTGGAATGAACTACCATGCAGGAATGGAAGAATCAGATGGGAGAGAGATTCTGCTTGGTTTGGTTTAAGTGGGTGAATACACTTCTAGAGGAGTCTCTGAGGTAGAAAAAGACACCTCTCTTCTGGATCTTAAAGTGGGAAGACACAGGCTTTTAACCCAGGTCTTGAGGCAGGCAAACACACCTTAAATCTGGGCCTCACCTTTGGCTGGAAGTCTATATAAGGACATGGAATAAGGAAGGTTTTGCTCTTTGCCTGCTTGACAGCACATCTATTTCTTCATTGGCATTGAAGCCTACTTCTTTGAGAATCTGTCATGCACAGAATACCAGTTGAGACACTCATCCTTGTAGGACTGACTAACTACTATATTTCTTGAACTAACTAGCCATTGTTGAATTAGCTGGACTACAGCCTATAAGAGATTCTAATAAATTTCCTTACTGAGAGACAGAGAGAGGGAGAGAGGGAGAGAGGAAGAAAGGGAGAGAGGGAGAGAGGGAGAAAGGGAGAGAGGGAGAGGGAAAGGGGGGGGAGAGAGAGAGAGAGATTCATAAGTTTTGTGACTCTAGCAAATCCAGGCAGGCTAGCAGACACAGGGAAGAGAGAAAGTTTTTACCTTGCTTCAGAGAGAGAGGGAGCCAGCACTCATGTGAGATCTAGGGTGGAATGGCCATTGGCCACTTCCATACTGGGCCTGGGGTAGCAGACAGGATTTTAGAAACATAATTAAGCTGAAGGCAGATTAAGGATATTGAACTAGGACTAAAGGTAACTGACCAACTGACTTGAGGACAGAGGAGTATTGAGCTGGGAGTGAAGAGAAAGTCAGGTTAGCCAACAAAGGCTTAGAGGAGTCTGACCATTGAGCTAATCCAAGGGAACCTGGGTGGGGCTGGTAGCATGGTCTGCCTAGAGTTTAAAACAGACAGAAAAACTACATGTTATACTCCACCTCTGTACTTGAGTTCTTTATGTACTCTTTCTTCAGTGCTTTGATGCATTTCAATTGTTACTTAATTATGCTATTGCCTAACATTTGTATCAGTATTATGATCAACCATGCCATGAAACTGATATATATGTAACTGGGTGGTATTCTCTTCCAAATTCTTGGCTCAGCAGAAAATTTTAGAATAATTCTCTATCATTCTCCTTCATAACTAAGGTTATTGAGTGCCTCCATCCTCCTAGAAGGTCTTTCAAACTCAGTTGTTTTCTGTGGGTGGGTTAGGATTTTTTTTCCCTAGAATATCAGCTTTGGCTGTTCATGCAAAAATTATTGGTTTGAAGTTGACATGTGGGTACATTCTCTAGAGCACAGATTAAGAATATTTCATCCTGGACCTCTGAGAACAATGGGCTGACTGATTGACTCCCCTGGAGGACAATGAAAAGCCCTGTATGCAGGGTGGCAGCTTTCTGGTCCCTGTGATGTTTTTCTTCACAGATGGAAGTTTATCTTGTACTTACACGATTGTCTCCCCAGCTCCATTGGATCTACTTCTATCCTGGCAGCTGTCACAGATAGTCTCTGCAAAGGGAAGTGTGATGCTTACTATCTAAGACAGTTCTCAGAGTATTTGTCATTGTTTCTACAGTGAGTCACTATACAATCTATTTGGAGAAGAGAAGGAGGAATGGGGGAGTATAATTGAAATAATTTAGTGGAGGTAGAAAGAAAGCCTTTTGATGCTGCAAAATACCATGCTACCTTATATAGATTTAGTGATAGAAGAGTGCTTTGTGTTTTCAGAGTGAAAATTAGAGTGACATTGTAAGCTGTAATGAGCCTAAGAAATCACATCACACTGAAGCTTAGGGCATTATGGTTTTGTATAGTATTGAGTAGTCTACATATTTAATCAAATGCATCATACCAAAAACTCCAGTAAAATCTTTTCAAACCTAAAGAATCAAAAACTTTTGGGATGTCTGTGTTTCTGTGTGAGTGTACATAATGTTCTAATGTTGATAAATGTGCAGATGAATATGAATGCAGGTATTCACATGCATGTATATGGAATATAGTGTTCACCCATTTATTATGTTTAATTTTGGTGAATATTCCATTTGTTGTACAAAATAATAGATAGACTTAGTTGATAACATATTTTTTAGAGTATAACACCACCCTCATCTGCATATCTTTACTCTCCTTCTTCAATTTTTCCTCTTCGAAAACATTTACTCTCTATTTTCACATAATATTTTTGTACATAGAGATAGATAGATAACAGATAGGCAGGTATGTTGGCAGACAGAAAGATGTTAGACATATTGGCTACTTGAAAGACAAAAATTTCTATGTTGGAAGGATGTTTAGAATTTTCATTTTGCTTAGAGACAAGCACAGCTCTACCCTAGGTTATAAATACTATTATAGGAGTTGACCTTGGTATCACAAAGGCATACTGTGGATCTAAAACTGGAAACAGGTGGTGGGAAAGTAAACACTGCTGCTCCAAGGCCAGGTGAATTGAGCTTCATTTACAACTATGAAAAATCAAGGCCAGTCAACTAATTATATTTTGAAGGGGGGTTTAAATACATTTCCTTGGGTACAAATTAGATGATTTTCTTGAATCCTGGGAAATCAAAAGATTCTCCCTTCCCTTCCACCGCTCACCCGGATCCCGGTGGCTGGAGCAGACACCCAGCTGGTCTGCTCCCTTGTGGAAACAATCAGGAGATATCCTAGAGAGGCCACTGACCTCAGAGCAGCAGATACCTGTGGCTGGAGCAGACACCCAGCTGGTCTGCTCCTGTGTGGAAACTGCATCAGGAGACATCCTAGAGAGGCCACTGACCTCAGAACAGGGGACACCATATCCTGAGACGTCCTAGAGGAGCCACTGTACCCAGAACAGCTGGAGCTCAGGATCACAGAAACATCTGGACCCCTAGGAGTTCTGACACAACCAAGATAACTGGAAATGCAGGCTCCAGTCAGAACCAGTGAGTGCAGGTAGCACTAGAGCTAACCAAATGGGGAAAGGCAAGTGTAAGAATGTAAACAACAGAAACCAAAGTTACTTGGCATCACCAGAACCCAGTTCTCCCACCATAGCAAGTCCTGAACACCACATCATACCAAAAAGCAGGATTCAGAATTAAAATCACTTCTCATGATGATAATAGAGGACTTTTAAAAAGGACATAAACAACACTCTCAAAGAATTAGAGGAGAACACGGGTAAACAGGTAGAAGCCCTCAAAGAAATGCAAGAAAACACAACCAAACAGGTGAAGGCATTACACAAAACCGTCCAGGATCTAAAAATGGAAGTAGAAACAATAAAGAAATCTCAAAGGGAGACTACCCTGGAGATAGAAAACCTAAAAAAAAAATATCAGGAGTCATAGACGCAAGCATCACCAACAGAATACAAGAGATAGAAGAGAGAATCTCATGTGCAGAAGATACCATGGAAAACATTGACACAACAGTCAAAGAAAATGTGAAATGCAAAAAGCTCCTAACACAAAACATGCAGGAAATCAAGGACACAATGAGAAGACCAAACCTAAGGATAATAAGTATAGATTAGGGTGAAGACTCCCAACTTAAAGGGCCAGTAAATATCTTCAACAAAATTATAGAAAAAACTTCCCTAATCTAAAGAAAGAGATGTCCTTAAATATACAAGAAGCCTACAGAACCCCAAATAGATTAGACCAAAAAAGAAATACCTCCCATCACATAATAATCAAAACATCAAATATACAAAACAACAACAACAACAAAAAGATACTAAAAGCAGTAAGGGAAAAAGGCAAAGTAACATATAAAGGCAGACATATAAGAATTACACCAGACTTCTCAACAGAGACTATAAAAGCCAGAAGATTCTGGACTGATATCATACAGACCCTAAGAGATCACAAATGCCAGCCCAGACTACTGTACCCAGCAAAACTCAATCACTATAGATGGAGAAACCAAGATATTCCATGACAAAACCAAATTTACACAATATCGTCCCACAAATCCAGCACTTCAAAGGATAATGGATGAAAAACTCCAACACAAGGAGGGAAACTACAACCAAGTAAAAGAAAGAAAGTAATCTTTCAACAACCCCAAAAGAAGATAGTTACACAAACATAATTCCACCTATAATAACAAAAATAACAGGAAGCAACAATCATTTTTCCTTAATATCTCTTAATATCAATGGACTCAATTCTCCAATAAAATGATGTAGACTATCAGACTGGATACATAAATAGGACCTGGCACTTTGCTGCATACAGGAAACGCACACCTGTGAAAAAGACAGACACTACCTCGGAGTAAAAGGTTGGAAAACAATCTTTCAAGCAAATGGTCCCAAGAAACAAGCTGGAGTAACAATTCTAATAACAAATAAAATTGATTTTCAACCAAAAGTAATCAAAAAAGATAAGGAAGGACACGACATACTCATCCAAGGAAAAATGTACCAAGAAGAACTCTCAATTCTGAACATCTATGCCCCAAATGCAAGGGCACACACATGCATAAAAGAAACTTTACTAAAGCTGAAAGCATGCCTTGCACCTCACACAATAGTAGTGGGGGACTTCAACACCTCACTCTCAGCAATGGACAGATCGTGGAAACAGAAACTAAACAGAAACATAATGAAACTAACAGAAGTTATGAACTAAATGGATTTAACTGATATTTATAGAACATTTCATCCTAAAACAAAAGAATATACCTTTTGCTCAGCACCTCATGATACCTTCTCCAAAATAGACCACATAATTGGTCACAAAACAGGCCTCAACAGATACAAAAAGACAGAAATAATCCCTTGTACCCTATCAGAACAACATGGACTAAGGCTGGTCTTTAATAATGACAAAAAAAAAAAAAAACCCAAAGCCCACATACATGTGGAAACTGAAGAACGCTCTACTCAATGATGACTTGGTCAAGGAAGAAGTAAAGAAAGAAATTAAAGACTTTTTAGAATTTAATAAAAAAAAAAAATACATCATACCAAAACTTGTGGGACTCCTTGAAAGCAATACTAAGAGGAAAACTCATAGCTCTAAGTGCTTACAAGAAAAAAAAAAAAAAAAAAAAAAAAAAAAAAATATGGAGAGAGCATACCCTAACAACTTCACAGCACACCTGAAAGCATTAGAACAAAAAGAAGCAAATATTCCCAAGAGGAGTAGACGGCAGGAAATAATCAAACTCAGAGCTGAAATCATCCAAGTAGAAACAGAAAGAACTATACAAAATATCAACAAAACCAGGAGCTGGTTCTTTGAGAAAATCAACAATAGATAGATAAACCCTTAGCCAGACTAACCAGAGGCCACAGAGACAGTATCCAAATTAATAAAATCAGAACTGAAAAGGGAGACATAACAACAGAAACTGAGGAAATTAAAAAAAAATCATCAGATCCTACTACAAAGACCTATACTCATCCAGGATAATCTGGATGAAATGGACAATTTTCTAGACAGATACCAGGTACCAAAGTTAAACGAGGAGCAGATAAACCATCTAAACAAATAGAAATAAAGAAATAGAAGCAGTCATTAAAAGTCTCAAAAGTCTCCCTACCAAAAAAAAAAAAAAAAAGTCCGGGACCAAACGATTTTAGTGCACAATTCTACCAGACCTTCAAGGAAGACCTAATACCAATTCTCTTCAAACTATTCCACAGAATAGAAACAGAAGGAACACTACCCAATTCATTCTATGAAGCTACAATTATGCTCATACCTAAACCTCACAAAGACACAACAAAGAAAGAGAACTACAGACCAATCTCACTTATGAATATTGATGCAAAAATACTAAATAAAATTCTCGAAAACCGAATCCAAGAACACATCAAGACAATCATTTATCATGATCAAGTAGCCTTTATTCCAGGAATGCAGGGATGGTTCAATATTCAGAAATCCATCAATGTAATCCACTACATAAATAAACTCAAAGAAAAAAACCACATGATCATCTCACTAGATACTGAGAAAGTGTTTGACAAAGTTCAAAATCTTTTTATGTTAAAAGTCTTGAAAAAATCAGGAATTCAAGGCACATACCTAAATATAGTAAAAGCAATATACAGCAAGCCAGTAGCCAACATCAAACTAAATTGAGAGAAACTTGAAGCAATCCCTCTAAGATCAGGGACTAGATGAGGCCGCCTACTCTCACCCTACCTATTCAATATAGTAATGGAAGTCCTAGCCAGAGCAATTAGACAACAAAGGGAAGTCAACAGGATACAAATAGAAAAAGAAAAAGTCAAAATTTCACTATTTGCAGATGATATGATAGTATACTTAAGTGACCCTAAAACTTTCACCAGAGTAAAGTGGCTGGATATAAAATCAACTCAAACAAATCAGTAGCCTTCCTATACTCAAAAGATAAACAGGCTAAGAACGAAATTAGGGAAATGACACCCTTCACAATAGTTACAAATAATATAAAATATCTTGGAGTGAATTTAACCAAGCAAGTGAAAGATCTGTATGACAAGAACTTCAAGTCTCTGAAGAAATAAATCGAAGAAGATCTCAGAAGATAGAAAGATCTCTCATGCTCCTGAATTGGCAGGATTAACTTAGTAAAAATGGCCATCTTGCCAAAAGCAATCTACAGGTTCAATGCAATCCCCATCAAAATTCCAAATCAATTTTTCATAGAGATAGAAAGAGCAATTTGCAAATTCATTTGGAATAAAAAAAAAAAAAAAAAAAAAAAAAAAAAAAGGATAGCGAGAACCATTCTCAACAATAAAAGAACTTCTGGAGGAATCACCATCCCTGACCTCAAACTGTACTACAAAGCAGTAGTGATAAAAACTGCATGGTATTGGTACAGAGACAGGCAACATGATCAATGGAATAGAATTGAAGATCCAGAAATGAATCCACACACCTATGGTCACTTGATCTTTGACAAAGGAGCTAAAACCATCCAATGGAAAAAGGACAGCATTTTCAACAAATGGTGCTGGATCAATTGGAGGTCAGCATGTAGAAGAATGCAAATCAATCCATTCTTATCCCCTTGTACAAAGCTCCAGTCCAAGTGGATAACGGACCTTCGCATAAAACCAGATACACTGAAACTAATAGAAGAGAAGGTGGGGAAGACTCTCAAATACTTAGTAACCGGGGAAAAGTTCCTGAACAGAACACCAATAGCTTATGCTTTAAGATCAAGAATTGACAAATGAGACCCCATAAAATTGCAAAGCTTCTGTAATGCAAAAGACACTGTCAATAAGACAAAACAGCAACCAATAGATTGGGAAAAGATCATTACCAATCCTGCATCTGATAGAGGGCTAATATCCAATATGTACAAAGAACTCAAGAAATTAGACTCCAGACAACCAAATAACTGTATTAAAAATGGGGTACAGAGCTAAACAAAAAATTCTCAACTGAGGAAATTCAAATGGCCGAGAAGAACCTTAAGAAATGCTCAACATCCTTAGTCATCAGAGAAATGCAAATCAAAATAGCCCTGAGATACCACTTCACACCAGTCAGAACAGCTAAGATAAAAAATTCAAGTGATGGTAGATGTTGGCGAGGATGTGGAGAAAGAACACTCCTTCATTGTTCATGGGAATGCAATCTGGTACAACCACTCTGGAAATCAGTCTGGCGGTTCCTCAGAAATTGGACATAGCACTACCTGAGGACCCAGCTATACCACTCCTCAGCATATACCCAGAAGATGCTCCAACATATAACAAGGACATATGCTCCACTCTGTTCATTGCAGCCTTGTTTATAATAGCCAGAAGCTGGAAAGAACCCAGATGTTCTTCAACAGAGGAATGGTTACAAAAAATGTGGTACATTTACACAATGGAGTACTACTCAGCTATTAAAAATAATGAATTCAAGAAATTCTTAGGTAAATGGATGGAACTAGAAAATATCATCCTGAGTGAGGTAACCCAATCACAAAAGAACACACATGGTATTTACTCACTGATATGCAGATATTAGCCCAAAAGCCTGAAATAGCCAAGATTCAACTAACTGACCACATGAAGCTCATAAAGAAGGAAGACCAAGTGTAGATGCCTCGGTCCTACTTGGAAGGAGTGACAGAATGCTCAAGGGAGCAAATATAGTGACAAAGTCTGAAACAGAAAGTCAAGGAGGTGCTGTCTGGAGACCACTCTACCTTGGTATCTGTCCTATGTGCAGTCACCAATGATAGACGCCAATATGGATGTCAGGATTTGCATGCTGACAGGAGCCTGATGTAGCTGTCTCCTTGGAGGTCTGCCAGAGTCTGACATATCCAGAGGTGGATGCTCGCAGCTACCCATTGATCTGATCAAGGTTTCCCAATGGAGAAGTTAGAGGACTGAAGGAGCTGAAAGGATTGGTGGCCCCAAAAGAAGAGCAACAGTGCCAACCAACCAGAGCTCCCCAGGGTCTAAACCACCAGCCTGGGAGCAAAAAGGGAGGCACCCAATGACTTCAGCTGTATACTTAGGGGAGGATGGCCTTGTCAGGCATGGATGGGAGTGGAGATCCTTGGTCCCATGAAGGTTGAACACCAAGAGGGAAGGAATTTGAGGGTGGGGAGGGGGAGAGGGGGTAGGTGGGGGCACACCCTTGTGGAGGCAGGAGGGGAATGGGATAGGGGTTTCCTGGGTTGTGGGGAAAATGGGGTGAGGGGATAAAATCTGAAATGTAAACATAATATCCAATAAAAAATATGAAAAAAAGATTCTCCCTCAAAATTACCACTTTAACAGAGAAGCAACTGATTAACTAATTATACAACCAGTTAGTCCTATCATTTTGTCAGACATGAAACAACAGATTTCTTAAGCACTAACAGAAGCTTTCAAGTAAATTCTTTATCCTAAATTACTTGAGCACCTGCTCTGTGCAAGGTCAGCCGACATCTGGAGCTGTCTCATGTTGTGCAGCCATGTTCTATGAATTGCAGCATTCATTTCTAGAGGAGGACATAGAGGCTCATAAGACCCTGGAAGCTAATGACATATACAATGCTGGAGAAGCTCAGAAAGTTACAAGATTCATAAAGATCCTTCCCAAAGCTATTAAAACAGGGGAAAGTGTTGGGGAGAGGACATTCTTTCCTACAGAGTTGACTGAGAATTATTCCTGGAGCTACAAGGATACAGCTTTTGGGAGTCTATTCATGCTTGGCTAGATGTTTTAGCTACCTCGGATCTTCCTACACTCATGTAAGTGTCTCCAACAAATTCATTGGTTCACCAAGCTGGATTTGAATAAAGTTGCTGTTGTATTAACCTGCCCTGAGTGCTGTATCTACGGTGAATCGAGTTTCTTATTGTCCCAGGAAAAATTATGCAGCATATTCAGTGGAGAGTTTATGAAGAATGAAATGATAGTAGATGCAGTAGATAAGTAGAAAAATTAGTTTGTACAGACACCACAAATAAGAACCCAGAGACACAAGCATTGTGCCTACAGCCTGGTAGCTTTACAGTGTAGTCCTAGGTTTGCTGTCTGTATTTCAAGTTCACAAAGGTCAAGTGAATGTGAATAAAGATCATGTCACTGTGGGTTGCAAACCAACTGGTATCACTGTTTATGCATCAGACAAAATTCTTTTATCTTTTTAAAATGAATTCAGAAAGTGTGAGCATCCTTCAAAGGAAAAAGGCAGATGGCAGCATGGTCACCTATGGGGATACTGCAGAAGAGCTGTGAAGCACACAGGATTAGATGGATACCTACCTCTACTAGGTTTTTACATGTATTTCATTTAGATACTATAGAAGCTTAAAGACCATGCTTTTCACAGATTGGGATAATTTACTGATAAGTTATTCTACTGGTATTAGGACTAGAACTACACAAACTAATTACCTGAAGATGAAGACTAAGTCAAAAGTTGGGGAACTTGGAGAAAGGCATGACATTTCCTATGAAGGAGTTTATACACAAATATAAATAACAATTTATTCTGTAAACAGCTTCCTTATCATGTAGACTATACAAAATGAATTTTAGAGAAGGAGGTGGAGTTCTCTCCAACCCAAAAGTAGAGAAACAGTCTAAGAAATAAGGGTTCCAGGATGAAAATGACATCATGGCTATGAGAGAAATCAAAAGGCCTTTCAGAGCTAGTATGAGGCTTACAGAGAGCATCCAAGTTGACAGGGCTGGATAATCCCACCTCTTACTTGGAACTGACTCTTCTCTGGTCCTGAAATGCCACTTATTCTTCAATAAAGATAATGACAATGTAGAATGCTCATCAAATCTACTCATGTTGACTGAGTACAACCAAGGTAGGTGAAAACAAAAGACCATAATAATGCATGGATGGGATAGCTTTTTGTAGGTATTAAGAGAAAAAGGCTCATGGAGAAAACTAAAAGTTGTTCAAATATATTGCAATGAGAAAAGAAGCTTAGATTTAAAGGAAGATTAAGGATCAAAGAAATTAAGAGTGTAACAGTGAAGAAAATGAATACGAGGGGTGTTTCATGGACAAAGATAACCAAGTAAACGGATAAGAGGAAGGACAGAGCTCTGGATCAGTGATAAGAAAAAATATGTTCACCTCCTTCCACCATCTCTCACACCATAGTCCTTGAGGACCATATATGTAATACATTATTATATGTCTATATATTTTTACTTCTGAGTCTGATTTTAACAAATTTCATTATGAGTAAAGATGGCTGTTAACAATATGATTCTGCCTAAGAGACCACCCCAGATCCCATAGACAAGTAACTGGGGCAAAGCTATTTCTTGGTAGCTGTAATAAAGCTAATTTTCTGTAATGGTAAAAATCTAAGTTGATTGTCTAAATGTGGAAACAAGGAGAGCTTAGCATAATTAACAGTCCCCGTGACACCTGTCATCTTTGAGAGTCATGCATTGAAGACACCAACAGTTTACAGACACTCAGGTCAAGAACTAACAAAGCTGGAGTTAAAGATGGGAAAGGTGAACGTCAAACACTCCTAAGTCAGTGAGTAACACACATACAGCCTCTGATCACCTCTCTAGTTGGGTAGGAGGATGACAATAGAGCCTGTCAATCCTTCATTGGCTTGTCCCACGACAACTCAGAGAACTAACCAATGTCAATAGAGATTACATCAGATTTTTGTCCAAGTTTTGCTGTTGACACCTGTAAAACCCCAGACAAGAAAAAAATGACAACTTCTGTCCCTCTGTTGGAAGCTTCCTGAAGTTTACATCAATTCATCTTAATTTATCACTTTTCTCTAATAATACTTAATAAAGAATGATTCTACTTTGTGTGCACCTATGAGAATCAGCATCATTAATCTTTGCTGTGAGAGAACTAAAGCCTGCTGCACTAAGTTAATCGTGGGTGATAGTGAGTGTTAAGTACCTTAGGCCCTTGGGCCACACATACCTGGGCCATGAAAGGATCAATCACATCTCCAAACCTTCAATCAATAGCAGCCTCAAAATTATAAGAGTGGTCTGAGAAAAGTCATTTCCATTTTTGCTGGTGGTGTCCTTTAGAGCTCTAGAAACAGACATAAGTTCATTGTACTGTATTAGAGTGAATAAGGAAGTGACTATTTATTCTCCTAAATATTACTAAGCACATCATTATTGTTTTTGTAAATGTATAATCTCATCATCCTTTCCAGAGAGAAGAGTCTTTATGTATCATTGACATAACTGGGAAACATATCTGTGATACTCAATACTGAAAAATAATTTTTTTCAAATAATTTAGTAAACTTGCCACTCTTTTCCCAAAATTTTCATACATGTATCTTTGAAACTGCATACATTGGATACATGTAGCTTAATTTTTTTTGAAAATTTCATACATGTATCCAATGTATACAATTTAAGCATTCCTCATGTATTCATTGTAACATTTTCTAGGAGACACCAACACAGCTTCCTCCCAACTTCACACCCTTCTTTCATTTAATTGTTTGCATATCTGTTTATTTGTTTATTTATTATCCTTTAAATATATATTTTTTGTTTTAGTAATTATAATTACATCATATTCTTTCCATTTTTATTCCCCCACAAACTTTCGTTCATTCTTCCTTGCTCTCTCAAATTTATGACCTCGTTTTTCATTAATTGTTTTATATATATATATATATATATATATATATATATATATATTATACACACACACATACACACATACAGACATGTATGTTCCTACATACATAATTATACCTCGTTTGGTCTGTAGAGTGTTACTATCCACTGAGACTAATTGGTCTTTTCCATGTGTACATGGACATTGGATCATCCACCACCTGAGCATGGAGAATCTCCCAATGGCCATACTCCTAAAGAAAAGTGACTCTTCCTTCACTGGTAACCATTAACTACAATAACTTTACAGCTATAGTTCAGCCTTAGAGCCCACAAACCTTCCATGCTAGAATTTTTAATTGGTTTGTTCTTATCCTCAAAATAGTCATACTCCTTACATTGTAATATCTGGTTTCTAATTTGAAAACCAGAGAGGGAGATAATATTTCAGCCGGAGGCTTTTCCTTAAAACAGGTAAAGACAGAAATCTCATCTACTAAAACTATAACAACATCAAAAATATAATCTTTATGTCTTGGTGGAGAAAAGTAGCCAGGGAAGGAGAAAGGCCAGTTGTGGCCAAGAATGAATAATTTCATTATCGTTAAAGGAAGGTGAGTTGAAGAGAGGAAACATGGGACTCTAAAGTCAGATTTCCAAATTGTTAATTTTGCATCATAAATTTTGAGGTCCATGTTAATTCAGGGCATTATGGTACTTAGTCCAAGTGGACAATTTCTTGAGGCCTATGCATTGTAATAGCTTCATACTGACTAATAAAGATGATCATTTACAAGAGACTTGTTGAGTAGTTGAAAGTAGAAGAGTGAAAATTTTGATGCTTTTATGCAGAACTTGAATAAGAGTGCCCTTGGCTAGGAATAGTGCTTCAATTACCCAACTTTAATGCTGAGTAGGAGAAATTATTATAAATGTAATGGGGTGGGGGGAAATATACAATTGAACATGCTTTAGAATTATATGTACAACCAGTTCTTAAGCAAACAAGAATGAGCATCAGGCCAGAGCAGGTTAGTGGCTGTAGTTGGGAGTTCTGCCATGTGGACCTTGAGAATCATATGAAATGAAAATATTAGAATATCAGAAATATTAATATTAGAATATTAAAATATTAGAAAATATTAATAGCTAATATCTCATGACCAATTCATATTTGAAAATTTTCTGCCTTCTTGAAAAATAATTTGTAGTACATGTGGCATTCCTATCAGAAATCAGGAAATATTTACCACAAGTTTGCTGCTAATCAGAGTATTTATTATATAGTGAAGGTTTGTCCTTTTCATGATAAAAATGTTCATTGCAGAGCATGAAATTAAATGCAAAGCATCCTCATTAACATAGCCAATCTGGTAAATAATGTCTTGTAAGGAAATTGTCTTATTAATTAATAATTAGGGCTTTTGCTCAACAGAATGTTAAGACTCTTAGTCTTAGAAATGAGAAATTTTCCATCATCTATTTTGTTTCCATTTTTCTTTCATTTGCCTGTATACATATAAAATCAATAATATATTATAAAAATATAATAAATTTCATAGATGAATTAGGCTCTGCTCAGTTTTAAGTTTTGTTATAGTGCCATGCCCTAAATTTGAATTCCTCTTTGCTTCAGTGCAGAACAAAAACCACAGATTTTCTTGTTCTTTGATGATGCTAGAGATGCTGGGAGCCTTCGAGATAAGAAAGAATATAGACATGATTAATTTAGCCTTTGCATGATGGCTATGGTGGGTATCTCAAACTCATAGCAATACAACATCAAATGTTGCATTCTTCTCTCCCTCACGGTTCCTGTCTGTTCTCTATTGTAGAATAGGGAACAGTTTTCTATTATCTCTCAGTTCCCACTGGGATTTATTCTTCATCATTTGGAAAGATTCTACCAAAGGCTTAGAAAGATAATACCTCATATGTATTGGCAATAGGACAAATGACTCATGTGTTCTAGGTCCAGGCAATTATGGCTTTAAGTGTAAACCAAAATTATATTCAGAATGTATGTACAATTATAAAGAACATAGTCTGGCATTCAAAGATTAATTACCTTAAATTTGTTTAAAAAGATCTATGAATATCTTTCTTCTGTGTTTATAACTACTAGTGTTTATAATACAGTGTGTCCATGTTACTTATATCTCAGAAACATCTTCCTAATCATTAACTAAAATATAAAAAGCTCCCAAAGTCTTTCCTGCTTATGTTTTCTGATAAATTTATAAAGTTTGTAATTACTTAAAAGAACTAAGTTTGACAAGATTTGTGTTTATTTAAATCTCCATTTGCTTTGAAGATTCTTATCACCTCATAACTCTAGTTAAATAAGTAACTATTGTTTAAGGTTATTATGGCATAAGGAATACGTTACACATATGACTAAAACTTGTAAATATGTGAAATATGTAAATGTCAGAAAGTATATTGCCTGCCAAAACTTTATCTAGATGTTGTACAAAGGTTAGAAATAAAATTCACTACTTCCTTATCAAAACTGGTGAAGCTGTTGTTTTTGGTTTTCAACAACCAAAATGTAGAGGCTGGAATGAAGAAGAATAACAAGTCTAAGAGACAGCTGACATTTGGAATCATGTCCTCTGAAGTTAGCAAAACCTGGAGATCACAGAATTCTATTGAAAAAAAAAGTCCAACAACTTCAATAAGTCGCATGATCCAATTCTACGAATACATCAGAGACTGGGCTGTAACTAATGTACATTTATGAAATGGAGAAATATTCCTAGTGTGTCTAAGAGAAGCCCCTTGGTCTATAAGACTGTTTTGTTGCTAAGGGATGCACAACTGGTAGATGTGCAAGCTAAAGGAGCCAACAAACTCACCATACAGATCTTGGAGTATCCTCTAAGGATACTTAACTGACCCTAAAAATAAAAAATAAAAAATAAAAAATAAAAAATAAATCCACTGGATAAGTACAACCCAAAACTAGAGAAACTGATATTACAAAGTAAAATCATTGGGATAGATCCAAAGAGGGATTCTTAACACTGTGCTACCTACTAGAGGATCTACTCTATAATCACAGCAAAGGACATCGTGGTCAATAAACAATACTGACAAATTCTTATACCCCCCAACTTTGTTTGCAAGTCTGGAAGTCTAGATTGTCTAGATTGTCAATCCCATGAGTTTCTCCAAAAATGACTTCCATCCTTTTCCAATACATCACCGTTTTACACGTAATATGATTTCAAATATGGGCTGTTTCCATGTATGACAAATGCTCCAGACCCCTTGCTTGATTCTAAACTTTCTTCTTCATTCAACATTTTTTTTTAATTTAAGTGCTTTCTTAATATTAATTCGGAAAATTTGTAGACAGAGTTCAGTTCAAGTAATGAACTAGGCATCATTGAAAACTGAAAAGTGAAAAACAGATCTGAAACTTTAAGTTATATTTTTTACAAGTTTATAAAAGACAAAGTAAACAATCTAAGATTCTCCATTGTCAGATATTTTTATGTCATTGTACCAAACCCTAAATTGCAGTGATAAGTGCCCATTTGCCCCTGTGCAACAAAAATAAGTTAGAATATTTATTAGTAAATACACTTAGCAACCAAAAGAAAATCAATTAGTTTAAATTTATGTTAGAAATATGAAAAAAAGTCAGAAATGGGCCAACTTTTGGCACTACTGTGGATAATTGAGTTATTGAAAGTTAGAATCAATTGGAATCTAAGAAAACAGATCTTTACCTCCTATGTAAAAGATACTTAGGGCAATAAATATATAAATAAATAAAGGGCACTTATCTCTAGTAGCTTCTCCCGAGTACTCAAGCCACCTAATTTTCCAAGTCAGATTGCTTCCAACAAACAATTCATATAACTATCAAGGAAGTTTAGATATATCTCATGATGGCAAAGTAAAAATATTAAGGTTTGTTAATAGTTTCTCTATGCTCAATTGTATTCTCTTATTCTGGTAACTTCTTTAAATCACACATGATCACAAGAATAAACAAAACCTCATTTCAAAAATTCAAAAATCTTGACACCCATGAAGAGATGCTCCCATCAATTAAAAAAAAAAAATTTAGAAGAACACAATTCTACCAGCCATGTCTGGGGATTCTCAATGTGCCTTGATTGTGATGGTCTAAGTGAAAACTTAGACCTTGTAAGGTCGATTAAAGAAAGTCATTTGGCTTAACCAGCTTCTGCTCATTTTAAAACAAAGTTTTCAGATGTTATCACATATCCAAACAACTGTCACAATTCCAAGGGGTTATATAACTAAGTTCAATTCTCTAGGATAAAACCCCATTGTATTTATATATAATATCAGAGTTGGGTGCATCAGAGCTGTATTTATCAGTATAAACAATAAAGAGCTTGCAATTCTTTTAAAGGGGGCCATGGGGTCCCAACTCAGAGATGAAGCCCTACTGGGAGCCAATGGATGCTGAGAGAGAGAAGCATGTTCTTCCAAAGAAAAATGTATGCATGCATGGGTGATCCAATCCCAAGTGGTCATCCCTGAATACCTGTACATACAAGCAGTGTTAAATAGAATCAGTAGCACATGTGTGTGTGTATATGTGCACAATTGTAGTAAATAAATATGGATTATTATTTATATAAGCACACATACTGCCCACGTTTGGATCTATGGAAAGCAATGGAAAGTAGCCCATAGTTAAATACATAGTTGAATCCAAAGCAATATGATGCAGTTAGCTATCTCTTTCTCTGTTAACTCAAAATGCAAAGTTTGACTTTCATATATAAATGTCTATTTTTCACACACAGAGAAGACTCTGTCTTGCTTTTATCCCAATCCTCAAAAATAAAAATGCCATATGCACTATACAGTGTTGACACAGTGGGCCTTGACTTGCTCATTTGTTGGGACCAAGGTAATGATCCTATTCTTTCACTTGGCCATTGCATGATTTGTTCATTTGTACTCAACCACTTTCAATGTTTATCTTACCTTTTCTATGAAAGTATGTCAGACCCCTCTATCAAAAAGCATTCCATTCACCATATCTTTTATTTAGTTCAACATACTATTGTTTCCTTTCAGGATCTACTACAATTGAACATTCATTCTTTTTTGACTTTGATTCTCTTTTCTACCTGAAAGTAATATAAGTAAGATAAGCTATTGGTCAGTCCCTAGCTCTCTGTGAGGATTTAATTGCCAGAAATAGCTGATTGAACACAAAGTGGAATGATGAGATATTAATGAGAATTTATGAGTTTTATAAACAGGCAGACTTTAATTAAAATTTTAGCATGATCACTAGCATGTTTGTTGTTTGTTTAGGCAAAGTGCTAAAACCCATTGATCCTAAGATTCCTCCTCTTAAATAAACATCATTTGTAGATTAGGAACATGGGAAGACTGCTATGTCACAAAACTAGGTAAATACTATTTTCTCCCTGATTACTCATTTCTTTTCTTTTTCACATTGGACCCATTCATCTAGAACTCTCAGTGTTTGCAGATTTGGACTTTAATGGCTCTATAGTTTGGGAGAATTAGCACTGAATGCTTTTTCATTATTATTTTGAAACAACAACAAGTTCACAAGCCTTTTTTTTTTGCCTGTGTTGAGTGTACACTGGCTGAATAACTTATCTGCATTCTCACTGCAGAGCCAATCACCTGTCTAATAGTATCTGTTTCTACATGTTGCTTTTATTTATTAATGGGTGTGTGCTCCTTCTGTTGGTTCACATTAAAGCCAGGGAAAGGATGGGATCTAGAAATTACAACTTCTTGAGTCACTTCCCCTTCACTGGGTTCAAGTGGATCAAGGATGATTCACTGATTTTTAAGGTTCATTTAAAAAAAAATTCGACAGGTGAGTAGGACATTTATTTTGTTTCTGGATTACTCTGAATGGAGGCAATTACATGATTGATGGTGAATCATAGAAATGGAAGGTGGCTGTGAAGTTCCCATCAGCCTTGATTTCATTGGAGCCCTTGATAGATTTCTTAATGGCAACTCAGCACTTAAGATTTGTCCCTATCAATCAACCCTCAAAATATATATGAAGAGTCTATTTGCAAACTCTATATCCCTATGAAAATACCACACTATATTCTCATAAAACCATTACTGTGCAATTCCAATATTTTCTCTAACACATAATTATTCTGGAAAATCTATAATAGTTAAACTATGCAAGTTACCATAAGTTAATTTATACTGCTGCAAATGCCATTTACAAATGGATACTATATATCAAATTTAATATCTAGTATAATCATGCTAAACTTGAATTTATAGGTGGGGATATGTTCTAAGAAATACAACCTCAGACCATTCATCATCAAGTGGACCTCATTCTCTGTAGTTACATAAACCTATAGGGCAAAGTTCAAACAGTTGATATGACCACTTCATAAGAACAAGATACATGATAAATATAAGCTTTCTTATCCTGTTCCTGGTGTGTCTTGGTAGAGTATCTAATAGTAAGCATGTTTTTATATGTACATAATTATGTGTACTATATCCTTTATTACTGGAAGAAAATTAGTTTTCCTTACACTAGCTCAATCATCACAACAGTACGTGTAATAGATGTTTCTGACATTAATGGGTGATACAAATTTTTAGCTTCATTATAATCTTTCAAGATGCCTCTTCTCCCTTACACACACACACACACACACACACACACACACACACGAATGAATGTATTTTGTTAAAATGTTGCTATGAGGTATATGGCAATTTTTCATATCTATTCACTTCATTCCATGAAGCATTGTACATGAGTTTATTATTCATAGTGTAAAAGTGATGAGTGCAACACAAAGAAATGCATTGACTAAGTTAAAACTATATGTAAATAACCAACTCAACATTCCCACTTCCAAAGTTCTGTTCACTGTACATTTTGTATATGGTGACTAAGTCACTATTGCTCAGTAATTCCTGGTAAAGGGGAATTAATTCCTTGAAAGAAAACAGAAACAAATGAATAGAGATGTTGTTGAGCATCCAAAAGCAAAAAAGGGGGGACATAGCACATTAAAATATTAGAAAAGACATGCTGGAAATTGAAAAGACAGGGAATGCAAGTTCTCACAGACAATTATTTCCTCCATAATAAAGTTTTTCTCTGTAACTTCTCCTGTGAAGCTGGATGTAGCAGCATACTGCAAAAAGGGAGTTTCATGGACATGAAAAGGAATAATATTTCCTCTTCTGAGCATAGTGGCTGAAACAGAATTGCTAAGATTCAAAGAGATAGACAAGCCTAGCCTGGTGATGTTTTTGAGATTTCACTTTCATCATAGAACACCAGAGAAAAGCATTATCTTCCAGAGTCATTTGTGTCTCAATGAAACCTCAAGGACAGATTGAAACTGAAGGCCAGTCCTCAGTTGATAATGCCAAATTTGTACAGGTAGGGTTTTTCTTAATTTATATTTTATATAAAAATAATTTGGAAATATAATTTTGGAAAAAATAAAATAGTCATTTTATCATTTTGTAGCAGAGCATCCAGGCTTGAAGAATAGATAAAGACAAGGAATATGGGATGAGTATCAGAATGAATTTTAATCTATACATCTCTTGGCACTTAAATCAGTATTACTCCCACAGATGGCATGAATAGTTCTTGTTTAGTTTGCTTTACTATTCAGATTTTGCATTATAGTTATTAAAATTGGGTCCTAAAAGCATCACCAAAGAATAATATTTCATAACATATTGACTAGTCACATATATTATCTATCATAGACAAATTTGAGTTGACTTTTCAGTCTTTGATTGTATTTAATTGATATCTTTCTTGATGATGAGTGATTTACTTTATCCTACCTATAATTTCATCATATATATAATTTCATTGAGATAAAGTCTCATCCAGCCTAAGTTATCCCCAAATCTGCTTTGTTGCCAAGCCTGGTCTCAAACAACTGATACACATGCCTCAATCTCCCAAGTGCTGGGGTTAATTATAGGTGTAGAACCATTTGGGATAGTGTATGCTTCTCTGATTTATGTTATTCCAAACACAGGTGTTGATTATTGATGCCATTACCAGCTATGATTTGTTGCTATGGGACATTATGCAAACAAAAACAAACAAACAAAAACCCTGTAAGATCCAATTTTGATCTATGTATATAATATAAAAACAGGAACGTTGCCAGAGTTAAGTGAGTGGCTTCAGGAATGTTTACACACAGTGTAATCATCCAGCTCCAGTTCAGATAAAATGTCAGAAGGGATCTTAAGCTGCTCCACAGTCAACTACAGACTTCTACTGTGTGGTAACCAATGTTTAGACGCTTTCTCTCCTGATTTGTGTCTTGCTGCTTTGAAATAGTATGTGTATGCAATGTCATGCACTCTATTGTGTCTCTTTTCATCCCTCAATGTCTCTGTGTGATTCTTCCTTGTGATTGAATGTATCAGAAGTTTCTTCAGTTGATGAGTTGGTGGGATTCTACTGCATGATTAAAACACAATTTATTTTCTCATCTTCCTGTTGATGGGCATTTGGGTTTTTTTCCAATTTGGGATAATGAGCATTCTTCATCATGTCTTCTGGGGGCCATCCATCCATCCATCCATCCATTCATAAAGTTAGTGAGGTAGAGGTAAAGCATTCTTTTTATTTCATAGATTGTTTTATCTTTCCTATGTATTAACAATATACATTGAATGGAATTTCAGTTGTTCTGTATCTCTGTCAATGTGTGTTATGATTTTCATTGAATATTTAATTTGTATTTCCTTAAGAACTACTGTTTTAATCTCCTTATTTGCTTATTTACCATATTGATGCCAATATTTGGTAATTGTCTGCTATTTTGTCTGGTTTGGGTTAGACATTTTCTCTTTTTATTTTAATTTGCAGGAGTTTTTACTTAAATCTACTATTGCTCAAGACTTTTGTAGCATATATACACTAAAATACACTTTCTCTGGTTATGGCTTGCATTATCACATTCTTAATAATGCACTTTGAAACTTAGAAGCTCTAAATATGTTTTGCAGTAAAAATAATCAATTATTTAAGGTTAATGCTTCTTCTGTTATGTTTAATAATTATCTAACTAATATACACTGAGTGTCTCCTATGAAATATTTGATATTTAGTTCTATAATTTATGCTGATGAGTTGGTTGCCAGATTTCCATGTTGTGTAACAGTCCAGATCCATTATTTTTCTCATATGAATGTAAATACTATAAATTATTTATTGAAAGAGTTTTTTGTTTGTTTGAACTTCTACTGGTTGTTGATTGTGAAGCAGAGGACTGGATACGGATGAGTTTGTTTCTGTGTTCCTTGCAAGTAATGTATCGCTGTAATAATTGTAACATTTCAATAAAATTTGATAGTATGAGATGGCCTTAAACTATCTTAAGGGGTTTTCATTTGTCCTTGGTTTCTCACTTTTATGTATACTTTTCTAAATCACCATTTGAACTGCACAAAATCACATATGGTAAAATTTTGATAGAAATTAATTATACACATTTGTTTTTAGAAAAATTACATTTTAATAATTCTAAGGCTTCTAGTTCACAAGCACGATGTATTTCTTTCTCTAAATTTACTTCAAAATTTAACTTGGCCATATCCTATTGTATTTACTAATAGAAATGTAAAATTTGATGTCATTTTAAATGGTGTTAAAATATTTCTGGTAATTTTCTGTCAAGGAGCAGAAAGGCAATTTAACTTTGCTTTTAACATTCCACAGTATAATAAAAAATGTAACTTATCATGATATTATTTGTTAATACTCTGCTTTGTGTTTGTTCATCTTCTTGAGTATGCATGTTTATAAATTTCATAATTTTAAAAATCACAGGTAACAATCTCTTTGAATCATAACTAGGGTCGTTGTTGTCTTTATTCCCTCAGAGCCTTTGCACTATGCACAGCCAACCCTTTCAGTATACATCATACACTTCTAGTATTGTGTTCCAGAATTTTTTATTTTAAAATTATTTTCTATTATACCACTGCATTTATTTGTAGTTAAAATATGATTATATCATTCCCTTGTCTTTTGTTTTTTACCTCCAACCCTTTCCATACCCTACCACAACTCCCTCTCAAACATATGGCCTCTATTTTTTTTTTAAATTGTTCATGTTAATATAGAATCACAAGCTCTAAGTCTATTGAATGTTGTTTGGCTGTATATAATTTCAGAACTGAACACTTGGTTTTGGATAGCCAATTATGGAGCTCATTCCTGTGGATGACAATTGCCCCACCCTCAGCAGTTTTCAATTGCCTACAGTTTTTGTCTCGGAGTGCTATCTGCTGTGATACTCCCCACTACCACCTCCACAGCCTTCCATGGCAACATGTCTACTGGTGTTATCACTTTTCTGGTCTTGTTTAGACAGCTATATTTCTGAGTCATCATAGGTGTAGCTTCCCCGTCATTTCTAGGAAATACAAACTCACAGAAAAATCTCTGGTCCTCTAGCTCTTGCCACATTTCTGCTCCCTTTTCTCATTAAGTTCTCTGAGTCTTTGGGTAGCAACTGTGTGGTAGATATAATCCACTGAGGCTACTGGCTTTCCTTCAAGTCTAGTAAAATTGTCTTTTAACATATCAGATGTACTGTACTGTGGTTGATGGAAGGCCACTGTGGCCCAAATAACTGTTCCTTCCTACAACTTTACTCTTGTACATTTATGTCTACACAACACAGTCTATTTTCTTTTTCTTCCATCTGAGCAGTCATGAGTCACTCGGGATAATCAAAGGTCATAGAAGAATCTATTCTAGTCCTGAACTTAGGTCCCTGAAAGATTTGAACACTTGCACTCTTTCCTGAATCTTTGCCTTGTCTTGCAGCAGAGGAGCCTGGCACAGAGCCTTGGAATGAGTCACCTTACTTACATAATTATAAATAAAATAATAAATTCTTCTGAAATAGTGAGTTTTAGATGTGGTTCTCCATGCAATAATGGGTAACTGATAAATAATCCAACAGATTCATAATTTAAAAATATTATGATTTTGCTTCATAATGTACAGTCAGTCTTTTCATAAAGTTATGACTGTTGGTAGTCTCCATTTCTACCCAATTTCATTGATCATTCCTTAACTTACTGGAACATTTTATTAATTTTTAATCCTTCTCTGCTTATTTAACTCCCTGTACGTCTGTATTTTCTAAATTATTATTATTAAGTGTGTATCTTTCACTGACTTGCAAATCTAAGATCTATGCTGAATGCTGAGTATCAGTATAAAATAATTTTAGAATGTCCAAATAGTGCTGTTTTGGGCCAAAAGGAAGTACCTTTCACTATCTTCGACAGAGAAGAGAACATCCCAATCACACTAAGCATAGATTTTTTTCAATCAGAAAAAAAAAAAAAAGGAGACTTAATGAAACACAACATTTTTTGAGTTCATGCATGTTCCTCAGCCTTTGTTCTCTTCCAACATACTAAGAAACAAAGAAGCCTTTATCTCCTTGGAACTGAAGACTCAAGATTTAAGCTTTTGCCTTTAGAATTAATTTATTTACGTATGTGTTTAGTGCTAGAGTTCAGATCCAGGACCTCGTGCACACTGGTAAAAGTGCACACTGGCAAGCACTTCATCCTTTATCTCCGTCACAAGCTTCTGGCCTTCAAACATTTTGTGTTTAGGCTTTCAATTTTCAATCCTGCTTATATTAAATCTCAGCAAATATCTTAGGAATAAATAAAACACTGAGCACTCCATGTAGCTAGACAGAGTATCATATTGTTTTTCATCTTGGGAGACATAATCCTGTGATTATTTCCTTCTCTGTTGTATTTCATTTTTCCCATTAGAAGAAGATTGAAATATACAGTCTCTCATTTTCCAAAACTCCCATGGTTTATCTATGATGAAGATTAACCATGATTTGAGACTCCTATAATTTTCAGTTAGCTAAACTAGTGTTGTGCTATATAGGACCACCATAACTCCCACTGATTTTGTTTGTATCTCTGAAATTATTTATCTAGTCTCATCTAAACCTTGAATTAAAAATTTAAGGGATACAATGAAGGCATTCCTAATAAAGAGTTATACTACTAAGTATCTTCATCAAAAACTAAAGAAGTTTCATATTAATTACTTAATGATAAATGACAAAGTTTTAGAAACACAAGAGCAAATGATATCCTCAAAAGACTAGACAAGAATAAATAATCAAACTCAGGACTAAAATTAGTAAAACAGAAATGGGTAAAAGAACAATAATAGGAACCAGTCGAATCAAGAATTATTTTTGTAAAAGCATTACAACATTCACAAATCTTTAGACAAATTAACTAAAAAAGCAAAAGACATAATACAAATTAATGTAACTATAGATGACAATAGAGGCATTATAGAGATACTAAGGAAATTCAGAAAATCATCAGGTCATACTTTAACAAACTCTTTCACAAAATGATAGAAAACCTTTCCGGTGATGAGTGTCTACGTGCAGGCAGGTGTTTGTCAACTTAGCACAAGTTAGAGTCATTTATAAAGAGGGAATCTCTACTGAGAAATAGGCCATAGGCCTTTCAGAATGGTCTTTAGTTAAGACTATAGGGTCATTTTCTTAATTAATATTTAATATGAAGGCACAGCTACCCATTATTGGTAGGTGGTTCTGATTTGTATAAGAAAGTAGGTTGGGTAAGCCATTGAAAGCAAGCCAGAAAGCAGCAACTTTCATGTCTTCTTCAGTTCTTGCCTCCTGTTTCTGCCTTGAGTCCCTGCCTTGACTTCCCACAGTGAAACAGTGTGACCTGAGACATCAAAGTTGAAATAAACCCTTTCCACATTCACTTGCTTTTGGATGGAGTGTTTTACCACAAGAAAAACAAAATAAAACAAAAAAAAATACAAGCAAAAAACAACAACAACAAAACCTTTACACCTAAGAAGACAGTCTTCATGGATTCAACCTACCAGCATATTCAAAGTGAAATATTTATTTTCTATGGACATTATAGCATCCAATGAGATAGCTTCAGTAATGTAAAGTCTTCCAACTGAAATAAGTGCAAGAAATCACAGATCTATCACACAGTTCTACAGAAGAATTAATATCAACCCTTCTCAAATTGTTTTCTAAAAGAGAAACTTAAGAAACATTCCCAAATTCTTTTAAAAAGCCTGTATTATCCTGACACCAAAATCAAATAAACACACCACAATAACAAATTATAGGCCCAAGATCCCTCAGAAATATTCTTCAAAACTTCTCAGTAAAATATTTGTAAATGAAATTCAAGGACACATTAAAATTATTGTATACTATGAACAAGTTGAATACATCCCAGAGATGTACACTCAATATATATGAACCAGTAACATAATCCACTACAAAACTAATCTAAAGGACAGAAACCATGTGGTCATCTTATTATATCTTAAAATGGCTTATGACAAAATCAATGCCCCTTCTTGATAAAAGTTCTAGAGGTAGAATGAATAAAAGGGGCATATTTTAATATAATCAAGGCAGTTTACAGCATATCCACAGCCAACATAATTCTTAATATAGAAAACATGCGGCCATGCTCACTAAAATTGGAAGATATGAACGCCCATAACTTCTTCAATGTAGTATTTGAAGTCTTAGCTAAGGTAAGAAGACAAGTAATAAAAATCAAGAGGACATAAATAGAAACAGAAGAATGTAATTCCAATAATGATTCCAATACAGATCTTCAGAGAAATTTAAAAATAATTGTAAAACATATAAAAGCACAAAAATACCACTTAATATATCAATAGCATGATAATGGTGTAAAAATTAAACATGTTGATCAGTGTGGTTGACAATTATGGACTGGACATGGGTCCACATACCTACAGCACCTGAGTTTTGAATAACAAAACAACAAGACAGCATCTTCAATTAATGGTGTTGGTCAGTTTGGATAACTACATGTATAAGTGTGAAAGTAGGTTCTTATCTCTGACTCTGCACAAAATTCAACTCCCAAAGGCTCAAGACCTGAACATACAACCTGATAACCTGGCTCTGATAGAGAAGGAAGTAAGGAATATACTTGAAAATATAGGAACAGGAAGGGAGACTTCCAAGAGGCTAATGATAGAACAGACATTAAAACCAAAGACTGACAAGTGTGAGCAAATCAAACTAAAATAAACTTATGTACAGCAAGGAAACTCTGATTCCAGCTTGTCTTGGCTTCTGAGAAGGATCCATCTCTGTATTCATACATAACTAATTGTTTAATTCTCAAGGAGAGGTAGAAGTGCTGTGTGAGTGTTGGTCATAGCACTTATTTAAGATGCTTGGGAATTATCTGTTGTAAGTAGGAGAAAAACTGAAGTATATCACCCAAGTTCTGATGGATGTTTTGCCCCAAAAGTCTCTGCCATCTGAATGACATTGTGTGAGTGTGCTCCTTCTGTCAGGGTCCATATGGGCATTACAACGTTGGGGCAGGAAAGGAGGGTGTCTCTGATGTAATGGCTGAGATGATATCTGCGCAAGTCATCATTGACTTATAGATATAATTGCTCTTGGGCCAGTTTGACTCATTGATATCAAAGTTTATATTACATGAGGCTTTCTCATACCATTGTCTTTCATTTTATCAATTATGTGTGTGTGTCCTCTACTATAAGAACATTATGAATTGAAACAATCTATTTATTGAAATATATTCATATATAACAAAACAGGATGAGATAAAGAGAAGGAAGAAACAGACAACTTAAATGCCATAGAAAACATAAATATTGTCCCTTTTGCTGAAAGTACTGAATAAAGGTCACAGGCAAGTTGTGAAGAAACGAATACTGGGGGCAGAAGATGCCAGTCTGGGGCATGAGCAAGGCTCCAACATCAAGGAAATGGATAAGGTTGCCCTGCAATGAGCACCGTGACCAATATTTCATTATCAATATGTTATTGTTTGGAGGAATTTCCCATTCAGACTCCTAAGACAGGTTAGTAAATCTTGCCAATCAGTGAAGCCTTCTGAATGAAAGCAATTTTTCTCCAATCATCTCTCTTAGATTTGGTGAAATGAGCAGCAATTCATGTACTTTCTTGAGTTCTCATCCTGTAAGGCAGTTCTTTTCAATGATCAAATATCTCTGCATAGGAGCCTGGTATATGAACCCACTGAACATGATGACCAGATATAGACACAGCAGCCTCCCTGTGAATTAAACAATTACATATCACTTTCTTCATTTGGGTTTTGAAGAAATCTAGTGATGCCAAGGCATATTTTGAGCTCATCTAAGTCATCAGTTGATCTTCCAACTATGTGCCACACACTGTGCTTCATACTAGAAATCCAGCAAGAATGAGGAAGTTATTCATCTGGGTAATTTTCATAAAGAGATAGAGTTAAGAATTATGTAGAATCTTGGATGTGAATTGAGTGGATAGCTGGTGAAGAGAGTCAGACAATGGGATCTGTACGAGCAAGAATTGGGTATGCAGAAATCTAAAAAAAAAAAAGTTTAAAGTCAAGAAGCAGTATATTTTCTTCAAGGACAGAGAGAATATCAACTTGCCTGGAAATGCTTATTCCACGAATATTATGGTTTTTTATTTACTATAAAAGGGATGAGGGTTATGGCTTTTACTCCTCATGAAAATAAGAACAAATTTAACTTTTAACCAAAAAAAGTATTTAACACTAGGGCAGCCTGCAACTTTGCATGACTGAAATTGTTTCTTCAGCTCCTCCTGCAAGGGCAAAAATTGACACCCGGTATATTCATATGTATTTCATAACTATAATGAAATGCCCCAAGCTATTTATGGAGACAAGAATATTTAGCTTAGCTGTGGTGGTTCAAGGGCCTAAAATCAGTATCAGGGTGTTTCTGGATAAAGACTCCATTTGTGCATCATGTTGACAGCTTCATATCAGGATTAGATGAGAGGGTGGGCAGAATACTTGCTGAAAAGAGGCAGGATAAAAAACAGGATCCAGTAGTGAACTCACACTAATTGCTACCTATTAAAAAAAAAAAAAAAAAGTCTTGCTGCCTCTTACAACCACAAAATTGTTCAATGAGTGGACCATTACAGCGCAAGTCATCTAAAAATCCTAGCAAAAAGTTTTCCTAACATGGGAAAATAGGGCAAAAACATTTACAAGATCCAAACCAAAAAGAATGGGTCCTTAGAATATTTTTTCCTTCAGCATCACTGGGTCTTCAAGCCCTTATACTTTGGAATTTTTTAATAATTAATGAACATAAATTGGACATTTTCATAACATTTTCTAGAAGACAGGAATGTGTAAATTTTACTGGCTTGCTGAAGAATGAATGAAAAGAAGACCTATTTCAAAGAATCTATTTTTTTCTGATTCAAAGCTCCCTTTGATAAACTTAAATAATAATTGACATTGCAAATATTTCATGAAGACAGTGAAGGTGGTTTGGAAAATGCTTAACAATGTTTTACCCTTTTTTGTTTTTCATTATGTCTCCTTAGGGTGCAATACCCAACATTGTTTGCCACAGGGGATATTGTGTCAGAATAAATCATAAATCAGACAGACTTCCTTTGAATTTTAAGTTCTTAGGTAGAAAATAATATTGTTTTTATTTATAATCATCCATAATTATCATGATAGGGGCATATAATACATATAGATGGTTGAAACAGATATATCACTATAGATATGTGGAAAACCATGAAGAACAAATTTTTATCCATGAAGCCTGTAATGACTAATAAAATGCAACTTCATCTGAAACCTGTTTGTATTCTGTGTGCCAGCCATAGGATTCTTTTTGTTTTTAAACTGGCTCACAAATCAAAAGAATTCAGATGATTAAAAAGCAGGAAAACTGAATGAACCAATGCATCCAAATTGGAGCATTGGTCAATGAAACCATCTCTGGGCAATGTGATAGCACAAAAATAAACCAGGAAAAAACAGGTCCAGGGGAAAAAATAACTGGAGTTCATCCCCTTCCCTCAGCTCTTACTAATACAAAAGCAACACCAGATGCACGTGTCAGTACAAAAGCACAGCACGGATACACATCAGGCTCACTTGGGATAAAAATCAGCATAGTCTAGCTGATACAGAGTGTGCTGAACATGCACTGCTGCAGGGCATGTTAGTCAGTCCAAGACTTTGGAAATCATTCTGGCAATATTATCAAGAAACTTAAAACTCCTTTGATCCATTAATTCCACTTCTGGCAAGTTATCCTGAAGTATTAGCTCACAGTTTACATAAAAGCTCATGAGTGTCGATGTGGATCAAAAATTGACTATAATAAGAAAATGCAGAAAATAATTTAGATGTTCACCCTAAAAAGGAAATGGTTAGAAATGCTATTGGGATAATATACAACACTTAAAATTATGCTTGCCTAAAATGAGTACTGAACCCTTCAAATGTAAGAAAAATAAAATATCTATTTGAGAAGCTTATGGATATTCTGAAAACATTTTATAAGTTCATTGACACATAGAGATACTGTAGTCTAAGAAATGGACAATTGCATTAACAGTAAATAAGCAGCCTTCCTTATGTGAGAATTTTCATCCTCAGATTTAAGAACTGTGGCTGGAAATGAGCAAAAACAAACAAAGTATCTGAAAAACAAAATCTGTGCTAAATGTGCAGTTTATTTTTCCATGTTATAAATTCTTTAACAATATAGTATACTAACTAATAAAAAGCATTTGTATTGTGTTAATTATTAATGTAACACAGGAATGAAGCTCTGTGTTCTGAATGATATATGCAGCCTTTAGACAAACGCTAAATCGTTTTATATGAATATCTCTAGTATGTGCATATTGTAGTATTTGCAGGAGGGTCCCGAGATCAGTCCCCTCAAAAAAGGGGGAGGGAAGAATTGTACTCAAATACTTGAATTGATTGTAGAATGCTGTGTCCTACTGTTAAAATCCATGGCTCTAGAGTAGTAAGTACTTATGAGTTACTTTGTATCTTAAGCATGGCTATGAGAAAGAATTTTGATTTGGAGGATAGATACAGTTTGGAAGTGTGCATGAAGTTTACATCATGTGTGTGTTTGTGTGTGGGGGGGGTATATGTGTGTTCATGTGTCTCTGTGTGTCTTTGTGTGTTTGTGTTCGTGTCTGTATCCATGATCTATGTCTCTCTCTCTCTCTCTCTCTCTCTCTCTCTCTCTCTCTCTCTCTCTCTCTCTCTTTCTGTCTCTCTCTGTGTGTGTGTATGTATGTATGTGTATGTGTGTGTGTGTGTGTGTGTGTTAAGTGAACATCTCTGCAAGGTAGGCCTATATTATTAAAAAATATAAGAACTCACATTACTTCAAGCAGTGTCTGAAAGTGTAAAAAAAAATTCCCCAAATATGTATGGAACCAAAATGAATAAATAAATGTGTTATTTAATTATTTCTGAAGGAGTTTAACTTTTGGAAATCTTAGGGTATCATACTTATTTTGACTTTTTACTACTAAGAATTTAAGAATTCATGGAACTGTGTATCTTTTATTCAAGGTATAGACACTGGTGAGTTTCCCGTACCTGTGTAAATAACTTCTCACCCATGCTCCTATAAGAAACCCTAATTATGCTCATTGAGACACCAGAACAATCAAAAAAAACTATAAAAGAAAAGAAAAAAGATATTAAAGTAGAAGGGAAGCTTTTATGAAGTAGAAGACAATGAACAGGAGTTGTGGTACAAGAGGAAGTAATGGTAACACATTTGGTAACAAGATGGATAAAGGAGATTGGTATGTCTAATACATCAATATTTTCTTTTAGTTCTTTTCTAGTCTGAAAATGTGGCATGTCTAGAAGAGCAAGCCACCAAGTAATATGCCATATACAAGGAGACTGACTTCCCATCATCTGGCGGACTTTAGAACCAGCCCTAACTTTTGTTTTCCTTGTCCTACTTGAGTATATGTGTATGTGGAAAGGGGGCACATTCACCAGCTGGCTACAAATAATTTTGTTTGTGTAAAGATAACATACAGCAAACATTTTAAAAATGTATCTGTAAATCAAATTTCAAGGGTGTTAAATTATTTGATTAACAATTTTCTCTCATTTTTATTGCTTTAAACTTAAGGTTAGAAGCACATTCAAGTATAGCACAGTCTTGTTTTCTTATTGGTATGTATATGCATATTTACAACCACATTACTGCTAACAATTGTTTCTAGCTTCAGTTGTATAATTATTACTTTGCATACTAAACTCAGTATTAATACAAATTAATACATTTTTATTTTTAAAGACAACTTCTAACATATTTTGACTTTTTATTTACATTTAAAATGGTTTTTGACCATAAATGTTACCTTACTCCATCATCCCATTCTTCTAAGTATTTTCTCACATTTCTTTATACTATTTCTTATAAAATTCTTTTGCTATCTAGTTATGTCTATATCTAGCAGAGTAAATCAATTGAAGAAAATATTAACAAATTCGAAAGTAAATATGAAAAAAAATTTCCAAGCAAACCAGTGAGGTAGTAAATAGGCCAAAGATTTTTTTTTTTTACAAAATGGTAAAGGCTAAAAAATAAGGAGGTGAGGGTTACACCCAAGAATCAGACACCAAAACTTTAGTAGGTAAAAGGAAATAAAGGAAAAGTCTAAAAATATTAAAATGCAGAAATCTGCAAGATGAACACAGAAACATAGAGAAGATGACTGGCGAAACTAACAAGTACCTACAAAAATAAAACCCAATGGAACATCAGTAATCCAACAGAGCTTTCCAAGTGGAAGGAAGAATAGAGACCTCCATGGAACATCTGCCATAGGAGCTAACTCTTGCATAAGATCCTGGAACAGAAAAGGATATTATAGCAAAACTAGGGATGTAAATTAAAGTATGAAATTCATTATAAAAATGTCTCAAAGTGGTTCATCAGTTAGCCAGTGATTAATATAGTCATATTAATATAGGAGCTCAATGAAGTTTTAAGCACTTCACACTATATTACATTTTTTCTGCAAATCTAAATTTACTCTAAATTTGAAATTTTAGTTAAATATTATTGTATTTCCTCTGCTTGTAGGATGTGATTATAGAAAACCCAAAGACACCCCCCCCTCAATATTCTTAGTTAGTCATTTCTAATCAGTTCAATGTCTGAAGAAAAGCATCACAGAACCAGGTGCCCTGAAAAATTAAATTATCATGCTTTTCCACTGCCTCCAACTTAAGATTCCTCTCTCCAGTTCATGTAAGTCAACCCAATTGCTTTGCAGTCTTTACAGTGCTAATTGTTTTCTCCCAGGTCTCTCTCTGTGTCTGTGTCCGTGTCCGTGTCCGTGTCTGTGTCTGTGTCTGTGCCTCCCTTCCCACCTCTCTCTCTCTCTCTCTCTCTCTCTCTCTCTCTCTCTCTCTCTCTCTCTCTCTCTTTTTCCTTTGGGTTTCCAGGCTTTTAACCGGAAGAATACTGTTTTTCTGGCGTCTCCAGCCTGTAAATACTGTCAGTCAGTCAAATAAATATCCTCTTGTAATTATACGTCTTCTTTTGGTTCTATGTCTCTGAAAACCATTGATTAATACACCTTTATTTTTCTAAGCTGTCTCTATCCCTTCCTCTCTCTTACACTTCTTCTGTCCATATATTCGTATACAGTGCCACAAATGTGTGTATATAATATTTTATATATAGTATTTTATCTTTTTTTATTTACAACCACATTCTCTAAAGAAATAGCTTATTGCAGCAGTCCTTGTAATTGGTATTTGGATAGTTTTGAGTCCAATCATTTGAAATGTGGTACTATGTCATGCAATAGTTCTGCAAACACATTATTTTATATTATTACCAGTTTTTTAAAGATTCTTTGAATTGAGAATTATTGAGTCCTGCTGTTTTCATTTGTTTTCTACACATGTAAAAAAAAAATCACTTTAATGAATGATCCCCACTTGGTTTTATCATGGCACTTTAACCCTTTAAATTAAACTTTGAATTTGAAACAGAAAGGTTTTTTGTTGTTTAAATTAATGAATCCATGTATAATATAAGAGTTCTAATGCAAGAATAATAAGACACTAACATGATGTAATGAAATGGCATGTAATGCAAGGTGAATTTAAGAAAGCAATGCCATTGAAACCCTAGCTTGACTAAAGAAGCTAGAGCTGGCCTCTTGAAAGAAAAACCACTGCATAAGGGAACAAAAAAAAAATATATAGTTGGAAAGAGTTGAAAATAATCACCAGAACAAATAAAAAGCTTCATCTTCTGCTTCTAATTAGGTGTGGGTTCAAAATAGCTCTGCTTGTTTTTAGCTAGAATAACTAAAATATAATTGGATTTTAGATATCCAATATTCTATGTTAATTTATTTAACAAGATGATGATTAGCCTAGGGAATGCACAGATGAGTGCTATATACTCTGGATGTTCCGATAACTAACTTCAGGCTGCGGGGACAGAATATGAAGAACATGTGTTTTTGAAAAGCAAAAAGATTTGGATTCTGTGTTAGTTTCCCATCACTGTGACAAACTACCTGGGCACAATAGCCTTATATAAAGAAAATATTGAGAGTGGATCATAGTTTTAGAGGTTTCAATCTGTGGTCTTGGATCTGTTCCTTTGAGCCTGTGGTAACATAGTACATCATGGGCAGGAAAGAAAACATGGCAACAGAAGCCTGTCAACCTCATAGCAGCTTGGAAGTAAAACATATGAAAGAAAAAGTCCTACGGCCATGTCTCTAATAACCTAACTGTCTTTTACTAGACCTCTGCTCTTAAACATTTCATATTTCTCAATAGCACCTCAGGTCTGTGAACAAATGATTTATACATTGGCTTTGTGAGGCTTCTCCAAACCACAACCAAGACATGAGAGTTGAAACATAGACTGTTTCATCCTTGATGGGCTTTTTTTGTGTGTGTGTTGTATCTTTGTGAAGTATTCATGGAAATTAATATACTCTAGATATATTTCATTAATAGTATTCAGGTGAGTTACTGATTTAAGGCTATACTAAAAGATTGTTTAAGGCTACATTGAGATAATTTCATGAATCCTATGTAAAGAAATCACATAGGATTCAAAGAAAGAATAAAGGTCTTACTGAGTTAAAGTTTAAAACTGCTCTGTTATGGGGTACCCTAAGTTACCCTGAATAGCCTGTTATCCCCTCTAGACCTATATTTTCCTGTCACCTCTCCGACCACCTTCATTAGACCTGTATATCTGGAAGCAGGCAGGTGGGATCCCCTTCCCCTACTTATCTTTCCTGCTTGCTGAGTCCTTTGGGTCACTCCAAGCTGCCATCTCAGGTAGATCACAATCAACAAAAGCCAGGGCAATATGACACCTTCACAGCATAGCTACCCTACTATAGCAACACCTCGGTATCAATCCTAACATAATTAAAGCACAATAAAATGGCCTTAAATTCAATATTACAAAGGTGATAGAGGTCTTTAAAGGGAAAATGAATAAATCTCTTAAAGAAATATAGGAAAATACAATTAAAGAGGTGAAGGAAATAAATACAAGTGTGCAACATCTGAAAATCGAAATAGAAGCTAATAAAAAAAAAAACACAAACTAAAGAAATCCTGGAGATGGAAAACTTAGGGAAGAGAATAGGAACAACAGATACAAACATCACCAACTGAATACAGGAGATGAATAAGAGAATCTCAGGCTTATAGGACACATTAGAATAAATTGCTACATCCATTAAAGAAAATGTTAAATTTAAAAATTTTCTAACACAAATGTCCAGGAAATCTGGGATACCATGGATAGACCTAACACAAGAATAATAGGAATAGAGGAAAATGAAGACTCCCAGCTCAAATGCCTAGAAAATATTTTCAGCAAATATTTTCACAGAAAGTATTTTTCACAGAAGAAAATTTTCCCAACCTCAAAAAAGAGACGCCTATAAACATATAAGAAGCCTACAGAACATCAATTATACTGGACTAGAATATAAATTCTTCCCACCACATAATAATCAAAATGCAAAATCTACAGAACAAAATAAGACTATTAAAATGCTGAGTGATAAGGCAGCATACAAAGGTAGACCTGTCAGAATTACACCTGATGTTTCAACAGAGACTATAAAATCTAAAAGGTCCAGGACAGATATTTTTCAACCCTTAAACAAACCACAAATGCCAATCTAGACTACTGTATCCAGCAAAAGTCTCAATAACCACAGATGGAGAACATATGATATTTATTTAAAACACACATACACACACACACACACACACACACACACACACACACACAAACTATCCACAAACCTAGGTCTATAGAAAATTCTGGAATAAACTCCAACCCAAAAAGGATAACTACATCCAAGAAAATGAAGGGAGTAAGTAATTTCATACCATCAAAAACAAAGGAAGCACACACACACACTAAACACACACATTAACACCACCAACATCAATATAAAAAGAATTAGCAATCATGAGTCACTAATATCTCTTAACATCAATGGACTTAATTACCCAATAAAAAGATACAGGCTAACAGGAAGGATGGTAAAACAGGATTCCACATTCTGCTACACACAAGAAACACACCTCAGCAATAAAGATATACATAACTCAGAGTAAAAGATTAGAAAAAAAGTTGAAAACAAAATGGGCCCAATAAGCAAGCTGGAGTAGCCATACTTTAAAAAAAAAAAAATTAATGGTTATTTTCTTTTTTTACATTTCAAATGTTATCCCCCTTCCTAGTTTTCTCTCCAAAAACCCCGTATCCCATCCCTCTAACCCCCTGCTTGTATAAGGGTGCTCACCCACCCACCCACCTACCCACTCCCACCACACTAATATCAAATGAAACAGTCTTTCAAACAAAAATTAATCAAAAAAGACATAGAAGGATACATCATACACATCAAAGGAAAAATCTACCAAGATGACATCTCAATTCTGAACATCTATGCCCCAAACACTTAGGAACCCACATTTGTAAAAGAAACACAGCTAAAGGTCAATCTCATATCAAACCACATACATTAATAGTGGAATAAATTGACAGATCATTCAAACATTAAACAGAGAAATAATGAAACTAACAAACATTATGAATTAAACAGACCTAACAAACATCTGTAAAATATTTCACTTAAACAGCAAAGAATACACCTTCTTCTCAGCACCTCATGGATCCTTCTCCAAAATTGACCATATAGTTGATCACAGAGCAAGCCACAAGCTATATAAGAAAATTGAAATAATGCCTTGTATCTTTTCAGACTACCATAGATTAAAGCTGGACTTCAACAACAACAGCAGCACCAGAAAGCCTATACACTCATATAAACTGAATAACTCTCAACTCAAAGGTTTCTGGGTCAAGGAAGGAATAAAGAAAGAAACAAAAGACTTTCTAGAATTTAATGAAAATGAAGACACAACATACCCACATTTATGGGACACAATGAAAGCATTGCTAAGAAGGAAGTTCATAGCACTAAGTGCCTCTATAAAGAAAATAGAAAGTTCCCATACCAGCAATTTTAAAGTACACATGAAAGCTCTAGAAAAAAAGGAGTAAGCACATCAAAGAAGAGTAGAAAGCAAGAAATAATCAAAACCAGAGCTAAAATCAATCTGTTAGAAACAAAGAAAACAATATAAAAAAATCAAGGAGACCAAGAGCTGGTTCTTTGAGAAAATAAACATGAATGAGAACTTCTTAGCCAAACTAACCAAAAGATAGACAAACAGTATCAATAGACAAAATTTGAAATGAAAAGAGAGACATAAAAACAGATACTGAGGAATTTAGAAGAATCATTAGGTCTTACTTCAAAAGCCTGTACTTCACAAAATAGAAGTTTTTTTTTTTTTTTTTTTTTTTTTTTTTTTTTTTTTTTTTTTTTTTAAAGATGGATGATTCTCTAGGAAGACACCACTTTCTAAAGTTAAATCAAGATCAGCCCTATAACCCTAAAGGAAACAAAAACAGTCAAAAAAAAAAAAAAAAAAAAAAAAAAAAAGCCCAGGGCCAGATGGTTTGGGTGCAGAATTCTACCAGAATTTTCAAGAAGAGCTAATATCAATACTCCACAAACTATTCTGCAAAGTAGAAACAGAAGGAACACTGCCAAACTCATTCTTTGAAGCTACAATGATGTTGATGCCTAAACCAAACAAAAACTCAACAAAGAACAAGATCTGCAGACCGTTTTCTCTTATGAACATTGATGCAAAAGTACTCAATAAGTATTCACAAACCAAATCCAGGAACACATCAAAAACATCATTCACCATGATCAAATAGGCTTCATCCCAGAGATGCAGGGATGGTTCAATGTGCGAAAATTCATTGACATAATCCACTGTATAAACAAACTGAAAGAAAGCAAAAGGAAAAAAAATACATGATACTCTCATTAGATGCTGAAAAAGCCCTGAAAAAGTCCAAAACCCCTTCATGTTAAAAGTGTAGATGAAAAATACCTACACATAATCAAAGCAATATATAGTAAGCCAATAGACACCATCAAACTAAATAGGGAGAAACTTGAGGCAATTCTACTAAATCAGGAACAAGACAGGGCTGCCCACTAATTCACTATCTATTCAATATAGTACTTGACAATCTAGCCAGAGTAATAAGACAACAAAAAGAGATTAACAGGATACAAATTGAAAAGGAAGAAGTCAAAGTATTCCTATTTGTGGATGGTATGATAGTATATATATAACTGACCAGAGAACTCTATAATTCTACCAGAGAATGGGCAACCTATAACTGGCCCAACTTGAGATCCATCCCATAGGTAAGCACCAATCCCTGACACTATGTTATGTTTGCAAACAGGAGTGTAGCAAGTCTGTCCTCTGAGAGCCTCCACTCAGCAGCTGACTCAGAGGAATGGAGAGACACATAGTTCAACAGAGGATGGAGCTTAAGAACTCTTATAGAAGAATTGGGGGAAGAATTGCAGGCCCCAAAGGGGTTAGGAAGACCAACAGAGTCAATTAACCTGACCTCTTGCAGCTCTCAGAGACTGAATCAGCAACTGAAGAGCATACATAGGCTAAACCATTCCCCTTCACCCCCACCCTGTGCATATATAGTAGATATGCAGCTTGGTCCTCATATGGATCCTGAACAAATGGAATGGGGGGCTATCCCAAAAGCTATTATCTGTCTGTGGGATATGTTCTTCTAGCTGGACTGTCTTGTCTGGCCTCAGTGGGAACCAATGCACCTAGCCCAGCAGAGACCTTATGTGCTAGGGTGGGGGTGGGAGGTGATATCTGGGGAACACTCTTTTAGAGCAGGAGGGGAAAGGAGTGTGAGGGGAAGGATTATGGGAGGAGGACCAGGAAGAGGGCAGTGAGCAGGATGTAAAGAGAATAAATGTTATTGTGTTTTCATGAATATGTATATTTCCAGTTCCCGAAACATAGACAGGCAATAAGACTGTTTCAGGCCAGTTAATGAAAAGTAACCTATAAAGCAGAACTAAACTGAGACTGGAACCCTTATGGAGAACTGACTAGATGTGGTACACACTCAGATCCCCATGAACATCTTGTGAATGCTATCCTGTCCCTATAGTTGTCTAGGAATGATGGTTCACTCACAAACCCATTGGCTCAGTAATAAGAGTCTGGTAGACTTTCTTTTAAAGGGTCATCACTGGATATTTTAACATGATTTTCAATCCTAGATCCCAGAATGTGAATCATTTAGGACAAAGAATTTTCTTTACCTCAACAAATACCCTTTTAGCTGTCTTATGACAGTTCAACATAAGGTGTCTAACAGAAATTCAGGCATTGATCCAAGGTTGGGAAGTGAGACATAGCTAAAGAAAGTAGGTCAAGGGTCCTTGAGCTTTATTTTTCCGGCCTCCTTTTTGTCAAATTTTATTCTATTTTGTTTTGTTTTCTTCTGTTCACCATGAAGTAAAGGTTTTTTTTTTTTGGTTTTTTGGTTTTTTTTTCTGTTACACACTCTTACTGCCATAATGTTCTCCCCAAGTAGACGGGAAAATGCAAACCTGCAGTACACCCTTTAAAACTGTGAGTCTAAGTAATAGTAACTCCTTCAAAATGTTTCTGTCACACATTTGGTTACAATCATAATACAAGGAATATAACACAAATAATATAATTTGCTAGACTTTGTGATTGTATTTGTCATCTATTGGGAGAATCAGAGGTATTGTTACAGTTTCGATCTTGAATGTCTGGCAGAAGTCACGTGCTAAAGAGGGCAGTGCTCTTAGGAAATGAAAAAAAAATTTAAAGGTAAAGCATATTGGAGAAAGGTGAGAAAGCATGCTTTTAAAGGAAATAGGGTGGCTCTGGCTCATTTCTTTTTTCCAAATTTCTGATAGCCTTGAAAGGACAACTTTGTTTCACCACACCCATCTACACTTATGTTTGGCCTCAAACTAGGCTCAGAAACAATAGAACCAGGTCACCATGAACTAAAACCATTGAAACCACAAATAAGTCATTCTTCCTTAAGTGTATTACCCTGAATCAAGGTGTAAAGGAAAGTGCAGAGAAGTGTTTGAGGGAGTATCAGTGGAAGAGAGATTTGGTGGATGCCATACTGAGATGTAAGTTAAGTCATAAGCCATCTGAGGATTGAGCTACCTTGTGGAAAGGGGAGCCAAGAGAGTAAATGAGTAAACGACTCAAGGCTGTAAAGAACCTGAGAAGGTGAACTCCATTTCCATGAGGGTTTATTACTTGGTTACTGTGTTTGTCTTCTGACTGTCACTGTGACAAAATACAGCAGGGCAGGGACCAGAGTGAGGACCAGATGGAAAAGCACCTCATTCACATATAAATTTGCTCTAAACATTATTTTGTGATGTGGAGATCATTGAGCTGAGTGACTTTTGTCTCCTTAATTATTCCTCAGGTCTCCATCTCTGCAGGAGAGGATTTGCCTCATTCCAAACATTTTATCTCACAAGATCAATAAAAGTATGTTTAACATGCCTAAACATAAATAATGTCTTAGTTCTACTTACTATTACTTTGGATGTGCTAACCATTTTAGCTAATTTAGTATGTTCAGTGACTACCTTGGACCTCAGGTTTTGGTAACACTAGTAGACTTTACTCTGGGAACTTTGCATCAACACAAATCCCCCTTAGTCTTCTGACCGCATACTTTTGGTTTTGTTTTTAATTTTTATTTTTTATTAGATATTTTATTTATTTACAATAC
Source organism: Arvicanthis niloticus (assembly GCF_011762505.2). Classification (NCBI taxonomy): domain Eukaryota; kingdom Metazoa; phylum Chordata; class Mammalia; order Rodentia; family Muridae; genus Arvicanthis; species Arvicanthis niloticus. The sequence continues at coordinate 49,094,622 of NC_047658.1, read as the reverse complement.
AGATATCATCTCCTTTCTCCATTTCCCCTCACTACAACCTCCTATCCCATCTCCCCTCCTCCTTTTTGCTTTTATACCATTTTAATTATATGCATGTATTAAGGCCAACTCTAGGTTGAGAGTCTAGCAATACAATAGATGCATATAAAAAGTGGGGAAAGGTGGAAAACCTTTGGGGCTCCTTGGCAGAAATATGGCCAAGGACAAGGAAGTAGGCTTCAGGCAGGAATCTGACATTAGGCTAGAACAAAGAAGTAATTTCAGACAGGATTCTAAATCTTAGGCTAGAACAAAGAAGTAATTTCAGACAGAAATCTAAATTTTAGGCTAGAAGGAGGAAGTGGGCTTCAGACATAAAAATGGCTTTGGGCTAGGGATAGCGAAGTAAGCTCAGATACTTTGGTCATCCTGATAAACCCTTAGAAACAGTGATCATGGGAGTGTTCACATAATTGGGTTTAATTCTTTGCTTGTTCTTTGACTATTTGTGTTTATTGTCTTGCTTGTTCCTTGCCATACACTTTTGTACTCAATAAAATCACCTGTATCCAAAAACATGACCCTTACCTAGTATCCCCCTTTTTGTTGAATGGCAGCACCCATTTTTATAAGTCAGAAACCGGAGAGTCAGCCTCATAGGATGACTTTTATCTTACTTACCATCCATGTTTCATCTGCCAGAAGGTTATCACAGGTGTATCACCTCACTGTCCCCAGAGTCCATTCATTTGTTACTATCTAATTTTTGTTATCCTATATTAAGTTGTAGCTAGCTCTCATTAGAACCAATGACAACAGTCATTTTACTCTACTGTCCATGAACATTGTATCCAATCTTTCTCACACAACCAAGCAACAATTGCTTTAAGCTTCACTTCTGACTACACTTTTGAATGAAGCATTAAAGAGTATTCTTTTTCCAGTTTAATTTCAAAATCCAGGTTATTTTTGTTTTTCTTCACTTACCTTCTTTCATTTGTTCTGCCTCGCTCTACTCCTCCCAATGTTTTTGATTCATTAACTGCCTTTACCTTTTAAAAAACACTTATTCCTGAATCTAGACCTTTGCATATGTTTTCCATATTGAAATTCTAACCATATTTCCATGTTGGAGGTGAGATGGGTCTGTGCTAGAAATTGAACGTAGGGTCATTGTTGGTGGGAAAATCAAAGCTTCTTATGAGATTCTTAGTCTTTTTTAATATAAGAATTTAGAAACAGACACAGAAAGAAGCTCAAGGATCCTTTTATTAGAGTGTGAGATATAAGTAACAGACAGCAGGATGGAAATCTTGGTACCTACCAAGACACGAGAGATGAAGAAGAGAGAAAGTGACACCTTTGCTGACACAGCTCTGCAAGCATCTGCAACATATAGGGGAAGAGAAACTCAGAGACAGTGTGAGGAACCCACCAGAAAAATATACCCAGATATGTAGCCTCTTCTAAGAGATTTTAAGTAAAGAAAAAAGAAAAACGAAAAGGTTATGTTCTTCTGAGGTAAAACTTGGGAAAGTGAACAGGCAGAGCAGAAGTATGAGAAAGGCTCTATTTGAAGTTGCAATGAAGGGTAGGTGGCTATGTTATAAAAAGGATAACTATATTATATTATATTATATTATATTATATTATATTATATTATATTATATTATAAAAGGAATGATTATCCTTCCTATCTCCTCAATGTGTTCAAGTGAATCAGACTCTGGGAGGCAGTCTACTGGCCTGCCAGGTGATGGACAGTTAAGAAATCATGCCCCCTCCCTCAATCACTTCTTAAGGAGATAGAAAGTAGTATACAATGGTCTAATCTCTGACTCATCTAGGGCTAGAGGTAAATTGCATTATTTTGACTCTGAGGAAGTAGCTTTCTTATTAAGGGCCTTTTAAACGTTTAGGTATCCCTTTCTTTTTTCTCCACATTTTTATGTGGTCATAAATGATATTTACCTTTATAGACTTATCTAGGAAACAGGAGGCAAAGTTAAAACAGACAATGAATATCCATTGTCAATGATCCCTAAAGCTACTAAATATTGTATAGGTACCTAGTCTCATGCTTGCTAGACCTTCTCTGATGAAACACATTCCTACACCCTTTCATAACATTTTATTTTGAGATAAGCTCTCACTAGTTGCTCAAATTGGTCTTAAACTCATTCTGTACTTTCAGATGGTTTTAAATCACTGTATATCTGAAGCATGCCCTGAACCTATGATCTTCCTATGCCAGATTGCCTAGTATCCTGAGTATCAGGTCTTGGTCACCAGGATCAGAACTTCTGTGCTTTCCTGGTTAACTGAAAAATCCTTAAGTACTAACTTTTCACGTGTATAAGAGAAAGTGATTTAATATGCATTATTGTTGAGAACCGCACTAGCCCACGTTTGGGCGCCAAAAATGTTGGGAACCGAGCTGAATGTTGAGACCCGGGCTGCCCCACATTTGGGGCTGCCACTGTATCCCTGCCCAAGCTGCCGCTCTGGTCCGTGGGTTAGGGTTCAGCAAGAGAGAGAGTGAGGACGGACTCAAAGAATGGAGACCAGACAGAGTGTGTTTCAATCCCATTTATTCTTTAGTGTCTCTTCCTAGTCCAAGTCCCAAGTCCTGAGTTCCTAGTTCCTAGTTCCTAGTTCCTAGTTGTACTCCTTCAAGTGTCTAATGTCTATTCCTACTCCTAGTGTCTGAATCTCTGTTACTCCAAATTGTTCTCTTACTCTCTAAAGTGTCTGATTCTCTGATCTTTTATATGTCTCACTTCTAAGCCATGTCTTTTGGTCACACCTTTAATCATGCCCGTAGGTCTTGTCTCTAAATCTGATCTCTGAGTCACACTCTTAAGTCACACACCTTTAATCTCACACACCTTTAATCTCGCACACCTTTAATCTCACACACCTTTAATCTCACACACCCAAGGAAAGTCCTGGGTATCTAAAGCAAGATGTTATCAGAGTGTGCTCAGATGTTGTAGGCTATTGTAATCCAAGTTTCATGTCAGGGTATATGGCTCAAGATGGCTGCAAAGGCCATAAAAAGATCTGATCTTGGTGGCCCAGAACTGATGATACTCAAGATACCAAGGAGTCTAATGCAGGAGAATCACTGGTTCAGGGCATGCCTCAGGCTTATAGTGATTTAAAACTGTCTGAAGGTACAGAATCCATTTAAGATCAACTCCTATACACAGTGAAAAAATGAACCATAAATGTATATTAAATTGAATAATTTAAACTATAAACTACACTGGCATGTTATGCATCAACTTCAAATATTCCTTAACAATTTCAATAAATTCATTCTAGTATAGTCTACAGTATCTGCCTGAGATCAATGATTTAATATCATAGGATACATGTGGAATAAAAGGATCAAAATTGTGATTCAAGTCAACATAATCTCAGTTCCTTTTGTTTTGAGCACAGATAAAATACAATCACATAGTAAGAATTCTTAATACAATACAAACTTGCTATCTTCTTTCTGCTGAATTTTAAATATCTTAGTGTTCTGAGCAAACATATCTACTTCCTATCCTATACTTACGTCTTTCTGTTTCTTCCTGTCTCATATGCCTTCCTTCCCACTCTAAGCACTGTTTTCTCCTATGTGTATGTATTTCTCTGTTTTGTTATTTATTTCTAGATTTCATGTAAAACTGGCATTGTCTGTGGCTAGATTATTTCAGTCAGCATAAATACATTCATAATGTGGATTAAAAACAAGATTTACTGTTACATTTTGTATATTCCTAATCTCCTTATGGTCAAATAAACATGTCCCTTCTAATATATATTCATGTATTTATTAGAATAAATGGAAAAATAAACCTAGACATGTCTTCATAATTTATAGAGAGTAATAATACCATGGAGGTAATATGAGCAAGATTTTTTCTTCTCCTGTACAATCCTATGTTTTCTATTGCTCATCAGGTACATTTTTGTTATAATTTTGTATGTATTAACCTTAAAGCTACAAACTATAGAATAGTTATAAAAGATGAGGATCATCATTAATTGATAGGGAATGTTTAGTGAGTCACATCCTTTTATGTTTCTCATAAACATTTCTGGTGTCACAAATATTCTACATGGCTCATGGAAGGCAAGGGAAGTGTATATGTTATATTGTACGGCAGTTACCTTGGTGTCTATTCATCATATACTTTGTGACATCAAAACTATTTGTTCTTCTTATTTTTGAAATCTTATTATGTAAAAATGAGTAGACATCAAAAACATGGAAAACTATATAACATTGGAAATTGAAAACAGCCTCTTCTTTCTTTGTGCCAAAATTTTGCAGCTTTGAGCCAAACTTAGCATTTATTTTATTTAGTTTGTTACTGAATAAATCTCTTTTAAAAAAAAATATTTCATTTTTTAAACTTTGTATCTTTGTCTCTATGAGTGCATGCAGCATGTTTGAAAGTAAGCACACTAGAGGGACTCAGGTCCCCTGGTGCTGGATTTACAGGCAATTGTGAGCAGCTGGGAACTGAAGTTGGTCCCCTGGAGGGTGTGGGGAGACAGTGCATGCTTGTAACCTCTGAGACATACATATCTATAGTCTCTCAATAAATGTTGAGCTACCAATTTCAAGACCCCTTATCATTGGAATCTGTGTTAAACTAGATAAGGATTCTGTAATTTATTATTATGGTATGCTTATATATTTGGAAGGAAGACCAAACAAGGAGAGGAAAGGAAGAGGGATGAAGATGGGGAATACAGGGAGGGACAGCTAAAACTAAGGGCCATTTGAGGAGTCATATGGAAACCTAATAAATTAAAAGCCTTCTATGATATATACATCTATGAGGGCAATCTGAATGAAATCACTAAATAATGAAGGGCACAGAGTCCCAGTTGGACATCTCTTGTTACCAAATGAAGCTTTCACTATCAGGAATGTGTTACATCTAATTGAGGTTTTACCCAAAGATGTCCCATGGGAAACTTCAAACAATACAAGCTGTTGCCAAGGCTATTGGTGGCTCTCCACAAACTGGTAGCAAGGGAATCCTACTGAAGAAACAAACCACTAATAAACGTAACCCATTCCCAGCAGTAGATGGCCAACACAAAACAAACTCAATGGCATGTTTTTACGTTATTTATCTCATATTGTTAAGTTAGAGAATTTCTTTGTAGCCTTAGAATCCGTGTGTGTGTGTGTGTGTGTGTGTGTGTGTGTGTGTGTGTGTTATGGTTTCTGTTTTTTCAATTTCAATGGGATTTCCATGTATGTGAATTTGTGTGTCCCCGTGTCTTTATGCATGTTTTGTGCATTTTCTTTGGCTCTTTTTCTTATTAGGATAATTTATCCTATTCTGATTTGTTCGGTTTGCTTTATTTTATTGTATTTTCTTTTACTTTTTTTCTTACTATTACTTAGATACACATTCATTTTCTAAGGAGAGAGAGAAAGGATATAGACCTGGTGAAGCAGGGACATTGGAAAGACCTGAAAGAGTAGGGATGGAAAAATACAATTAGTACATACTATATGAAAATAAATATAATTTCAATAAAAGAAAAAAGGATAGACAATCAAGGAAGGCATAAGAGGGATGGGTATATGAATCTTTTTTTGCAGTCCACACTCCCCACTGAGGAAAAAGGAATCCCAGGAATACAACCTATAGAGAGTGTTAGAAATTTTAGAAATGTTGTACATTAAATAATGGCAGCGAATACTCTACAATAAATATTTTATCAAAGAGTTTGATCTTAGTCAAGACTTCACTTTTAATTGCTTAGGACTGGTTTGTGGCAACCTATGGACATCAACAATTACTAAAAACTCTTCAAAGTTTATGAGAAGAGTTTGAGTCCTAAAGCTCATGGAGAATGACTCAAATGGTACAGTTGGTCTCTTTCTGTAAGTGTTGAAACACCAATTAATAAGCAAGACAAATAACACGATGTCTTTCCTCCCAATCTGGTCCCCTCTCCTACAGTTTATAGAACACCTTTAGATGATCTTCTCTCTATATAAACAATGTCTTCCTTGCAAAATTCAGCATTGCATAAAATGTCAAGATAGTTGACAATCATCTTTACTACAATCCACAAACCCATAGTATTTTCTTCTATTTTCTTTTCTTGTCTGTAGGAGCAATAGCTGTATTTCTCCTGATTAATAGACGCTGAGCTTGCAGCTATGTTAAAATATGTAACTCCTCATTTTTCACCCTTTTCTTGATATAATAAAACACATCAATATGTTCTGAAAGTGCACAAACATTTTAGAAATATTTTGTTTATGAGCATCCCTCATATGCATATGTAGGTACACATGTGTAGAGAAATTTGAACTTATAACAAGCATGCATACAGCAGTGGTTTAGGATGATTTACCGTAGAGCATCATTGTAGCTGTGGCGATTTGTGTAGAAACACTCTGGTTTTTACAGAGTAACAAAATTGCTTAATGATGACATTTCTCAGAACATGCCTCTATCAATACATAATACATAACTGCATTCTATGTCTTTATGTGGCTTGTGACTATATTTTAGATGCACTATTTACATCTATACACACTTGCATATTTATCCTGAGCTCATCCAATTTTTCTTTTTATCTTAATGTCTTTTTTAAAAGTTTTCTGTCATTTTGTCTATGTCTTTACACATTTTGTGATGAAAAATGAAAGGGGAGAAATAAGGAAGAAATTAAACAAAAAAGAAAACCCATAAAATGTTTTAATAAATAATCAAATAGTAAATATGTGTAATACTTCCATGCAAAAATCCTTTTGGACATTTGTTTAACATAGAAACATTTTCTGTTAAAGTTATATTTGGGGCAGAACTACAGTGAAAACAAAACACAGAACAACAAAAGACATCTGGTCATAATCAATCATGCATTCATAAATAGATATTTAAGGGCAATATATAATAAATGCAGTATAATGTGTGAATCAACGTTAGATAGGAAGCTTCCTGCAATGCCATTGGTGCTTTCTAAGTGATTAGTAAAGCTAAGACCTGTTTCCAAGCCATTTGATTCATCCTAATAAAGATGGTTCAGTCTCAGCAAGGCTTGGAACTATACTTTGCCAAGATATCATAGCTTGTGAGCTTCAATTTTTTTTCAGCTTGTGATCTTCAATTTTTTTTCAGCCTCTATTATGCATGGGAGGGAGCAGGAAGATCATGTGCTATGACTGTCTTTCACTGCTCTGAAAGCCTAAAAAGGTTTTGATGTTCTAACAGAGGGGTAGAAACCAAGATACAAGCAAGTAAATAAAAGATACTAGATCAAAAAGATCTTTTTAAGGACAGTACATGCACTAGCCCCAGGGTATTTCAAATATTTATAATACTCTACATATTTAATCTCTAACAGTCCTTGAGATGCTGTGTTCAGGACCCAGTGCTAACACACAAGGCTGGGTGCTGATGATATCAAAGTCACTGAAGGAACATAGAAGGAGGGACATGAAGGGAGTGTCTGAAAAGACAAAATAATCAGAACTCTTAAGGCAACTCAGATGATGAGATTCACAAGATGACAGAACATTAGAAATCCCAGTGGTTTGTTTCACAAACAGAATGCTAAGGCAGGGAGAAAACTCCCTGGATGTCTTTATTACAGAGAACTGGATATCTCTGAGGAAAGAACTTCTGTATTTCAAAATGAGATGAACAAATAATAGTTTATCAGAATCATAGGGTGATAACTCAAACATGATGGCATGATTGTGACAATCTCTACAGAGGCTAGATTCCCAGTGTCAGTGAGTATTTAGTCCCTGTGACACACATCTGAACAAACAAATGAAGACAAGGAGAAATATGTCTTGATTTTCAGTTTTAGGGGTTTCAATGCATACTCAAGTGGCTCAGTTTCATGGGCAGAACACAGAGAGGAGAGAACATGGTAGGGAATGGCTCCTCTGGTAAAAACAGAGAAAGACAGCAAAGATACACCCTTCAAAGACATGCTGCCCTCCTGCTACCACACCCCTCCCAAAATGATTTATGTCCCTCAACTAGGCTCCAACTTTTGCTATGCCATTCATCTATGAGAGTCACTGATAAGATTAATGACCCCATGATCTAAACACTTCTCAATATTGCTACTTCCTTAGAATCAGACCGTTCACATATGAGCTATTTTCAAGGTACATTTTATATTCAGATCACAATTTAATAGCCCAATAAACACTGGCTTCCTATCTCTAAGTGAAAAAAATATCAGCTGGAACATTTGTATTATGGATTCTTCTCTAAAGTGTATTATAAGGAATAAGAGGCCAAAATACACTGGGGCTGATGATTAGCTTAGTTGGTAAAGTGTTTGATTGTCATGAACAAAGGCCCAGGTTTGATCTCTACCATATAATTAATACAGTGGTCCAGACTTGTGGCCCAGGCACTTTGGAAATGGAGATACAAGGATCAGACATTCAAAGTATCCTTGTCTAGATAGTGATACTAAAACTAGTCTGTGATACATGAGACACTGCCAGAGAGAAGAGGAAAAGGGGAGAGAGAGAGAGAGAGAGAGAGAGAGAAAGAGAGAGAGAGAGAGAGAGAGGAGGGTGGTGTGTGGAGGGGAGGGATGGAGGGAGAGTGGAATGTAGAAAAGAAGAAAAGAAGAGAGGAGAGGAGAAGACGGTAGGGGAAGGGAAGAGATGGGAAAAGAAGGGAAGAAAAGAGAAAGAAAATATATAGAGAGATGTGCAAGACAAAAATGAGAAGAAAAGCACACACAATTTCCATTCTAATTTAAAAAAAGAGAACATGACACAAAAATAAAACAAATAATTCAGGATTGTTCCAAAATATGAATGTCTAATGAGTTATGACAATGTGAAACTGACATTTTTTTCATCCATTTTTGTTCATCTGTTTCTAGTCTATGGAAGGTATAAGTAACCACTTTATAAAGCCTTATGTAGTTATTAATTGATGAGTCATTTTTAAAGTGCAGCTTATTCCACCAAAGAACATTCTGAACCAGTCTACACTGTGCATAGCATTAACATTATACTGTACATGAAAAATATATTTAAGTTTTAGTTTTCAGTAGTAAAGCTTTTTAAAGAACAATCTAATTGAGCAGATCTCAATCTGTGAGTTACAACCTCCTTGGGGGTCACATATTAGATATTCTACATATCAGATATTTACAATAGGATTTATAAAAGTAGTAAAATTACAGTTGTGGAGTAATAATGAAATGATTTTTATTATCGGGGGTCACTGAAGCATCAAAAACTGTTCTAAAGGGTCTTAGCATTAAGAAAGTTGACAATCAGTGGTCTAAAAGATAAAAGTTTCTTCTATAGATCTTGGACTTGCCTCCATTTTCCATGCAAAGAACTGCATGAAAAAACATGCTTCTGTTTATGTGTGTGTGTGTGTGTGTGTGTGTGTGTGTGTGTATACTGTTACCCATCATAATTTTCTTCTATCTGTGCTTCCACCCACTCCACTTCTCCTAAATGATAGATCAAGTTCCCTACTTTCAGTACCTATGTACCTATCTATAGGCAAACCCAATACCTGAGCTTAGAAAACACTGTGAAATTTGCCTCTTTCTTTGAAAAGCACATTCCATTTCTTCTTTTATTGCCTGTGCTGGCATTAATATTTTTCAGAAGTATAATATACATAGTTGACCAGAACACTGATTGAAGGCAATTAAGACTCCTGTGTTATCACATGTGTTATTGATAAATTTCCCCCCAATTTTTCATGTGTGCAGTGCCATTAGTTTTATTTTGAAGTCGACATTGGTGCCTGTTAATTTTCATCATGCTGCATCTAGCACATGCCTGCAGCTTTTGGAACATTCATTGCATCCCTTTCCATTCTTCTGCCTAGCTCCATATCAACATAGATTGATCTGGACATGTATGTTCTCATTTAAGTTAAGAACAAAAGTGTTGATTAGCCTTAGGCCAAATCTATGATTTAAAAATGATGTTCTTTCAAGGTAAAACTTACCCATTACTTATAAGAGCTTGTCACAGGGGGAAAAAGACTTGGATATGAGACCACTTGGGATCAGATAGTAGTAATGGAAAGGAGACTTTTTCTATAAAGGTCTTTAACATGGACCAAGTAGAGATGCATTGGGGCTTGGAGTCCATCATTTGCCTGTCAACATATTTATCAATTTATCTGTGATGGATTGAATGTCCATAGGAATTGGCATTATTCAGAGGTGTGGCCTTATTGGATTATCCCTTTATTAGGAGAAGTGGACATTTAGGTTTCCTAGTGCTCAAGCTTCATCCATTAGATAAGGTAGTCTCCTCCCAGTGGACTGCAGAAGACAGTTTCCTACTGGTTGCCTTCAGATCAAGCTGTAGAACTCTTGGCTCCTCAAGCACTATGTCTGCCTGTCTGCTGCCATGCTTCCCGCCATGATAATAATGGACTGAAAATCTAAAACTATAAGCCAGCCCCAATTAAATGTTGTCCTTTTTATAACAGTTGCCTTGGACATGGTGTCTCTTCATGGCAATGAATCACTAATACATTTTCTACGTGTCATTTCTGTATCTTTTTAAATATAGTATATTTTAATGAGTATTTAAAATAGAGATCAGATTATAGCTTGTTACGAAACAGTAATTGGCAAGAAAATATGAATGGCTGTGGTTTTGAAAATTAGTGAAAAACAGAAGTCATCAATGTAAACTTGATCAAATAAACAGAGAAATAATGAAGAAAGAGAGGAGTAGGAGCCACATGGGGAAAGGCTAACGTCACCATATGATAGTCAGGACTAATCTCTAGCATCATACCTCTTGAAAATAGAACACATCACAGGGCCAATTACCACATCATGATGTTACTGAGTAATTATCTAGCCCTTAGAGGTGAAGAGGCATCAGAATCCATTGTTGAGATTTATTAGCATCAGATGCCAATAGCTAAACCAGCCACCAAAGAGCTGGGACAGAAACAAGTTTTGTAAAGTTATTTAATATCAGAATGTATATTTTCATAATTTTTAACAGAGAAGTTTATTGAATGTTAGTAAAATTTAGGTTGATCACACTTTGGTCAGCTTAGATCTGATTAACAAACTTGGAAATTTTATTAATAAGCCAAAAGAGTAAGTATGATATGTTTTGAATTTTTTTCTAATGAACTTTGTGATATAAAAAGTCACTTAAATTTCTTTAGCTTCCTACCTGAAAAGTAGGGCTAAAATTGTATACTTGCAAAGTTTAGTAAAACCCAAAATTGCAATGATAGTCTTCCATTAAATCATAATAATTCAACTAATCATAACATAAGAAAAATGGGCAAAATTATGAAAATATAGAAATTAAAAATCATCATCATTAAACTTGGATGAATAGAAGAATAGATTTAAAAAGTAACATAAAAAGACAATTTTCAAAAGCCTTGTAACATCCCAAATTTTACCAGCAACAGATGTCTAAAATAGAGGCTTCTTACCAGAGACCATTGCTGAAAATCAAATGTAGTCAAAATGCAGAAAACCATCATGTCAGGAACCCAAGGCCAGTTGATATACTTACAACACCTTCCTTGCACCTAAGTTCTAGGGAAAGTCAGAGAAGAGGTGCTTAAAAACTGTTAGAGCCAGAGTAGACTCAAATCGACTGTGAGATTGTATCTCGGAGATGAGAGGAAAGCTGCACACATGGCATCTCAACAATATGACTGCCTAAATAAGATCTTAAGAGCAACAGCAGCAGATGTGTTAACACAGAGTAGAAATCTCACAGTGCCCCACATCTACACCAGGAACTATAGGCAACTAACGAATGTTCAGAGAGGGAGACATGGTCTACTTCAGGCATGAGCTTTTTAGTTGGTCATCCAATACCAAGTGGTCAGATTTGAAAACATATTTATACATACAACACTAAATTGAATCAACAGGTAATAGTTATCTATCTATATGTTTATTCATAGATGTTACAATAAAATTTAAGGGAAATAAATGCGATTATGTAAAGGATCAAGAGCAAGCTCATTGGAAATCTACAGAAGGGCAAAGAGAGGGAAGAAAGGAAAGAAAGCAACTGTGCATTTTTTTAAAATTAAAAAATGAAAACAAGATAAAAGAACATATCAAACTGTGGTGGTTGGAAAGTGACATTATTAGGAGGTATGGCTTTGTTGTGATAGGTGCAGATTTGTTGGAGGCTATGGGTCACTGCAAAGGTGGACTTTGAGGTCTCCTAGTGTTTAAGCTCTGCCCATTATGGAAGAGAGCCTCCTTTTAGCTGCCTGGGGAAGTCAGTCTCCTCCTGGCTCTGTTTGGATCAACTCTTGCCTCCTCCAGCACCATGTCTCCCTGCATACTGCCATGCTTCCTGCTATGATTAAAATGTATTAAACCTCTGAAAATGTAAATCAGTCCCATTTAAATGGTCACCTTTATAAGAGTTGCCTTGATCATGCTGTCTCTTCACAGCAATAAAACCTCAAATTAAGATGCATGCACGCATACACACATGCCCACATGCCCACGACATTGACTGAGACTCATTTGGGAAACACTCTATTGGCTAAACTTATTTTAGTGTTAATTAGTGAACTTTCTGTTCCATTGACACCATGTGATACTCCTATGGTCCAGATGTCTGTCTTGCTGTTAGAACTTCCAGCAGAGACTTTCAAAGGCCCTACCACTGCTTCTGTCTTTTGTCCATAAATACTTGCTTAAGATTATAATTTTCTGGGCAGAGTCACAAAGCTGATAAATTCAACTGAGCAGAACTGAAGAGATATTCAAAACAGGATACTTTCTCTAGGAAGAAAGACTGCAAGAGATACACATGGGACTTAGGAGAAAAGGACAACATTAGGCATTCCAAGTCAATTTTCAGGATCTGACTATTCTTTGTCAGGTCAAAGCTTGGCAATGGGGGTAGAGGCATCATCATGCCTCCCTCCAGCTGGATTCCCATGCTGCCATCCTTTTAAGCAAGAGTCACTGAAGAGAAAACCTATTAGCAGGCTTCCCTGGGAGTGCCGAGGCTGCAGCAGCCCTGCTATCCATATTTCCCATTCACTCTGTGCCAGAGCTCAGGGAGGCAGCCAAATGGACCAGCCCACTCTGCTGTACCCACTCATTTGACTTATTAGCAGGATGGTAATTATGCTGCAAAGGAATGAAGGGCAATGAGTGGGAGTTGAAGGAAGTGATTTATTGGCAATGGAATGACAGTCCTGGCACCTCTTTATGAAAGAAGGCGGACAGGAGGAGGAGATGGAAGGTGGACAGTAATCCAGTCAGGGCGAACATCTTATGCACCTTTTTGGAAACTTGCTTACAAAGATTTGCCTCTATAATCAGATCATCCACCCACTCAGCCTTATAAAACAGCTTCCCACAGCAGGCCCCAAAGGGGACCCTTTTAATAAAGAGTGTGGGCTTGCTTATGGGTGCTTGTTGGAAACAGTTTTAACTGCCTGCTCTTTCTAACTTAATGGTGTTTCATTCAAGAGACAAATACAGTCCGTGCTAAAGTTAGACAAGCTAGAAGGAAGTCTTGTCTAGCAGTTAGGTTGAAGTATGCATTCCTCACGGTGTCATATAGAAATGTTTGCTGAGGGTTTGCTGTGTCCAACACTGTGCTGGCTGCTAGGGACATTAGGGCAAATCCAATGGATACTCCCTTGCTTTCCACAAATTTGTTAGAGACAGAAGATGGATGACTGAATTAAGGTATACTCTCAGTAGAGATTGTTACAGTAATTAGCAGTATGGTTGATGAGACCATGCATAAGACACATTGCAGTAGGCGGTAATTTTTGTTAGGAGTCTCTTAGACAAAGATTTGGGGAATAATAATATTCCTCCCTGAAAGAAAGTTACATTCCAGATTCTAAGCAAAAATGAGTAGGCGTCCTGGGGGAAACAGCAAGACAAAGGGCTAGAAGAAAAGTGAGAAGTCAAGGAGGACTGGGGTGAGGCAGGAGGGTCAGGATGTGACAGATCTCAGGACAAGAGTTTGGTAAATTCAACGCCAAGAAAACCAAAAGCAACGAATGTTTTGGATCAAGGGGGGAAACATGATCCAGTTTGTTTTAAATCATGCTTTGCCATTAAGATATGCTTCACAACATCACAGAAAAGGAATCATGTGAGGAAAGAGTGCTAAAACCAGTGGGCATTGGAGTATTGAACTATGTAATAAACAGAAGGTAGGATGAAGTAAATAGATTACAAAGTCCACACAACACTAACAGAGGTGTCCTTTGATAAAACAGCTACCCTGTGCCCCTCCTTTACACTAGCTGCTTAGTAGCTATGTGCTTTGCAGATTCAGTGTTTGTTATCACTGCTAATACACTTCTTGGAAGATTGAGAGCTGTCTGAGATCTATAGACTTCATTGTACTGCATTCTAACTGATAAGAAGTTATTACACTATCTAGAATTCAGAAATTGTATCTAAAGTGCATGCGGTCTCCTTTGAATTACAGTGCTTTTTCACTTGGGGATCACAGATACATATTACCAAGAGTCATCCTGAGTCTTCAACACAGGGCTCTAGTCTTGCTTTCTAAGCTTTTCCTCAGATCTAGAACAGTATCTGCCACACAATAGATACTCAAATATACATGAGGATATCAGAGTGTCTTAAGGAATAGATGGAGAATTTTTGAGTGGGGAAGTTGGTAAAACAGGAATCAGTCAATCACAGAGTCAGTCAAGAAATGATCTGAGCCTCAATCATACTCAACCACACTCCAGTCTATATACTAGAAAAGGGTAGAAGGACTTTAATGTAAAATTTGGAGATTTTTATCAGTGAAATTCAGTGTCCCTTATAGGAATAGGGACAATTCCATATAGTAAAGAACAAATGAAATAATGAATTATTAAAGGGACCTAAACCAGCACAAAACAATGAACAATACTTGTGAGCTTATTAATCATAATTTTTTTATTACTCTTTGGTCATATAACTTTTACTTTGCTGTGACTCTTCCTTGTCTATATAAGTAGTCAGAAGTGTAAGAACTACTTAAATTTCTGAGTCTGCTAAAACATATATGTACCCTTAAAACATGAATCTCAGGCAATTTCTTTAGAAAGGCTTCTGTTTACTCACCAATCCATGGGAATTAATAAATGCATTTACTAGTTTAACATGTAATTTTGAAAGTTAAAAAAAGTATGAATTGATAGATGCTTTACCTAGGTTCTTGCCACACATGCCATTCATAGCATTGAGGATTTCAATAGACACATATCCATAGGACTCCTTCAGGCCATGGGGTATAGTGTGAAAAAAGGTAAGGGAATGAAAGCAGAATTGTTCAGAATGAACGATGGTAAGTTTTCATTTGCTGACTTTAATTCACAATGATAATTACCAGACTCACAGTCTGTGGATGTGCTAGTGGTTTGTTTAGTACTTCCCATTTTGTTCTCAAGGGGTCAAAGATGAGGCTGGTCAAGTGCACCTTCTATATTTTTGCTCATATGAATACCGCCTTAAACTGACTGTAAATCCCATAGTAAAAGCTTCAGGTCCTTCTTATACACTTATTCCTAAATGCAGTCATCACACTTATGATTTTGTTGTCATGCAAGCTGGATTCCTCAGTATACATACAAACTATGTTTGGTAGACTTGCATCCCCCATTTATATGGCCACTTACGGCCCAAAGCCCATCCACCATGTGCATTTATTTTCACCTATGAACGGCCTCTTTTGGGCCCAGTTTGCTTTCTGTTTTGTGATCTCTTTAATGTACCATGGTACTCCAGAGTAGGAATTCCATGCTTTACTAATTTCTCCCCACATAAAACATAGCCCATAATAAAAGCTGCATAATGGTCCTTGACTTTATCAAACAGCTGAAAAGACACTTTGGAAACATAGAGAAAACAATAGATGTCTTACACAATGAAACTAAACAATTAAAATTAGTCACTTAATTCAAATTTGTGTGTCTATTCTCTCTGTCACACAGGGATCCTCTGGCCCCTTTTCCTACAAGGTTCTTGTTTCAATCCATTGGACATTCACCTTCTTTACTTTCACACCCTCATCAGGGTAATAAACAGAATTATTCTCTGCATCTTACTTAGTATCTTAATGGATTCCCTGAAAGCCTTTTCATGTCCAACATAAAAGGTCATATAGCTTTGTCAATACTTTTAAATCAAGGTATTATTTTAAATAAAAAGAATTTGTCTTCTCAGTTTGAATTCAAATATGAGCTGCTAAACTATTTGTCTGAACTCAGTTGTATGAAGGTGATAGATCTTTGCTATGACCTATATTATATTCCTATCTCCATCTTGCTTGTCTGCACCCTTATGTATTCCATAAATGAATTCTTAGTAGCAAATTCTTACCCACACTTTAATGCTTTTGCTTACTCTTGTCTAGAGCCTGGGAATATATAATATATAATATCCACTGTGTATAGGTAAAGCCTACTTAATTGTAAAATGATCTTAGAAGTAATCTCCTTTAAAATAATTTCTATAATACTGGGTAATGCTGCTGTTTTCTCCAGAGAAGCTCAAATAATTCTGTTACACCTGTATGCACTTCTATACTAGGTTTTATCATTCACATTTCAACAGTCTGATCACTCTCTGCTCATTTCTCTGTCTTCATCTCCAGGTATCAGGGGTCCTTGAAATCTATTATCTATATGCTAAAGGAGTGAGATAATAAATGAGTTAACTAGTAAGAGAAAGAATGATGCTATCAATGACAATCCCCTTCACTGTTACTCTCATAACTATACCTGTCTTTTCAAAGGACATGAATGATGAGGACCCAAGGAATACAACATTTTTTTTTTTTGTTTTCCTTTTTGCTCTCTTTAAAAAAAAAAAAACACCACAGCTTTGACAGCAACTGGATATGTTGGTTACAAACACTCTGATGTGTTTTGGCCCTTGAATCCTATACATTATGGCATATGCAAAAAAGTCATAATTTCAAGATGATAATTTGAATGGAAACAGATGGTATTTCAGTAGTGGCACACATAGATTCTTGCATCTTGCAGGTCATGTTCCCCAACCCCTCCTCTTGGGAAATATTACATTTGCCATGTTTCTTTCCCCACTTTCCTCTCCCCCACCCCAGCCATATGTTTCATAATGAGGGCACTTAAAATACCGTAGAGTTGGCTTGTCCTCATGATATTTAAAATATGAGATGTGACAATATCTTAAACATGTTTCAAACACATGGCTGCCTAAGAAGAAGGAAAAGCAATGGAGAAAAGTTCACACTGAGTTATTTTGAGGGGAGGTCGCCTAGAAGGGAGGGAATGTCGTGTTAGGGATTTCGGATAACAGAAAACTGGCTGTTCCAGGCATAAAGCAGGAAAGATGGTGTTTGACAAATGTGCAATGGATGTTTCTGGGAAACAGACTATCAGTCGGGAAATATATATTTTAATTTATAAAAGCAAAAAGCCTGGGCCACCCAAAGAGTTTGGCTATCCATTCTGTAGTCTGAAGAGTATGTGAGCGAAAGGTCACCCATCTGCTTCCCTGGGTGTGATTCTCCTTTACTGGGATCATCTGCTGCAGGGTTAGCCTCAGGGGAAACTTGGCTGGGCTTGCCACTGCTGGCAGGAGGTGAAATATCAAATGAAGACAGGATAAATAATAAATGAGCCCATTTTTCATATTTGGATGGAGGAAAATGTTAATAGAGTTAGGAACATTTGGATCCCTCATTCAAACACTGAATGTTGATTATTTCAGAACTGACCACAGACTCCAAAGGCCTTGGTATTTCTCTTCTCTAGAATATAGTGACGAGTAGACCATATTTGAGTGTCTGTATTCCTTCACTCCTAATATTGGTTCAGTATTTACCAGTACAGCTACTTTGCTATGGCTTTGTTTTTATTTCTTACTTGTCTTTGAGATGAATTAGATAGATAGATAGATAGATAGATAGATAGATAGATAGATAGATAGATAGATAGATAGATAGATATAGAGATATTAAACATATATATGTATGATTTCTTCTTTCTATGTTGTCTATTTATGGGAAAATAGCCTTATCACAGTTGCATTGAGTGGTCTAAGTCAATCAAGGATACATTCTGCTGTGCAGTGGTCATGGGTGCTAAACCAAAGATGAACATTCACAGTCTTTCAAGAAATAACACATAGACCTTTCATGAGCCATCAAGCCCCAAGGCAACTGCTTTGTGTACACCCTCAGCTCTGGACATGATTTCACTCCCTCCTTTCATTTGGCCTACTTTGGTATTTGAGGAAGGGTGGAGAAGCATTGTTTCCCAAAGTCAGTGGCTGATCTCTTAAGCTTCAAGAACATGTGACTTTCTCTTTATATTTTCTTGATTCACCTTGAGGTAACTATAGCACAAAAAATGAGTACTTCTCTTTATTATGAAGGACCAGACATTTTCTTGAAACCAGAATCTTGAAAAGGGAATTCAGATTATATACAGAACCATAGTGATAGGCGTTAGACGTAATACTATCCAAATTTTTGAGAAACAAGAGAACTGAGCTCCTCTTGGGGCAGTATATGCATTCAGCAAGATATGTTACTGTTACTTGTGATTGCTGATCATAAATCTAGATCCAGAGACATGACTATGAGCATATATCTTCTATGATGCAACTAATAGTTCTTCAGTTGAAAATCAGTAGGGAAACAAACAGGGAACCCAACCTGAGATCCACCTGAGGAAAGGCTTCCTTTTTCTTTGTAGTTCAAATCATCTTTACCTCTCATTTGTAATGATGGTGACATCACCAGCCATGTGACTCTGGTTTGAAACCCCCTTCTCAGTGACTTTTGGCCTCCCATATAAAACTTCCCCTTGCAGCCCTATAGTTCACAGTTTCTGCTTTAATCAAGGCTCTCACTTTCAACTCCAAATTGGCTACTTTCAAATTATGTTTCTGGCTCTTATCTACACAGATGCTGGAATGAGTTTCCACAGTCAGAACACTCTGCTTGTGGCATTTTTATGACCTCAAGTGTCCCCTTTCAGAGGTTCCTCTGTGCCTTGCAAATGGAGTTGAGGCACCTTTGTTCTGAACTAACCACCTCTGTAATGTGTTCTTCTCTCCATATTGCTATCAGAGCTTATTGGTTTGCACTTCAGTCCTTGAAAATGCTTGCTTATTTTTGTCACATGTCACTCTTTTCTTTCCACACAGAGTACCCTTTTGTCCTGATATTGAATAAAGAAAGCCTTCAGCCCACTCCAACCTGGTATTCTTAGGGTGTTGCAGTGTTATAGAAGTAATCACCATACAAGACCTTAACTCTGAAACATTCAGTCAGTGTTTTGTCTTCCCAACAGAAAGAGCATATTATCACTTAGTAGGATTGGTTAGTAGAATGCCTTGAATATAATACATGCCTAATAAGTATATATTGAACAAATGAATAGATTATAATTTTTAAAGAAAAATATTTGAGTCATTCACAGTAACCTTCATTATTGTTTACCATTTCACTTTCTGTAATTTCGTCCACCAGTTTTTTTAACAATGTTCCAAGAGTGCTAAATAAAAAATTCCAGAAACAAATTGTCACAAGTATTACCTTCACATTGTTCTATGCAGTGTGATAAAACCTCACACAGTCTACATCAGTATGTCCACATGTGGACATTACCTACATCAATACGTCCACAAGTGGATGATAGCTTTGCCCAGCATCACCATCTTGGATATACTACCTACCTGGAAGTCACTTCATTGTCTGCCTGGATTGTCATGTATCATGCTACTAGTGTTTAAGAAACCATTCTGTTTGTGACCTAAGCCTACATTATGAGACCTATGGTGCTCCTCTCATCACACTTTATTACATAGCAACGTTACATTGTATAAGCTCTCATCACTGTGGGAATCCCAAAGGTGAGGAGAGTGAAATAAAATACAATGAAGGGAAACATACATTGACTAAACTTATTATAGGTTTTAATACATTATGTTATTTTTATTTATTGCTTGTTGAACCTAACATAAATAATGCTTACTATAGTTATGTATATATGAAAAACATTGCATACATGCATGTGCACACACATATACATACACACACACACACCACATATTAGAGAGAGAGAGAGAGTGGAAGAGAGAGAGAGAGATCAGTATATCTGTAACATTAGGCATAAACTGTGGTCTTAGAAGTATTTCAAGTGGGTAAAGGGAGAACACTGGATCAATAATCCATGAAACATCTGATCATGAACTGTTTGTTTTAAATGCTGCCTAGAAATGAGATTAATTTCTCTGGTTAAATTAACCTGCATAGCAGAAAGGTAAGTCTCCAAACACAAGAGGGAAAACTGGAATAAACTGAAAATTACACATTCTGAAAAAAAAATAAATACTGGTTTCTGGTGAAGATATTACAACTTACAGCCAGCTTTGAGCCTTGTTTAAATCCTAGATATCAGCCAAGAACAGTGTAGATTTGGATATGACAGCTGCAGAAGCTAGTGCTGGCCTTTCTGTATAGGGTGAAGCCAGGTCTCATTTCCATGAAGTGTCAAAAGCAACTGTATTACAGAATTTAACTTGTACAGAGTTCACAGGGTTTCGGGTTACTGTGTTGCATTTGTCTGTGTAACTTGTTTGCAGTGTTCAAATGAGCAGAAGAGAAATTGGTTGAAGCATAATTCATAGTAGTAGAGTCTTAAATGTAGTTGAAAATATTTGTAAAATATATATGATTTATACATTCTTTCAGGGTAGTTTTTTTTACCTAAAGCCCCATACCTACCTATCTGAGATCTCCCAAAGCATTTTGTCATGTTTCTTACACCCCCATGAGCCATGATAGTGTCTCAAACATTTTTTCTTTCATGACCTTAATAGTTTTGAGGATTAATGGTCAAGAATTTTTAGACTATCCTTCATTTGGGATTTTCTTCATATTGCTTTTTAGATTCAAGTTAGGTCATTGATATAAAAGAACATAGAAATAAAGTATGAGCTTCCCTCCCCCCATGTTATGGTACATGTTATTTCTGTGATTTAGATGCCCTACCATAGCAAGAGCACAGGTTATCAATGTTACTTAACATGCCCTTCATATTTTGAACAAATGATAACTCTATGACTTTCCTGGTCCTATGTAGGGTGCATGTTATCTTTCTGACATCTCTATCTCATTATATCAATAGTACATTCTTTCTTCATAACATTCCTGCTGTTAACACACCAAGAGTACATGTTTTCTCCAGTCTCACTGTTCTATCATATTAAAGGTGTGTGCCTTTTCTGTGACTGTTCCATTATATCATAAATATGTGATCATCTCATGATTTATATGTTGTTATCATATCAAAGGTACATGTTGTCTCCATGACTTCCATGTTCCACCATGTTAACTGCCCTGTCTTATCAACCAAGGGTATAGTCCTTTTTAATAATGTTTCTATCCCATTATATCAAGTACACATTTCTCTTCTTTTTGGTTCCATCAGGACAAGGATATGTGCAATGACTTCCCTTCCCTTAACATTAAGTGAACATGTTGTCCCAATGACTTTCCTATCTCTCATCACCTCAAGGACATACGCAATCATTATAAATTTTTTTGCATCCACATTACTTGTATATGCTATCTCCATGACATTCTCACCCCCATCATGTCAAGGTACACAATGTCTCCATGGCTTCCTTGCTTCTATATCTTCTCATTTGTTTATTTGTTCCTTCATAACAAGGATACAAGCTGTCTCCAGGATATCATCAGTGATGTCAACTTCAACAGGCTATTTACCATGAGGTTTGTCATTTTCTCTGCAATGAAGGTTCTACTCTATTCTACTCTACTCTTTCAGACAAAATTGGAATATCTAAAAATATCAAAATTTCTTTACATAGAAGATTTTTCTCTACTACTATTAATGATATAAACACTTCAATTATATGTCATCCATTCATTATCATCTGACTACCACTCTATGCCCCAGCATTACATATATGTAAATTTTAAAAACCACAATCTTTTACCGTGTGTTATCCCAACATTTCACAGGCTCATTTTGTAAAATTCCAAGTCCCAGTCATAAACCTGCCATTTCTCCAAGAAGCTCCACATCTTTTATCTAGAGAAAACCATCAGAAACCATGAGCAATGTGTTTGTTGTTCTTGTTGCTACTTGGTGAAGTCTCCTTAGCATGCAACACTGGCAAGTACAGATATGTATGCTAACTTGTGCAGACACACATATCCATAAATATATCAAGCTGTAATCATTGCTCATACTAAGCTAAATATGAGCTCATACTAGTCCTACCATGTCTGATGAAGTGGTCCCATTTATCATTCTTGCTCCTGGTTACTTTCATTTTTCTGTAGCCTATCACACCAGTAGAGAGAAAGCTACTCCCATCACCTTCCATCCACTTAATTATTTAATGCTAGTATTATACGAATTGATTTTAAAATTATTCAACCATGTTCCCATGGGAAAACTCTTTATCAGTAAGAATACATGGAAATTCAAAGATCTCTTAGCCACTGGTTTTACAAATTTCTCATAGGACTTAAGTTAACTACTTTCCCCAATCCATTGCAGTGAGGTTCTTCCATATATAATATAAATAATAAAGTTAGTTTCTCTGTTTTGGGATTATTTCAACCTAATTGATGGTTTCCAAAACTTTCTGTTTCTACTTTTCATACATTCTTCATTTTGTGACCCATAATTACTGGTCGCCTTTGTGTTTCCATTGTTTTGTTATTTTATGGCATTATGTAATTGAAGACATTTACTGTTTCCTTCATTTCATCTTATCTTGACTTAGCTTAAATATTGAAAGTTCAACCTTGCTTTCCATGTCTTCAGTAGCTTTTTGTCTTTTTATTATTGACTAATTATCATACAAGTTATTGTAATTTGATACTAATCTGGACATATTTGGGAAAAGGAAACCAACATGGAGGAACTGCTTTCTTGAGGTCGATCAGTAGCCAAGCCTGTGTAACATTTTCTTGACTGCTGATTGATTGGGGAGGGCTTGGCCCACTGTAAGTGAGTGATGACATCCCTGGGTATATGGGCTTGGCATGTGTGACAAAAGTAGATGAGCACACCAAAGGGAGTGAGCCAGTAAATAATATTCATCTGTGGTCTCTGCATTAGGTTACTAGTTTTAGAAGGAAAATTCTCTCTCTCTCTCTCTCTCTCTCTCTCTCTCTCTCTCTCTCTCTCTCTCTCTCATATAAGATTAACAATAAATTTGGGTAAAATGTTCTCTATCAAATTGAGAATTTTGTTGATGTCTCAACATATCATTTAGCTAATATACTGGCCATTTTTAGCATGCTTGGATATTCATTTTTCAAAGACTTTTACAATGACAATTTTTCTTCTTTTTTTAAATCTGTTGACACAGTTGGTTGCATTGATTTAGTTTTAGAGTGTAGGCCAGCTTTGTGTTCCTAGATTAAGTTTCACAGTGGTGCACAGTTCTTCTAACACACTGTTCATTTGCTACCTTTTAAAAAATTGTTGAATCTACGGTAATAAGAGATATGGGTGCTCTGTAGCTATTATTGTGATGATCTGGAATTGGTGAGAGCATAATGAGTTAGAACGAGTTAGAAAATTTGTTATCATTTTGCACTACATTTTGGCAAAATTCTCCATAGAATGGAACTGAGTACACTCATCTCTTTAGAATATTAATTATACAATTTCTTTATTATTTATAGTGCTTTAAAATGGTTGTGTCTGTAGTTTGTGCAATTATTAATTAATCAATTAATTGATTAATTACATTTATCTGCATTATCTGCCATATATTTGTTTCTAGTATTCACATATTATCATCCCTTTAATATCTACAGGATGATTATACTTGTCTCTAATTAATGATACTGGAAATTTGTGCTTCATCTTTCTCATTGTTTAAATCAAACTGATACCAATTTTATTTGTTTTTGCAAAATCTAGTTTTCTTTTTTTTTTCCTTTTTATTTTTTTTCTATATTATTTTCCCGCTTTAATTTTGTTGGTTGCCACTCTAACTTTAAATTTTATTTTTACAGTCACTTATGTTGGGAGATGGTGGTGCTTGCATGCCAGTAGGTGTAGAGGTGAGAGGGAAACATACTGAAGTTGGTCCTTAGTCTGCTTTGGAGACAAGCACCTTACTCGCTCAGCAATCTCAGCAACTCTATTACTCAAACGTTTAATTATATTTTCCTCCTGCTTGTTTGACACAGTTTTCTTTCTACCTCTCTAGTTTCCTAAAACATCAGCATGGAGTTAGTGATTCTGTACTCCTGTACACTCTAGTATAGGCAGTACCAACCCTACTGAGCTCTATTTGCTATGCCCCATAAGTTTTAATAAGGTGAATCTTCATTCTCAGTTTGTTAAAAAAAAAAAAAAAATTCAGTTTCTCTAGAGGTTTGATTTTTGGTCCATGTGTTCTTTACAAGTATGTTATTTAACTCCAAAATATTTGATGCATGTCCCACTCTCTCTCTCTGTTGTTGATTATGTAGTTTAATACCACTGTGGTCTGAGAATATACTTTGGATGATTTTTAGTATTCACATCTGTTATATAGTATTCAATGACCCAGATTGTGGTTTATCTTCCTAAACATTCCATGTGAGCTTGGAAAGAATGTGTGATCTGGTAGTGATGGATGGAGTGCTCTTTCAAGGCCAATTATGTCAAGTTCATCGAGAGTGTTGGACACTCGTTTCTGCTTTTCCTAATTTTCTTTCTTGCCAACCTAGAAATTACTGACATATTTTAAAGTGCTTAACTATAATGGTGGCTTTGTCTGTATTTTAGTTTTGTTGTGTTTTGCTTTATGTATTTTGAAGCTCTGTTGTTAGGAATATGTAGTTTGAGCAACATTGGGTGTTACTGAAGAATCAACACATTTATCATTATGTAGTGATTTTTTTCTTTAACTTTACTATTCTTTCATGCTCTAAAGTCTATTCTGTTCTGAAATTAGTGCTGCTACTCCAACTTTGAGCATGTTAGAGCTTCCTTTATTCATGTATTTTACTGCTTTTTTTTTTAACATTGGAGATTGACTCCCAGGCACAAAAACATACTCAGCAAGCTTTCTTGTCACAGTTCCACATCCCCAGTTCTAACATTCCTTTAACTTAAACATACATTGTTCTTTATCATTAACATGAATTTCTTGCAGACAACACAGAGTTGGATTTAATTTTTATTCATTTGAATGGATCTCTGGCTTTAAATTGGTACCCATTTAAAATGCACATTTGAAGGGACATGTTTTTTGCTTCCTATGAACTTTGTATTGGTTTTTATTCTTTGATCTGCCTTTTCTGGTGATAACTGAGCATTATATATGATGTCATTGCAATTCTTTTGAGCAGATCAATTATATTTCATTTTAAAATGTTAATGGGCGCTCCAAACTGTAATGTGCAATGAAACAAATCTAGCTCGACTTCCAATAACACTACATCAGTTCATGTGTACTGTAGCCTGCTCATCCTTCTCCCAGATCTCCCCTCCCTCTTTAGACTGTTGTCATCCACTTCATTTGTCCTAATTCTATAAGCAACCAGCATACTAATTTCATTACTTATAATCTTAGGTTACACTGCTGTGGTGGACTATCACCTAGAACTATGGGCTAAACTTTGCTCTCCTCATTTGTTTTTGCCCACACCCATTCTCTTTAAGCTCTTTACAGTTGGGAACCCCTAAAACCATCCTTGGCTCAGTGAGTCTTAGAGACTCAGCACTTCATCAGCCTCCCAGCCATAGTTTCTATAGTAAAATAATAAGAAATGTAACCCTCATAGACAAAAGATATATGGAGTGAAGTCGGGTAGAAATAGGTTCAACCTCCCCAGAATACTCTTCAGGTCTCTGGGTTTTAATAACAAAGTTGTGAAACTGAAAATTAAATGTGTTATGTACTCAGCAAGCTTATTAGGGATTCAGTGGCCATCATTTTATTGAGGTCACCTTCAGCATAGCAAATCCCTAAATTTCAAATTCCCCGAGGACAATCTTTCTTCAGCCCAAACTACATAGTTTCTATGAATAGTTTAAGTAAGGTAAGCCCAGTTTTGAGTACTGAAAACTGAGGGGACTTTCTTGAAATCCAAGTTTTCCAACGCTAACAATGAGCCACAGCTGCAGATGAGTTCAGCCCAAACAACATACTTTGTATGAATAGTTTAAGCACAGTGAGCCCTGGTTTGAGCTCAGAGAACTATGGTGACCTTCTTGAAATCCAAGTTTTGAAATTCTATCCATGGGCTACACCTATAGATAAGTTCTGAGGGGGTACTCTCAGGCCTGCTGTGTTGACTTATCAAAGTTGTCGTCCCCAGCCTCTGCTTCAGGGAAATAGATGCAATCAGGATTTTGTTTGTTTGTTTAATTGGTTGGTTTTAGTTTTGTTGGTTCATTTGGTTTTCGTTTTTGTTTTTGTTTTGTGTGTGTGTGTGTGTGTGTGTGTGTGTGTGTGTGTGTCCAGCTGTCCAACTTTTAGGATACTGATGTACTACACAACCTGAGATTTCTGGAAAATCAAAAGGAAGCCTTACTTTTCTCTTTTCAGGATTTTCTTATTGAAAGTACAGAAGTATTGCCATTTTAAGTCTTTACACATCAGACTTAAAACTGAATTTCTAACCAACACTGTAATAGTATAGTCTTTTCTGAAGAAAATTATTCATGAACCTTTTGTAGCAGTGGTTAACAGGAGATAAATCTTCTTGACCAGACTAGAGGTTCCAGGAGATATGTGTGCACAAACATGTGCATGTGTTAAAATGTGTATTTGCATGCATGTTTAACTGTGTGTGTGTGAGTGTGTATGTGTGTGTACACACATTCATACATGTGCATGTGTATATGCAGTAACATGGTGACACTCACAGTCATTAAAATTTTATAATAATAATAAACTGTCTACATTTTAAAGCCTGTGGAAAGATATCTGTAAAATACTAGTCTTTGAGCTAAAGCCAACATTAAATAAGTTTTAAAAAATATTTATTTTTGAATTCAAACTTTGGCATTTAATTTTTTTAATTTTTTAATTTATTTTTTGCTAATTTATATTTTTTCTTTTTTATTGGATATTTTATTTACATTTCAGATGTTATCCCCTTACCCCATACCCACACCCACCCCCTCCCAGAAACCCCCTCTCCCATCCCCCTTTCTCCAGCTTCTATGATGATGTGCCCCCCTTACCCCCCACTCCCACCTCCCCACCCTCGAATTTCCCCACACTCAGTGTCTAGCCTTCATGGGACCAAAACTGTGGCATTTTAAAGCTTCTTCACATATTTTAAATGTACAACCAGATTACAAACAATAACAACTCTGCCTGGAAAGATTTCATAAGAACTAGATTTTAATATTCCCAGTTCTTGATATTTTTAGGCTGGAGCACATGCCTACCGGTTAACCACTGCCGGAGAATGTAAACTCAAGTGAGTTGGATTTTCAAAACCATCCTCAAATATATGACCTTGGTATTTACTAAGTAACATAATCATAGCTGAGAGTAGACTTGAGAGCTCAACTTAAGCTTAAATATCTGTGTTTTCTAAGCAAGGTCCAAAATTTTATCAGGTATATTTCAGTTTCAAAGTAAATCATTTCACATAGTTTATTATCCCATGGCTAGACACTACAAGAATTAACCAGCTTACCACTCTCAGCAGTCTCAAGCAACCTGCTCCCAGTGAAGACGAACATATCATGATATAATTTGTTTTCTGATAAAATAAGAAAGCCAAAAATTAATGACAAGTAAGTCGAATATCTCAAGTAAAGCTATTGAGCTAAGGCTGAGCTCTTTCTTCTAGTCCTAAATATCTTTGAATTCTGGAGGTCTGGTTGGCAGTACCCTGATCCAGAGGTCACTTTGTGTGGTGCTAAAAGACAAATGTCAATTATGTGTCCCAATTTCTCCTGTTAGAATTTCATTAGTAGGCAAAGCAGGACCTTCTGAGGCAATGATCAATGGCAGTCCTGTCTCATAGCCTTCATTGTCTTTTACCCATGCTTGCTCTTGTGTTCTTTGGAATGTCCCTTTACAGAGTTAAGAAGTTTTCCAGTCTGGCTGTGATGTGCCATCAAGTGTTGTTTATAATGTTGTTCAGTGTCAAGAAAGGCTTGAGATGAGTTGTAGTGGATCTTGTCCTGCCATTGTCTTCATAGAAATAATATGTCCCTCACAGGGTAGTAGCCAAAAACGATAGAGTCATATGGAGAAACTAAACTGCAGACCTGTAAAACAAACTAGATTTATCATCACCAACCTGTGGAGCCACAAATACAAATATTGATATTTCTAGCTACTGAGTTTGGAAATGTTTTGTTACCCAGCATGATTTTAACAAAAGATGACTGATACATCAGTAAGATTTATAATATAGAAATATTCCAAAACACATGCCCAATAATAGAATTTGCTGAGTAAATTCTCATGTACTGCTGCTACTAAAACAATATATTTTACATGCTTTTAAAGATTTGTGTATGTGTGAAAGAGACAGACAGAGAGACAGAGAGACAGTGAGACAGAGAGATGGATTATGCCATATATGTGTGGGTACAAATAACAATCAGTGGGGTTGGATTCCATGAAGCTGTGTGTTTGTTATTTGCATCTGTGTATCTGTATGCATTTATGCATTAAGAACTTACAATTTCTGCACAAGAAATACTAAAAAGTTGAAAATCCAAATAATAAAGGTAGTTCTTTCCAAATGCTAAAGGGAAAGATACTTTAACATATGTTTACATTTTTTTACCCTTTAAATTTTTAGAGTTCAAACAATGTGAAAAAACAGAAAATGAAGATAAATTAATACTCCAGACGGATAGCTATATATTTCTATTCAGTTTTTCGAAGTTTGAGTTGGTCCCTTTGCATACTAACATGATTGGAAACATCTGAGAGACTCTCTCTGCACTTGTCATTGTTTGTAAAATCTGAATGAATGAGCATTTGAATGAGAGTGCATAGTTTATTGATGTCAATAAATGTTTTCATCACTATAATGTGTCATTTGTAATTTGTATTTACTTTTTCTTCTTGATTCGTGGTGATCCTTTTGGCAAAACAGTTTTGGGGACACAATAGGCACTCAGTGTCCATTTGGTGAGTCCGTGAATGAATGGCTGAAATACTGAGAAGGATGGAATGAATGTCAGATGCAGGAGAGATGCTCAAACAAAACAATGGCTCTTTTCCAATCACACTTGTCTAGCAAGAGGATGTGATGGGAGGTAGGACCAGCTGCTAGTTGGATCTGTCCCAAAGTAAAGGAGGTAGCTGTCTATAGTACAGCTATTAGAGCACCACCAAGGTACTGTTTTTCTTCATAAAACACCTGACATTTTAGTAAATATTGTGGTATTGTGAAATACAATGTGTCCAATACTACATTGGTATAAATCAATGACTCTAATTGTACTTTGGAAATAGTCTCCAAATATTTGTGTCACCAAGGAACTTGTGTCTTTAGAATAGTGACTCTTATATTTTCATGGATGCTTGGCTATGATCAGGATAAAACTTTTAAGCTTGACCAATACTATATATTATTAAGTATTCCAAGCATCCCAAGAGCAGATAATAAAATCTCAAATTCCACAGTAGTGCCATTTCTTCCTAGGTGTCACAGCAAGAGTTCAACTCCCAGCTTTTAGCAACTACAACCACATAGACCTTCAGTATCCCAATGTCAACCAACATAGACAGAAAACAAAAAGCACTTCATTTCAAAAGGAACCTGAAGTTTAGAACAGTTAGACTATTTTTTCCTACACAACAATGCCCACTAAACACAAGGAATATGATACAAATTCCCCAGTGTAGGCTGGAAACTAAAGATAACATGTAAGTAAAATGTACACATATTCATGAGGAACTTTAATTTAGAAATTAGTTGTAATGGATAAATTATAACAGTACTTATATTGCATTTGTGTTTTATGAAAATGATGTATGTATACATAAAGAATAGAGTACCTTCTATGTAAACAACACACACTGTGTATAAGGAAATTAAGAATCTGCAGAGTTCATTCATTATCTCAACGGGTCCTGGAATCAGTTTCTCGTGGAGAACAATGAGTGTTTGCCCATATTTCTATATTTTTTTGTGATGATGTGGGCTGAGGTAATACCTCTATAATAAGATGTTATGACATAGCAGCAAGTTATTATGCAGGATTCTTAGTATATAAGCTCTGAAATGCTGTGAAAACATGTCTGTTACCAAGACAGCTACCAAGTAATGAGCACATAGACCAGAACTAGAAAAATGGCTTGCAGAAACACTGTATGGAACAAAATTGTACACAGCACAATCTAATCATACAAATGTAAATGTTGTTTACCTTAAGTTTTATAAAATATTTGTTTCCTTTTAGACTTAATATTGTTGGCAGAGAATGAATGCCATATAACTGAAACCTTAGAAAGCAAAAGCATTGGAAGGGAGAACTGGTTGTGTATTTCAGTTGAGAATTGTGTTTCAGCTCTTCTTTATGGACAGATTGGGAAGTCTTTATGTCTTTATCTATGGGCACCCTTTTCAAAAAATGCTGTAGACTAGCTAATTTGTACAAACCAAAATTTATTTCTCATAGATCTAGAGACGGGGGCATTGAAGATCAAAGCTCCAGGAGATTTGATGTCTGGTGAAGTTCTGATCGCTGCTCCTGAGGTGGCAGTTTGCTGCAGTATCCTCCAGAAAGAACAAACATTGTATGTTCACAACAAGGATAAAGAGAGCCATGTTAGTCCTCTGTAGCTCTACTAGAGAACTGGTTGCTACCATCTTAAATACAAGAATCTTAAGACTAGACCACTTCCCGAAATGCACCTCTTCTTACTACCAGTACAATTGAGATTAAGATTCAATGTCGACTTTGGGAATAGCATGCATTTAGTCTATGAACCTACAGTAACCTATGTCTAAGGTTACTTTTGTGCAGTGCTGTGGGGAAGCTTTGAACAAGGCTAGTCATGCTCCATAACTAGCAGATTGCAGTCATCCATTAATATAATTTCTTTTCTGTAAATGGATCTAATAGTACCTTGTTATTATGAAATGTATAAAGTTATTCATATATACTGTGTGACATAGGTGTCTTCTATAGTAAACAGAAAATAATTGCTAGCAGCTTTTCTGTTCTTATCACCTTTCATCTTTTCCCTCTCTCTTTCTTCCTTTGCCTTCCCATTCTTTCCCTGTTCTTTATACCTCACATATAAGAAATGGATGATGCAAAAGCAGATGCTTCAGCAGAAAGATCAATATTTTAAAAATGCCATCTGTTAACATCCTCCTACAGCTCTACAGTTGAGTTTCCTCTGTATTATGGATTCTTCCAGTTTATAAGAACAAAAGTGCATCTTTCATACTGAATGACCACACAGGATGTCTACCATGTGTCCCATTCATTAGGATCCTTTGCATTTCACTGACCACTATCTCACAAATGGAAATGCCTTTTGGGGGCATCCTGCCTAATCTATGAAGGCCCACATTTCTAGTTATAGTCTTATGTTGCATTTTCTGCCAGATACAGAAATAAAACTCTCACAAGATTTCCCCCTGGTCTTTCCAACTCCATAGGCATCTGTAATTTGGACAAGTTTATTTTTGCAAAAGCATAAATGTTCCTTCTGATTTCCTGCATTATATACTAAGTAATTATTGAATATTAGTAATATATTCATAGAAGTAAACAACCTCAATACACATTAAAAACAAATTTTAAGTGCTTATGATTATCAGTATTTTATATTAAGTGCAAAATGGTTAAATAAATAGGCCAAAGATAGAACGATTGCTGAGAGTTAATAGATAGATAGATAGATAGATAGATAGATAGATAGATAGATAGATTATAGGTTGCAAATGACATTGACAACTATATTCGTAATTTGGTATATGATCTGTCTACAAGTAAATATGATTATTAATATGTTTTCAGATTTAGTGCCAAATGGTCATGAACTGACAAAAAATATATGCATATGTATGCCTGTGTATGTGTGTATTTGTGTGTGTCTGTGTGTGTGTGTGTGTGTTTCTTGCAAGTGGCACTGACAAGCCAATAAACTAAAGATTTCTGGCACTGAGGCCATGTTCTAAATTTCCATTCCTTCCACATTCTTTATGTATTCTTGACAGGTAAAAGATCAGAAGAGTGGCATACAAGAAAAGAAACATTAGTGATATCACACCAACAGCATGTTTTTTGTGTTTAGTCCTATAGCTTAAAACATGTATACTGGGTCAGAACCTCTATCTCCTGCGTGAGATATGTTCTGGCTCAAGGGCCCTCATCATTAAACCTCCTTTGCAATTGCATCAAGATGGTTTCTCATGTGTCCTTGGGTTCGTGCAGGTCCAGACTTGGGTGAGGGTCCCCTTTGGGGGGTCTTTCATTTTGGTGCATGGGCCGGGAAGTGTGCTACCCCAGGGCCCACGACAACCCCTTGGAGGTGATCAAAGCAATAAATAAGATAAAAGCCTTTCTTCCACAAGACCCTTGTAGGTTCTGGTCTTCAGGAGTGAAGCCTCAGACATGGAGACCCCATCAATTGATCAGGCTGTGGTCAGCAGCGGGTTAATTCGGACCAGATGTGACTGAGACCTTCATGTGACAGAAGGTAAGGGACACCCAAAGGCCCATGCCAAATCCCGCTGATAGATCTTGAGAGAGAGGGTTACATGAGACCCCACTATTTTCACCAAGACACATGAGGTTAAGCAGGGATCAGATAAGTTACCCTCAGCCTTTCTATACTAGCTCATAGAGACATTCTGTCAGTGTAGACAAGGCTTCAGAGGCTACAGAGACTACAAGATAAGTCATTGAAAGATTTAGAAAGTATACTATATCAGGGAGAAAAGAAAAGAAAGATAAGATAGATGGGATCATAGACAGGATTAAAATTATTGATGGTAATAGCAAGTAAGAGAAAGTTTAGCCTAAAAGAAAGGAATAGAGAAGAGGAGTAGAGAAGGTTTATTATAAGTCTAGAAAAATAGAGATAAGTTACTTGGAAAGTCTAGAGGAAAGGAGTGGAGAAGATAAAGGGTTTAGAGTAAGATAAAAGGTTTACTGTAAGTTGCTGTGAAAGTCTGGAGGAAAAGAGTGGAGAAGATAGAAAGTCTAGAGAGAGGTGAAGAAAAAAGGTGGCAGGAAAAGAATTTACAGAAAGCAGGAAAGAGGGACTTCAATCAAAGAGAGATAAGGAACTCCTTGAAAAAGACCAGTGTGCACATTACAAGTAAAGGAGCCAACTTCAGGGTCCAAGAGGGCCCTAACAAATAGAAGCCAGGGCCAGAAAATCCCAGGCCTTGAAAAACACCCCAAGTGGCGAAGATAATAGCTCTGTGTGAAGACGGAGACAGGGAGGCTTGGAGCCACCCAACTGTTGATAGACACAGGGTCTCCCTCCAGGCCAGTGGGCCAAAATGTATTCATGGACTACCTGAAAATGGTGGACTAAGAGATGGGCTGGATATCCCATTCATTTATGGTCATCCTAGACTGCTCCTATCCCCTGTCGGTTGAGACTTACTCCCTAGGATGGACATCCAGATACAACACTTCCTACCCGGGCTGCAACTAGCTGACAAGAATTCATCAAGTAGAGGACTGACTCCAGCCAGAAGCCGAGGTAATCTGCTTTACAGACGGGAGCAGTTTTCTCCATGCTGGTCAAAGACAAGCCAGCGCTACTGTGGTGGACACAAATGTCATCTGGACTGACTCCCCACCCCTGAGGTCATCGGTGCAGAGAGCAACCTTGGAGCCTGGGGCCCACAAGCAGGTATGCTTTTGCCACAGTCCATGCCCGCCAGGCTATATGCCAAGAGAGGAAACCCTGATGAAACCGGGAGCTGTAAATATTTGTTGCCCAGGATACCAAAAAGGGAGGGGACTCCAGCCTGAGGCAATAACTGGACAGATCAAGTGGCTTGATATAGGAGCCCTTCCCGGTTTGGGGCCTAAAAGAGACAATGGCGTACACAAGAAGGGAGAACTATACTCCCCAGAAAGCAAAAGACTTACCAAGCTAAATGCACAGATGGACTCTTAAGGTATGAGTGCAACCAAGCAGCCAAGAGATTTAAAGTGTATAAGGGACCTCGGGTTTTGAGACAGAGAAATAATAAGACTTAGAGTAAATAAGAAATACCTAGGAGAAAACAGCCTAGAATAGGGACCTTCCCGAAGTTTCAAGTGTCCTAGGTAATTAGATCAGATAGCAGTTTTAAGGTAAGTCAGGAATTGTCAGAGATATTAGAAGCTCCACTGTTTATACTGTCTCCGAGCTCAGGACAGATAGAGAGAATATACAGAACCCTAAAGCTAATTACCCCCGAGAGCTGGCACTGGCTAGAGTGTCCCTTGTCCTTGTTCCACACCCAGAATGTCCTTTTTGTGTGAGAAATGATTTTTCAGGCTAGTAAGACACTGTTCCTGGTTTTGCTGACCATCCGACCTCCTTGAAATCCACCAACACGTGTGCCTGAACATCCAGATGCCAGAACAACCTCCTGCTGTTTAGCTCAAGGTCATCTGCTATTCTACAAGGCTAAAGAACTGCAGGCCTTGACTCCTGAGACATCCCACCCTAGAGGCACAGGGTTAATGCTGCCTTAGAGGGTAGGGCTTAGGGTGTATACACCCAAGGTTAAATAACAGTTTGTGATTCCAAGATTGAAATTGAAATGTGAATCTAGAGTTACACAGATTTGTTCCTTCTTGCAATTTCTCTTTATTATATATGTAATTTTATGTATATGTAGACTATGTGCCACAAAATGTATAAAAGTCAGAGGACAACTTTGAAAGTGTGTTTCAAAGAAAATGTTTTGAAACCCCTAGTCAATAGAATAGGGCCCAAGAAGCCCTGCTAATAGATACTTAGTTCCTAAGATTGATAAATGGTGAGCTTGCAGTCAAAGATTATTGTGTACTTGTCCAGCTAGTTCCCGCAGGTACTCTTGAACTGAGTTTGAGATACACCATAGAAGCTTCTGCAGAGAGCCTATTTTCCTTGACTCTAGCTGTTACATTGTGACTAGGAGTGGCCACAGGTATAGAGACAGGTGTAACTACATTGATACAGACACCTCATTATTTTCATCAGCTGAGAGCTGCCACTGATGTAGATTTGAGAGCCCTAGAACAGTCGGTAACAAAGTTAAGTTGTTACTAGACTTGCTGTTTCTTAAAAGAAAGAAGTCTGTGTGCTGCTCTAAGAGACTTTTATGTAGACCATTCAGGAGTGACTAGAGAGTAAATTCAGAGAAAGGTTAGACCAGAGACAAGATAGAGAGGCGCAACAAAGTTGGTTCAATAAGTCCCCTTGGTTGCTGACCCTACTCTCTGCAGTGGCCGGTCTTGTGATAATAATTTTTCTGCTATTGGTCTTAGGCCCATGTGTGATAAATAAATTGCTAACTTTTGTTAAGAAAAAAAAAAAAAAAAACCTGTATACTGAAGTTTCCAAGACCCCATAAGCCAGAAGGAAAAAACAAGAGCATCCAGCATGCTTCTCCTTGACTGTCCTTGAGAGAGGTGTCCCTCTTTTGGCTAATATCAGTGCAGTGGACTGTAGACTTATTCTCAGTTGCCCCATCTTTTTATGAAAAATGTTATCATTTACAAGTTGAACCAATGTGTTTCTCAAACTTTCCATTTGATTTGCTTCCCCTAGATGAATGTCATTTTCAACCTAATTCTTCTCAAGTTAGCAGTAGTAGCTACTTCAATAGGTACAGTTGAAATTCAAGTCAGATGACAATTCTTACCATCACTTTTATAAGACCTCATCAAAATGTTAATTGTATTTGAGTCACAACTGTATTTAGCATGTGTATATACTGGAACAGATTTGTTTAGGATTACGTCCTAAGCTCTGATCCTAGAACCAGGTGACAGAACATCACCTGAACCGGAGCCTGAGAGTAAGTTGAAAATATTCTGAGGTTCTTAAAATATCAGAGGTGCTTTATAGATAAAGTCACTTTACTGTCATCCTTAGAGGCACAGATCCTTGGGCAGTATTTAGAAATTACAGACTGGATTACATGTTATGATTTTAGGAAAGTTTTTAGTCTCTGCATATGAACCAACAAGCATTTCTTTTTCAGTAAGGGGGACAAGGTTTTTTCGTTGGTTTTGTTTGTTTGTTTGTTTGTTTTTTGAAGACCCATAGAAGAACTAATGTTAATGCTGATTTATGTCCTCCCATCATTTGCCAATTTAATTTTTTCATGGTATGGAAATGACCCAGACAGTCGCAAATTAATAATAAGGCTATAAGAGGCACCTGATAATTTTTCCCCTCTATAATTCATCTTTTTTTGATATCTCTGTAGCACCATCTACATAAGTGTGCATCTGCAACCACTGGAGAATACTCAGTGTTGGTGCTGTGTGCTTGAGTAGTTCAAAGGATCCCTAGTGCTAAGTGACTGTTATACTTCAACTTATAGAAAGGTTACATTGAAAAAAGAAGTTATATAATATAAATAAGGGATGTGGTGTGTGTGTGTGTGTGTGTGTGTGTGTGTGTGTGTCTTCAAACTAGTAAGAAGCACAGCAAAGTACAAAGAAAAGTAAAAGGAAGATGATGTTGAAGAGAGTAGTTAGAAGGAGAACAGAGAAGAGTACCTGCACACAAAGAATGCAATTCCCCCTAGCAACTGGAGTTGAAGCACATTAAGAAGACTATCCAAGAAGACTGTGCTCTTGTTATGATCTAGGGACTGTTTTAGGTTTAATATATAAATTATTCTTTTATCTCTCCTCCAAAGCAAGGAAACAGGTAACATTACTAGTGTTCCATTTTCATAGACGGGAAGGTTAACACACAGTTACAATAAGCCAACTGAACAAAGTTATAAGATAATAAAGAATGAAATGTGTCTGTGACTCAAGGCAGCACCTCGTGTTATCCCACCCATGGTTGTTCATGTTGGCTATGAAGGAATGAAAAAGTGTGTATGGTAGACAGGAGCTTTGAATGGGAGCAGCATTTATTAGAAGGCCTGTGAGAAGAATTCCATATGTATTTCATATTACTAAGAAGTTGCAGGTAGTAGACTGAAGGTAGATAGAAAGGAGACCTTTCAGATAATATAATTGGGGTGGCATGAACATTGTGGAGAAGACAGTGCAAGAAGATCAGTGAGTAAATAAAATATCCAGTGGTTATGCTTTGCTGAGATGGCAGCTACTCCCATAGTGGGCAAAGCCAGCTTTCTATACCATGTCCTCAGATACAGCCATTGTTGTCCCCTCTTTCAGGAAAACCTCATGTAGATGAATTTATGGTGACAATAATGACTATGAAATTTTTAGTCATGGACTGAGGAGATAGTTTAATGAGAAAGCATTTTGCAACATGGAGATTGGAGTTTGAATTCTCAGACCATTCATGCTATGTTTACTAGCTCACACCTGTTACCACAGCACTCCTAAGTCAATGTGAGAGGCAGGGACTGGAGAAACCACAGAAGTTCACGGGCCAATTAGTAGAGAGTACACTGTACCAAACAGTAAAAGAAAGATACTTTCTCAAAGAAGGTGGAGTAAAGGACTGACACCTGAGGTTGTCTGTTGACCTCCACACAAGCCATGTGACATATGTACACCTATACTCACACCCAGGAAGCACTACAGACACATACTCAGAATTTTTAAAAAGTCTTTAGCAAACTCTGTACTAAATCAAACATGCTACTTAGCAGAAGACAGACAACTGATAAATTTTACCATTTTTCTTTATACACACACACACACGATTGTACATGCCATATGCCATGTCCTTACTATGGATCAGGTAGTGAAAACAGAAGTACAAGGTAATATATAATACAACAGACTTTGGATAAGATAAGGCCATTCACAGTTTGAATTCAACTTCTGCCATTTACTATTTCAAGAATCTTTGACAAATGTTTTGCCTTTGTGAGTTGTACTTTCTTTCTCTGAAGATGTTAGCTCCATACCTACTGCAGGAAGGTTGCTCAAAGTCTATTCTGTGTTTCCTATGCCTTGCCCTTCTTGTCAGTCAGAGTGTTAATACAAGGCCATGGCAGTTGAAAGAACTCACAGTTTACAGGGATGAGATACAGAGATGTAATCACAATAGCTCAAGGTGCATGCCCTGGTGAACACAGGCATGCTTTGTCAGAGGCAGGATGTGATCTTCCTCAGGTAGATTAAAAAGTCTGTCTCCACAGTTTCTGGAGGCTGAATTTGCGGGTACACACATTGTTAGTTCTTTTAAGAAGTCTGACCACAGCTCAGAACAGACCATTCCAGACCACACGGTTCCAAGGGGGAGGAGGTTTATTCAGGAGATAGGGCAAAGGTGGGAGAAGAAGGTGGAAGGATAAGAGAGAAGAGAAGTAGAGGCCAGCCATGAAGTGGAGAGAGGAAGGGGGGGGACAGAGAGGCAAGAGGGTAAAAAAGAGGGTAAGAGAGTAAGAGATTAAGAGTAAGAGAGTAAGAGAGTGAGGAGGGGGCAAGCAGCCCCTTTTATAGTGGATCAGGCCTACCTGGCAGGGTAACTGTGGGGAGGAGCATACCTGGCTGTTGCCAGGTAACTGTGGAGGTGAAGTTTAGACAGAATACTAACACACATGGTCAACACAGATCCTCATCAGAACCATAGGAATTATTTAAAAAAAAAAAAAAAAAAAAGATTTCACAGGAGAAATGTGAAACTTGACTCTTAGAAATAGTCAGGAAAACAGCAAGATTGTACTGTATGTTTGAACCCAAATTTCATCAGAAACCTTAGAAATATTTCTGAGGTTCAGAACTCAGGCAACAGACCTGAAAGCCAACCTTTGTCAAACCAAAAGCTCCCTCACAAAGCCAGTCTTCACAGTATTTGGCATTCATTTGTCACATAGTAATTATCCTATTAATCCAAATTAAACCCTTATCTCAGGCTCTTCATCCAAAGTGTGAATATAACAATTACCGGGAGGCTAAATAGGGAGGAGGTTTTTAGCGCTGTGCCTTGTCAGGAGAGCAGACATTCTGATTGTGGCAGTAAGAGAGAAATATGATATTAGCATGCATAAGAACGGAGATGTGAATGTATTCAAGAAATCTGATAGGTTTGTGAAGGGCTTGTGGAGTTCAGGTAGTGATCTCCAGGTAGAGTCGAAAAATTGAAGAAGTCTCAGTTACCTAGAATACCCTCAAATGCTGTGGTGTTACAGAGGAGTCTGTTTGTTTGGTAAACAACTAAAGGCCCTTATAATAGCCTTTCACTTTAATTAGATACTTGAGACAAGCATCCACAAAGCCATTGCTGGGAGATCCCACACATTCCATTGTGGCAGCTTAGAGGTGGCACCCTGGAGGGACTGGAGGACTCAGATAATTTTAACAAAACAAAAACAAGAACAAGAAAAAGAAAAATATGTTCCTGAGTGCGGAGTGTGTGCGTGCGTGCGTGCGTCTCTCTCTCTCTCTCTCTCTCTCTCTCTCTCTCTCTCTCTCTCTCTCTCTCTCTCTCTCTCTCTCTCTCTCTCTCTCTCTCTCTCTCTCCCCTCTCTCTCTCTCTCTCTCTCTCTCTCTCTCTCTCTCTCTCTCTCTCTCTCTCTCTCTCTCTCTCTGTGTGTGTGTGTGTGTGTGTATAGAGAGAGGGGATGAGGGAGGGAAAAAGAGAGGAAGAGAGAGAGAGAGAGAGAGAGGGAGGGAAGGGAGAATCTCATAAATGCTTATGCAGGCAACTGGTGGACAATCTCAGTCTGAATGCCTTCATTCAGAGAATGAATTCAGAGATTATGTGCAAGAGGCAACATGTCCAGCTATTTTACTTGGAAAGTTAATATCGCATATAAATTTCTCTTCCTTTTAGTGAGATTTAATTAGATTATTAAATAAAAATTCAGCATTCTGGGCCACTCAGGCTCACCACACTTGATCATAAGCTTTTAGATCTAGATGCTCTGTCTGAACTGCCCACAAAGGATCCTCAGTTTCTACCTCATGTGAACATAAGCCCCAGTAAGTGAGGCCTACGAATTCATC
Organism: Arvicanthis niloticus; assembly: GCF_011762505.2. Taxonomy (NCBI): domain Eukaryota; kingdom Metazoa; phylum Chordata; class Mammalia; order Rodentia; family Muridae; genus Arvicanthis; species Arvicanthis niloticus. Next base: position 49,054,573 of record NC_047658.1, on the reverse strand, counting down.
TAATGCTTTACGGATCAGCACCAGAGGCATCTCTAACTGATAATTCACCAATTTTACTTTCTGCTGTGACAAAGAAGTTCCAGTGTAAGGACTAATCTTCATTGTCAACTGGACTGAGTTCAGGATCAAGGAGATCTAAGCAAATCTGTGAAGGGTTCTCCTGGAAATATTAATAGGGAAAGAAATCCTCCTGGAGAGTGGGCAGTACTTTTAGACAGTGGCCCAGCTGTGAAGAGGTCTACCTTTGGCCTATCAGCTTTTGCTTCTTGCTGGTGAGTTCATCTTCCATGTCTTTGTGTCTGCTGTTGCTGATTTTCATTGTCATTAAAACCCAGGTTCTTCCAGCTTCTAATGTAGACTAAGGACCAGAGGCTTTGCAGCAATCCTCTAGTCCTTCAGTATAAGAATGATACTACTTATACATCCAGCCATATGGACAGAGTGGCTACAAGAATCTCAGCTTTTCTGTATGTGTGGACAGCCTTGGACTATCCAGTCATTATCCAGCAAGCCTACCTATACTCTCTTTAATATATATTCTTTGTATTGTTTGGTCCTTCTGGAGAGTCCTGACCAACTATCTGGTCTCTGAGCTATTTTGAAAGTCAGGAACAATGCCTTTGATCTAAAAATGCACCCAACAATACCACCATATTTATCACTGGAGAGAGTTCTGAGTTGTAATTCAGCTCTTGTACCAACTAGAGCAGTGACAGGGCCACATTCCATAAGCAAAGAAAGTCTCAGATGAGGTGTTATTGTGAAGATTAAAATGTAGCAAAGTTAAACCCCCAGTAAATTGCCCAACAGACAATGAGTTATGAATATTCATTCCTCTCTGCTACTGCTTTATCTGTTAATATGAAGATAAATTCAGAGATTTGAGTAAGTCTGATCCTGAACATTTTGATCAGGGAATTACTACCAAAACAAAATGAAGGTCACATTCCCCTTATAATAAAAATTACAAAATAATGACATGAACTCATGATGAGGTTAAAAAGAAACAAATGTCCCTCTGTTGTTACCTCCTTTTTAAAAAGTCAATGCACTCTTAAAAGTTTAAAAATGATCAGATTTTATTTCCTCCTGGGAAATTTCCTTAGAAAAACATCCTATCTGAAGAAATATGTTCACTTCAGCATTATTTAAAAAAAAAAAAAGAGAGAGAATGAAATGAGAATGAAAGCATCTATTTCCATGTCTTGTTATGGCTACGGTTGGGTATTTTCTATAGTTTGTACAGCGATGTGTAATCTGCAAAGCACTGATGTTGAAAGGGATCATTAGAAACTGATTAGATCATGAGGGTGCTGTCTCAAGTGGATCAATGCTTTCACTACAGAGTGAGTGAGTTAGCTATAAATGGAATAAGGCTGTGGTAACAAATGTTTGGTATGTTCTCTCTGTTGTCTCTACCTTTGTCTTTATCTCTGTCTCTGTGTGTGTGTCTTTGTCTCTCTTTTGCTGCTTCTGTCTCTCTCTGTCTCTGTTTCTCTCTTGTCTCTGTCTCTGTCTCTTTGTCTCTTTGTCTGCTTCTCTGTCTCTTTCTGTGTCTCTCTCTTTCTGTCTCTGTTCTGTCTTTTTTTTCTTTCTGTATCTCTCTGTCTCTCCCTCCCTCTCTTCCTCTTCATCTTTCTCCTTCTCTCCTTTGTGATATTTGGCCTCAGATGAAATGGCAAGCAAGAAAGTTCCCACTAAGTAGGAAACCCTTGACCTTGCATTGGACTTTCCAGCTTCTAGAATTAGAGAAACAAACAAAAGCACCTCTGTTCTTCATGAACTACCCAATTAGTGATTATCTGTCACAGAAGTGGAAAATAGATGAAAATAGTTATGAAGAGACTAAGAATAATAATTAAGAGTACATAGTAGCAAGAAACAGTATCTTCACTGCAATATGAGAAAAATAGTACAAAAATATTTTCCATTACATTGTTACAATTTTAAAGTATTTATATAGAGAAGATAGGAAAATGAATAAATTGCTATGGAGCTAAAATGTGACTTTTTTTTAATTTAGGATTACTGTTATTTTTATACTGCAACTTTTTGATCCCATATACTGCCCATCCTTTTCAATGTTTGTAAGAAACTACAGGCTCTTGCACGTTGTCACATATGTGGAGGATCGTGACATAAAATTACTGCAAATATCTCAGATAAGTACAGAAAACCTGGTTACCACTCAGTCTACCCTGCCTAAGTCCCAGACCCTAAGAAGAAATCAGGGTTCCTTGATAGTATATTATGGAGGTCAGACCCACAGGAGGAAAGTCCAACTCGACAGTGGAAAACAAACATCTGGAATGGCTATGCCAACCCAAGATAGAACGCAGCATGGGGACACAGAGTCTCCAATGAGGACTGACTAAATATCCACTATGGTTCCTGAATCATGTGCAGATGTACATGGCTCAGTGGTCCTGGAGTGGAACCAACACAAGTTCATTTTTACATGCTGGTTAAGAGTAATCAGAGTCAGACTGCCCCTAAGAAAAGATTACATTTCCTTTTAGTTGATGTTGCGTTCCTGAGACAACATGCTCCAAGGCCATATCTGATTATATGGGTATCATCCTGACACATAGGGCCTAGATTCACTTGCTAGCACCTTCAGAACAAAATAGCTCTGACTGCAGGCTTTCCCAGCATGATTTTATTTTCCTACAGTTCTGGAGACTAGATATATGTGTTTTGGGTTGACTTAGTCTCAGAACTCTTTTCTCTCCTTGGCTTGTAGAGGATCGTATTCTGAGCCCATTTTCAGACTGTATTCCTTTTGCCACTCCATGTCCAAATTTCTCTTTCATATGAGAACATCAATAAGATTGGATTAGAAACTTCTGTAATGATCTCATGGTAATGTTAATACCCCTTTAAAGATCACAAACACGAGGAGACTCCTTTGTAAAGCAGGGTGACAAGTCGTGTGATTCAGTGTGCATGTGGACAGAATCTCCATGGAAGCATATGGAAGATTGTCTGTCTAAATCCTTGTTTTTTACAGCATAACATTTGGGCATTTAAAAGGGGCTTTCCAAGATTATAATGAGCAAATACAAGCTCAGAGTCCATCTTCAGAATCTCCTTGTGATTGATCCACTGTCAAAACTATCACTTTTACATTCTTCTTTCTCACCCCTGGACCTTTCTTTGCATCACAAAATAAATCCATTTTCACAGCTTCAAAAGGTCAAACTCAGGAAAACAGAAAACAAAAATCCCAAGTCATTGTCTTAAAGTCAAATAGCGAGTCCAAGGAACCAAGTTTGCAATTAGTCCCAGATACCCTCTAGAAAAACACTCAGTGTATAATCATTACAAACTTAACTTATTCACACAAGATTATATTTCATATACTATGGGGAAGTAGTATGCTATTTTACTCTATCTGCCATGAGAATAGGCAACATTTTTCATAAAGAAAAATTGGTTAAGATGTGGTCTGACTCCAGTATTTTACCTGTGTCAATATTAAATAAATATTCTCTCTTCATCAATTGATTCCCATTTCGGTCACAATATTTGTATTTATCAATATGGAGGTCAATACTTTATGGATCCCAATAAACATTCAACACTGTCTTACATTATGCTTTTAAGTGGAGAAGGCTGAATACCATTTTTGTGATAGCATCATTGACATTTTTGTTTTTCTACACTGTTTCAAAAGTAGGAATCAGTTCCAAATAACTTGCCCAGAATGCTGGATATGCTGAAGAAATGTTACCTATGTGCATGTTTCTCCTCACATGAGTTGGCTCAGCCAGTGAACAGAGCTCAGAGAATCTGCATGACAGTGCTGGAGCTTGCCCTGATATCCAGTCACTTACTCTGCAGCATTTATCAAGGTTCACATCACAAATCAGGGGAGTAAGAAAAACATAATGTAATTCTTAAGTCCTCTTTAATAGAGACAATCATAATCTAACAAGATTTAGTAATGTCTTGGTGAGCTGAATCATGTTTTATATACTGTGGGGAAGCAGTAAAAAGCTAAGTTTTGCTGGAGATGGAGTGGAATCATGACACCTGACTGGTAGATGCAAACTGTTCCTCATCATTGTAAAAGTACACTGTAGGCTTTTACCAGCCTAGCACCATCAGGCCTGCAGGTCTATGTGGAACTGAAATTTCAGGTTTCTTTTCCCCAGGATGGGGTTTGTGAAAATTTTCAAGGTCTACCTTAACAAACCAAGTAAGGTGTAGAAGGTGTTAAGATGGTAAAATTAACTATTATACTTGGAAATGATTGATGATCTAAGAAATGAAAAGTAAGCACAACACAGTATGACAGTTCATGTAACAGACAGAGATCATCTGTCAGATTGTATATGCCCACACAGAAGGGAATACAATAGTGTGTCAGTATAGGCACATGGAATTATGGTATGAAAGTTGGCCTGGACAAATAAGCTACAGCTTCTTACACTGGCCTGCTGCTGCCTGCAGGCTTCTCTCCAGGTTTGGCATAGGCAAGATCTCGAAGGCCAAGTAGAGATGACTGGAGATGAATGCAATGTGGAAAGCACTGGTGAGTGAAGTATAGAAAAAGGGGTGGAGCTATCCAAACTGTCACTTGCCTAGAAGATCTAGTTGCTCCTAAGAAGGCAAGCTTTTCTCTGAGCTCAGGAAGGGCTGAGCAGGAATAAAATTATTTTTTTGAAGATATTTTTTTTCATAAAGACAATAAACTTACTGGCTAAGACAAAAATAAAAACAAAAAAATGAAACAAAACAAAACAAACAAAGAAAAAATCACAGTAAGACCTCTTCATTCCTCTCTTCCTTATTTGTGATAGATTCATTTAAGTTTCAATTTGACTAGGCTAGCACTTCCTAGATTTTCTACTAAGACGTTGTTTTCTAGGTGCTTCTCTGATGGGTCTGTTGAAGAGATTATCAATTACATGGGTAGCCTGGGTATTGAAACTTCTCTTATACTGTTATGAGCAGATATCATCTAATTCTAGGGCCCACGTGATACAAAGAAGCTGGAGAAGGCACACGTAGTGTTCACTGGGACCGAGACATCCATTTTCTTCTGCTTTGAACATCATAGCCACTGTTTCCTTGATTTATAAAGTCGAACTACGTCTTGTCGTATAAATTCCCTTATGTCTTATGAAATTGAATTAGACTGGAAGTCTATCATTTTCTTTCTTGGGCCTCTAGCTTGCAGACAACAGTCCACAGGACTTATAACACAAAACCACATTTAATATACATTGATAAATGTTTATATGTGTGTTGCTTCTTTTCTCAGAATAACTCTGATAAATGCATGACTCATGTTGCTCTTTCTTTCTAGAAGCTCCCCCCCCCCCCCAACAAAGAAACAAACAAAAAACTTGCTATGGTCACTGAGTACTCTGAGATAACAGAAATTCTTTCCTTCATTGTATCTGCAATAGCTAATATTGGTTGTCAACTTTACACTTTTAGGAGGAGAGAACCTTCATTGAATTATTGCCTTCAAGAGTTGGGTGGGCTCTGGATGGAGGGGGCTTTTTAAAAATTCTTAATTGATACAGTATGGCAGAGTCCACTGTGGTCAGTGCTATCCTTAGGCAAGTAGGCCCCAGCTATTTAAAAATGGCAACTGAATGTGAGCCTAGGAGCTAGCTAGTTAGGAAGAAGTGATCCCCACGGTTTCTGTTTCAAGTTCCTGCCTTGAGTTTCTGCTTTGGCTTACATCGATGATGGGTTGTGAACTGGAAGTGTCAACCCAATACACACTTTTCCTCTCTTAGTTGCTTTTCGTCAAAGTAGTTTATCATAGGAACAAAGAGAAAATGAGGACATAAGATGATAGAGATCTGAAACAACCAGGAGAAAAGTTGAGAATGTCTTGCCAAGCCTGTGGAAGGCCAAGTCTCATTGCAGAAGCAGGGATGCAGAATCCCTTCTCTGGAACTTAGAGTAAGCTCTCCTCACAATTCTCTACTCCAGAGAACCCCGGAGGTTTTAACACCCCATGGGAGCTCTTGCATTTGCCTGTCAGTCTCTTGCCCTCTCAGTTGTTTATGCTTAGGTGAAGTTATTTATCTCAGGCATTTGTAATCAAGAATTTCAACAATAAAGGCTTATATTCTCCAAATCCCAGACCCTTCAGAATTCATCATTAATTTTAGAAGCCTAGAATTGACTTTTTCATTTTCTATGATCTTCTTTAATAATTTTAATCTGAAATTGTGGATCTTTCTAGTCTATTTTAAAGAAAATCTGTAATTTAAACAAACAAAAAACCAAGCAAGTGACCTGCCCCCTAAAAAAACCAAAAAAGCAAACAAACAGGGATGAAGAGTGAAGAAACATAAAAATAGTAGTTTACTAGCTCCCTTAAACAATAAAGATAATATGTAGTCAAATCTATCTAAAACAATGACAGTTCTGCTCAAAAGGGCTTTCAGGCTGACCCTCTGTTGTTGACACTTGAATAAGCAAATGCTGAAAATTTTCTAACACAATTACAAAGTCTTTTTCATCGTGGCAGGGTTTTGTTTGTCAAAGACCAGCAGCTTTGTTATGAATATTATACTTTTATTTTTTATTATTTCCTGACCAACCTGTTACCTACTGTGCACTGTGTGCCATACACTAGTACTTCGCCTATCCTTTTATACCCAGGAGTCTCATAGAGCCTGATCAAATGCATACTTATATTCATGAGGTCTGGGCTGAAACCTGAGAAACTGCAGTTCTGGAGAGTACCTAGCAGCTGGAAAACATGTTGGCCCATGCAGGAAACTAGGAATAATAAGGTATAGCTTGAATTTTTATCTGCACTATCCCATCTAGGAAAGCTATATCCAAATATGAAAAAGACTTGCCACTGTAACATTTATATAATTTATTATCTGTAATTTGTCTACAAGACCAGGCAGGATATCTATTGTTTTTAATCTTTGTTGTTCTCAATGCAGAAATGACTCTCTCCTGATCTCCTTGTTTGGCCAATCTCTTGCTCTACATTTTTTTGATGCAGCTATCATGTCATAATGTGTCATACTGAATTCTTACCTCAGACATTTTTTCCCCATTCCATATAACAAGTTCATTAAATACAGGAATTTCTTTCCTTCTTCCTCATTACCCAATAAAGCATAAAGTCCGAGTTACATAGTAGTAACTGCCTAACTGGATGGATGCACGAATAAATCAATGAATGGATACTAATGCTTGTCAGATGGGGTACTAATTACACCAACTCCATATATGTAGGTATGAGCATAGTGAAAAAGAATTTTCCAACATTCTCCTTTGATAGAATCAGATCAAGCTAAGTTTAGGTTACAAAGCCTGTGGCAGAATAGGGTCTAAAGACTGAGATTTCATTCAATCACTAATGAGATGAATTAAATGGTGTAAAGCAATGTACCTTGTACCTCCAGCACCCTGGGAGGCAACGAAAAAAAGGGTGACGATGAAGACCTTGTCTGCTCTTGAAGGCTCCCGGGAAGCGTGTACACACCGCCCAGAACACTCCTGGGAGGCCCATGGTGATTATACCTTTTGAAGAGCGTAGATTCATTTCTGCAAAGCCAAGTTCCAGGTTTGTCCCCATTCATCCACTGCTTGATGAGAACTGCGGGGTGTGTGACTAATGGCTTCTGGTTGCTTTTGGGCTGATGTGAAATGCATGTGATAATTAGCTAAGTAAATTAGTTCTGTCCTCATTATTTTTTATTTAAAACGGTTTCATAGGGATAGCTTTTTACAATGATTTCTGCTCTAATTTCTCATTATCTCCACTGGGAGATGGGGAAAAATATTAACAAGTAACATTTTTCTCCCTACTGTGGGGAATTTGTCCCATTCACCTCTTTTGCTACTTTCTAAACCCTCTCTCTATGTCTGCCCTGTTACATGGATTAATCATGGAAATCCTGGTGATGGCTCCCTCCCATATCCTTATTTTGATCATGGGATTAGCATTAGCATCACAGTTGGAGCTCCTTTTGAATATTCACAGATCAGTGGAGACTTTTATGCCTCTCAGTGAAGAGAGAAGAAGTACATAAGATTTCTGCAACTACATAAGATTTTTTGCAACTACAAGCAAGAGGACTTTGAATGCTGACATATTAATATCCCAGATGTATGGTGTGGGCCACTCTTGTGGACATGCCTATCTGTTCCTGGTCTCAGATGCCTGGTGGCTGTGCTGAAAGATGAGGATGCAGCTCTTGTCCCTAGGATGGGCTGTAGACTTTAGAGTCATGCAAATCCGATGATACACTGCTTGCTCTGGAGAACTCCTTGTGAGATTTTTGATAAGACTTTGAGTTTAATTCCTTTTAATCAATTGTATTAACACCTTTTTTGGTAGAAATAGTTTATTGTTTTTGAGAAATTTAATCCTGGAGAACACTGCATATAGAAAGTTACCTAGATAAGGTTTTAAATTGAATTACCTGACTTTGCTTATTGGGATCAGAGCTCAAATCAGCAAAATTACATGTTCCTCAGAGCTTATTCTATACAAAATTTAATTCTCATATGAAGTGGGTTAATAGGGTGTGGCTTTTTAAAAGATGTCAAAAAATCTGTTTGAAAGTCTTCTCAATGATACACAATGTCTAGTTAATCCTCTTTCTCCCTCTGTGTGTTTGTGTATGTGTGTGTGTGTGTGTCTGTCTGTCTGTCTGTCTGCCTGTCTTTCTCACTCACTCACTCACTCACTCACTCACTCACTCACTCAAAAATCTGAAATGGCTTTATGAACTGCTTTACTAAAAGAAGTGATATTCTAAGTTTCAGAAAGAGAACTCATAAGAAACAAGGCCTAGTCCACTAAAATGGCCCACTGTCCAGTCTGAAGGGTGAAAATGATCATTAAGAGGGTCTGACCAACACTGTGAGGAAGCTCATGCTCTCCATGTAAATAGGAGGCACCAGCCAGGTGCACAATGACTTCATTATAGATGGCCAGCTGTGTCCAGCTTTCCAATAGCTTAAGAAAGCACATAGAGGAGTCATCCAGGGTATTTCTGTCTGTCCACAAAGCCAGTAGTTCTGAAGTTACTGAATTTCAGATGAATTAAACAGCAAGAGCTAGACCATTGAACCAAAATATCCGAATCTTCATCTGTAAGCAGACTTACCAGTATCTGCTGATGAAAGTTGTGGAGCTTTAAGAATGCATGTAAACAAAATTTAAAAAGAATAAATAGATAAATTCCTTATCATATTACCTATAAGAAGAGATCCCGAGCAATTTGTACATCCCAAAGTTTACAGTTTTGTAAGTCTATTCATTGACAATCTGTTAGATCAGTCTCTTGCTTCCTAAGTTCATTTTTCTGAAGCATCATCAAAAAAAAGAGAAATTTAAATTCATCTATTTATCTACTTGGTCAGTAGATATAGTAGTTAACACTTCACAACACAAATGCACTGAAGGGGAAAACATTACTCTGGACAGTAAATTTTTACAGAACTCAGAGTTAGGTATATTTTTGTAATTTTCAAGTTTACAATAAAAATTCAAATTTATAAATAAATCATATTAATATTTATTATATTTTTCTAGTATATGTTGGTATTTGGGAACAATACTGTAAGTAATATAAATGTTTACTGATCACCCTGTCTGTCATCATTACAAGTATGACTTACTGTTTCTCAATATCATATTATTATTATTTACTACTTTGTTATGAGATTCTTTTAATGTTATTGAATGCAACTAACATTCCATTTATCTCTTTCTAAAAGCAGGTCCAACTTTTACTTCTCAGCACTATGGTTGTTCTTGAAAAAATTTTCCAGAGTTTTGGACAGACTATAGATACTCACCTTTATGTCTGATGCTCATCAATGCTCTAGTAAAGTGTGCCAGGTTTGGATGACATCACCAATTGGTAAAGGACTCTCACTGGATGCTCTAGATGCTAGCTTTTTTCTAATAGTTAGGCATTGTAAGTGTTACTGGAATTTCATTTAATAAATCCAGTGAGCTGCAGGCTCACTACTGATCTAGTTCTTCCCATCTCAAATTCATTCAAGCTGTAGAATTTAACTCCTTAACTTAGTGTCTGCTAAACTAGTGGGATAGGACCTCTTTTTGAAAACTTAATTCAACTAGACATGGCTATCTTTTAAGTCCCGGCAAATCTTAGCCTCTTCTTTCTGGATTCTAGCTGTTGTTTGTAGTTGTAACTTACTCCCTCTAAATGAATAAGGCAGAAAAACACCCTAGCTTTAAGCAGAAGCAAGATCATTTTCAGCCAAGCAAAGGCCCTGATCCTTCTCACAGTACCACAGCCTTGTAAGCATCATCTCAATGACTATTATGATGTTTGCTGTTATGCATGAACATCTATGTGTCACACAATATCAGGTATTATATGCATGTTCGAAAGACAGAAAATTGAGAACAGAGAATTGAAGTCAATTCCCAAAAACCACACTGTGAAGAAAGTGTCAGATGTGCAACAAGTAACAAAGGTGGTTTCCTTAACCACTGCTCTGCTGAACTTCTAATTACTTTGCAAGCCTTCCTTCTTTTACTTGGTAGCAATGGTGACCCATGGAACGGACCGTAGACCAGAGCTGAACCTTCCCAACATCTAGACACTATTGGAATTTTACACAGATCATTGTCATCACAGTGAGAAAAATTATGATGATCTTCTGTAGAAATTGACCATTCTGGCCTCCATGATAATATATACATTTCTCTGCTAAAAGATGTCTTTTTTATTTGTTTGTTTATTTACTAGACTTAAAACTCTCACATCCCTCAGAGAACTACAGTCTTGGAAATATACCTCAAATAATTCATGTGGATTATCTAAATTGTTCTGTTTATGCCCTACTTTTAATTCCTGGTGGGACACAGTGTAATTGTGTGTGAGAATTACCTTTAAACATAACACTATTTCTTGTCTCCATATAAGCCATTTGCATATTTTATGCCTCAAAACCTAAATAGAAATTATATTATATATCAGAAAAATTCACAAGTATCACTAGATTTTCTATACCACATCTTAAATATTTTCAAGATCTTAGTTAAAGTTATCCAAATGTCTATATTTACCTTCTTATTAATAGGGCATTTGAAAATTCTCCTAACCATTTTATAGTTAACCATAGTGCAGTAGTATTTCTTTCCCATAAGAGATGAATAGGCCAACTTGCTTGTATTTCTCATCATCATTACTTAAAACTGAACAATTAACCTCAGTGGATACAGATTGATGCTGCACTAATCAAATTTATTTTAGGGATGAACATTTGATAGTCTTAGAACTCTGATCCAGTTACTTTATTATAAACAGAAACCTAGAAAGATAAAGTTGTTGGCAGCCTTAGCAATATGACATTGGAGCTAATGTTTGTCTAGTTTTGTTTGATCCACTCTGCATCTTCCTGACAAAAAGAAAACAAACAAATTTCACAAGATTATACTCATAGGTGAAAAGTTATAAGTGAGCAATGGCTGCTAAGAGAAGATGAATCAGTTTCCTCCAGGACAAGCTGGCATATAAGTTGTCAAATCCAAAGATGTTAGTTAGTCCTGGACACATGTATCTAAAAGCAATGCTAAATGGACTTGGTGTATTTTGTATACATATGGCAATACTAATTAACGAAAAGAGTCTGAATTTTGGAGTCAGGACACAGAAAAACATGGAGGGGGAAATCTGTATTATGGATTCAATGTTCTTATTTGAAGTTCTCAATAGATAAAATTATAAAATGTCCAACTGTTCCAATAGCATCAAATTCTATTCTTAAACTGTTAAAAAGATGACAATGAAAACAGAAATATTCCTTATTAACTTCTTCATATTTAGGGATAATCAATAAATACCACTATAGCAAAACAAATATGTATGGCGTGGTGGGTTGTGAGAAGCAGCTGGGTGCTTGGTCGAGCTCAAGCTTGGAACCCAGAACCATTATTGGATGGCAGGAGTTCACCTGTGCTCCCAGGCCCTGCTTCTTTTCATTTAGTTTCAGCCCTCCACAAGCACTCTCACAGAGAGGTCTAAGGCCAACAGTGCAGAACAGGCCTTAGGCCCTAGAGAGATTTACATACTAATGAGGTACCTGAAGGCCAGAGGGTGGAGCCAATTAAGCATTCTTCCCCAGCCCCTCACCCCTCTCCCTCCCTATTTAACTCAGGTCCGCCCTGTTTTTTTTGTTTTTTTGTTTTGGGGGGGAGGGGGGAGTGCAGCCAGATCCATCCACCATCCGCCATGACATTAAAGCCTGTAAAACCCATGGACTTTCTTGTGTCATTGGGGCTGTGCCGCGAGGAACCGTGGAGCCACAGCAGCCATGCCTAACTACCCACAGCCTGGAGGAACCCTCTCTGTGATCCCCAGCCACAACTACCCACACATAGGGTTGGACAGAAGTGAAATACACACACACAAACTCTCACATCTAAAATTAAAAGACACAATAAAACATGTGGCAAATAGAAGTTTCTTTGTAGAACACAGAGACAGGTCAGGATTTCTCATGAAATCTTTTTTTGTGGAAACAGTCAGAAAAACAAAGTATTGTAAAGTGGAAGCACCCAAAATTCTTAGTCTTCCTGTTGAATATGATCTGATGGAACAAATCTGAGTCATTAATCTCTGCTGCCGCATCACACAAAGATGGAATCCAAGCTCTTACCAAGCTTTCTTGAGGCTTTCCTGTGTTGTGAATATGCTTTTAATTGGCGTTATTATAAGCTACTTTAGGTTGTACTCTACTCCCATCAAGAAACTCTTCTAGAACTGTTCATATTAGATTATTCAGCTATTCCTGATAATCTGTTTCTTCCTTCCAGAGCTGAGGGGTATAGCTATAGCCTGGCTCCCTCATTTTCTCACACATCTTTAGTACTCTTTGTATGTCTTTATTCATAGCTTTTGACAATATTCCAGTGACATCCACTCTTTCCATCAAGCATGGCTAGGCAAATGGTATCCTTTAATGTTAGCATTTCCTGTGTCCTCAAATCTATAGTCTAGGCTCAACTGGGTTAGCATGGGTAGAAGACTGTGAGAGTAATTGAGAGCAACCCTCTCTTTTGGCCACCCTGCCCAAGATTGGTATAAAGCACATTTTATGGAATTCTCTGGAGATGATGAGTGACAGCAGTAAGTTATTACAGGAGGCCATCAGAATGGCAGAATTACCCTCATAGACAAGTAGTGGCTTCTGAGGAGCATCATCAGTTAGAAACCATACTGACCTAGCATACTGAAAGCTCTGTCCGGGAACACAAACAAATGCAGGGTTATATTCGAGTAGAGGAACATTAGTACTTGGGGGACTACTTGTTATTCAGACATGTTTAGTTAATTGAGACCTTGCTCCCAAATAATATCCCTGGATCAAAGTCCACTGCGGGTATTAGAAAGCATAGGAAATAACTATATGGGCCAATCTTATTCTGATGCCAATATTATTAAAATGCCAAAGTGAGGTAAAATATAAAAGGAGATGAAAACATCAAGTTTTCTATTGATATCTGTTAGAAATGTGCATGCCAAATTTCCAACAAAATACTAGCAATGTGAGCGTAAGTATCGAATTGCCAAGCTGTATACTCTGACTAGTGGGATTTATCCCAGGATTATGGGGCTTGTTTAAAAGAAAAAACAAAACAGCAACATGCTCATAAAATAATAAAAGTAGCATGACCATCTTAATACATAGAAACTGTGGGGCAGAAATCTCGCGGGCGGGGGGCGGGGGGAAGGGAGGGAGTCCGGCGACAGAGTCTCAGGGCAGTCTTTTTTTTTTTTTCCTCTTCTCATCACCTCATAGAATTAAAACCCAGGTCTTAATGCTGGCTAAGGATGCTGAGCCATTTCTCCAACCACTTCTCACAAAATTTAATCATGGTACAAGTCTACAGATAGTAATTAAAGTACTAGGCTTCTGACCAAGGCAGTTCAGAGGTTGAGAAAACTATTGTACTGCATTTAGGTTATCTTAACAGATATTCGATGAAATTTTGGATGAGCTGACTGCCTGTTGTTGCCCTAATGTCCCCTATCAGTGATTGGTCACATGCCCATAAGCTAGGAAAGAAACTTAGTTGTGAACTCTCAAAACTTCTGTGTCCTACATCAGATATTTAGTGGGCAATGTTTATCTCATCTCTCCTTACCTTTGTATTTGCCTATCATTGAAGCATAGCCAATGATGCAAGTTAGTAGCTAAAACAGCAATTTCTTATTTCTTCCAGATGTGTGGGTTGGTTGAGAGTTTCCTCTTTAGTTTCCCAGGAGGCTCCTCAGCAACTGTACAGTAGGCTAAAAGACCTAATCTATCCTTACACATGTCGGCTAATGCTGCCTGATTATTGAGTTCCTAGAATTTTCTTTTCTTCTCTGTTGCTTCTTTTCCTCTATAGGTTAAAACCATTTTCCAAATGCCTAGGGGAAGGGAAAGCAGAACCCACAAATCCTCTAAAGATCTATTCTCACAAGTACTGAGATCTCATATCTGTCACATTGTATTTGTCAAAGTAGTTTCTGAGGTGGAAACAGACCAGCAGTTGAAGAGCAGGAGATGTTTCTTTACAGAACCAAAGAAGATATATTGCAGAGCTCTCTCTCTCTCTCTCTCTGTGTGTGTGTGTGTGTGTGTGTTTTCTGGGATCTTTGTGATAATATTTTTTATACCTCTATATTCACTTCCATTTGAAATCAAATAAGCCTGCCACTTCTTTCCTCAGCTCTTCTTTGAGTGAATAACACCACTTTGCAGCAACTACAAAAATCCTGGTTGTGAGCCTTCATGTATTCTTCATTTTCTATACTATATACAGACATTTAGTCTACTGCTAAGTCTTGATGTTCAACAATTTATGTTAATGCCATCTGCAGAGCCACTTATCTAGCCCAACTATTGTTTTATCATTTGTATCTGGGTATATTGAGATGAATATCACTATGATCTTCTAGTCTCCTCTTAGCTTTTCAGACTACACACACACACACACACACACACACAGAGATATGCACACACACAGAACTAGAGAGAGTGAGAAAGAGAGAATTCAAAATGAAAACCTATTCATGTTACTATCCTATTTCAGTTCAATACTTAAAATCATCTTTATGCTCATAAACTGGTCATGCAAGTTTTATAACTGGAAAGCCAATCTGAATTTTGTCCTCTCTGCCTTCTGTGTCTTCTGTACATGCTAGTGTAAAGCCCTACCACATGCAATTGATGGATGTCTAGGCTTTCATTAGATTATACATTAGACATAATCTATTTCCAGAACTGGGTAATATCCCTGTATATATTTTAACAAGTTTCATATTGCTTACAGGGTTGTTTCCCAGACCTAGTTCTACTCAGACAATTAATAACCCCCATACAATGTTGTAATTTCCACAAGGAAGGCCAGATCCCATCATACTTCCAGCAGTGTCATGGATAAACTGACTGTAGAATAACTTGCTCAATGATTGGATTAACCATATAAATATCTGAAGCTAAATGGGTCTTTGTTTATATAATAATTCTCTTACTTTAGCAGTGACTTTAAGAAAAAAAATTATTATCCAAGGTGAGGCTCCATATCAATAACAGGAAGAAGAAAATATTCCTAGGTTTGAAGGTTGCTATAAAAATTAATTGGCTATTTTCAAAGCTTCTAGTGCAGTGCCTGGAATGTTCAGTTTTCTGATAGCACACAGCTTCAGAATTTCATCTTAAAATGAATACTGAGAAGGATGAAATTTTTACAGCATCACAGAGGTTACAATGAAACTGAGTTGCATGTTAACCAGATCTAAGCCTTTGATATTTCATCAACCAACTGTGTGATGTGCTATAGTTCCAGTTTACATTTGTATGAAATCTCTCTCTTTCTCTCTCTCTCTCTCTCTCTCTCTCTCTCTCTCTCTCTCTCTCTCTCTCTCTCTCTCTCTGTGTGTGTGTGTGTGTGTGTGTGTTTCTGTGTATCTCTCTCATTTATGTGCATGTGTGAGTATGTGTCTGTGAGTATGAGTAAAAGAGGGAGGGAGGGAGGGAGGGAGGGAGAGAGAGAGAGAGAGAGAGAGAGAGAGAGAGAGAGAGAGAGAGAGAGAGAGTTTTATTTGAATAGGTTTCGCTCCCATAGACTAACATAATTGAGTGCTTGGCCCATGGGGAGTGGCACTATTAGGATGTGTGGTCTTGTTGGAGAAGGTGTGACCTTGTTGAAGGAAGTATGTCATTGTCATCATTGGCTTAGTCCTTGATGTCTTCTAGTGTTTAGGCTCCACCCAGTGTGGAATAGTCCCCTTCTTCTTCCTATAGATCTGCCTGCGAAATTTTTGGCTTTATCAGTACCATGTCTGCCTGCATGATGCCATGCTTTTTGCCATGCGGATAATAGACTGAATGTCTGAAATCATAGTTAGCCTTAATTAAATGGTTTCCTTTCTAAGAGTTGCCTTGGAGGACTGGAGAGATGGCTAAGCAGTTAAGAGTATTGGCTGCTCTTCTAGAGATCCTGAGTTCAATTCCCAACAACCAGATTGCTGCTCACAACCATCTGTAATGGGATCTAATTCCCTCTTCTGGCATTCAGGTGTACAGGCAGATAGAGCATTCATATACATAAAATAAACAAATAAATCTCTAAAACAACAAACAAACAAACCAACAAACAAAAAGAGTTGTCTTTGTCATATAGTCCCTTCACAGCACTAAAACCCATACTAAAACTCTGTGTGTATATGTGTGTGTGTGTGTGTGTGAATGTCTATGTGTGTATCTATATTTGTATATGTATGAGTGTATGTGCATGTGCGGGTGCATGTGTGTGTGACTGTGGCTGTGTGTTTGCTAGTCAGAAGCTACCTTCCCTCTATCAAATTGTACTGCACCTTCAACATTTCTGTCACCTTTTGATGTTAGTCCTCATACCCCATAAGATAGAGGGAAGCATTAAAAATTAAGATGCCTTTATTGGGAAAGTGAGGGCCTTTAAAATTCTTGGCACCTAGGTGCTTCTTAAATCCTGTTAGATGCTAACCATTGATTTGCCCTGTGCATTATATAACACTGTGTGTTTTTATTCTTCCAAGAGAGTCAAGCACGGCCATACTTCAAAAATGCCTTAGAATCCATAGGCATTGATAACAGGCTTCGCTTCTGCACTGACACCTTTGTGCAGTGTTTAGTCCACTGTTAAATATCCTTTTTAAACAGTACTGGACCTTGAGTATGTTGAACAGGAATCCAAAATAATCAGAAAGCAACAAAAGAGAGGTCCAAGGGGTAGGGGCAGTACCTTGGTGGGAGGCAGAGTCTCCAACTCATAACTCTGCTTCTATGACAAAAGCTGTTGTTTGACTGACAACTTGGGGAGGGGACCTTTGTCTGGCTTGTTCACTGGGCTCCACACCTGTGCATTTCCCTTTACTCTTGTCTTAGGACCAGGAATGGACTGGAGAATCCCTTCCTTGAGTTCCTGATGGAGATTGGGGCAAGTTTTTTTTTTTTTTTTTTTTTTTTTGTTTTTTGTTTTGTTTTGTTTTGTTTTGTTTTGTTTTTTAATCCAGTGTAGAAAACTGCTATCAGGGAACCACCCGTTTTCCTAGATTCCCTCCTGAAGGAGAGGAGAGCTATCTTCTCCCTGCTTTCTTTCAAGATCCCAGGTCCTTCTACTTCCTAGAGATATGACACCCATGCAGGGAATTTACAGACAGAATTGGAAAGAAAACCCTCACACTCCCAACTCTCTATGTACATAATAAATGTGGGTTTCTCTTTTTAAATTCTTCTTTTATGTGCCTCAGTAGAGTGTCATCATTTTTTTTCAACAGACTCTGAGCATTTCTCCAGTTTATTCCCAGACAGTTTATCTATTTTGTAGCTCTTGCAAATGGATTCTTTCCTGCATTTCATTTTCTAACTTTACTGTTTGTGTCTAAGAAGCTATTGATTTTTGTATATTAATTTTAAGCAGTCAATATGTAAAATTCTTTATCACTTAAATAGCTTTGCAGCTGATTCTGTTTCCAAGTATGCAATTATATCATGTGCAAATAATATTTTTATGTACTTCTATATCCAATACAGTCACTTTTTCTTAACACATTGATTTATACTATCCAAACTATTTAAGTACAAATTTATTTATTCTTGATTTTTATGGTAATGCTCATATTTTACTCATTAATCATATTTGTCTTTCATTTCTGTGTATGCCCCACATTAAATATTCAAAATTTATTTATATTTAAAATTTTCAATTTACTGAATAATTGATTTTTGTGTTACTGTGTTCAGTTGATGAAACTGAATACATCCCTATGTGTATTTAGAAATAAATAAAAAAATATAAAATTTTATTTGTCAGATCAATAGTGAAAGTTTGGTATCTAATTAATGAAACTAGTTGAACGAGTACATTGTCACTGTCTTGAGACATATGATAAGAGGGCATCAGATCCTATTACAGATGGAAATCACTATGTGGTTGCTGGGAATTGAACTCAGGACTTCTGGAAGAGCAGTTAGTGCTTTTAACTGATGAAGAAAAAAAAGTCTATTTGGACTTTTGATTTTATAGCATTTTCAGAAGGAACTTCCAGTGTAAAAAAAAATCTCAATCTGAAAGATGCAAATTGATGATAAAATATCAAATGATGATAAAAATATACTGTTGATAAAATCATTTCAATTCAAGTAACTGTAAAAGGTTAGGGCATCTAATGTTAAAAAAAAATTACACATTCACCAGAAAAACATGCAGAAGATGGCAGGAAAAAAATGGGCAAGAGATGCAAACCATTTGCTCAAGAAGATACTGAAATGATCAACAAAGAGAAGCAGCTCCAATTCATCACCTGGGTGAGAAGCATAAATTTAAATCAGAACACATATTTTCAGCAGTCTCAGGTGGATGGGGTCTAAGAGAAGAAACAACATCTAATGCCATGTGGGAGGCAGGGAAAGGGCTTTTATACTCAGCATGGAATTATTGTGGATTGCTTTTGTTTTGGGACAAAGCCATCTGGCAGCATCCATTTAACTTTTAAATCCGTGCATTTTTTCACTTCAGCCATCTTTATCCTGGGAATATGTTTCATTGCCAGAATGATGTTGTAACATTGTCACGTACAGAGTAGCACCACACCTAGTTCTCCACATTAGAAAGGGGCCCTGGTCTTCCCAGCTGTCAGGAGTGCGTTATCAACCTATTTAATCAGTAGAACAGATTTTCTTCTGGTGATATAAAATATCTTTTAGGAAACAAAGGACACTGTGGTGGGAGATGGTGGAGATATGGAGTAGTAGTTAGTAGATCCATGTTCTAATCAATAGAAGTTTTGTAGAGTCCAGAAAGGTATACAAGCTGTCAGTATTTGACTTCCTGTGTCAACTTTAAGACAAAATAAACCAGCTACAGTGTTACCATCTGACTCACTTATACAATTTGGGTTCAGTGGCGTAACTACATTGTAACTCATAATCTCTTTCTGCCCAGTCCTGGTTCTTTATCCCTCACAGTTGGTGTTCCTGTAAGTATCCCTAAACAAGTTTCTTGTGTGGATTCTCAAGTACTCATAATTTATTTTTCAGAAATATTACTACAAGTATGTCCAAATATTTTATGTATTTGTAAATATATACAGACATATTTTAATTATATACATAGTTTTAAAATATGTATTTATTTTATGAATATGAGTACATTGTCACTGTCTTCAGACATATGATAAGAGGGCATCAGATCCTATTACAGATGGAAGTCACTATGTGGTTGCTGGGAATTGAACTCAGGACTTCTGGAAGAGCAGTTAGTGCTCTTAACTGATGAACCATCTCTTCAGCCTATATACATACTTTTTGATGATAAAAATTTCCTGGTATCAATGTGCATTCTAATTATATGTTAAATAGTTTGTATAATAGTCCAGCCACAGTTTATGCAAGAACAAAATGCTTCAGACTTATTCTGGTTACGTAGAGGGACTCCATACTTAGTTTTTATGAGTGCAAAGGCAATATACAGGAAATTCCATACCTTTAACATACCTTTAAAATGTGTTTATTTAAATGTTTCAAACATCTAGATCCAATGTATTTTATCCATGAGACTATTTGCATATATTTTATCGTGTCTGTGTTTTTATAAACATAAGTAATTGCATATCTATTCTAAGCTTCCAATTTCTATGACAAAATATCTGTCTCAGAAATCTTCAGCAGAGGAGAAATTCATCTTTGCTCATGGTCTCACAGACTTCAGTCCATTGTCAGCTCAGTCCACTGTGATGGAGCTGCAGTGAAGCAAAAAAAAAAAAAAAAAAAAAAAAAAAAAAGCTATGGGAAAGGTTTTTGAAGGCAAAATCTTGCTAACCTCATGGTGGCCAGGAATCAGAGAGAGGAGAGAATGGAGGCTGGGGTTGAAGAGTGGGAGGAACTAAGGATACCATGTATCTTTCCAGAGTATTTCAATATGAACTTCTTTTTTCAATTGTAGTTTGATATTCATAGTTCCACCCACTCTGAATATTCTCTTCAAATTTGAATCCACCAATGATCAATAAATTGATAAAGTTTGAACTCTCATAATGCAATTAGTTACTGACTATTATTAGTGAAAATTTCTTTCATTGGGCAGGAATTTTTCAATATGGAGCTTTGGACTGGGACATTTTATATACAAACCATAGCTTCCCCGTTCAGACCCTTAATGGTTCATATATAAAAATGCAGTGAATCCGTCTCTAAGATCTGACAAAGTTCTAGCTCTTCCGTATTGCTCATAAGTCTATGTCCAAAAGTACTGTGAAACTCAAGGTAAAATCTTAGCTTGTGAAACCTGTAAACAAAAAGAAAACAAAAGTTACTCTTAAGTTAACATGGCATAGCTTAAATACCTATATTACAAATGGAGGGACTGGAAGATAGAAAGGTTGAATGAATCCAAAATAAATAAATAAATAAGTAAATAAATAAATAATAAAGACTTGAACCCTGGAAAAAAGCAATGCATTTTATTACTCTAGGTCTGTTTTATGAAGAGTATGGTGGAGTGATGC
The DNA here is from genome assembly GCF_011762505.2 of Arvicanthis niloticus. Taxonomy (NCBI): domain Eukaryota; kingdom Metazoa; phylum Chordata; class Mammalia; order Rodentia; family Muridae; genus Arvicanthis; species Arvicanthis niloticus. Next base: position 49,033,553 of record NC_047658.1, on the reverse strand, counting down.
GAACTTTAAAGGACTTGCTCTGCCCCTTTTCACCTCTGCATGGCCCTGCGATTTGCAGAATGCATGGCCTCTATCCTGGGCTGACTCTACTTACTGCCTACAGCTTTTCTTGGCAGACATTCTACTTCTCTGGCACTCCAAATTTCCTTGAAATTTTACTGAGTGTTAGGCTTCACTCTTAGAACATGACTCATTGTCCTCTTTGGGCTGCCTATAGAAATCTTGACCCTGACACATATTGTTTGACCTCTTAGAATTTCTTTTGAAATCTGTGTAGAAGCTTTTATGACCTTGTAACCACCTACATTATATAATATCTGAAAAATACATTACACAGACTATGCTAAGATGTAGCAACAGTTTGAGTGGTACCCTATTTCCCTGAGACCTCAGCAGTCGTAGCCAGAGTTCTCAGGTCATTTAGATGGTCCCGTGAAATAAGAGAACCCTGAAGATGTCTTCTCTAATCCATCTCTTCTTAAAACATTTTATATTTCCAGCCTATAGTAAGTTGGTCTAGCCTTTCTAGAAATGCCATGAAGGCATTTATTGCCACAGTGAAAAACGATTCAATCTCTTCAAGACCCCAGTTCCTTTGGTTTCAACATGCCTTGTTTACTGGTCAAACAATAATTTTTTTTTTCAAGTCTTTTTGTTCAGCTTTTAATCACAATTGTTTCTGTAAATTTGAATAAATGTACCCAGAAAAACCAATGCTATAGCATGAACACTTTGTTGCCTTGAAACAACAAAGTATGTTCTCCATCAGACTGATCCATTAGTGGCTTTAAAATAAACTACTATCACATTCCATAGCCCAATCAGGATTCGAACTTGTGACCTTGCTGCCTTAGGTTACATGCCTTAGTGATTTACTTTGCCCAATAGCATGAAGTTGACAGGTTATATCAGAGAGGTAAATTTTTTGCAAGGAATGTTTATCACTTCTTACTCTGTGTTAGATAATAATATATCCTCAATAAATATTTAAGTTAAGTTTTTATCAAGACAGGGTTTCTCTGAGTAGCCTTGGTTGTCCTCAAACTCACTCTGTAGGTCATGTTGTCCCCAAACTCGCAAAGATCTGCCTGCTTCTGTCTCCTGAGTGCTGTGATTAAAGGCACCCACTACCATGGCCTGGCATTAAAACATTTTGAAGCATATTCTTTGAAATTTTTATTTGGAAATTATGAGCTATTTTCAAAAAAGAAATCAAAATTAAAAATATTTGCATCTATGAGCATGGATAATCTCTACCTTGTTAAAAAATAAAACCAATGCTAACATCTCATAACAATGATGAATTATAGAGTTTAAGATCTCTTCAGTGATCTACCTTTGAAATCATATTTATTCTTTTTTAAAAAATAGTCTTGCTATGTACTTCCAAATGGCTTTAAACTTCTAATTGCTCTGTATCAGTCTCCTAAGTGCTTATATTACAGGCCTTTGTAAGTGCACCAACGTTTAAAGGTATTAATTAGGTTGACATCACTGACTGAGAATGAATATAAGTGTTGAAAATTATAATGTTTTAATTTTTATTTCTCTTCAATACTTAAAATCCTTGTTTGGCTCTTCATGATATAAAGTCAGGAGAACCTGATACCTTGTGTGCCTCTACCTGTCATTATAAAGTTCTGTTTGTCATTAACTTTAGGATTTAATTCAGTTTGTTATAGATATTATTATTATTATTATTATTATTATTATTATTATTATTATTAACCTTTACTTATCTTCATATTTTCGTGTCTTTAGTTTATCTCTTAATATGTTTTCATTAAATTATTTATTTATTTATTCACTTTACATCTCAAAGGTGGCCCCCCTTCACTCCTCTCCTCCAAGTTCCATCCTTAGAAATCCCCTTCTCTTTCACTTCATGGAAGGAAAGTTCCCCTCTTGGGTACAACCCCATCCTGGGTCATCAAGTCACAGCAGGACTAAGCTCACCCTCTCCTACTAAGGGCCAACTTGGCAGTCCAGTTTGGAAACTAGGATCTATTGGCAGGCAACTGAGTCAGATACAGTCTTTGCTCCAATTGTTAGGGGACCCACATGAAGACCAAGCTGCAAATCTGCTACAAATGTGCACAAAACTTATTATATTTCATTTATGGAGCTGCTTCTGAATTGCAGATATATCATCTTATTTTATTTCCTCAACCTATATTCACATTGCCAAGTTTGTACCTCTCCCTGTCTTATGTTTTGTTAATTATAATTTATTCATAACCACACAAGTCAGGATCTATATTTCAAGCAATTTTTATTGCAATATAACTAGCCTATAAACATTATAAATACTGAGTGTATAGCTAAATGGATTTTTATACACAGACATCCAAAAGCACACAACCATGAAATCCATAATCTAGATGAGGTAATAGAAACTTCCCTGTATTCTAGAAGCATTCTTTATGCACTCTTGGTCACAGTATTGCTCCCAAAAGATTAACCACTAGCTTAGATAGTTTGTGATAAGATGTTATTTTTGCATGTAAGTATATAAACTTATAAAATTTACATGAAGAGAATGTGTATGTGAGGTTTCAGAGGCTCTAATGCCATTGGTCACTGTTTTGACTGTAATTACCCCCTTAGCATTCACCTCTAAAGTCATAGGAGCTTCAACTGCTTCTCCAGCCCTGGATGCATTCTTATCCCCACAAGCCTCAGTGACCAAGGGCAAGTCTTCAGCTTTAGTAGCCCATCACTCAGAATCCACCCTGTCCCAGTCATCTTATGCAAGGTAATAAAAAAAGGAAAAAAGAGGGAGGATCATGTCTTCAACATTTATATTTTAGGTACTAAAAGTGTTCAGGATATATGTGCATGTACATATAGATACTTTTCAAAGAAAATGTGTATCTTTTGTGATAAATTCAAATTTGTTACTTATTTTAAGAATATTATGAGTTCAAGTTATTGTAAGTCCATGTTGAGTTTCTTGGATACTTACATCAGTTGTGGCTATAATTATACTCAATATCTCCTTTCAAAGTTATTTCTGGAGAATGGTGGAAGTTCCAGATAATTTTTAAAGGAATAGGAAAATTTTTAAGTATTCAAGAAAGGCTTATCTTATGAATATGAATCTATGTTTGATAATCTCTTAATTCAGTAAATTCATTTAGGGTATGATTTGTAGTCAGATACACAGATGCATTGATTTCAGCCTGAAATGCCCCTACAGACTCAAAGCCTGTGAATACAGCTTCAAGTGAGGACACATTTTGTAAGGCTGTGAAAACCTTTGCTGGCAGAAGTCACTGGGGTGGGAACTTGAAAGCTCTACCCATGCCTTGTTTCAGTTAGTCTGTGTTTCTTAGCTGGACATATGTGCACAGTGATAGGCACACATTTTTTTTTTTTTTTTTTACTTCTGTTGCCTTAGAACAGCAGCAATATTTTCCCAGTCATGATGGATTGCACTCTGAGATTATTACAGGTTTATTTTTAAATCTCTCTTCCCTGATGTTACTCTGTCAGTATTTTTTCCCCCTCAGATCAACAAGAAAAATAACTAAGAGAGTAGAAAAGCACCAATCTGGGACTAAGGCAGATGGAGGCTGATGACTCTTCCAGTTTTTCAGGTGATTCTATATGAAATCATGGGGAATTTACCCAAGTCCCACTACCTTGAAGTTCTCTGAACTCCAATTTACCCCTTTCACAGCACAAAGATGTTGGTGGCTCTGATCCTCTTAGCCCCCAATCATCTTTTTTTCCCCCTTAGCTTCTTTTACATTTTGAAGTATTATAAACATATAAAATGATACCTGGAGTGATTAAGACTAACAACCACATTTAAAGTTACCCAAAACTTTAACAAGAAATGAAATATACATTGGAAAATTTATATAATTTTTTCTGTTTTACCAAAGGTAATATTATCTGAGTTGTATGCTCATATCTATAGGTTTCCCATAATTACCCAAGTGATATATATCTCTGTTTCTAAATGGCTATTGTAGGGCATGGTGTCAAATTCCAAAATAGTTTTTATAAAGCCTTAATAATGTCTAATACATAGCTGATGTTATGTATAACTTATATAACATAGATAACAAAATAAATTCATCAGTCTCATATTAACACACTTCCCAAGGCTACAGGGTCTCATCATAGACATTTGCTATTCTACTTGATTCACTTACAGTGTATAGTTATAGATGTCAAAAAATTTAATAGTGATAGATTCTGTTTTCCATCTTCTGATATCAAATTAATGTATTTGATCATGGCACTGGGCCACATTAATAAAAATCATCCTTCCTTCCTTCTTTGTTTCTCTTTCTTTCTTTCTTTCTTTCTTTCTTTCTTTCTTTCTTTCTTTGTTTTCCTTTCTTTCTTTCTTTGTTTTCCTTTCTTTCTTTCTTTCTTTCTTTCTTCCTCTCTCTCTCTCTCTCTCTCTCTCTCTCTCTCTCTCTCTCTTTCTTTCTTTAGCATTGGTGGTAATCCAACCCAGGACTCCTTGTTTCTTTGTTGGATTCTGTATTGACTTATGTTGTCCAGGTTTATTTTAACTTCTAAACTCATAGAATCTTTCTGTCTCAGTCTCCCCAATGATGAGAGTATGGGTATGCACTGTATAGCTCCCAACAAAATTTTACATCATCAGAAACTTTATTTATTTTCCCTTATCAGTTTAGGTTGGAAAATGTAGCAAAGCTTACTGAAGTCAACTCTAGTTAACTTTGAACACTGAATATTCACATCTTTTCTTGAGCCTATCAGAATAAAGACACAAAGGAGAGTACAAGTAAGGAATATAACTTATGTCTACTTCTGAACATCATGTTTTGAACATCATGTCTTCTATAGAGCATAGAACCTCATTACAACTGAAGGAATAGTAATGTGCAAACTATTTCCTTCCAGAATACTTAATTCTATAATAACTGTTGGTTTTAAGTGTTAATAAAACTTTTTAATAATATAAGCTGAATACCAAATAGAAATCAAAATCTATAAAGTTGAAATAAATTGACTTGTTGCAAAGTAGATTTTGAAGCATAGTGGAAAGATAAGGAAGGAGGATGAGAAATAAAGTAAAATAAAAGGTTATGGTGAGAGGCAAAATGGTAGCACACACCTAAAATCCATGGGTTAAGAAGACTGAGACAGAAGGATAATGAATTTGAAGATGTCTTGATACTAAGAAATAACATCAGTATTCCTTGAAATTTTTCAGCAAGTAGAAAAGGTTAAAAGAAAAACAAAACAAAACAAAATCTTTCTAAATAACATTTTCATTTTGTTGTTATACTGACACCAAAATCTAGAAAGACATGAAGAGAAAATGTCAAATATTTTCTATATAAATGGATATGTCAGTGTCCTCAATATGATACCAGCAAATAAAATTCACAACACAGAGAGACAGAGAGAGTGAGAGAGAGAGAGAGAGAGAGAGAGAGAGAGAGAGAGAGAGAGAGAGACAGAGACAGAGAGACAGAGACAGAGAGAGACACAGAGAGAGAGACAGAGAGAGAGACAGAGAGACAGAGAGACAGAGATAGAGAACACTTAGAACACACAGCTCTAAACTGGATGTCTACATCAAATCCCTTCACATAGAGTTCTGGGAAATTATGGAAGAAGAAACAAAGAGTAAAGTGTAAAAGCTAGAGGGGATAGAAAACACCAGAAGAACAAGGCTCACTTAATCAAATGAACCAATCTAATAAGAAATCACAGGGACTGAAGCAGAAAGCACAGGGCCTATGTGGGTCTATACCTGGTCCTTCATATATATATATATATATATATATATATATATATATATATATATATGTGTGTGTGTGTGTGTGTGTGTGTATGTATATATAATATGTGTGTATATACATTTATATTATACACACATATTATATATTATAAAACTTTTATTTATTGTTTTTACTTTTGAATGTGCAAACAAATAGGTCTTTGTTTTTGTGCCTTTTTGGGGGGCTTTTTTCCTTCTGTTGCTTTCCTTAGTCCAGCCAGTATGTAGCAGTTTTTGTTTTATCTTATTATCTTTTATTTTGTCATGTTTGGCTGTCATCCCTTAGATTTTTTTTTTTTTAATGAGAGACAGAAAGAAGGTCGATCTGGATGGGAGAGGAGATGACAAGAAACTGGGAGGAGAAGAGAGAGGCAAAGTATAACTAGGATATATGATATGAGAAAAGAATCTGGTTTTAATAAAATGAAAAATATACTAAAGCAATGAATTCTTGAGAATGCAAGGATGGTTTAGGGGACAAGAAAAACTGATGCCAGATAGTCTCATCTAAAGTAAAGGAGAGAGAGAGAGGGAGGGAGGGAGAGAGAGAGGGAGAGAGAGAGAGAGAGAGAGAGAGAGAGAGAGAGAGACAGAGAGAGACAAAGAGACAGAGAGACAGAGAAAGAGAGAGAGACAGAGACACAGAGAGACAGACAGAGAGAGACAGAGACAGAGAGACAAAAGGAGGAGGAGGAGAAGGAGAAGGAGGAGGAGGAAGAGGAGATTAATAGTGTAGTGAGGAGAAAGTGATATAGGAATTGAGGGAAGAAGGTGAGTATGATCAAGATATATTACATGAAATTATCAGAGATATATTATGAGACACAGTGAAATCCATGCTAAGAAGAAAGCTCATAAAACTAAATGACTACAGAAAATAATTGGTGAGCTCTCATACTAACAACCTTCCAGCACACTTGAAAGATCTAGAAAAAAATTAAACACACCCAAGAGGAAAAGACAGCAAAAAAAAAAAAAAAAAAAAAAAAAAAAAAAAAAAAAAAAAAAAAAAAAAAAAATCAAACTGGAGACTGAAATAAATAAAACAGAAACAAATAGAACAATATATAGAATCAATAAAACCAAGAGTTGATTGTTTGAGAAAATCAACAAGACAGACAAACACTTAGCCAAATTAACTAAAAGGCAGAGGAAGAATATCCAAATTAAGAAATACAGAAATGAAAGGGGAGACATATCAACAGAGATGAAGGATATCCAAAGAATCATTAAGTCTTACTTCAGAAACCTGTACTCCACGAAATTGGAAAATCTATATGAAATATATAATTTTCTATACAGATAGCACTTACCAAAGTTAAATCAAGATCAGTTAAACAATTAAAATAGATCTATAACTCCAAGTTAAATAGAAGTAGCCGTTAAAAGTCTTCCAACCAAAAACACACAGGGCCAGAAGGTTTTAGCACCAATTCTACCAGGCTTTCAAAGAAGAGCTAATACCAATACTCCTCAAATTACTCCACAAAATAGAAAGAGAAGGAACATTGTCAAATTTACTACATTATGACAGAGTAACCCTGATCTGGAAACCACATAAAAACTCAACCAGAAAGAGAATTATAGACCAATTTCTGTTATGAACAGTGATGCAAAAAAAAAAAATAAAATATGTGAGCCAAATCCGGCAACACACCAAAAAGATGATTCATTTCAGAGAAATAGACTTCATTCCAGAAATGCAGGAATGGTTTAATATATGAAAATCAGTAAATGTACTCCATCAAATAACAAATACAAAACTGAAAACACACACATACACACACAGACACAAATGATTATCTCATTTGATACAAAAAGGCCCCTTGACAAAATTCAACACTTTTTCATGATAAAAGACTTGAAGAGATTAGTTACAAGAGATATACCTCACCATATTAAAAGCAATTTACAGCTAGACTATAGCCAACATAAAATTAAATGGTGTGAAGCTAAAGCAATTCCACTAAATTCAGAAACAAGTAAAGGCTTCTACTATCTCCTTATCTATTCCAGAGAATACTTAAACATTTAGCTAGAGTAGTAAGAAAACTTAAGGAGATCAAAGGGATACAAATTGGGAAGAAGTCAAAGTATCCTTTCTTACAGATGATATGATAGTATACATAAGTGACCAGAAAAATTCTGTCAGGTACTACAAATAGCTGAAAATCCTTTTAACTACATGGTTGGAAATAAGACTAAGAAAAATCAGTAACCACCCTATATACAAACAACTAACACACTGAGAATGAAGTCAGAAAAACACTACCTTTCACAATAGCCTTAAATCATATAAAATATCTTGGGATAACTCTTACTAAGCAAGTGAAAGACCTATATGATAAACACTTCAAGTCTTTAAGAAAGAAGTTGAAGAAGATATCATAAGATGGAAACTTCTCCCATGCTAGAGTAAAAATGACCATCCTAACAAAAACAATCTACAGTTTCAAAGTCATCCCCATTAAAATTTCAACACAATTCTTTACAAACAATGAAAGGATAATTCTCAACTTTATATGGAAAAATATAAAACCCAAAGTAGCTAAAAATTAAAAAAAATAATTCTGAACAATAAAATAACTGTCGGCTGTATCACTATCCCTGATTCCAAATCAAAAAAAAAAAAAAATGCACTATAGAAATATAGTAATAAAAAATCTCTTAGTATTGCCATACAATCAGATTATTTATCATTTGAATCTAATTGAAGGCCCAGACATAAATTCACATGCCTATAGAGAACTGATTTTTACAATGGAAAAAAAGAAGACATCTTCAACAAGTGGTGCTGGTCTAACTGGATGTCCACATATAGAAGAATGCAAGTGGATCCTTATCACCCTGCACAAAACTGAAATCTAATTGGACCAAAGACCTCACCAAATCTAGACACTCAGAACCTGATAGAAGAGAAAGTGGGGGATAATCTTGAACACTTTGGCATATGAGATAATTCACTGAACAGAACACCAATAGGGCATGCTCTAACATCAACAGTTAATACATGGGATCTCATGAAACTGAAAAGTTTCCTTAAGGCATAGGACAAAATTGAAGTCTTCAGAATGGGCAAAGGCTTTTACCAACTCCATACTTAATAAAGGATGTAGCCACCTGTGGCCACAAATCAACTGGGTTCACCTGAAAGGGGAGCTGGGAATGAAAGGAGACGGAAGGTGAGAAGAGATGAAGCCAAGGCAAAATTCTCTGATCAAGGTTCAAAGCTTTAAGATTCCACTCTCAATTTAAAGGGAAAGGCCCAACCCAAAACCCCTCCTGGTTTCAGCCGGAGATGGGTGGAATAATCCAAATCTGTTCTCAGTCACAGCTGGGAGATATCTCAAGGCAAGCCGAAGGGCAGTTCTTCTTCTAAATTCCAGGCAGCTAAGGTGGGTAACTCCACCTAGATCCTATCACTTGGTCTGTTGCAGTAAGCAAGGTCTCTCTAGACTGCTCAAGGTTGGGGGAAGGGCACAAGAGGATTAATATGTAAAATATGTAAAAAAAAAAAAAAAAAATCAAGAAACTAGATATCAAAAACAAATAATCCAATTACAAATGGGTACTGACCTAAACAGAAAATTTTCAATAGCAGAATCCCAACCAAACGGCTAAGAAACATTTAAAGAAATATTCAGCATTCTTAGCCATCATGGAAGTAAAAATCAAAACTACTTTGGGATTCCATTTTACATCTGTCAGGATGCCTATGATCAATAACACAAGTGACAGCTCATGCTATGAGGATGTAAAGCAAGGGAAATTCTCCTTCATTGCTGGCAGGAGTGAATTTTGTATAGTCACTATGGAAATCAATAAGGTGTTTTCTCAGAAAATTGGAAACTTCTCTACCTTAAGAGCTAGCTACACCACTACTAGGCATATACTCAAATAATTCTCTACCCTACCACAAGGAGAGTTGTTTAACCATATTTATTGTGGCTTTATTCATAACATTCAGAAACTGAAAACAACTAAGATGTCTCTCAAAAGAAGAATGGTTTAAAAAAATGTAGTACAATTACACAATAGAATATTACTTAGCTGTAAAAAAAAAAAAAGACATTATGAAATTTGCAGGCAAGTGGATATCAATAGAAAAGAATCATCTTGAATGAGATAATCCAGATCCAGAAAGACAAGTATGGTATATAATCACATCTCAGGAAATATTAGCCATTCCACACATAGATGATGATAAAGCTTCAGTAGTAAATCCAGAGAGATTTGGTAATGAGAATGGAACTAGCGGGGATACAAGGCTTTTCCTTGGAATGGGAAACAGAATAGATTTTGTAGGTAGACTTGAGCTAGTGGGGATGAAAGCAGGAGGTGATCAGGAAGAGGGGTTGGGATAGATGGAGGAAGTTCAGGGAGAGATGGCTGGAATTGGGCGGCTTTGTGGAGTGCTGAGGAAACCTAGTGTAGTGGACATTTCCTTGAATCTATCAGGATGATGCTAGTGAAAATTCCTAATAACTGGGGAGACAGAGTCTCAGTTGTCCATCTTTTGTAGCCGTGCAAGACTTCCAGTGGCAGGACTCCTTTGCATTGGGTTGAGTTGTTAGCCAAGGGAATCCTGTGGAGATCACCTAAACAACCCTACTTGAAGCTAGGCCAGAGGGCCTCTTTCTACAAACTGACAGCAGGGCCCCCATTGTTGAAGACAACATCTACATAGTTCAAAGAAAGTGGAGAGGTCCAGCTGAAGCCTTCATGGAAGTTTCACATCTTTGGTGCAGGAAGACTCTCTGCAGGCTACTGAAAGAGCAATTCAGGCAGCAACCCAGACCCAAAACCTTTGACCCCAGGCTACCAGGCTCTATTCTGCTGGTAAGATGTGCTGGGGCAATAGTGGTTCAGCGTTTGTGGGAGTGGCCAACCAAAATCTGATTTAACTTGATAGATTCATTCTCTTTTGTATTTAACATCCCACAAGAGGGAACCCAAACCTGATACTGCTTGGATAGCTAGGAACTAGAAAGAAGATAGGCCAGAGTTCTAGGGTGGAACCAAACAAGTCTTGTCTAAAAAAATAATAGTCAATGAGTTAGGAGAAGGCCTGAAGGAGCTGAAGGGGATTGCAATCCCATAGGTAGAAAAACGATATCAACAAACAAATCAGACACCACAGAATTCCCAGGGGCTAAACTACCAACCAAAGAGTATACATGGGTGGGTTCATGGCTCCTGCTACATACATAGCAGAGGACTTCCTTATCTGACATCAATGGGAGGTGAGGTCCTTGGTCCTGTGGAGGCTTGTTGCCCCAGCCAAGGAGATGCTGGAGGGTGAGCCGGGAGTGAGTGGGTGGGTAAGGGAGCACCCTCTTAAAAGCAAATGAGATGGCAGACTGGGAAGGGGGACAACATTTGAAATGTAAATAAATAAAATAATTAATAAAAATATCAGAACAAAAAAACAACAAAAGAACACAAAGTGGTGAGTATCTGAAGATGTTTTACTGAAGACATATGTATTAAATAGTATCTCAAAATGGAAATATTTCTTAATGATATTTTGCTATATTTTTGCCTTTTCTAGTGATCATCAGAGAGGATCCCTCAGGCAGCAAAGAGAAAGAGACTCTTCTTTCATTATGTGGCAAGAGTCAGAATTGGAAGTCTCCATTGGGCCACTCCCTTTGGAGATCTGGTAATCTTGTGGAAGGGGCAAAAACATTATAGGAATCAGAGGGGATGGAAGACTCCAGAAGTACATGGCCTATTGAATCAACTAAGCAGGGTGCATTTGTGCTCCCTGAGACAAAAGTGGCAAGCACAGGGACTGTATCAGCCTTCACTATGTCCTCTGTGTATATGTTGTAGCTGATAGCTTGTTTTTTGTGAGGCTCCTAACTGTGGGAATAGTGTATCTCTGACTATTTGGCTTCTCTTGGGACTTCTTTCCTCTTGTTGGATTTCCTTGTCCAAATTTGATGTGAGGGCTTTTCCTTTGTCCTATTGTATTTTGTTTTGGCATGTTTGGTGTTGTCTCTTAATTTTTCCATTGGAGACAGAGGGGAGTTGATTCAGGAGAGAGTAGAGGTTAGGAGGAGCAAGGAGTGGAGGGAGAAAAAACTTCTGGAAATGTATTGTATGAGAAAAGAATCTAGTTTTAAAAACTGAATATATTATTAAAAAAATAAAATTAATACATTTGCCTGGTGAGTTGACAGAACTGATATAAACGTTTGCAGTCAAGCCTGGGTTTCTGAGTTCAGTCTCTGGAAATTACATGGAGAAAAAGAGATCTTACTTTTAACAAGCTTTTCTGAAATTCAAAGTTGTTATTTCTGGCAAATAGAGAAACTAACCTTCCATTTTGGCTGTATATGTTATGAAAGAAATTCCTGGAAAGAAGCTGTGTGCAAATACTGATAGACTGATTAAAACATCAGTGAATATAGAGGGTTTGGAATGTTGCAGTTTCCAGGCCTAATTTTACAGTTTATTTTCAGTGATCTTTAGCTTACTAAATAGCCATTCCTTGTTCACCACTGTGTCATAGCTAACATCTTGATCAACAGATAAAATTCTTTGGGATAGATTAACTTAACCCTCTAAAATCCTCCAGTGGAAATGCTGAGAATGCTATCATGTAACCCAAGGTTACCTGGCTCTCATCTGCTTCTCTGATGTACCAATGTACTGGAAATTTGCCTTGATTTACAGCCCTCTCTTGCTACTGGAGAATATCATGAAGTTGCTTGTTTATTCAACCTGGAGTGACCCAGATTCATCTTTTAAGGCCTTGGTCACTCCTGTTTGGTTCTAGAATAACCTAAAATTCCATTTAAAGTGAGAGCCGTGTTTTCTTGCTTCTATGATTTATTCATTATTTCTTACCTACCTAGGATGTTTTTATTACTTTTGTTTATGTAAAAATGTCATTATCTATTAATAATTGTTGCAATTATATTCACTATAGGTTCTTAAGAAATGCAAATAGAGTCTAAGTTAAAAATACCTAAAATATATAATACATTAAGTATTTTAGCAAGAATTTATTTTTCTAGAATTTATTTAAATTGATATTATTTAATGGTTCTAAAGTTTTCATACACAGTATATTTCTACATACAGTATGCAAATCCTATATTGTATTATTAATTTTAAAGAATATAAATTCTTTTAGTGATTATTAATATCCATAAATATTTTTCTTTTGTATATTACAATGATAAATTATTTTAATATGTTCCTCTATTTGACCAACCTCACATTCTTGTATTTAATTGTACATTATAGTTTTAGCTTGCTAGTTAAGATTACTAATGAATTATTAATACACTACAGGATTTCTAGTCTTTAAAAAATTAGCCTTTGAGTCTCTTGAACTATTTTCATAATTTATTATGACAATTATTCTTGATTTATATATTAAATTGAGAAGTGACTGCTGTCTAGAACACAGACAGTTTTAGAGTACTGAACATCTTGTATAATAACACTATTTTAGAACCTGCAGCACTCAAGTCCCAGGAGCTAAAGAGACTTTTTTAAAAGTTGTTCAGGTTCTTTGGTTTTAATAAATTTATTAAATTAACACCTGTTTCTTGAGAACAAGTTAGAAGAAAAAACCCCACTGCATGACCACGTCCTGGTATAGTTAATGCTTCACCTGCAAGATTCTTCCATATTTGTATTGTGTTGTTGCTATGGGAATTGGACATTTTTAACTTTCTAAATTTTGCATGAATGACTGTGTTTACGATGCCTGTTTTTAAAATAAATTAGAAACATTAGCTTTTTCAATCATTTATCTTTTTTTCAGTTTTACAAGGTATTGCTTTCCAATATCCTGTTTAGTATTTATCTTAAGTTTTCCTTTTAAGAGAGTTACTACTGTATTTTTTCCATTTTTCCTTAACAACTTAAGTATTTGAACTCATAAATATTTTTCTAAAGACTGGATTTATTCTCTGTAAGATTTCATATGTGCTTATTGCTCTAATTGACATTATTTTCTGACTCTGGAAATGGACTTTTTATTTAGTCTTTGATCCTCGAACTCTTTGGTATTTTATTTTCATCTTTCATTTCAATTTCATTGTAGGAACATGACTTTGAAACATTCTGTTATGACTTTCTTCTTTATTGTTGAGTAAGTTAAGTTTCCTCTCTACTACGATTTCTGTCATTTCCTTTGGTATTATTGGACAATCACCTGAGATTCACCCACTGACATATTCAGCAGGTATCTATGTTCCCTTTCCTCATTACACCATGGCTTAATCTAGAAGCCAGATTTCCAATATGTGACATAAATGTCTGCCTAAAAACAGTTGATAGAAAATTTGCATGTTTTCATTAGCTTTTTTTTTTTTTAATTTGGAGGCTAAGTGCCAAGTAAAAGTCCATAAATTACTGTTAGTTTTCTTTTAAAAATTATAGACATAGATTAGATAGATATATATTAGAGATAGAGGAAATAGAGACAGAGATAGAGATAAGAGATAGATTGTGGTCTTCTCTGTACAAAAGCAAAATAAAATTTCACTAACTTTTCAAAGTAAAACCATTTATGCTGGGATTAATTATTTGGTATTGTAAGAATAAGTTGCTCCTCGTGATAGTTCTACTCTTCACAGTTCAAAATAAGTAAATAACAGGAAGGCATTGAAACTTAGCAGAGAAGACTGGGACATTTTAATCAGGTCACAGATACAGGGAAATCCATGACTTACAGTTCTTCTTAACTAGTTTCTTCTTTGACCTTCCAGTAAAAGCTCATGTGTACCATGATTAAGAGTTGGATTAGCTGTCACCTGAGAGGCTCTGCCAGAGCCTAACAAATACAGAGGCACATGCTTGCAGCCAACTATTAGACTGAACACAGAGTCCCCAGTGGAGGAGTTAGAGAAAGGACTGAAAGGGTTTACAACCCCATAGGAAGAACAACAATATTAACCAACCAGACTCCCCAGAGCTTCCTGGGACTAAACCACCAACCAAAGAATACACATGGAGTGACCCATGGCTCCAACTGCATGTGTATCAGAGGATTGTCTTGTCTTGCATCAATGGGAGGAGAGGCCCATGGTCCTGTGAAGGCTCGAATTGCCAGTGTAGGGGAATGCCAGGGTGGGGAGGCGGGAGTGGGTGGTTAAATGGGGAAGCACCCTTAAAGAAGCAGGGGTGGGGGATGGGATAGGGGGTTGATGGAGGAGAAACCAGGAAAGGGATAACATTTGAAATGTAAATAAATAAAATATCCAATTAACAAAAAAAGAAAAAATATGTTGGAATACCCAAACCAGGCTCTTGTCAGCAAGTACTTCTTGGCATTAGCAATAGTGTCTTGGTTTGGTGCCTGCAAATGAGATGAATCCCTAGGTGAGTCAGTCTCTGTATGGCCTTTCCTTTAGTCTCTGCTCCACCCTTTGTCCCCAGATTTCCTTCAGACAGGAACAATCTGGGTTAATATTTTTGTGATTGGTGGGTGGCTCATCCCTCAACTCAGGCAGTGCCTAACCTCTGGATATGGTCTCTACAGTTTCTGTCTCACCCTTGTTGGATATTTCAGCTAATGTCATCCCTGTAAGGTCCTGCAAGCCTCTTGCTGGGGCAATGAAGCAGGAGTGGGTAGATGGGTGGGGGAGCACCCTCATAGAAACAGGGTTAAGGGGAATGGAATAGGTGGTTTGCAGAGGGGAAACTGGGAAGGGGGATATCATTTGAAATGTACATAAATAAGACAACCAATAAGCAAACAAAAAAGAGTTAGCATAGAATTTCCACACCAGCTGCCATCACAATTCTCATGGACAGGTCTGAAAGAAATCTAATTTCCATTAAACTTGTATCTTCTAAGGGGGAGATGCTGTTGTCTTTTATTAGATACACAAGAAGAAAGTGATCCAACTTACTAAAGCTTGAGTCTCAAAATACATCCTTAGTTTATCAAATGAGTCACATGAAATCTACACACTAAAATCTTCATCTGGATTCTAGGAGTCTTTATAGTGCCTTGTACTTGCTGCAAGTAGCCATAACTGAGTGAAGTGATTGGCCAGGCAGTGATGGTGTTTACAATTAGCTCCCTATCTGAACAGTCCCTTTACTATTGATGTGATAAAAACTCCGAGAGTGAGGCAACTTATTTAGAAAAAGAAAACATTTAATTTGGGCTCCTGGTTCCATAAAGTTAAAGCCCAAGATAGAAGGACAAAGGTGAAAGTAGGAACAGCTGAAAGCTCTCATTTTATATTCAAAGTAGGATGCAAGCAAGGAGAGCTAATTGGGCACATAGCTTTTGAAACCTCAAATCCCACCCTTGCTAAGCATGTCCTCCAACAAAGTCACAACTTCTAATCCTTTCCAAACAGCTCTACCAAGTAGGGACCAAGTACACAAACATATAAGCCTATGGGAGCTGTTCTCATTCAAAGCATGGCAATCACTCTCTTGATTTATGACTGCGCCTCCACACATCTAGATAATGGCAGTTCTTGCTCTTGTATGGGTTCTGTAGCAATTGCATTTTCATGAGCAGCCATTTCTTTGGTCTGCAGCAGTAGAGAACATGCATAACTATGTCTCGTTTCTGTAAAACTTTATTTGAATAGAAGCCACAATCATTATTTCATCTACCATGTTACAGGTACAATGTTGGAACATGACATTCATTTATCTAGAAAAAGATGTAGAACTGAAATCTATGTGTCCTGAATTTTGTCTTGCGTGCTTTCTTGTCTAACTTTTATGATATAGGCCACTGAATCAGAGACTTTAAAATTTATAAAAGACAAGTAAAATTGAAATACATAGACTAGAACTACATATGTAGAACAGCCCAGTCTGTTCAACCCTCCTATCTATTCCCATTCAGAAATCCCACAGTAACACAATTTGCAAACAACTGCTATGAGGAAAATACAATCACAAACAAATCAATACAGTGCAAAATGAGTAACTGCAAGCACAAAAGCTCAGAGAAGGGGAGATCTCATGGGATAGTGGTAGAGGGAATAACTATATAAATGGTGTAGTAAAGGTAAATATCACAGAGATGACATTAAGCACTTTTGTTGTTTTTATAGCAGATGCTGGAGAAATACTTGCAAACATCATGACAGACAATGTTAGTGGCAAGAAGGTGATGTATCTCAAACTCTGGGCATGTCCTGAATACAGTGACAAGATACTGGGAGAAATATGACAAAGAGGGTTTCCCCTGTTAACCCTCTGCAGAGTCCTATTAACAGAGGTTATAATTAAATCATTTTCATACCAATGCCATCCATTTCCAACCTTCTCATTGAACTGAATCATATCAAACTTTACATTACATTAATATGTTTTTGTTTCTGTTTATATATGAGCATGTTCAGTATTATAGCATTAATGGCTACTGTGTATAGGCACTTTAGAATCTAGAATCTATTTGATCAAGGTACCTACAACAATGAAGTCCTGAAGCTTCCTGGGCAAACATGAAATCCATATGGATCAGGCCATAAACACTCATCAGGTGCTGTCGTTATGAATTCCTTTATTGTTTTGGAGTCTGAGAATCTGTGTATTTCTTTTAGCCAAAATTTGAGGAGTCTTTTTCCTTTCTTCTTGATGAAGGCCTCACAAAGCCATCCTTTATTCCACAAAGCATTGTAGCCCTTTTCAAATGTCTACTGTTTCTTCATTAACATATTTCCTTTCCAATAGTGTCTGTTTTGTTTTTCTAGAATTTTTTACACTATCGTTCATTATAGTCTAGCTGGAAAATACTGTTTTTTTTCCAATAACTATTTCTTGTATAGCCTCTTTTGTGATGAGTAAACTCTGTCGCTTTTCCCTTTTTGCTCTTCAGCATTCAGAATTGTTCTCTTGCACAGACTCATATTTCATCACTAATGTGTGCACCTGTATGTCTTTTTCATCCCATTGTGATAATCTTAAGCACAGATAACAAATAATTGATCAGTTTTTGATTCTACATGCTAAACACAATATCCGATGCATGGAGCGGTGGCTCTCTCCATTCCACCTTTAATTTTGGAGTGCTACAAGTCAAATATGTGCCCTGGCACAAGGCAGCTCTAGAGCTCTACATTATAGAGCTCTATAGTGTAGCTCTACCAGTGAGCTATATTAATATTAAATTTAGTTTTAACTGGCATTGTGATGTATATCATCCAAGGAGATTAATAAAAGAATCACAAGCTCAAGGATATCATGGGCTACATAGCAAGTCCCATGATTAACCTGGGAACCAGTGAGCTATATTAATATTAAATTTAGCTTTAACTGCCATTATGATGTACATCATCCAAGGAGATTAATAAAAGAATCACAAGCTCAAGGATATCATGGGCTACATAGCAAGTCCCATGATTAACCTGGGAACTCATACGAAAATATTTGTTTTCATTTTTAACAGTAGGCATTAGTTGTGCACAGCAGTGGATCTCACTGTGACTGCTTCATATATGTTCAGTATGTGCTTTGCTCATGGTCATTCTGTGTTACCCTTCCTTTCCTCCTGTCTATATTTATTTCTTAACAAATTCACATTTAACAAGTGAACAAATGTTGAACTAGTTTAGTCACATTATCCATAATTACATTGTCTAAACTATCATCTTGTATGTCCTGGGGAAGATTTATATGTTGAGATCAAGAAATGGAAAGTGTGTAGCTCGAGAATGGCTTCTCTTCCCAGACCCAGTTCTATTCATGGCACCAACATAGAAGCCCACAACATCTGTAAATACAATTACACCAAATCTAACACCCCATTTCCCCTCTACATGCATGGGGACACAAAGGCATGCAAGAAAACAAAAAGGGTTACACATATACATAAAATAAATAAAAAATTGAAATCCTATATAATTAATTTACGAGATTGTTTACTGAATTACATATACATGAAAAATGTCCTTAGGTATCACTCAACATGAAGTGAACTTATAGCAAAATATTTTTATTGTATTAGTCCTAAAACCTAAAAAATATTTGTATTCCATTAGGGCTGAATATAATTTTTTTATCCAAGGACATGAAATTAAAGTTTTATCAGATATTCATTCATTTATTTATTCTCTTCACCCCCATTTAATTCAGAAGCAGGCATGTACTAGACGTAAAGGACCCAGACCTCTGTTTTTATAAAGCTTGTCCTGCTGGAGTGAATAAAAATATTTTTGTTAACATTTAATGGAGAAGAAGCTAGGGTGTAGGTAAAATATGAATTTAAGAAGTGGTCTTGAATACAATACATGTGGTCTGGACAGAGGCAGATTTATTTTTATAATATTTATTCTTTGTATTTACTTCTCTTCTCACCATTATCTTATTATAAAATTCACATTTATGTTGGCAGACAAAAAAAAAAAAAAAAAAAAAAAAAAAAAAAAAACCAAAAAACCAAAAAAACAAATGCTTTAAGTAGAGCTTTGTGACAGAGTGAGCTCAATGGGATTTCATAAGTAGTATGGATAAAGGTCATTTACAAGAGCAGATGTAACTCTAAAACAAATACATCTCTGAAAAGTTCTATCTGAACATGGGTGATGCCTTGAAAAAAACACTGCATGGATAGAGTTTTATTCAGTGAATCATCTATCTCCTATGCTCTTCTATGTATGCTATCTCCTAGTACTTCCTAAGACCATGCTGCAGGTAGTTGTGATTTCATAGGCTGGCTAAGTGAATAAGAGAGAGTGGCTATCCTTATAAATGAGAATCAAAGCATCGTCTCCATATTTCTTCTATGAGATATTGTTGATATGCTCAGTCTTGTAATCATAGTTACTCCAATTAAAGATGCTACTAGTCAAGTCACATCTGGACATTCTACAACCCTTCACATTCCTCCAGCCCTTTACAGGAACTATTACTCCCTCTTCTATGATGTTCTCTGAGTCTTGTAAGTATTATGTTCTTCCATTTAGGACTTATCACTGGCATGCTCTGACACATAAAATGTCATTTACTCTAACACTTTGACCCATTATAAGTGTCTGCAATAAGTGCTACTTTCTGCAAAAGGAACATTCATTGACCAAAGTCAAAGTCAACAATAATGTACAATTGTAAAAACAAATGTTTCAGGGGCATTCTTGTTCTTTCTTTTTTCTTTTCCTTTTCTACCCTTTATTTTTCATTTATCCCTTTTTAAAAACAGCACAGAGGCTTGAAGCTCTTTGTGTAGTAGGAAACATCTTGAAGACCATATCGTATTCCCAGAGGCTACATCATGCCTAATTAGAGGGCTATTTTAACATTCATTGTCCATCCACTTAACAGAAAAATGGCAGAACCTCCACTGAAGTTCTATAACTTTCTTCTTGTCACAGTTTTTCTCCTTGCAGTACCAAACATGAGTTCCTTCCTGTAGAGGTAACTCTATGTCTAATCAGAACATGGGTGTCTGTAGCCATAACAGTCATGTCACTGTCAAATCAGAGAGGCTATCTAGCCTACATGTTGGTGTACAACATACATGTCTATAGCTGATCAAGATTATTGGTGATAGTCTTTCCACAGATGCCAGAGTAGCATCTTTGGGTACTTAGAAACAACAGCCAGAAGGTCTGAAACATCCATCTCAGTCCCATTGTAATTTCTCTGGGTCTTCAGTCAGAGCCTTTGGTATCTTCAAATATGCGAGTCTGAGCATCTAGTTCAAGCATACCAGCAAAACCAGTACCAATAGCCTATATTGTAAGTGGAGCCTTGATGCTCCCCTGGACAAAACTCTGTAGGAAAGTAACCCACCTTTGATACTGAGATTCTTATTAATTAACATCATTCCTACCAATGTTCTTTTTTGTTCACATAGATTATCAACTACAAACTGGTTAGTTGTTGTTTTAACATTTACAGGAACATAGGCTATCATCAGACCTTTCTCTAACACCTTGTGTATCATCTGTGCCTCATTCAACCAGACATTTCTCAAGAATTTCACAGCTGTTCTTGTCCTTGTACTTTGTACAATCAATTTTCCATCCTTACTCATGTAAATATATTTGCACAACGTTCATATGCTATTCTGAATCTAAAATACTCAGAGGTTCAAATTATATAATTTGTATAATTGAAAGAAATTAAGAATGAGTGGCCACATTTTTGAAGGCTAAATTCTCTACTGGAAACAAGTGCTACTTAAAATTAGATCCAACACCAAGAGAGATGCTAAACAGCAGGGGAAAGAGAGGGGGAAGAAGATTTAAAAGAATGAACAGGACTCAATACACCATAAAAAGATGTCGTTGTTTGTATCAACTATTGCCTCAAATGTGCAAAGTTATCTAGAATTAGTATGGATGGTTGATGCTACCTTATCTAGTGCTCTATGATTGGCAATCATTCTCAGTGCAACATCCTTCCTCCTTATTTCCTGGCACTGACAAGAAGCATCTCTGTGCATCTCCCCACCCTTAAGGAACTTTGCAACCCAGCTTGCTAAACTGGCCTGTGTCCAAGTGTGACAGAAGCTATATTCTTGCCCCATTTTCCCTTGCCAGCTATACAACAGTACACTTCAAACTGGCTGCTCTTGCTCCATTTGCTATATCTGGTTCCATAAACAGTATGGAGGAACTTGAAGAACCTCCATCTCCAGTGTAATTTCTTACATAGGATAAATAAACACAGCCTTGGGAGAAGTTAGTTTCCTATCTGTGTGTCTGTCTGTCTGTCTATCTATCTATCTATCTATCTATCTATCTATCTATCTATCTATCTATCTAATCTTTCATCCTATCAGTTGTTCATTCCTAATTTCACCTATTCTATAAAGTGCTACCCAGGCTTTAAAGCCCTGGATAGGCGGACTAATACTGAATTTAGCTTTGTTCCAATTTACTCCTTCAGACTCTACTTTGACACTTATTTTGACAAATTTGTTTTTGAGAAACCTGCAAAAGTCTTTTTTTTTCTTTTTTTCCCTTTTCTACTCACCCTCTTTTCTCAAATCTATTTAACTGGTTTAAGGCACTCAGATCTTCTATAGCCTCTTCAATTTCATAAAAATTATGAACCATCATGGGGCTGAGAAAATATCAAACTGGAGCTCACCACATAAATATCAATACTGACATCTCTGCTGAACTCATTTACTATTGCAACTTTCATAACTTTTGGGTGAGCCCAGACCTATCTGGTTTGGTGAACTTGGCACCATAGACCACCTTTCTCCTGTCCAATTCTTTCTCTATAATTTTCTCTCATTTGTCTTAACTTTATCACGGGTTCTAAGGTTTATTTTCTTATTGGATGGCATGATTTAAACACAGGTATAATTTGTGCTTTTTTCTCCTTCTATCCACATCCAGCCACAAAAAAACCAACACCCCCCCCCCAAACTTACACCTTATCCTCTCTCTCTCTCTCTCTTGTCCAACTTACCTACAAAATTATGTATGATGCCACTTGCAAGTCTTTTTGTTATTTTAATTCCTTCCTTGGTTGAGTTTTTTGTTTTTGTTATGTTTTGTTTTGTTTTTGTTGTTGTTTTGTTTTCTGGATAGAACTTTGAGCCTTGGTTGTATTTCTTGTCATCCATAACAGGAGGATTTCAACATAGCAAGGAGGCATACTATTCCATAGCTCATCATGATGGACAGCTACATAAGAAGTCATGCTATGGTCAGGCAGTGGTGGTGCACGTCTTTAATCCCAGCACTTGGGAGGAAGAGGCAGGCAGATTTCTGAGTTTGAGGCCAGCCTGGTCTACAGAGTGAGTTCCAGGACACCCAAGGCTACACAGAGAAACCCTGTCTTGAAAAAAAAAAAAAAAAAAAAAAACAAACAAACAAAAAAAGAAGTCATGCTATGGATGCTACACCTTCAGGTGACATGCCTTCAGTTGCATGTCTTACCATGTACAGTGAAGGTTATATAGCTGATTCCAGATTCATCTTTGGTTCTGTCATACCCGCATTGAGTTATCAAGTAATATAAGCTAAAAGTTATGCTCAGGCATCTATTCTTCATACATTATGGCTTTGACAACAAAGCAAAAATCGATTCCACATCAGTTCAGTTTTGGAGAACCGATGAGTTCACTGGGTTTGCATACTGAAGTGTCAGTGAGGAGTTACATACAGAACCATGGGTAGCTCTAAAGGAGTTACATCACCAAAAAGTCCCACACTGGTGTGATAACATCCCAATAGCTGCATAGTTATTGGAGTTGCATCTTAAATTCATTCTCCACCTTCTATTTACTCTATCCCCTCCTGAGATCATGTATAGCCAAGGCAGGATTATGTGTAGTTGGAGTTGCATCCTAAATTCATTCTCCACCTTCTATTTACTCTTTCCCCTCCTGAGATCATGTATTGCCAAGGCAGGATTATGTGTAGTTGGAGGTTTCTGGAATCATTGTAATTCCACACAATAGTCTGATGATTGTCCTCAATTCATTCTATGAGGGAATGTTAATAGGTCCAATCCTGTGAGCATCTCATGAGTACAGGTACATTTGCTCTTATTTCAAGAAGGCAACAACTGCAGCCATGTCGTACCCAAAGGACAGAGTTCCACAGCAGTGGACTAATTGGAGAGGTGACCTTTGCACTATTTAAAAGAATACAGACCTCATAAGAGACTTCAGTTCCACAGGATTCCTATGACCCAGAAGTCTCTGAGCAACAGGCTCAGAAAAAGCCACTTAAATAGCTTAGCAAACCCAGAAAACCTTCCTTGGAGCATTTGTTAAGTTCTCTGAGTAAAATTAGCCTGCAGAAATGACATCCATAAAATATTCTAATAGCATAGCCATCTCCAAGATGAATCTGGCCTATGCCTTTTAAAAGATAGCAAAAATATTTCCATCACCACAGTGCTTTGCAAATATTTTTAAAGATCAAGGAAATTGGCCAATTTGCAAATGTTTAAAATGGAACACTTTTACATCACCTTGTATATTACCTCCCCTTTAGCAATGCATTTTGTGCTTATAGCAGGGGTACAGTTCTGACCCTTCCACCTCATGGGATGAACAAGCTGAATAAATGCTGTTGGTAAAATGCCCAGTGATGATTCACAACAAGTTCCCTGGAGGTTGCTGTGCTCAAGATAGGCTGATGTTCCCTTACTTTGCCAGCTCCTATCAGATTTTGCCACTTGGAGAAAATTGACTTGGGCAGAGCTATCATCATTATTACTATTATTTTATTCTCGCCAGAAACTGCCATTTCAAAGTGTTCCTTTCTGGATTGAAAAACAAAATAATGAGCCTGTACTTTTATTTCCTGGGAGGCCACATTAATTTACATTCACTTACTGTTTAGACTCCCCAGGTTTGATAATTTGCACAGTGCTTCTAGAAACAGGCATATAATCACAGCAGGAGAGAAGAGAGTCCCAGAAGGCTTGATATTTCTGGCTGTCTAGGTTTGTGTTAAGGTTGGCTCAGGGGTCTTGTGCCTTATGTACTACACACACACACACACACACACACACACACACACACACGGACACACACAAGCACATGCACAAGCACACATACATATGCTAACAAACACACTCATAGACACACGTGCATATTGAAACACACACATGTAAACACACAAATATATATACATACACACATATACACATATATACACATATGTGTATATATGTATATATACACACACACACACATATATATATATATATATATATATATATATATATATATATATATATATATATATATTTACTGAGATAAAGATAGGAATTGAATTCTAGTTTATTGTGCTAAATATCTCATGTATCTTTGTCTGAATGCTGATAAGTAGTTTCTGCTGGAAGCTCCAATAAGACCCCTTTCATTTTCTATTTCTCTTGTGAAATGTTAATACACTAACATCAACATCCATACTCATCCCCAATATATGCGTGTGCGTTGGAAAACACTTCCTGAGTAATACATCATTATTTTCATAATTTTATTCCATCTTTTTAAAATTTTATTATATTTTTAATTTCTGCATATGTCTTTTGTCTGCATGTGTTTTGTCTACATTAATTTCTGAACACTGCTTTAGTGCTTGACCTGACAGAGGCCAGAAACGGGTATCAGATCCCATAGAACTGCAGTTACAGATGATTCTGAGCCACCAAATAACTGCTGAGAATAGAACTGGGCTACTGTGGAAGAGTAGCAAGTGCTCATAGACCCTGAGCTGTCTGTTCAACTCTGCCAACTATTTTTCTGTATTTGTGTGTGTGTATATGTTTGTGTGAAGCATCTCTATGTGTAATGCATGTATGTATTGATGCATGTGTGTAGAATATGTGTGCATTCATGTTGATGTGTACACATGCATAGATGTCATAACCTCTAAAGAAGTCAGGACAACTTTGATGCTGAGTCATACTTTCTACCATATTTGATAAGGGTATCCTTGTTGCATGTCTCTCAGCCTAGCTAGCCCATGAGCCTCTATCCCCATTAGGAATATGGGATTATACACAGACATTACTATATCTAGATTTGTGTGGGTTCTGTGTAATTGAACTTAGGTTCTCACGTTTGTGGTTAAAGCACTTTTTTACCCACTGAGCCATCTTCCTAACCTGACCTAATCTATTCTTAAGTATTCAAGCATCCAGGCCACCCACCTCTGGATATCTGCAAAGAAATCTGTTGTCTATTTTTGGTTTTCCAGATGGAGCATTCTGTGATTCTTTTCTCTGCCTTCCCCATGATGATTTATATCAGCTGTGTAAGCCATAGGAGCATACAAAGCAGACAAGGATTGTTTCTGTGCTGGTTATCTATTGCTGCCCAACAAACACACTAAAACTTAGTGGCTTAAGACAACAGCCATTTTATTTGCTCATGATTCTAACTTGTAGGCTGGGCTCATCTGGGCTTGCCAGTGATCATTTTTGTGACTGCATTCAGTTGGCAGGTCAGTTGGGAACTGGGCTCAGCTGGGGTTCTGGAATGTCTGGGCCTTTTACTCTGCCCATGTGGTCTCAAGTCTCCCTTTTCCTGTGTGAAAGACCCAGTTTATTTCTTTTTGCACTGTGGACATTATTACAACTAGACTTGTTGCTTAGAGGCTCAGAGCTCTAATTCATAAAGGTTCCATGAGATTCATAAGACTTTGGTCCAGAACTGGCAGAGTGTCATTTCCAACATATTATGTTTCATAGTTCAGGTCACACAAAGACATTAGCCCAGGAAAAAAAATGTCAGGGTAGGTGAAGGCTAGTAAGGGGTCTCGAGACAAATCCTAGTGGGCACATTTGTGAATTATGTATTGTAAGTCTTCATCTTGCTTCATCTATTTCAGGTTCTTTAGAACAACAACAAAAAGGGCATAAATTCGAGAGTAGGATTAGTTGGTCCACAACCAAGAGCAGAACACCACAATCCTCCTCAGTTTAATCACGATTTACATTTTTTCAATGTGGAAGATAAGCCCACTCTCCATTACACAGGGTTCAAATATTATGGCCACGAGTATCTTTCTTATTCTGCTCACATTTGGGTGTCATGTGGGCAGGAATTTGTAGGTACAAACTCATGGCAAACTTTCTGATCATCTGGCTCTTGCAATCATTCCACCCCCTCTTCTACAGTGTTCTTTGAGTCTCAGTGACAAAAGTTCTTGTAGATGTATCAAGTGGATCCAGGTTCCACAAGTCTAGATTGTGGGTTGTTTTGGTTCACTGTGGTCTCCATCACAAGAGAATTTTCTTTGATGAAGGCTGAAGTCAACACTTATTTGTGAGTATGAACACAAACGTTTATAAATTCTGGTTAGGGATTATGTTACTTTGGTAAGTTAGAGGTTTCTGTTTCTCCTTCAAAAGCCATGATGATTTTACTAGCACTGCCTAACCCTATTTGAAAACATATATATTAGTAACATTATACAGACAGAATAGGTTTTAATTAAGAATAGATATTATATTATGAGTATATAATATATAATGTTAGGTATAGAGGGCATGAAATTTAAGGAGATCAGGGAGTGCTTTGTGGGAGGCTTTGGAGAGAAAAAAGGAAATGAGGAAAATGTAGTTATATTATAATATCAAAAGAATAAACTTGCATGCAAACAAAAACCTGTATAGCCACATCTTATCTCTATAGTTAGATATGAAGTTCAGGCTGTTGTTTTATAGACCAGACTCAGACATGAATGAGAAAGCCCGTGTTCTATTCTTCAGAGTTAATAACTGAGTCCATATTTTCTTCTTCTAAGATATTTAACCTGGCACCATGTATCCAAAGTTGTGACAGTTACACAGTCACGGAAGTTGAATGGCTTTAGAGAATATATATATATATATACAAAAAGGAAGAAAATATGTGTGAGCTGATTTGTCGAATTTCTGAAACCTCCATGGGTGTGCCTATGACCATTGCCCTACCTCAGGGACAAAAAATATTTCTGAGTTGAGGCTCAATATTAAAAGATGTGTGAGTGAATGAGTAAGTGTGTGTGTGTGTTTGTGTGTGTGTGTATGTGTGTATGTGTCTGAATTGTATCTTCTTACTTAGCTGCAGATTCTGCCTTCTGCATTGTCCTTTCTTTAAAACATGCAAATGACCTATATTTGTATAGGTGAGTGGTGGTCTTCTTGGTTGAATGTCCTATAACAAATACTTAAAAGTCTCATGCCATTGGGAGGTGTTCTGGTCACTCAAACCTAAGTTACTAATGTTTCTATTACATCTGTGTATTACATCTGTGTATTACATCTGTGTATCTGTAAATCATACCAGTGTTTGTGTCAGATAAAAGCTATATCTTCAGAAATTTCAAGACACATCATCACCCTTTATTTTGACCTAGAAGGAAACAATGTTCTTACAATTCTTAGACTCTTCCTTGTGTTGTTGAACACACACACACACACACACACACACACACACACACACACACACACACTAGATATTTCACATTAAGCTCTTCTGGAGCTTAACAAGGACCACATGGCTCAGTCTGATTCAAGTTTGATTCTGGGCCACCTTTATTGATAAACTTGAACCTGATTCTTATCCTGCCTCATCTTTTTCTTTGACCATCAGTAGTGTTTAAAAAAAAACTGAGACGAAGACAAGCTTAGCTTTCTAAAACAACATATTAAAAATTTGGACCTTGCTTCCATTCTGGGCCAAAGCACTGAGCAGATCTTGGGTGGCAGCTCTGCCCCCAATTTCCAAGAACCCAGAGGAAGTCGGAATCCCAGGTGCTCAAACTTGGGCAGTATCCTGTCTGAGCTTGAGCACTGAGCAGATCTTGGGTGGCAGCTCTGCCCCCAATCTCCAAGAACCCAGAGAAAGCAGAGATCCCAGGCTCTCTAACTCAGGCAGTGTCTTAGGTAAGCAGACAGCAAGGCCCGCCCCAAACAGGGAGTAAGTGGGACTTACAAGGACCCAGGAAGTCACTCCCGGCCCCGAACACTGGTTCCTTCTGGTCTGGGCCAGAGCACTGAGCAGATTTTGGGTGGCAGCCCTGCCCCCAATCTCCAAGAACCCAGATGAAGCGGGGATCCCAAGTGCTCTAACTCGGGCAGTATCCTGTCTGAGCTTGAGCACTGAGCAGATTTTGGGCCCCAGCGCTTACACCAGTAGTTACACCCACCCCACAAATTCTGATACAACCAAGAAAATAGGAAAGACAGGCTCCAGTCAGGGGCAGGGCAGGTAGCACTAAGGAGATACAGATGGCAAAAGGCAAGCGCAAGAACTTAAGCATCAGTGACCCAGGGTCCTTGGCATCATTAGAACCTAGTTCTCCCACACAAGGAAGTCCTGAATTCCCCATATCACTAGGAAAGCAAGATTCAGATTTAAAATCACTTCTAATGATGATGATAGAGGACTTCAAGAAGGACATAAAAAACACTCTCAAAGAATTTGAGGAGAACACAGGTAAACAGGTAGAAACCCTTAAAGTGGAAACACAAAAATCCCTTAAAGACTTACAAGAGAACACAACCAAACAGATGAAGGAATTGAACAAAACCATCCAGGACATAAAAATGGAAGTAGAAACAATCAAGAAATCACAAAGGGAGACTACCCTGGAGATAGAAAACCTAAGAAAGAAATCAGGTGTCATAGACACAAGCATCACCAACAGAATACAAGAGATAGAAGAGAGAATCTCAGGTGCAGAAGATATCATAGAAAATATTGACACAACTGTCAAAGAAAATGCAAAATGCAAAAAGTTCTTAACACAAAACATCCAGGAAATTCAGGACACAATGAGAAGAACAAACCTAAGGATAATAGGTATAGATGAGAGTGAAGATTCCCAACTTAAAGGGCCAATAAATATCTTCAACAAAATTATAGAAGAAAACTTCCCTAATCTAAAGAACGAGATGCCCATAAACATACAAGAAGCCTATAGAATGCCAAATAGACTACACCAGAAAAGAAATACCTCCCATCACATAATAATCAAAACACCAAGTGCACAAAACAAAGAAAGAATATTAAATGCAGTAAGGGAGAGAGGCCAAGTAACATATAAAGGCAGATGTATCAGAATTACACCAAACTTCTCACCAGATACTATAAAAGCTAGAAGATGCTGGACAGATGTCATACAGACCCTAAGAGAACACAAATGCCAGCCCAGGCTACTATACCCAGCAAAACTCTCAATTACCATAGATGGAGAAACCAAGATATTCCACGACAAAACCAAATTTACACAATATCTTTCCACAAACCCAGCATTACAAAGGATAATAGCAGGAAAGCTCCAATACAAGGAGGGAAATTATACCCTAGAAAGACCAAGAAAGTAACCCTCTTCCAACAAATCCAAAAGAAGATAGCCACACAAAGATAACTTCACCTCTAATAACAAAAATAACAGGAGACAACAATCACTTTTCTTTGATATCTCTTCACATCAATGGACTCAATTTCCAAATTAAAAGACATAGGCTAATGGATTGGATACATAAATGGGACCCAGCATTTTGCTGCATACAGGAAACCCACCTCAGTACAAAGACAGACTCTACCTTAGAGTAAAATGCTGGAAAACAATTTTTTAAGCAAATGGTCCTAAGAAACAAGCTGGAGTGGCCCTTCTAAAATCTCCAGCCTGAGAACACAAAAGGAAGGACTCATGGCTCCACCTGTATAGGTAGTTGAGGGTGGCCTTGCCAGGCATCAGTGGAAGTGGACAGGCTTGGTACCTTAAAATTTGGATTCCCTAGTGTTGGGGAATTGCAAGAGCAGGGTGGTGGGAATGAGAGGATGGTGGGAGCACACCCTCATAGTAATTGGAGGAGGAAAGATGGGGTAAGGGGTTAGGCATCAGTGGAAGTGGATGGCCTTGGTGCCTGAAAGATTGGATTCCCTAGTGTTGAGGAATTTGAGAACAGGCAGGCGAAAATGGGAGGATGGTGGGAGCACACCTTCATAGAAACGCCCAGAATTATATGGATTAGACATGATAGAGTCAGGCAGCCAGAAGACTAGATTCCAGAATTCAAACAAACAATTATCTTGATACTAAAATTTGTTTTGAGAATTGTATATTGCAGAATACATAGCCTTGGTGTATCTACTCATCAGGCAAGCTGAGCACACCTGCTCGAACCTCTGATGTCCTGGAATTCCAGCCGGATGCAGTAAAGACACAGTGTCAGAGGCTTATCAATTTATTCTTCCCCCAACCCCTCTTCTAATATCTCAACACCCATAATCAGCTTGAAGAAGTTAATGAAGAGTTGGCGCCCCTATTCCCTGGGCTTGGGGACTGAGGTGGTTAATATTGGGCTGTCTTTCTAGGGTAAAGTAGTGGTTTTGGTGGAACAGGGAGGATTAGCTAGGATTTATTGCATAGCCAAAACTTACTGGTAGAAATATGTATAATTGTTATTAAGATGAAGTTATAATTTCTTAAATGGTACAAAATTTACTTTGATTTCAAATTTAAGGTTTTTATTGGTACTAGCTTCTTATAAATATAAAAGTGAGATGAATATTGTTACTATCATAGGCAATGCGCATGTATAACACATTTAGGAATACAAGGCTTAGACCCAGTCCTTCTTTAACTTTTTTAACTTATTTGAGATGGTTAGACGGTGAGTTAAGGGCCTATAGCATATTCATGGCTTTAATTTTATTGTTAGGGAGTTTTCTATATTTTCTTTAGAAATAGCTGAGAGGAGTTAACAGACAACAGTTCAGATAGCCTTACATGAATAGTTGGTTTTCAAAACATCAGAAATCCACAGAATTGACATTACAAACATTTTTGTATTAATGTTCATTTTGATTAGAGACCTGTCTGCTCCTGACAGCTTCCTGTCTTGGATTCTAAGAAGAAATTGAGCATCGTTGGAGTTATTCCAATTGTGGTGAGACAGCCACTAGGCAAGAATTGCCTCTTTTCATCTGCAGACAACATACTGTCCAGAAAAGGACACACTTGCAGAATAGTCTACTGATTATATTTCCCAAGACAGAGTAATCAGCCCTTAATAATTCTGCATCACTAGGTCTGTCAGATGATCCTGGGCCAGAAGGCTGAAGATCAGATGCTCCAACATTCTGTAGTATAGGGTTTGTCCAGGTGTTCAATGGTCTCTATAAATTGGCTATGTTTTAGAAGGTATGCTTTGTGCTTCCCATAATTTCAGTTAACTCAGTCATTCTGGATTTCTGATGGGGTTGAAAACTTGTAGTCTCATAGCCAATCCTTGCCTTTTACTTTGAGAGAAAACATTTGAGAGGATGGTTTTCAGCTGACATTCATTCTAAAGCCAAGAAAATAAGCCAGGCTCAGAACTAAGTCTTTTATTTAGGAGAGATGACAGAGGTTCTGCCTAATCAACAAAATGATGGATTGGGTATTAGGTCTATCTTGCACCTTACTGACATAAATTACTATAGTTATGCTCTAACTGTATTTTGAGAGAAAAGTTTTATTTTAACAAGAAGGGTGATATGTAGGAGGATCTAAGGTGGGAGGAGTAAGGAGAGGAGGAGTACAGAGAGGAGGAGTAAGAAGAGGAGGAGGAGAAGGAGAGGAGGAGCTAGGTGGTGAGAGAGAAAGAGAGAGGGGGGCCAGACATGGAGGCAGATATTCACATGTCTCCGCCAGTCAAAGATAGTTGATATATCTTGATTGGGTATTAGGTTACACTTCTGATTGATATTGAGCATTACCAAATTTATAAAGCCATTGGTTAACATTAAAAAAATTGTATAAAAGCAAAAAGGAGAAGGGGGTATTGGATAGGGGTTTTCTAGGGAGGGGAAATAAGGAAAGGGGATGGCATCTGAAATGTAAATAAAATATCCAATAAAAAATAAATTAAAAAAGAAAGAAAAAAATTTGGACCTTTTGTTCTTTTTATTTTACTCAAAGTTAAACAATATATTATTTAGTACATCCTCTGTCTCTGGATCAAATGGAGCTGGAACAATACAATTGGCTCTTGATCATCCAACTTGGAAATATCCTTCATTTTTTGGACACAGTGGGTGAGTCCATTTTATATGTTCCGAGGTGACAGCACTGCTAAATGTCCTTTCACCTTGTAACCTAACTTGCTTCCTCCAAGCTCTTTATGATTCTAGCCCTTGCTGCAGGCTATTACTACCAACATAATTCCCTATTTTCCACTGAAATCAATGCCAGTATCACATGTATTAGGTATTTGCTATGATGTCACACTTATTTTGAGGTGCTGATTCAGCCCGTGCTCTTCATTACTGCATAACCAAAAAGTTGAACAGGATGTAGAGAACCACCATTTTATTTTATCCTAACCTTGTAAGCCAGAACTTGGCACATATTTTTAGTAGGTTTGCTCCATATGTCTCTGACTCAATAATTTTGCTTGTTTTTTCATCTGGTATTTAGAATGAATAAACTATACAAGAAGACTTCATTTACATGTCCCCCTCAGTACTCCTTTGTGTTGCTCCTCCTTCTTTGGGGATTGGCTATGCTTTCTGATGCCTTGATGACTTCAGAATAGCCATACTATGTACAGAATGCCTGTCTAATAAGAAAGGCTATCCTAGAAATGAAGGGGAATGCTGTTTTTCTCAATAGAGCCAATCTTAAGAATCACTTAGAAGTGCTTCAGGTGCCTTCTGTTGGCAAAGCAAGTCATAGAATCTGCATGCATTCAAATGAACAACTTTATCTAAGAGCTCCTGATGCAATCGACTATATATTGATCATGGACAGTTTCTTCCACAAATCCTTTTCTCTGTAATAACAGCTATCCACTCGTCCCCACCGTGACTTGCCACTTACTCTAGCACATTCTAGCTTAGACATAGTGCCCCGGTGCCTTCAGTAATGTTCTGCCATATGAACTACAAAATCACCTTCATTTTAGTTTGAATAAGATCTCTAATTTTATTTACTGATGCTGAGGTTGTTTTTTGTTTGTTTGTTTGCTTGTTTTTAATCTGTCATTAGGACTTAGGGGTTTGAGAAAATTAAGTCAGCTAATTTGAGAAAATAAAGTTAAGTTTCTCTAAATCTCCTAAATTATTTTATAATCAAAAAGTTTTAAATGCCCAGTATGATGAGACTTAACAAATGCATCCACATGCTATACCCTTGCCAAATTATTGTCAAGAACTTTGGCGTCACTCTTTCATAAAAGCTTGCATCATGCATTCTTCCAGTTTTGTCTGATATAGAAATTCATGTTTAATAAAATTTGTTATAAATTGTTTACATTGTGACCTATTGCTTCTGCAAATCATAATCATTTGAAATCCACCTGTATGTTTCCATGCATTTCTAGCCAATTCCTAAGCAATTTCAAGCAGCATTTGATTGTACAAATAAACGCAAATTTCTGTGTCGATGAACTTGTTGGTGTACACTTACACTTTCTAGTTTTGGACTGTGGTGAATTAAACATGTTCAGATATCATCATCTCATATTTTCATTTCTTTTGGGTAAACGCCTATAAGGAGAAGAACTGTTCAGGCAATGGTAAATATTTTACCATTTGCATTTTCAGTTGTGTTAGAATATTATATTTGTTCTAGACCCTTCTCCAACTATGGTAAATTTACTATATTTACAATTTACTATGGTAAATTCTTTTTAATTTCAGCTGTCATAATAATGGCAGCATGGTCAACTTTTATCGTGTTACTCTGAGGGGTTATATTTGTTAAGATTGTTCAACACATATTTATGTACACATTAATGATTTGTAATTATTTTTGATTCTTTGTTTTAATAAAATTTCATTAATGTGCTATATTGACATTATTTACACTCCTTGCTTTCCCTCACTTTCTTCTGTACACTCCCATTCTCTCTTCTTCTTTATTAAATATATGTAATATATAATATTTAATATAATATATAAAATATAGTATAAACTTTTATACACAGAGAAGAAGAGAGAAAGATGGAGAGAGAGAGAGAGAGAGAGAGAGAGAGAGAGAGAGAGAGAGAGAGAGAGAAAATATCCATTTAGTGTTGCTCATATGATCACTTGGTATCAGTTAATGTCTCAGAAGACATTGATTGCCTATAGCTCTTCATCTAAGTGTGGTACCTGAAGAAATTTCCCCTATTTAAATCATCGGGTTGGTTACAGTGGTCATTATGAACGTCTTATTGACTCAGCCATACTGTTGAAATTCTATAGGCACAGCATCCTTGTAGTGTCTTGAAGATACTGTTTAGCAGCAAATTTCTTTTTTCTATGGTTCTTAGTAAATGTCTGCCTCTTTCATGGAGTCCTTGGAGCCTTAGGTAAAAAGACTGTATTATAAACTAATTGTGGCTGGGTTTCTCATGATCGTTAATGTTTTTTGGAGTTTTACTTCTTGAAGATCTCTGTAGTAGCCTCTGTCTACAGAAAAATAAGCTTCTTTGGTTAAGAGTTTGAGCTGTATTTATCTGTAGTTAACCGGATAAGTATTTAGATTACAGTTTAGAAACTGTACTGAATTATCAAAATGGCAGTAGTAGGTATTGTGTTCTTAACCTCTCTGTCTATGGGCAGTTGGCTATGTTTAAAGTAACTGCTATGAATTCCTACCTGTTGAATGGGCCTTGGGTCCAATTAGGCAGTGACCGGCTGCTCACAAGAATGGTGCCACTATTGCACCACTGGGAATATATTGTTAGGCCAGTGAATATGGTGTTTCATAGGCTTCAGAGCAGGAAATTCTATTGATAGCTTTTTCCCCTTGGCAATTTTTATAGCCAAGCTACTATGAAACTTAGCTCTTAGGAAGGAGGCTACTAGGCCAGTATCAGCTCTACGCCTCCTAGTCAGTTGGGCAAAGTATGAAATGCCTTTAGCAATAGGGTCTTTCCATGGTGAGTTGAGCAAAAGCAATGGAAATAGCCTATATTGTTTTGATATTTTCTTGCATTGTACCCCAAAGCAACAGTTGAATGGAAATATTTTTCTTGTCTGTCACTGTAGTTTTATTAGAGAGTCTATGACTCTTGAGAGACCATTGTCATCACTTGTACTGTAATTCCATTTAACACCCCCTCTTTCAACACACACACACACACACACACACACACACACACACACACACACTTACTTCTCCTCTATGGCATTTTCAAATATCTTCCTTCTCACTCTCCCTCTGTATTGCCATCCCACCCCTTTTCCCAGTTAGTTCTCCTCCATTTTCTATGTACCCCTCCATAGGCTCTATGTTTATGGGGAAAGGGGTAGAAGTAGGGACTCCTGAAAGTGGGACAGTAGGACATGAGTGATATTTTTTTAAAAAGTCATTTAAATGGGTCAGTATGTAAAATCAGTTGCTGCTAAGCCTAGCCATGTGAAGCCAATCCTTGAATCCTGCTTGGTAGAAGGAGAAAATCAATTCCCAAGTACCAACAGATCACGGTGGACTTTTAAGGTCATGTTAAGGGCTTTTGATTTTGTTCTGAGCTATATTTAACTCAAGGACCATTTTGATACTTTAATGAAAGTAATATGATTTGATTTATATTCTAAAACAATTATCAATTCAGAATATGCTAAAAAGAGTTTTAAGTGTTAGTAATGAACTCCAGGGTAAAAGGGACTTAAACATGAGCTGTTATTATTTTCTTCAAGATAAATAATCATGGACTCTTGACACAGGGAAACTTTATGGAGTTTCAACATGGAATTAAACACTATGATGTGATAACCTAATATTTTGTATGTAACTCCCATCAAAGCTGATCAATGAATGAGTTCTTCTAGGATAAACATTCAGACATTTCATGATCTGTTGGTGTCCAGGCTAGCATGGTCAACATCCATCACTATTTGTTATGACCTAATATTGGCAAACATCCATAACATTTTTATACTTGGGATAGCAATTCCTATTACTACTTAAGATTCTTTTTAATAAAACATTTTAATAAAATGACATTACAGTTATAGCCATATTTCCTCAGATTCAAGATGAAAAATGAAGGCACGTTTTCTATGGGTTCTGGACTGCCATTTGTAATAAACCCCTTTAGTGCCCTCACAGTGTTGACCTATCTTACTTTAAGTTCATCATGAGGTCATGGGCATCCAATAGGCAAGCCACAGTGTCCAAAGGTGGCCAAAGGGAGCCCCCTAGTGGAAGTGGGTGAGGCCTTTTCTGAAAGCATTCCACAAGTCTCCTTATAGGACATATAGGTAAGAGAGAAATTATTTTACAAAGAACATGGCTTATTTCTCACCATGGTGCTTGATAATGTTCAAAACATCAGTTTAGGAATCCAGTTACTTCTTTGCTGCTCTGTGAACTATTGCTTCACAAACATCTTATTGAACACTTGAAATGAACATAGTCTCATCTGCAGTGTTCAGTATGTACAAACTATACTTTAGATTTTGAAGAGTAACTAAAAATCAGAATGTAAACTATTTTGTTAATTTTATTAATGACATGTCTGGATATATATCTAAAAGCAAATTTACCAATTAAAAGTATCTGTAGCTCTTATTTTTTTTTAATAAGGTTAGGGAATAAGGGAATTCAAAACTATGCATGTGACATATACTATACTTCTGTGGGTTTATCACTGAGATATAGTCATAGTTTGTGTTTTTATGAATAAACAGCACACAAAACGTATATGGATATTTTCAGATGTGCACTGATATAAAAAGAAATATATTCTTCCATATCCTGTAAATTTGCTTCATTATTTCCATCTGCACATTTATCTCAAGTATCTGTTTACTATTTCAAATGGTCTATGCCTGCAGTTTTCTCCAAATCGATCTCTATTATAGCCAACTTCCTCCACATGTTTGAGAGTTTTTGCATGTCCAAAGCATCCCAAGCCATTAAATGTCCTCTACAAGATCACTAATGTTGAGCTTCTGTACTCAGAACTAGGGCAAACTGTTATTTGAAACTATATCAGATAGCCTTATGGGACCAGAAGATTAGACTTGCCTGTAGTCACACCAAAAACTATCTTTTCCAGCTTTCTGTCTTAACCCCCACCCTTCTGCTTGTTCATCCTCAGAAGATGAGCATAATAAATCACCTCAAAGGCAAGCTTCATCCCACAGTCAACTCCTGGAGAACCTGCAAGGGCACAGTGTAAAATTACAGGGCATCTTGGACGTGTGTGTGTGTATTAAACCATGGTTGGTGATATGTCATTGTTGACTTTATGTTTCAGAGAGTTATGGAATCTGCAGAAATCTCTAACTTCAGAGACCTGGTAACTAACTGTATGTTTGAACTATGAGAAATAGCTAGTATATGCATTACAGAAGGGCAATTTCCATTGTAACAGGCCCCTTCTTTAGCTACTTAGAAAAGTATGTTTCTTTCAGAGAAAGCCAACTCCATCTTGGAGAATCTTCTCTGGTTTGCCGGAGAGTTAATGTGGACTGCCCATCTCTCAATTTCACATAATGTTGGAGATTGTCATGTTGAGAGAAAAAAGCCCAGACTCCAAAAATCAGACTCTCATTATTTTTTCTCATATATAACCTAGG
This sequence comes from Arvicanthis niloticus, assembly GCF_011762505.2. Classification (NCBI taxonomy): domain Eukaryota; kingdom Metazoa; phylum Chordata; class Mammalia; order Rodentia; family Muridae; genus Arvicanthis; species Arvicanthis niloticus. The sequence continues at coordinate 48,995,865 of NC_047658.1, read as the reverse complement.
GACATAAAGCATGTCTTAGCCATTTTCCATTGTTGTGATAAGCGACCATGACCAAAATTATAAAAGAAAGAGTTTAACAGGGCTAGCAGTTTCAGTTAAGACCATCAGCAGCAGTAGATAGTTTGACATCAGGAAGGCTGGCCTAACATTGGAACATTAGCAGAAAACACTGTTTTTGAGATGGTAAATATAAAGCATAGAGAAGTAGCTGGAAATTGTGTAGGATTTCAAAAATTCAAAACTTACTCTAGTGACATACCTCCTCTACAAGGCCACACCTCCTAACCCTTACCAAACAGTTTCATCAACAGTAGACCAACCATTAAAATATATGAGCCTACTGGAGATATTCTCATTAAAATACCATAAAAATATAAAAGAAAAATGATGTGGGGTGTAAAGGAACAAAATGCCATAATACAAAAGGTAAATACTAGACTGAAATACTCAAAATACACCCCATTTCACTGTGAAGTTAATATAAGCTAAGGAAATTGGAGAAATGCCATGTGTAGATGTGTATGTAAAGTGGATGGCATGGATGGTCTATCCTTAGCTAACTGGTCAAGTGCTGTAGGACTTGCCAGAACTTTTAAATATGAAACAAATTCCAACTTTACTCTAGCAAAAGCAAAAAGGTAATCAAACAACATATGACTTTAAAACAATGTAGTAAATTATACTGATGCGACCACAATAAAAAGATATGTACAGAAGAAACCCTAGAAATTTAGGGTAAATATAAAATGAATATAATAGAAAAATGTCACTTTAAATAAATAAATGTACTTATAATCAGTCCTTAAGAATATAATTTGTTATTTTTGTATAATAAGGGAGCTTTTGTTTCTTTTCAGTGTAAGTGGAATTCGACCTAAGAAATATCCCACTATACTGTCAATATTTCTTTGTTTCTAAAAGTTCCCCTCAAATCACTTTCCCCTTTATAAATATAGTTGCACCAGAGCCAGAGCATCACAAATGCTGTTGTAAAAGAACTAAGACTCAATGAGAAAACATATCAGCAACATCATAAAAGGTCTGAGAAGTCGCTTCTTTCCATACACACAGCTGACACAACGGAATGATAGGAGAGGTTGAGTTTGCTCTGCCTTATAGAAAGCTTAGGGTATTGTAGCTGGAACTCAAGAAGTAGGCAAATATGTTTGCCTGAAAATGAAAAATCCCTTTTTTATAACAGCAAATATTTGCTTTCAGTTGAGAGAGCAAATCGATGTCACTGTTCTCTGAAGTGGTGCTGCTTGTAACGAAAACAGAGACCCTGGGATGCTGTCTGCTCAGTTTTCAGTTTGGTAACAATGCACATCAGAGGAACATTTGTCCCCAGGGAAAGCTATGAGCTCTGAGGATCAGGGGCAGAGACTGAGGGTAGATACAGAAACCAAAGTCAAACACCTTGATAATTGGGAAAGGGCCAGCTAGTGACAGAAACGAGGGGGTTTTCCAAGGGAACAGATGCATTTAACTCATGATCAGGTTGCACTCTGTTAAACTCTCCCAATAGGGTTGGTTACCAGTATATCTCACAAGGTTTTTGGTTTGTATGTTTTCTAATGGGTGATGGTAAGATGCTCTTAGATTCGAGGAGAAAGTGGCTGTTTCATTATTGATATATTTTAAGACATACTTATTTGCTCAATATGACTCTATAGTTATTAAAAAACAAACAAACAAACAAAAAAAAAACAACAACAAAAAAAAACAAGATCCGGCTGTATGGCTCATTGAGTATAGATACTTGCTGCCAAGTTTGAAAACATGAGTTCAGTCTCCAGGACCTCATCATAGAAATATGCAACTGAATCCTACAAGTTGCCTTCTAACCACCAATGTTAACTTTGTATACATGAATATGAAATAACATTTAAATAACATCCTTATGTATTTTTTGTGAGATGTTATACATATGCAATAGATGCTTAATATTTTAATTTTAAGTGCAACATCATTTATAGGTACAGCCGCATCACTTAATATTAAAACATTTTTTAAATGACCAAAGTTTAATTTAGTTAGGCAGATAATGTGTTAATAGTTAATTTAAAATATTTATTTGCATGTTTTATGCAAAGGTATTTTGTATGTATGGAGGCACTCCACATACTTGCAGTGTCTCTAGAGGCCAAAAAACGGTGTTGGATACTCTAGAACTAAAATTACTGTTGTTAGCTACCCCATGGGTGGCTGGAAACTGAACACAGGTCCATTTCAAAAGCAAAAAAAAAAAAAAAAAAAAAAAAAAAAAAAAAATTGCTCTGGACTACTGAGCTTCTCTCCTGCTCAATGTGTTTATTTTAAATAATTTTGCTTAAGCATAGTTATAGAATCCTCATATTTCTCCTTTCTACCTTTAAGCAAAAAAATCAATAAAATTTCACTTTGACTTTATAATTCAGTACTATCTTTACATATCTTAATTATGTTATCATCCCAGTAGCCACTGTGGCAAGGTGAGTGTTTGCTTGTACAGTAAAATATTCAAGAATTTTATATAAATCTGCTTTGTGTGTCTTTGGTCTGCGGTGTGTGTTCATGTGTGTCTTATTTGTGCCTCCATTGATTAGCTATTATGAGTTGAGAAATCAGATAACAGAAAGTATATACTATATGCTAGACACACAAAAATATAAAAAAAAATGCTGCCATTCTTACTTCTCTTCTCATTTACTTCATTAACACTGCAAAGTAAATCGAACCTTGCAAAACTTGATTTTTTTCATCTCAGAGTGGGAATAAGTGAATTCACATAACAAGGTGTGTAGAATGACACACTAATGTGTTAACCATAAGTGTTTATGAACAGTTTCTCCCTTTGTGTTTATATTACTGTGGGCTTCAGGTATTTTGCTTTAAAAGTCTGAGGAAAAAAAACACACTAAAAGAAAACAATTGAAGCAGTGCATGCATGAAATAAAGGCACCTCTGGATTGCTTCGATTTACTGAATTCTTGATTCTAGTTGTGGTATATGGTTAAATTAATGGGCACTCCTGGAAAGTGATTTCTAGATAGATGAGTTGTTCTAATCCTATGAAAGAGACATCGATCCCCTGGTTTAGGAAAACAACACATGTATCTTTGAGTCAAAGGGAAATGCAGTCTCAGATGAGACAGACCCATTTTGGTGTGTGAATAGACAATGGCCATGCCATAGATTTCATAGTAAGAATCTTTGCTGAAAACATCTACTAAATATTAGTTCTGTTTCACCATTAGTCTGTAATCTAGGAAGTATGAACCATTCAAAAACAATCTAGTTTTATGATGCTTTCTTATTTTTGTTTTCCTACTTAGCAAGTTGTGTTATGCTCACTCACCACAGAGATGTGGGAGCCAAGCCTTTCCTAAGACATTTACAATGGTGAAGACAATGTCTATCCTGCAAGCGGCCAGGACATAGTGTGTTCATTTGAAAGGATCACAAGACATCACAAGACATCACAAGGTTTATGTGTAAGAATGAAGAGCACAAGGACCACAGCTCAAGGCTGTGTCACTTCTGTTGCATGTTTAGTAAAATGAGAGAATCTTCAAAACATAAGACTTCTTTTTTTTCATTAGACAATGTAGATAATTACTGCTGAATTTGTGTAAGAGAAGAAAAAAACTGTCCTCACACTTCTACCCCCACCATGGTAGCTATAAGAAGATGAGTTTTTCTTTGCCTCTTTATTCTCAGTGCCCCGAGTAATATCTGACTCCTAGAAAATGCCCAGTTATAAATTATTCAATGAGTGGCCAATTTAAAAATAGGTTTAAAATGTATTAAAACTCTAAATTTTAACTTGGAGAGTGATGTGACTCTGATTCTTTTTAAAACATTTTAAAAAAGAAAACACTAATTTTACACATAATAAAGCTGCAATGCAATAAAAAGTTAAAATATCACTCATTTTGCACTGCAATTATTTTTTTTAAACTCTCCTAGATGACATTGGCCTATTCTACCATTTAATTCACTTATGCAGGAATGAGATATGATGCTATTCTCATCCTTAATATGAGAAGCCTCTCTGAAGTAAACACTGGTAAAGACTCATGGTCGTTCAAGGCTCAGAAAATAAGTAAAGGGCAAGTGTTCGGCCTTTACCAACACATTTATAGTACTTCCTTTAAGGCTCAGGGAACATCATGGAAGAAAGGTCAGCAGGAATGCAAGCACCAAAAGATAAGAAAAGATGCTAAATTTCACTGTCTAGGCATGAGACACTGCAACCATGATTTCACACCACCTGTGGCTTCTTGTACCTAGGCAGTAGAAGACTGGGCCTATCAATAGTTACTCATGGGTGGAGGAAGAGTTCATAAGGCTTTATTCTCTTTTTGAACTATTGGCTACTGATGTATTCTCGTGAAGAAGTAGTCAGTGGTTTTAGTATTAGTTATGTATATACTGGTAAGACCACCAGGTTCTAGTGGATCGTTCCAAACCAAAGAATCACCCAGAAGGTCCTGAATAAACTTAGTGTCAGAAAACAAAACAAAAAATACATTAATGTAGGAAAATGGTCTAAAGGAGGAGGGAACTTGGAGGAAAATAAGAGAAGGAAAAGATGAAAATAATCAGAATTAAATATATATGTGTGTATAAAAATGTGTTTCATTATGTAGGTATAAAATTGTCAAAAATAAATTTAATTAGTATAAAATAAAATCATGACCAAGTATATATGGGTCAGGTTCTCTGTAAAGCAATACAGGAATAGTAAAGTAGAAATACAGCGTTTTTGCATAAACAAGTTACAATAGTGTTTATGGTTCCATTTTTTTCAATAGAAGGAACTTTCTATTAAAGAAAATCTTATAAGTTACTGCAGTGAATCAGCTAGATCAGAAGGCAAAATGCATTAAAATTTCCATTTTCAAAGATTATCATGAAAATCAGGGGGTGTCTGAAGAAGATGTATCTTTCTTCTCTAATGCCCTCACTTTAAAGATGCAAGCTGAGTCTCAGAGGCAAGCGTTTTGTGGATACCCCCTATACAGGAAGCACCTTTTGACTCATCCCTTAAACTGGGAAACAAATACACCCATGCCAAGTTCTGCGTAAGGTGCCATTGACTCATCAGATGAAGTCAGGTGCCTGATCTACCATTAATTCTTCTTGTTGATTTCATAATAACAAAAGCTAAATCTGTTTTTTTTCCTGAGCATGAGCATCAGCTAGATATTCATGAAAACTTGTCTTAGTTTGCTCTCCTTTGTTGTGACAAACACCATGACCAAAAGCAACTTGGGGAGGACAAGGGTTTATTTGATCTGAGCGTGTATATTTCATTATGAAGGGATATCAGTGGCAGAAATGTAAAGCAGGAACAAAAGGAAAGCCCATGTAGGAATGCTGCTTATTGATTTGCTTTGCCTGGTTTGCTTAACTAAACATCCTTTTATACACTATTACCACCTGCTCAGAGGCTGGACACACTGCATCACTACCTGCCCAGAGGCTGGACAGATGCAATCACCTCCTACCCAGAGACTAGATACACCCCATCATCACCTGCCCAGAAGTTGGGCACTCTCACATTAACCATTAATCAAGAAAATTCCTTAAAGACTTGCCTGTATACCAATCTGATGGAGGGATTTTCTTAACTGAGCTTCTCTTTCCAAGATCACCCTAACTGTGTCAAGTTGACAAAAACATCATAACCATGACAAGACTCTTACTGGTGAGCTCCACACAGAACCAGTTTGCAGAATCTCTAAGGGTTATTTCAGAGTCTTGTTTTAAATAAAAATCTGAGGGGGACTGATGCTATTATAAATCGCAGGAAGCATTAACTTGAATCTGTATGTAGTAAGGATAGTTTTGGATGTAAGTATTGAAAATTTATTATGGGATGGGTTAAATCATAATTTGTAAGAAAGTTTATATGACAGAAAAACCAGAGGCAACCTGGGAAAGCCTCAGTTTATTTTTTTTTCCAGTGATTTATGGCATGCAGGAAGCAAAGTCCTTCTCTTGCCTGTTCTATGATAGCAGCTTTAACCTTATCCTAAGACTTGTTTGAGTTACATATGTAGGGTGTTCTCTGAAGACTAAGAAAATTTTCTCTTGAATGCTCTAGAAAAATCAGTCCTAGTATTTTAACATTCCAAGTTGGCAGGCTTCAAACTACCAACAATGACATAGGGTGGTGAATGAGGAATGAGATTGATATAATTGTCTAGAAATAATCAGTGGTAAGAATCAACAATCAATTGTTTTAGGAGATAAATAAGTACATTTGTAAACAACATCTCTGCTCTACCAGGTCATTTTCAACTGACTTCAAGAATCATGTTATATTTGTTTTCTACCTATAACAGCAACCACAGCACGTACTTAAAGTTTGATGAATGGTTGTGATGGGAATCACAGAGCTTAGTGAGAGCTTCTAGAGCCAACAGTTTTCACTCCCTTATTCTTACTCTTGCCTATGCAGCAAGATAGATTTGAGCTCCTTTAAATGGGATTCTGAAGCATGATGGGAGGTAGTAGGGAGGTGGAAATTGTATTCAGGGCAAGCCTTCTTGTTCTACAATTCTCCTACTGAACTTGACAATGCAAGTGATAAAAGCACTTCTCTGCCTAAAATGTTCAGGAGTAAAAGCACTGAATATTGGGCTCCTCTCTGTTCTTTCTATACCTTTTCTGAATCTTTCTCTTGCTCTTGCCTCTGTAATGGACTTTATAATCATACATCCGTTAATCCAAACACTTTTAAAGAGGTAATCAAAATAACTTGCCTAGATCTAATGTTGTAGAGAAACATTTTATGGCCCCAGGATACATTTTCCTCCAAGTTATTAAAGTCCAATTACATCATGTTTTCTTCCAAGGAATGCCAAGTACTTAAGGGACAATGCTGCAGTCCCTCTTATATTCTCTTGGAAATAATTACATAGATCCTGCCTTGATGTCACAGATAAAGCCCTCTGCCATCTGCCCTCCCTCCCTAATGGAATAGAAAGATGTGTTTTCCTTGCCTAGAATTCTTCAATAGATCCAGAGGAGGAAAGCTGAGACCAGAATGCAAACCCTTTTTTATGAGCTAACACACAAAGCCATTTTGTGGAAATGTCCAGCCTGTATTATGTGGTTTTGATGAAAAAATTATCAGGTGCAGTGAACAACCAAACAGAATGAAACTTAATGTTTTCCCAATAGCACACCTTTCAAGCTATAACACAGTTCCACATTCCTTAAAACCACTTACTAGAAATATTAACACAATAACAAGATTTATATTGTCATATTAGCATTATGAATATTACCATTTTTTATATTTTGAGTGCATACTAAAACTAACTTTTGTATTCATAAAATAATGAGTGGTTGATTTTTGTCTTGGAGGAACTTGAAGGTTCAATGCTATCATGTGGGAGGTGGAAAACTTAAGATTGCTTTGGTACCCTGTGGTACTGTCGACATCCACTGTTTACCAACTCTCTGCTACTATACACTACTGTGGAATAGTTATGCTGGGAATTAAACCTGCATACGTCATTTGAAATCTCAAGAGTTAACTTCAAATGAGGATATATTCTCCATTTTGAATTTTGTAAGTGTGTAGGCAGACATGTGAAAGGAAGCATTTCTACAATGGGGAGCAGGGCTTTGTTACAAATTGGACCTAATAGAGCATTTAATCCTCACCTACATGACAGTGGACACCCATCTCTCTGTTTTCTCAGTCAGAATAAATCTTGTGCTAAAGTCTTCTTGAGCAAATGAAAGATCAGATCACTCCCTTTCTATTAACTGCGTGAGGTATGTCCAACATTGAAAAGGCCTTGAGCTAGTTCTAATCAGATGCAATTTCTGCTGTTCTGTCACAAATATAGTTAGACCCTAGTGTGTAAGAAGCAACAATCTATGAGATGCTCATGACTTGGGATGTACTTGAATGCACATGGAGAATCCCCCAAGAAGCAAAAGGACCATGGATTTGGCTAAGCTTCATCCAGCCTCTCCATCTTGCCAGACCGTTGAGATAACAGAGCATGCATATTTAAATTTGAAAAGGTTTTATGATTATTTAATAAAATGAGGATGAAGTAAGCAAATAACTGTTGAGAAGTAACATTTAATTTCCAAGAGTGCCCTGAGAGACATATCATGGAGTGAAGCCATTTCAATTACTTGGGAATTCATTGTCAGAAACATTAAACTAATTCAGGCTACAGGAATGTAACCGACAGTATTGGGAAGTAAATCCAAGTGGCCTTGGTTAGAAAATAAGACTTAGAACCACAGCATATAGTACAAGGTTAAAAATTAGAGATTCAAAATCAAAGGGAAAATAGTCAGTCAATTATCTCCCAGCTCAGAATCTTACAGCATCAAAATGCAGTGGTAAGAAGAGATGTGAGACACCCAAGGGCAATTGGCTCCCTGTAGGTAAGTGTGTATTCCAGCCTTAGTGAACTGATGGATTCTGATGCATTTTAATTTCCCATTTCGCTATTTATTTAGTTTCCAATTTGGTCTGCTCTATTGCTCAAAATGCTAATGTTTTCTATTGACCAAATTGAACATAATTAGGATAGTATAAAAAAGTGGTTCCATTCTGTGTTAGCATTAGTGTTTTAATGGAGGAAATGACAGGGTTCAACCTCAGATAACTTGGAGCAGTCTCTCCTTTGGTCCTCAGCCATCCTCCATTAGCTTTTGCATCAGTGGGATGTAAGGTCCACTTACCAGTTGACTGGTAAGTAATTTTCTTCAAGTTCAATTTTTTTATCTTATTGTTAGAATTCCAGTCTTAACTGTACTGCATCATATATTCAGTATTTAAGGTTAAATAAATTTTCTTAACTATTTTCATAGGTACATTCTAAATTGCTTCCCTTTGAAACATCAGAAAATCAGTTGATATGAGAAATGAGAATAATAGAATATTAGTTTTATGCTGCTATCTCTTAATTTTTTGACACAAAGTATCAATACATATCTCAGGTGGCCCTGAAGTTCAAACTTCCTATCTTGACCTCCTAGATGTTGCTATTATAGGGCTATACCACCAGACTTGGCTTTGCTTGGATTTTTTTGGCTTTGCTTGGATTTTTTTGGCTTTGCTTAGATGAATAATATATATATATATATATATATATATATATATATATATATATATATATATATTTATATATATATTTAGAGAGGGGAGATTCTTTGGTTAAATAATGTATAGGGTCACATTGATTAACAGCATTTTTGAGTATGTTCCATTTCTCAGCATTTACATTTCCAAATAGAGTTGTCTCTATTAAAAAATTAGAGATAGTAACCTCTATTGGGCCTTTTATAAATCTCAACAGTATAAAATTAAATTGGCTATTGTTTTTTTTTTTTTAAGTTTCATGGGGAGATAGCTCTACAGAAAGTAAATGGAATATGTACCAGCTTGTTCTCATCTTGGAAACTTTGATGACTCTTTTATAGATTCTCTGCAAAGTAATTAAAGTCCAATTAATTGGAAAAATATACACAATGGGTATTCTAATATTATATCTTCAACAGAAGTGGCTTTTATTACCTTGAACACGTGGTTGAGCCAAGGCTACAAGTTTAAATTTTGAGCTCTCAAGCAACTATTTCAGAAAAATACACTCTTGCACTTTGCTGATGACTAAATAAACTCATCTCCAGTGGAGAGCTATCTCTCCAGCCTTGGGAATCCATTAGAGTGCAGTTTGTTTGGAAAGCATGCTGACCCCTTAGTCTGTAATGATTATCCCCACAAATTTATGCTGCCAAGGCAGTTCTTTTCAGTGGACAAGAAATGCTGGACACTGACAGGAACCGAGCAATACTTTTATACACAAATTTATTACCAAGTGCTGCTTCCATTCTGAGTCTAGACTTTTATTTAGCTTTAGATTTTGTTTTCTATTTTAAAAGTTTTTGATCTCTCTCTCTCTCTCTCTCTCTCTCTCTCTCTCTCTCTCTCTCTCTCGTGTGTGTGTGTGTGTGTGTGTGCATATATGTGTACTCATATACCCTTATGCTTATGGTGACCAGAAAAGGGCATCAGAGTTGCAGGTGGTTGGGAGCCACTAAACATGGTTATTGAAAACCCAATTCAGGTCCTCTTCAAAAGGAGTACCCATACTTAACCAGTGACCCATTTCTCCAGCCTTTGTTCTTTTTATCGTGTACACAGAAGTTCAACCTTCACTTATATTACGTCCCTGCTCCTCTGCCATTTATGTTATATTTGCACACAATGAAAGAATGGCTATTGATAAGCACACTTCAGGTTTACCTCCCTTTCATTCCTCAGTTCAAATGCCTATGGCATGTGAGTGGGCATCTGTTCCTCGCAGCCATTTAGAGACTCAGGCCCCTGTCACATGGTTGGTTTACTTCAATGCGTGGCTCAGAGTTGTCATGAGAAGTCATGTTTTAACTGAAAGTGACAAATTCTTTCCATTTGCAATTCATTGGTGGAAAAGTTGCTCATACTGTCTCTCTCATAAAAAGATGTTCACAAAAGGTAATTTATCTTTACTTACAGAAAAAAGAAAAAGGTAATAGATAGGCTTTGCTGCTTCTTCTAGCTTGGAGCCTATTTGGCCAATTCTGTCTCTTTTTCTAGTTGTATTAACAGTCTCCTTATTTGCAGAAACTGTACAATGTATTGATACATACATAGGTACATAGATAACAGATTTATGAAAAACAGATAGGCACATGATATATATCAGATAGAAAGATGATAGATATGATAGATAGACAATACATAGATAGATAGATGTTGCATAGTTAGTTAAAGGAAATATACATGCAAAACTGAGGACAAAACAACTTGAATGTGAAAGATGTTCAGTAGGAAAATCCATTGTCCCACGAGGACCTTAATTCAGGACTCTAGACTCATTTAAGTCCAGATGTGATGGTCTACCATCTGTAATACCAGGCTTTTATGACAATAGGATATGACAGAGACAGAAAGTTCAACATCAGTGAGCTGGTATATAAGATGTATCAGAGGCTCCATATCAAACTAGGCAGAAGGAGAGAACTGTTAGTCAAATACTGTGCTATGGCTTCAACATACAAGCTGAACTTTATATATACATACATACAGACATACATATATATATATGTATATATACATGTGTATATATACATATATATATACACATATATATATACACATGTATATATATGTATACACACACACACACACACACACACACACACACACACACACATTCCCTACAAAAAAACTAAAAATCCGGTAGTTTTTTCAATCCACAAGGCTGTATGCCCCAGAAGTCTCAATATGTGCTGAATTCTAAACAGATTTCCTGGAAGTTGCTGGTCATCAATCTGCATTGGCATTCCAAACAAGTAAATAAAAAAAAAAAAAAAAAAAACCTCTCAGGATAGAATATATGAACTTGCTAGCAAGAGTGAAGGTAGGAAGGCAGAAGAGCAAAGTTTCATTCCTCCATGTAGGCTGCTACCAGAGAGTTCAAAATGTAGGATGCGTCTTCATCTCAGGTAATCTAGTCAAAACAAGTATCACAGGAATGCCCAGCTGTTTGTGTTCTAATTGATTCCAGATATAGTCAAGTTGACAAACAAAAATACCATTATAATGTGAATAACTGTGTGTGCGTATGCACAGAGAGAGAGAGAGAGAGAGAGAGAGAGAGAGAGAGAGAGAGAGAGAGAGAGAGAAGAGAGATTCCCACAGTAGGCCATCTGACTTAAATCTAGAGAGCCAGAGAAGGTATGATTTAACTCCTAGATCTAGAACACAGACTCAGAATCCTTGGAGATAGGAATTTTTATATGTAGAAAAAGAGGACCAATACATGTCACAGAACTCAATGATGACAATCTTGAGATCTGATATCCAGGAGCAGGAAGAAGTGTTCTAGATTCAGAGAAATCAAAGTTATCTTTCCTTTACCTTGTTCTTCTGCTGTGCTCTTGTTGGAGTGGATGTGCCCTCACATAAGGGAAATAGTTCTTCACACTGTGGTCCACCAAGATTGCTCCTCAAAAAGTACCTTCACAGACACACTGAGAAATAGTACTTTGGCATCTATACATTTATCCTTTAATCTGTTAGACAGACATATTAACCACCATACTAATCCTTCTTCAACAGATAAATCATATATGAAATGGTGACATTCCAAATTTCTTTATGACTTCCCTTTTTCCTCTTAAAGAGGTTACAAATATTCAGCTGCAGATTCCTTGACTATCAGTCATAACATGTTAGTCAGCTACAGAATTGGTATATATCCTAGGACACTCACTAAAGAGACAGTCACTGTCATCTCAGTTTTAAGATGCTGAATCTGAGGGTGTCTAGCCCAATAGTCTCCAATGAGGCTTCCTCTAGCAACTGATGGGAACAGATGTAGGGAGACTCACAACAGAACATCTAGCAGAGTTCCGGAACCTCACAGAAAAGGGGGAAGGGGTGAAAGTTTTGTTGAAGCCAGAGGGGTTGAGGATATGAGGAGGGCTTGGCCTACAGAACTACCTAAGCTTCACTCAAAAAGGTGTTTGAAGTCAGGCGTGCAGAGACTAAAAGCAGCAATCAAAGAGCCTGCATGGATCTGTGCTAAGTTCTCAGCTTATCTGTTGTGGTTGTTTAGCTTAGAGATTTTGGGGGACTCCTCACAGTAGGAGTAGGATGTCTGTGATTCTTTTGACTGTTCTTGGGACCCTTTTCCTCCTACTGAGCAGCCTGCTTCTGTAGTATGAGACAATGTGCCTAGTCTTATTGCATCTTTTTATGCTTTGTTCAGTTGATACCTCTGGGAGGCCCGATCTTTTCTGAGGACAGAGGATATAGGGGAAAGGAGAGATGTGGGTAGATTGGAGGAATATTAGGAAGGGAGGCTCCTGTCAGAATGTATTCTATAAGAGGATACCTTTTAAAAAAAGATAATAAATCTGATATTCTGAAACTGATGCAATTTACACAGCATTCCCCTTTGCTCATGTAATACATCCCTATATATCTAACTGTTCTGTCTTTTAACCAACAATCTGTCTATGTTCCTTTGTATCTTTTTTTCTTAATTCCTTTCTTCTTTTATTTTGCTTCTAATTTCTTATGTATTCATCTCTAAATGAAAACACATAACCCCCACTGTGTCTATTTATGTCTCTTATGGACAAAATTTGTTCCAGCAATAGATTGGTATCAAAAGAGTAGGTTCTTTTATAACAGTGTTAGAAGTAACAATACAGAAGCAGTGATATCAATTCTAAAGGTCTCACCAAAGTCCAGTTCCCCACACATTTCCCATTAGAAGTGGTTTTCTTGAGGAAATAATTTAGTTAAGTAATTTGTTTTTCTACTTTACTGGCTTCATTTTGCCATTATATCTAATGTGTATCATTTTAAGTCTCATGTCCCATTATTTTCATTACAAGTGTGCAGTATTTCAGTGGCATTATTGTTAGCTATAGTCCTAGCTAGCTTGGAAAACTGGTACCCATATAAAACATCCCTTTCATGGAAGAAATGTACTATCTATTGTAAAACCTTCTTAGGTGAATTTTCTTAAGAAAGAAAAATAAAAGGTTTTAGGCGTGTGTCTGTGTGTGTGTGTGTGGCTCTGTGTGTGTGTGTATTTTGTGTACTTTCATTTGTGAGTAGATTTTAGAACAAGAGAATTTAAACAGATTTTCATTTTTCACTAAAGTACCGTATACAAATATCATTGCTCATTTCTTCCTTTTCTCATTCTCTGGTGTATATCATTCTTAATTCATGAAACATTCCTCTCATTCCATTCTTTATAGAATGAAGTCTTTATTTGTAATACTTTTCTTTATGACCTTAGGAGGTTGAGCTAGCCTCTCTGAAGAGTTTTAGTTCCCTTGACTTTCACCATTCAACCAGAGTTGTGCCAAAGCCTTGCCTCATAGAGCAGTTGTTAAAAAACAAATTAAATTCTGTATTTATTTCAGGTGTCCTATTGTTAGGCACTGAGGAGACACTCCACAGATGTGAGCTTCCAGAAATGACTTTTTCCAATTAACAACTTATACCAAGCTTAGTGCCTAAAACTCTACACAGTTGCTAACTTTCAGTCAGGAGTTGGTCATAACTTCCCTGAATCCTTTATTTCAGGGACTTTAAAAACAATATAATTAAGATATTGGCTAGGATAATCAGCCTTATCTGAAGGCTGATGGGGAGAGAATCAATGTCCAACTGAATCAATGTACCCATAGGAGCCAGTTTTTCAAGCACTTGTAGTGTAAGTGCCATACTCGATCTTAACCAAAATACTATGAATCAGTGGAGGACCTAGTTCCAATACAGCTGTTGGAGAGAAGCTGTGTTCAGTTCATTTTTCCTTGAGCTTTCCAGTATGAGAACATGCATTTTGGAAACCAGTAAGGGAGATAGTAGAAAATTTCTAGAATATTAGAATTAGAAGCTCTTGAAATGAGCCACTAACATGTTTTTTTTTAGTAAGAAAATTCATTAGGGTAGACAGTACACAGGGAATCACACAGAGGATGAAGTACAGAGAGTAGGGATCAGTAAGGCCTATCTTGGGAACTACTGGCATTTATCCTCACCTGGGTGCTTCTCCAGGACATTATAGAACTCTGCCTCTCTCAGTAGCTTTATCTTTATCTCCCTTACTCCCTCTGTCTCTAACCATATATTTACATATGCATATAAATTTATATAATATTTTAATATACTTAATTTTGTATATACAAATAAAGGCATAAAACAATGGTTATGCAAAACTAAACAAGTAAAATTGATAGTTATAAACCAAAATGTCTATAAATGCACACCAGGAAGTGTTTAGTACATAAACAAGTATAAAATTTGTATTTTCTTGCCACTAAATAACACACACTTCAGAGGTTTGTATTGGGTTTCCCATTAATTCTCTTATATAAAAGCAGCAGAGGGTATTGTGACTGTGGGCTTTGCAAACAAGTTTAATGACTCTCTCTGTGTACTATAATAATCAGATACTTGGAGCCCAGGAGAAGAAAAAGTAACCAAGCTAGTCAGTCAATCATAAAATCATAGACTAAATCATCAACTAATCAATCAATATGTGTTCTGTGCTTTCTGTTTTCAAAGTCCTTGCTGGTTACCAAAATCCCAAGACTGAAGAGGGTGGGGGAATCCACAAGAATGGAAACGGATCCTGGAAAATTGAAGCCGAGAATTAATTTAGTTTCCAATTATTTTTATATACAAACAAATGCTGAAGCAGACTCCTTAGGGGCAGGCAGAATTGAAGGAGAGGTTGTCTCAAGAAAGGGATGTGAAAAAACATGCCACAAACTGATAGGATGCAGGAAGAAAGGGCACTGGCAAGAGGCCATAGGGACCTGTGGTGACTCTAATTAAGGAAGTGGGACATGCATTTGGTTATCTCTGAGACTCAATGTATGGAAATAAGACACAAGCATACATAGTTAGACTACAGAGTGGCCTGGGACCAAAAAAATATGATTAGATCACATACAAATCATTTAAGTTCAGAAGGTTAATGCTAGAGGGACTGGGTTCATTCAGCAATGCATAATTGAACAAATATGAATCAAAACAAAAGGAAAGAAGAATCAGCTGTGCAATTTTTTTTCCTTTTTATTTCATCCTTTGATTTTGCTTTTCAATGGAAACTTTGGAGAGATGCTTAATTTTAAGATTCTAAAAAAATAAGTTCAATTATGGATACTTTTAGCATATAATTTTCTTAAATAATATTGAAAGGAAATGTACAATGCTCTATTAAAATAAAATAAAAAATATTCGTTGGTATTTACATACTTTAATATGTTAGTTGTGGTAGACTCATAATTTCTTCATTTTGATTCAGCTGAAAAATTTAAAGTATGAATAATAGAGTGGATATTGAATGTAAGTAATATTTATCAAGCCAAATTACACGTTAGATTCTCAAGCTAAACTTCAGATGCTGTCCCAATGTAGTAATATTTTTGTTCTTTTGTATTCGTTTCATTTTCATCGCTGTGTTCCAACACCTAAGAAAAATTTAAGGAAGAAGAAATATGCTTTGCTTCTCAGTTCAGAATGGCTCATCTACCAAGACAGGAGTGATATGGCAAAGCAATTCTATGGACAAAAGTAGACGGAGACAAGTCACAATCAAGAACAAGAAACTTTCCAAGGGCCTACCCCCAGTAATCTACTTCCTTCAGCTAAGCTCCCTATCCTAAGACTCCCAGAAACTTCCAAGATAGTACCACAGAATGGAGGCAAAACATTCAAACCATGAGCATATCAGGAATGTCTTTTTTTTTTATTGAATTTTTTATTAGATCTCTCATTTACACTTCAGATACCATCCCGTTTCCCCATTCCCCCCCCCTTAGAAAACCCCTATCCCATGCCCCCTTTTCCTTTTTGCATTTATACATTTTTTAAGAAATGTTAATCATAGGCTTTATAAGTTTGGTATTGTTCAATCAGAGGTGTAACCCACTACCCAACCTAGATATATCAACTATCTTTGACTGGTGGAGATACATGAACATCTGCTTCCCTGTCTCCCCCCTCTATCTCTCTTTCATCACCTAGCTTCTCCTCTCCTTCTTCTTCTCCTCTTCTTACTCCTTTTCTTCCTCTCAGTACTCCTCCCACCTTAGCTCCTCCTACACATCACCCTTCCTGTTAAAAGGAAACTTTTCTCTCAAAATACAATTAGAGCATAATTATGCCTATTTGTACCAGTGAGGTACAAGATAGTCCTAATACCCAGTCCATCCTTTTGTTGACTAACCAGCACCTCTGTCATCTATCCTAACTAAAACACTTAGTTCTGAACCTGGCTTTTCCCTTGGCTTTAGGATGAATGTCAGCTGATGACCATACACTCAGATCTTTTCTCTCAAAGTAAATAGCTATAAGTTTTCAACCCCATCAGAAATCCAGAATGACTGAGTTGACTATAATTGTGGGAAGCACAAAGCATAGCTTCTAAAACTTAGCCAATTTATAGAGACCTCTGAACCCCTGGACACTCGCTCTACTTCAAAACGTTGGAGCATCTGTTCTTCTGCCTTCTGGCCCAGGATCATCTGACAGACCTTAGTGCTGCAGAATTATTAAGGGCTGATTACTCTGTCTAGGCAGATATAATCAGTCGACTATTCTGCAAGTGTGTCCTTTTCTGGACAGTAATTTGTCTGTAGAAGGAAAGTGGCAATTCTTGCCTAGTGGCTGTCTCACCACAACTGGAGTAACTACAAGGATGCTCAATTTCTTCTTAGAATTTAACATAGGAAGCTGTCCGGAGCAGTCAGGTCTCTAATGAAAATGAACATTAATACTGAAATGTTTGTCATGTCAATTCTAAGGATTTCTGATGTTTTGAAAACCAGCTATCCATGTAAGGTAATCTGGACTGTTGCCTGTTAACTCCACTCAGCTATTTCTAAATAAAACATAGAGAACACCCTTATAATAAACTCCAAGTCATGAATTTGCTATAGTCCCTTAACTCACAGGCTGACCATCTCAAATCAGTTAAAAAAGTTAAAGAAGGACTGGGTCTAAGCTTTGCATTCCTAAGTGTGTTATACTGGTACAATGCCTATGAGAGTAACAATATTCATCTCACTCTTATATCACTAAGAAGCTCATGCCAATGAAAACCTTAAAATTTGTAAACAAAGTAAATTGGTGCCATTTAAGAATTTATATCTTCATCTTGATATTAATTATACAGATTTCTACTAATAGGTTATGGCTATGCAATAAACCCTAGCCAATCCTCTCTATTCCGACAAAACCACTACTTTTCCCTAGGGAGACAGCCCAACATTTACCACCTTAGTCCCCATGCCCAGGGAATAGGGGCGCTGACTCATCATTAGCTTCTTCAAGCTGATTATGGGCTTTGAGATATTAGAAGAGGAGTGGGGGGGAGAGCAAGTTGACAATCCTCTGATGCTGTGTCTTTGCTGCCTCCAGATGGAATTCACGGACCTCAGAGGTTTGAGCAGGTCTGCCCAGCTTGCTTGTTGAGTAGATACACCAAGGCTGATCATTCTGCAATATACAATTCTCAAAACAAATTTTAGTATCAAGATAGTTTTTTTTTTTTTTAAAGAGGGCTGACATTTTATTAAGAATGTTGGTTCTAACCGCTTTTCTATTTTTCCCCTCTTTTATTGGATATAATATTTACATTTCAAATTTTATCCCCTTACCATATTTCCCCCACCACCCAGGAACCCCTTATCCCATCCCCCCTCCTCCTGCCTCTATGAAGGTGTTTACCCACCTACCCCGAGCCTCCCTCCCCACCCTCAGATTCTCTCCGTTTAGTTTGATGTTGGCTACTGGCTTGCTGTATATTGCTTTTACTATGTTTAGATATGGGCTTTGTATTCCTGATCTTTCCAAGACTTTTAACATGAAGGGATGTTGAATTTTGTCAAATGCTTTCTCAGCATCTAGTGATATGACCATGTGGTTTTTCTCTTTGAGTTTATTTATGTAGTGGATTACATTGATGGATTTCTGAATATTGAACCATCCCTGCATTCCTGGGATAAAGCCTACTTGATCTTGATGGATAATTGTTTTGATGTGTTGTTGGATTCGGTTTGCGAGAATTTTATTGAGTATTTTTGCATCAATATTCATAAGAGCGATTGGTCTGTAGTTCTCTTTCTTTGTTGGGTCTTTCTGTGGTTTAGGTATGAGTGTAATGGTAGCTTCATAGAATGAATTGGGTAGTGTTCCTTCTGTTTCTATTCGATGGAATAACTTGAAGAGGATTGGTATTAGGTCTTCCTTGAAGGTCTGAAAGAATTCTGCACTGAAACCATCTGGCCCCGGACATTTTTTGGTGGGAAGATTTTTAATGACTGTGTCTATTTCTTTAGGCGTTATGGGACTGTTTAGGTGGTTTATCTGCTCCTCGTTTAACTTTGGTACCTGGTATCTATCTAGAAAATTGTCCATTTCCTCCAGATTTTCCAATTTTGTTGAGTATAGGCCTTTGTAGTAGGATCTGATAATTTTTTTAATTTCCTCTGTTTCTGTTGTTATGTCTCCCTTTTCAGTTCTGATTTTATTAATTTGAATGCTGTCTCTGCGCCCTTTGGTTAGTCTGGCTAAGGGTTTGTCTATCTTGTTGATTTTCTCAAAGAACCAGCTCCTGGTTTTGTTGATATTTTGTATAGTTCTTTTTGTTTCGACTTGGTTGATTTCAGCCCTGAGTTTGACTATTTCCTGCCGTCTACTCCTCTTGGGTATACTAGCTTCTTTTTGTTCTAATGCTTTCAGGTTTGCTGTCAAGTTGTTGATGTATGCTCTTTCCACTTTCTTTTTGTGAACACTTAGAGCTATGATTTTTCCTCTTAGTACTGCTTTCAATGAGTCCCACATGTTTTGATATGATGTGTCCTCATTTTCATTTAAATCTAAAAAGTCTTTAATTTCTTTCTTAATTTCTTCCTTGACCAAGTTATCATTGAGTAGAGCATTGTTCAGTTGCCAAGTGTATGTCGGTTTTCTGATGTTTTTGTCCATGTCAAAGACAAGTCTTAATCCATGGTGGTCTGATAAGGTGCTGGGGATTATTTCAATCTTTTTGTATCTGTTGAGGCCTGTTTTGTGACCAATTATATGGTCTATTTTCGAGAAGGTACCATGAGGTGCTGAGAAGAAGGTGTATTCTTTTGTTTTAGGATGGAATGTTCTATAGATGTCAGTTAAGTCCAATTGGTTCATAACTTCTGTTACTTTCATTGTGTCTCGATTTAGTTTCTGTTTCCATGATCTGTCCATAGCTGAGAGTGGGGTGTTGAAATCTCCCACTATTATTGTGTAGGGTGCAATGTATGCTTTAAGTTTTAGTAAAGTGTCTTTTATGTATGTGGGTGCCCTTACATTTGGGGCATAGATGTTGAGAATTGCAAGTTCCTCTTGGTACATTTTTCCTTTCATGAATATGAAGTGTCCTTCTTTATCTTTTTTGATTACTTCTGGTTGAAAACTGATTTTATTTGATATTAGAATCGCTACTCCAGCTTGTTTCTTGGGACCATTTGCTTGGTAGATTGTTTTCCAACCTTTTACTCTGAGGTAGTGTCTGTCCTTTCCACAGAGGTGCGTTTCCTGAATGCAGCAAAATGTTGGGTCCTGTTTACGTATCCAGTCTGATAGTCTATGTCTTTTTACTGGAGAATTGAGTCCATTGATATTAAGAGATATTAAGGAAAAATGAGTGTTGTTTCCTGTTATTTTTGTTATTGGCAGTGGAGATATGTTTGTGTAGCTACCTTCTTTTACGGTTTTTGGAAGATTACTTTCCTGCTTTTTCCAGGTTGTAGTTTCCCTCCTTGTGATGGAGTTTTCCACCAATTATCCTTTGAAGTGCTGGGTTTGTGTTGAGATACTGTGTAAATTTGGATTTGTCATGGAATATTTTGGTTTCTCCATCAATAATGATTGACAGTTTTGCTGGGTATAGTAGTCTGGGCTGACATTTATGTTCTTTTAGGGTCTGTATGATATCAGTCCAGGATCTTCTGGCTTTTATGGTCTCTGGTGAGAAGTCTGGTGTAATTCTTATAGGTCTGCCTTTATATGTTACTTTGCCTTTTTCCCTTACTGCTTTTAGTATTTTTTCTTTGTTTTGTACATTTGATGTTTTGACTATTATGTGGCGGGAAGTATTTCTTTTCTGGTCTAAACTATTTGGAGTTCTGTAGGCTTCTTGTATATTTATGGACAGCTCTTTCTTTAGGTTAGGGAAGTTTTCCTCTATAACTTTGTTGAGAATATTTACTGGTCCTTTAAGTTGGGAGTCTTCCCCCTCATCTATTCCTATTATCCTTAGGTTTGGCCTTCTCATTGTGTCTTGGATTTCTTGTATATTTTGTGTTAGTAGCTTTTTGTATTTTGCATTTTCTTTGACAGTTGTGTCAATGTTTTCCATGGTATCTTCTGCACATGAGATTCTCTCTTCCATCTCTTGTATTCTGTTGGTAATACTTGTATCTATGACTCCTGATCATTTTTTAAAGTTTTCTATCTCCAGGGTGTTCTCCCTTTGTGATTTCTTTATTGTTTCTACTTCCGTTTTTAGATCCTGCATGGTTTTGTTTAATTCCTTCTCCCGTTTGGTTGTATTTTCTTGTAATTCCTTAAGGGATTTTTGTGTTTCCTCTCTAAGGGTTTCTGTCTGTTCTTTGAGAGTGTTATTTATGTCTTTCTTAAAGTCCTCTATCATCATCATGAGAAGTGATTTTAATTCTGAATCCTGCTTTTCTGGTGTGATGGGGTGTTCAGGGCTTGCTATGATGGGGGAACTGGGTTCTGATGATGCCATGTAACTTTGGTTTCTGTTGCTTATGTTCTTGTGCCTGCCTTTTGCCATCTGGTTAATTCTAGTGCTACCTGTACTTCTGTCTCTGATTGAAGCCTGTCTTTCCAGTTGTCTCGCTTTTGTTTGGTCTTCTAGGAGTCCAGATGTCTTTTGTGATTTTTTTCCAGCTGCCCTGATTACAGTGGTATCTCTAGGATGCCTCAGGATATGGTGCCTCCAAGGTAGCAGTCCAGCTAGGTGTCTGCTGTTCTGGGTGCAGTGTCTCCTCTTGGATATCTCAGGGTATGTTGTCTGACACTCTGAGTTCAGTTGTTCCTCTGTGGCTCTGGGTTGAGCGGACCTTCCAGTATGTCTCAGGTGGAATCCGGGGTCCACACAACTGCAGACCTGGTAGAGGTCTGGTCTGGGACTCAGAACCTGCAGGCCTCAGACCGGAGGGGGGGCGAGCAGCAGAAGGAGCGTGCTAGCGCTGGCTATGGGTTCTATGGATCCCCCAGAATGTGTCTGGGGGGCTCCTGGGTGCACTCACTCGCAGGCCTCAGACTGCAGGAGGGGCTAGCGGCGGAAGGGGCTTGCTAGCGCTGGCTATGGGTTCTATGGATCCCCCAGAATGTGTCTGGGGGGCTCCTGGGTGCACTTACCCACAGGCCTCAGACTGCAGGAAGGGCGAGTGGTGGAAGGGGCGTGCTAGCGCTGGCTATGGGTTCTATGGATCCCCCAGAATCAGGAATGTCTTATATTCAAACTGTAACTGATTAAAATGACATCAAATATTTAGTAATAAAGTAAACCCAAACCAGTAATTTTATTCCTACTTATATGTCTAAATAAAATGCATACATATGCTCACACAAAAGCACAGCAATTCATTTTATAACAATACAAAATAACATATTATCTAAATGTCTAGCAATGATAGAAAACAGAGATGAACTGAACAAATTACATGATAAAATCTTATCAATGGTAGAATGAATGAGGGCAGCTTTAGGAGTCAATCTCCAAAAGCAGAGCTGACAGAAAGAAAGCTGTTATCCTGTTGATGAAAAGCATAAAATGAGGCAAAATTAAAATAATGTTAGAGGGCATGATAGTATACATTCATTTTTATAATTTTTTTCATTAAAACATAATTATGTAATTTTCCCTTTCATTTTTCCCCTCCAACCCTGTCTATATACCCCTTCCTGCTAACTCTCAAGTTTTTGACCTTGCAGAATTATTATTACTATTATTATTATTATTAATTTAATAATGTACATTTATTATGAATAAATGCAACCTAGTCAACCTGTTTAACAGTGATTGTATGTATATGTTTTTAAGACTGACCACTGGGTATTGATTAACAAATCAGGGCTCTTATACTTGGGGAAAATTAACACACACTGTCTCTGAGTGGTCATTAATTGCCTATATCTCTTCACCTAGGACTGGGACCTGGTGAGATTTTTCACCATCTATATTGATATATTGTCATTGTTCAAGTCTTGCTTATGCAGTCATATTGTTGAGATTTCTCTGTCATTCCTAGAAAGAACTTATGGCTCTTATAGTATTAATATCTCTGCTCCATTTTCTATGATATTTCTTGAGCTTGAATTGCAGGGGATGTATTTTAGGTATATAAGTTAGGGCTGAGCATCACACGGTTAGTTTTTCTTTACATTTTGATTAGTTGTAGCTTTCTAGAGGTCTATGTTCACTCTAAAATAAGGTTCTTTGATGAGAAGTGAGAGGTATACTTATCTTTGGATATAAAGGTAAGTATTTAGCATACAATTGGACATTATCCCAGTGCACATCTTTAAGTATATGGTTTATATCTGGATAGGTTCTAGCTACTTGATGAGATACTTCTTGATTTGGAAGCAGAAGCCTCCTAAACTAAGAACCTGAGGACTGGAAAATAAAAACAAGCCATCAAGGCAGATCACTGCAGATCATCTTACATGTCCAAGAAGGTGACTTGAGATGCTTTCATATGGGAAAAACAGTACATAAAATTCAGTTCTTGAAGAGAACTTTCTAAAATTAAACAAAAGAAAGCTTAATTGTAATCTAGTATAAATAATATACTCAGAGACCTAAGTTGTATAAAATGGCATTCCTGGTGTCAAAGAAATTTTCTTATTTTTACTTGTATTCCTTCAAACATTTTCATCAATTTCCCTTAGATTTCTTTTAGAAAATATATTTGAATCTGAAATATTAGGATCCAGTCATTGACATAATCAAATCCTTTGGTACTTAGCCATTCCTGGTTGTACACCACAAACAAGAAATCAATACATTTCTCAAGAACAATGCTGAGACATTTCCTAGGTTAGTGCTTTAGAGGAGACACAAGTTTCAGCAGATGGCTGTTCACTGGGAAATAAATTTAACAATATATCCTTTTCTGTGCTCAGTACAATAGGCCAAGCTGTGGCTTAATGAAGGAGGGGGAGTAGAATGTTAAAGATTTCAAGTTAAGTGGGATTTTCTTTTTTGCTGTATAAGTCAAACATTTGCTGAATATTAAGTAAGAACTTGTTAGGGGAGATATGGACAAAGCCAAAGCTGATAGTTTCAAATTTATTCCCAGCTGATGGGACATTTTTAGTCAAGACTTTATTCTAAGTCTTGACTTAGAATAAAAAATGCTGAGGTAGAGAGGCTGCATGACCTTGATGATTATGATGATTATAGAAGAAACTGTTCTCAACCATAGCATGTGAAGAAACCTGGCTGGAACATGAAGTAAGAGTAGTAGATATAGGTATAACTATATATTCATTTCTACACTTAAGTACCTTATGTACATTTATGAGACACAAATAATTGTTTTGAATAAGCGTCATATTTTTCAAACCCCTCCCCAGTCTCTCAGCCATATCCACTTTTCCTTTCCATGAAGTTATCTTACTGCTGAGATTGAATTAAGCTTGAGTTATGTTGATTTATCTTTAAACATTGTCATACTCTATTAATGCAAACATCTGGAGACCTGGACACATATATAAGAACACTATGATTATCAAAGTACAGGACTAATGTAGTTGCATACCACTATCTTATATTGCATAATCTCAGGTATAGGTTAGCATGAAACTCTGATGCCTGGCTCTGGTTATGCCACATTTGTGACCTGACACTTTCAAATAATTTAGATTAAACTTATCAGGCAACAGCAAGATTTCTCCAAATATGAAAAAACCACCCTCAACGTTTTTGT
This sequence comes from Arvicanthis niloticus, assembly GCF_011762505.2. Taxonomy (NCBI): domain Eukaryota; kingdom Metazoa; phylum Chordata; class Mammalia; order Rodentia; family Muridae; genus Arvicanthis; species Arvicanthis niloticus. Next base: position 48,971,313 of record NC_047658.1, on the reverse strand, counting down.
ATTTCAAGCATTGCATCAGGTGTTAGTATACATATGCTAATTTAAGCACATAATATTATATGAGAGTATTGTTATAAATAGCAATCATTATAACATGAAAATATTATACATGCATATGTATATCCCAGTCTCCTTAACATTGAAAGTTAGTTTTTAAGAATTAATAAGTATAACTCTAAAGTGAGTGAAAAATTTCCTGTCCTAGTTTGATTTCTATTGCTGTGATAAATATCATGATGAAAGGCAAGTTTCAAATGAAAGGATTCATTTGGTTTATACATTCCAATCACAGTCCATCAATGAAACAAGTTAGTACAGGAACTAAAGCAGAAGCAGATGTAGGAACAATGGAGGGAACCTTCTTACTGGCTTGCTTTCCAAGGCTTGTTCATCTCAATTTCTTTTATACCCCTAAACCACCTACCCAGAGATAGCACTGTGGATAGACAGTTAACTGGGCTCTACCATACCAATCATTAATCACTTAACCAATCCAATAGAGGCAATTACTAGGCTGAGGTTTCCTAACTCCAAATGTCTCTTTTTTGTGTCAAGTTGACCAAACTAACAAGCACATATATCTAAGAGATTTGGAAGGCATCATTCCAGAAAAAAAAAATGAAAATTGCCAAGTGTGTACAAGCCATTCTGATAAGATGGGGGATTTTTAACACTGATTGACAGCTTTCTGCAGGGAACATGGTATTCTATGCCATTGCACTAACACTCCAGAGAGCCTTATTAAAATAATAACACATACACATGCACAAAAGTAAAAAAACAGGAAACTGCTACCATCCAGCCAGCAAAAATTTAAACAGAGATTTTGAATATTAAGAATTGATCATTTGGCATGGGTGGGAAGGGAGACTATATCAGTAGTTGAGGAACCCAGCTGCTACCTCCTGGTGGTCTGAGAGATACAGAATATGTAGATGTCAGCTTTAAAATGAAATGGTAACAATAACAGAAAAATCAACCGTACATTCTTCCTGTTTTCCTTCACTGGAGAAAAAAAATGAAAGTCCTCTGTGTCCTCTGCAGGGGTTGGGATTTCTGTTATATGAAACACATCCTGGAATCTTAGAAAATGAAAACCACTCTTACACGTCCAAATGAAATAGGAACCAACTGCAAAAACTCCCTGTTCAGTTCCTGTCTTCTAGAGATCCCCCACTGCACTTGTTGCTGGTAGCTTTGGGCACTTGGCACTGTCTTCTTTTGAGGGAAAACTCTTGTTTTCAGATGTTCAGTCAATTCCAGAAGCTTCTATAAGCAAATTCAAAGAGTCTCCCTACCCTTATTTCTGCCTATAAACTGAAGTTGAGAGTTGATAATTGTCTCCACATTTTGAGGATAGTGTTGGTTAGTGAATTGAGTAACTATGTATATAGCTCTTCAAAAAGGGTGTAGAAAGCAGTAACTATTACAGAGAGTACTTAGTATAAAACACCTGCTGTATGTCCAGAATGACTAGCTTTCTGTGCTGCCCACACTGTAAATCCAGAATGGTGAGCTTTCTGTGATGTCCATGATGCTGTTTCCTCTCACTTGAGTTTCACCTGCTTGAGTTTTTGCCCTCATGAATTCTATCTTCCACAGAATAGTGTACTCAGAGCCTCCATCAATTTATCAACCATGTAAATGTCCTACCTCTCAGCTCTACTCTCACCACAGGGCTTTGTCAACTTCAAGAAAAGAAGACAATGTTCCAGCTGTGTAACAGAGCCTCTTACTGCTTAGAACCCGCGGAATCAGAAATGGAACTTTCCCTTGGACTTTACATACTCCTTTCTAGTCCAACTGATGTCAGTTGCTCAGCAATAATCTAGATCAATTGGTGCTCCTGGTTTCTGTTTCAGCGCATTTGTGCATGTCATTGTGTGTGTGTGTGTGTATAATATATATATATGCATGTATATGTACATATGTGTGTATATGTACATATATATGTGTGTATATATATGCCCCAAACTGTAGTTTACTTAGAAAATATTTTAATTGTTTTCAAGCTTACAAAATTAAAAGAGAAAAGTATAAAGGAATTTGTTAAAAGAGAAACTTTATAGCACAAGATTATCCTAATAATAAAATCCTTACCATACATTTGTTGACAGGGAACTTCCTTGTCTTTATAAACAGTATTTCCCCAAACTCATCAAACTGTGCAATCAAAGCTTCAGCACTACTTTAGAACACACACACACACACACACACACACACACACACACACACACAGAAACCTAAGAAAGTAATTTATTTCCATACCTCTACTCTGTAGTTAATTGATTCTTACCTAATAAAAGCAAACAAATACCTTCCATATGGAACCTCCAAAGACTGTCACCCTGAGGATAATATTAATTAGTTGTTGAAAATAAGCAAGAGATTCCAAAGTCAATTCTTAAAATAAATCCTAAAATATTCTTATGAGGCTTCTGGTCATAAATCCAAATGTTAAAATAAAGTACATTCTTTTTTTTTTTTAAACAAAATCTGTCCTTTATTTTATTCTCATAGTACACAGTAACAAAATCTACTTTTAGTGTCCTATTTACAAAAGTCAAAACACTAGAAACTTAATAAATGTATATACCTAACAATGAAGATAAGTGTAGAAATAGAAAATCTTGATGCCATAACATTAAGGAAGAAAAAATAAGTGGCTTTTAATATGATAATATCATACAGATGAATAGTGACTTAAAAAACAGAAATAAAATAAAAATCACAGGAATAATTGTAAATGAAATAATATTCATTTGCCACAAAGGGACTGTAGTTTGCAGGGATCATTCTACAGCTCCACAAAACAGTAAAATTCAGAGTTCTAAGCATTTAGTACATAAAAACAACCGGGTTTTGTTTACTTGTTGAATACATATGGGCCAACCACTTTGGAAACAAAGTCAGCATTGTATAGCTAACAAGATGTTGTTGTTGTGGGATCTCACAATAACCTCTCTCTTAGTTTATTCCTAACATAATTCATGCATTGTTTTTACCCATCAGTTTTACTCTTGCAAATATAAAAAGAAAAAACTCACAGGTGTTTAAGAAAAAACCTATGAACACGTTCATAATGAAGTTTGTGATTGTAAAATGTAGTAATCAAAACAATCATGTTTGGTCAGGGCCATTAAAATAAATTATAGTATAATACAGATAGTTTAGTACTAGTAATATAATATAAGGAATTAATATATGACTGTGGGATCTTTTGTCTATGTATAACTATAATAAAGCAAAATTATTCCATGATATAACATGAAATGGTCAGAACCTATTATCATGGTTGAAAATCTATTAGATATACATAGACTTGAAAGAAAACATAATAATATAAATTGAAATATCAGATAAATTTGATAAAAGTGGATACCTGCTACTATTTATAACAATTTTTAAAAACTCATTAGAAACTAGAAGTAGAAAAGGCATTTCCTTAACCTTACAGATAAGTATTATGAAAAGCCAGCAAAATGATCATATTTCTATTTAACAGTGTACAAAGACAATTTATAAAATAAGTTAAGCAAGAAAACAAAAGGCATACAAATTAGAACAAGAGGCAACTGTATCACTTGAGGATGATAAAGCCATTAACATAGAAACTCCTGAGAAATTTACAAACTACTTACTAGAACTAATGTAAGTATGTCAGGGGAGCTAAGGTATGAAGTCAATAGCGGCAGAAACCAATTGTTATCTTAGAGACTAATAAGAATTGACAATGGAAGTGAGACAAGATCATCAAACTACAAATGATTTATGGAGAGCTTTAACAAGAGGTGTAGACCTGGACAGTGAAAAGCATAGTGCTGCAGAGTTAAGGCAAACACAAATAAATAGAGCTCTATGCAATGCTTGCATGTTGAAAAAGATATAACTAAGCTATTTCTCTCCCCGCCACAATCGACAGATTCCATACAATTCAAGAATTGTGACTGGCTACCTCCTCCTCAACTGACATCTTCTCTTCTTTATCCCCACCCCAGGCTTTATTTCCTGAAGAAAAGAATGATTTGATGCTACAATGTGTACACATAGATGATGGTCTTACAATAGCCAAGACAAGTTTGAAACTGGATTAAACCGGGCAATATTTGATTTCAAAACTTTGATTAAGTTATTAAGAAAGCATTGGCAAAATTGAATGCGTTTACTATTCACCTATACGTGTGCTGTGGTGCCTACTGGCTGATTGCTCACTTAATTGAACGAGAGTTATATATTTAATCCTTGTTTTTGCATGTGTCTGTGCATGTACATGTGTGTATGAAGGTGTGTGTTTGCATGGTACATGCACATATGTCTGCGTGTTTTTGCCAATTCTACCCCACTTCACTATCCATTTCGCTTTTGTTTGTTTCTTTGTGTTTGAGACACTGTTTCTTGCTGAACCTGGATGATGTTAGGCTGGATTGGAAACTATCAAGCACTAGTAATTCTCTTGTGATGGGATTCACTACCATTCCTGCTGAGGATTTGGGTGTGTGTTGGATCATACCTAGTTTTTAAGTGGCTACAAAGTTCTTAACACTAGTCTTTAGTCTCATGCTCTTAACTGTTTAGTTATCGTGAAAGCTCTGTGTCTAGGATTTACCTGACAGTTTTTTCAGAGGTGATCATGGGGCCTGCACATTACTGCTCCATTCTGATTGCTGGACACAGATGCTTCTCCCACCATGATCCTCCAACTCATCATAGTCTCAGAGCACACAACCAAAATATGAACTGAAATCTTCCAAGGAGTTGGAATATAACTTTCTTTTTTAAGTTGGTCTGTAAGATATTTTTCAAATATTGCCATGCATAAGACATGCACACTGACACAGAGAGGCAGACAGACAGACAGACGGACGGACAGACAGACAGACAGACAGACAGACACACACACACACACACACACACTTTCTTCCTGGTATATTTAGTAGAAATTGAGGAATAGTTCAAAACAGGCTTAGGAAGAGGATTTGCATAGCTTCCACGATGCCTTTCCTAAATTTGATCCCCATAAGAGTGAATATCATGGTGAAAAACCTTTAATCTCTGAAGTCAGGAAACAGGCAAGAGAATAAGAAATTCAGTTGCTGTATAAGTTTTACTCCAGCCTAGTCTACATGAGACTCTGATAAAAGAAAGAAAGAAAGAAAGAAAGAAAGAAAGAAAGAAAGAAAGAAAGAAAGAAAGAAAGAAAGAGAGAGAAAGAGAGAGAGAGAGAGAGAGAGAGAGAGAGAGAGAGAGAGAGAGAGGGAGGGAGGGAGGGAGGGAGGGAGGAAGAGGTTAAAGCAATGCCAACTGATTTTCATAAGATTCCCCAGGAAATAAACAAATGACTATATTATTTTTAATAAATTCTTTCAGAACTATTGCATACAGAGATGAATTCAAAACTTGAAAATAAATATAAAGCTAAAACTAAAAAGAAATAGTATAGCAATAAACATGGGAAATATTTCTAGATTAGACAGAACAACAACATGATGAAAAAGTGTGCAAATTCAACTTCATTAGAATTAAACACAAAATCTCTCTTTGAAAGAGACCACTGAGATAATTAAAAGGCAAATCACAGAATGGGAGAATGCATTGGCAAATACACATCTGATGATACACTTTAGCCAAACAAAATCCTTACAAATAGAAAATGAGAAAATAAGAACACAAACAACTCAATATAGAATAGGCAACATCTTGAATAGACACACTGCCAAAGAAGTTGCAGAGATGGCAAATCAGCGCATGAAAGGCTTCTGTGCAGCATCAGTCATCAGGGGAAAGCAAATTAAAACCATAATAGGATGTCACTGCACACACATTAGCATGCTAAAATTATAAAGGCTGATGATGCCAAATGCTGGTGAAATATAGAGCAACTGAAATTCTCATAAATTGCTGATGGGAGTGTAAATGCTACAATGATGAGGAAATCATTAGGCTCTGTTTGATTATGTTTGCGTTAACTGACAAGATGAACAAGCCACTGAGTCACTAGGCACTGACACAATAGTAAGGAAAATATAGGTGTCTGCACCATAGGTTTGTGGGTGAATATTTAAAACAGCCTTTACACACACAGACACACACACACACACACACACACACATACACACACGCACGTGCACGCACGCGCTTGCATGCACACACACGACCCAGCTGATATACAAGCATCAGCCAGTAAAAGACCCATTTGTACAGTGGAATACTCTTTTATAGTAAAAAAGAATAGGCTCTGAAACCATGCAGCAATACAGAAGGATACTTATTTATGACACAGTCATTAGGTGATAAAAAAAAAAAGCTTGGTGTTTCCAAATATAAAATCTAGAAAATGCAAAGTAATCTATTTTGATAAAAGGCAGATAGGTCATTGGATACAGGATGATACTCAGCTTTAAGTGGGTCCTGAGATATGAACTCTGGGCCTCATGTTTACCCGTCGTGTATTCTTTTCACCCAGCCAATTTTTAGCCGTGTTTCTATGATTTACATGAGAATTTTCCCAGAAATGATTATCCGATGAGTGTTCTGATGTAATAAATAGTTTAAATCAGTGATAGAAACAAAGTTTGGGTAGATTGTGGGAAGGTGATGGCCTGCTAAGGGCAACAAAAGGTAGAAGCATTTACATAGTTTTATGTTGGTTGTGGTTTAAATACTATGTGTGTCTGTCAAATCTTATCAAATCATACACTTTAAGCTGATGCTGTTTATTATATGTATCGGTGCATTTGAAATAATGGCATCATTGTTATATAATAGTTTTCTGCAAGATTAAAAATTCTATCTTGGAAGGAAACTCCTTAAGACAAGAAGTAAACAACATACAATAGCTTTGGGAAATCCCTAAAACTGATCAAATTCATTAGCACCCTCCCTCCCCAAAGGAATATAAATAGTAATTATTGTTTAAAGTCACTCTTTGGCAAGTCAAAGATACAAAAAAAAATGTCTCAGACAAACCTAACTGCCTGGAAGGAGCTCACACCAACTAATCTACCAGGAAAGAACACTCTCCATTCTGTTAAGTTAACTTTGAGTTGTGCATTGAGCTTCAGGTTTCAAGGTTGGAGAGCTGTTACCCCACTATAGTGAATCTTTGTGATAGAGCTACCTCTGAGTCCTTCATGGTCTTTTAAGTAACCTCTCACTCCTATTCCTCTAAGTAATCTCAATAACTCATAGGATTACCAAGGGGAACACTGATATCATCACGATTTTGGTCTGTTTTGAGCTCCCTTTTTTCAGGTGAACAAGCATGTGTGTGTGTGTGTGTGTGTGTGTGTGTGTGTGTGTGTGTGTGTGTGTTTTGCAGTTCCCCAAGAAATGTTGATTGAACAACAATCACTCAGAAAATAACCTACTTTAGAAGACAAATAAAATTTCAAAAGCAACATTATAAAGTTGATATATGTATGACAAGCAAGGGCATAAAAGATATTTGGATCATTATTCTTCAGGAAATGCAGATTTTAAACTACTTAAACTAGCTTAAGTTCACACCAAACACTCAACTAAACGTTCCTATTGAATATGAATTATCTGACAGCCTCAAAAATTTCTAGTGAAAACGTAACCTGAGTAATAAAATGTTTAACCTGTTTTGGAGGTAAACCTGCACTTGCCATATGACTCAAGACTTCTTTTCTAGGTACAACGCTGAGAATAATCCAAACATATATGTATAAAACTTCATATCTAAACTTGTATAAGACCATTTATTTTATCTACATGTATAGTAGCTATTTTGAAACATTGTTTATCATATTTAATTAGTATAACTTTACATATCCATTAGATAAATAAGCTACATAATGATGGTGGCTTGAAATAGTCCATTATCTTATTATGAACTTCTAAATAATATTGATAGCATATGTAGTCAGTAAGAACTCACAGTATTTAATAAAAATGGCATGCAGGAATCTATTCAGTATGGACTCCATGTTGTAGCATTTGTGCTGGTTGGAATATATATTTCTATTTCTGAGCCAAATGAAAGAGGCATATTTTCTAAACAAATCACTTTCATATTTCTGTTTCATCCAAAAATGTGTGATAGAAGCTTATGACCTGGGAGAAATGGAACTTACTTTTAAAATACCATTGCCAGAGGATTACACTTTACAGGGAAGCTGCTTTAGTGAGATTTTCTGGGTCATTTCTCCTTCACAATTTTTGTAGTCACTTTGCTGTGTGAAACCGACTCTGACATTTATACACCAGTACTGTTTTCTGTAATGTCCCCCCAGGTAGGAATATCTTTCATTCAAAGAGACCATTAAATACAGTTCCAAGTCTCTCTCTCTCTCTCTCTCTCTCTCTCTCTCTCTCTCTCTCTCTCTCTCTCTCATGCACATGCACACAAACATGCACACACACACACACACACACACACACACACACACACAAACTAATCTGCTTGCCGTTTTAGCTCCTATGCTCCACTTACATCAGCCACGTCTTCGATAATCATTTGCTAAATTTAATGGTTAAAACTCCCCTTTTGGTTTAAGATTAAGAACTCTCCACTGAATTTGTTTTCAACAACAATAATAGTAGTAGTAGTAATAGCAGTAATGTAAAATTTAACACAGAGAAAAATGAAGACAGCTAATTACTGTATAGATAAGGCTGATCTGGAACTTGCTATGTAGCCAGGCAAGCCTTGAACTCACAGAGATCCACCTGTCTCTGATGCCTGAATACTAGAATTAAAATTGTGCACCACCATACCCTGCAACAGTTCTCTTTCTTTGAGTACTTTATGTCTAATAACTTCTTAAGTCCCTTTAATGAGGTTCTGTCTAGAGAATGACCTATAAGTAAGTAGCATGAAGCAGATAGATACAGCAAAACATCACCACGTCATGTGCTTACATACCCAGCAGGAAAGGTTGACAAAGTCACACTGGAGTCCCCAGCTGAGAGATGTCCAGGCAGAGCAGGGCAGTCCATCTGTGGGTAAGCATCTGGCTTTTCATTCTTTTATACCATGAGATAAACAATTTAGAAATGCTTTGCCTTCTAGGCCGTAAAATGTGTCCTGTGGGGTGATTGTTTATTTGTTTGTTTGTTTTGGAAACACTTTAAGCTCTCTGTTGTTCTTTTTCCTCTCTGGGTGCAGGACTGGTCTGTCATCACAGACTAAGAGTCTGGAAAGATGCTTGATGTATCATATAAACAAGTTGAGTACTAGAGAAAGTGAGGAAAGGGGGCAGCTTGTTTTCAGAGTCAATTTTCAGCATGTTCAAATAGCACATTGCAATTTACCAGTATAACTTATAATACAGAAGATCTGAGTGTTAAAGAAGAAGGATAAAGAAGGTGGGTGAGAAATCACTCTCAATGGTTAAAACCTTTATTAATAAATTCCAGTGATTATCGTTTGGTAGATTTTTCTCTAATGGCATGTAATAGGAAGTGGGCAAAGCTTGTTAAGTCACAGGAAGAAAAGTTTAGGATCAAACACTTATAGTTATGAAGGCAAAGTTTCTGTCTCCAATGTTGACTGCTGAAATCCCTTGTTTTTTAAACTGTTTCTTTTTATAAATGATAATGTAATTGTATTATTTCTCCCTTCCCCATTGCCATCCATACCTTCGAATATTTATCTCCTTGCTCTTCTTCAAATTCATGACCTCTTTCTTTATTAATTTTTCTTGCATGCATATGTATACTATAACATAAATACACATATATATGCACATACACACATACATGCACACACATATATGCACACACATATACACACATACATACACACATACATATACATTTACACACATTTACACATACATGTACATACACAAATATACACACATATACACAGGTACATATACACAAATACACACATACATATATGTATACATATATAACATATACACATATATCAATACACATATATACAAGCACACACACATACACACATATACAAAAATATACATTCATACACTTACACATATATACACATACACATGCATACACAACTCATTCATTCATTTGATTGTTTGAGATAAGACTCCCTAGAAAAGGAAAGAAAGACCTGGCTTTAACCAGAAAAAGCTTCCTATTCTTCCAGGTAAGAGCATACTTTGCTCATCACAATGCTAATTTCCGAGCCTCAGAGATCTCAGCTGCCATTTTAAAAAATGCAAGTACAGAGAAGAATGACCATGCACCACATGCTGTGTCAACACACTCACATGTCAGGAAATAAGAACTGGAGATCTCCAGTGTGACTGTGAGCATCTTTGCAATAAAATTAACATCGCTTATAAAGATATTTCTTGGGGAGTTATCCTCTGAGCTCCCTAGTCTTCTTTCACAGAAGTAAAGTTGCCAGAAAAAGCCACACCTGTGCATTCTGCAGACTAACTGGCTGATTAGAACTTCTGTGAGGGTTGGAATGTTGCAGACTGAAAACCAAAACTATGTTTGGTTCTCTTTGGTCTCTTAATAGACATGCATTGCCTACTTCTGTGTCTTTTGCCCATTATTAAGTTTCTTTTCAAAATTATAAGTTTTTGAATTTTTATTTTTTGTTTGTGTGTGTTTTGTTGTGTGCTGCATGAAGTATGTATGCATGCTATGTAAATGGGGTGGCACATGTGTCATAGTGCACATATAAGGGTCAGAGAGAAACTTTAAGTTTGGCTCTTTGCTTTCCCACCTTGTTTGAGACAAGGTCTCTTGTTTTCCACTACTGCATATGGCCAACTAACTGGCTCTCAAACATCCAGGGATTCTCCTCATTCTGCTTCTCTTCCCAGGCGAGTGTACTAGAGTTACAAATGCATGTGCTCCTGTGTTCAGATTTAGACATGGTTTCTGGAGACCCAATGCAGATCAATAGGCTTGTGCAGCAAACAGCTCTCAGATCCTCAGCATCTTTTTAAATAACAAGGAAAACATTTGCAATGCATCCTTAGCAGATCACAAATATTCACCAGCCTAAGAATGTCGTTATGTAGCCCCTAAGATCTACCAAGAGTTTTCTCCATTTTCTGTTAACTGCCTAACTAATGTTCACACGGATGTATGTGGAAAATGCCTTGATTTATAAAGCATTTGTACTTTTTTAAATCAAATGTTCATTTTATTTTGGTATTGTTGTTTATTTTTATTAAGTTATTTTATTTATCTACATTCCAAAAGTTGCTACCTTTCCTGGTCCCCACTCCCAGAGTTCTTCATCCCGTAGTCCTTCCTCGTTGTCCCACCCATCCTCACCTCACCTCACTCCCCAGCATTCCTCTTTCCTGGGGCATCAAGTCTCTACAGGATTATTTTATAAACCACCTTCACAGTGAACATTCTATTTGGGGGAGCCTGAATCAATGTTCCTCAACCATAGTCATGTCTAAGTTTGTTTTCAATATTGGCTCATTTAGCTTCACATATCTAAAAAATGGTGAGAAAATATACTGTGTATTACATTGTATAGCAACATAGTAAGATTCCTGTCATGGTGCAAACCTCAGAAGATAATGCATACTTTATGATGCTAGATATGCATTTTGTTAGAAGTAAGGTACCTATGAATTTTTGCTGACTTCTTCAGCCTTGTTGGACCATAATCATGTCACCACAGTGGTTTTGTTTATTTTAAATAACAGATGCTAATTCTTTTTGGTTCATGCTAGAAATAGTGAAATAAATATATATTTTACATTTTAGCAGGTTAAAAATAACTATCCAAAATTGACCAAAGTGGTTTGGTTTTAATGATGGGGTTGACCAAAGTGAAACTCAACATTACAAATAAGATTTTAGCCCTGAGGGTCATAAGACAGTATGTTGGGGGCTTTCTGAAACCATTGGCTACAGCAGTGACCACAGGATCAACAACATAGAGGGTATTTTCCCTGGATCTCAGTGTGAGTTTGAGAAGCCACAGCTCATTAAATTTCTCCTGTAAGCATTTTAACTCTGTTCTTCATCTCTCAGAGATTCCTTCTTACCTAGGCCAATGGGTTATGCAACTTCAGATTTATTTGTAATAAGAGAGTAAGTCTGAAAACCAGAAGTGCAGGGAGGTTTGGTGTCTCTGAGTCTAAGTCTTCCTGCTTGTTTATCAGGTTACTAGTTAACCGTGAACAAGCACAGATTCATGGGTCCTCTGACACTACATACACACCCCAGTGCTACTGTCATTGTCAGGCCTTCTTTGGCCCAGTGTTCTTTATCCATCTCCTTTCCTACTCTACATCAATAAGTGTCAAGTGATAAGCTTGAACTAAAGCTGACTCTGTATATATTTTATATATTTTAATTTTATCCTAAAACTGTGAACTGCAACCTAGCTTGATAGCTAAACATGACCAAGTCTCAGCCAATCACAAGAGGCCATCTGTTTAAGTCATACTAAAATTAGACAGGTGTATGTCAAACTCACCAATGGAATTTTCTTTGTACCTTCTGTTTTATGTATGGAAATTCCTTTTATCTAGTTATAAATATGAACAACCTATGTCATAGAAATAGATATCCTAAACCATTTTTTTTTCATTGAAAATGTAACATCTAAACCATTGGGTCATGACTGTGAGGTTGCATATCTGAATACTGAGGTACTGAAAGGTGTGTCAACATTTAAAACTCTGTGACTGCACAATGGTCATATCAAATTTGAAATCAAAAGCACAATAAGTCCAAGGAGTTTGTGGCAGTGTTCCTCTGTATTGTACCATGTGACATCACACAGCCGTCTTCTAACCACACAGTATGGGTCCTTTGCATTGAGATGTTTTTAGTGTGTATGTGAAGTGTTCTACTTCCTGCAATACCAAATATTCAGTCAATTTAATTATTCATGTTAATTAAGCAAACCAATTTCATTAATATGTAAAGTGAATTAATGTCTAATAAATTATAAAATTGTATGTATATCAAAGAATTGAATTCATTCATCAATGATTATCAGCAACATTATGATTTATATATCTCTAGTTTATATACCTGTATATGGAGTATTGTGTAAAATTTTCTTGAATTAAAAGGGATTGTGAGTTGAAAAGTTTACAAGCCCCATTGTAGACTGTCAAGTAATTCATCTCTTAAAAATTAAAGTGGTATTAAAGGAGGTTTGATAGAATTTTTGTCTTCTAGCACCAGGCTTCCTTTGATACCTTTTATGTGTGCTGGATCTGTTCCATAAAACCTGAGTCTGGTTTGACAGGTTTTGTGTCCTGTAGTCATCCTCCAGAAGTGGTTTACTGGGCTGAATTCCTCTGATAAATTTGACTTATTTTTTTTACCGTTACTGCCTGTAGATACTTAGGAACCCCATTAGTGTGCCTGACATCACAGAACTTACATCACAGATAATTTATTTTCTTTTCTCAGTATGGTTAATTCCATCCACATTATTCCCCTGCAGCAGAAGATTCTTCTTCCATTTTCAGAGCCTCTGGGCATTTCCTTAGAGTTGTTTTAAGTCTGTGTATAGAATTTCCAGTGTGAAAGCTTTCCCCTAATTCCTAACCACATCAAAGGCAAATAGCCAAAAGTAAGTTAGTAACTGATTATAAATTTGGCTACTGGAGTTAGTTATACATATTCATAAGTGAATCACAAAAGTTAACATTAATTTTAAAACAATACTGATTTTAGTCTAAAAAATTATTTTATAAAATATGAATCCAATGATAATCTTGAAAATATGCTTCCAAGCGTGTTCAACTATGAATGTGGACCAACACAAAACTATAAATTTACTTAAAACATTATGAGATATATTTTGCGATTCTTGGTTTATGACTGCGAGGTTTTAGATGGCATCTCTTTTTAGTGTCAAAAGGTGTGACGTGTGTGATAGGCAATAGTTTTGATAAGCATCACTGCTTTATTTTAAACATCCATGGCAATGAGAAATAGAATGACTCATTTAAGTTACTGTATCTGGAGATACAAATTTACCTTAATTAAATAACAGAGGAGCCACTTTAACTTATATGTGAAGATTAAGATTAATTTACTAACATATTAATTAATATTTACCTGATATTAAAAATAATATGAGAAAGAGCCACTTAAATATATGATGGAAGACTCTGAGTTCAGTCTCCAGTACCATCTATACCCATTTAAATGATGCAAATTTATATTTGTAATAAAACTGTATCTAGAAATCAAGCAATTAGCTACATCTTAACTTAATATAACCTACTTTTTTTCCATTTTTGTAATAAGTCAGAGAAATACAGTGACAAGAACGATGTCATTTGCTACCACAGGAACAGAAAGTAAGTGTTTAAGAATCAACTTGACAAACATTATACAGTGGTTAAAAGGGGAAATGAATAGCTTTTTGAGGATACAAAAGACATAAATCTCATCTTAAAATAGAATAACAAGCTCACTGAAACTTAAAGAATGAGTTTTATCTACAAAAATTAAGTATATCAGGGCTGGAGAAGTAACTCAGAGGTTACGAGTGATTACAACTCTTGCAGAAGACCTGAGTTCAGTTCCCAGAACCCTTGTTAGTGAAAACTGTTTACATGAAAAATACTTAATATTCTTAGTCCTCAGGGAAATACAAATCAAAATTTCACAGGGGATCAGTTAGAAAATTATGGGGTCATGAGAAAGAAGAGGAGCCATCACCACGGAGTCTGGTTAAGGCTCTCACCAGCTCTGTGAGACTCAAGAACAGCAGCAGAGTTAGTAACATAGTTTATGAAGCTTGCTGACTTAGAGTTTGCATCACTTCCTATGCAGATACTCTACTTTTAAAAAGCAATGAGTCTGATTTAAGGTGCACATGCATGCGTGCATGTGTGAATGTGTGTGTGTGTCCATCCTTTGTTAGGCAATCCTATTCATAATTTTTGGTAAATTTTCACAAGCAATAGTACTCACTTTGTCAGAGTTACGATAGCCTTTTTCCTGTATCCTAGGAGCTAGTTTACCCTATGACTTGTAATCCTGTCAGGTACTCCTCAGGAACCGTCTGGATTTCTAACTGAGATTCTTCTGCAACCCTTTGAAGACAACAGCTTCAAACCCCACCAAAATGGTTCATGTGTCCATGTTAATGACAATCAAGAACTACCCTTTGAGAAGCCCACACCCATATTCTCAGGTATGTCTTATTTTCTTTCTAAGTGTTCTTTGTTTCTCTTAAGTCTTATGCTTAGGCACACACATAATTAAAATGTACATGTGTACTATCTATGGATTACTATTCATCCAATAAAAAATAAAATTATGAAGTATATATATATATATATATATATATATATATATATATATATATTTCTCCTCAAGGAATGTTATCTTCACAACAAACAGAAACCATTAGAGAAAATCACAGCCAATGAATGAATATGCAGAGCTGTGCAGCTCTGTTCCTACTGACACATCTACAACATAATTTCTTTGCATAGGCTCAGAGATCATTGAGGAAGAGGGCAGCAGAACAATTGTAAAACCAGAGGAACAGGAAGTTTGCTGTGAGATTGTGTCTCCTAGAAAGCTCAGAAGCTACATACATGGAGTCTCAACATCATGGTTGCCTAAACGTGACCTGGAGAAGGACAATATCAGTAGACATGCTAACTAAATATAAGGCAGAAAGCTCAGAAACTTGAACCCTAGACAAAGAGCTCCATGCAACTAAGGAATGCTGGGTACAGGAAGAAACAATCTTCCCCAGAAAAGAGCACACCAACTGGTTATCTGATTCCCAATGTTCAGCCTTGAAATGTACTTGGACAAGTAACAAGAGATGGAGTGATGTAGGTTGTATTTATGTATTAGGAACACAGGAATACACACACACACACACACACACACACACACACGCACGCACTAGCTTTATTCATCTACAAAGAGAATGAAATTCTATCTTTGAGGGAAAATTGATAGAAATGGAGGTTACTACATTAAGATTCAAAAAACCAAATATGCATGATTACTCTCCTATGTGAGAGTGGACATGAAAAGCTCATTTGAGAAATGGAGCAGGAGTATTTGGGCAGGTGACTGGAGGCACAGAAGACAATTGCAATGAGTGATTAGGGTCAAAGCAAACGTATTTCATTTTGAAAAATGACCTTTTGAAACAAAATAATATACACCAATAAACAAAATGGACTTTTTACATAAAAAATTAGTTTATGGGACAACAAGACATTTACATGGAAAAACTTAAAGTTACCTTCTAACTTATACTAATATAAATATGAAATATTTATTATGACATGAAATACATACACAAAACAATTACATGTTTATAATAAAATATTTATGTCCAAATGACAAGTGTAATACCTGAAGAGAACAGTAAGACATATTTTGCATTGTATTAAAAATGCTTACTGTACACAAAATACTACATCAGAGTCAAAAGGGTCAACGCATTGGGAAATATATACTATGTTGAAAATGTAGTTATCAGCATCTTTAAAACATATTTAAAGACACTTAGTGGCTGGGGAGATGACTTAATAACTTAAGCATTCAAACTCAAGGATAAAGGTCTAATTTTTTTTTTTAATCTCAAGTACCTACTTTTACAAAACAGCAATATATACCAGCACTTGTCTGAAATTATAGCACTGGAATGGTAGAGGCAGAAGCCCTGGACCTTGCTGGACAGTCAATACAGCCTGATCAGCAAGCTTTAGGTTCAGTGACAGAGCGTTGCTTAAAAAACTATGGTGAAAAGTGATTCAGGAAGATAATTGGTGTCCAATACTCAGATACTCCACATGCATACAAACATGCATAAATATGCATGTGAACACACAAATACACACACACATACACACAAAGACTATCATGAATCACCAATGAGTAGTAAAAATATCTTGAGTAAGAGGTACATATAGTATAGGAAGAAAATAAGTTTGTATAGTGGTAGACATAGAAATATGTTCATGTGTGTGTTCATGCATAAATTAAATACTATAAGAAAATAAAGTTAAAATACAGGTTTCATTGACTGGAAAATTCTTAAAAGACTAGAAATAATATTGTAAGAATGCATATGTGTGGAGATTTCTTTATTTCAGTACTCAGAGAAAGCTTTGGAATCATTTGCCTTTTATGGGCAATTTGGCACTACGTATCAAAACATTAGACTCCATTTCTGCTTTAGAAACTTACTGTAAGAAAAAGGTTGCATAAATTGGAGCAAAACAGTTGTTTACTATAGCATGTTTATAATAAAATATTTATGTCCAAATGACAAGTGTAAGCTATTAAATAACTAAACTGCAATGCTTGAAAAAGTAGCATAGAACAACATAGCTATGGGAAATGATTTTAGGACTGGGAACATAGCTCAGATGGGTCAATGACTGACTTGCCTGCAAGAGGCCTTGGGTTTGAACACACAACTGTGTACCCCTGAATGTGGTAGCACAGGCCTGTAAGGCAAGCCCTTGGAATGCAGAGGTAGAAGGACCAGAAGTTCAAGAACATTGTAGGCTATCTGTGGGCTCAAAGCTAATTCAGGTTACTTGAGACTGTCTCAAAAAGTAATAAGCAACTCCAAGACAAAGGTAAGAAATAAATGTTGTAATTAAATAATAATTTCCAAAATAAATTTAAAAGAAAAGAAAGAATTATAAGCAAATAGTAACTACTGATAGAAGAATAGTCTCTCCAAGGGATGAGCCTTCTAAAGGGTTATAGGCTACAAAGTGGTCATTTATAAAATTGTGTCTGTACATTGAAAATGAGACTGACTCAGGAGATCATATTTATATACCTTGTGTATGTGTGCATAACAATACTATTTTTTAAAAGAGCCATTAATTTGAGTGGGAGCAGAGAAAGGATGTAAGGGAAAGATTACAGAGAGGAGATGGAGAGAGAAATGATATAATTGCACTTTGATTTTTAAAATTACAAAATCATATATATATATATATATATATATATATATATATATATATAATGTGCAGTAAGATCAATTACTTATAACAAATATACACTAATAAAAATTATAGATTAAATATGAAATAAAAACAGTTTATTTTAGAAAATATTGTGACTTGAAATTTCTTTTAAAGATTTCCTTTGAGTATGTCTAGTTATGCATGTCTTCATGTCTGTGTGAGTGGGATGCACTTGCATTTGTGTATGGTCAAAGGCCAGAGGAGATGAATTCACTGGAACTGAATTTACAAGCACTTATGAGACACCTGCTGTCAATCTGATAACTGAGCTTGGAATCTCTCTGAGATCTCATGAAACTGAAAAGCACATGTGTGGCAAAGAACACCATCATTGACACAAGCATCAGGCTAGAGAATGGGAAAGGTTTTTTTTTTTTTTTTTTCCAAATACACATCTAATAGACATCTTATATCCAAAATATATAAAGAACTCAAAGACAGGACATCAAGAAAACAAATAATCCAATTTAAAAATGAGGTATACATCTGAACAAAGAATTTTCAAGAGAAGAACCTCAAGAGACTAAAGAACATGTAAAGAAATGTGCGTCATTCTTAGTCATCAGGAAAATGAAAATAAGAACTGTTTTGAAATTTTATCTTATACCAATTAGAGTTATAAAGATCAATAGAACAGACGAAAGTTCATGTAAAAAGAGCATGCATACATTCATGGTGGGTGTGCAAACTTGTATAACCACTATAGAAATCAGTATGGAAATTTCTCAGGAAGCTGAGAACCTATTTGCCACAAAATCCAGCTATACCACTCTTAATCATATCCCCAAAGCACACTTTATCCTACTACAGAAAAACTTAAGTTACCATGGTCGTTGTTGTTTTATTCATAATAGGGACAAATTGGAAACAGCCTAAATGTCTATCATCAGGTGAATGGATAAAGAAAATACGGTATATTTATAAAATGGCCTATTTTCCAACCATTAAAAAAAAATGAAATAATGAAATTCAAGGGAAATTGATAGAGCTAGAAATGAATCGCCTGAGTGAGGCAGACCAGACCCAGGAAGACAAATGTGATATTTTACATGGATGTGGGTGTGACTTCATGTGTGGATGTTAGGGGTTAAGTCATTTATAAGCAAGCTATAATCCAGAGACTCACCAGAGGGAAGGATGGACTTCTCAAGGAAGAGGAAATAGAATAGATACCTATGGAAAGATGAGGTGGTAGTGCTGGAATGGAAGGATCAGATGGGGAGTCGAGTTGGAGGGAAAAAAGGTTGAAGGAAGAAATACAGGAGGAATGCAGTATAGCTAAAACTAAGGGCCATTTAAGGGGTTGTATGCAAACCTAATATCTAGAATGTATTCCATATATTAGAATATATGGAAGCTTTCTCCTGCAGCAGATTGTAACAAATACAGAAACTCACAGGCAGATAATTTGTGGAGGGTAAGACCTTAGATCACTCAACACTAAATAGGATTTTTCTATTAAATCCCCTCATTCAGGGGTCAGGAAACCCTGTGGAAGAGGAGTCAAAAAAATTGTAAAAGCTAGGGGGATGGAGGACCGCAAGGAAACAAGATCTGAACAGCACAATGGACACACATATGAACTCACAAGAAACTGAGGCAGTGTGCACAGGACCTGAATGGCTCTGTGCCAGATTGTGTTCCAGAGCTGAATAAGGACGTGGACACACCTCCAACCCTAACCCAAAAGTTATCTCCAGTGAAAAAGCACTTGCAAATAAAAATTTAATTCTCCATAGAGTCAAACCTCTCTTGTTCAGAAGTAGACAGTCAACCCAAAATGAACTCAATGGCATCTTTGGAAGATCATAATGTTATGTCAGGGCTTTATTTTGTTGTTGTTCTTGTTATTGATTTTTGTTAGTTTCTTTGCTTTTAACCTTATAAGTCTTTTGTGTATATATTATGTTTGTGTATATATTATGTATATATTTTGTGTATATATTATGTTATTATATTATGTTTTAGTTTCATGTTGGGAACTTGTGTCTCTGTATCTGTATATGTTTCTTGTGTCTTTTCTTTGACTTTTATTCTTCTCTTTGCTTACTTTTGTGTTATTTTGATTTGTTTATTTTTTTTCACCTTATTTTACTTTATCCTGCTTTAGAGTTATTCCTTAGATAGCTGTCTGTTTTCTAAAGAAATACAGAAAGGATGTAAATCCAGATGAGGAGAGAAGGAGGAGGAAGTGAGAGGAATGACGAGAGAAGAAGCTGTACTCAGAATATAGTGTATGAGGCAAATCCATTTTCAATTAAAAAAATAAAGGAGCAGTTTATGCTCTAATCCACTGAGCTCTCTCTTCAGCCTTCCTTGATTTATTTTATTTTTATTATTTTGAAAAAGTTTCATAATACATTTATCAAAAATGATCTTATGACAACAAATGTCCAGTAATCCAAAATCATATGACAGATATTTAGATATGCATAAGTATGTACTGTAAGTACATATATTGCTGGGATAGATTATAATGTTTAAAATTCATTATTTTAAAAAGTATTAAAGATAATGAGTATGTTAAAAGATAATGAATCATTATTCCTATGTGATAGAAATAAAGTATTTTGTCTTGTTTATTTTTTTGCATTTTATATTTTTCTATATAGAATTTGTATAGCTATTAGCTAAAATATTAAATTATACCTTTGTGTAGATATTTAGCTTATTTCCTCCTTTGCTCATGCCTGCATTCAACGATTAATCTTCAGTATCTGTGCTCATTATTAGGTGTCAGAGAAAACTGCTTCTGTTACCTTGAACTTCGTTGCTGAGTGTGGCATCCAGGCCATAGGAGCCTAAAGGAATTCCATAGTTTCCATCAACTGGGTTAGCTCATGATATTTTAAAGCAATCATCTGATATTTTTCTGGAGACTCAATTGATACTTTCTTGAAGAAGTAATATCTGAACTAAAGGCTAGAAGAGGACTTGAGATCAACTAGACAGAATTTAAGGGTAGAGGATATGAGATAGAGGCACTAACATTTTTCTACCTGTCCACAGGAGAGCCAGTCATGAAACAGAAAAATTGAAGATGCTTGCTGATGTGGTTCCAAAGGAGCTTCCCATTAGAAACTAATGTATGAGCTTCATCTATATATATAGCTTAGAAACTATGGATCATGGGAGAAGTTTTATTTTTAATCTTCCTGTTAAAAACACTCTGGCAAGGTTTATAATTGGTCTTCTCCAGAGCCTAAGGTATGATTAGATGTGGATAGTAAAAAACCTTCAAGAAAGTTTTCTAGAGACCTTTCATTCTCCTGCCAAACATCCCAGCACCACACGAAGACCCTGGTCTACTCTCATTCATTTCTGATCACATCCCCATTCAAGTACTACACACACATTTCTCCAAATTATGATTTTTCTTCTCTCAGCTCTGCCGATTTTGACTATAATCAACATAGAATAATTCTTAATCTACCCCTACCAAACTTACGTGAAATTCTTTTTCTTTAATCCAAGGAAGATTAGATATTTATAATTCTCTCTTCTTGCTCTCTATTCTTGTTCATATCTTCTCTGTTTTGCTCAATTTGAAATTGAAGCAGTATTATTTTTTAGAAAATGATACGCAAATATCCATGGCTAATTGCAGGACTTTTCAAAGCATTACCTGCAGGAGCTGGGCAGATTTTATAATTTTACTTTCTCAATGAGGAAACAAATTTTGAGATTTATACTGAGTTACTAAAGGACAGACCTGGGAAAAACAAGTCCCTTTAACAGTTAAAGAATGTTCTTTTTACAACACACTAGTTCCCGTGAGGTCCAAGGATCCTTTAGCTTTCTCCCTAGCAAATACAAGGGCTATGTATTATTTTGGGGCTATATCTATGTAGTTCGCTATGCACAGAATTAGCACAACATTCTCTTCAATACATAACAATTACATTTTTGTAATTGATCATTGATAGCCAAAGTGGGATCTTTTTCTGAGCATGCTATGGCAGGCTATCAAGTGAAGTCTGGGGAAACTAGTTCCCTGGAGAGCACGTAGTGACTAGCACTGAGTGACTTAGAAATGACATGAAGTCAGCTGAAATTGCAGCCAGAGTGCAAATGCCCTTTTAAGTAATTATATGCAAAGTAGATGTCTCACCATCAAGAAGTTTCCACTATTGATAGTAGGCAACTAACAATAGCTGATTAAGTCTTAAAGGCAAGTTCAAGTCTCCTGGGCATAAGATCATTAGGGACATGATGGCATTCATATGTCACCATGTTCTCCATGTGGTAATTTAGTGTCACTGGAGTTGTAAAAAAGTAATAATGACAATAGATAATATACACTAAGTGCTAACTAATGGAGGTGCTAAGAACATCTATTCATCATTAACCCATCTTCTCAAGCTTAAAACACTATTAATACAGACTTTCAGTAGTACTTCACTGGCACTGTACCTGTATATGACAGATGATTTGAGATTCAACCAAAGTCACACAAACAAAGTTACAAAGATGTCGGTTTGGTCCAATCTTGCTTCTCTGGACTGTTCGTCTACTATTTAAACCAAATCTCAATAAAAGAAAAAAGTTGCTTCTCTAGAAAGTCAGGACAGGACAGAGCTTATTGATTCACTGGGTCTACCAGAATCAAAGTGGAAAATAAAAGATTCATGATTGCCCAATACTAAACATTAAAATATGAAAACAGAATTTCAAGAGATTAATGGAGAATAAAAGTGAGAAGCATGTTTTATAAATAAATGTAAATTAGGATGATCTGTGTGTTCTCTCCCTTTGGATGAAGGAAAAGAAAAGCAACATGAAGATATGTGATGGTCATAGAAGAGAAAATGACAAATAGGCTTGGTAATTCCAAGATTTGGGGACATCTGGGCAAAAGCTTGATGCATTGATGCATAAAACAAAAATGACCTTGGCTTACACGGTGAGAATATAGTGGATAGGATTCCATTTTTCAATTTAGAGTTCACAAATTTAATAATCCCAGTAAATAAAATGCTTCATTTAAGATAACCATCTTATTTAACAATAAACCATTCATCATCCAAGCCGGGATGAAACCTATGCCTTGCTCTGTCATGACACATGAAAACTGTGTACCACCTCCTTGGAGCTGCCAGAGTTTCACATCTTAGTAATGTGATAAACCAATTCAGCTATTTTAATGATCTGAGAATTGCATCTGTGACTTCTCTCCTCAGACCATTGGTCTATACAGAGTTGGGAAAGTAGGGTTCATAAAGTGACACCTCTCTGTTAGCAGTGAATCTCTGACAGTGTGTTGAGGGTTCTGAGATCTCAGACAAAGTGATAAAAAGTGCTTAGAGTAACTGGCAAGGTAGGAAGAAGCCTAGTAGCATAGTATGTATGACAAGCAGAGAAGATGAGACTCATAGGTTTTACTTCCTCAGTAATACATCAGCAACTGGAGTACCAATAAATTTCTATTTTTTTCGGTGTTCAGGGTTCACAATTTATTTGCTTTCTGCTTTTGAATATTCTATGGAAGAAGTTAACTTCTTCCTCCCAGATATATCCAGGAGGGTAGAAATGGTGTTAATGAGGCATAGCTTAACATTTAGGCCAACTGGTGGCTTTAATTAGCATGCCTTCCTTTCCCATTTTATATTATTTAGGGGAAATGGTAAAGGGATCACATAATAGATGTTAGTTAGTCTTTGTCTCCCAACATGTGCTAGAATATGACTACAAATTGAAATATATCCAAGAAACTGTAAAACAAAAGATGTTCCTTTTAGGTTTAACTTTGTTTCAGATTTGTAGGCTCCATTCTTACCAATGTATGATACTATAAAAACTACAGGAATGTGAGTAGAGACAAGAGATGAAATAAGCCATCTTCAACTTGGATTCTTAGGCTTCTTAATTTCATCATAATTGCTTTGGGCTGTATCATCCTGCCATTCAGAAAGACAAGGGTAAGTTTCAGCTAACTCAATCTCGTCTGGAAGTAGAGATGCAATGCAGTCAGACTACGTTGAATTGGGTGAATCATTACTTCCCTTACTTGGTTTCTTTATTGTACATCGCTTGCTATGCTATCAAATAAAATCAAAGCAGAAAGATTTGTTCAGAAAATAAACCCAGGAAATAAACACAATTTGAAGCACATCATACCCTAGTTCAAACCATGCTTTCATCCCTGATTTACACATTATCATATCTTCAATTCACACGGTAAAGAAGCTCAAATGCAATTGGAAATCTTAAAGGAGTATGAACCAAGAATACTGAATGTGAAAAGTATCGAATAGATTCTCAACCCATGTGCTAATGCTCACATTGAAATCAGACTGAATTTTATGGCAGGCACAAACTTAAGAACATTTCTCGTGATACTACTAGGACACTGCATTCATCATAAAATTATAAAATAGCATTGTGTTATGAATATTGTTTGAAGGTATAATCACCTCTGGCCATTTCTATCATTATAAAGTGCTAGGGAAGCAATTTCCTGTGGTCTCTGCAGCAGTAATGTTGATGTTGAAGAAATCAAATCCATGATCAAGTAAGTGTGTGTGTGTGTATTCTTTCACTGAAAATTGAATTTAAATAAACCTTATAATCTCTCAATGACATAGTCAAATATGACATTTATTCAGAACGGAAGTGTGAAAACAAAGGAAAAACTTGTTCATGGAGTGTCAAAAAGACAGGCGCCATTTATGAAGGCTAGGGATCAAAACCTTTCAGGCAACCTTGAACTTTGGCAACCTTGCCTTTGGTGTCTTTTCACCTAAACATTCAGGGAAAGGTCCTCTTTACCCATGAATCTGAGCAATTCAGGAAACCAGGCTTGGCATAAAGAGAATCCACATTTTGTTGCAAAAGCTTCAATCTCTCAATCTAAATTCAAACTGGACATCCAGATATCCTGTAACTCTCTCAGAAAATGTTATTTTTGTTTTGAGTTATAAAATAATGTAAGCTCCCTTGTATCTTAACTGTATCTATTCATCCTAGTGTGAATAGTTTTGCCTCTTTATGATTAGGTGGAAAATTACAAATGAACAAAATTCAAGAAAGAAAACCACAAAAACCCCAAGAGCCCCTCCTTTTTTTCTGCTTCACTATTTGCAACAGCGGTTATACTCATGTTATTATTTTATAAATCATAATGGATTCCTCTAGGGACAACCAGCTATGTAGAAGATGATGTCTAAAAAGACAAGGGGAGCAGGATTTACCTGACAGGTGAATCTTCCTGATCAAAACTCTCCAGGGAACTCTGACGCCACTGATTTCCACCATAAGACTTGGCTGCCAGGCTTCAAGGAAATGGCAAGTTTGTGTTACTCCCAGTGTCTCATGAAAAGTGAGGAGGTAGACAGTTAAATTCTTCAAGGAAATAGAAGAAGGTGGTAGGGTAGGATGGCATGGAGTATGGGAAGAAAGACCTGGAGCTTTCAGGCCAGAAAGACATTTGCACACTAAGAAGAGAGATATCCTTGTTCCTCTAATCTCCATTTCCTCTCCTTCCCCCTTCCTCTCCCTCTCTCCCTTCCCCTCCCCTTTTTCTCCCTCTCTCTCTTTCTCCCTCCCCCTCCTCCCTCCCTTCCCCTCCAGCTCCTACTCTCCCTCTACTTCCTCCCCCTCTCTCCCTCCCCTCCCTTCCCCCTTTCTTGCTCTCACTCTCTCTTCCTTAGCTATTCCCCCTGCTCTTTCTTTTTCCTATTATCTTAGTGTCTCAAATGACACTTGTTTCTAGCCAAATATAATATTGACATTTCGTATGTCAAAGGTTCAATCCTTAACCTTGTCCATCCTAACTACAGTGACTTCCTGTCCTACTCATACTTCTTTCAGCCCCAACCTGGTTCACAAAGACAACATAATTGTTTTTCTGCCACTTTTCCTTTGGATGCTGAGTACTTTCTAGATTTTCTAGATTCAGATGTTTTTCCAGTATCCAAGAAATGTCAGACCATACAGTGAAAGTGGTAGTCCATTTGCATGTCCAAAGTCTTATAAAGTGCTCTATAGATGATTGTAGATATTTGTAGTTACAAATCCTCCTCTATACCCTGTCCCAGTATTCATTATTCACTCTTTGAATGATGCTGTGTTTCTACTTCTGGTGTACTAAACTTTATGCTTTATTTCCCTCCTAGTATTTTGTCTCCATGGCAAGTACCTTGATTTACACACTCATCATACTGTAGAGTTATTCCCACCATATCTTTGTTTTAGAAACTCATTTCTTTATATTTTATAACATTATATATTATAGTCTGGGAATCATTCTTTAATCAAAACCAGGGACTTAAGACTGTAGTAACACAGGGTTACTTAAAGAACAGCTAAGGACTAAACTGCTTATGATAACTCATCTCTATAATCCCAACAGTTTTAATGACAGGAGGTCAGA
Source organism: Arvicanthis niloticus (assembly GCF_011762505.2). NCBI lineage: Eukaryota > Metazoa > Chordata > Mammalia > Rodentia > Muridae > Arvicanthis > Arvicanthis niloticus. The sequence goes on along the minus strand of NC_047658.1, from coordinate 48,945,027 downwards.
AATTCAAGGTCCCCTGTCTACATAGACCAGCTTGGGTTGCATAAGGCACTGTATCAAAAATCAAAATTTAAAGAGCAAATTTCTCTGATTATTATACTTACATATCTGTGGCTGAAGTTAGGACTTTAAAATCAAAGTTCTGTTTCTCTTAAGGGCAAGGGCATTGCAGTTTACATTCCATTAGCTGAAATTCTTTGATTATAATGTTAGAAAACAAACAATATAGTTAGATACAAAGGCAGTTTCCTTTGAAAAGTACCTGAGCAACCTATGTAATTAAGTTGAGTTCAAGCCACAAACTACACAAAATTAAGTATGAATTACATCTGGAAACTTGTGATTCTGAAACCCTGAACTCTTTTATGTAGGGGTAATTCATTAGAATACAGGAGATTTATTTAATGTTTACTAATTCAGGCATAATTTCATTATTTGTTTGCTTGTTTATTTATTGATTGGATATAGATCCTTCTTTCATGCAATACATTCAGACCACAATTTCTCCTCTCTTCATTCTGCCCAGCTTCTCTCCCCTCCTCTCTTTGGCAGATGCCTTCTCACTCTGTTTCCTCCTCAGGGAAAAATGCCTCTAAGAGACAACACCCACATAGGACAAAACAAGATACAACAAGACAAAGCAAAAGGTATCATATTGAGGCTGGAAAAGGCAACCTAATTGGAGGAAAAGAGTAGAGTTAAATCTACTCTCACTGTTTGGATTCTTACAAAAACACCAAGCCAATAGCCAAACACATATGTAAAGGATCTGGTGCAAACCCATGCAGTCCCTATGCTTGCTGCTTCAGTTAGTGCTCTTATTTCTGACCAGAGAATATATTCTTTAACCAAATTCTGATAGTCTCATCTTTAGTTCTGTATCCACTCACATTTTCTCCTCTTCAGAAGGACTTAGACTTAGATTATATAAGTTATAGCATATTTCCATCTGAGTCAAGAAGCAGAAAATACATATACTCCATCCTGATCATAGTCTCTCCTCCTTCCACTCCTCCCAGCTCCCACTCCCACAACCCCTCTCCCCCAGATCCACTCTTTCTCCATTTCTCTTAACACAGGAAAAAATAAGACCTGGCTTCCTGGATATATCCCCCAAACATGGCCTAACATAGTATAGTAAATCTAGACCCAAATACTCATATAAGGGCTGGATGAGGTAACCCAGTGAGAGGAAAAGGGTCCCATGCATAGGCCACGCCACTGTTGAGTCCCACAAGAACACCAAACTACACTACTATGAAGTATATACAGAGGAACCGTACAGTATCTGTTTTTGTCATTTCAGTCTCTATGAGCCCCTTCTATATTGTGAGTCATACTTCTGTATACAATGTCACCTTTCAAGGGATAAGTAACTTCTCTCAGTTGTCAGATTAGTATTACAGATCTTCCAAACTGCTTGGAGTAACATCCCCCCAACACACACACACACACACACACACACACACACACACACACACACACACACACAGAAAAAGAGAGAGAGACAGAGAGACAGACAAACAGTCTAACAGACAGGAGACAGAGAAGTAAAGAAGAGAAATTTTATAGATCAGCTCTACTATTCTAATTGTTTACAACTATTTCTCTATTATTAAATGAGACCAATGCTTTACTATTGTATCATTCATAATACTTCACCCAAATTTCTCCCTGTCTTTACAAGTACGAATTTGAGTTCAGTTCCATACTAGGTAGTGCTAGGAAAAAACATCAGACACTCAACTACAAGAAAGCTACAGTCTTCAGAGAACCATTGTTCAGAAAACCATTGAACACTAGTTGAAGAAGAAGAAAGCCAGCAGCTCAGAAAAGGACTCACACAATGACTCTGGGAGGAAGGAAGACTGCAGCTGTGCTCTCTAGCCCACACCTACAGCTAATCCCCACTGATTTTGAGTTATTTGAGACTATATAGATAATGAAACATTTGAAATTTTCTAGATCCTCAATCATACTGTAACAGCTAATACATGTACATATTTATAGAATTTCTTAAAACAGCTTTGTAATATTCTGGCTTTCAACATCATAGATTATACATAATTCATTTTATATACTTGATTATGTGCTTTTGAATTAGAAAGATTTTGTAACTCCCCCTTGTAGAACTAATATAGTACTAATCCAAAGAAAACATGTAAAAATGATTTAATTAACTAGTGAGTGACTGTTAAAATAGATGTTTTTTACATTATTAGACTATGTCTTAAATTGTAATTGATCCAAATGAAAAGTATGAATGAAATCAGAGTTCTATATGGAATGTGCCAATATAACAATAGTAAACTTATAACAACTGCTTTATCTTAACAAGTAAACTCTGCTCACTTATGGTCCTATCTACATCTTATGTCTTTTTATCATTTTCTTAGTGTATACTGATACAACCATGATATTAAAAGTGTTTACACAAACTTCTCACCTATGCAAGACTGCTATCCTATTTTAATATCATTTTTTTTTACTTTGAAGTTAACTGTTCATGGTGCTCAAATTCTAAAAGATAAATATTAATAACTTTAATTTTAATCATTTTAATTTGTAGTTTTTTCAATCTGAATGTAGAAATGCATAAAATCCGCATACTTCAGAAGGGTATCTTCTAAAGGGCCCTCTTCAAATGAATATATTGACGTGCAAGTTTTATGTTGAGGGAGCTGTCCTCCATAATATAAAATCTACTTACCCTGATCTATTCTTTTACAGGGTGAGCTCAGCAAATGAAATGTTCTTAGGATGAGAAGATGGTTCAGTCAGTAAAGTGTCTGACAAGAAAGCACAAGTTCAAGTCATCAGAAGGCAAGGCAAGGTGACCGATGCCTGTTGTCCAAGATCTATGAGGAGAGGTAAAAGACAGATCCCTAAAACTTACTGAACTTTTAGACTAGCAAAAGACATCATCAGATTCCAAAAGACACCCGATCCTATCTCTCTCACACACATACAAAAGGTAGAGAATGAGTGAGGAAAGACACCTGATCTCAATCTTGTTCTCCATACACATGCCCAGAGTCATGCACACAGACAACATATTAACAAGTATTAATACAGTATAGTTCTTTGCATGTTCATGTATAAAAATGCATACTAACAAGTGTAAATGCAATGTAGAAAGTACAACACACACACACATAAAGGTCTGCAAACTCTTGATAATTATAAGAAAAGTAATTTTAGTTAACATGTTATTTGTACAGAATAATTTGTTTTGTTAAAATAATCCTCTGCATGCATACAGTTTATATTGATATCTTCTCCATTTACGAACTCTTGTCACATTCCCTCAACTCTCATCCCTGCCCCAAAACACTTGAAGTAGCATTAATATTGCGAAGACTAACAAAACAAAGAAAGAGAATTTTCATTAGGAATATTTGGAGTCACATACATGTTTACAACCTTATAAATAACCATAATAACCTGTTACTTTACTGAATAGCATTTGGATAGAAAATTTCCTGCTCCTTTAGTGGTTTGAGACAAGGTCTCTTGTAGGTCAGTGTGGCATCAAACTTACTATGCACCTGAGGAGAAACTTGAACTTCAGATCATAATGACTTACCTCTTGTTTACATGTAAGATACACTATGCCTGTTTTGTTGTTGTTGCTGTTTTTATTTTATTTTATTTTGGTGCTATGAATCAAATACAGAGTTTCCTTTATGGTAGGTAGGAATTCTACTAACTGTGTCTTATCTCTAGCTTTGGAATATCGTGTTGGAATGCTTTTACAGAGATCACACAACACCGGGAATGTATGAGTACCACTAAAACCTCTCTCCTCCTTGCTGGTTCCTGTCTTGAAACTATGAATTTTGCATTTTACTGAGGCTTATTACGGTAATGTTCTTGTATCTACACATGTGTTTGTAAGCCTGACTGAAATTTGCCCTGCTTTACAAACCCTTCTAAGCTTATTGGTTGGCTTCTCCAGGATAATTGAATTTGAAAATTGAATTTGTGATTTGTTATAGAAAATGGTAACATCATATGACTACAAATAAGATCTTGCCAACACATCTCAAGATATTTGTTTAATGTTTTATGAGAAGAAATGAAGAAATTGATGATTTATTCACATTTCCAAGCTATTCACACACTCCACTGTAAAGCAGGCTTCCAATCTATCTGAAGAGCAATGGCTGTTTTATGGCCCATACCGTCCCCTCTACAGGAGCTGAATCAAGTCCATCTTAGTCTCCATGAGGAAAGGTCACTATAACACTGACAAGTACTTAGGATTTCATAGTACAACTACAGTGTGGAATCTATTATCTTTTGTTTTTGCTAGGGAGAGAGAGAGAGAGAGAGAGAGAGAGAGAGAGAGAGAGAGAGAGAGAGACACTGAAGCAGCCCAGAGTGAGTTTATAAATATTTGCAACAGGTAAGGGCTCTCTGTATCTCTAGATTTACTGAGGCATTATTGACAAGTAAAAATATGCATATGCAATGAATACAATATGGACTGACATCTGTATACATTGGAAAATGAACTACCACCAAGCTTATCAATCTATCAGTCATCTACCATGCTTGCTATTTATGAGAGCATGTGTGGTGGTGAGAATGTAGAAATCTCTTTTCCACAAAATTTCAGTGTGTAATACTGCACTGTTACATGTAGGTGCTGTGCATTTTATGTCTCCAAATCACTATTTTCACAGTGAGTATATTGTTTGCATTTCTTCAACTTTTACTTTTCTTCCAACTTTCATCTGATTGCTACCCTTTTATCTTTTCATGACATGAGTTAAACATTTCATGTACCTGGTATCAGTAAAATCACGAAGCAACAGGTTTGGGGTGTGTGTGTGTGTGTGTGTGTGTGTGTGTTCTCATTTAGCATGAGATTCTCTATGATCATAGATCATACATGCTCTAAAAAGTAAGGTTTTTTTTTTCTTTTTAGTGATTAGATAATATTTCATTGCCTATATATGGGATGCTATAGATACATATATGTCACATTTTCTTTATTTCTAATTCCTTAAGGAACATGTTGTCCTCACATCTCAGTGTGTTAATGTTGCAAGGTATATGAGAATACAGCTATCTCTTTGAAGAAATCATTTTGTTTTTTTCATATATATACATTAGTGTGATGGTTGTATCTTTTGGAACTTTGTAGGAGTGGGAATAGAGATAGGGGATGCATGGGCCATAGTACCTATGAGGAGATCAGAGAACTGCATACGAGAGACCTTTTTTCCTCTAGCCATGGATTCTTGGAATTGGAAATCATTGTCAGGATTGGTAGAAAATGCCTTTAAATTCTGAGGGATCTTAGCAACTCAGTGTTTAATGATGTCTCTGTACAGTTTTCTGTGGCAGTTGTGACTTTTATTCTTACAACACATATAAGTATTCTGTTTGCTCTACAGACACAATAATAGCTGTTTTCTTCTGACTGTTTGAAAATAGTTGACTCTTGTGCTGTTCTGGAAAATGATTGACTCTTGTGCCAATCTCAACTAGAATTTGACTTGTGTCTGCTGGAAATAAAGCGCAAGTTATGGATTTGGTCTTTTATTTCAACCATTCAATATTTATATTTCTAAATACCATGGAGTTATTTATAATGTGTATTATATTGAGTGGGTAAACTATATAAATAAAAGTAAGTTGCAAAATAGAGAATGGTAAATATATGACAGAGAGATCTGGTTCCTTCCCAGGAAAGACAAGAGTCAGCAAGTTCCATCCTTAAAGTCCATCTATTTAATAGCTAAGAATTTAACAAGACAGGCGGTGTGGAAAGCAACATAAGTAGTTGTCTATATTTTCATTTCATTTTCTATTCCTTTCAATTCAGTAGAGAAAGTTAAAGAAGTGATTTTCAGATGATTTTTTAAATTTTATTAAATATAGTCATTATTCATTCCCTCAAACTCTAAGAGTTCTTGTGTGCCTTTAATGATGACACAGTTACAGAGTTAATCCCTTTTCCTAGAACAAGACAAATGAGCAGAGTAATAAAGACCCAGTGTGGCCATGTAAACACAGATCAATGATTCACTGGTTAAGCAGAATCCATTCTGCAGATAGGGAAGTGGGAAGAGACTTAGATAAGAATAATGGGTATCGTTATTTTGGCTTTGGAAGAAAAAGATAAGGCTACTGAAAAGACACTACAGCACATGAGAACAGAGATGAATGTGTTAAGGTGAGAAAAAGAAGAAAAGAGTAAAGAAGAAGAGAAAAGCAAAGAGGACGTCATTAATCATCAGGGAAAATAGGGTGGCTGTGTCAGTTATCCAATACATGAAATTTAAATATTGTCATTCTTGTTTAAATATTATAAAAATGTGAACAGGATTTTTCTTTCAGGAATGGGGATTCTCTCCAAGTAGATGGACAAGATTCATATTGTAGGTTAGTTTCCCTTGGGATGTGTAACTTCTGCTGGCAAAACCAAAGAACTTTCATCTACCACAGAGAGAAACATCCACAGGGGTTCTTTTGAAACACTATAGGACTTTGGAACTCTCCTTTATGTTTTTAGGTGTAATTTTATCCCTAAGCATTAGAGAGATGCTTCTAATTAATGAGGCAATCACAACCAGTGATGTCTTACATTTTTATTGTTACTGTATTTCCAAGTATAAAATACAGGAAATGGGAAACATTTTACATTTGACAATCAAATATCTTAAAAATATGAAAATTGCCATATACAGCAGAAGTCTTTTGTGAGTGCATGGTATGGGTGTTTTTTATATATGTTTGCACATGAAGCATAGTTGTGTTTGAATATACATGTACATGGAAGCCCAGGATTGGATTTTGGATGTCTTCCTTGATCAGTTCTCACCTCATATATTGATGCAGGATATCATAATTTTATTTATAATAGAAGAGCTTATTTGGACTTATGGTTCAAGGCAGCAAGTCCATAATGATAGGGACGCATGTCACAGAGTGTCTGGGACAGGAAGTTTGTCATTCATATTACACTGGCACACCAGAAAACAGACAAAAAGAAACAGAAAACAAAAAGTTCTGGAAGTGAGGAGAGGCTGTAAATTCTCAAATTTCACCCTCAAAGATATATTTACTCTAGCAATACTCCATGTCCTAAAAGTTGTATAACCTTCTGAAACAGGGCCTACAACCAGGAACCAAGTGTTCAAACACAGGAGCCCATGCAAGACATTCTCTGTCAAGTCAATACTTCATCCTAAGTATCTCAACCCTGGCATGGACAGGTGTATGATTCCTATGTTCCAGATAGCAAAGTTGAGTCTCTGAAGCAGTAGGGTGCTAAAACAAGTTCACATTGGCTTGTCAGAACTGATACATCTTTGGAGATTTACTGAGTGGATTGACATAGTGTTGGTGCTTTAAAATTGTCTATGATGGGAGCCCTAAAACTGCAGAGATTGGAAATCTAGAAATCACAGTGGATTTTTTTGTTGTCGGTTGTGGAAGTGTTGGTGATAGTGGTGGTAATGGTGGTGGTGCTGGTGGTACAACATCTCAGAATAGAGAAAGACAAACCTCATTCTCCTATTTTGAACTCTTTTCATTCTTCTGTTTTACCATAATTTGCTCTAACTGAATACAACGAAGTGATTAAAGAATTCTTGGCTTTGGATCTAATGTACAGAAAATCTACTTCTCTAAACCACTTCAGGCAAGGTGACTGCCACTCCCAAGCTTACAGGCAAATGACTTTCTGCTCTGCTGCTTCTGGCACTAACACATAGACCATAGTATTGTGGAAACTTTCCTAGGACTACACAAGACTGTAGTACTATGGGTTTCAACAGTGTATTTATCCATTTTGATGCTTTAATTAGCACATGCTGTTGTATCAACAAACATCTGAGTGTTGGATACCTTGTGTTGCTTTGGGCTTTGATTCCATCTTGTCTGTGTTTTTTCAACTTACTCAGTAACTCCTTTTCCAGTCACTAATCACTTCTCACTCTAGTTTTATATTCTTAATAGCTAAGTGTATCTCCACCTCTCACTGAACATTAGCCTAAAGTGGCTGTCCATTCTATTTTTGAGAAAAGGAGCATGTATTCCTAGACAGGCTTCATGGCTCTCATAAGCTATTTTCATCAAGCACCTCACAATTTACTTCCCATTAACCTCTCCACAGTCCCTGTCCTTTAGACAATTCCCAATATGTTCCCAGAAGAGAGGTCATATCTGCTTTACTTAGCATGTCCCAGATACTTCCACTAGAGGATGGGTCTCTTTGTGAACCTGGAGCTGAGCATTTTGGCTACTCTGCTAGCCAGGTTACAGAGAGGAAATTCTGTCTTCACCTCCCAGTAAAGGGATTACATCCCACATTTTAATTGTTGTCTCTGTAGCAGCCTGAGACAAGGCATACTGCATAGCACAGGCTCCACTGTCAGCAAATCCCTGAACTTTACGTGGGTTCGAGGAATCCCAACAGTTGGTCAGGTTTGCTTGCCAAGGGCTTTACGACCGAGCCACATCTGAAGCCCCCCAAAGTCTTTTCTTCATTACCAACTTGGGTTCACTTTTAATTAAATTCCTGCATCAGCCCTACATCCTTTCCATTCCCATAAGAGTAAAATATTTTCCTCTCATTTTAGATATTTATTGTGTATTTAAAAATAAACATTGTACTACTGTTTTGAGCATCTTACCATATTAAATACTGTTTTCCTTTGTGTCTGCACCACCACTTGCTTTCTTCATGTTCATAGACATAATCAGATCTTTCTTAATTCACTTTAGGAGACAGAGTATTCCACTGAATTAAAATAGGAAGTTTAATTGCCTTAATAATAAACAGTAAAATTGTTTGCAAGCTTTTACTCTTATAAACTCTGCCAAATGAATATTGTCTTAAATGACTTTTGAATATATTTGTGGAGATTTTCCAAGGTGGATTCATAAGATACAAAAAAGTTGGTAAATTGTGTGTTACTTATTTTTTCTTAAAGGTCTTCACAATGCTGATTTAATCACTGGGGAAATAATTTTTTGGGAGTTGCTTAGAATTCTATTTCATTTATTATTTTTACATAGTTAGGTAATTGTATAGTTCTCTGTATTGAACATTTTCCATACATTTATATTAGCATTCTTATATATGCCATTATCTATGAGTGTGTCTTTGTCTTGTCTTTTCCTTTTGATAGTTAGCTTATACTTAATATATTTAACTGTACTTGTATTAATACCAAATACCTAAACAATTTTTCTCTATGGTGAGTGATTTTACATAGGGCATTTCAGCCTTTACATCTGTAGAAGTAAGAAGCCAGAGGCACTTGTAAGTACAACATTCTCCCACACCTCACACATAGGACATTGCAGTTTGCCACTCAGAATTAAGATGAACTGCCTGTCTTTTAATACTTTCTATGAATTTTAAGATCAAGCCAATAAATTCCAGAAGCTTACTATTGAAAATTGTCATGGAATAAAAATTTTATTTAGTGGATAATTATGGCAAGAATCATGAGTTTATTGTATTAATTTTTAGTCTTTATTATAATATAGGTCAATGATTACTCAGTTGTTTGGTAAAGGTTCGTTCTCTAAAGTTAATATTTTTAACCTTAAAGATCAGTTATGCATGTGATATATGTTACAGAAGGACTAGTCTACTTGATTATATTTTTTCATATAATATTTTCATAACCTGCATTATTGTTATTGCTGTATAAGAATGTAACTAATTTTATATATGAGTATTTCATATTAATATGATAGCATTGTGTAATTAGCTTATTTTCTAAATATTTTCTAAAGATTCTCATAGTTTCTTCTTAGTAGATAACACATATCAGAAGAATGACAACTTTCTCAAGTTTTATCATTCACTTAAAATCTATTTAAATTTCTTCTCTCTGAGTTATTATTTCTCTACCCCATTGTGATGACAGAGGAAGAGGTGGCTTGACCTACACAGAAGTGAAATAGGTTAGACTTTACAGGAGTATGTCTTTGTTATTTTTCTACCACTGAAACAAAGTACCATGACCAAGACAACTTGCAGGAAAGAAATCATTCACTAGGATCTTACAGTTTCAGAGGGTTAGAATCCATGATCACATTAGTGGAGAGCATGGCAGCAAGCAAGCAAATATAAGACTGGGCAAGAAGTTGAGAGTTGACATCTGATCAACAAACATGAGGAACTGACACAGAGAGACAGAGAGAGGGAGAGGGAGAGGGAGAGGGAGGGGGAGGGCAGGGGGAGAGGGAGGGGAGTGAGGAGGGGGAGGGGGAGGGGAGGGAGAGAAGGAAGGATGAAATCAGGGAGGGAGGGGAGGAGGGAGGGAGGAATGGAGAGAAAGAGACAGAGTCAGAGACAGAGACAGAGACAGCGAAAATTCTTTTTTTTTTTTTTTTTTTTTGTTTGTTTTTGTTTTTGTTTTTTTGAGACAGGGTTTCTCTGTGTAGCCCTGGCTGTCCTGGAACTAACTCTGTAGACCAGGCTGGCCTCGAACTCAGAAATCCGCCTGCCTCTGCCTCCCAAGTGCTGGGATTAAAGGTGTGTGCCACCACCACCCGGCAACAGAGAAAATTCTAACTGGGAACGATAGGAGTTTTTGATCCTCCAAGCTCATCTTCAAGTAACACATGTTCTCCAACAAAGCCACACATCTGACTCTTTCCAAAAAAAGTTCCATCAATTTTGGAGCAAGCATCCAAATATATGAATCCTTTAAGGTCTTTCCTGGTCAAAGCTCCATGGTGTGTTAACAAGTTTTATTGAGTGGCTTTTGACTTTAGGGCATAGTGGAACTACTGTAGTATATGTTTGATTTTGTATTCCATGCACACAAAATTCATTAGCCTATATTCCTCAGTTCCAAATCAATAGTGTCCTCCATGTCACACCATGTGTAGCTTCCCATATGCTTTATGTCTTCTTTCTTTCTTTTACTCTATTGCCTTCACATCCTCTTTCCTAGATGTGCAATTTAGTTTTGGCAATGCAAGTCACTTCAATCCATTCTGTTTATGCATACATTTGTATACCTATGTAGTGTTATGCATTACATGTGTGTTAGTTAGAAAAATGGCATGTTAGTCTTTCCAGCTTCTTCAGTAATAGCACTTCTGAGATAGTATTACATGGCTTGATGAAAATGGAACTCACTACTTCTGATAAAAATACGAAGTAGTTCACCTTTTATCTATATGGTTAATTTTGTGTGTCGATTAGGCTGAACACCTTAAACAATCTATTTTGTCAAATATTTGTCTAGATGTTATTATAAAATAGTTTAGATATAATAAACATTTAAAATTGGTTGGATTTGTTTAAAAAAATGTCATACATGCCATTATTAAGGAGTGGAGACTCACTTGTTTCTTTTTTCTTTCTTTCTTTCTTTTTTTTTTTTAGTTTTTGAGACAGGGTTTCTCCGTGTAGCCCTGGCTGCCCCCCCAACTCACTCTGTAGACCAGGCTGGTCTATGAACTCAGAAATCTGCCTGCCTCTGCCTCCCAAGTGCTGGGATTAAAAGCATGTGCCACCCGGCTGACTCACTTGTTTCAAATAATGAATGTTGTTTCTAGGATTCCACATGACAAATCTGCCTCAGTACCTATCATCCAGGCTCAGAATTACATGAACTTCCAAATAAACTTCTAACCTACTGGCATAAACAACAGGCTTTAGCATCATGGTCTTCGCAATATTTTAAGACTTTAAAATGATTTCTCTCTCAACTCATCCATTCTCTCTTCCCTCCCCCCAGTGTTCACTGTTCTCATGCAAACATACCTGTGATCTGTCCCATGTACACATACTTTTTGGGGAAGTGAAGCTTACATGATAATTCTGAAAAGTCTTTCACATTGTGTAAGAGAATGAAGTGTTCTGCCCCTGTCTTCATCAGAAAATGTCACCTTATGGTTTCAAGAACAAGAATGTTTAATGCTTTATGAGTAGGCTGAGCTTTCATTACTCACATGAAAATACCTGATATGAACTATCTTTATGTGAACATTTGGAGTTTTTCCTTTTGTCATTTTTATTGTTACATTTAGTGTGTGTGTGTGTGTGTGTGTAAGTATATATTCTGTTCTGTGGAAACTATTGACAAATAGAATACTTTTTTCTTATTTGCTTTCCTGATGAATGTATATATAAATTTTCTATAATCTTTTGTCCCTACAAATGATGTTGGTTGGGTCGGATTTTGGGAGATTGTATATGAGCCAAGCTCTTTGTAGTCCATAGTCCATGTGTATACCTGATCTTGTGCCACATCACTAGCTTGCTTTCTACAACTACCATTCTCTATCTGTACTCCCATCTGAGTACAGGAAGGTACAGCTCCTTCCATCACCTCAATACCATATATATGATAGAATTTTAATATTTTTAACGTTTTTCAGTTTAAAGTTGTATTTTTAAAAATCTTGGGAAAGCCTTAGACTGTCATTTCAGTGTACTAAAATACAGTTACATTGATTTAAATTTTTTCATCTCCAAAATCTGGTTACTAATGTATTTTCAGCAGTTAATTCATCTACTCAATTTTAGATATTTAATCATGTATATTTTATAGTACCTTCTCAGCAGATTAAACAGCTATGTTAATTTTGTCATTATATCTGATTTATATTCACCATTTGTTTAAATGTTTCTTTCTCTTAATCATGCTTGTAGAAAGTTTTCCTCCCTTTTTCTTTCTTTACATACCAAGTCTGAGTCTCGCTTTTACTGCCTTGCACGTTCACGTGTTTATGAGGTACCATTTTCTTTGGATTTACTATTTATTTATTTATTTATTTATTTATTTATTTATTTATGATTTCTTAGCTTCTTTCTTTCAGATCTGGGTTTCTGATAAGGGTTAGAAACCAATATATGGTTTAGATTTTCAGCTAAGGGACAGAATTAGGTCCCTCAGGCACACCATTGAAGAGGCTATTGAGACACAGGCCTTCCTTTTGCTTGTACTCCAGGTCACAAGGGGTCAGAATAAATCTCTCTCTCTCTGCCTCTCTCTGTCTCTGTTTCCCTCTGTCTCTCAGTCTCTCAGTCTCTGTCTCTCTCCCTCTGTTTTTCTGTGTCTCTGTCTCTCTCTGTCTCTCTCTCTCTGTCTCTCTCTCTCTCTGTGTATGTGTGTGTGTGTGTGTGTGTGTGTGTGTGTGTGTGTGTGTGTGAATGTGTGAGTGGGTGGTTGGGTGTGGGTATCTGCCTCGCTGTCCAGCCCTCTTCAAGGCTATCCTGAAGTGAACTGGTTTCTTCCACCATGTGCTCTCACAATAGTGCAGTGTAGCATATGGGCAAAGTGACATGGACAAATGACTCTAGGTTAAACCCTCTAAGACCATGAATCAGTGATTCACTCAACCTTTGGAGTTGACCAACCCTTATTTGTAGTTAAAGACTCCTTTTAACTCTTGGCGAGTAATAAGCATTTTAAGTCTTTTGACTGTGAACTATAGGACAGCTGCAGCATCGGCTTCTGTAGGCCACACTGGAGTAAGTATACCAAGGGGTCTGTGCCAGTTAGCGCATGTGCCAGCTCTGCTCATCACAAATTGTTAACATCAGGCCCAAGGGGATCCTGGGATAGGCAAGAAAGAGAGGGAAATCTAGGAAGCTGCTCACTGACGTTGGCTTCTGGCATCCCTGGCATGTACCTGAGCTGCTACATCACCTTGAAAATTGGTTTTTTGGGTATAGAGTTTTATAAGGCACCTTTTGGGGGAGCTCTACAGACTCGGAGCCCCCTTCAACCTTTCTCGAGGGTCTTCCTTTTATATACTTCATTTTCTCAGGGCATGTATAGCAATCACGGTGGTTTTTACTTACATGTCCCTGATGAGTAATGGTGCGGAGCATATTTTCATTTGTTTGTGAGGCCTTTTGATATCCTCTTTAGTGAATTGCCTCTTCAAGTCCTTTGTCCAACTTTAATTGGATTAGCTATGACTCCACTCACTAATTATTGGAAGTCTTTTTATAATTCTTCCATGAATCCTTTGTTGCAGTTTCTATTGCAAATATCTCCTCCAACTTGGATTTCCCTTTTTAAATTGAGTGGTTTCTTCTAGTAAATGAAATTTCTCAGTTGTGGCCAAGTTTAATGTGAAATGGTTTTTTTTTTTTTTTTTTTTTTTTTTTTGTACGTGCTGCTGCTGTGTTCCATTTTTTAAGATCTTTCTTGTTATATCAGTAATGTTTTTAGTAATATTCTTGTAATACTGTTAACAATAAAAAAAATTTTAAATATAGTCTTCTAAAAATCCAGATGTAAAGTTATTTATAGTCTTTGAAAAACATTTGTTTTCTAATTCATGAATCTGTCTTTATCTTATATTTCTTTATTTTAACATTTTTGTTTTACAAAACATTTTAACATTTGAGTTTAATTGGATATTCTTTTCCTCTCTTCTTGAGATGAATACATGGGTCATTGGTTTTTGAAGCTGTTTTAAAATTCATTCTCATTAAAACCTCTTCAGAGCTAACTCTCCAATATGTAGAAATTTAATGTTTAAATATTTATTAATTTTTAAAATTTAATTTGAGAATACTTCTATTGCCACTTAGTTAAAAAATTTTTCCTTTTCCCTTTCTTGCTTAAAGAACTGAGAATCTACATTTTATTACTGATGTATAGTTTGGTTATTCAGTATTTAGGGAATACTTGGAATGCAGTCTTCCTTTCAGAATTTACAGAGCTGGTCTTAAGACCTAGTATTTGGCTTCTTTGATTTTTTTTAAATACCACATGTAATCAAAAATATATATTTGGCTATCACTGCCCACTCTAGTGTTCTGTGTATATTAAAGAAGGCATATTTGTAAACCAGATATGGATTCCCTGTATTCTTGATAGTTCCCTGTTGACATAATCTGTCAGTTACTGTATTTGAATTTTTGTAAGTGGATTTATCAGCTATTTTATTGATCATTTTAGTTTTTAAAATATTGATATATTAAAATTTTATTATACATTACACTTTTAAAATATTTATATATTACTTGAATATAACTTTAATTTTTTTCAAAACCTATTTTTAATGTTGTTTCTTAAATGCTTTAACCTCCATTTTAGCCCACCACCTACCACAGGTAGTGGGGGAAAAAAGAATATGGGGAAAGTGGATCTGTTTGAAAGATTTTTTAGAGCAACTCCCATCTGTGCAATCTGGAAATCCGCAGTTCAGTTCACAGATTATCAGCTGAAGCTTGATCCACTTGCAAACACTTCACAGAAACACCAGAAGTCCAATTAGGTTGAGTCAGGATTGCAAACATGAATGAGCAGGGATGGTACAACCTAGCAGAGACTGCCAGGTCTTGGGTTCAGCACAAGTCAGCAGGAAGAGCCTGGAAGGACACCAGTTCTCAGGTGTGCCTCTCTCAGGGAAGCAAAGATCAGCAAAGACTCAGACCCACAAGCATTACCCAGCTAGCTCTATAAGCAAGCCTACCTCAGACTTCATCACTGTCCTCCAAGTTCTATTTATACCCTCCAAATATCATGTGTCCTTCACTGGCCATGCCGCAGCTGGGTTCTTGCCTCAGCACATGCGTCTGTCTCAGCTGACACCACACCATACACCACCAGAAGGGTTTTTTTTTTTCCAAGTTTCTCTCTATGCAGTCCCAACAAATGCATCTTGGCTATATAATGTAAGCCAGACCAATACATGTGTTTTGTTAGCAAAGAGTCCTCCATTATGTGTCCTTTTATGTGCTTGCTTTAGCAGAACATCTTTTCACCTGTGTCTGCTTCAGCTGAATGTTCCTTCATGAGTCTGCCTTAGTCTTTCTTCTGTGTTCACTTCAGGAAAACATTCCTTCACATGTTTGCCCCAGCAAAACACCTTCTAACACAACTGATTTTCTAAAGCAACCTTAAGTTTCCACTTGACTTGGTTAACCTTTTTGTGATTCTGTAATCCCTTTGTTCTTTCAGCAGTACTTTTATATAGAGAATAATCTTTATTGCTCATATACTAAGGCTAAACTTACTTTTTTATTAATTGATGGCTGAAAACACCCGATTCTCTATATCCTCTGAACTTCAGCATTTTTTAGAGTTCTTTCAGTTCCTGAGTGGCAGTCTTTGATCTGGCTTGATACTGCAAATATAAAAGTTCATTTAAAAATTAGGTAGTTACTGAACATAAGAGTGCCTCTCTGCAATGGCTTCTTTCCTGGGATCTGGCTCCCCAGTCTCTGCCTTTGTTGGCAATTCTTTGATTTATCCTTCTACATACAGGGACACAGTATCCACATACACATGTATACAAATGTATCTTTAATCCTTATCTTCATTTTTTTTCCAATAAGAAACTTTGGTCTACTTTAATCAACTTGATGACAAAGGTGAACAAAGTTCTCAGTGAATTATTTCAAAACAAAACACAGGGACAACAAAAAACAAGGACTTTAAGATAGAGAATCCATGAACCTTTGATTCAGGAGTACAGGAAATTATCCCACACCATCCTTTCTCAAATTTATACTTTAACTTATAGAGAAACCAGAGTGACTGATCCTTTGCTTTCCAGATGATTAATTTGATGTTTTCGGGCTGGGCTGGAGCTATGTCAAGGAAGAGCTTTGTCCCTGAAGAAGCTTCCAAGGACTAATACTTAGATGATGAAACATCACACAGATTACTGAGTAGCAAACCGAGGACACAGTAAAGACTGGATTAATTTTCATTCCACCTCCAACCTTCGTTCGCTTCTACAAAACCCTTCAATAATTATAGCAAACCTACTTAGAAATGAATAGAAAGTTCTGGTCTATGTAAACTAGTGTTGGAATAAATTCCACTGATAAAGAAAGGAGAATCCTAAGTACTATTTAAATAAAACCCAGGGAAATAGTCCATTATAAGAAAGGAATTTGAATTTGCATTGATATATGTGATATGTGTGTTGGGGGTCCAGCTGTGGTTCTTCTTCATTTTCTCCCTCATGGTATACAGATGCTGCCGTATACCTGGCTGGAAGAATGAGGCCTAGTTCTTAACTCAGAGAGGTGGAATCCAACTGGGAGTAAGTACAGGGAGGTAGGGAGTTGGGGGAGGGCTTTTCTGCTAAGGATTTTAATGAAACAGATCTGTTAGACAATCTTAGCCTGTGAACATACCTTTATTCAAAGTGGGCTTGCATGCATACATTTTATTATGGGTGAACAAGGGCTATATTTGAACTTTGGAGAATGGGAAGGAGTTGTAAGGGTGAATCAAACCATTGTCTGGAGTTTAAAATGCTGTGAATGGCTCATTTGTATGGAGAGGCATTCCAAAAATCCCAGGTACTTGCTGGATGTGTCTTTATTAGGAAAGAAGTAGGTTTGCCAAGAACCATGTGACATTCCTCAGGTAGAAGACTGGGGATCAGGCTCCCTAGATCAGACAGAGAAGAGGAAGCCCCACTAAGAAAAGGGGTCCTCCATTTTGCACTGAGCTCAAAAAAAAAAAAAAAAACTATCTGGCTATGGTAGACTACAACCTTAAGTATCAAGGTATAACAAATTTCAATGTAACTTTAATTTGATAGAATTAAAGAGATAAACAGTGAGCTAAACACATCATGTGTAGACTTTTAAGATAGGTTTGCAGAGACTACTCCCAACGGGTAGAATCTCCTTAGCAGGGTTCATTCTAAAATTTGTATAACAAGTAGCAAACGAAGAAGCTACCTGTGAAAGAGATTTTGACTTGGAGTTGAGAGCCGTGAGTTGTAATTCCAACTGTACTTCAAAACACCTGTTTGACATGGTGCAATTAAGTCAAACTTTTAGAAATTCTGATAGTGAGGTATAAAATAAAAAAAAATCATATTTGTCTACCCTGAGCAAATCAAACCAGGCAATGCACACGAAAGCACTTTAATGGAAGGTGCTTCACATTCTAGAAGAATTATTATTCTTTAATTCTCATTTGCCCTTTAGGTGAATCCTCTTGTAAAAGCCTTGACGACTCCCAAAGTAACTTTTTAAAGAACAGGCTTTCTGCATGCTGACTGGGGAAAAATTAATCAGACTAGAGAACACAGTTGAAAGATCAAAGAGAAGAACTGAGGGGTATGTAATTGGCACTCTATAAAAGTATTGTGTTTCTCCAATCATCAGACATTGTATCCTAACACCTAACATGATAGCATCAAGAAGATGGGTCTGTAAAATGGTTGAAGCTATGAAGCCTCCTGTCATGAGTGTGATTGGCTCCTATATGAAATAAGCCAAGGAAGCAGTCTTGCATCTCACCTCAATGTGAAGACACCCCATCAAGTGCCATCAATGGGTGACAAACCCAGTCTATTGCACATCTGTTAGTGCACCGATCTTGGATTTCTTAACCCAGAGCTACTAGAAATAAACTGTTTTACTTATAAGTTTCTCAGTCTTAATTATTTTGTTAAAAGCAAGACTAAGTACCTAAGATCTTAAAATATACATGTATACAAATGCATAAGCATAAACAAATTATATATACATACACTATAACTCTAGTCTGTAATCAAGTAAATAAATCGAATGTGATGTTGCAATTTTCCACTTTCTTTCAGCACACAGCAGAATAAATGGAAAGAACTTCAAAGCTGGTCATTTTTCTTCTTTTAATATACTGGGAACTCTTCCATGGAATCAAATTGTTTATTTGTAATATCCTTTAATCAGCTGCTTATCCATAAACATGATACCTATTTCTTTATTGCTATTATTTGTTTATTCAATGTGACAGTTTTAAAACTTGTACAACAGAGTCTGTGATGAGCACCACATATATGAGGACCATGCATTATCCTCTGTGCTCTAAGAACCAGTTTAGATCTGCCATCCTGTTGTGTTAAGGTCTTGAAAAATTATCCAGTTTAGAAATAAATTATGATTATTTTAATGATTCACAATTATTCTGTTTGGAAAAATTTTTCTAAAGTATGTAAAAGATAAAATATGAGTTCATGTAAAAAAGATACTAGCTGTACTTGCTTTCTAGTAAGTGTGAAACACATATGCATCCCTGAAAAAGAAAGCATTCAAGTATTTGGGTTACATATATGCAGATGGAGGTTACATTCTCTATAAAGATTACAAATTCTATGACTTTCCATTTGTCTAACCTTTTATATTAAGGTTATAATGGATCTTATATGAACTCAATATCCTTTAAGCCATATCTAGTTTAAAAATATATCTATACATAATCAAGAATTATTAAGAATCTGAAGCATTGAAAAGATGGTTCAGCGGTTAAGAGTACCGACTCCTCTTTTTAGATGTACCGAGTTCAATTCCCAGCAACCACATGGTAGCTTTCAACCATCTGTAATGGGATCTGAACCCCTCTTCTGATATGTCTGAAGACAGCTACAATGTACTCATATACATAAAATAAATGCCTTAAAATAAAAGAATCTGGAGCATAGCTCTATAGTATATAGCTTGTCTAGCATGGATAAGGCCCTGGGTTCAATAATCAGTTTTTTTCAGATTCATTCCCTGACTCAGCCTGGTGTATTTCCCAATTACTGACATAATATCCTTCTACACAGTGATCTCCATCCTAGAACATGTCTGCCTTTCTTCTATTCATTCTTTGGCATTTTATTATAGTGTTTACTTGGTCTTGGGAAGCCTATGTGAGTTTTCACATGCTATTCTACAGATGGCCGATATTTTCCAGGCCCTCTTGCAGTTAATCTGGTCCCCTGACTTTTTGATAACTGCCTTGGAGGAAAAGGAGTTTATTTGGCATATTCTACAATCAATAGAAATTATCTTTATTATCTTGTGAATCTTTTCCATGTGTTGATGTTTTGTCATCTCCATGGTTTTTACCCCTGAGATTAAGCCCACACACAGCCTTCCAAAGAGAACTATTGTCTTTCTCTCTGCCTTGCTATGTGGAAGTCTGTGGAAGTCCCATGTATGTAGTTCTGAGACAAGAAAGGCCTAGCCACTTTGTATGGAGATGCCCATCTTTCACTTTGCTTTTAGTTCCCTTATGGGCCTGTATGATTCAGTTCTCTTTAGCAGAAGCAGTTTTAAGTGTCTGCTATAAAGTTTCAGACAACACCTGGATTAAAAAAAAATTATGTTCAAGTCACTGAGATTTTAAAAGCAGTATGTTACATCAGTTAGTATTAATTATCCTGTCTAATATGCACAGTGGTTCTAAAAGTATAGTTACTGGCATTACAAAAATGTAATGCATGCAGGATTTGGATATATGATTAACATAAAACTGCAAGGAACCCAACCTGGTAACTGTGCTTGGAGGATGAGTAGAATATTGGTTTTTTTTAATAGGTATTACTAAGGAGATACAGGGACTAGTGGTAGATGGAAAGCTATTTCTTAAAGGGAATGTGATTAACCAATAATTATCCTTCTTGTATGCAGAAGTGAAGAATAATAAAATAGATATTGTATGTTGAGATTTTGAGTAGTGAAGCTTTGGAATAGCTGTTAGAGAAGCCAAAATAGTAAGAAGTATCAGATGGGTTTTTAACAACAAATGCCCAAATGGGTTACAGTGATTTAGGTCAAAGAGCAGGCTGAGTTTGGAGGTGGTTTTAATTAAACTGAGGAAGAGCTATGAGGGCAATAGGGAAAGGAGGGAGTGTGGACCTAACAACCTCTTTAGGCTGCCTATGTGCTTAGTGGCAAGTGGCAGGAAAAGTAAATTAATCAGAATCTAAATATTTAAGGGGATTAGTCAACTAAGAAGCATCAAGATTAACATGGAAAAGTGCTTTCTGAAACTTTACAGCAGGCACTTAAAACTGAGCTTGCTACAGAACATTGATTAACATGTGCCCATTGGATACTAAAGCAGGGTGAAAGCAGGCATGTCTGGTTTCCTTTGTAGGTCTTGACTTTGAGCCAGCCAGTGGCTGAACTCTGCATAGTCATGTTAACCACTCAAGGACCGTCAGCCTAAATCCCTGTGAACACTCAATCTAGCTCTTCACCCATAAGGCTAATGGCATTTTATTCTCAGCTTTCAAAGTCTTTTGCTCCAGACCCCTTAAAGGTCCCTGAAGGCCTCTAGCCATTGTTTTAAATCTGATGTCACCTAGGATTTCAGAAACAAGCAACAACTCTTAGGACAGATGACCTGTTGCTCTCCATGTGTGGGTGGAGGAACAACAATCATGTAAGAGAAGCCAGATTACTCCCTTCTGGTGATGACAGGGATCACAGTTCCTTGAGACCACATTGTACAGGCAGAACTGAGATGGTGATCAATCAGGGTACATCCTGACAAAGGCCGCCTAATTATGTCTACCTCTTGGATCCTGCCCAATTGTTTTCTGTACTTAAATATAAAGCTAATGGTTTTGTCAGCATACTAAAGATGGGCGTTAGTCAAGCAATGACTTGGTGTTCCTCTTCCTAGCACATACCATTGATGAATCTCCTCTTGATATTCACTTTGTCTTGGGTTGCCATATTGATACAAAGTATGACCAAGCATAGCTTGTCATGTAAAGCTGAGAATTTCGTCCTGATATTTTAGTAAGGAGACAAATTCAGAGTCTTGTCCATGGATATTCTAATAGGCCTATGTTAGAGTGTCATAACTTTCCTCTAGAATCCATGGCTATGACTGATATTGGATATTTCACTCTTCTTTTAAGTGTGTGGGAGGATCTCCTACAGTAACTGTCTTAGAGTCAGTCAGTCAGTGAAATCAATGTTCTGTACTGTGTGTGTAGTGGGGCCTGGGGTAAACACACATGCATTCAGGCACACATGAACCCTGAGGAAGGGAGTTGAGGTAAATGATGTGTTAGTTCTCAATTCTGACTCCAAGGGTGAAATTTCCATCCTAACAGAGAAGACTGGACAGCCTAGGTGCACTTGAAATCATCCATTTCTCTTTCATCTGCTCTGAGGGTAAACCACCGAGTTTTACTTGCATGTCTTTCGGTGAGATGCAGCATTAGAGACTGAAAGAGATTCCAGAGAGAACAGGTCTGTGACCCTGTTCTTGTCTACTGCTTGTGCATGTGTCTGCAGTTCATGCCACAGCAGTACTGGGCCTCTGCAGAACATGTTGCCCTGCAGTTCCCAGCACCAAGAAGCCTGTCTAGCATCCCTTTGGTATAGAGTGTCATCTGTAAGATGGCTCCTTCTTAATAGCTCTCCTTGATGGTTTCATTCTAGCAAATTTTAGATGGCAGATTTCCATTCTAGGCTTCTTGCTAGATATGCTAGAGAGTACAGTGACATGGAAGACCTCTCGAGACATACAATAGACTCATTAGTGAAGCTGGACTTTTAGTTCAGGATTAGGAAATATCTACTGTAAAAGCTCTGGATTAGGTGCTTTGTTTAGAGCCCTTGTAAGGGCTTCTCTTTATGTCTGTTATACTTATATCTTTCAACATTCTTTACAAAGCATCAATTTCTGACCACCTATCCCCATTAGTGTTAATAGTGTTTTATATTAGTTTCCTGTCATTTCTTTCTCTTGATACTACCAAACAAAAGGGGTTAAATGCTTAATTGTACACTTGGATAGGTATACATATGTTTCACTCATGGGAACAGAGAGCATCAAACAAGAGTTGCCAAACAAAAGGAGTTGGCAAAGTAAAGTTTGTGGTTCCCAGATATCCCTCTAGATATGAATCAAGCCTCCTTTGCAGGTGACTTATATGCTACCTGACATTTTGTATCTTACTTGGAATTTCATCCTGTAGAAGTAAAGAATACAATTCATCTTTATTGTATTTTCCATATAACCAAATATCTTTATAGGCAAAGTCATATCTAGGAGGTGAGCCTTATATCCTGGGTGTCCAATATGTGAATAAAGCTATTCAGCATTGTTGGTTTGATGATTTCATAATCATGCAAGTCCTTTAGATTTCTCAACGCTTGTTATGTAATTAATTGAGAATAATTCATAATGCTTTATCCTCTCTGTTGAAATAACACTAAGTTTTAGGTTTTCATAAGAGAAAATGGGTTGAAAACAGACAAACAAAATACAATAACCTCCATGGGAAACCTTGTAACCTGATCTAAGGAGGGCATCATGATCCAACCTAATTGGAGAAAGTCTTTCACTGAGTCTCTTAAACTTCTACGTTTTTGTTAGTTTTTCAACATGAAGACTCAGGGAAGAAAGGCTTGATGACATGAAGGGGAAATTCAGTCACAGCACCATGAGGCATAATTAGTAAGGGAAGACAATTTGTAATCTTTTGAAGTGAGAAGTCAGTTGTAGACAGACTGATACAGCAGAGGCATGGGAAGCAAGATTCTAAGTAACAGGAAGCCTTTGCTGAATGAAAAGGCACGTGGGTATAAACAGTGGACATGGACCACACCCAGGGCTCTTCATAGAAATACCAAGCAGAGGCCTTCTTTTCATGAAGCCAATTTATAAATCAGGCTCCATGGGGAAATCAGATTTTCTTTCTCTTTGTTTTTGCTTTTTAATGCAGTCTTGAAGTAATAATGAAACCAAATCACTGGAAAAGCTCAGCTTTCTGCTTTGGGTCAGTAAACTTCCACCAGGACCAGACTACGCTTTTATATGCTTTGAAGTAGATACACACAGTATCCAAGAAGGCTTGTCTTTGTTTTTCAGTGTTGCTCTTTTTCACCCCTAATAGCTAGGATTATTGTTTTTAAACCTCACACTCCAAGTAGTAAAGACTACAATTCATCTTCTTTTTATTTTCTGTATAACTGAATACCTTTATAGGCAAAATCATATCTAGGTGGTGATCCTTGTATCTTGTGTGCCCAATGTGTTAATATAGCTATTCAGCATTGTTGTTCTGATGGTTTCATAGTCATGCAAGTCCTTTAGGACACTGTTATAGATCAGACTTGATTTTCTTCTTAACCAAAGACTTGATAGTTATAGAAGCTGAGTGTCATACATCAAACTGGAGCTGTTCCAACTCTATCTCTTAGATGAGTTAGGAATATACTCAGGATTTTGATTCAGATTGCATAAAGTCTTTAAATTGATATTTGTAGGATGGTTATTTTGACAATATTAATTGTACTTATCTACGAATATCTTTACATTTTCTAGTGTCTTCTTGAGTTTTTCAGTCTTATTTATGAATTTGCCCATGCATGTATGTTTGTGTGTGTGTGTGTGTGCATGCACACATGCGTGCACGTGCGTGCACACACACACATCTTCCTATAGAAGCATGCCCATGTGGTCAAGAAAGGTGGTTATTTATCTGAAAGAGAGGTAAGAGGACTTCTAGGAGGAGCTGAAGAAAAAAAGAGGAAGAGAAAGTAATTGAATTCTATTTTAATTTTAAAAGTACTTTTAAAGTGAAAAATGATTTTATTCAGTTGTCATAATAGATTAAAAAATCTTTAAACAAGGTTTTACTTTACTCCAATATCAAGAACAATTTTTGGCAAATACTACAGTGTGGTTACAGCAAGTGCAACCATCACATCTGCATATAAGACACAGGAGGATAGACTAGGAAAAGGATCTCTTCAGCCACATTCTCTTGAATCATAAAGGTATAAGTATCATTTTTTTAACCTTTCAGTCAAGATCAAATATAGGAAGGAGACCTTTTGCATTTGTCGATTCCCTTATAGGCAGATGTCCATTGATCCATGCCTTCCCATAGAAGCAAGGAAAGCTGGGGGTTAGAAATCAAATTTGTGTGCATTGTACATTAGTTTACATTACACCCTGGATGGTTCAGTAATGGCTGTGTTCACACTGGAGTGGCTGAGACCCGAATAGCTTCTCAGTTCATGAGTCTTGGTGCCTCAGCTGTCTGAGTCAGGCATTCAAAGTTTCGAGGATTCCTGAGAAGCCATGATCTTTAGTCCATGGCAAACTGCTGAAGAATCTGGGTGCTTATATCAGCAAGGAATGGTGACAGAGACATCAGAAGCAGCAGCAGCAAAAACCCAAGAGTAGATGAACACACCACCACAATAAAGAGACAAACAAGGCAAAAGTAAAATATTTTTGTTCTCATTTTTCTCACTTTCTTTTACCTGGAACCAAAAGTAAAATCTTTTTGTTCTCTTTTTCTCACTTTCTCTTATGTGGACATAGATACTGGACATTACCACCCACATTTAGAGTGGGTCTTCCCACTTCAACTAAACTGATTTTAAAAAAAATTCCTCACAAGTGGCTTAAATCCAGATATAATAAGGCTGACAAGCAAGATTTACCATCCTTGTGTATAAGGACCTGACTCTTGAAAGAAAGGAATTTTTTTAATGAAAGATTTTAATATTCCTGTTAACATTCTCCCATCTCCATTTTTAGGAAAGTACTGGACCAAAGTCATACCCTGGCTTCTCTGCTAAGACCTGGATTATGTCAAGTGGATCAGAAGCCTTGTCAGCAACACCAGTTCTCAGCCAGTACACCACCAGACATAGACTATGGGCATTGCCACAGCCCAGTTCAATGCTGTGTAGAGGATAGTTCCCTTCTAATTCCCTGATCTGTTTTTTTCCATATTCTGTGTGTATATCTGATTCTTTGTCTCTCCTTCCCTCTGTGACTCCAATGTTATCTTAGTTTCTTTCATATATGTATATGTGTGTCCCATTATAATTACTTATCACCACAGGCACAAGGAAAACAGTGTCAGCTGCACAGCCTGCCCATCATTCAAATCCTTCCCCAGCTCTCTGCCTGTGCAGCTGGTTCCCACTCTTTTCCTTGCCTGAGAGTTTCAGTGGGGAGGTCAGGGATCTACAGATTTTAGAAAGGACAGGGCTGGTTGCTGTTCTATTGTAGACTTTTGTTTAACTCCCCAGAGCTGTGGCTGGGAATCTTTTGTTTATATTTGTAAACTAAGTGGATTTGACATAGAAGTCACCAAGGGAATGTATATTTGGAACATTGAAATACCACATTGTAGTCATATTTCTAATCGTGACTGCCCTTTGAAACTCACACAAAACTAATGCCTCTAGTCCTCCGCTTTCTTGCCACCATGTGGCTCTCTTTGCAATCCCACAGTGTGACATGAACAAGATTTCACTTTAGTCAGACTTGATACCAACTAAACATGAACACGGGGGTTTATATGTTTCTGTAAACTCTCCGTATAAGGAGCTACAGAAAGAGCAAGGGAATCAGAGACTTAGGTTCCAGCCAAAGAGCTCTGTGCTGACCTGCCAGATGGGGTGCTGCTTACAGTCTTTAAGAGAAGAGGAAAGGCATATTTAATAAAACAAAAGTGCAGTGGTGCATGGCAGTGTGCCCCTGGGGAGCTATCAACACTGTGCAGGCAAAGTGGAAATTTCTCTCAGCTAGCTTACTTTCAGGCTTAGAACTAGCTCTTAGCCTTCTGGCCTTTCCTCAGCCATCTCTCTTTCTCTCAGCCTTAAAGTTCAGTTAATGGACTCAAGTGCATGATTAATTTTAATGTCATGTGTACAATCAACTCTCCTAAGTTGATGGTATCTACATTTTAAAACTACCTTCTTGAAGATCCCTGGAGTCATGGAAGATACAAGGAAGGGCTCCTGGAAGGACAGATTGCAAGTTTGAAAAGTAGGCAGGGAGAGGAGTTTTGAGAGGAACCAGCTGAATTTATTTGCACACCTATAACAAAAAGAAATCTTAATCTGCCTGAAGATCATGAAATAGGGTGATCTGATGTTGGCCAAGCTCTGGTGGATATTTATGCTATACCTGTCATTTTATAACTTAAATCCTTTGTTGCCCAATCAACAATGTCCCAAGCAAGCATGAGACTTGTGAGGTGATTCATTCAAGAGAACTTTCCAGAATGGCTGGCTGATGTACTCTATTCTCCCAATCACCATTTGTCCAAAGACAGCTTTCAGAAAGGACTTGTTAATATATGTGTGGTTTATTTTTGCTGTCCATGGAAGGTATGAAGTTTCCTTTTTTCTTCACCTCAGTTCAGAACACAGCATATAAGAATAGATGACAGCATTATACTGCTTGTTCCAGATTGGATACTGTAAGATAGGTGTTGTTGTAATCTTTGTGTTAACTGACTCCAAGAAGTACACACTGATCTGTGAAACTATCTTTTTCCTTATCACATATACATTCTCTATATATGTAATTAACACATGTGTGTGCGTGTGCGTGTGCGTGTGTGTGTGTGTGTGATGTATGATGTATCCCCATACTCCTCACACTCATAGTTGTAGTGGATAGAAGGTTGTGGCGGTGGGTCAGCAGTTCAAAGTCAGATCTCAACTAAATGATGAGTCGGAGTCCAGTCTAGGATATACAAAACTTTGTCTCAAGAAATAAATCAGAAAATAAACAAAACGTGATACGTTAAATGAAATTTTTATTTAATGAAAACCTTTAAAACTGAAGGTGCATGTCAGTTAGCAGAGCACATGCCAACCATGCATCCTTGACTGTCATCTCCAAGGCCACATACAAAGAAAGCAGTGGCAAGCAGCTCTTATCTCAGATTTAGAAGGTGGAGAGAGGATATCAATAGCTCAAGGCTAGACTGCACTACTTAACAAGTTTAAGGCCACCTTGGAACCATTCTTACAAAAAAAAATACCAAACAGTCAAAGCAACAAGGAAACAGAAAGGAAATGAAAAATAAACAGTAAAACATGACAATAGAAAGAAAGACACAAAAGCCCAGAAAACACAGACTCTTTCACTTTCCTCTTCAACTGTTCCTTTGGTCTATCACTTGGGCGATCCCTGTACATCATGGGAGCTGTGCCACCTTCTCCTGTTAACAGTGTTTTAAATACTTTTAGCTGGAGTATAAGAACTGGAGCAGTTGAAATCCAAGTATGTCCTGGAAAAGACCAGGCTCTGGACATTGTCAGTCTGCCAAACAGGTCTCCCTCAGGAAGGTATCTTTGCCTTGTCCCAAGGTGAGATCTGCATCTAGCTGTTTATTGTAATTATGAATTTTAAGCACAAAGTGAAAGAAATGATGGACACAGTGTCCCCCAGGCTATCTTAGAACTCTCTTATAAATACAGAACATGAAATGATGCTTGTTGGTTTCTTCACTTTTTTCTCCTACGTGACATTCCTAGTCAAACCCAATAATGAAAGCCGCAGGGGAGGACATCTCATTTGTTCAATGATAAAATGAAAAAAAAAAAAATCAGTCCAAAAACTTAGTAGGTAAGACCACAGTTTTTCTCAAACGTAGAAGCCTGATCCAAGATATATCTGCAAACCAGATCATCAGTGTCCAAGAAAGCTGAGCCCATATCTTTAGGACTTTCATGAGACAGTAGGGAGATGGCTTGGGAAAGAATTTGAGAAAAAGAGGCAAATATCTACAAAAATAAAGCAGACACACCAAAAGTGACAGAGAGAAATTACACATGATAACCAAGGAGGGAATACTGTTAAGACCACATTTCAAGGCCAACTTGAAGGTCATTTGCAGACTAGTTCCTGTAAAATCTCAAATGGCAGAATTAAAGCTAATGCTATATCGTTGGTAATTCTATTATTATTCATTCAATTGTACATTCACAAATTATACCTCAATATTTAGAAGACTGATTCAAACTTAGCCTTTAAAAAAATCACCATGGAGACCATAGCTGACTAACAATTCTGTCTCCAGTGGGAAGGCCCTCCTACACAGGCACATTTTTTCACAGGCATTTAAATGCTGGCTAAGACATCTTCCCATCAGAAAGAAAATCAGTCTGGATTCATGCACCTAGTCTTAATGGAATTAAATTTCTCTAAAAGGTTAATTTCTGCCTTCAGCAATGCCTTCATAATGGGCTATTATGCAGAAAACGGTGGAGAAATGTGGAGCACACCATAGTTGATGTCACTATAAAGTGATTTTGAAAAATAAATACAACACTCAGGACTGAACCACAAGGAGCAGTCCCTTCCCTGCCTCTTGGGGCTGACTGCATGTGACCTCATTGTTTGCCTCCCAAGCCTCATGACTTGATTTATTCTGGGCGATTCTCTTTCCTAACCATTCCCTGGCCTCCATTTCCAGGAAAATCCACATTGCCATGAAGGGACTGCAAGGAATTTTAGTCGGCCCTGTATTATGTATTGTCTGAACAGTTCTTTACTAACACACTCACACACTCTTGCCTCTTAGAAAAATGAAAGAACTGGACTATTGGTTTTATTCAAATAAGTAAAATATTATGAAATACCAGAGAAATATTATGAAAAGAAAACTCTCTCTCCCTTCCCCATTTTTCTTATTCACTCTCTCCGCTCTTCTTTCCCCTTTCTCTTCTTTCTTTCCCCTCTCCTCCCTCTCATCTCCTCCTTTTCTCTCTAACATCTCTCTCTCCCTCCCTCAGCCTCCTCGTCTCTCTCTCTCTCTCTCTCTCTCTCTCTCTCTCTCTCTCTCTCTCTCTGTGTGTGTGTGTGTGTGTGTGTGTGTGTGTGTAAGGTTCACATATGTGCATAGGTGCTATGCACA
This sequence comes from Arvicanthis niloticus, assembly GCF_011762505.2. NCBI lineage: Eukaryota > Metazoa > Chordata > Mammalia > Rodentia > Muridae > Arvicanthis > Arvicanthis niloticus. The sequence continues at coordinate 48,915,654 of NC_047658.1, read as the reverse complement.
TGTATATATGTGTGTACATGGCAGAAGACAATCTCAGTTGTTTCTTGGATGCCATCAAATTTCTCTTTGAGATAGGCCTTCTGAGTGACCTGAAAGTTGTCACATAGGCCAGGCTATATGGCCAGCAAACCTCAGAGAGCTGCCTCTCACAGATTCCCCAGAACTAGGGATTGTATGCATGTGCCATCACACCTGGAATTTTTAATGTAGCTTCTGGGGATTGAACTTATGTTCTCAATCACTTTACTGAGTGAGCCATCTCCTCCTCACTTGTATTAGGAAATATTACATGGCATATTGAGAAAGATTGATATAGAAAGATGTTTAGGGAAGTATGGAGAACATTGATGTATGTCTTGGGAGCCTAGGTTTGAGCCCTGCCCTGCTAGTTGTGCCTAGTGTGCTGGTCCTCCCTTAGACACAGCTTGTCCATCAGTAACATAATGCAAAGTAGATAAGATGCAGCTTTAATTCCTTTCAACTTTATAGTTCTATGGTTCTGCAATTACATTTGTCTTGTCCTTTAGAATACCAAACAGAACCACAAATAGGCATTTAATAAACATGTCTAGATGGCATTGCTTTTTTATGTTTACTGTCTTTCTTCCCCTAAATCATTCTGGCTTTTTAATGTCTTCAACTTAAGAACTTGCAAATTGTACATTTCATTTTGTTTATATATTTAGGCAGCCATGATGCCTTCGGGGTTATGATTATAAATGATGATATTGGCTTGTTATGCGAAGCAAATAACTCCAGGAAAATGTTTCCCAGTAGAATTCAAAGTGTTTCCAACCCAGCCCCCTATGATCACACTTTGAATTTTCAGATCAAATCAAATTTACAGACATCTTATTAGCATGTGGAATATTAGTGGAATGGTAACAAAAGATACACTATTTATCATTTTAGCTTCAATATTTTTCAATGAGAAAATTTAACATTTATGTACTTCCTATGGAAATTCTTTCTACATTGTCTTGTTTTGCTTAGAATCATTTTATGTCATTCATTCATGAATCCTGGAACAGATAGCTAACACTTAGCTGAGAAATGTGTTTTATTTTTTGTTTTGGATTTTGTTTTTGTTTGTTTTATTTTCTTATTTTTTACTCTTTTGAAAAGTCATTATTTATTTATTTAAAGGAAGTTATGTGTCAAGTGCAGGCAGAAAAAAAAAAACATTGACTAAGCTCAGAGGTCAAACTGAACATACTACTTTCTAATTAAGCTTCTCAGAGGTCTCTCTCTTTCTCTGTAATTTTTTCAATCCATCGCTCAAAGCAATGTCCTTAAACAGAATGAATCTCTTCTTCAATGGCTGCCACTAGACCTCTTTCTGTCATTAGCTCTCAGGCTGACCCTTTGTCTATGTAATAGTGGGAAATAGATTGACAATCACATTCCTCCCTGGGTTGCCCTGGGTGCCAGCTAACACTGGACTTGCATTTTCATTCTAGTGTTCTTTCAGAGAAGTGACCTACCTACAACTACTGTCAGGTTTAAACTGGAATAAGAACTAAGGCCTTCAGCCTCCCTCTCTAGGATCATTTGCTCTACTCTCTGTGGTCAGGTATGAGTGTGAGCCCTCAACTACATTTTTTACTTGAAATTTATTTGTGCTTTTACTGTTAGCACTCAGGGTACAATGAATTGCCAGATTTGTGGAATTTGTGGGCAGGGAGGCATGGGAGAAAAAAGAAATGGCTAGGGAAGGACAGGGGCATGAGCTGCACAGCTTCAGGGGATCCACATAACAAATGCTTTTGCCTCTGCTTACTAAAGCATTAGTCTGCTAAAGGGTGGTTATACAATTGGAAAAAAAAGGCAGGTATGCGTTCTCCAGAGACAGGCTCTTCTGGTTTACATGGTCCAAAGAGCATGCCCTGTTTATCTGTGAATATGATATATAGCATTTCAGAAGGAGTCAGCGATGAATGCCAATGACCATAAGGAAAGCTATTATTGGGAGTTTGCCAGCTATATTCAAACTCATCAGTAATATCAAGAAGTCCTGATATTTTGGAAACTCCATGGCATTGAACTGTTTATTTGAAAGGTATCTCATGTTCTAACATAAACCTCTTTACATTTTCTCATGGTTTTGTATATATTTTATAGGATCTCATATATTCCAGGTTGGCCTCAAAGTTACTATATCACTGAGGACAAGTGTGAATTTTTTTTTTCTGGCTCTAACTCCTGGGCACTGAAATTAAAGGCATGTATTCTCATTCCCAGTTTATGTAGTGCTAAGGTCTCATGCATACCAGGGTGGCACTCTTCCCAACATTTCCAGCTCTTTAGAGGGATCCAACCTTTCCTGAGTGTTCCTATGCTTCTTTTTTAGTTGCCTCTCCTACACTATGCAAGTCAAAGTAAGTGGGAAACATCCACCACTGACCTTGGCCTACTGGACAGGTAATACATCACAAGACTGAAATACAGCTAGAGATATTTGAGTATTTATCAGAGGCCAAGAAAATGTAATATAAACCTGTTTCCTGGATAATGATTTTGATGAATTTTAGAATCCAACTGAAAAGATGGGCAGTGGAAAAGTGCCTCAACCTTTGGTGTTTACTGAAAAATGTTGGGTTGGGTTGGACTGGGTTACTATTGCTGTTCACGATAAGTCAACTTGTCTCTTGAGAGGATTTCAAGACCCAATGACAGCAATGAAATTGATACAAAATAAGAGAAGGTAGGAGTTGAGGAGGAGATAGCTGACACTGGGATAAACTGTAGACACATCATTAATAAGTACATCTTACATCAACACAGATCAACTCATATACGAAAACAGGTAAAATGTGAAGATGAGTTTGCTAGCTTTGTCCTTCAATGAGAAGTACTGGCTTCCATTCATTTAAATAAGATAGCTAGGAATCCAGCTAGAGGAGTCTGACTGAGGGAGGAAGGAGGCAATGCTCTATGTGGCTAAATGAGAGACTTAAGTTATGCAAACATCTGCAAAGCATGCATGGTCCATGGGGGCAAAGGAAGGAAGAGAAAGAAGAGAACACGTTCATTGTCAAGATGCCTGTTCTTTTACTTTCACAAAGGCTCTGTAGCACTTGCAACAGTGAGAGGGGTAAAGGGAGCAGCCTCTGCCCCCACCCCCAACCCACAATAAACATGTACTCCTAGCTTAGCAATCTCAAGTAAGAAGTTTTGGATCTCTAAGAAAAAAAGGTAGAAAGAGTTTGTTGTCAGACTGGGCCAGAAACTCGTACAAACAAGGCATGTCAGGAGACAGGCCCTGTCCAGCCTTCCCATGTGGGGCTATCCTCCCTGTTTTGAATCCCCTCTGCCTTTTGCTCCTGTGTGGTTCATGGTCTTGTTCAGCTCTAACTCCTTTATCTGTTTAAAGTAGATTATGCTAACATGAGGACCCAGCATTTTTATTACTTTCATTTGCATAGTATCCTTCATGGGCTCCATTGCCTTCAGAAATTTCTAAATGTTTCCCTCATCTAAATAAATCATTGTCTTGCTATTTATAGTTTAAATGGCTCCTGCAGGGATCTCAATGTACCAGTTTCTTCTTGTTTGGCTTTATACCTCTAAGTTTATTGATTGATGCAGTTATATAGAGCAAAATATATACAGTTAAATGCATGACCTACATGTACACATATATGTATAAAGGAATAAGCAGACAGATAGACACACATATATCACTTCTTATTTAAAGAAGACTGGTCCTCAGACTACCTCTCATATAACTAGAATTGTGGATGTTCAAGTCCCTTATATAGAATGTTGTCTATGTCTGCTCACTCATCTCTCTCTCTCTCTCTCTCTCTCTCTCTCTCTCTCTCTCTCTCTCTCTCTCTCTCACACACACACACACACACACACACACACACACACACACACACACACAGACAAATTATCCTTGAAGCAATCAGTTACACTTCTCTGGTCTAAAATTTTAAATAACACTATAAGTTCAATTGTCATAAAACTATGACATATGTTTTGCCTTCTTCCAATGTCTTTGAGAACTCACTGCCCTAGAGGTCTATTTCAGGCAGAAAGACACCTTGGTGACTTGTCTAGTATAATAGCATATGGAGATTCTTTTCTAATATGTATTAATATTGTGTTATATTGTGAGTTCATAGTACTATGTATTTATTACATCATTCTTTCTGGTTCATAGTCTAAAGTAGGTTTTCTTCTTATTTATAAATTATTTTCCATTGAGGTATACAAGAAATACTCCCCTCGCCCCCGCCTCTCTCCCCCTCTCTCTCTGTTTTGTCAATCAGTCAGTATAATATACACACATGCTTCAGGAAAAGAGAAACAAAGATAGTTGCTTTGTTGCATCAAGACCTTTATGCTTGTGATTTACAAAGATAGCAACACTTTACTTTTACCTATAGTGTTGTTATTGCTCTTTTAAGACAGTTCTTCACATTTCCCAATTCTCATCAACAATAAAAAAATAAAACTGGTGCACAAGTTCACTGCCTAGAATGCAATAGTCCTGTTAACTACTCCAACAACTACTCACCCTAAGGCGTATTTCCCAGCAGACTGGCTCCATTTGTGTCAGTAATCAGATCCACAGGCTTCATATTATCACTGAGAACAACCATAGTGACCTGACCATTTGACACCAAAAGGAATATATATGCATGTTACTTTATCCAGCTCTCTTCAGAAGAACATGATAATAGTGACGTTTCTTGCTTATCCTACATCACTCAATGTTTGAATATGTTCATAGAGTAGAAATAAAAACTAATCATTTTATTCAGAAAGGACTTGAGCACCAAAGATAACAGAAGAGGAAGTAAAGCCATGGAAAATGAAGGTGTCGATGCAGAGCACACTCATCCACAGCACCCTTTCATATCTACGGAAAAGGAAACAGTAGAGAGAACTCCCAAATTTCAAAGAGAAGGAGAGAAGATAGAGCAACATGGTAGTAACATGAGAGAACTTGGTAGGTTGGGAAAGAAATGAAATGGAAGAAAAATGAAAGAAATGGAAGGAAAGTAGCTGTGGTGAGGTAGAGATTAGTTGTTTTCTCCCTCTACATGTCAAGAATTGCTCTCTCTTGGCCAATGATTCCCAACTTCCTTGTTAAGACAAAAAGAAAAGTTTCCACTGTGATTGGAAGCATGTTAACATCTATTTGATGGACAGATGCTCAGCCTAAAAAAGCTCAAAATATAATAGATGGTGAGTGTTGTGTGATACAGAGAGATTCTCTACATTTTCTGAGTTATAAGGGAGAAGAGTAAAATAGAAGAAACAAATACTTAGGACCTGTGTTAGAAAAAGTTGTCTATGCAAAGGTGTTCTAACTCATTTTCTTAAGGGATGCTGATATTCTTATGTCATATGATCATGCCATGCCAGGTAGGTTCTCCAAGGGACCAACATCATGAATATTACTTGGGAACTTGTTAGAAATGTATCTTATTGGATTTCAGCACAGGCTGTAAAATACTATGCAAGATTGGGGCTCATCCTTGCTGTAAAAGCCACACAACTAATTGTCATACTTGAGAAGTGCTGAGAGGTAAGGGGTCAGAACATAGGAAAAGTTTGTGATTCTCATCAGGCAGACAGATTACAACGCATACGATGCTAAGAACTGTAGTTATCCAGGTAACCTGTGAACAGTCTGAAAGTGCTATCCCCTCTACAGGTCTCCCTCCAATTGCCAGGCTTCTCACGCTTTCATAAGTTTCAATGCTGTCAGGCTTCTCGCTCCTGAATAGAGAATGACCTGGGAAACAGAACAAACAACATGCCTGCTGATCACTCTTCCCATTCATTATACTTTCCAGAATCGTGATTAATACAAGAATGGACACGGAGCTTTTCAACAGGAGAGTCTCTTCAGAGCTAATATTTCTACTAACGGGGCCTTATTTCAAAGCAATATGCCAACCATAAACCTAATCAATAAGCTCTGGGCATGCTTGCAATAAAATCAAGCTCTGAAGCACCCTTTTACAATTATACACTTTTCTCCTTGAATGGGACTAAAGGTTCTCCATGTCCTTGGCAGTGAAGATCATTCATTGTGCTATGGGCACAGCAGTATCTTTTCAGGCAGAACCCCAAGCTGTACTTACCAGCTAATCTGTCATGGTGAGAATGTCTGTGTTTCTGTGTGTATTTGTATTCATGTGTGTGCACTCATTTGTGTGTGTGGGGGTGGGTATATGAGTGTGAGTGTGTGTGTGTGTGCGTGTGTGTGTCTGTGTGTGCGTGTGTGTGTGTGTGTGTGTGTGTGTAGCCAGGTGAATACATAAGTAAGTCTGACTAGACAGTATACCTACATACTTAATTAACTTTTGAGATACTGTCTTAAAATTTATTTGAAAATGAGGAGCTGGAGAGATGGCTCAGCCATTAAAAGCACTGGCTGCTCTTCCAGAGGTCCTGAGTTCAGTTCCCAGCAACCACATGGTGGCTCACAAACATCTGTAATGGGATCTGATGCTTTCTTTTGGTGTATCAGAAGAAATGACAGTATACTCATGTACTTAAATAAAATCTTTAAAAAATGTTTTTTATTTTGCTTGATCCTCTACAGAAATGATACAAAAAAAAAAACATGTAATCATGGGAAAATATAGAAATTTTTTACACAATTCACGTGGCTTAAAATATTTTCTGTTCCACTTATCTGCTGTGTAACTTATGGCTAGCTTTTAACATCTCCAAGTTCTCCTTATCTCATAAGAAAAACAAGAAAAATAATTCTTAACATGAAATTTTATAGTGAGCATTTGGTAAGGTAATATCAGTAAGGAAAGTTAACTTAAGAAATACACAATAGTAAACAATATTATAAAATGTCCTGGTCTTCTTTCAGTGGTTAACAGTATGCTTGCCAACATATGACAGACAAATGTAAAATATTAGACCACAGGGAAAGAGATAAACGGCCAATTAGAGGAGCATGAAAGGACATAGTTAATTGCATAATAAATGCTATCAGAGGTCATAGATGGAAGAATAGAGAGGATTTACAAATCATATTTAGATTAGAGGGCAATTTAAGATTTGAACTGGTTTTTGAAGAGAAGGAGATACAGCCAAGAAGGGTGAGGAGGTGAGACCCTGCCAGAGAGATGCAAGAAATAGAAGAGAGTCCCATTTGGATGTAATCTGGCTCCTGGGCCCTGAATATTTGCAGATAAGCACACAAAGACAGACAGGGCAGGCTACAGTCTAGAGAGCGATCTTTGAATGTCAAGTTAATGCATCATGCAGACAACTGAAGGAGACTGTCTTTGCAATTCACTTTAATCTGTACTAAGCCCACATAATTCAACAGATCTAGTTACCCTTGCTACTTCTTCATTGTCCTTTGAAAGTTATCTAGCGTAAGACAAAACTAAAGGATGAGCAAGAGCAGTTAGGATATCGTCACCTTCTTAGTGTATAGCTAGAACAAATGTCTCCCATCAGCCTCAAGCCTCTGCCTGTACCTATGGCTCCTTGTGAAGATACTCTGGGTGAAACTATCAGCATGTTCTGTTTTGTTTTTTTGTTTTGTTTTTTTTTTTTTCTCATCATGTACGCTCCTAGTCAGATTGAAAAGGTTTCTTTTGGTCACCAAGGCTGTCTATAGCAGCTCTGATTAGTAAATGGCTCATTCTGCTGGTTACCACCCCCCCCCCCCCCACACACACACACACTGGCTTAGCTTTGGTCTAGGTCATTTAGTCTGAGCTTGACTGTTTGCATTTTAATCTTTCTCATTGTTTCCTGGAGGTCTCTTTCTAGTTTCTTCTTTTCTACCTAGATTAGTTTCATTATGAAAAATCTTTTTATTTTATTTTAGATAATGAATGAAAAATAGTTTCTTTTCTTTTTCTTGATCATGCTTGATCAATGACACTTAGTGGTATAATGCATGAAACTTAAATTTATAACTACAATTACTCAATGTTGACAGTTCTATGCCTTCTGTTTACTTGACTTCCAGCTTCCTGGATGTTACTTTTTTGTTACGTTTTTCTTATATCATTCTGTTTTCTGCCATCATTTCCACTGTGAACTTCTCAAAGTTTTAAAGTAGTCAGGCCCTACCAAACACCACTGCTGAAATATATATATACAGTCTCATATTCATTATGAGTTCAGTCTCATATTCATTAGCCCACTGTTATTTCTAATCCCTAATTCTAAACTTGTCTTCAAGACTATATCTGTATTTCTTAGCTATAAAAGTAATATGTAATCCAGCAAATAAATTAGAAAATAATAAAATTAACCCAGTTTCCCCTGTAACCAAGTGTAAGGTGTATTTAGGTAAGTCCATGTGAGCATCTACCCATTTACTGCCTGATTATTATGTAACAATGAGCATTTGACTAAAATTTTGTGGGCTGGAGGGATGATTCTTAGGATTGATAGCATTTGCTGATTTTCAAAGGAGTTCTCAACACCCACATTTGGTCACTTTCAACAACCTGTATCTTCAACTTCAGGAGACTGACATCCTTTTCTGGCACATTTGCATACACCCATATATAATTTGAAAATAAAAAGGCCCTACATCATGCTTTCAAACTTTATAGCATCATTCCCTGATTTTGAAGGGGCAAATAACCAGGAGAGAAGACACTAGGAGAATGTATATTCTTGGCCTGGGAACAGAGTAGATACAGAGCTTGCTGAGTGAGCATGAAGACTTGGTTTCAGATCCACAGCATTTACATCAGAATCTGGCTATGGTGGTACATACCTCCTACAGTCCCAGCATTGGGAAGCAGAGATAGGAGGACCTTGGGTGCTCTCTGGCCAGCCAACATAGCCAGTCAGTGAGTTTCAGCAAGAGACCCTGTCTCAAAAATTAAGTTTCAGATTGATAGACAAGAGAATATGTGCATCCCAGATAGCTATTTAAAACTTTGAGATGCAGATAGAGATGTCAACACGCCACATAGGACTTCAGTTTAAAGCCACGGCTGTAGGGAGTCTGAATTAAGTAGGTTATACAAACTCCTATGTGCATCTTATTCTAATTATGGACAACTTCTGGTCATATTCATCCTACAGCATGGATGGGGGGGGGTAAATTTAGATAGATTTATGGAGTCTAGTTTATATAGATTCATAGCATCCTGTTTAAGAAATCCAGTACATACTAGGTTCATATCCCAACTTAAACATGGACTAACAGTGTATATTGCATTAAAACTGTATGCCTCAGTTTCCTCAGAGGTTAATATGCTGGAGAGTGGAGATAATAACAGTATTCTTTTCATAGGATTGTCAAAGTCCACTGAGATCATGGCTGTGCAGTACAGTACTTAGATTGTTTCAGTATACCATAATATTATGTAATATCTTCTACGACTACTATCTATCATAAGCAAAATTATAAAAATAAACCTCAGTGGGCTTCGCCTTTATATAGGCTCCTTCCTATGAGTCATGGTGTCTGAGATGCCTTTGTAGTGCTGGGATAAAACACCGTGACTACTGCAGTCTGTGTTGAATTTTGCATACTGCCTCAGAAGTTTAGAATCCTTAATGATGAGGTGACAGAAAGGCTGAGAGCACACATCTTGATCCACAATCATGCAGCAGAGGGGAGGATGGAGCAGAGAGAGACGAGAGAGAGAGAGAGAGAGAGAGAGAGAGAGAGAGAGAGAGAGAGAGGAGAGAAAAGAGTGAAGAAAGAAGAGAGAGAGAATATGCACTGGAAACAATGAGTCTTTTGAAACCTCAAAGTACACCCCCAATGAAACACTTCATTTAGCAAGGCCACGCTTTCTAATACTTCCAAAGAATTCCACCAACTGACGAGCAGATATTCAAATATATGACTCTATGGGGACCCATTATCACTCAAACCACTACATAAGAATGGGCCCTGTGACTATGAAAAGACCCTACTCTTGTGATAGTGCTACATTATAAACAGAAGGGAAATCAGCAGAATGGGTCTAGCTAAATGTAGCAGCAGAGGTTTTCCAAGATCTCACAACATAAAAATAGTCACTCGACTGAAGGAAGAGGTTCAATAGGCTGTTGATGGCTTTAGGATGCCATAAGCTGAGGAAATGCAGACAGCCAGTAGAAGCTGATGGCAATATGCAGAAGACACTAAGGCAAAATAAAGAGTTTAGTCTTAATTCTGCAAGGAGCAGAATTTAGCAAATAACTCTATGGAGCTTACACCTGGTTCTCCTGGGAAGAGCTCAAGGTAATCACAAGCAGGATACACTTGGAGAATAAAAGCCAAGGAGTTTCCTCATACTTAACTGTAGGACTCCTCCTGAACTTGGTGATGCTCTAAGTACCCTGATATAGTCTGCAGCAACATAAACAAAGGCTTATATTAATATTCCGTATGGAGTGGCCCTTTATGCCCACAGTTCAAAGGAAGCTCCCATCTTATTTTGTTCCACCCCTGTCCTACAAGAATTTCAAAAGGAAAAGATTCTGAAGACATCAAATTGTGATATTTTTCCCACACAGACCAGTACGACGTCTTATTATGTCCCTAGGTGTATACAGCACCATTCAAGAGCTATCTATTATCACTTCTATATGATAGCCTTTACAAAGTCAGTACATTATTTTGCTTAATAGCCCCATGTTCTTTCTAGATAAGAGCATCTCACAAGCCCCATCAGAGAATCTTCTTCCTGTAGCAACTATCAATATGAATAAGAGACTGGAGTGCTCAGCCCTAAATGGACATGCATATCCCACCTGTTCTCCCAACACTCAGGGATTTTATCTGAAGTGGGGAAAGTGGGATTCAAAGAGCAAAAGGTGGTGGTTAATGTTAAAAAGACAGTGTTTTATGGACACAACAGAGCACTTACAGATGTTAAGACAGCATATACAAGACCCATGCAAGCTCAAACCAGAAAAACATCCTGGCACAGAGGGAGGAAAATCGGCATTAATTTCCACCATGGGCTGAGGAGCTGTTTGCATGTCATATCTTCTAGGAGAGGCAGAGTCAGTATTCTTTAAAGATGTGACTCCATGGTTAAATTAACCACAAACCAGGGCAGGCCCCACTCCAAAGACTAGTTGGACAATAGAAACCTGACTCAATGGAAGTAGGGGAAAAAAACAAAATTCAGTTTAGAAGGGCTGGGAGATGTGTGAATATATTCAAGTTATAGTGTATGGAATTTTCAAAGAATTAATGACATTCTTGAAAAGACAGAGAGAACATAGGGTATACAGATAATTATCAATGATTCTTAAGGATATGAGTATTGGTTTCAATCTGCCTTTTGAGCCTTGTGTGTCCTTACCTTTTGTGATATTGTTGGTTCTGTAATCTTAGAGACACTTCAGATAAGACATCAATAACAGCAATCAGCAATCCAACAAGAACAAGAATATTCAGTAAAAAAAAAAAAAAATAAAAGGAAATAAAAGAAACATAGGTCAGGTAAACAGACTTTCTGGACCACCATTGGAGTATACTAAGCTCCATGGAAACCCATCACAACAGAGGAGGGGAAAGCTGACTCAAGTCTTCCTCCTCGAATTGCTCTTTGGTGAGTGAAGTGGAGTTGTTGAAGGAGTTGGCTCATGTAAGCACTGATTCTTAAGTAGAAGCTAAGTAAAAGCTAAAAGTCAGACATTGTTTAAGAATTAGAAATATAAAATCTTATCCTTGTAAAATAAATTGAAAATCATTTGAAATGAGTTGATGTTTCACATTGCAAAACAGATCTGAGCATTAGAGGGGGTGGATTTGCCGCAGCCCTCTTCCAGAGTTGGTTGAATTTGAATTCTGAAGAAAGTCTCATTGCTGTATGGGCAGGTGGTGTGATTTGGAGCACTCACAGGCATTAACAGTAGGACCTAATCCACAGTAGGCACAGTAAGGCACATGCGGCTTATCCCAACCCAAACTTGGGTTTTGTTAAAACTGTTTTTTCTATGATATTTACTTAACCTTGGTTTGAAATTAATGTTCATCTTTTAGAATGTTGCTCTGGACATTTGTTTGGGGAAAACCATACAATGTTTCTCACATTTCCCTCATACAGTACAGCACCTACTACCACCATCAACTCATAAAAGAACTTCATCAAAATGTCAGTGGGCTTTTTCCTTTAGAAATATGGAATGGAGAGCCAAGAAAACTCGAGATTGATGGGCACATGGGGAAATGATAGATCTTGACAAAGTTTACAAGTAAGATGCTGAAAATCACAGATCCACCTCTAACTTAATTTGAAGAAGAAAGAATAAAAGCAAATTTGCCTCTGGGATGAGGTGGAAAATAATTTGGAGAAAGGGGCCTCTTTGTCCCTAAGCACCATTCTTTACAATACTATTGGTCTATGGAGAAAACGGAGACAGTAAGTATACTTACTATAGATCCCAAGTTGGTCTCTCTAGCAGCCACTCAACATGCTGTGGTGGGCAGGATCACTCTTGGTGTTTCATCATAAGATGGGATAACAAGAGTGACTTCCTCCCAAGTCTCTGAGAGTTGATAAGATCTAACCCACAAAAGGATTGATGGTAAGAATTTCTGCCAATGTTTACTATTATCATCATATTTCTAAAGTGTTATCAAATTGAGCTCTAATGTTTTAGAAACAAAGTTTTCAATTTCCTCTACCTGCTTAGAATTCCTTGGAGATCTCACCTGTTTTCATCCAAAATAAGCAACCTCATATTTCATCTACTCCAGTTATCTTTAGATCTGAGCAGTTTGGAGCCAGAGGAATCTGCCTGAAGATTTCAAAGACTGGACAAGAGATGATGCGGCACCACCCCAAATAAGACACAATATAGAATTAAATATTAGATGTTGCATTTTCATGCATCAAAATGTCTCGGAGACTCTTGATTCTCCAGCCTCACTGGGAAGGTCCCTTCCTTTCCTTCCTTTTCTACTAGAGTATACCTCCAAAAGTTTAATGTTCTTTAAAAATTTGTCTGATCATAGATTTCTTTGGCCTAATCATGCTCACATTTGCATATACCTAAATGTATAAAACAAAAAGATGTGAGGAAGGGGAGTCTCCACCAGGTATGAATCTACAGTTTTGGAGACTGAGACCTGGACGAACTTAAATAGGGCTTGGAGAGAGAATTGGTCCAGTTTCCCCTGTAGTGTTAAGTGTATGCTGTCTCTTTGCATGCCACATAAAAGTGCAGACTGGTTAGAATATGAAACAGGCCCAACAGCTATAAGCTCCTTTTCCCTAAACCTCTTGCAAACGCCCCACCCCAAACAATGAGATCTGAAAGTCGTTTTTTGATTGAAATGCTGTGTGTGCTGCAGAAAGGCAAAGAGGAAGCTGGGCCCCAAATGCTGAGAGACAAGGTCGAGGAGGGCAGCTGGCCTGTGCCCAGGATGCGGCCAGGGACAGGGAAAGGACTGTGTAAGAGCCCTCTCTTTGAACAACCAACAAAGAGACAGCGAGTAGGAAGGGGCCAACTGTGCCACAGAAAGGAAATGGACCAGAGAGAGAGAGAGAGAGAGAGAGAGAGAGAGAGAGAGAGAGAGAGAGAGAGAGAGAGAGAGAGAGAGGAGCAGCCACGCCTCTGCTCAGCCCTCTTCCTCCTTCCCTCATGGTGGCATCAAACGCATCACTAACAATGCTTTGAATTCTAAGAGTCCAGACACCTAACCGTCCAATCAATGCAGATGAAGATGAATTTGACTCTTCTCTACCCTGTTCACAGGTTTGCTGACTCAAGCCCCTGGTCTGTTCTTTCTGTCTTCCTGTAGATGTTGTCACTTGGTTTCATTCTTTATTTTTAGCCCTGATTTCGGAAGCTCTTATTCTGCTGGGTATTGGCAGGGTGTCAAGGGCATCACTCACAGCTCTGAAAGGATCATTGTCCAGCTCTGGTCTCCATCCTCTCCAGACAGAGAACCAGTGTGAGCCGCCTCACGCTGCCTCTTCACTGGCCCAGCCAGCCTGCAGCCTCTGAGTGGCGTTCTCTGCAGGGCATCCAATGCCCTGCTTGTGAATGGTAGAAGTGTTAGTGACGTTAGTTTTCCTCTGACCTGAGTCTTCCTTTTACAATGAGAAAACTGAGACCCAGAGAAAAGAAAGCTCATCCACAAAGTAGCATGTCAACAACATGCTAAACATTGGCTTCTAGACATTCTGTGAGATGCTCTTTGTAAACCCCATGAAAAAAAGCTGTTTAATTATGTCTTAGCTTCCAAAACTCCCCATAGAACAACAACTTCACTTGCTCAATTTCACCAAAATGCCTGCCCCAGTTTGAATCTTGCTATCATTTTTTTTTTTCTGGATTCCCAATTTACTTGTGTTCATAAAAAATAAATCAAACAAAATGATAAAAATATTCATGGAAGTGTAGTGCATGGTGCCCACTATTTTTCTCTTTGTCATTGCCTCTTTTCCTTTAAGAAACAGAACTTTCTTCTTCTCTTTCTAATTTTTATTTCCAATGAGTCAGGAACAGTGAGCTAGTGTGGCTTGCCTGCTAGATCAGGCTGTGGTAGCAATGAAAGGACATGCTTCAGGTCTCAGGACGATGGTCTTTTGACTGGGAATATACTGACCAGTATTATGGATATGCGAGAGTAAACAAGGCTAGAGTCAATCTCAACTTGTTTCACACTCTGTTTTATTAAAGTCAATGCGTTTCCGTTCCTATGTGCTGAGCCTCAGCTGGCTTAATTATACATACCCAGGCGAATTCTAATGGGGACAGAGGACAGCCAGTGATTGGAAAGCAAGGCCCTTTTCTGACCTCTACAGGCCATGGAGAGGAAAAAAAACAAGGCTGATTCTGGAAATTACAGACTAGGACAGAGCTTTCTCTCTCTCTCTCTCTCTCTCTCTCTCTCTCTCTCTCTCTCTCTCTCCCCCCCCCCCGTGTGTGTGTGTGTGTGTGTGTGTGTGTGAATGTGTCTCTGTGTGTCTGTGTGTGTGAATGTGTCTCTGTGTGTTTATGTGTCTGGGTGTGTCTAAGGGTGTTTGTGTGTGTGTGTGTGTGTGTGTGTCTCTCTCTCTCTCTCTCTCTGTATGTGTGTGTGTGTGTCTGTGAGTGTGTGTCTATGTGTGTGTATGAATGTGTTTATGTGTCTGGGAGTGTCTGAGGGTGTCTGTGTGTGTGTCTCTTTCTGTCTCTGTCTCTCTCTGTGTCTCTCTCTCTCTGTCTCTCTCTCTGTCTCTCTCTCTCTCTCTCTCTCTCTCTGTGTGTGTGTGTGAATGTGTCTCTGTGTGTTTATGTGTCTGGGTGTATCTGAGGGTGTTTGTGTGTGTGTGTGTGTATATGTGAGTCTCTCTCTCTCTCTCTCTCTCTCTCTCTCTCTCTCTCTCTCTCTGTGTGTGTGTGTGTGTGTGTGCTTCTTTACAGCTCCAAGTACCAGACACATCTGTGTCCTACTTTCCTCCAGCTTGCTTATCCACGTTTAATAGGTTCCTGAAGCAACCAGGAAGAGGTCATTTTTCAGGAGGCTTTTGCAATGGAAATTAAGATCTCCATCATTCAATACATATTTAAAGTTAGCCCAACACAGTGTTCACCACTGGTACCATATACAACGAATGGAGTTGGCTAACAAATCATTTTTATTTTTCCAGAAATTACAGTCTGCTGGGTAGACGGAAGAGCTGACAGCAGCACCATGCAGATTTCTTCAGGACATCGTGGGAATTTAGAAACCATATTTAAACCATTAGAACATGCTTTGCTGAAGACAAAGAGATGCGCCTAGGTTTCAGTAGGTTTTATGGATCTTTGAGGAGAAGCAGAAGTCAGCCTGTCTGTATGAACCCATTTTTCACTTCCATAATAATATTAGACAGGGCCTTACCTGCTTTGCTCCCTAACATCCTCATTTGATCATCACAGGAGGGCTACTAGGATTAGACTTGGCAATCCAGACCATGGTCCTGGCTGTCTGTAGATAGGGAGCAGCTATATTCAATCATTGTTATGTTCCCTCCAGTGTCCGCCTGTTCTGGTGATGTGGAGAGACCCAGAGCGGGCATCTCTTGACTCCTCTTGGACAAACTCCAACTCTCGCCTTTACTAAAATTCCCCCTGTAAGGAAAGACTTTTGTTGGAAAATAGCGGTCTCCTTTGCTTACACTTATACAAGTTGGAAGTGGCAAAAGAGCAGGGTCTGAAATCAAGAGGAGGCTCCTCCTCCACTGACTTCTGTAATAACAGCTTCCTAAATATGGAGTTCAGGATTGGTCTTGGTGCTCTAAGCAAGAAAGTGTATGCTTTTAGCATCCATGACATGGAACTTGGACACAGGACTAATAGGATTTGCTTGTGGATTCCACACCTGACACAGAACTGAACTCACTGCTAACTTACCTTACACCAAGAGACCAAGGTCACATTCAATACCTCAACCAGATTCTTCCAAAGAAGCATGCTTAGAGTTTGTCACCTCTTCAGGGATAATCTGCTATCAAAAAGTTATTCAATTATATCAAGAACTCTAGAGATTTTTAAAAGTTTCTTCTGATTTAGAATTGTAGGTTTCTCACAGTCATTTGTTGTGAGACTTGAGTGTGGTCACTATATTCAGTGTGTGGTCTCTTCCAAGAGCAGAACTCATTTTGTTCTGTGACCAAGCAGGCCCAAAAGATACATAATCTTGGAGATTGTCTTATATAAAGTGCTGATCATCAAGGAATCCTATTTTTAATCCAAGGTGTCTATCTCCAAATCTGTTTGTGACTCTAAATCATCTCTATCTCTCTCTCTCTCTCTCTCTCTCTCTCTCTCTCTCTCTCTCTCTCTCTCTCTCTCTCTCTCTCTCTCTCTGCCCTCTCTCATCTCTCTCTCTCCTCATCTCTTTCTCTCCCTCTCTCTCCTCTTCCTCATTCTCTCCCTCCTCTTCTCTGTCTGTCTCTGTTTCTCTGTTTATCTGTCTCTCTGTCTGTCTCTCTGTATGTCTCTCTGTGTGTATCTGAATCCTTCCTCCTTCTTTCTCCCTTCTCTGTCTGTCTCATTCTCTGGTTCTCTGTTTTTCTGTTTCTCTGCATCTCTCTCTCTCTCTCTCTCTCTCTCTCTCTCTCTCTCTCTCTCTCTCTCTCTCTCTTCCTCACTCCCTCCCCACTCCTTCTCCTGATTTTTTTCTCTGTGATATAGGGAATTCACATTTAATGCCATGTTTATTGTGTTAGGTGAACATAACAAATATTTTTAAGTTCCATACAACAGTGTAGATTTAGGTGCAGAAATACATTTTTTTTCTCAAAATTTCCCTTTACCATGCACAATTTTCCTGAACAACACTTTGCTATTAAGAATCCATTGGACATCAGAAAACCCCAACTGTAACACAAACAAAAGGGGACATCTGTTAGGCAGACAACAGCAGGCTCCAGGCCTGATGAATTATTGTTGCCCAAAAAGCTTTCATGCTGAGTACCAGCTACTGGCTGTGTGTCTTTCCAAGGCTGGAGCCTTTGGTGGGCCCTGGGTGAGAGGTATCAGCAGGGCAAAGCAAATCCATCACTCTAATGTGGATCCAAATGTTCACATCAACCCTGTGGGTCACTGTGCTGAGTCCCTAACAAGGATGACTTATGTCAGGCATTCCTGGAAGCCTCTGCTCTTGGCAGTAAGAACAGGCTCCTCTTGGAATATGAAATCCACACCACAGCTAAGTTTTCCAGACTGACAAATGGAAGCTGGGCAGGAGGATTTCACCTCCCTTTGGGGTGTAATGTTTCCTTACATGTGCTGGCAGCCCTCAGTACAATCTCATAACTCAGGGATCAGGCTGTTTTCAAATGTTTTTGTGACTCAGAATCCTTTCTCTGGAAGCTCAGAGGAAACTGGAGGCAATGGATTCTATTGTAGGATGTTAATTACCGTCAACGGATATCCAGTGGCCAGACAGCTAGGTTGGCAACACATACATAGCTAGTTCTCACCAATGTAAGTGTAGCATCTGTAGCACTTGGATGGATGCTGCAGTCACTGGGGGGCACGAAGATGCTGTCCCTTTATCTTCAACATGCTATCTGTACATTTGCATCATGTACAAAGAACAAGGCCAACATTTCATTTTTAGCCTGCCTGTATAGGGACTAGTCCTTAAGTTAACCACCACCCTAGAGGCAGGCCGTGTTCCTGATAAATGCAACCCTTTAAATGAAACCCTTTCCATAACACAAATCAAGGTTTTAGATGGGAGATGGAAGGATATAAAGAACATATACAGAATTCCATTAGGATGCTTGACATCTCAGGTAGAAACTGAATCAGGAATGAGGAGTAACATGGTTTTAAATCCTGCAACATGGAAGGAAGCATGCCAGGTACAAGCAGAGATACAGGACAGTAGCAGGTCTGTGCATTTAAAGCTTGCTGCTCAATGGAGCATGATATGTGTGTATAAAAAGCATACAAACAGCATTGTTAAAAATAATTATATATAGATATAGATATCATAAAACATATCTTGATATCGTAAGTGTGTGTGCATATGTGTGTGCATTGTGTGTATATTGATATGTAGATAGGGACATAGAAGAGAAATCATAACTTGGCTTCAAATGATTATAAAAGATTGTACATAGCCAAAGGTTAATTTGAAGTGGCTTCTAATTTTATTTGTGGTGTTGTCTATGAATATGTGGGTGAATATTCTAGTGGTTATGTGTTCATGTGTGGGCATGCATGTGAGAGACCAGAAGTCAACAGAATGCAGTACTTCTTCAATAACTCTTCATTTTCTTCTTCTAGACAATGTCCTTCACTACTTACTGGACCTACTGACTGGCTAGAAAAGCATGTCATTAAGGTCCAGATATCATCCAGTCTCTGTTTCTCCCCAGAATGTATTTACATGTATGTACCATAGCACCTGACTTTTTACATGGATGTTAGGGATCCTACCTAGGATCTTTATGCTTGGGTAGCAAGCCCTTTGCTAATTGAGCCATCTTTCAAGAATCCATATCAGGTTATGGAAGGCTCATCAGAGAACAGAATCCCATGAAAGGATTTACAAACTCAATAAGGAATTTGGAGAACTTTATGGCTCAAGAAATGGAGCACACATAGACACATATATGCATAAATGTGTGTGTGTGTGTGTGTGTGTGTGTGTGTGTGTGTGTGTGTGTGTGTGTGTGTTGGGGGAGTCTATGTCTATATGCATAGAAGTGACCCGAACTTCAATTCCAAGCTGTACCCTCTCATTTACAGAATCTCTCTCCAACTGTATCTTAGGATTCCAATATTCATCCCCATCTCAAACCACACTCCCTCTTTTCACCTCATTGGATGTGTTGTGCCCTGCAAGCATGTAGTCACAATTATGGGTATTTTTCAAGTCAGTCAACATCCTGTGTGGAGTGGGTGCCAACAAAATGCCCATGAACATATGGGCTGTGTCACTGATGCAAACATGATGGGCATATTCCTGATATAAATGCTCATCCCTCTACCACATTCAGGACCAAATTTAACCTTTTCATCAACTCATGATAACATATTATCCAGTCTGATTATTATCTGCTTTTTAAAAATTCATTTTTTAATTTTTTCTCCTTTCCTAATTTACAAATATAGTCTTTACATAAGGCATGTTGATCATTTTATTCCAAATTATGACTTCACTTGGAGCCTTTGAACCCATGCTTTCCATTTCTTAGCATGTTCTTTTTTTTTAATTCCAAAGAACTCATGAATACTTTTCAATAGTAACTATACTTATTGCCTTCTTTTGATAAAATATTACCAATATAAATATCTATATTTGAGTCAATATTTTTCATATTATACTTTGTATAATTTCACCAGGACCCATAATAGCATAATAAAATGTGTACACCGTCATAATAAAATGTGTCTATCATAATAAAATAAAATAAAATGTTTATTGTTAACATAGCTCAGATGAGTTTTGAACTTGAAGACATAGTCGCTTTCATCTGCATTCATAGAACTCGGTAGAGTACATAGCACATATTAGGTATTTCATATAGCTTCTCTCCACAGATGGATCAGTGAATATTCCATGTTTGTGACTTTTTATAAATTCTCCCTAGAGAAGAACCCTGAAATATTAAGACTGGAGTGCTAATTCCTGACAAGGATCACTCTTCCCTGCCCTTTTGGTGGTTTATATTTCAACAGGATTATGTCTTTGACTCCTCCAGTCAATGAAAATCCAGAAGCAATTTTTTGATCTTCTTTTTGAGGGCAGGAAAGTAAGGTGATGAACACAGGAGAGGTTACAAGATGCTATAGGTCTGGAATTTGAACTGTCTTTCGATTTTTTTTTTCTTCCTTCAACTTTACGTGCATGTTACAGAACACTGAATTTCTTAATAGAAAGGATAGATTTTCTGAGATGTAGCAAGAATTTGAAAAAGAGGTGTGAAAGGGAAAGACTACCAATGCTCTGATTTCTCTAAACTGCAATGGTCATGTCTTTCTTCTAAACCTGCTGCTAAAGTGTGGCAGAGTCTTGCCCCCTGTCTTTCATGAAGTTTCTCTATAATTATTTAAATGTTTAAAAAAAAAAAAAAAAAACTATCTGCACCTGGTGGGCAGCTTAGGAAACGCCGTCTTTGGCAGTCATACATGCAATAGTGTCTGTTTCTTTTGTATTAGTATTCAAGTTTCAGAGACTATCTCAGACACAGTTTTTAACCTCCATATTATGGCTTGGGTCCAGTAAATATGCTATGTGTAAATTATTGAAGGATAGAAAAAGCTTTCCATTTCCATTTTGTTGTTGTCATTGCTGATGATGAGGCATGGGATGCAGATGCAAAGACTGATGCTTCTGCAGCCATCCTAGATTAGTAGAACCCACACCTCACAGAGTTCAATATCTGAAGAAGTAGCAGATACTGGGTCTCTGATACCAAGCAACTGTAACACCAAGTATTCTTCCCATATGGAATTACACACAACAGAAAAGTATTTCTGAAATCTATCACTATTTTTTAATTTCCCTCTCTCATAGTCAAATCCAATCCTAACTAAATATGAACACCATGTGTACAGTAAGTGTCGTTTACACTATACATCTCCTCTCCCATGTGTATCTGCATCTCCAAGGTTTCTCAGGCTTTTGCTCACTGGTCTTGTTCATCTTACAGTTCAGTCTCAAGGATGTGTCCCTCTGTCTGCTGAAAGGCCTTCTGTTATTTTGCACTATGTTAAATCTCTGTTCGTCTCCTCTGTGTCCTCCTTTGCTATAAAGGAATATCTTCTATCAAGGAATACATTACCCACATGTGACCCCATACCCAAGAGAGAGTTTGGTCAAAACTGTGCAAATAATCACATAGAGTTCTCCGTTCTGGTTGGGAAATGTTCTGTGAGCTAGTGTTAGCATGTAGCAGGTGCCAAGTTGCACACTTTCATATATGATCTCATTTCATCTTTACCATAACTTTGTGATATAGATATGCCCATTCCCAAGGCACATATAAAAACCCTGAAGTTCACGGAGATTTAATTGCTTGCTTACGTTTTCAGAACAAGCCACTGCCAGATGCAGGATATGAGCCACATCTGCCTCTCTGATTCTATAATGAATGGATTTTCCAGCACATCTTATATCTCCAGTGTGTGTTTAAAGAGCTTAAGAGGTACAAGTTTGAAATTTGTGAAAACCAGTCACAATCTTTACCATAGAAGATAGTCTAGCCTCTGGCTTCTCCATCCTCTGTAAAATGTACACTTATAGAACAACAAAGTCAATACTAGCTGTGACTTGGTTTCATAGGCTTTCATGTTGGATTACCCAAGACTTGCAGAAATACCAAGCCTTTCAGGGCCTTAGCAAATTTGGTGTCTGTGCTGTAAGTGTAGATGCTATGTTCTTTGGAAAACATTCGTATTTAGAGCAACTTAACTGCTTAGGAACTCCCTCTGAGAATCCAAGAAGAAAGATCTCTTCTCTGTTTATAGTCTTCTGTGTCAGGAACCAGACTTGTGGAGACCTGAGGTCAGTGTAGAGAGGAGCCATTGCAAAACTGAAAATACCACCCAAGTCCAATTTTAAGTGTAATGACAGCACGCTGTGTACATAAAATCTTATAATTATGACATACCTAGTATCTATGGATGGTAAAGCTAGAACAACATACAAACAAGTTTTTCTACTGGCTTAGGCGCTATATATTTAATAGAGAAAAAGCCATGTGATAGCCACTAGTCCAATGGCTGGAGACACAGAGATGGCACTGAACCTCGAGACTAGGGGACAGATCTTCTTCTCCACCCCAAACCTTCCTCTTTTTCCTCTTCTTCATCCTTGGTAAAGGCACACTCCTGGATCTGCCGGTCCAGCTCAGTGAAGTTCTGTTCCGAGTCTGAGCTGCTGTCTGCACTGTAGTCAATCTCCTCCAGGCAAGCTGGCTCATCGTCTACCTCAGCAGTTCTGTTGTTCATGCTGCTGCTGCTGCTGCTACTGCACCTGTAGTTTATCTCCCCCAGCAAAGAAAAGAATGAGGGAGGAGAGGAAGAAAAAACACATAGGGAAAGGGAAATAGACACAGGGTGGTAGAGAATGGAAGGAGGAAGGAAAAGATAAGTTAGCCAGGAGAGAACTTATAATATGTAACGGGAATATCTAATCCCTATTCTTAGATTTACTGAAATTTATTTTTTGAAAATGTTTCACTACCCTGTTCAACTCCTCCAAGACCCCCGACTATGCTACACCTACCTATTAATTCTGTATTCTCTTTTGCTTAATGATAACACTAAGACCAATTAGTGCTGCTTATATGTGTTTTGGGGCTCTCCACCAAACAATGGGAAATGTTAAGAGAAGCCATACTCCCGAAGAAAGAAAGTTGACTCTGTGTTACAGCAGCCAACAACTTCCAGGAAATCCTGAACAAGGGCTGGGGAATCGTGAGCTCCTCCCCCATCCATGCTGTGAACTCAAGACTCATTTCTCCCTTAAGTGGTTTTCACACTTAAATACGTTTTGTGCTCCATTCCTCTCTTGGGAGTTAGTAGGACACCATTCAAAATCGTTAGACTCCTTTCTATCTCTGCTGACTAAATCTGCACTGCTTTTCAATTGGTATGCTTCCAAATAAAATATGTAGACAGCCTGGCATATGTAGCACACTTAAGATAAGTTAAGCTTCATGTGGTAACAACCGGAAGGTTGTCACTAAATGTCTGAGTTGTACTCTCCCAGGACAGAGTAGGATTGATCAAGGTAGAGAGGACCCCTAGACATAACGGTCTTCATTCTACCAATGCACACTGTGACTTTCACAGAGATCTCCTGCATCGTGATGAATAGTTATTGGAAATAGAAATTAATACAGATTGAAATTAATAAATGAGCATGCAAGAAAACAACATTCTGTTTCTTCCATGCTTACAAATCTCCATTATCTGCCTCTCTCTAATTTATCAACAACTGAAGGATCAACAGGGGCTGAGCAGCAAGAGACAACAGGGATCAGCTGCAATGGACCAAAGACTTTACTGCATATTGTGAACAGAGAGAATTTCCTCCCAAGGAGCCATATATCTCCCTCATTTGCATGAGATACCTGAAGACTTTCTAATCACTCCCTACTTAGGACTTAACCAATTAGGATTAGCAGCATGCTGGGTTTCTACTTGTGATTTATAGAAGGCAAGCACTTCATAAATCAGGCAGTGCTGTTCATCCACCTGCTTCTCCATAAACAATGAAAATGGGTAATCAGTGGCATGGTTACACGTTAGCTGAGGAAATGAATCAGGCCAGCTTCTTAATTGTTTACTGATGGACAGGAGCTCACCTGTGCTTTCCACATGCTCTGTCCCATAAACTGAAAGTCTGATGAGTCACAAATGGAGAAGAGGGAAGAGAAATACAAACCTTGTTTGCCCAGTCCCATGGCATCAAATGGCCATTATATTTTACAGACTGAATTGTCAGTAATAAAGTCATTGAATAAAGGAAAGTAAAAGCTACCAGCGGTAAATATTCAGCAAGAATCCTGTGTGTCTGAAACCCTCCTGCTATCTTCCTGGATACTATGGTGATACTTCAGTCAAACATAAAAAGCCTGATTTCAAATCCCGGCTATGGGACTTTGGAGAGAATCCTAATCTCAGAAAGAGAACTCAGAAGATGAGGTGACTTCTGGTAGAGAAGCACAAAGACATTGTCTAGCAGAGTGCCTTGTGAAAGAATGTCACTCAACAAATTTCAATTCCATTTCTCTGCCTTGGATGTCAGGGGCAGCTTTGCTTATACACTGAAGGCCTAAATTCAGCCATAGGCCCAAGTCAGCCTGCTAACACAAAGTCTCAGGTTTCTGTGAAAAAACACTGAAACAGATAGCTATAAGATATTGTAAATAAGCAGCTTTGGTGGATAGTTGCCAGGTTTTAGTCATAGACCTTGTAGATAGTTGACCTTGATGGATAGTACCAACTTAGATTAGGACAAGTGAATCATAGGCGGAGGCATAGTTTCCTGTCCCCTGAACCTTCACCCAGCTGACACTCTGTTCTGGAATATATCTGTACTCCCCTGAACACCTACACTCCTACGTCATCCCCTTCCCCACATCCTGCCTTTTTGTGTATATAACCCCCGTGTGAAAAAGTAAAAATAGAGGTTTGATCAGCCTATAGAAAAGCTGCTTGTTCCTTGTGTCCCCTGTCCTCCAGTTCTCTTTTTCAGGTCTTCTGATCCCAGTTCAGTGCCCCTTGTGACTGGGGCACTTGGATGTTAAGAAGACACTAAAACACAGTACAGAAGAAAAGTATGCATTTAAATATATTTATCCCTACTCATGTTACTTGTCTGCAATAATTACTACAGTAATTGTTACTGTAGTAATTATTGCAGACAAATGGGTATTGCTAGTAATCTCTCTAGAATGTGTGTTATTTCCAAATTTAGTACCTTGCAGCAGCTCTCCATTGCTCCTAAATGGAATATGAATATCAATGGGTTTAGTAGATAAAATGTTCAAACAGGGTTCATTTTCAGGAGAAAACCTGGGCATTTTACTCTCAAAATGCCTGTGCTACTGGAAGAGTCTGCTCCAGTCTATCATAAACTTGTGGCCTTCTACCACAGTCTTGTTGATAAATTGATCATGTTATTAGCCTTCTCATACGTCAGACTTGAAGCCTCTCCAATATTTTACTCATTCAAGCAACTACTTATATTTATAATCTTCTAAGCTCTCAAGAACCAAGCAAATAAAATATGGCTCCATTAACACATTTATCTTAACTTTTACAGACTATTTTGATAAAGTTTTCTTTTACTGAAAAATTCCTCTCTAAATATTAACCTCTGATAGTAAATGAATTGGTATGGAACTGGAACTTAGCTATTTAATTGCAATTAAAATAGGGTTCATACCTTGACAAATTCATATTTATTTTACTCTACAGAATATCTAGAATGTGTGAGAACACAGCAAAACAAAAAGTTGCCAAACTGAACTTGTATGTGAAGGATACTTTGAAAAACCTTTGTTGCAAATAATTCTATATAGTTATTTTTTATTGCTTTTTGAAAATTTCTGGTTTCTAAAATTTTGTAGATATTATATATGACACAATTATTATATCACTGGTTATTAATGATGAAAAAAACAGATAGTTTCCTGTAGAATGGTAGGTACGAGTTAAATAGTACAAAGTTGCAGCTACTGCAGAAAAAAAATGCATTTGTGCATCAAATGTAAACCATATAGACTAAAGGTAATAAAATTGTATTATGTATTGAACTTTCTTAAATAGATAAATAGACTTTTGGTGCTTTTCTTATATATACAAAAATAAATATGTATAGTTGACTTTGCTAAAGTAACCATTTTTCATCCATCCATAGCTCATAGTGGCTTGATGTAGATTTCAACAACAAGCAACAGTATGTCAATGCTATTTCACCACATTTAGATGGCTAAACAAATCAAAGAGGATGTCTCACGGGCAAGAATATTGTATGTTAAAAAGTATGTAAAATGAACATTAAAATCGTTTATATACAAATAAAGTTATACCAAGAGAAAAATGAATGTTTAAAATCCAAAGTGAATGTTTAAAATCCAGCACAGTGTGGTACATCATACTTTGAATCCCAGTAGTTGGGAGGTTGAAGCAGGAGGATTGCCATGAGTTCTAGCAAGTTTGGGTTGTAGAGTGAAGAAAACCTATATAAAGCATGCAATAGAAAGCTTAATATCTTTTTATTCTTATGTAGAATATTTTTATCACAAGACACTATAACAATTGGGTAGATACAAATTAAATGCATCAACAGATAAGAACTTATATGGAATGAATCATCCCAATGTCTCTAGAACTATTAAAAATATTAGATTCATAATCTAAACGTCTTGATAAAGAAGTGTTTAGGCTCAGATATTTTCACTAAAGAAGTATGCAAAATGATTAAAGAAAAATAAAAATAGTTCTATACAATTCATTCCAGAAAAATAAGAGGAAAAACTTTCTATTCATTTTATAAATCTAATATTACAGTGATACCCAAACTAAGCCTTGTAAACAGAAAACAGTTGCAAAATACTATCCCTCATAAATAAAAACATGTTTTTCTTTAAAAAAAAAGATATCAAGTTGAATTGAGTATTATACAGGATAATTATAAATCCTGACCTCATGAAGTTAAATTTTAGGAGTTAAGTCTGGTTTAATACTTAAAAATCAATAATTTTAATCCACTATATTAATAGGATACTGTGCAGGAATTAAAATATCATATATATTTATTCAAAAAATTTGATAAAATTCTATCTTCATTAATGATAAAAAGGGACACAGTTAAAATTACCAAGAGTTTCTCATACTAACAAAGAATACCTATAAAATTAACTGTTAATGCTAGGCACAGTGGCTAAAAATGAACTGATTTTTCTGTTAAGATTAGGGAGAACAAAATGATAGAATTTTATCATTACTCTTTTACTGGAAGTCTGGGTGAGGAATGTAAGAGAAGAATAAGAAATATATACACAGTTAAATCAGAAAAATATACTGTCCTTTTTGGAATGTGTCAAAAATAATCAAAGGCCCCAAACCTCCTACAACTGTGAGATAAGAAGACTATAGACATGCAAAACTCAACTGCATTTCCACACAGTAACAAATCATTATCATAGCTATAATATATTCATAATAACTGAACAAAAATGAAGCACTTGGGTATTAATTTAACAGAGCAAATACCAGACATATGCCAGAGTTATATGCCCTAGAAATGGCATAGGAAGCTGATCACAGAAAAGACATTTAAACAAGTGGACAAGGAGAAATGGCTTCAAGAATTCAGTGTAGTAAAGACTGAAAACTGAAATTACTGTATGGTTTACATGGAAAGGAAAATGAACACTAAGTAGCTAAGATAATTTTGAAAACTAGACCAAAGTGGGAATGGCCACTACATCATTTTTAAACAATGTTTTGAGATAGGAAGTCATATATAAGGGTAGCACTGGACTCAGGATGTAGGTAAGGTGACTTGAATTCATATTCTTCCAATATGTCCCCCCCTCCATCCTCCAGGGTACTAGAATCACAGATATATGCTGTCATGCCAGGTTTATGTGGTGCTAGATGGCAGACTTGGGGCATGGTGTATTTTCTGCAGATTCTCTACCAACTGAGTTATAACCTCAGCTTACCATTCCATTTCAAGATATAAAGAGTGACTGTGCTCAAGCTAGTTCAGGACTGGAAGAGTAACAGACAAGACCAACAGAGGGGAGAGAATACAGATGTAGATGTGCATGAATAAAGCCAATTGATTGCAATTTTACAAAAATGAAAGTTAGTGAATAAAAGAAAATTGCCTGTTTTGAAGTAACTGAATGCCTCTCAACAAAATGTAAATATAATCTTCCATAAACTCTATATTTTATATAAATTTAATTCAGAATGGATTTTAGGTTCAAATGTAAAATCCAAAGCTGCAACATTTTCAGAGCATAAATATCTAGAAAATGGTAAATGAAATGAGTCTAGACAAAGAATTCTTAGAAATTATATAAAATATGATCTGTAAGAGAAAAAAACTAATAGATTGGAATTCATCAGAAATAAAATTTTATTGTGTAAGAACTCATTAAGAAGGTGAAAAATACAATCTAATTGCTGTGAGAAATTATTTTCAGAATGTATATGTGATTAAGAAGTCACATTTAGAATTTGTAAAGGGCTCTCAAAATGATTATAAAAATGTAGTTATGAAATATGTAGATGGCATGAAGAAGATATATGTATGTCATAAGATATTCATCAATAGCCATCATTAGGAAACGACTATGATAAAATGAAAATTAAGACTATTAAGAGAAAAATTAAAAATAGCCATAATATGAAATAACAAAGAGGATATCAACTGGACCCCTAAAATATTGCTAGTAGGAATGTGCAGCCATTCTTGAAAATGGTTTTTAAAGTTTTCTTAAACACTGGAAGCACTTTCTATATGAAGAAAAATGTATACTTGTGGACAATCAATCAAGTTAAGTAAGTAGTTATGTTTATACAAGTTGCTTTTGGCAATTTTATTGAGTGTTGTTTGTTTCCCATAACTACAAGTCCTGTAATTCCTTTGTAACTAGTGAGGTGAGAAAGGAGCCTGCCAGCCTGCCTTCCTTCCCTCCTTCCTTCCTTCCTTCTTTCCTTCCTTCCTTCCTTCCTTCCTTCCTTCCTTCCTTCCTTCCTTCCTTTAGTTTTTTTTGTTTGTTTGTTTCTTGTTTTTTTGTTGTTGTTTTGGGTTTTTTTGTTTTATCTTAAAGAATTTTCTTTCTTATGTGCCTCAGTTAGGGTTTCTATTGCTGCAACTAACCACCACGGACAAATATCAATTTGGAGAGGAAAGGGCTTATATGGCTTATATTTCCACACCATAGTCCCTCATTGAAGGAAGCTAGGGGGGAAGTTCACAGAAGGCAGGGTCCTGAAGTCAGTAGCTGATGCAGAGGCCATGGAGGGATGCTGCTTACTGGATTGCTCATCATGGCTTATTCAGTCTGCTTTCTTATAGAACTCAAAACCACTAGACCAGGGATGGAACCACCCATAATGACACCATCCACATTGGTATCAGAGGGTTCACTAGGTATTTTCAATGTCCTAAAGGTTACAGAGGATGATACCCCTCTAAAAAAAAAAAAAAAAAAAAAAAAAAAAAAAAAAAAAAAAAAAAAAGTCCTCAAAACCAATCCAAAAGCCATGAAGACTTTGGGGGAGACATGACATTACTTTTCTCCTTTTTCTTTCTCAAAAATTATCAGCTGCAGATGGATTTTATGATGATCAAGACACTTGACTTCAGTTATCCTTTCATAGCAATTTTAGCACCTTAATGGTTCCCAAACTGTTTGCACCAATCAGCACAACAGATGCTTTAGTAGTGCCCCTCCCCTTACCCCAGCACACAGTACTACTACATTTATTTTTATCATCTCCTTTTTTGGTCTTTATCCAGAATATTTTGGACAGTATCAAGCTTAATGTTTACCAAAGTCATTGACAATCCTCTATGGTACTGGGTGAAGGAGGTGAGCCAAATGTAAGATTTATTTTGCTATTCACAAATGCTGGACTATGTCAATAACTCATGCATTTGAAAATATTTTAGGTTGTTTCAGCCTTCGCAGGAATAGAGTCAAAGGAAACTATGAAGTGCAGAAAATATTCAACATCTGCTTAAAAACACCTCAGTTCTGTATGCAAATTTTTCCAACCAATTTTGGTAATTTGGGGATGGTTAAGTGCTACCAACTGCTGAAGGCTCTGCCACTGTTTCAGGATGGTAGGATGGCTTCTTGCAGTCAGTCAGCTCAGCAGAAAAAGCCAAATCTTCATTGACATTATCCCTTTCAGTACCATCTTCAGACTCTTTATTAGTGGATTCCATTTAAATAACTAATAATAGTTGCACAAATCATCATTTGTAGCAACTAAATACTGATCAGTTGTTAAACCGCACACAACACTAAGTGCTCAAAGAACTTACTGAAAATTTCCAGCATGGTTTTCTAATATTTAAGGTGAAAAATCATATTATAAGCAATCTTCCTGGAATTAGTGTTTCCTGAAGATGCTAAATATCTGGATTTTCAATTCAATGACTTTGGTAAACATTAAGCTTGATACTGTCCAAAATTCATTAAGTATAAAAAAAAAAAGCAAGGAATTTGCATGTAACCTATGCATATATTTCCATATACTTTAAATCATCTCATAATTATTTATAATTAATATCATGTAAATGATATGTAAATGGTTGTTGCAGTATGTTTTACAGTGACTAATGACAAGAAAAAAACTGTATGTGCCTAGTACCTATGCAATATGATGTACTTTTATACAGATTCTTGTTGAAAACAGGATGACCGGTTTTATTTACCATGAAGTAATATGGTAAGGCAATATCATTAAAGTGTTATGCAAAGTTTTTAAACTTTAAATGAGTAGAGAAGAATGGACACCAACCAGAACAAAACTAAACCAAAAAAGCTTTCAGTGTCTCCATGCTTTCTTGGTAGAGACAATAGTCACATCAGTTTCCAACTTTGTCTTTTAACACTGAGATTCTATGAAAATTGACATGTTAACATCACTCATATCATCCTGTACATTGTGGTACAGAATGAATTCTTTCATACCCTGACAGGAAAGACCTCTCTTTAGGCTTTAGAAAACATGGTGCCATCTATCCTATACGTTCTTCTCCCATCTCCCTTGACTCCTAATCAATAGCAATCCAATTTAACCCATAAAGTTCAACTCATAAAGCATTTGATGGCTTGATCCATTCATGTCATTCCTCTCTCTGTTTCTGTCTCTGTCTCTCTGTCTCTCTGTCTCTCTCTGTCTGTCTCTGTCTCTCTCTCTCTCTCTCTCTCTCTCTCTCTCTCTCTCTCACACACACACACACACACACACACACACACACACATCCTGAATTTTGGACTCTCATATAAAATCTGCAGGTCTCTTTGTTTATATCTATGCAGCTTTCTTCCTAACATTGGTCAGTAAATAACTGAGTACAGAGAAAACAGTCCACAGCCTGCTCCTCTGATGTAGACTTTTCACCCTGAGCAACAGGTCTTTCTTTACCTAAGTTAGGATTCTCCCCTTACTTTACAGAGAAGGGTGCTAGTCTCTATCCATTAGCAGACAATAGCATTCCTGACTCTTCTACCCTTAATAACAACCCTAAATAGCATTCAGTGTTGCCAAATGCTCTCTGTCTGAGCAGCACACTTCTGGATGAGAATAATTGCTTAAAGTGTTAAGATGTGAGAAAGCTTGTCAGTAGGGGTGTGACAAGGGGAAGCATACTTTTGGAAGAATTTTGTGTGAAATAAAGGTAGAATGATTAAAGACAATCTTGATTAAATATTGCATTGCTAGAGGAAAAACATATGTAGGAATAAAATTTCAATCCCCAAAAGATGAAAGGAAACATCAATCATGGTGAAGAGACAATCAGTGAAGTTGTCAATTTCCTACAATTAAATCGAACATTTAATTCAATCAAAATGCCAACGGCCACCACCATATGTAATAGAATAATTATGAAACATCACAGCAATCAAATTAAATTCAACCTCAAGGGTCACTTGTCAAAGCAACAATAGTAATTTTTGCCTTAGTATTCAATTTAATAACAATTGTCAAATAAAACCAGGGTTGTTGGGGTGATAAGACAGTTTAGCAGATAAAGGTTCTTGCTGCCAGTCTGACAACCCCAGCCAGGTCCCTGGGACCAACAGGTATGGGAGAATTGACTCACACAAGTTACTCATTGATGTTCACATGTGAACTTCACTCACAAAACAAATACATTTAATAATTGTTTGTAAAACACAAAATATTTAAATATAGAAGAATCATAACTATTATTTTGAATACCAGGATCATGTTTTTCAAAAAAAATTAAAAGAATATTTTAGAACAACAGAACATGACTTTGATAACTACACACTTATGGGTGTACAGTATTCATATTTGAACATTAACTAGTTAAGACATTTTTAAAGAAAAAATTTTATTCATAACACAGCCAATACGTATAGAAGATTCAGTGGCACTGTAGCACTGACCCATATGATGACCCTTACCTCCACCTTATCCCTCACAACCTACAGCAAGCATCAGAGCTGACCACAGGATCACTAAAGTTGAGAGCTGTTCCAGCCCATCATCTGCTGCAGACCTTGAGAGAGTAGGTTCTGCACCTTATCCGAGCAACATAGTACACCTAGCCCAGGTGGCTTGGTTGCAGGTAAGCTGGCCCAGAGAGCATGAGAGCTCCTGAGCTGGCTGTGACCCTTCCCTGCTGTGGCATTGGATAAGCTAGCTGGGGAAAATGCTGCAGAGGTTGTTCTGGTGGTTTGGATGAATAGCATAGATACCATCCAGACCCAGATCCAGGGCTTTGAGTTGGTCTGCCATAACATCTATTTCTTCAGTGAATTGCTGGAGTTTGGAAGGAGCTGGTCATCCAGATCCAAGGCTGCAGGATCTCTAATACACACAGAAACAACAGGGTATCTAAGAGGAGTCCCAGTGAGGATCTAGTATTGATAGTGCAGCAGAAGCCAGAGGCCTTGAATCAGACCAATAACCAATTGCAATAAACATTGGCAAGCAAAGACATGTGGGGGAAAGGGCACACTGTGGGACACACTGTGACACACTACAGATTCCACAATGAGATTTCTTTTATTTTTGTGGAGGAGGTTATACGGACAGAGGGAAGGTATGAGGGGACAGGGAGATGAATAGGATTGGGATACAAAATGTAAAATTCACAAAGAATACATGAAAAGTAAAATAACAAAAAAAGAAAATATTATATTTGAAAAGTTAGTTAAAATGTATATAACCATAGGAATTTATGAGATTGACATAGATCTAGGAGGCCAGATATGAGAATGTGGTTCAGAGAATCTGTTTTATATGCCAAGAAGCCCATTCAGAACAAATGTGAGGACAAAAGCTCCTGGGTTCAGGTAGAGCGGAATTATGTCTTCTGTTTCTATACATAATCTCTCCAGAAATAATAAAAGGAAAGTAAATGAACTATTTCAATGCCATTAGCAAACACTAGGGAATTACCTTAATTTCAAACCATGAACACTACTAAACTGTATGAAAATGTGAATAATTGGAGGGGAGACTAAGAATGCACACATACTTCCCTAGTTATCCAGTATACTAAGCTGCTATGAAAGAAAGTAGCTATCTTAGTCCATGTTCCATTGCTGTGAAAAGATACCATGACCACAGCAACTCTTAAAATGGAAAGCATTTCATTGAGTTGAGAGGTTTAATCCATTGCTGTCATGATTGGAAGCATGGTGACTCAGGCAGACATGGTGCTATAGAAGGAATTTGAGAGTTCTACGTCCAGATCGGCAGGCAGCAGGAAGGAAGAGACACTGGGCCTGGCTTGAGCATTTGGAACATCAAACCCCAGCTCTAGTGACATACTTCACCCACCAAAGCCACACCTACTTCAACAAGGCAACACCTCCTAATGCCACTCTCTAAGCATTCAAATACGTGAACCCATGGGTGTCATTACTATTCAAACC
Organism: Arvicanthis niloticus; assembly: GCF_011762505.2. Taxonomy (NCBI): domain Eukaryota; kingdom Metazoa; phylum Chordata; class Mammalia; order Rodentia; family Muridae; genus Arvicanthis; species Arvicanthis niloticus. The sequence continues at coordinate 48,882,124 of NC_047658.1, read as the reverse complement.
CAAGCATATTGCTAGGATCAATCAGTAAGATTTCATTAGGAACTCTAGACTTTGTTTAGAATGCAGGGACTAGAAGGAGTAATAAGCATACTTATGAAGCTATAATTTACTGCTGTATCACAGGGTATATGATGGAATGGAAAAAAAGGTAATGTTTTTGCCTCAGAAATAAGTAGATCAGAAAGTGGATATTAGAAGAAAAAAAAAAGCTCAGAATACTCATGATAAAACTTACAGATCATATGAAACCCAAGAAGGAAGAACAATTTGTGGATGTTTCAGTCCTACTCAGAAGGGGGAAGAAAATAATCATGAGAGATAGAGAAAGTGAGGGATCTGAGAAGGAGATAGGGGAAGGATTAGGTGTAGGGGGAGACAGGAGAGAAATCCAGAGGGCCAGGAAAATGAATAGAAATATGCAGCACTGTGGGGTGAAGGGTAGAGAAAACTAGGGATGTAAGAGTCTCCCGGGACCCAATCGGGATGACATTAGTCAAAATGCCCAAACAGTGGGGAGATGGAACCCGAAGAGACCACACCCAGTAGATAGAAATGGCCCCCAGTTGAGGAATGGGGCCACCCACCTATCTCAAAAATTTTGACACAGAATTGTTCCTGTCTAAATGAAATACAAGGACAAAAAATGGAGCAGAGATATAAAAAAAATGCCATCCAGAGACCACCTCAACTTGGGATCCATCCTATGCCCAGGCACCAAACTGTGACACTATTGCTGATACCATGTTATGCTTGCAGACAGGAATGGCTGTGTTCTGAGATGCTCTTCTGAAACCTGACTGAGACAGATGCAGATACTTACAGCCAACCATTGGACTGAGCCTGGGGACCTCTCTGGATGAATTAGAGAAAGGAATGAAGGATTAGAGAAAGGAATGAAGGAGATGAAGGGAACTGCAACCCCATAGGAAGAACTACAATATCAAGTAACTGGACCCCTCAGAGTTCCCAGGGACGAAGCTGCCAACCAAAGAGCATACACGGACTGGTTCATGAATCCTGCTACATTTGCATTGGAGGACTGCCCTGTCTGGCCTTAATGGTAATACTTAGTCCTGTGGAGGCTTGATACTCCAGAGAAGGGGGATGCTAGAGGTGGGAGTGGGTGGGTGGGTGGGAGACCACCTTCTTAGATGCAAAGGGTAGGCATTATGGGGTGGGGTGCTTGTGGAGAGAGGACCTGGAAAAGAAACAACACTTAAAATGTAAATAAATAATTAATAAAAATAAATAAAAAATTTTAAAAGCAAGAGAAGTAAATACAATTGGAATTTAAATATTGTGTGCAAATTTTAGACATGAAAGCGAAAGTTAGCAATGGTAAAATACACAATTCAAAGATAAAAAAATGAAAACACGATATATAGAAAAACATAAAGTTGCTGATCGAAAGGATCTGTTGATTAAAGGCATATAAACAGCCTAATTCAGAGCAAAGTGTAGTCTTCCACATTTACCAATGCAACTCTGAGCCTTCTCTCTGTCCACCAGTCTGCCTGGATCTGAGAGAGATGTGCTTGAAAAGCTCATGCCAGGTGAAACAGAAAGGATGTTTGCATGAAAACACAAAAATATGGCTTTTAAAGTAAAGAGCGAAGCTTGATTTAATGTAAGGCCAGAAAGGCAGACAGTAAGGTCTGACCAAATTACTTTATAACAATCAAGTTGGTTTACACGGTAAAATTGTCACACAGGCTACAACCCCCCAAATACAAAAGCTTGCTTATTTGTATTTGTTTGTATATTTTGCTTTTCCTAGAAATTTGCAGATAGGCACAAGGAAGAACTTGAGAAAGTCTAGGACACCAAAAGTCATCAAATTCAGATTTCAGAAATGGAAAGATATAGTGAAAAAAGTTTTGAAGAGTATTCTTCTCGAGGTAAAAGGAGGAAAATGCAGAAAGAATAAGAAGAAAAAGGAAATAAAAAGAGAAGGAATGGGATGGAAGGGAGAAACAGGGGACTGGAAAGGAGAGGGAAAGAAAGGCTGCAGCCAGTAGTTATCTCCAGCAACTGTGCAGAGTAGCTGTCCATCCATACTCTGACATCATTCCATCCACTTTAAAACACTTCCTATAAACAAAGTCACTCAAATCTACCAAAATATAATACAAACATCTCTGGCACACCTAGCTTTTTTCTCATGTGAACAGCAAAACTTGCAAGTCATCTGATGTTGATACCTTCTTGGGAATACCAGCAAGACTCTCCTTCCAGCCACCCACAGGCTCAAACATTTAGTCTAACTGATCCTTGAAAAGTCATATCAATTTGTCTGATGGCTGCCAGTGGTAATAAGGGATTCTTTTTTTTTTTAATTAGATATTTTCTTTATTTACATTTCAAATGTTATCCTTTTTCTTGATCCTCCCAAAGCCACCTATCCCATTCCCCTCCCCTGCTTCTATGACGGTGTGCCCCCACCCATCCACCCACTACAGCCTCCCCGCCCTCGAATTTTCCTACGCTGAGGTATCTAGTCTTCACAGGACCAAGGGCCTCTCCTCCCATTGATTCCCAACAAGGCCATCCTCTGCTACATGTGCAGCTGGAGCCATGGGTCCCTCCATGTGTATTCCTTGGTTGGTGGTTTAGTCCCTGGGCGCTCTGGGGGCTTGGGGGGGGGGTGGAGGTCTGGTTTGTTGATATTATTGTTCTTCCTGTGGTATTGCAAACCCTTTCAGCTCTTTCAGTCATTTTTCTAACTTCTCCTTTGGGGATCCCAATGGAGACCTTGTGCTCAGTTCAATGGTTGGCTGCAAGAATTCTTAGCATGCTGATCATCTGTTCCTTGCAAGGGTGTAAACATCACTGTCCTTGAGTACTGGGCCAGAGTAGTGAGAAGTACTAATAGGTATTTGGCTACCTCTACCTCATTAACTATTTGCTCGTTCTAAATAATTCTCTATCCTTACATACGTATAGTCTTCCCCTGATGCTAATCTAGCATACCAGACACAAAACACAGTCCTGATGTCCAGAGAGAGACTGCCAAATGCAACATTTTATAAGGCTAAAAGCAGAGGACAGAATTTAAAATGAAGCTACCAGCAGTGGTATGGGTATTTCCTGTACTCTATCTCTCTGGAGCTTTTCATTCTGCTCCCTAAGCACAAAACGCATGTGGTAAATCTAAGTTACAGCATCTTCAGCAATAGTTGAGTGGTAGCTATCTTATGTCCCTGTTTTCTTTCCCTTTTCTAAGAGTATAAATATAAAAAGAAAATATTAAATATGCTTGAGAATAAATAAAAGGAAATACTATGATACAGAAATCTAAATGTAGTTCCATAGAGAGAGTACATTTTAACACCTGGATGTGGGAGCTACATAGAGACATCTCCAAATGACTCTTCATCTCTTCATTTTTCAACTGATGTTTTGATGTCTTCTAGGCACACACCCAAAATTTACTTTGGGTGGTGCTGAGGTGTCTTGTGACACAGGAGAACAGCATAAATTAATAACAAGACAAGAACTTGGAACCAGTCACTCAACATGGGGTTTGAATTCTGGCTATAAGCACAAAGTGTAGAATAAAATTTTACCTTCTGTGAACCTCATTAGATTTATCTATAAAGTGACAATCTTATTTCCCTTCATAAATTGAAAATCCAGAGGCAAATATCATAAAACAAGACCTCACAGTTAGTTACCACTCTTGCTTGAATGTAAAATAACCCCATCAGCTTATGTATTTGAACCTTTGGTCTCCAGCTGATTGTACTGTTTGGGAAGGCTATGAAATTTAGGACTGGGGTTTTCAACCTTCCTAATGCTGTGACATTTTTTGTACATACAGTTCATCATGTTGGGGTGATCACAGACCATAAAATAATTTGTCACTACTTCATAACTGCAATTTTGCAATTGTTATGAACCACAATGTAAATATCTGATATGCAGGTTATCAGATACTTGACCCACAGGTTGAGAACACCTGCTTTAGAAGGTGAAATTCACTATAAAAAGTGGTCCAGTGGGAGTAGGTTCTGGAGCTTTAATCGCCATGCTACAATCCTTCTCTGCCCTGTGTGTGGGTGCAATGTGACCAGACAGCATCCAATACCAGACACCAAACATTTCCTTCCCCAACAGGGACTTGTATTCCCTGTTGAGATAGAATAGGGTTGTCTGGAACTGAAAGCCAATATAAACTTTATCTATGATAAGCTGTTTCTATTAGGGTATTTTATCAGAGCTACTTAAAGGTAACTAAGACAGTTATTGCCCTTTCTATCCCTTCATCTTCATTACAATTGGAAAACTAAGCACAAAAATAATCTTATCCTGGTAAGTACATCATCTTCTGTTTAAACATCAACCTATGGATGCAGCTTTACAGAGTCTCCAAGCAAAGTCATTAAGAACTCTCCATCACTTGCAATTCTTCCAAGCCAGCCTGTACAGCAATTTGCAACTTTATGATGTGATAAATAGAATTTCTTTGTTTGGATTTTTCATTTACATATTTATTGAGATATGACGATCTTAATTAGTTCTGCTTTTTGTTCTGTTTGTTTTCTTGGTTGGGGAAAGACAGCTTTCTATAGTGCAAAATAATTCTGCATGCTAACAGGGTGAACACAACTCAGCCTGTGGCACTCCTTCATGTTGATGCTGCATAAAACGCAGCTCTGTGGATTCCTTTTGCACTTATTTTCTCTTCAAATGCAAAGGTAATGCTCAACCTTGGGTGTCTGCCAGGCCTTGAGAGGCAACCACCTACAGAGAGGCAAGAGTGGAACACTTTTAAAATTCCAGACACTCGTATTTATCCAACATGCTCTCCCCAGCTGCCTATCACCCAACTCCCGTCTGAGAATGCTGAACCTCCATTGCTTCTTGTTAATGAAATGCAACTCTGGCTGCCCTGCAGTCTGTGTAGGACAGCAAAGGGCATTTCTGATTCCCACCTGAGAGCCTGAGTTCTCGGGTCAAAGGAGGTTTTAGACAGCTTGCCTGCATCCTACTATCCCTCTTGTGTATCCTCTCCTTTTCTCAGGATAAGAGCTATATGGATGCTATACCTCCTCCAAGAAGCTCTAGCAGCTTACTCGACAGTCTGCCACCGTGTGCACGTTACCATCATCACCCTGAACAATTAGCATGGTTCCCCAGGGCTTTGTGTGTATCAGGTTCTTCACACCATCACCAAGTCTGCCACTGACTCAACACTTTCTAGAGAAAGGGCATAACGTATCATTTCCTTGTTTTGTGTTTTAAAGTTAACTAAGTGAATGAGGTACTTCCTATGCACAGAAGAAAGCTTCAGGCCCTTTTAGGAAAGGATGAGGAGCAAACATAGCTAGTCACTTGCATTCCTTCTTAGTTCACTTAAAATATTAGCAAACAGGTCCGAGAGCAGATGCCACTCTTCTCAAACCAGAATAAGGAAAGATCTTAAAGGTTTAGATAATTTCTTTTCGATATCTTGGAGCTACACGTGGAGAAGAAGATGTGTGCTAATCACATAGGGCTAAGTACTCCTGTAGCCCATGATTCAATCAGCGCACATTTGTGTCTAGTTTGCCTCACTGCAGGAAGAGCTATGATCAGACTATCACTCAGGCAACACAGAAGCCAGGGACTTTGTCATGTGATAGAGAGATTTAGTATAAACCAACTGTCAGTCTCACATGGAACATCATGAAACTAATTGTCACCTTCTTACTGCACAACTGTTCCCTGGAAGGACATAGGAAGTGTGACCCAAAGTATTCATCAAAGTAGAAGACAGAAGAAGAGAGCAGAAGAGTATGAGTTAATGAGAAATGTATGAGAGTAAGACTGGAGGGGAGAGACAGAGAGAGACAGAGAAAGACAGAGAGAGACAGAGAGACAGAGAGACAGAGACAAGAGTCAGAAAGGGAGGGAGAGAGAGATACAGAGACAGAGGACAGAGAGAGGTGTTTAAAGAGACCTTTTCACCTTGTTTCTCAGCATGAACATTTTTTTATTTTCAAAATGGTAGAGTTCAATGGGCTGAAAGGAAAGATACTTAAAAGGCTGGTGCACTATACATGATAGTCAATAGGTCAATATCTAGCAATTGTAGAGAGAAATATATTTTTTACTTTATCTTTGAGATTATAATTAAAAAATTTCTCCCTTCTCTTTCCTCCCTAGCCCTCCTCCATTCCCTTCCTTGCTTTCTTTCAAATTCATACCCTCTTTTTTCTTATTACATGTGTATGTACATGTATATGTGTAAATATTCCTAATTATAATCTGCATGGTCTCAATCACGTTATTCTTATGCATGGTTTTAGGACTGACTTTTGGGTTTTGGATAACCAGTTGGTATGTTCTTCCCTGGAGAAGGCTGCTGGGAAAACATATTTGAATGTCATACAATACATTGAAGATTCAGCAGAGAATATTTAAATGATTTATCTGATATAATGGATAAAGCTCCTCTGTGCTAAGCCACATCTATTTGCTTTATTGTTTGTTTAAACTTAGTGTCACAATAGATGTAGGCTCAGGTGTCCATGAATGTCTATGTTCTGCAGATAAGGAGCCAAGAGATATTAGATAAATCCATGGAAACATCCAAAGCCCATGCCCTTATAGGTGTTTAAATCACAATTGGGATGACCTTATATTCTTTAAGCAGCGCGAGAGAGCTTTTGGAGAAAGCAAATTTCTTACTTTAGAAATGAATAACAATGTTGGCATTCTTACTATGATAGTTACTGTAAGAAAAGACAACTATTCCCAATGCTTGATTTATAGTTTGTGTGTGTGTGTGTGTGTGTGTGTGTGTTTTCTTGTGAAACGTTTCTAGATCCAATCTATTGTGGGCGGTAGCATCATTGAATGCATCGGAGATATGTTGTCACTTCGTACATTTATTGCAGCAGTGACTGAAATAAACGACATGAGATATCCAAGCTATGGATATATCCAGTTAAACCACAAACCTGCAAAAAACATTATCTCCATACAATGTACAAGGGAGCATTTTCTTGTCTGAAAAGAAATCGGAGCATCTGGGAAGAGGTATATGTTGGCTGAAACTACTTAGATGTGTGTTTAATTTGAAGTCTATCCTTCTATCCTAAGTGGCCTTGCCACTCCAGTTTTATATTAGAAGGATTTTCCTTTTTAATACACTTTAAAACCACAAAGAAATAAACTTGGTCATGGGATATAAATGAAACATTTTAGGGCGAATTATGTCAGAGAAATGGTCAGGAATAGTTTATCGTTGTAAAGAAAACAAATTATACAACTTCAAAAAGTAGACATGGGTTCTAATTCTGGAAAGAGTGAAAATATAATTAATATGTATATTTATTCTCTGACTCCTAATTTTATTGGCAGGTCCCCTTAAGTGCCAGGCTGTCATTACTTACTATGGATCCCTTAGTGTTATAAATGTTTATTATTCATTTTGTACCACATGTAAACACCGTCTATTGCTCTCAGTCAATGAATCTAAATCCGCAATTTTTTCTTAGAAGTTTCCCAGCTGGATTTGGTAATGGATGGCTATAATCCCTCATTTGGAAAGTTGAGGCAGGATGATCAAGAGTTCAAGGTCTTACTAAGCTACATAGTGAGTTTAAGACCAATTGAGACTATGTATATGCCTACCTCCAAAGAATTAAAACTAATCATAACAAAATGCTCATTCTTTAACTCTCTTGTAAATTTCTGTTTTGATATGCCTTTATGTTTTAATTAACAGTTTTGAATCACAATGACTCACAAAAGCCTTGTAGATAATACTCCTGGAGATGTAAACACAGATATAAGTGAACTGGTCATTTCAAATGAGTCTAACCCCATAAGCACATTTAAGTACAAGGACATAAGAGAATTTAAAATAAATATCCAAGGTCAATTAAAAGCTCCTTGAAAAACTCTTACAATACATTTGGAGTCACCCAACTACCCCTGAACCCCAGAAAATTCTATATTGCATCACACGGTTGCCATCCTCTCTCCTCAAAGTGGCAGTAATGAGTGTTAAGTGTTAGATATAATTGTGGTTGACAGAACCTGAAGAGAATAGTTTGCACTTCAGCATCGATGTCATTATTAAAACAAAGGAGCATGATCAATTTTAAGTGTATATTTTATATGGGCTTCTGAGGGTTTTTGTTTGGTTGTAGGGAGAAGAGCTTCTGTTTCCTGAATAATTTGTTTCTACCAGGAAGTCCGATACAATGTTAAAAGGTAGCCTAGAAGCACGTGACTGCTAACAAGGTCTTTCTGAACTAGTCAGAGAAGTTCTGAGCTGGAGCCATAGGACTCTCATGCTGAAATCTCTGAATCCGGAGACTACAGGCTGGCCCACACAGCGTCAGTTATTCCCTCTCCTCTGGTGTTCTCCAAAACCTAAGTTGTTTCTTTGGGTCCATGCAAGAGAATTGAATCCAGCTTTCTAAAGACCTGATATCCCCCTAAGATGTGCCCCCTTTCTCCTCCTTGGCACGCAGAGGCATCACCCTAACCACCTCTTCTTTGTTGCATTCCTTGTATCCTCCCTCAGAGGGTTTGGAATGAGTGAAAGACAAACTAAATTGTGTTGGGATTTATACATATCATTATGAATCTGTGTGTGGAGATCTCCTTATCCAAGGAGATCCCAGGGGGAGATCTATTTTCTTTTCTTTCATTCTTTTCTTGATTCATACTAACTCAATTGGAAACCTTTGGAAGCACTTTGAGCTTCAGAAACTTCACTGTACCCTGAGAGATATGTACCCTTAATTGAATGATCTATGGCTTTAAAATATTTTGGTGCGGTTTGTGGAACAATCGAGAAATGAAAAGGGAACGGGGATTGTAAAGTGAATGTTGGGAACTCATTGCCGTAGAGACTATGTCTGGGCTACGAACTTGAATGCCTTTGATTTGGATGGTATTCCCATTTTCACAAGCGCCTTCTCTTCAATAAACTCAAAATGCCCGTAAGTATTAGCAGCCAATAACTGAACATGAGAACACAGCAAAATGCAGCTTGGGGACCTATGTAGGCAATACAGGGGGTGGAGCAGGCACAGAATGAACAATAACACCTGGTGAGTAGGATGTTTAAGATCAGGTAGGGGGTCATAAGTAGTTAGATTTATGTGTTTTAAAGAAGGCACTTAAATCTTTAAAACTGAGATGTATGGTTCAAATGATGGGAAGTTTGCTGAGAATCAGTGGCCATTGAGTGTTTAGCTCTACCCATGACATTTATATCACCTATATAGCCTATATCACCACCTCTAAGGCTCAGGGAAAAATCAAAGAAGAGAAAGAAAGAACCAAATCTTCAGAGGATAGGAGAGTGCTGTGAAATGCTTTCTTCTAGATATGACATGGCCACTGCTTTTATGAATTCTCACCAACTGAGGTTACCTGAATAAGACCTACACTAAAGTGGCCCTGTCACATTCCATGGTCATAGAGAGGGGCTGATGAAACTCCATCCTGCCCTGAAGAGCTACTGGCAGTTATGATTTCTGAGAGGAAGTCTTCACCACAAGTTACCAGGATGATACTGCCTTGTATAGGCCCAAAGCAATTGGTTCTAGTAACCTGAGAATAAAAGTTCTGAATTCTTGAACAAAAATCACCTTTCTTCTTTGTAATATTATTATCTCAGGTATTTTCTCACAGCAATGCAATGCTGATTAGCACAGATGGATGAACAAGGGAGAGAAAGAAAGAATGTTGTAGATGCAAAACACAATTACATGTCTATATCTCATTATGATTGTTTAAATAACTTACTTTACAAAGCAGAATGTAACATGAGCAGTTTCATTGAAGTTAAGCTATAAACCTTTTCCTAAACATATATGGTAAAGGAAGTCCTGTTAAAGTAGCTGTGAATACCAGCATGGTACAAACTTTGGGCCCCTTCTCCATCACTGACCTCAGTAGAATTTTGCTTCTTAATCTCTTATTTTTGTGACTTGGCATTATATACTTAGCCAAAAAAAAAAAAAATGAGTTTCTACAATCTGATATCTATTTACTTTCTCCTACGCATTATTCTCTCCAACATAATCCTTCCATTAAAGTTAAGTCTGTCTCTCCTCTCCTCAAATACCCTCTGGGCCTCACTCAGTCTCTAACTTGGCACACAAGGATTCTGCCTGGGATGCAATCCCTACTGACATGGCTAATTGAAACCTCCCCTGTCTTAAGATCAAGCCCAAATGTCATATCCTCCAGAAAAGTACCCATGATCTTGTGGTCTAGAAATAATTGCTCATTTGATTTTAGGACATTTGTTCAACTCCACTTCCCCTTAGAGATCAGAGATACGTTTTTTTATTAATGTGCATTCATCATAGATTTTCATCCCTTGTCTTAAACATACAAATATTCAAAATGAATAACAAATACAAGCAAAAGAATACTGCATTTTTTTAAACTCACTGAAAACACACTCTGCCTCACATGAGGTCAAACAAATAACTCTCTTGTTTTCTACTTGGCAAGCACACAGAACTCAAAGTGGTGGGGGAAATCCTTCGGAGAATTCATTTCTTAATTTTTGAAACTGCAACAGTAACAAGTGCTAGTCAGGGACATTTCTTTACAAGATCATTTACTAAGACTAAGTTAATTGGCAATTTCACAGGAGTCTGTTTCCCTTGCCATGGGCACATATTTGTGTTCTCTTTTACTACATGGTCTATTTTATTTTACGTTCTATTCTGCTTCTTCCTTCACAGTTACAACAGCGTAGCCCAAATTGCATCAAGCTGCTTACAGTTATGATAGAGAAAGCAAAGATGGACAGAAGTCCAAAATCTGCAGGATGGGATAGATGTCTGAGAACACACATGAAAAAAATAAATGAAAAAAAAATCAGCAGAGCTATTTAAAGAGTATTTTGTTATGTTGGAAACTGTCTTCCAAATTCTATGTTTCCACTCAGACTCTCAGGTTTCAGATAAAAGGATTTAGTGCAGCTATTGTTGCAGACTAAAAGAATTCTTTACACAGGCCTTTTTGTTGTAAGAACAAAAATCAAATCTCCTTGCCTTCTCAAACACCAGGGGATTCAGAGGAGTTTACAGAGCAATGAATTTTGATCTCACTTGTAGGAAGAAAACCAGTCTGGCTCATGGATCCAGAGCATAGAGCCAGCTATGATACCACCTGTACTGACTCTGAAACAAATGCACAATTTTCTAGATGCCTTGGTCTAGTTTAGTTAGAAGTAACACATTTGCTGCTACCTATAGATTCTCTGTTCTATTGGGATGATTTTCCTAACAATGGGCTTGAGTGATTGTCAGCCTGAGTGGCCAATGATCTGAGCTCTATTAACACCCCTGCAAGAAATAACTGCATGAATGAAATAATGATGAAGCGGTCTTGCTTAGGAAATGTTCTGTGAGGTAGAGAGTGGCACTACTTTATGCTAAGTAGGCAGGTAATCAACATATGGCGTTTTAAGAGATACAACTACACTGTATAATCTTATGGCCTGGAAATCTACTCATTTTACAAGATGCCTCAGAGGAAGTTATTTGAACCCCCTGAGGTTGTCTCTCTTAACCTTCATAATCCAAGTTTAGTTTAGCTCACATTCAATTCTAAGGTAGTTTTAATTAATGGGAAATGAACTGAGAGAATCAATTTTACTATAAACATGACTGTTGACCTTCAAGGACAGTTAAATGGCACAGCTTGAACTGGGCTAATGAAGAACAGTATGGGCAAAAATAAATGTGGGCCTTATTTGCATATCCAAATACTAGTGAACTGTGTGACTGGCTCTGTTTATAATAGCTAATGGCATACTTAAGAGTAACCAAGAGTCAAAAAAGTTAAATTTCACTAGAAGAGGAAGTGTGATTGTTTATTACAAAAATTAAAATGTATTATATAAAGCATAATAAAATATATATCTATAATTATGAAGAAGTAAGTTACTATCAGTATGCAAATGTATGATAATCCATTATAAAAATTATATCAAAGTATATCATGTATTAAGTTGTTTTATGCATTATCTGTAATTACATTGTTATGCATCATAATTTATCTCAAGACTTTTTTGATGCAAATGAAGATAGCATTGTTAAAGAAATGCCTTAGCATTATCTGGTAGCATATGTTCTATTAGTTAGCTTTGTTCATTTCCTAATTACTGAACAACATAGCAACAGCAACAATAAGAAGCACAATAAAATCCATCTACTGAATTTCAGAGCTGCTGAGAGGCATTTGCTAGATACTTTAAATAAATTACCTCCTTTAACTCAATGGCATTGCCTTCTAGTGTGTCTTTAACTTTTGATTTGAAAATATAAATATTCTGGTTCTTATTCATATCATGTGTGTCTACACTATATAAATCCCCAACCCTCTAACACTCATAAACTCAGAAGTTTCGTTATTCTATTCAGTCATTCAAAAAAACATTGATCTCCTCTGGCAGTTCTCCTTAGTTTATTTCTCTATTCATTAATTTAAAAAACAGAAAAGAGGAAGAGAGGGTCAAAAAGAGTCTGTCACCTGCCACCACATGCTAGGGCTTTAAGGTTTACAAGACACCAAAAGTAGAGTTGGGAGCAGACAAGTTTGGAGGCGGGTGACAGGTTTGTATTTCAGGGACTATTCTAGGAGGGTAATGGGCCTTGAAATTTGGGAGTTTAACAGGAAGTTGAGAAACGTTTCCTCCTCCCACCCACCCCCCCCAAAAAAGCAACTGAATTTTAACCATAGAAGTGAGAGAAGGGGATCTTGGGATGAAGAATAACATAAGCATAGTTTTGCACTATGGAAGATGAAAGTATGCACAGAGAATTGGCTTCTCCATGTTCTGGAAAACATGACCTGTATTGTCCTCGTGGGGTCAGAAAGTAAGGGGTAAGGTACCAGAGAGGGACAAGCCAATAAGTCAACAAAGGAAGCCAGGTTTGGTTTTATAGGTCATTTTATTTTGCATTTATGAGGAAGATGCTGAAGCACACTCTATTTCATTAGCATGAAACATAATTATTTAAATATAACTTGCTAGAAATTAGATGTTCAATTTTAAAACATAATTAATTGGAGCAATGTATTAAATGATAATATTTGGCATCTATTAATGAGGATATAATTATATGTGTTATTTAAAAGCTTAGTGCAATACCAATATTTTCTCATAAAATGAAGTGAAGCATACTAACTAAAAAAACTTCAACAACTTGACTGAATTCATTTCACCATCCACATCTATGGTAATCATCATTCAGTTTCAGGAATCTGGCTAAAATTTTAACCATATTAGTTTAAGAAAAATCTAGTTACATTTTCATAGAAATCCTATGTGTGTTAAAAAGGCTTGGCCTCCAATCAGTGGCATGATTGGGAGACTGGAAGATGTTTAATAGGTTGAATCTGTTCAATGGATCTTGGATTATTTGGATAGGTGGAATCTATTCAAAGGATCTTGCATTATTTGGAGAGAGCCCTTTGAAGTGATTGTAAGATCTACATCCTTCCCTTTTCTCTCTGTGCCTCTCAGCCTAGCCATAGTGTTCTGCCTTGCCATAGCCAGTAAATAAAATAAACCACAAAATGAAAAATTTAGTCTTGTGAGTCAAAAATAAACCTTCTTTATTTTCAAATTGATTATTTCAAACATATTATGATGGTGATGAAAAGCTAGTTAATACTCTCTGCTTCTTAGATCTGAGGAATTCAGCATATTCTTCCATGAGACTGCTGTCATAGAATACAGCACAGATCTAAATCAGAGAGTGGGGTTAGGATCAGCTATACCCCCAAGCTTCATAGCCAGGAAAGGGCTGGATGTTATTAATTACCTTCACTTTGACTTCATAAGTAGGTCTTTCTAGGGAAAGGCTGCTGGATCCATAGTATAGTGTAATATAGGAGAAATGAAGAAGAAAGGCAGAACATTCTTACAGTGCTAAGCACGAAAGTCTGCCTTTTCCCTAGTGCAGCAGCCATGAGATATAAGTTGAGGTTTCTGAATTACATCCAAACTGAAATAACAGAGGACCAAGTGGATATGAAAGACAGAAAAATGAGAATCATCAGGAGGATGCTGAGATTTCCACTAAAAACTGAGACCATTCTAGGAGGTAAGGTTTCTCATAATGTAAGGGATTTTGAAGATATTTTCTTCATGTTTCCTCTGGGCTTAGATCTTGTATGTAATTCCTTTTTATTTCAAGAAATGCATTTCTGTTCCAAAAAGAAACATTAAAAAAAAAGTGAGAAAGACCAGACACCCAACATTTCAGCATGGAACATTGAACAGTTCTGATGAGGGAAGAGGAAGATGAGAGTTGCCTGCCTCCATATGGGCCATCCTCTCATGCACATCAGTACAAGGTGCAGTTTCTCCTTGGGAGCATGTTTAATCAGCACCACCCAGGATCCAGAGTCACAAGCAAACCACACTTCCTGTTTCCAACTCTAGCCCTCCAAGTGGTGGGGATGGCTGTTCAATAGGCTATTACATGAAAATGATGTGGGCTTGGATAAGGGGTTAGAAGTGGAACATAGATAGAAAGGAATCTAACCTGACCTAGAAGATATTGATATAGTTTGAGTATGTACATACATACATGCTCTCACATGCATACCCTTGTATGTATGTGTGTATACACACACACACACACACACACACACACACATATATATGATTTGTATATACATATGTATATACAAATCTACTTATATACATATTCTCATATATTCACATGTATCACATTCATGGACATTATCACACATATGAATGTACCTTTATCTTTCTTATGCATATATATATATATATATATATATATATATATATACTTAAAGGAACCTGCATGTACATCATATTGGTCTTCCTTATATATATGATCATACCCACACTCCAACATATATAGATGTGTGCATGTGCATACCCACATTTACACACAAATCATATCACATATGTGCAGGAATATAAACACAGAAGTACATGTACATACATGCACTCATACATGAAGCTGTGCATGCTCACACACCCTTGCATTTATACAAATGCCTACATACATAGGCATATATTTGTTCAATATAGAAATACATAGCTATACCTTTGTACATATATACGTGCACAGGCTCACACATGCATATCAGCATAAATGCACACGCATCACCAACACCCTATACACAAATAAACACAGACATTCACACATTCACACATAAGACTCTCATGTATCCACACATGTACATAGATCATGTCTACACTTCACATGCATATTTTCATGGGCACACACATGTTCACACACATGGACCACTAAGGCCTCTCAAGCTCTCCTCACAAGACCCTTCAAACTTCTGATGCATTTCAGAAAGCATTCCACTATGCTGGCTATCTTAGCTCTTCTGGCACTAGCTGTTGTTTCTCCATGTTTCTATCCCTGCCTCCATGCTCACAGTGTTGAGGGTTTGCTCCATTTTCCCTTTGTTTTGATAATTATGTAAACAGTCTGCAATCACCCTTTAAATAAATGGCAATTCCGGGAGAAGGGTCCTTAGCTCTGACAATGAGTCTGTAAATGAATGGATTTCTTACTTTATCTTTGAGGTTATTTTGGAATCCATTTTCCAGACTCACTTAGAAAATTCAGCAGGCTCTGGGGATCTGTATAAATTGTTACTTGAAAAAAAAAAAGAGAATGAAAAAAAAAAAAAAAAGCCCACTGACTCATCCACTGTATGATGTCCTGTCTGAAGTGTTTTCTCACTGACAGGTTCCCTGTGACCCATCACTTACTACAGCTTCACTGGGGACAATGTGAGAAAGCAGGCTGCTTGTTTCCCCAAGCACCTCCTCACTTGTTGCTTTTCTCTTTCTCACAGATTTCCAGATAAAGTGAAGTCTCATTTTGTTGTGAAATGGCAAGGCCTCAGGGGTACCTGGCTTCCCTCCTTAGTGGAAACAATGATATGGCTGCCCCTCAGAGCCCTGGCACTGTGCCTATGGCCATCCCTATAAACACTCAGTAGCACATAGCAGAGTCAAAGAAAAGCTACATGACTGACCCTGGCAGACCTAAGCAAAGCTTTTTTTCTGATGTGTCCCCAGAACACATATTTGGGAGACGCTAAACCCAAAGAAAGGTAGAAAGGTAGAATTTATTCTGGCTGTTGTGTGTTAATTAGTTTTCCTGAGTTCCTCAGGTAATTACAATCTGTAATATCTGTACTTGATTAGCTCTGACTAAAAATGGACACTTTGGCATATTAGTGATATTAACAAGAAGGGCAAGTTGGCTTATTGAGGGCAGGGGCATTTTACTTCAGGGGACCAAAAGTAACTGAAATCAGGCCAAGACCCAGATGACATCCTCTCCAGGCCAGGCTTCTAAAGCAGCACACTTACCATGTTAAAGTCTTCCCTAACAATGGCCATAGAATGTGACAAAGTGGCTTCTGTACTGATCTACCTTGATCTGTAACCATCAGAGGAGCTTCTGTTTATGAAGGGGTTTATGAAGTCAAACATTTACCTCAGCCCTATATGGACAGTAAGTGACCACTGGGCCCCTGGGGTGAGTTTAATTGAAAATGAGATATTTTGCTACACCTGAAGATAGAGCCCTACCTTGGAAAAAGTAAGAATGAGAATCAGGAGAGATTGGTTGAGGATGTGGGAAGTTTTCCTCTTAGTGATTGGGCTATGTTCAAGAGGAGGAGAAAGAAGAGGAGGAGGGGGAGGGGGAGGGGGAGGGGGAGGGGGAGGGGGAGGGGGAGGGGGAGGGGGAGGGGGAGGGGGAGGGGAGGAGGTGGTGGTAAAGGATAAGGAAAAGAAAGAATAGATGATGAAGAGAAGAAGGAGGAAGAATAAGAAGTTGTGAAGGAAAAGGAGGAGAAGAAGGAGAGGAGTAAGAGGAAGAGAGGAAAAAGAAATAAGAAAAAGAGGATGAGGAAGAGGAAGAAGAAGAGGAGGAAGTGGGTGGTGGCAGTTGTATGTGTTGGGGGGGCGAGTTTTTTAAGTTTTGCTGCCTTTCCTGATGCTCCTATGCCTCTTGAGTTTTATTTATTTATTGCTTTAACCCACTCCTCTGCAATTATTTACATGTCCCTTGCTTTCATGTTATAAATGGGAACTAACTTGATTGATAAAAAAACCAAACCAAACCAAAACAAAACAAAACCCAAGAACAAACAGCAACATCAAAAAACCCTTATAAAAGTCCCTCTGCTTTCTAGGGCCTTTTTGTCACACGCTTTCCCATTCCATTCTTCTGTGTCTCTTTTATCCATCTCCAGGCCTCCTTGGTTCACTTGCTGCTGGTGCTGCTGTGAAAACGAAGATCCTGGCTGCCAGTGTCATTAGACTCAATGACATTGAGTAACATTGAGTCCTGCTGTAGAGGTTGTGGGTGACATAGGAAAATGAAGACGGTACACCAAGTTCATGAATTTGATAAGTAACATTTACCTGGTGCCCATGGCACAAGAGGAAGCATAGGAACACTATCACAGTGGCTCCAGATACAGTCTTAAAATCTAATGGCAGACTGACTTGCAGTATAGCTAATGGTTTTGCAAAATGGGGAGCATTTACTTTAATGAAGAGAAATACGGAAAGAAACAAATAAAGAACACGACAGAACATAGAAATTATTAGAAAAAGAACAATATAGGAACTAGGGGCAACCAAGTGCCAAGACACAGCAGCTGTGGCCAATGAAGCAGAAATCTGCCCCAGAAGAAGGGCTGGCCTTGAGGAGAAAATAATGATTTCCCTTCTAGCAGGTGGCAGGTAACCCAGGTCTGTGGGATGAGTCGAACCCAATGGCTGCTCCTCTAAATAAAGAGTTTGGGGCATAGTTTTTTCATTCTTCTTCAAACCTGTGACTTCTTTTGGTCTATGGGTTGCATAGTTACTTGAAGGCTTGCAACAAACAAACAAACAAACAAACAAACCAAAACAGAGTGTCCTGAAAAAGCCAGAAAGACATATTTACTAGCTCCTTGAAGATGTTGGTTATGCCCTTCTCAGAGCAAAATACATATCAAAAAAGGGATACGTTCATTTATTTACTGATTCTCAGAATGCAGGATCTGCCAGTGTGGAAAGTTTCCAAGCTACTGCCCTCCATGTAGAAATCAGTTCTGGTACAGGAGGACATTTTCTGGTCAGAGAAAAAGATAGTCTACCCTTTCTAATGTTCTCTGTTTACCTGAAACATCAAACAGAGCAGAACAGAAGAGTGTTCATAATACAAATTTCTCCATTATATAACATAGAAATGTGCTCTTTAAAGTGTCTATGTGTTTGGGGGGGCCGAAGAGATGGCCCATTCAGCAAAGCTCTTGCCTTAAAAGTATAAGGTTCCAGTTTGATACTCAGGACCCAGGTAAAAATGATACATTTTGCCAGTGCTGAGAAAGCAGAGCCAGACGAATACCTGGGGTTTGGAGTACAACCATCCTAGGATAACCAGAGAGTCCCAGCCAGTGAAAGACTATGTCTCAAAAAAGAAAGTGGGTAGCCCTGTGTTCTTTGTACTTGTTTTCACACATACATACCTTCATAACAACATGTACACATGAAGTTTGATTTTTTTTTAAAACATTTTCCTTGGAGAGTAAGAATGGGAGTGAGGGGGGAAAGGAGCAGGCTGGTAAAGACAACACATCTGCTGGTGTGTATGTGGTATCCTGTAGTAATGCAACAGAAAAAGGAAGCCAGAGAGATATGGTACATTTGATGGCCCTCATATCTCTTTGTGTATGGGTATCCTTGTGACTGACACTATGGGCTGTGGATGGATGCTATGTGCCTTTTCAGTTTGGGGAGTTTATTTACTCAGTGATAACAAACTTATAATTGCTCTTGGAGATACCTGGGTGTCTTTCCTTTAGTACTAGACCTCACGCCTTGTCACTTTCTACCTGCTCCTCCATTGGTGTCTCCAGACATGACAGTTTCCATAGATCTTTCCACAAATAATTCTGTACTCAGAGGTCAAGTGATTTTATCCCTCCATCTCAAAAAAAAAAAAAAAAAAAAAAAAAAAAAAAAAAGCTATCTAGTTTCTGCCTGCACAGAACAACCTCTTTCATATAAAGCAATGGCATCTGGGCCAGGTGACATACTTAGTAACAGTTCATTCCCTTAAGTATAGGCACTTTCTGTGCCACGTACTTTAAAAAAAAAAAAAAAGGATAAACCTGAGCACCTGCCACCCTCTCCACATCCAGGCTGAGGTAGGAGACTGTTACTTTGATGTTCTTAGTGAGTTAGCCATAGAGTGGTAGCCAGAATAAAAAGATGAAAGTAAGCTTCATTTTCCGTTTCAATGGAAGACATGATGATAGCAGGACCTTGGATATGTGGTTTGGCATATTTGAACAGAAATACATTTGGGAGATGATAATAGACTCATATATTCTATTACATAAGGGCTTTGAATGACTTTTTTGAATCTGGTAGAGAGATGTGTGGGTGGAATTTCTTCTTCAATGCTTTAACACAGCCCAGGAACATGAAGTTAATATAATAATATGGATTAAGGCTGTAGCAGTGCTGTCATTGCTATCCTGCCAGGCATAGTACTAGACGATCAGCACGCATTAAGTTATTTGAGCTTCTCAACAACACTGTAGAAATAAGGAAACCATGACACTTGTTCATCTGTATAACATGCAGCTTGGCAACCAGAAACTTAACTCCTCCCTGATCCAGAACCAATGACAACCGTGGCTGAAAGGGACACTCCCACAGGAAGGGCGTCTCATTGGGATCTGCTTTTCTTTTATCTGGAGCATCTTGTCTAAGCACAGCTGGGCAGATACCTTTAGATTCCTGGCCCCCATTCGGTACAGCCCATTCGTGTTGCTTTGCCACTGTCTTCCAACTGTTAGTTCCCATTTCTCCTCTAGTTCCTTGTTAGTCTAGATACCCTGAGTTGAGTCATAGAGGAGGTAAGATCCACCAACCTGTCTCTGCTTTCTTACCTGCTTGAGCCTTTCCTCCTCTGTTGTTCTCTCTCAAGTCCATTCCTACAAGGCCTCTTGGTGGGTACTGATAACTAAGGTGAGAACTCCCTGTAAAGCCAATTTAAAGACTCAACTTTGAAGGCCATAATGGATTTTGTCCAGCCTTAACCATGAAGGATTTAGTTACTCTTTGGGTAGGTTGTCTTCACACACACACACACACACACACACACACACACACACACTCACTCACACAATGGCATGCATATAACACAAATTAATCAATAATAAATAAATGTGAACATTAATTATCTTGAATAAAAATGCTGGCTTAGATTAAATTAGAGTAGATATGCATTTTTATGCTTGATGACGAGTTCAGAATGTTTCAGAAAACAAAACAAACTAAATGGCCTGCATCCTGTGAGATGTTGCTGTAAGGATGCTTCTAGAGTCAAGGGATCACTTTGTTTCCTTGTTCAGTAAATACTTCAGAGTCACTACACACGTCCTGATGGTAGAGGATTGTTCACTTAGGAAGAAATCAGGTCTCCTGGGGAGGTAAAGTTATAGCTCAGGCTGGACTCCCTAGTCCACATTTCCCTGATCTCTACCCAGATGTAAACAACATGTTTCTTGGAAGTTACTTTCTGATCTTGCTTTTTAATGCAGCCTTTGAACATGGAGACCTGAAAGCTGGAGCCAAGCCAAAAATTCAATATCCTAAGCAATCATTAACTTTCTATAGAAAGCAAATCTATATGTCAGTACTGTGCTAACACTGCATCTTTAACTTTGGCAGTAGCTTCAGGCCACCAAACATTAATAAAACAATCTTGCATGTACACATGCAAAGTATACACGACAGGGAATCCTAGAGGGTTCAGTGTTGATCCTGATCACTGACATATCAACTCATTTCACTGAAAACTTAAACATCAATATTAAAATTAAAAACCCTGATTAGAGACTATGGCAAGAACACTCTGTGTGCCTAAGGAAATATGGCCCATTTTTCAATCAGATACCCAGTTAAAGGTTGGGTATCAGCTACAGGCTTGTCCAAATTTGTGAGACCCAGATTTTATTTATAGTGCTGGTGGCAGAACCTGATGAAGTACTTGCCCTGGGCAGGGTGTAAGAAAGCCTAAGACAGATTTCAGCCTCTTATTGCTATTAAAAGATTCTTAGCATTTAATGGGAAGAGAAATTATGGAAATTATGAGACTTGTTCTCTGGTATTCATTATCAAATATCCACAAAAGAAAAAGCCACACTTTTTCTTTCTTTCTTTCTTTTTTTTTTTTTTTTTTTTAGTGTGTTTTAAGTCCACAATCCTGGAATGACCTTTTTGTTTTCTGAACTGTCAAACAGTAACCTTGCCACTCATCACAAAGGGCTATCCTAGGCAGATGTAGAGAGGTTACAAAGCTGAATATTATGCTTAGAGAAGAAGGACATATTTGGAAGTTAGCTGCAGTTCTCTATGATGTTATGATAGCAAGAGATAAAGTTGGGACAAGATCTGGATTTCAAAATGATATTTTAAAATCTGATTATGACCAATTTTCATATCCTATAATCCATTATAAAATTTCATATCCTAAAATCCTGTATGAAATAATGATGTGGCAAATAGATCTGAAAGTGCCATATCATATATTGTCAAAAGTAAGCATGGATATCTATTCATCAAACTGTGCCTTGAATTGTATATGTACATGTATATAAATTGGCCACTTCGTAAATATATGATATATGGGTTGCTTCCAAAAACACTCATTCTAATGTTTTCCTCTAAGCCAACAAGGGTACAAAGAACGTCCTGATTTTTGTGATTTTTTTCATATATAATAATTTCCTTGCCCTTGTGTGATTTGAGACTAAGCTCTTAGCTCATGTTTCCCAGATTCTGTTGTAGGGACCCAGACATAGCCTCTGATATCCCCTTTCTTCATAAAGCCAAGGACCTATACTCAAATTGAAAGCAACTCAGACTAAGCGAGCCTTCATCTAGTGTAGTTAAAAAGGAGATAACAATAATTTACTTCTTATTGGTACCAGTTACTGCCTTGTGTGTGTGTTATCACTTTTACAAGTGTGTATCATGTTACAAGTCTATGGCAGGTGTTTTCTCAACAGTTTTCACATAAGATTAAAGTTGAAAATTAGAATGTCGTGCTTTTCTAAAAATCCTTACTGTCTGCTTTAGGTTTCTGATATTTTCCCCTTTTATTTAAGTTATTCTATGACAATTACAATGCCCTTTCAGATAGATTGGGAAATATCAGAAAAATTGTGATTCTAACAATGGCATTTTATTTTAATGAAGCAATCCATGTAACTGTCAATGAGCTTCGAAATGAACAAAGTGTGATTCTGAAGGTCTGAGCTGGCTTCACCATGTGCCTGTCGGGTGTCGAGAAGCCAAGTGTCCACTGCAGAGACTGGAAAACTGAGACCATAAGGATAAGTGATCCACAAACTAAATAAGCAACAGAATCGAGGCTTAAACCCAGGCCTTCTAATTCTTCCTCTTTCTTCCATATTTGCTATTATAAGATAATAAAGATAATTATATTTATAGCTATGTTTTTTCATTTCTTAACATGATGGAGAGAAAAACTACCCCTCATGAAGTCTATTACAAGATGTCATAAACTAGGTAGTTTGTAAAGAACATATAGTTTTTAATGACTTGTAAGACTCATATCAAAATGGGTTGCTACCCATATTTCGAAATTCTACATGAAAGCTTTCTGCGCCGGTAGGAGGAAAGCACAAAGGACAGGTGTGCACTCTGCTTTTTAAAGGCACTAAGATGTTCCAAGATAGTCATACCCTCGATGCCTAATTACTTTCCAAATACTATCATATTGAAGATCAGCATGGAGCATATAAATTTTGGGGGTGGGGGACATAGACAGTTGTCCTATAACAGGGTGGGAAATTTGACATTATTAAGCCTTGTGAGGTGGAGATATTTCAAATACCTTTGAAAGAGCTGTTCAAAGGTGCATTCTTAAAACTTGAATTATCATCCCTTATCATCTTGTGGTACTCAATGGCAACTAGGCAGATTTCTAACTCCTTAATAGAATTCTAAGGATTTTATTCACAAATCAACTCATGCGGCCCAGTAGGGAAGCATGAAAGATCAACATGCCTTTGGTCTCAAACTGCAATTCCCAGAGTGCTTAGAATGAAAAGCAAAGATAAGGGTTTTCTCTGTCATTTTAAACAGAGAAAATTAATTGCTCCTGTGGAGATGAAAACTTTACATTTAAAAAGAAACCAGTGCAAAATGCTTTTTTTTTTTCCCCTCAGTCCCCACCTGTGGAGACTTAGGGTTTGGCAGCAAATTGGAGCTTAAAGAATATATTCACACAGACAAATGCCAGATCCATCTCTAAGTAGAAATGCTTCATTCCACAGACACCGAGGCTGAAGGCTGGTGATAGGCAGAGGGAGCAAGGTAAGATTTATAGAATTTTCATGTTAGAAAATTATTGTCTTCATATCTGTTCTGCATGTGCAACAAGGTGAGCCTACTGAACAATCTAATAGTGTAATCTCAATGAACAAGGCTTGCTGTTCACACAGTTATTGATTGACAATTGATATGGTAAGTAGGTCTGTCTAGTTTTCTATTTTGTCTGCAATTAAGGTAAACAGGCTTATGGTTCCCATAGCAACCACATTGCTGTATATAAACTCGTGAGTGGGGAGGACATGATCTAGGATTCAAAACATGGGCTGGAGTTGAACTTTTCTCAATGGAGTTGTTTTAATCAAATATGAACTTTAGTATTCTTGAATTTTACATAGTAAGAAATGAAAGGCTTCTGTCTTGTTTGATCTAAAAAATATATTAAGGAGAAAAATACAAAAAGAGTTTGTGGAACTTCATAAGCAATATTTGTGATTAAATAAGTGATAAGCTTATTCTAGCAATTCAATCATTACCTTTTTTTTTTTTTTTTTTTTTTTTTTTTTGAGAGTGGGCCTGCAATACACAGCTTTGGAATTTGCTGTTTCTATTTTAGACAGGTCTCTGTTAATCAATATAAATTGGAGAAATTCATCTTAGCGTCACAACCCATTTTCTCATCTAAATGAAGAATAGAGGAATGTGACAATCACTGGGCTGTCAGCGGCATCAGGTGTGAAAATGTCTCCTAAAGTGTTTCCCTATAGATAGAATTTAAGGTTAAATATGTCATCTCATTATTGATTCAGAACAATCAACCCAGATATTTCCCTTAGGAATAATGTAGAAATATAAAACACAAATGTCCAAATTGTTACTTCTATTTTGGGGTGGGGGGGAGGGGGCGTGGTGCTCTGAAGTTATCTGTAGAAAGAATTTTGGGAATCTGGATCATAGGGATTGAAGGAGTGCAGATCATGTTGTCAGTTTGAACAGCATCATGGCAAAGGATAAAGGATACCCATTGGTTCAGATGTGATACCAAAGTAAAAATACAAAGATTGACCAAAGAACCAACTATTGGAAGAAGCCAAGTTACCTTCACTCTGAGGTTTTGAAGCAGTTATACATCCTTGAATTTAGTTAAGAGATGGTTGGTAGAGAGAACATATAAGTAAGAGGGGATTCAGGAGGAACTAGACATTGAGGAGGACAGGCAGCACCTAACACAGGAGCCTGTGGAAGGATAGCAGAAGTAAAGGAAGGCTGATTTGTCAAATCAGCAACCTGGACAATATCACTTATAATGATTTATCACTAGCAATACGATTTCTTATTGAAAGTTCAGACGTTCACTTGGACTTGTTTGATGAATAATGTATCTGGGCTTCCTATTGGAGTAGTTGTCAGATTGACAGGTCAAGGATATAGTCTTGCTTTCTTTAACAGGATGGTGCATAGATATTCTCTCTGATGTCTTGTGTCCTTTAGCTAAAAGACAGGTGTTGCTAAGACCATGGACCTGAGGATACTGTTTTCATTCATTTTCCCATACCACAGAAACAGGAGTTGGAAGAAGAGAAGGGGGAAGAGGAAAGGACAGAGAGAGAAAAAAGAAGACAGAGAAAGGACATGGGTAAAGAAAAACTATAGTAGCATTCCTAACTTTTTTTCTCCAACTGATATCCTGGTTAAGTCACTTAGAAACATTTATTTTAATGGAAATTTCCTAACAGTGAAATCTTTTATATATATTATGAGTAGTGGTGGGAACAAGGTCCACATCATGATCCCTCCACAGTTAGCTGCTGAGTTCCAAAGGCTACAAATTCTCTTTTCAAATGATGGTAGTAAAGGAATTTCACGTTTTAGCCACACACATAACTTAAACAGGAAACAAACAAATAAACAAAAAAAGCAAAACTTTGTTTGGAAATTTCCAGTGTTGTTTCTTTAGCCAAGAGGGAAAATGGAAAGATCAGATCCAATACCAACTTTGATGAAACAGTAATCTCTGTATATCAGATGCATTCGCTACAGTGCAGACACCACCAGCATGCCAGTTTCTCCCTGAAGGGATCAGAGCCACGGTTATACTCTCTCTTTTCTTCATGGTTTCTCGCACTCACTTATTCATTAGATGATCCTTCCATCCTTGCTCTCTCTCTCTATTCTTTTGAGATAAGTCTGAAATAAATACCAAGCTCCCAGGATATTTATGCTTATGTTAGCACATGAAGTTTCCACCAGTGTGTTCTTACAAACAATGTTTAAATGTCAAAGGAAAAGAGCTTTTGTTAGGTGTTGTTTTTTTTCTCTCTCTCTCTCTAGATTTTTTTCTTTTTCTTTTTCTTTTTCTTATTAAGGTGAGACTGGCAGATTATGGATATGTGTTAACATGTCCCTTCTGAGGCAAGGAGAGTTAACTGTAAAGATACCTATGTCCTGCTTGTACCTCAGACTTGTTATTCAACCGTCAATGTGGGACTTAAATTCTATAAGCCTGGAATTGTCTCTTGCAAACTGAGTAAAATATAAGACATGACTTAGTCTGTGGGAAGAACTAAAAATTGGTGGCTATACATTACTTCTCTCCCCTCTCCTTTTCTGTTGACAATTTAACCAGAAAGATCCTATTATTAAATTTTAAAAATAAACGTTGTATCTCCCCATCAGGATGTCTGTATGTTGGATGAGGATTCTCTGAGCCAGGGTGGAGTGCTGTAGTGGATGGAAGAAGGAAATTCTACCTTGCTGAAGCTGTCTCAAAGAGAAGAATTCTAATCAGGCGAGTGGCCTCTTTTCCAGCTCCATTGGACATAAGCGCAGATGATTAGCCTAGCCCTGTTGTGTCTCCAATTATGTTTTCTTTTGATAAACTCCCTGAGAAAGTGGGAAACCAACTTAATATAGCTGCAGAATACAGAAGGTACTCTGAAGATGAGTGTAGACCTTTTTCAACTGTGATATAATGTGTGGAGCACTTATCACAGGGCCTGGCACATCCATCTTCATTATTATTAACATTGCTATTGCTACTGGTATCACTATTAAGGTCTCTAGGCTCTGGCCACATATCAGATCTACAAAGCTTAAACTGATATCCTCAAAAGTGTGTTTCTCCCAGCTCTTGGGCTGAGCCTGAAATCTTCTTTAAGCAAGTAGAATGCTAAAGTCTCTTCGAATGTTAGCATATCTTAGGTTAAGTCATCTACAGATTCATTTCTGTAAAAAGAAACTAGAGTCCTAAAGATGCTCCTCATCACTAATCCAAAGTGTTAAAGGTTGAAAGGCAGAGAGGGGGCCTGGCCTGAGGCTGGAGGCTGGAGGCTGGAGGCTGGAGGCTGGAGACTGGAGGCTGGTGAGCATTAGAAGCCTCTGCACCATGCATTCAAGGTGGGCATCACTTGGTCTGTTGGGAAGAGATAGTGGGTGGGTTTTTTGGTAACTGTGCCATATTCTTGAGCCTCCTGGCAGTTTTTCTTTAATATACCTCTATTGTTTCTCTGGTGTAGAGTTGATGAACTATTACAGACTTCAGTAGTTCTTCATAGATTTAGTCTGTTTAACTCAAATTCAATGACATTTATCACCCTGCCACCAAGGCAGTTGACAGCAAGGATAAAAATGCTCGACAAATTCTTGCAGAAGGATGCCTTTGCTGGGGCCTTGAGGCTATGTGATCTACAGATCTTGCATTTGGAATGTGCTGAACTGTGAGCCAAGGTGCACATGACACTTTTTTGATCTTCTGCAAAAATAGCACAACATGCAGTTTTACCTATCCAGTTGTTATAGTACTTCTCTTCATGTTTTGAGATTGGTTTCTTTTATTTCAACATTGGACTGTGGATCCATTTGATATGTGAAGATGTTGTGTCTTGCAGTTAGTAGCACACCATAGCAGCCCACAGTGTTTGCAGCTTTTTCTTTTGATGCATTGAAAAATATCTTTACCACCTATTCCAGTAATGTGAGTGGTGTGTGTGTGTGTGTGTGTGTGTGTGTGTGTGTGTGTAACCTCACCTGGTATGTCTCAACCTTATTCATGTTCCAACCTTACTTCCCTCTCTTAGCCACAAACAAATTTTTGCATATTGATAAGGCTATATTAATTTGACATGGCAAAATCTCTGTCATGTGACTTCTCTTGCATAATGTTGCCAATAATACAGCCCAGATGGAGACATTTATTAAATACAAATGGATGGAAAACAAAATAAGACAGCATGCAAGGAATCTTAACAAAAAGAAATGCATGTAAACAAGGCTAATGTTGCTAGGAACTTTTAGCATAATTTAATGTTTTATGCCATGGGTCAAAGACAAAATCAACCAAAGGAAATCATATCCATATATCCAAGAGAAGTTATATTTAGAATTTTAGCTCCTCTTGCAGGTTCACACACATGTGACAGTCCCATTTTAAGTCTAACACAGACACAAATGGGCTCCAAAAAACTAGCGGAGATATTTACTGAAAATACCATTAAGAGTATTTTGTGTAAATCTACACTTGATTTGAGTTCTTAACGTTGTTTCTACTCTTGCTTTGTAAAACTGGAGACCCTCATTCCCTTGACCAGTGAATTAAAATGTGTACCACAGAAACTCAAGGTTACTCTCACTTGCCTAGTGAGGGAGTTGATTTGTTAAATGTAAAGTTAACATAATGCCAGTTTGTGGTGAGAGGAAAATCGAAGTACCAGCACTTTCAGCATGGTCTTGAAGGAGGTGTTAGGTTGAGGCTGCCATGGGTACAGGACAAGGAGGCAAGAGTATAAATCACCGAACTCTATCACTATAACTAATTGTGATGAAGCAGAAGGTCCCCACTCTTTGCATGAAAGGAATAATCTTTCATCCTTAGATTATAGACTGCTTGTGTTTTATGGTATAGGCCATGTCACCCTTTCTCATGTCCCCCTCCAAAGCATCACACCACTGCCATATATATATATATAGACATCATGCAAGAGATCATGTACTCTCACCTAATGTCTTTGCACATTTTATTTAATGAGATGGTATCTTTGTTGTTCTCTCCTAACTTCTCATATTTCTGCTGTGGGAAGTGTTCCCAACTTGTATTCTATTATTTGTTGGCTCATAGTGAAATAAGCAGAGGCCTATTTTAGAAGTTTTGTACTGTATAATAGTCTATCTGTGTACTTATTCTCTCCAATAAACCTCTTTTCAGAATACAATGATTGAGAGCAGAAAGAATATTCTATTTATTGGTAATTCACTAGTATGTATATTCTATGGCTAATGATAAGCATATTATACACATTATAGAAACATATAATATATATAGCCATATATATGATATACAATATGTGATATATAAGAAATATAATATACAATATGAATATATTATAATTATAAGACTTTAATATATTATATAAAATATATAATATATAATATATTGAATGCTTATAATTGGCTATAGAAAATATGTATATATGTATTTTAATCATTTGAGAAATGGATAATAACCTGGCTAACCCAGTTTCTTCAACTCTGAGTCTTGTAGTCCCTTTTTGAGAGTGTTAATAATGTCATATTGACATGTAATAAATGCTGCTTAGGTCATATGTGGTGGCATCTGGGACATGAATCTAAAAGGATATTAGAAAGTGGTATGTAGTCATTGGTAATACCACTATAAAATATCTGCTGTCCTTCCTTGTCAAGCCAATTCTTTGGGTTTTATAATGCAATTTTCATTTTGAGTTACAGCCCAGTTATGAAAAGAGAGATAGTCTTGTTTTCATATTCAGAGTTCCAGTGAAACGGAATAATGTATTGAAAATATAGAAGAGAGCTAAAAAAAAAAGTGTCTGCATAACTAGTGATGTCTTCCAGATCCCAGTGTCTTAGGGAAGGAAATAATACCGGAGTGAAGCCAAAGCATTCAGGTCTTCCTTAGAATAACAGCAATGGGAGTGTTAATCACAACAGCCAAGAGCTACCAAACTTGTGAGCATAAGAAATTATTTCACGTGTGCTAAGTCATTGAATCTCAATTAACTCTGGAAAGGGCTGAAGCCCAGGGAGTTTGACTGAATCCAAACTTGCTACAAACCAGGAAGCAGTGCTGGAGTTTGAACATGAAAAGGCTAAACACTGGCTCTGATGCCTTAGAAGAGGGGCAGGGGAAAGGGAAGCTAGAGGAGATGGAGGAATGAATGCTGCTGAGTTACGCCTTGCTGGCAGATAAGTGTTCATTGCATAAGTTAAAATTCTGCTCTAGGAAGAAACTATAGTAACTAGTTCTGGGTCCATGGGATTCCCTCAGTCATTTTAGGTCAAGAAAACTCAGTACAGCTCATGAAAACTTAGGATGCATCTCCAGCATTCACACTCAACTGTGTTTGTTCATTTGTTTATGTTGTTGTTTGTTTGTAATTTTTCCTCAGACCATCATGGAATTGAGAAGGCAGAAATTAATTCTTTTTGCTCTTACTTCCTATGCTGTGGTCCCATGTTTCCTAAAACACTTGGTTTACGTATGGATTATCTCTAAAAGTTATTACAGCTTCATTTGCAATGTGTTATGATATAGAATGTGGGGGTTTGAGTTACAAGGATTGGAATATCGCTTGTGTGACTACGGATAATTCAAATAAACACTTTGATTTTTCTGTTTCCTCTTCCATGAAATGAAGAGTGTTGTTTTGACATCTCTTGGGGCTGTGGGTATATCTCATGTGAAATAGCATATCTGTAAGCAGCTTCAAAATGTGAGGGAGATGAGCCGAATTGCTAAGTCAGGGTCTATTGTTCTGATCACTCACTGCTTGCTCCATAGCTATCTATGTAATTTCCACTGTGCTCCAACACAGCCCCAACTGTTAGTCTTTCTGGGGTTCTGTAGGGAATGAATAAACAAAGCCCTGCTCCAGAGAGAGCACTATTTCTATTGTAAAGGTAGAAAGAAAGAAAGAAAGAAAGAAAGAAAGAAAGAAAGAAAGAAAGAAAGAAAGAAAACAGAAAGAAAGAATACCTGGACTAGTGATAGGCTACCTAATGGGATCTGTGAACAATAAAAACATGGTGAAGATGTTTTGTCTTGCAGTTAGTAGCATGCCATAGCAGCTCACAGTGTTTGCAGCTTTTTCTTTTGATGCTGCTTTTGCCACTTCATATTCAGCCATTAGCACTGATGAATGGCAGTGTGTGTGACTACATGCATGATGCCACATACAGGATTTTCCCACATGCCCATAGCAGAGTGGTGTGATATCTGTAGTGGATTGCTTAATGTTCACTGTAACTCTTACATGGCTCCTAGAACCATTGTTTGTTCAATGCTCCACTAAATATATGGTGGAGACTGATCATTTTTTGATGCACTCTTGTCATGGAATATAAATAACTGAGCCTCAGGTTTTGGAGTTAATGTGGGATTGAAGGCTTCAATCAGTTTGATATTGATGGAGCCATTTAGTATAATAGTGTGATGGCCAACTCTAGGGTATGACAGAACAGGATTGGTTCTATCTTGGTTTTATCACCAATTACCATAGCCAAACTATATGAACTCTGTAAATCCATTTTCTCATCTATAAAAGAAGAGTATAAAACATGTTAATCCATAATATTTTTGACAGTATGATATAAACAAATGAAAAGTATATTTAGCATGGTGTCTGAGTATATTGAGCCCTGGATATATTGAATCTTCAACACATATTTTGAGTAGGTGCAAAAACCAAAACTAACTCAAGGTTTTTTCCACTTGAGTCAAAACAAGTTATTATAAAATAATAATAATAATAATAATAATAATAATAATAATAATAATAAAGCTAGAAACAAATGTGTCATTTACTAGTTTTTTTTACTAGTTTTTATACTACAATTTAGAGTCTAAAACTCAGGTGAGTCCTCTGGGCTGGGAATTTTTTTTCAAATATCACTAGATGTATGTAACACACGACTTTCTCTCCTGTAAAAAGTCACAATGACAGTGAACTTAGCAGCTGTCTCTTGAATAGGCACTTTGGCTTTTTGCCACACAAAGTCGTGCCACTTGCATACTGTACATTCCAAAGTCTGGACAGGAGGGGATGGGTGCCGTTCATCTGCTCTGGCCATATGCCAGGCATGAGGCTTTCAGTCTATACATTTTAGAAATAATTTTTAATTAAAAAGCTAATAGCCAGGACAAGTCTTAGAAAGAGATATGATTATTTCTTCTTGTAAGGCTAAGAAAAGCAACTGCACGCTTTAGGTTCCTAAACTGTTCGCTTTAGGTCCACTGGGCTTGAAAGCCTATGTGGCTTTCCTCCTTATCCCATTATACTGCTACCACCACAGTCTTACTAATGTGATTGATTGTGACATGCTCACAGTTCCATGAAACTTTCTAGCGTTTAAATTTGAAGTGCTGATCATTCGGATGGGAAATTCTATTTTACAGATGACATAGACACTTACCAATCCCTACACCAACAGCCCTCTGCCATAAGGAGCAGGGCTTCTGTACTTATCTCAGAAATAGACAATGAGAACTTTTCAAAGAAAACGAAGCTGACTAACAAGAAATGGTAGGGAGCTCTCCTCAGCAGTTATTGCTGTGACTTGCCAGCCATGCCATAAATGAGATATGCATTAGGCCCCTAGGGCTCAGCGCTCCAGCCCGAGTCATAGTTGTAGCAGCTAACATGGCGTGAATGTTTACAGCTTTAATCAGACATGCAGTCATCAGTTTCATGAGCACTTTTGCTTTTGATGAGGAAATACACAATTCCTTAGGGGTGAATGTCAAATGCTCATAAACAGAAAAGCATCTGAAATATCTATGAGCAATATTTATTTATGGAATAATTTATCCTGAGGCTCTGTGTGTCTCTGCAGATCCAGCATTTATCCATGGCATTATCTGTCACTACACACTGCCTATATATACACATTCACCTTCTATTTATATTCTTAGACCCTATCTCTAATTGTTTTCATTACTCTAACTAGTGAGTAAAAGTAATTCACCTCTTTCTCAAGGACAGTGCATGCTTTTCCTTGACTGCTCATTCTACCCATAGTCAATATGTGGAAAAATTATTCATTGGTCCTTCCATGACTTCCTGCATCCTTCAGTGACTACGCACCATTCTGTCTACAATGTCTGTCCCAAACTTGGTGAAAACTCTTTCTCAAAAATTGCACTTCTCATTCTATCTTTCACCTTCTTCTTCTAACATTCTATCATCAATTATGATAGAATTAGTGCTGTGATCACAAAGCTACAAAGAGAGGCGGGCAGTGGTGGCACATGCCTTTAATCCTAGCACTTGGAAGGCAGAGGCAGGCAGATTTCTGAGTTTGAGGCCAGCCTGGTCTACAGAGTGAGTTCCAGGAAAGCCAGGAATACACAGAGAAACCCTGTCTCGAAAAAAAAAAAAAAAAAAAAAAAAAAAAAAAACAAAGCTACAAAGAACATTCATTTTAAAATGAGGGTCTGCAACTTTATGCCTTGCATTCAGCTTTATGGATATACTGCTTTCAACCCATCCAAAACACTTCTTGACTCATTTCATCTATAAGACCTGATTAGTAATCCAGTGCTAAGCTTTGTGGTTTCCTTAATTCTGTTATCTGTTGATTGTGTATGTTAGTTTTCTGTACATTACACATTGTCAAGGACCTGTTTACCTAAAGGGCATTTTGAGCCACTTACTGCATGTACAGAACTATGATTTTTGTATTGGCATGTATTGTTTATCTTATTTAACCCGAAGTATGTGTAAAAACATACATCTCTGCTGATCCAAATTCATAGAATGAGAAAACTGGGCAGTACAGAATACCATAAAGTATACTACTGTTAATTTGTTTTCAAAAAATGAGAAAACCAAATGCCATAGATGTGTATGAACCACATATTCAATATCTGTTCACAGACCTTGATAACTGAGTAAGAATATACTGATAGAAAGAAAAGGGAGTAAGATTACAACCCTCAGTATTGCTGAATCAGAAGCAATGAATAGACTTAACTGCTATATCCTCAGTGCCCAGATTTTAAGATTTGACCTGATTGCCATGAGCTACTCATATCTTTGAAGTCACATTAATTTGTTTGTATTATTCAATGACCACATGAATGTTTTAACCTTGTAAATAAACTTGACAGTTCACCCATGAGTGGATATAAATGCCTTGGAGCTGGCCATTTTAGTCTTCGATAGGGGATTTGTGTGGCATATAAAGGTCACTAATACAGCAAAACTAACAAATAACTGCTTTTACTGGATTTGATCTGTGTCATCACATAAAACTAAGTGCATGATGTGAGCGTTATATCATCTGATTCTCATGCCCAATTCTAAACTATAATAGATCATATTGATGCTCAGTTTTATAAATGTGGAAACTGAGAAACAGAAAAGTTTAAGTCACATTGATAGTCACTATTAAAATCAAGTTTTTAGCATTGACATTTTATCTCTGAAGCTTCCACATTATTCAGATAGTTTATAAACCTCCCAATGCTTCATTTCTGGTATGAATGTGATGGGCACTATATTTCCTAACTAAGAACATTAAGAGAACCTGTCTTTGATATACTCCTTTGACCAGAGAGTGATAAACTAATTATATTACAATTTGTTTCTTCACCTTGAACTCTCTAACAGCAGAAACCAGAAACTAGCTCAGTTTTTTTATTCCAGTGGCAACTAGACAGTGTGTTCCTATCCTGGGTTGATGCACAGTATTTACTTTTGAGTGAAACTGAGGAGATAATGCATGTGTATGGTGGACACCAGAATTCCATAGAATTTTAGGAGCAGAGAAATTCAGAAATGAATGAGGTCTTGAATGGATGTGTTATTATTTCATAAGTGTTCTTCCATTCTTTCAATAAAATTGCCTCCATCTTATT
Source organism: Arvicanthis niloticus (assembly GCF_011762505.2). NCBI lineage: Eukaryota > Metazoa > Chordata > Mammalia > Rodentia > Muridae > Arvicanthis > Arvicanthis niloticus. The sequence goes on along the minus strand of NC_047658.1, from coordinate 48,847,880 downwards.
ACTGAAGAGATATCTGAGTGGTTAAATATATCTGTTCATGACTTGATGTCCCAGGGTAGTGGTGGTAGTGAGGAGGAGTGATACCTAAAGAGGGGCTTTCTGTTCTCAAAGGAGAAGGAGGAATGTTGGAATATCTGTGTGAAGGGTACTGTGAGGAGGGGGATGATATTGTGCTGTAAATATATAAATAAATACATTTAATAATAATTAAAAAGATGAATGTGTCTGCTCATGCAGGAGACCTGAGTTCAGTTCTCAACACACATTGGGAGGCTCAATTCATTTTAACTGCAGCTTCACAAGATCCAAAAATTTCATAGTGCATCCACAGCCAATCGAAGTCATGTGCATAGACACAAAATTCACGCAGGTAAATAAAAATAAATCTAAAATTTAATCTCTATTGTAACAAGCCCCATCTGTTATAATTCCATTGCCATCTGTAGGGTCAGGAAAAAGATGAACACAGCTTTCTACATCTCCACTTCCCATTTCATGGTCTATCCATTAGAGAAGCAGTTAAAAAGCGAGGTAAGAACTAATGTAGGGCTTCTTCTTCATACCTATCCACCATCTTATAGAGGTATGCCTACAGAGACATAATAGAGAAATCTGATTTTTTTCTGAGAGGAATCTTGCTGACGCTTCTAGAAACAAAGAAGTATGTGTTCATCCTAACAGATGATTGTTTATATACAGAGATAGAGACAGAGATCTAAATAGTGAGAGAGAAAGAGAGAGAGAGAGAGAGAGAGAGAGAGAGAGAGAGAGAGAGAGAGAGAGAGAGATGAGAGAGAAAGAGATAGAGGGGGAAGTGAGAGAGTGAGAGAAGAGAGAGGGATATGAAAGGAAAGATTTATACTGAGGAGGCTATCAAATATTAAGTCACCCAGTACTGGGCAGTGGTGGTACACGCCTTTAATCCCAGCACTTGGGAGGCAGAGGCAGGCAGATTTTTGAGTTTGAGGCCAGCCTGGTCTACAGGGTGAGTTCCTGGACATCCAGGACTACACAGAGAAACCCTGTCTTGAAAAACCACCACCACCACCACCACTAACAACAACAACAATAATGTTACCCAGAATTGTTTGTCAGCAGCAGTGCCTGCTGAGGGTCCCCGTATCAGAGCTTAATTTGCAGTCATGTAATACTATCATGCTTGGATGTCACTCTAAAACATTTACAAATCAGGGGCTAATGAACAGCTTCTGTGCTTTACATCTGCATTTAGCTATCACACTTCTAATCTAGTTGAAAAAAAGGGGAGGGAATTATATATGTATATGTATAATTATATGCATATTCATATATTCTGTGCACATAGTTGTATGCACATAAACAGGAGAATAAGATGCATAAAGTCAGTATATATAATGCAACACATTGTGAGAATTAATGAGGGCCTGTTCTTAATAGAAATATAAAAAATATACCAAGATAGAGAGAGAAAAACCATATTGCTGACACAAAGGGAATGAACATATACTGTCTCTTCTGGTGGAACTTGGAGATTAATAATAGGGACTGGGAGCTTACTTGTGCTGACTCTATTCTCAAACCTTATATGATCACCTCCTACAGTTCAAGAAGCATGGCACAGAGGTAAGCTTCATTCTCTTTCCCTTACAGATACAAAACAGGCTCAGAGGAGCTTAATAACCTGTGCCATGCTCACTGTTGTGGAGTGAGTAGTTTGTAAGGCTTTAAGATATCCAGACCCTAAGACACTAAGTCACCATTTAAGAACACACACACACACACAACACACACACACAGGGGGCAGAGAGAATGACAGAGAGAGAGAGAGACAGAGAGAGAGAGAGAGAGAGAGAGAGAGAGAGAGAGAGAGAGAGAGAGAGAGAGAGAATACAACATACAGCCTTTGGATAAGACCAGACCAATAGACCAGTAAAAGTCGAAGTGGATTCAAATTGTTTTCATTCTGGCTTATGTTCCCAGCTTCATTCATCCCATTTTATATACAGTAAAACTGAGATCAGAAAGGGTCATACATTACAAAATACCAGACAGAGGGTTAGCACTAGACATGGAATTTGAAATTAAGTTATGACTGACTCGAAAATGTTTTGTAGCTTGTAGGTCTTGTGTTTCCATATACTTTTTCCTGAGTGCCACATCCCTTCACGGTTTGTTTGTAACTGATTTTCTCAAATCTGCTGCATATGCCTGAGTCTTTTGCTGCAAAGCCTATGCTCCCACAACCCTATGTGATGAAATCTCTCTGGATAGCAAAAGTGATTTCCTTGAAACAAAAACTCTTTGGTGGAAGTGACATTTGAACCTAGGAGACCCCACTCCAGATAGCATGGTCTTTAAAGGAGATGCATTTAATGGAAGGGGTTGAAGCCCTTCTCTTCACACCATCTGTAAAAAGGAAGATGCTTTGCTCATTTTGTCAGATCCTGATGAGTTTTCACCCTACCCTTTGGCATATTGGTACACTGGTACTCAAGTCGTATCCATGAGTTTTCCTTTCATAGATGTGCACACCTTTTATTATCTATGGTGGAATCAGACTGGCATGGGGTATGTTGAACACAACACCTGGCCTTCCAAATGACCAAGGCCAGAAGCTTCCACTGTAAGTTGGTCACAGCTGGATTTGCTTCCTTGTTCTTTTCACCCTTCCCAGCCATAATGATTAGCAATAGCTCATCTCTCTTAGCCGCACCTCCACATGTGCTTTCACTAATCAGATAGCAGAAGACCAATGAGTTTTAGAAGTGGCTTGACCTAGTATAGAATCTTGGTCATAACACCTGGAAGCTGTGTGAATTTAGGGAAGATGCTCAAATCTTCTGATCTGATTCTTTCACAAGATTTCGGAATTGCTATGAAATGAATGGGTATTAGCAAGGGGAGCTCACATGTTTGCTGTCTGCATATAATTGTATTTTAGGATTCTCCTGCATACCTCACTTTATATATAAATGAAAACTCTCTCTCTCTCTCTCTCTCTCTCTCTCTCTCTCTCTCTCTCTCTCACACACACACACACACACACACACACACACACACACACACACACCAGTCTATCTCCAGAGACTCAGAATCCCCCTATGCCACTGAAATTCCCCATCTCTTAGTGACATGTACCACCTTTCACCTTCTATCAATTTTGCTTCTGTTTACTTTGGAGCCTACAACTGTAACTCTTATTTTTACCCGAGACATTAACACTTAAAAGTAGCATGAGGGCTGGAAAGATTGCTCAGTAGTTAAGAGCACTGGCTGCTCTTCCAAAGGTCCTGAGTTCAATTTCCAGCAACCACATGGTAGCTAACAGCTATCTGTAATGGGGTCCAATGCCCTCTTCTAGTGTGTCTGAAGACAGCTACAGTGTACTCATATACATAAAATAAATAAATAAATAACATTTTTAAAAAGTAGTATGATTATTCTGTTATGTGACATAGCACATAACAGACTAAGTGATTAGAGACATGCCATTGACATAATATATTCTAGGCTATTATTTTTGTATAAAGAGAGGAACAAATAAATGAAAGAGGAAAAAGGAAAGGAAGAAAGGGAGTGGTGTCAGATTTCAGGGCCTCTCATCTTATGCTGTTTCCACATGCATACAGTTATATATACATATGAACACACACACTCACACACACTCATTCACATACATTCACACATACTCACACTCACTCAAACACCCTCACACACACACACACACACTCACAAACTCACAGTCATTCATACGGTCACACACACTCAAACACACACTCACTCACACACACTTACACCACTCACATACTTATATGTATTCACACAGTCACTCATACTCACACTTACACACACTCAGACACACACAGGCAGTCATAAACACTCACACATACTCAAACACCAGCTCTCTCTCTCTCACACACACACTGACACTCACACACAGAGACACCAGAATACAATGACCTGACAACAACTTGAAGTCAGAACTCTTTCCCATTCTGTCTAGCTCAAATACCACACTGACATGGTCTGGAAATAACAGTAGCTGGAGAACTGAGATGCACTGTACTGAAATATAATAGAATTTCTGATAAGCCTGATTTTTACATTATTTTCTTCACTCTAGCATGCAACATCCAACAATTATTTACCCATTTTATGCTAAGATTCCCCCTTGCCCCCCGTTATCCCTTCATATTCTACTGCACACCAGTTCTCCATCCTGGGAGATTGTGCAGGGGAGAATATACTGTAGAGATTGCTTGTAAAACACCAAAGGCCTATATACTGTCAGCCAAAGTGGTGTCCTAGGACCCTAGACTGTGTGTAGAGACTGTAAGGTGTTAACTGGGCAGACTGAAATGTGGAGCTGGAAAGACTATTCTGGAAGGAAAGAGAGTCTGGCAAGGGCTCCCAGCAAAGGCGAGAGATCACTCTTCACTGCCAAGAAAACATTTGGGAATGAAGAGACTCAGGTGCAGGACAGGGTAACAAAGTTGTAAAGAGGAAGACAGATGTCAGGAAATAGAGAAGGGACTTCTAAATTGAGAGTGTTTACTCATCAAGTCAGTCAGTATTGACTGAATTCCTTCTCAGAGCTGGCAAGGATGCTTTTGCCTCTTCATCTCAGAGTCCACTGGGGAGCCAGAGTGAAGTGAAATAGTTACAGGAAGAGTACAAAGAGTGATCTCTAAGTGTGTCACAGGAGATCAGATTTCTCTGGAAGAGTCTGAGAAGATCTCCCTGAAAGAGGCATTCTTAGACTTAAGACTTAAAGATAAGGGAGAGGTAACTGGGCAAAGGAAAGTAGAAACAATTTTAGAGTTGTCCAATCAGAGGGGGAAGTTACATGCAAAGCATAGCATATACTTTGGAAAGGGCAATAAAAAGAGGTTAAAGCCTAGAGCAATGATGTACAGATATCAGCTTGAGAAGCAGCCAGAGAGGGAGAGGGAGGAGGACCACAGACCTTGGGGAGGGAAGGGCAGAGAGTTAGAGGTTTTATGTCAGAGTGACAAGGAATTTGCCTTCTTTGAATTCATGTCCAGGAATAAGTGAGAAAAGAGGAGGGGCACTCAGGTAGGCAGCAAGTATAGGAGTCAACTAAAAGAGCAGAGTTGGGAGGACCTTGTGCAGGCCATGAGAGACAGAGGAATGAGGGTGTTTTGAAGAGGAAGCCAGTTTGTAAAGTGCACCAGAGCTGGTGAGAGATGTAAACATGATAAATGAATGAAGTTTCCTCCAAGATGTCTGGCATTTTTAGAGTGTTCCCATAAAATTCAGCTGATTCAACTCTGCATCTAAGCATAAAATTTCTGTCATATGCTTCACCCCTTAAAGCTCATTTTCTCACTTTCAAAGTGAGGGCAATAAGGCCAAATCTATAGAGATATCATATAATATATGAATATATAATATATGGATAATGCCTATTAATCTATGTATCTATGTTTTATCTATCTATATAGGAATATCAAATATTTATCTCTATATATACTTATATACAAAGTGAAACTTATTACATATAGTATATAAATACATTTCTATCTATATAGACACACACATCTCTCTGTCTGTGTCTCTCTCTGTCTCTCTCTCTCTCTCTCTCTCTCTCTGTGTGTGTGTGTGTGTGTTAGTGTCTGGCTCTAAGTTTGAATCCGATAGACCTTAGTGGTCATCTCATGACTCCCTTTGCAATTCCAAGCCATCATATTTAACTTTTTTGCGTATTCATTTTTCTAATCTAAATAACTTAAAGGTCACTACATTAAATTCTTTTGTAAAGGACATTGAGTAAACAATGCCTGTTACAGTGTCAAGCTCAATGCACATTATTTTGTCCAGTTTCTGTTTGGCAGGAATAGTGAGGAGCACCTATGTATATCAGGAGATTGTCCTTGCATCATGCAATTATTTCACATGGACATACGTCAGCTCCTGTCTCTTTTAGATAGACCTCAGCTATCCACTTCATGCAATGGTCACAAAATCTGTTTCTCCTTTTCTTCCAAGTAATCATAAAGGATGTCATCATGTATGTGTGTAGGGGGTGTGGGGAGAAACCAAGAAATCAAATCAGAGATTTGCCTTGTTAGTGGTTGAAAAGAGTGATGCTCTTATGCATGGTTATAGAAAAAGGCATTCTTGTTTCAAACACATAGAGATGGCCCCTTGGGAGACAGGGACAGGAAAGCCAAGAGAGGATGAAGGAAAGTGAAAATGAACAAAGATACAGACAGGAGCTGACCGGGAAAGTGAGTCTGCCTGCCTGCTGCCTACCTCTTTGCAGCAATGTCATGTCAGGCCCCATCAACAGTGATGAGAAATCAGCCATAGGGCCTTGGAGAGGGTCCATTCCAAGAAGTAATTTATCTCTGGAGGCTGAACCTATGTAATGTCCTTACTAATCTTGGGCTCCTGGGTTATGAAGCCTGCCATCAGGGATGACTTATATTTCTAATAAGTCACTCTGGCTAATCAGTCCCTCTCATCAGGAGTGGTTAGAGAAGAGGCCAGGATGAACTGCTCTGCAGCTCTGGATCAGAGGTCCAGAATGACGAGAGAATACTCTGAGACAGCCTGTGCCCTAAATTGATTCTGCTTCAACCCCTCTCTCAGCATCAGCACAGAGGGAAGCAGAAGGCACACAGCAATACTGAGAAGATGAAGGGATCTGTGTTTGATAGGGTTATGATTAAATCAAGGTTTTTCCTCTAATTACACTGCATTTAAATAAATGCAGCCTAGTAAGTAATTGTAATTGATGTGCAATTAAACATGTATTTATATCGCCATCGTCTTTCCCATGCAGCTGTCTGTTCCAGCTTTTCATTGTGACTGGAAACAGTGAAATCTACCAGATGCTCAGTCGGAAGAGGCTCATTTCTCCCACATTGGTGCCTAGCTCTGTGGACAATGAGGAGATCTGGAGTCACAGAGAGCAATATGGGAGTTACCAACCCCTTGATCCCATTGGAAGAAGGCTTATGCATGTGTCATTTAGGCCAAGGAATTATCAGGTCACTCTTAGGAATACATTTAATTATCAACTACTGGTCTTCTAGACCTCTCTGAGCTTGGAAATGAGCTCCTTTATTGTTTACTTCACTGATTTGTTGACTAGTCCCCAGTGTTCCACACATAGTATTTATCTTCCAAATACCTGTAAAAAGAAACTTTAAATATAAAGATGAAACCACATACTGAATGTCTACTCTTTTTAGTCTAAATAGGGCAGTCATAATATTAAGACAACTAAGCCACTGTATTTGTCATTTATACGTTGACCCTTTGTTGTATGGGAATTATCTAAATGCAGTGATGCTGCTGGGATTCTGAGTAGAAGGAGTGTGCATTTGTAGTTAGAAGGTAAGAACTAGATACTTCAATATGGAGAAAAGGAGACACGTAAGAAATTACAAGAGGATTTAAGCATTGTTCATATTTTAGTGAGTGTTCATCAATACTCTTGGCTAGAGAAAGTGGTTAGGAAAAAAGAGTTTATAGCCTTAGGCTGTTCCTTGTCTGTGCTCCATAAAGACAGAACAGTGTCTCAAGGGAGATGGTAGCATAACCCAGTCAGTAAAGTGCTAGCTTTGCAGGCATGAGGACTAGAGTTTGAATCCTCAGAAACCATATAAACAGTTGGATATGCCAACAAGCTTCTTTAGTTACAGTGCTTGAGTGAGACACAGATAAATCCCTGAGGCTTTCTGGCTAGCCAGTTTAGCCAAAATGAAGCTCTCCAGGTTCAAGAAGAGACCTGTGTCACAAAGTAAGACATTGAGGAGGACACCAAACTTTATCCTATACAAATTCACTCATACATAGAACACATAATACACACCAACTCAAGCCAAGCATTAAAGCTTAAAGCAGTTGAAACAGAAGTACTGTGAATATATTTACTGCTCAACGGGGTTTACTGTATACTCTGGAGCTAGATAAACAAGATGCTTCCTTGTCGTGACTCTCCTGTGGCCCTGATCAAATGCATCTGGTTGGGTTCCCTGTCACCCATCACAGTGCTAATTAAGGAGCCAGAAATACCATGGTGCACCACATCTGTTTGTGTTCTTCTGTTGAAAGGACACCATACATCTCCCTGACAGTTAGTCATTACAGGAGCATATGGGTACTTCAGGCTTCTGCCAGGGCCAGCTAAACCCCTAAGAACCAAAGCAGAGCTTTAAGCCATCCTGCCCTGAATATCAACTGTCATTCCAGTGGTCAGAAGAGATCTACACTGCACACCATCACACACTGAGGTGGCTGTTGGAGAAATGTCACGGGACATGCATTGATGAGGTAAAAGAACAAGAGACGGAGAAATGTGAGGGAGAGGGAGAAAGAGCTAGGCTTATGTGACTGCAACTCCCTGAGTTCAGTTTCGGATCCAAAACACTTGGAAGGTGAAAATGAGTCTCATCAGTTTAAAAAATGCAGCTCTCAGAGCGAGCCACGCCAATGCACCTCCCTGTGCTTTATCTGACCTTTCTCCTCCGGCAGGAATTATTATCTCTGAGTGACTAATTAAAAATAGCTGAGGCCCGGAGAGGTTACTGTATTCTTCAAGGTCAGAGGACTATATAAATGACAGGGTTGGGAATAAAACCAAGGCTCCCATATTTCTCTTTCCCAGCTCTTTTAAGCCAATCAAATAAATGGGCACAAGGGATCCTTTAAGGCTGATGGAAATGTTTTAAAAAGTAGATGGGGTGATGGCCTGCACAACCTTGTAAATTTCCTACAAATCACTGTACACTTAAAACAAGTGAGCTTTATGGTATATAAATCATTTTTCAGTGTACCTTTTATTATAAAAAGGAAGTCTGGTGTTGTAAGCAGAGTCTGGGCCTCCATGTCATTAGACAATAGTTCAGGTCTGAATGACCTTGGACACATTCTTTAGTTTCTGTAAGCATCAGGTTCTTTGTCTCTACATTTAGGATAGTATTACCCACTTCTCAAGGTTGCTATGAGGACCCAGTACTAAAGTAACAGTGGCTAATTTTATTTCTTTTATTTTGGATACCTGGGAATCATGAAACAATAAATTATCTCCCCTCTAAGTGCTTAACTGGTAATGTTTACCCATGTCAAAGGATAGTCTTGTATGAGGGTTGAATAATTTAGTTTTGGTCAAATCCCTAAACCAGTGATAGTAATTGGCATTCAATGATCAAATAACAGTAGCTCAGTATAACCAGGGTACACATAGTTTCATAGATTCCCATATTGCTTTTCAAACCTGGCTGTTCATTGGTCTCATCAAGTGAGTTGTAAGAGAGCAGAGCTCTTGGTACCACTCCAGAGATTTGATTTAATTGATATGGGATGTGCCATAAGCTTTGGGATTTTTAAATTTTTCCTAATGTGATCCTAACTAGAGCAGAGTTAAAGAACCTTAACTTAAGAGCTTTCAAGTTTGACCACAATATGATATACCTGGGGAGCTTTAAAAAGGTCCAAGCCCAAGCTTCCTCTGATCCATCAATTCTGATTTAATTGGTCAAGCAAGGGTGCTGCCCTTGCATATCCAAGAAATCCCGAGATGTTTCTTAGCTAGAGCTAAGCACCATCGCTCTGAAACTCAGAGCAAGCTGCCTCTTAGGAGATCTACACCGGAGCCTCCTGTCTTTTTCCTTTCCCCTGACTCAAGGAAAGGGACTTGCCAGATGCTATGGTGTCTATCTCATTAGATTGTTGATCTTAGGTAATATGTCACACACTGTTGCTATGAAGCAAGCCCTGTAGTGTTTTTAAACCTATAGGAATGATGGAAGAATGTTCATAGTCATAATCTACCTTGCAAAGTGGGGCATTGGGTGAGTAGCTAATTGGGACTTAAGAATAGTAGGTCCTCTAGACATGGTATGCAGCAAGCAGGAGATGGGTTAGACTGGAATGTCCATATGATGCCAGACATCCTAGTGCTTAAGAAGAGTCTCAGACAATGCTCATCTATCCATTCATCCATTTAGCAATGTCCACTGGAGTAAAAGCCATGACTGTGGTGAACAAGACAAACACAGCAGTCTTCTCTGAACTCAAAAATAAACAAAGAGGGTTTGAAGAAATGGTTCAATAGACAAAGTGTTTGCCAATCAAGTAAGAGGATACATATAACAGCTGTGGGACTGTAGAAGTCCACTGAACCAAGAATTTGAGAGACAGAGAAGGGGGAATCCTCAAGAGAAACAGGCTATCAGAATAGATGAACGTTGGGCTGAATAGGAGAACGTACTTCAATAAATAAGGATGGAAGCAAAAGTGGAAGACACCTGATGTCAACCTCTGACCTCCATATATGTATATACTCATGCACATATGCACATGTGCCCATACTTATATGTGTCCACACACAGGACAGCATGCATAAAAACTCATGCATACCACATACATATAAAAAATAAAACCCAAAACTTACTATAGATGAATGCAAGTGAATGGCTAATTCTTGTAAGTCTACCCTTGCTACCATTCCCCTTTATGTATACAGAATGAAATTTTCTGTTGGCCACTGCTGCCCCCCTTTGATAGTGGCTTCCAAGTCTATCAGGAGGAAAGCATATGGCAGAGCCTACCACTGACCCTCACTATCCTTTTCTGGTCAGGCTCAAGTGGATATTGCCTTTCCTTCTTGATGCTGTTCCTTATTGAATTCCCTAGTAATTTTTCAAGCTAGCTACCATTCTAGAGTTTGCAAGGGTAGAATCAGAAGAATCCACAAGTGACACAGAATTTATTCTGGCATATTTGATCAGAAAGTAAGTGCTGTTTCCAAAGAGCTTTCTGGAAATCTTGAGAAAATGGAAAGCTTCATTTACTGGAGAGCAGGGGAGATGACTCAATTAGTAAACATAATTGCCACACAAGCAGAGGATCTGAATGCTTCACCACCCCCCACTCCCTGAAGCATTCATGTAAGGAGCCAGACAATACAGTAGCAGGTGCTGTGATCTCAGCACCAGAGAAAGTGCCTGGGGCTTCCTGGCTAACCAGCCTAGTCAAATCAGTGAGCTCCTGGTTCAGTAAGAGAACCTGTCTTAAAAAGTAAGACAGAGATGTAATTGAGGAAGATGCTAAAAATTCTGGCCTCCCTTAGCATATGTGCACACACACACACACACACACACACACACACACTTTCATTCACCATATATGTCTAATATGTATCTTTAGCATTTCTTCTACCAAACCTATTTCTCAGAGCACTGATGATGGTTACTGACCAGGCTATGGACTTCTTTATAGCTCTCATCAGATTTTATCTCAGCCCCATCCTGAGGAGCTAGGAGCATGGAGTGGGGCAGTTGTAGCATTCTCTGTGAAATAAGACCAACACCTGTTCTAAACCCTGGGGATTAATGGTCTCGAGAGAGAGAGAGAGAGAGAGAGAGAGAGAGAGAGAGAGAGAGAGAGAGAGGAAGAAGAAGAAGAAGAAGAAGAAGAAGAAGAAGAAGAAGAAGAAGAAGAAGAAGAAGAGGAGGAGGAGGAGGAGGAGGAGGAGGAGGAGGAGGAGGAGGAGGAGGAGAGGAGAGGAGAGAGGAGAGAGGAGAGAGAGAGAGAGAGAGAGAGAGAGAGAGAGAGAGAGAGAGAACCCACAGCCCCAACTCTCATTCTTTTTTAAGTAAGAGCATTGTGTCCTGTGCTGTGCTCATCCACTTCTTCCCTCACTCCCACAATAGTAGATAAAGGTGCTGCTATCATAAAAGCACTAAGAGATGAGAGCTGCTGGTCTCTCCATTACGATGACACTGTACTGGCTAGTTTTATATCAACTTGACACAGCTGAAGTCATCTGAGAGGAGGGAGCCCCAGTTAAGAAAAATGTCTCCATAAGATTGGTCTCACAGGCAAGCCTGTAGAGCATGGTCTTAATTAGTGTTTGATTGGGGGAGGGACTAGCACACTGTAGATGGTGTCTTCCCTAGGATGGTGGCCCTCGGTTCTATGAGAATACAGGATGCACAATCCAGGGGGAACAAGTCAATAAGTAACACCCCTCCATGGCCTGTGCATCAAATATCCAGCTGACAGAAGGTGAAAAGTGTCTGTTATTAACATTGTTTTCAGCTAACTGGATATTCTTTTCTTTTTTTTTTTTTATTTTCTATGTGTTCTAGAGAATGGTCACATGATACAAAGGAGGATTGACAAGTGGATACTGCACACCTTTATTTTGAGCAGCTTTATCATTTCCTGTAAGCGTTACAACATATATTACAAGAGCAATTACCACTCCTGTATTATATTAAGATAAAGGTCACAGAGGATTTAAATAATAAAGATAAGCATAAGGATGTCCACCTTTCATTCTAGATCTTGAGCAGTACAGTCAGGAGGATCAAGACTTTGGGACTGTTCTTGGCTACATAGTGTGATGTCAGCTCAGGCTACTTGAAACGCGTGTTTTAAAACACTTTTAAAAATTAACAATCAATAATTTTGTATCATAATAAAAAACAGTGAACAGGCCATAAAAGGTTGACAGAAGGAAATCACGGGCTCTTGTGAATAAAGACTGTCCCAATGCAAGGTCGCACAATACAAGCAGAGGTGACATGGCTATTGGTATACCTGCAGTATTAGGGCAATTGGATTCTTATCCTTAGTAAAAAATTAATTAAGATCTGTTCATAGAAATGACATGTGACAACTGCTGTAGGATATGAGTGAAACAAAGGGAGAGAACAGAAGTGACAGAAATAAGATCAGGACATCAAACAAAGCAAGGAACATGCCCTTTGCATATTGGTAATTCCTCCAACATTTAATCCAGGCCATGTCCAGACACTGCTTAATAAAATAATGGATGAAGGAATGAATAAGTAATGTTCACAGCCTGAGGCCGCAAGGATGCTGACATCTTGCTGCTTCTTATGCCTTGGAAATCATTTTCCCTTTGAATCTAGTGATCAGTGCATCTCTGTCTATATTAAAATAGGTAGTTCATGCTTAATTGATGCCTAGCAAAGCTATCCTTTCAGCTGAGTGCAACTGTGTTGAGGGCAACTGAATATTATCACACAGGTAGATGTGTCTATGCTCTAGGATATATGAGGTATTGACACTAAGGTCTCCTGGGCCAACATGCTTGGACAGAGGCATGGCCTGAATGACATTCTTCTTTATATTTTCACTTGCACAGGTATCAAGAGGAATAGCTTTTTTTGTGTGACTTTTCATTAAAACCAAAGCACACTGTTGAAAAATATCTATTCTGATACAAGTCCAGGGCTCCTGAAGCCGAAGAAGCTTTTCTTCCTGGATGCTGTGCAAACAGTGCTATCAGAATGAGGATCCGGGTTCAGGCAAATGTGACTAGCCACAGTTGGTCCCAGACAAGAAGCCCAACTATTACTGTGTCATGCATTATGAAGCTGGAAAACAAAACTGCCCAGAGCTGCATCCTCTTTCCTATTTCATACTTAGTTCCATTTTCATCTGAAATAAAGTCTATCCACATTCAGCAATTTCATTCTCCTAGAACCTGCTACCCTGATAATTACCTTTGTAATTTGCATAATATTGGTCCAAAAGGGAAGAATTATTGGAGGCCATGACCTTGTTTTTCTAACCTTTTGTTATGCTTAACAAATGCCCTTGTATTCAGTCTCTGCTGGCAATTCTGATTTGCATTCCCTAGCCCTCACTGATTTGTTTGCAACCATTCTAGCTGTGGAAATGCCTAGTTATTATTCTGGATGTACTCCCAGTATGCACAGCAACCTAGCTACTGCAACATCCAGAGAAACCCATTCTTAAGGACCCTTCGAGGGACCAGTGATTTGATGAGGCAAAGCACAGAAATCTGTGTGAAATGGAACCATGCAACAGTAATATTTCATAAATTGGACTCATTTGAAATTTTATACTAGTCTTTTTTTTCAGTCTCCTTTACAACTAAGAATGGCAAAGAAAAATATTTTCAGATTGTCATTCGCTCTCTAGATGTTGAGCCCCTCTGCACATTCAATAAGCAGCAGGTTTCCATTAAGAGTGTCCACCTATGAATTCTATGTGACTCATTCACATGATAACTGTGAGTTTAACCATGTGGCCTGCTCCAGCTGCTTTCACCAGCAGTATTTCAAGGAATAAAGGAATTTGCCAAGTTTTGTTAATATCTAGATGATGAAATGTACTCAAGAGATGTTGGATTTTATTAATATCATTATAGTCTCCATATAGTCTACTGATCTACTGCTACATTCAAAAAGGAAGAACAAAGATGTTTATTTACAAGTGACCACAAATTCTTTTGGTGGAAATCTAATGTAGGGTCTTTTCTCATAGATCCTCAGCTAGAGTTTAAGTAATGTTGACTGAACAGTTGAACTTTCAATTTTGTCTACTAAATTTAGGTTAATATATTTTTTCATTGTAACAGGGAAGAAAAATAAACTACCTCAGAGAATGAGGCCATAGTTGCAATGCTAAGTTCTGTTTCTGGAGACGATGAATTAAGTGAGGGCATTAATAACTCACATATTGACCAAAATTGTAAAGTGACCTGCTATCATGTGAGAGGAAGAATGAAAGGGGACATCATACTTTATTGTTTAATGGGTCAAGTATGATAGCTCGTTTTATAGCCTCTTTCATGCATTCCTTTTCTAATAACACCAAGACAGGGCAGAGTAAAGCAATTTGAACAGTTGAAAAGCTAAAGTGGGAGGATTGCAAATTCACAGTCAGTCTTGACTGCATAGTGAGTTTATCAGGTAAAACTATCTAAAAAAACTAAATAATCACTGAACCAATATGGTTATTTTATAGCTTAGATAACCTGTCTCCAAAAATCAGCTAGAAAAAAATAACACTTAAAAAATGGGGCTTTGGAAATAACCAAATAGCTATCTGTCAAATTGTGGCACAGTATTTATGAAAAATGCTGAATTTTATGTAGAAAACTCAACACCAATTGGCAAGAGAACATTGATGGAAAACGTTCTCAATGTCTCACCCAGAGACAAAGAGCTACAGACAATACCTGCTGCCTAGAGGAAGAGTCTTCTCCAAGGAAATTTCTTACCCCAAGAAGTTAAGTCCTAAATACACACACACACACACACACACACACACACACACACACACTCACACACACACCCACACACACCACATGCACATACACAGACCAATATACATGGATCACATACACATACACATGCACACATATACACACACATCACATACATACACAAATCACACACAAAAACATACACAAGAAAACACACTCCCCACATGTGACCATCATTAGATGTACATGAGTATAGGTTGTATGTATAAATGTATGCATATGTGTATATACCAGTAATAAAGAATGAATGACAATAAATGACAATAAAAGTGAAGTCAGGAGGTTGAGAAAGAGTAGAGGAGGGCCGAACATATGGAAAGAATGGAAGGAGGAAAAGAAGGGGGAAATGATCTCAAATACAGTCCTCATATAAGAAACGCTCAAAAAATTATAAACAGGTCAAAAAGGAAAAAGTTAAAATTCAAATTGGTGCCATCCTTGCATTGGGCTGCTTTCATTTTCCACTCCCAACTCATCTGGCATGAAGAATCTAGCAAGCTGGGCCAGTCAGTGAAAAACAAACTCCATCAAAGGAGAAGGGTGATTTGCAGTAAGCAGGAAAAAGCATCTCACACTAAACAGCATTGTCAGCGGGTCCAGCCATCACCATCTCAAATGAATTAATACTCAGCAAGCCAGAGAAAAATCTGGCATTGTCGGGAATTTCAAAGGAGAGACTGAGATGTATGACAATCATAAGGCACCTAGAGAGGGTCTCTGTCAATTCCTAGATGACATTGTGGGTAGGTTATATACACCCGCAAGGTGAGCTAAACCCTGCTACCCCACATGATGTCTGCCTGCTTCAAGTCTACATGCATGTGGAATGGGGACTGAAGAAAGTATAAGCACCCACTGACAATCCTGGAAAGACTTGAGGCTCCAGGGAAGGAAGGCCTTGTGAGGTAGGGAAGCATCCTTTCAAAAGCCAGGGGGAGGAGGAATGGGATGAATAACTGTGAGAGGAAGGGGGAGCAATGGCTGGAATGTAAATAAACAAACAAACAAACAAATAAATAAATGCTTGAGTGCATTGGAATGTGTGCCTAACAATTCACAGATTCGTTAGTGGAGTGTAGAGACTTCTGAAATTAAGATATTTGAGCATAACCTCTCAAACACAGCCTGATCACTAAAGCTAAACAGGTCAGAGTGACATAGAAAAACACACACAAATAAAGCTAAGGGTTATTTTTTTAAATTGAGCAAGAGCGACAGCAGGCACATACTACATTTCCCATAGAATTTAGTTAGAAAAGAGTTACCATGAGCAAAGCAAAACAAAGTCAGTGGAAGAAAAAAATTCTAAACAACAACAAACACACACAAAACAAAAACAAACAAACAACTTTGGGGCAAATAATATAAATGAAAATTCAAGGTTGCAGGCTGCCAGGAGAGAGGGCTCAAGAGTTAAGAGCCCTCAGTGCCCTTACAGAGGCACCAAGTTCTGTTCCCGGCACCCATAGCAGAAAGCTCACAACCACCTGTTGCTCCAGCCTCAGGGGATCTAATGCCCTCTTCTGGTCTCCAAAGGGACTTACATTCATCTACACACACATTATTGGAGATAAACCTTCCAAAACATTGAGTTTTAGCACAATATACTGCTTAAACTGTTCTGGATTTCAGAAACTTTATGAGAAATACAGAGAGAGTTTAACCTACACCCACTTCCCCCACCCCTCCAAGAAATATGCCTTTGAGAAGACCCGAATGTTGTACCTAAAAGGCTTCAGAGTACTGGAAACATATTACAGTAACAAAACAATATTTAAATAATATAATAAAAATGAATGAATAACTAGAGAATTTCAATAAGAAAATTGAAAGTACAAGAGCAGCCATTCACAAATTCTATGGGAGAAACATACATTGAAAATGACATGAGCAGGGGCTAGAAAGATGGCTCATCAGTTTAGAGCACTGACTATTCTTCCAGAGGTCCTGAGTTCAATTCCCAGCAACCCCATGATATCTCACAACCATCTGTACTGGGATCTGATACCCTCCTCTGGTGTGTCAGAAGAGAGCTACAGTGTACTCATATAAATAAAATAAATGAATTTTTAAAAAAAGAAAGAAATGACATGAGGGAATCTGTATCAGGATGAAAAAGAAAATAATAAAAATGCTTAGAAAATCTAAAGAGAAAACAATCAAATGTGTCCAACTGGATCATCAAGGAAAAATATCTGATAAGTAGCTATAACACAAAGGTATCAATAAACATGCCACAGAACTTTCAAGATGTGAATGGAGGGAGAGGAAGTATAAATATGAAAATGGAGTAATCCCCAAATGTTAACAAAAATATTCACCTGCAAATTAATGAAATTTAACAAGTTCCAAGTAAGATAAATATTAATAAGAGATCACACCTAGTCATATTACCCAAGTAGATTCCTTAAATATGGTCTTGAGAACTTCATACATAACCGCTGTGTTAAAAATACTCCTACCCCTCCCTCTCCCCTTCAACTCTTGTGCCCTCCACACAAACTCATGATATCATCTTTAATGATTATTGTATACACGTACATATCCATATCTGCCTATGTGTTGAGAATTCATGAGAACAGCTTTCTGTCATACATAAAAGACACTATCTCATATCGTGGTCTTCTGTTTCTTACAATCTTTCTACCCTCTCTTCCACAGTGTCCCTTGTGCCTTGGGTGTATTGCTTGCTTTGAAGATGTATCAGCTGGGGTGAGGCTAACCACAGTCACTTACAGTCTTCATTTTGACCAGTTGTGGCTCATAGAATAAGAATTTCTTGTTCTACTAGGATGAAGAGAAAATAATGCTAATGGTTGATGACCCTTCAGAAACAATGGGGGCTAAAAGGCAGAGAGGTGGCACATTCATGTCAAGGAAAGCAAAATAAACAAATGAGACACTGTTGGACTGTCAGCAAAAGTATCTTTCAAAACTGAAGACAAAATAAAATTATGTCAGGCAATCGAAGCTGTAAATGGGGCTTTTCCAGCTAACATGTTGTACATAAAAAAACAGAGTCATTTATGTGGAAAGGAAATGACACCAGATGGTAACTCAAATCTCCATGAAAAGATAAAGAACAGTAAAATAACCTCACCTAAATATATGTGTCAATATAACCTGTTATACATGGATGCACAAATTTTCTCCTTTCTTTCCTAAGCTTTAAAATGTAAGCTAGAAGGAAAGAAAAGCTATAGCACTGTCTATTCCAATTCTTGACATACAAAAGTATAAAATATAATAATCATAACCACAACTAATAGAAGAACCGAAACTGTGTTACAGCAAATTCCTATATTTCACTAGGGTTCAATCTAAATTAGCTTGCTCTGAGTTGAAAGGTTCATTGCATTATTTAGAAAACACTCATAAAATAAATTTTAAAGTAATGAGAAAACCAACAAAGGAATTAAATTTACACAATTAAAATTTCCATTCAACACAAAATAAAGACAGCAAAGGACCAATAATGGAATAAAAGAAGGAGACCAATAAATCTCAAAGAGCCAAATACTAGTCGTCATTCCAAAGCATAATTGTTTCATCAAAGGTCAATGGGTGATGTGTCCCTACTGGAAATCAGGAAGTTCAAACTGTAGACTAAAATTAAAAACTAACTGAAACCTCAGTTCAGAGGACACTCCAGATTCAAAGATACAAATTAGTGTAAATGAAAACACAGAAAACATGCACCATTAAATGAGACCATATTAAATGAGAAAGTAAAAGGAAATGTATACCAAGAAAGCACACAACTCAGGAAATGGGAGTCTTTATATTAATATGAAATATATTGATATGTTGAAGAAAGATTTATTATCAGAAACATTATGCATAAGTAAGAACAGAAGGATCAATTCAGCAGGATGTGATAATAATTACAAAGACATGTGCACTTGACAACACGGCTCCAAAACAAGGAGGCAAAAATTGACAGAAGTGGGGGAAAAAAAAAAACAAAAAGCCATGTCAATGGTTTGAAAACATCAGTATTCTATTCTCAGGAGTATGTGTTATAACTAAACAGGACAGAAGGCCATCTTGTTATAATTAAGATACACATTACCTTCTGCTTGGAGGCTGTAAAATGCATGTTCATGTCAAGAATCTGGAGCATCCTTCATGAAAACTCATAAGCTAAAATCATAATAAAATATTCAAAATTTAAAACAACCAAGAACATGCACAAATCTGTTCTCCTATGAAAACAGAATTTAATCACATATTCAAAACAAAAGAAAGCAGTAGAGCCTTACTCTCCAGACATTGATAAATTATGAAACACACAACTTAAAAACTCATCCCAGAAGTACAGAACAAGGGATGAAGAGATTGGTCAGTGGGTAAAGAGCTTACTATGCAAGACATAAGGACCTGAGTTCAGATCCCCAATAAGCTCAGACACATGGCAAACATCTGTAAACAAAGAACATGGAAGTGAAGATAGAAAGGATTCTGGGAGCATGCTGACAAGCCAGCCATTCAGTAAGGTCCAAGCTTCCAGAAATAGAGGAAGACAGCCAATGTGACCTCTGGCTTCGTTATGTCTATACAGAGGTACACATATCTGCTCACATGCATACATCTCTCTCTCTCTCTCTCTCTCTCTCTCTCTCTCTCTCTCTCTCTCTCTCTCTCTCTCTTTCTCTCTCTCTCTCTCATACACACACACACACACACACACACACACACGGCAAATAAATCACAAGAAACATGGTAATTAAAGTGTTCAGAGAGAAAGATACCATACCAGGCAAAGGCTCAACCTAAGGTAGGATTAGACACAATTTATAAGTTTAAGTGAGTACTTTTGAGAGGCAAAAAGATTCTATATTATGGTCTTAACTTCTATCATCAGTCCACAGAATAATAAAGACAAACAGACTGTAATCAAGCTCAAGGAAACAAATAATAAACAGTATAATGGGAGTTATTAAAAAAAAACCAGATAGACATCAACACTGATTCTTTGGTACAAAGTCAGCAACATTTACTCTGATTAGCAGAAAGCCAAAGGGAGAATGGAGTACAAATGATCAAAACCAAGAAGAAAAATGATTTTTAAAAATTAATAGACATTTAATGGTGCAAATACAGACATACCCCTAAAAGTACACAGTTGGTCTAATTTGTCTAAAGAGAGAGTAAAATTGAATTTTTTATTATTTGTAATATAAATAATTAAATTAAAACTAAAATATATTTTATATAAAAAAAATCTAAGCCAAAATGGTTTCACTGACCTACATTTAAAGATCATGAAACTCTAGCACTTCAGAGGTGGAGGCAGGAGAATTGATGTGAGTTTAAGCACACTTTAAGCTACATAGCATTCACTGTAAATCTCTGGACACCCTGGGCTACAGAGTAAGGCCCTGTCTCAAAAGGTGAAGAAAGCTAAACCAAGACAAAACAAAATGACAAATAATTATAAGGAGGTAAAGAAACCGGAGCCTCCATATACTACTTATAGAAATATAAAATCTGCAGGCCCCTAAAGCAAATAGTTACCTAAGTTAAATATTAAAAAATATTCTTAACATACAGTTTAGCAAGTTCCATCTTAGTGAATCTCATATTCATAAAACAATTTGTTAAAGATATACATGGCAACATTGTGCATAGTATCTCCAAAGTGGAAAGGATTCTGTTATTTGTCAACTGATTAACGGATAAATCAAATGTGGTATATCCCAACCAATGAATACTACTCAGTTGCATAAAAGGAACCACATACTGATGCATATAACATGATGCAGAACCCTTGAAACTCTGTCATGGGGAAAAATCTGGTTCTAAAGATGATATATTATGATACTACTTGCATGGACTTTGAAAAAAATAAAATGGATGGAAAAAGAATTGGGACTGTTACCTTGTTGGGGTTCACTGAGAAAATAAATTCTGATGGAACTGGTCATGCAGAGATGAGGCTAGCATTTTCTAACTGGATTAGAGTGAGAATCTCACATCTTTGTATATTTTGTGGAAACACATGAACATCTACATGGGTGGAAATTTATAGCAAGCTATAAAGTAACTTACATACAAGATTCTTAAGCTCAGGGTGAGCCATAGAGCTTAGTCAGGAGGCAGAAAGAAAAACACTTAACTATATTTCTGATTTGGGGAATTTCTCAATATTAAATGTTCACCAGTATCTGTGCCATGGAAGTTCTCTTTAAATCCATTCACACTTCTTCATCTTATGTTTATTATTATGTCTTGCTTTAAGGGGATCAACTCTTCTCTATTTGCACTTGTGAGTGGAGAATGGTTGGTCCCTGTATTGCCTGTACTGATCCTGGACTTCTCTTGTAGCAATGGCATCTGTTGAACTCCCTGAAGAATAGCCATCAAGCTGATGGGGCTGAACAAATGTTCCCTGATCTAGTGTTGTACTTTGGAAATCTGTCAGAAGCATTGAGTTGCATGGAACAGAGAGGCATACACCTTGTATTTTATTTCTGTTGTCTATTTAGGAAACTATTCTATTTCTGTTTACTCATAGGTAACTTGAGGTCAGAAGCACATAGTCCACACTTGTTGCCCTATACTTGAAAAACTGCTTCCTTTTATCATAACATAAGGCATCTGACCTGTCTGCAGGCACCACAGTTCCATTTCTGGGAGCAATTATATGAACCATGGAACTTGGAAACTCTTTCCAAACTGGATCATTGTCTAAGGAGTTCATTAAGGATGAAAAGGGGAGGAATGTCGGCTCTCTAAAAGCAACTGTCTGCTGCCAAGAAAGGCAACACCTCTGTCTGAATTGCAGTGAAGACTAATTCAGCAGTTCTGTTCTTCCAGACCTCAGGAGGGCAGAGGGAAAGAAATCATGCATCCTCCTGGATAGTACTTGGATAATTGGAGGAATTATGGAAACATTCAGGATTCCATTTGGATGTTGTATGAATTACAATAAGACAAATACCCAGTTCAGTGGCATGAAGCACAATCCTAACAACCTCAGCTTTCTGCTGTACAGGGGAATGTCTCCCTATATAATGAGTCTCTCTAGACCTTTATTAACCATTAGCTTGCCAGAGGACCCAGTGAGATGTTCCCAGACCATTTCTTCTGTCAGCTGGTTTCTGATTCAGAGAAAGAAAGAATCCTAATTGCACTGAAGTGAAAAAGAGAGCCCAACATGTGGCTGAGGCATCTCTAGACCACAGAGCTCAGGCAGAGAGAACTGCCGAATGTAGGTTTCAGGAGTTGATTCATTAGGATGAAATTGATCTGTCTGAAGGGCTCAGAGTCCAGAGCAAAGTTCTTAGGCAATTCCTGTACCGCCACTCTAATACAAGTTTGCTCCTTACTGGGAGTAAAAACAATCAAGGCAGCCACAGTTGCAGTTTGCGTTTTCAATATTGATAGTACCAGGGGTCTCCTGACCTTACTGAATAATGAACACTCAATTCTTGCACATAGTCAATGAGAGACAAAGAGACAAAGATGTATCGTCAAAGTAGGCATTCATATTATGTCTTTAGTTTCTTATTTTCCTAACCATATATATATACACAGCTAATGCCAAATCTTCCTTGCCTTTATTGAGCAACTAACATGAGCCGATCATGTATGGTTGCTTTTCATTACTCCAGAGAGGGAGCAAATAGAGTCCCACATAGGATAAGATTGACATTTATTTCTTTAGTTTTCATTTCTGCATGGGTGTGGATGATGGTGTGTGGGGGGGAGGGGGGGTAAGGTGGAGGCCAGAGGTTAATTTCAAGAATTGTTCTTCAGGAACCACTCACCTTGTGTTTTGAAACAGGTTCTCTACAAGGTCCTGCAGTCCACTGATTAGAACAGGCTCCCTGGATAGTGAGCCCCAGTGATCTTACTGCCTGTGCCTCTCCAGAGCTGGGATTATAAGGTGCATGCTATTAACACATGACATTTCACATAGGTGCTAGACAGAAATCAGGTCCTCATGCGGGCATGCAGGATGATTACTAACTCATGTATAACTTCAGCCCAAGGATGGTGGTGAAACCAGATTTGTTTGACCCTAGAGCAGAAATCCTGAAACATGTGAGAAAGGCCAGGTTTTAGAGATAGATTAAAATCAAATTTTAAAATAATAAATTCGAAAGACCCATTCAAATTGAAGGCTTCCATAAGGTCTTTCAGCGAGACAGCACAGCTGCTTCAAGTATTGTTTGAGAGTCTCACTAGCATCCAGCATGTGTCCACAAGCTGGGCATCCCTTCCATGTGCAGTAATCTATCTACTCATCACAGTATTGACATTCTCTGATCTGACTCTCAATTCCTATTCTCTCTCATGTCTTGGTCAACAAAAATCCTCTGAAAATCAGCCTATCAACTCAAAATGAATGATACATGCTTGGATCATGTCGACGTGTCTACTTATCTGGTCAATTGCTGGCCCCTTGTTGTTGACAGGAATCAGCCAATGAAAAGCAGGATGTAGCCAAAGCAAAGTGCGGATCAATAACATTGCTCCCCTTCTGTTCTTCCCAAGTAAAGCCTCAATAGCCTTTTCCTACAACATTTTTATTAGTATGGATCGACTTTTTTAAAAAGACATTTTTGAAAACAATAGCCTTGTAGACTTACTTTTAGTCAATAATGTGTGTGTGTGTGTGTGTGTGTGCGTGCGTGTGTGTGTGCGTGTGCGTGTGCGTGTGTGTGAATGAATGAATGATAAGTATTAGATCCCTGTGTTTAGGTGCTTAGTAACAGTTAAGGAAGGTGAACTATTTTGAAATATGCTGGAACTTTTTTTTTCCTAAATAACACTTGTCTTCAAGGGAAACTATCCAAACAAACTCCAATCTGATGGTTTCTTGAGTGACCTGACAGATGAGAAACAACCAATTCCAAGGAACTTCAGAATTCACACTCAGGTTTTCAGAAGAAAACACTCAGGTCTAGACTACTCTGGCTATCCCATTCATCTAAAGATAGAGAATCATACAAACAGTGTGAGGTACATACTTCACAGATACAAACTTTAAAAGACTTCAATCAGAAGAGTAGAGCATGCCATCTGTCGATATTTCTTTACCAGGACACTCTTCAGAAACTATTCCAAGAGTTTCTCTTACATACTTTGTACCTCATGTCCGTGTGTCATATACAAAAAGTAGGCACCAGAATTAGAGAAAACGGAAGCAAAACAATCAGTCTTACAAGGATGCCAGACCCAGATTTCGAACAACTGTAGTTAATATTTAAGATTCTAATGTATGGATAAGATAGCCCACAGCACAGGTGGGCAACGAGAGTGGATGGAAATCCTAAAATGAGCTAAAAGCAAAGCTGAGAACAAAAACAGACCAATAGAAGGAAAGTCCCTTAGACCAATGTACAAGGGAAACAACCAAGGAGAAAATAGAAGTCAGCTGACCTGACAATCAAGGAGAAAAAAAGTCAGAGGAAAATAATTTCATATCAACAGACTGTGAAGTGGAACAAAAGTATAACATGCATGTTTAGAGGAGAAAAATAATGACTGCAAATATCTAAAGGAAGAGATGAAAAGTTTAATCAACAATAAAGTAGGAAAATTACCCAAATTTATTAATAGCCGTGGAGTCATACACTAGGAAGCTTGGAGCTCATTACTGAGAAGATGCTAATTTTCATATGATTAAAAATAAAATATACACAAGCATAATATTTCATAAATTTAGAAAACAAAGGTATCCACAAAATGGGAAAAATTACTCGATAGAGAAATGATAATAAGAATTACGAATGGCATCTCTGAAAAGCATATGTCTAAGCAGAGACAGGAATATGTTCTAGAGGGAGAAAAGAAGCTAGAATTTTTATCAAGCTAACAAAAAATTTAAGAAGTAATCCTTAGGAAAGCACCTTATAAGAAAAAAATAAAAATATCTAATAAAAAGTAAGGTTGACATCTATATTTATATAAAAAAGAATATTATAAAAGAATTTAAAAAGCAAGTAAAATGTTTTAAATTCTGCTCTAACAATGTTTTTAATATATTAATGGTCAATACTATCATTGATTATCTATTATTATCATATATATATATACATATATATATATGAGATACATGAGTATAACAAGAGTATATATCTATTAAACACTTATATTCAAGTGAAATTAGTTTTAGGAATTCTATAATGAATTGGGAAGCTGGTCTATATAAATTAAACAATATAGTGTACTTTTATACTGGATATGGGCTTATTATAATTTTACATTGCAAACCTAGGACAGGTATTTTAAAAGGAAGTAAAGCTGGCATGAAAAAAATGAATTTTATAAATTATGCATTTTACACTACAAAAGGTAGAAAAATAATAAATCAAACAGGGACAAGTAACAAGAATAGCAAACATGGACCAGTAATAACTATGCCAAATGCTAATCCAGCCACATCAGTAACTGACTATCAAGCTAATAATGCAATTGTACCAGGTAAAAGGCAGATATTGTTAGAGTGGCTCAAAAACCAGGGCCAGACTAAATATTGTTTACAAGCAAAATTTAAACCAAACACCTATAATTCTATCAATCAGAAGCTTGTGGTGTTTTGAATAGGTAATGTCTCCCTAGACTCATGTGTTTAGATGCTTGGCCAAAGTGAAATGACACTGTTATCAGGTATGGTCTTGTTGTAGGAAATGTGTCATTATGAGGAGGCTTTGAGGCCTCCTATACTCAAGCTATGTGTGGCACATTGCCCCTCTCTGCTACCTACAGATGTATGTAGCAAGATGTAGAATGCTCACCTTCTTCTCTAGCAGAATACCTGTCTGAATCCTGCCATGTTTCTCAACATGACAATAATGGACTAAACCTATAAAACTCTAAGCCAGCCCCAATTAAATGTTTTCCTTTAAAAGATTTGGCATGGTCATGAGTCTGTTCACAGTAATGAAACCCTAAC
The DNA here is from genome assembly GCF_011762505.2 of Arvicanthis niloticus. NCBI lineage: Eukaryota > Metazoa > Chordata > Mammalia > Rodentia > Muridae > Arvicanthis > Arvicanthis niloticus. The sequence goes on along the minus strand of NC_047658.1, from coordinate 48,821,913 downwards.
AAAGATAGGACTGAAGTAGGAGGATTATGAATTCAAGGCTAGTTTTGTTTCTTAAATGAGACTGCTTCAAAGTATGGGAAGAAAACAAGCAAGACAGAAAGAGGGGGGAGAGGGAGGGAGAGGGAGAGAAGGGAGAGGGAGAGGGAGAGGGAGAGGGAGAGGGAGAGGGAGAGGGAGAGGGAGAGGGAGAGGGAGAGGGAGAGGGAGAGGGAGAGGGAGAGGGAGAGGGAGAGGGAGAGGGAGAGGGAGAGGGAGAGGGAGAGGGAGAGGGAGAGGGAGAGGGAGAGGGAGAGGGAGAGGGAGAGAGAGAGAGAGAAGGAGGAAAGAAGGAAGGAAGGAACAGAGGGAGGGGGAGGAAGAAAAATAATGCCATTCTAGTTGGCAGTGGAAACATGGGAAAGCAAAGTCTAAAAATGAGATGGACCAAAGTCTCATGCAATAACCAACTTTATTTAGAGCATCAAAAAGTTTATCATCTGAGTGTTGAAATGAATCATATGAGTAAGGTGTTTAATCACAAGGCCAAGCCACATGTGGCAAGAACATGTTTTTCTATAGAGGCATGTGAATAATATCAAACAGTGAATGTAATACTAACTTGATTTTAAAAAGAAAACAAGACTTCTTTTTATTAATTTCAGACAGAGGCTATGTCAGAGCCAAAAGTCTATCAATCATAAAGAAATATGTTCCCTAGTAATAAAGAGAATATGTATTCTTAGAGAATAGATACTGATTCTCTTCAGACATGCACCTTACAGAATATCAAACTCTCTAGGTAAGAAATTATTGAGCTTTAAGAAATAAATGAATCCATTATCATGGTTAGAAACTTCCACACCCCTTTATCAGTAATAGTGAGATCAAGTGAGCAGACAGTGGTAAGAACTCAATGATATTATTAATTAGAGTTCACATTTACAGACAATGTCATCCATCAAGAACAGAATGTACATGCTTCTCAAGGTCATAGGAGGTGTCCACAAAAATAGACCACACTTTGTCATGAAACAGCTTTTAACACATTCTAAAAATTATGTGTTGCACAATGGCTGCTTTAAGGCCAAGGGAATTAAATCAGAAATGACCAACTGAAAAATAACTTGATGACCTCTGAATGAACAGGAGATTAAGCAACAGAGACTCTAAATGACAGAAGTCAAAAAAGCATTCTTGAATCAAAGTAGAAAATAGCATTCTTGAATCAAAGTAGAAAATATTTTGAACTAAAAAGAGGAAGGAGGAGGAAGAGGAAGAATAGGAATACATTGTTTGCCAAACGTGGTGAGATGTGACAAAAGTGGTACATATAATATAAGATGTATATGAAGATGTAAAAAGGAAGAAACATCTTAACTTTCTAGTTTATTTGTTAAGAAATTAATAAAAGAAGAGCAAACTAAACCCATGAAAATTCAAAGAAGAATGGTTGTCTATTCTTTGGACAGAATGCTTGGCTGCATTGAAATAATTAGCCAGATTAGTTTATTAGGTATATTTAAATATATATAGTCTTAGAGCATGGATAGAATGTGTAAAAATTCTTCACCAGAATTGAAAGAAATGGTATGTCGTCCAAATGCTCAGAGTCTTTATTTTGATGTTTAAAATCTTGAGGGCAGTCATAGCCACCTGTATTCTTTTTGGTATTCTAGCTTTCCTGGACTTTATCAGAATCACCAGTAGATACTGCATGTAGCATTATAGGCCATTATTTGTCTCAATTTTCAATTTTTTTTCCAGTTTTCTGACAGAGCAATTCCAAAGACATCAGAAATTCCTGGTCAACTTTAGTCATAGTAATGCCATCCATTATATGTTATCAATTTTCTGTATTAGCCAATGTCACAGAGCTGTGATCAAAATAACTAGTTATCTTTCTATTGCTATGATAAACATGACCCAGAGCTAATTGTTGAGGAGAAGGTTTACTTGCCTCACACATCCTTATCATAGTCCATCATTGAAGAAAGCCAAAGAAAAAGCTCAAGGCAAGGACCTGGAGACAGGAACAGAAGTAAAGACCACACAGGAAGGTTGCATATTGGATTGTTCTCCATTTTTTGCTCAGCCTGATTACCCAGAACCACCTGCCCAGGTGGCACTGACAAAGGGCTGGACCTATCCACATCAATCATTAAGAAAATGATGCATACAAGTCAGTTTTTTGACATTTTCTCAGTCGAAATTCTTTTCTAGATAACAGTAACTTGTGTCAAGTTGACAAAATAAGCAAACAAACCAACCAAAAACCCAATAACAAGTATATATGGCTTGAAGTAAGGAATTATTTTGGCTCACATTTTAAATTCATCAGAATGGACACTGAAGAAGAGAGACATTCACACAATGGGAGAGATGGGACTGGGAATGAATAAATTGGAATGCATGATTGGCTTTTCATGTTTGTCTCTTTTTACTACACCTAGGTCCACTTATGGAATGAAGCTCTGCAGATTCAAGGCAGAAAGTGTTCCTTTAGCTAATCTTCTTCCAGAGTTGTGTGCTGCAGGTCTCTCAAAGTAAAAGGACAAGATGAAACTTCACACTGGTTTTTTTTTTTTTTTTAAATAAGTAAAATCGATACACCTTTAGCCATAAGAGAACTCAAGTTATTGATTGAAAAGTAAAATAGGAACTGTTGATATGTCTCAGTTTCTAAAGGAACCTTCTGTTGAATCTCATGACCTATGCTCAGTTCTTAGGACATACATGTTAGGGTGAGAGCATTCATTTACATATACAATCTCCTCCACACATACACAAACACTAATTAATTATAATAAATTTTTAAGTGAAACAGGAAAATGTACATATTTTATAGACATTAAAATGATGAGGGCATACTATGCAAAATTCCATGTATACAAATTTGATAATCTTGACTAAATGTCAATATTCCTTGAAAACCACAAACAACCTAAAGTTACATAAGTAGTAGTAGTCACTCTGAATGGACTTAACTTTAATCAAAAATTAAAATAGAAGTTCATAATAATTGAAAGGGCTATACACACATGGCCTCACTGCAGACACTGTAAAGAACATTTTATAAATTCTATGCAATGTCTTTCAGAGACAATCATTCTAATAATTTTATGAAGCCATCATTCCATCAGTAATAAAAGCTGATAAAGATATTAGAAGTAAAATAAAGATCATGACTTCAGAAAAATATTAGAAAGTCAAATCTCACAATGTACAAAACTAATGGTAATCCCAGCCAAGGGGAATTTGGCCTAAGTGTGCAAGTCTGATTTAACATTAGAAAAATCAGTTAATGCAACCTTTCATGTAAGCATACTTTAAAAAGGAAAAATAATTAGGTGATAATATTGAAAACCACCCAAAGAACATTAAAAAAAACAATTCATAATTTTAAATATAAAAAAAATTCAGTAAACTTTTATAGAGGACTATTTTTCAATTCCAAAATATATATGAAATGCTATCCAAAAAATCCTATTAATGGTAAGAAACATTTATTTTCCACTCTAATATAGAATTCATTGATGACTACCAACACTGCTTGTAGCAATGTGCTGAAATTTCTCACAAATGTAATAAAAATTAAGATGAATTAAAAACCTATACATAATGTTAAAGAATAACTGTCTTTTCATCATAGGCATATCATTCTCTTTGTATGTCAAAATGAACAAGCATGATCTTCTAAGTACATAAATGACTAAAGCAAAGTCAGACATTCAAGATTAACTTCTAAAAACCAGTCACTGTGTACTAGCAATGAACAATAGAAACTGAAATTTAAAAATAGCTCTATTAAAGTTAGCAAAACATGAAAACATATGTAAAAAACCTATCTAACTAGTTACAATATAAATATAAGGAAATATTTATAAGTGTCAGCAAACATCATAAATAGAAAGAGATCCTATATCTGGAGATAGGACGACTCAATACTATCCAAACATTAGTTGTTTTCTCCTTGGCTTATATGATCAATGCAAGTATAGTTAAAATTCCTGAAAAGTATTTTATGTGCATTAATAAACTGATAGACACAGAACCTAAACTAGTGGCAAAAAGACATGACAGCAGCAGCACATGGGGGAAACTCACAGGAGTATCACTAAGCATAAGATGTAGGTCTGAAAAACTACACAAGTTATATTTAGTAAAATTAAAGACTACAGAGATGATAAAGTCCTCAGAGGTTCACAGCTTACCAGGGGTTTGTACTGAGGGAAGGGATAAATAGGTAGACACAGATCCTTACACCCAACTAATGGACTGGGCCCCCTGTGGTTGAATTAAGAAAAGGCTAGAAGAAGTTGAGGACAGTGACCCCATAAGAAGACCAGAAGTATCAACTAACCTGGATCCCTGAGATCTCTCAGACACTGAGCCACCAACCAGGCAGCATACAGTAGCTGGAACTGGCCATTGACACATATGCAGCAGAGGACTGGCTGGTATGGCCTCAGTGAGAAAAGATGCACCCAACTTTTTAGAGACTTGAGGCTCCAGGGAGTGGGGAGGCCTGGCAGGGTGGGGTGCTGAGGGTGGGAAAATTCACTTGGAGACAGGAAAGAGGAGGAATGGGATGAGGAACTGTGGGAGGGCAGTCTGAGAGGGGGATAATGACTGGACTGTAAAAATAAGATCAAAGATAAATATTAAAAATTAATTAATTACTTAATAAAAATAAAAATGCAATAGGTAATTATATAGTTGTGTGATGGATGTTGCAAGTCATATATGAGACATGCAATTATCTATATCTATATTACAAATAATAAAACATAAAATATACTAGACTAGGTGTTTGAAATAATAATAATGTATCAGTATAAGATTGACCTCTTAGAGTAAATCTAACAGTTTAGAGGATGTTAAGAGTGTGTGGTCCTAAACGAATAAGGGCTACTTTTATAAATATTCCTCTCCATTTTGCTGTGAATTTAAAGCTTTTCTGAAAAATTAAGGAAACTATGTCTTGAAGAAACAACAGGAGTGACACACTCATGAACTCATATAAGCTATGGTAGCAAGTCTCTTCAGATTCCCTTCTTTGGTATCTTAAGAGTTTCCTTGTAAAGATCTATGAAGCCATTAATTCCTTACTTAAATTTACCTAAATATTTTATTATTTTATTTTAATGTTTTAATAATATTTGTTTTAAATATTTGAAATTTTCATGCAATGTATTTATATCATGCTGCCTCAACTCCTTCTACCTCACACACACCCAACTTCATGTTTGCTTGCTTTCTTGATATCTATCTGTCTCTCCCTCCCCATCCCTCCCTTTCTCACTTTTTCTTCCCCTCTCCTCTTTCTTTCTTTTAAAAATCTGGGTATAATTTCTGTTGCTCAGAAACTCTTGCCAATAGGGCATGTCATGGAGGAGAGTGGTAGATTTTTACTCTTTTCCCTTACTTCATGCTTAAATTTTGTCTATATTGAACTAGAATAGGTCTTATGCAAGTTGTAACACTCAATGTAAGTTCCTTTGTGTCTGGAAATCACTGTTTCTTTGGAATCATCTACCACCTCTGGCTCTTATAGCCTTTCTTCCCTTCTGTTCCTCAATGACTACTGAGCCTTGCAGGGAAACATATGATATAGACGTCGCATTTAGGAACGAATATTTCACAGTCTCATATTTTTCTGCATGTTTGTCTGTTTCTGTGTTATTTGCTTTCTATCCAAGGAAAAACAGCTTGGTGAGATCTAAGAAATTCATTAATCTATTGGGTATATCTATACATCATTAAGGGTTATTTTAAGACTAAATTTAGCAAAGTTATAGTAGTAGGCTTTCCTCTGGTGGCTGACATCTAACTAGCTACAAGCTGTTTACCAGATGAGGGTTCTACTTCTTGGGACATTCCTGAAGTCTAATCACAATGTCATTGGCTCTGTCATATTCATGGCACTATTGCAGCAGTGAGCATATCATACCTGGGCAGTTCTTTTTGTAACTCACAGAGTGTGTAGTTATGTAAAATGATGGTTACTTTTCTCCAATGAGAAAGTTGTGTACACCAACTTCCAGCACTATGAAAGCTACCTGGCAGAAAGGGAGTATCCACGTCATTATCTGCTTGATTTCTTCATGTTTTATGACTCAAGTGTGTGATGTCATCAGCAACAGGGTCAAACTGTCAAGTTGTAGAGGATAGCCAGGAGCAATGGCAATAACCTGTAATGTTTAGAGATCTGGGGGGGGGGCACTATTAGCCAACAACTGAAAAAGAAATAGCATACTTGTGGAACCGTGGTTTTTCTTTGCTAGACTGGGTGATACCTCATTGGGTGTGATTCCCCTTACATATAAACCCTTTTCAATTATGTATGCACATACATTTTAGGAAGCTTTCACAACAGTTTCCCTATGTGTTGCTTAGTCCTCCCCCCATTACCTCTGCTACCTTGACCCCTTTAACCCTTCCTTTTCTATTGTACCTCTTTCTCCCTTTATCTCACTATATTTCCTACTGTTCCCTTGAAAGATCTCCATATCTCCAGGGATCACTTATGAATTTTCTAACTTCAGGTGGTTTTCCAAATGAAACATATTTAAAAATTCATCTGTAGATGAAAGAAAATATATTTGTCTTTCTGTAACTCGGTTACATCCCTCAGCTTGATAATTTTTTCATTTTTACCTACTTACCTGTGAATTGTGTAATTTTAGTTTTTTAACAGCTGAATAGTATTTCATCATGTAAATGTACCACATTATTATTATTATTGATTCATAAGTTGATGGACATACAGGTTGTTTTAGTATTGTGGTCATTGTGAACAGAGAAGTAGATAACTCTGTATTAGAACATAAAGTCCATTGGGCATATGACCAAAAGACTATTATAGCTAGATGGTGTGGTAAAAAATATTGCCATGTATTTCAGGAAAGTTTACACTGATTTCCAAAGTTATTGTACCAATTTTTATTCTCATAGGCATTTGATAAATGTTCCCATTTTCCCATACTATGTCAGTACATGTTATCATTTGATATTGTATCTTAGGATTCTGGAAGAAGGTGAAATCTCAGAGTAGCTTTAATTTGCATTTGTCTGATGGCCAAGGATACATTGAACATTTAAAAAAATCGTTTCCCAGCTATGTTTTTAATTACTTTTATTTTTTCACAATCCAGTCATTGTCTCACTCTTGGCCCACCTTCCCACAGTTCCGCATCCCATTCCTTTTTCCTCCATCTTCAAGAGGATGTCCCCCGACCCTTCACCAGGCCTCCCCATTCACAGGGGCCTCAAGTGTCTCGAAGGCTAGGTGCACATTTCCCATTGAGGCCAGACCAGGCAGTCGCTGTATGCGTGTCGGAGGCCTAGGACCAACTTGGCATATGCTGCCTGGATGGTGGCTCTGTGTCTGAGAGATCACAGGTACCTGGCTTAGTTGAGACTGCTAGTCTTCCTATGGGGTCACCCTCCTCCTCAGCTTCTTTCCCAGCTATTTTTAATTCATCCTTTGAGAACTCTATTTTGTTTCATGTCCCATTATTTTAGTTTGTTTTTTTCCTTAGTGTTATTTTTATAAAACCTAGTGTATTCTAGATACTAACCTCTGTCAGATACATAGGTAATAAAGATTATTTCCTTTTCTGTATGCTTCTTTGACAGAATGTTAATGTCCTTTTCTGTACAGAAGCTTTATGGTTTCGTGGAGCCCCATTCTTCAGTTTATCTTGTTTAAATTGAAAATTATTATATAATACATTTCTATCATGTTTCTCCTCACTCCTCTAGATTCTTCCTACCCCTTTATCCACAGAATTTCAAGTTCACTCTCTCTTATTCCTCTCAAAAAGACATGCCAAAAATCCCACAAATGAAAACAAAGACACAACAACAACAACAAAAACAAAGAAAGCAAAAAATAGCAAAGCAACATCAAACAAACAAGCAAGCATCTCTCACTCTTACAATCTCCCCTACTTCGTTTCCACATAGTTCCCTGAGAACTGAAGGTTGCCAGGCGTGCTCTTGATGAAGACACCTTATTTAGAAATGACTGCTATTGTCAGTCTCTGTTCATTGCCATCTATTTCATGATCTTAATGTCTGGCTACTGTGGTCCTGCTCAGAGAGACTTTCCTCTGTGCCATAATTTCAAGCATATTTCTTTATCAGATTCGGGATATAAGATCTGACATTGAGGTTCTTGAACACTTGGAGATGGATTTGTGTAGTTTGAGAGACATGAATCTACTTTTCTTCTTCTACATGCAGCTTTCCAGTTTGACCAGCACCAATTGTTGAAAATGCTTTCTTAACTTTGGTGTGTATTTTTTTTTTTTTTTGCTTCTGTTAATGTCATTACAGATGTCTGGAATTATAAGCAGGTCTTTAATTCTATAAGAAGGATTACTTAATGTGTCTGGTTTTTATTCCAGTTCTGTGCAGTTTTATTACTATATCTCTGTAGCATAACTTATAATCAGGGATGGGGTTACTTCTATCATTCCTTTTATTGTTGAGGAATGTTTTCACTGTCTTTGCTTGTTTATGCTTTTATATAAACTTAAGATTTTTCTTTCAGGTTTTAAAAATGTAGAATGTTGCTGGGAATTACAATGAATTTGATAACTGCTTTGTTAGGATGTCTATTTTAACAATATTAACGCTACTAACTCATGAGAATAGATCTTTTCATCTTTTGGTGTTTGTTTCACATTCTATTATTTGGTGTCTTAAAGTTTTACTGTAAAAGTCATTCACTTCATCATCTATATACATGTCCAATAAAGTGATTTTTTTTTGAGGTTGCTGCAAATGGAGTCATTTCCTCCATTTTCTCAATGTCTTTCTCAGTAAGTTTGTCATTTGTACATAAGAAAGCTATTGATGCTTGTGTGGTAAATCTGTGTCCGAATACTTTGCTGAATGTCTTTATCAGTTGTTTGAGTTTTCCTGGAGTATTTAGAGTCTCTCTCTCTCTCTCTCTCTCTCTCTCTCTCTCTCTCTCTCTCTCTCTCTCCCTCTCTCCCTCTCTCTCCCTCCCTCTCTCTCTCTTTTCTTTTTTTCTTTCAATAGAATTATACTACCTGCATGCAATTGTATTTCAGATTCTGCTTCTCTATTTGTGTCTCTATTTATCTCCTTCTTATTGCTATTGCTCCTTGCTATTCTTATTGCTCCTATCTTATTGCTCTAACAAAGAGTTAAAGTGCTACACTCAATAGAAGTGGGGAGAATGGGCATTTTTGAGTTCCTTTTGGTTTTGTGGGAATATTTTTGAGTTTTTCTCCTTTCAATCTAAAGTTAACTTCAGAATTTCTCCATATTGCCTTAATATGTTGAGATATGTCCCCTCCATTTAGAGATTCCCGAGGACTGTTTATTATGAAGTCATGTTTAATTTTGTCAAAAGTCTTTTTTATATAATGTTTATGACATATTTTACCATACTATGTGTATATTTCAAAATATAGAGATTACATGTTAATAAATTAATTATGCACCTGAAGGCCTAGGGAAACAAAGAACAAATAATGTCCAAAACAAGTAGATATGAAGATATAATTAAAATAGGGTGCAAATTAATGAAATGGAAATTAGGCTACTCAGATAAATTACTATTGCTGAAGAAAACATCATGTATTGGGGACATAGGAATTAGGAGACTTGAACTGAATCTGGTATGAAAAACTTCTCCCTGAGGAGTAGCTTTTGTAGTATAAGCAGTTGCTATATAAGCTGTCAGCAGAATGAACTATCAATAGCTAAACAAAGTTAGGATGCCTATGAAACACAACAATAGCCAACATGACAAGATATCACTAAGGGTTCAATAGTGGTACTCATATTGTGTCAGTAGCCAACAACTATCCAATTAAGAATTGAGGACCTATCAATAGAAAATAAATCTTGTTTGGTATTGAGAACCTAGCAAATTACCTGGAACTAGTCAGGTCATGGATCTTGGAGGAAACCTTCTTTCTTCACTTTCCTAAATCAATATAATCCTTAATTGCAATTTAAAATTTTATCCTTATACTCACAGATAAATGAAGCAGTCATCGTTTATCAAAGAAGCTTCTCTTGCATCAGAGGGAGACCAGAACAGAAAACCACAACTGAAAGTACAGAAAGCAACTTATCTTGGAGTACTCAGCTCTATTAGATACATCTATGACATAACTCATTCACCTACAGCTCACAGAACATCACAGAAGGCAGAGGGTGTGGTGGAAGAGCAATGCATGTGTGTGTGTGTGTCTGTGTGTGCACGTTTGTATGTGTGTTTGTATGCGTGTGCATGTGTACATATGAGAGAGAGAGAGAGAGAGAGAGAGAGAGAGAGAGAGAGAGAGAGAGAGCATGCATTACAAATGCATATGCATGATGTAACAATAATGATCAAACTAAAGAAGCCATGAATTTGAGAGGAAGAAAAGATGCATAGAGGAGTTGGAGAGAGAGGACATAGTAGAGAGGGGTTTGAGTTAGGAAAGAGAAGGGGATTGATATAACTATATTTTAATTAAAATAAAAACAAGACAAAATTTTATCCATAACAAACAAATGAGCTTTACCCTAGATAGAAAGGGATGGTTCAACCTATAGAAACCAATAAATGCAATCCAAAATTAAGGAGCAGACTTAAGAACAGAAACCATATCATCATATATTTAGATGTTTTAGATTTTAACTCTACTATATATAAGATTATTTTTCTGATATCTTTCTTGGTATTCTTGTTTTGATATGTGGGATTGCTCTTAACTTTTCTCTGTTCACGTTGTGTCCTGTCAATTTGTTGAAAACTTTCTCTCGCTAGAGTTTTAGGTTCTAATAGATATAAAGTAATATTACCTGCCAATAATGATACTTTGTCATTTTGTTCCCTCTGTATTCTTTTTAACTTCCATCACCTTTCACATTGCTATAGCTGTGGCTTCAAGAACTATACTGAATAAGTCTGGGAGGAATGGACCTCTTTTTCTTGTCTATTATTTTAGTATGTATCATATTTGGATTTTGCCATGTATTCACCTGTTTTAAGTATGTAGCCAGAATTTTGACAGTGTCTTGTTTCAAGTAGTCTAAAACTGTAGAAAATAAATGATGTTAGGTTAAAAACTCCTTCTATTCACTAAACTCAAACAGAATGGATGAGCTTTCACGTGAGCACACCACTAAAGATGAGGAACAGCAAAAATAAAAGGGAGGGGCTTGTGAGTTGAAGAAGAATCTCTGCCTTCAGGTTAAAATGTGTAACTCTTGGAGAAGTGGCAGAGCAATGAGGATCATAGTGGCATGGGTCCCTGTTGGGTTTCCATTTGCCAAGAACTAGTCTGTAGGAGATTTGAAGAAACTACCTGCTATCTACAAAAATTACCAGTTCATATCTGACCAAGAATGAGAGAAATCTTCCCAAAACTTTGATCATTTCAGAGCCTAGAATGTAAGGCTGGGATTCAGAGGTAGATTTTAAAAGATTAAAATATAATCATAAAGAATTTCTAATATTACAACAGTCTGACTTGGTAAATGATGATTCCTATATGTTATTATATCTATTTCTGTATAGTCGTCACTAAAAAGCATCACGGTAAGAAGAAAAATGCTGAGCTCATATGGATCCTGTGTGGTTTTTGCCTTCTTGATTATCAATATCATGGCATCAGTATTCTAAGTACTCAGGCCTCTGTTGACAAAGAAAAAGATTTGAGGAGCCCAAGAATGTTGAAATCCATGTGGGTCTCAGAAGTAGATTATAGTATATTGTCAACAGACACTGCACATACATCACATTTTGAAATATTTTTCTTTTTCAAATGAAAGTAGGGTGCTGTTTATAACTAAATAAAATTCTTTATCAGCTACAATAAACTTTCTGCCCAATAAGATGTGCAGACATTGTGATATTTTCTAGAAACTATTGTGTTACCTGTGTACCATTGTGACACAATTCCTGAGGTAAACAAATGATAAAATTAGAAAGGTTTATTTTAAGAGGTTTCCATTCATCATCACTGAACTCGTTGCTTTGGGCCTGTGATGGGACAAAATATCCTCAGAAGCAGATCATGGTAGATTATGGTTGTTTCCTTCATGGTATCCAAGAAGCAGAGAAACAAAGAAAGAGGACAGAATCAGAGTCTTAACATCCCATTTAAGGATGTTCCCCAGATGACCTAACTCCCTCCTGCCTCACACTGCTAAAGCTACCTCTCAAAAAGTTTTCATCTCCAAATAACATCACATCTTGGGGTCAAAATCTTCAATAGATGAGGTGTGAAGATATGTTTTGGATTCAAACTACATCAACATTGAAGCAGAATTATCTCACTAAGGAAATCTAACATTTGACTTTGATGTAAGTCTCAGATCTGTACATTCTTCAAATGACTTGAAGGTGAAATCTAGTGGGAGTAGATGGCTTGGGCCTTAAATATTGTCAAGAATCTGGAACAACTGTCTATTCCTTTAGCTTAACTATCCTACATCTTATCCATTTTAACAAAACAGAATTTGAATGCCTGTAAATATTTGGCAGTGACAGGAAAGATGTTTTCTTGTTGTCAAAAGTATGATAGGGGTCACAGAGGAGGTTGTTATTGATATGGTGAGAGCAAAGGCCAGGGCCATGCTAAACACCCTACAATCTACAGCGCAGCTCCTCACACCGAGCTATCATCTGTCCCCTAATATTGGCAATGTCAAGTTTTCAAAGCTTTGCTTTATATTAATAGCACAGAGAGACAGCCATGAGAAACTCTGGGGCTTTGGGAGTCAGACTAATAAATTTAACATGCAATGGATCAAATATAAAATATGTAGACATCAACTTCAGAGAATGAGGGTCCCTATGGCAGAAAGCAGAAGGCAGACAGTTTGATGGGATAATTGATTACCCGACAATAACTAATGCAGGAATATTTTCAGAGAATGCAGGCAAAAAAATGTCAGTGTCACAGAGACTGGTACAGGAAGTAGCCATCCTGGATATTTTAGGATATGAGTCACTTTGATCCACATTGTGGGTTTCTTGTGTGTTGATGCAACTTCTTATTGTGAGATGGCGCTGTAGGATATTTTGTCAGAGTTCTCTTCATCTTACTTCTGTACTTAGTAAACACTTTGCACATTTGCTTCTCATGTGTCTAACCCTTCCAATAGAAATTCACTGAAGGGAAAGATAAAATTACCATCTTTGGCTATTATATTTCCCCTCATGATTGGATGATTGATATTTTTAGTTCTTGAGTATATTTAAAAGCCTTGGCATCTTGGTGCTATGCAGTGAGGTATCCCACTGAGAATCTGGCCATAGGCCATAGTGAATTGCTAGAGAAATACATCCATACACAGATACTCAAAAAACATTGCTCAATGAACTGTCTTCAATAGTCTAAAACTGCAGCATTATGAAGTAATCAAGCAATGCATTTTAATGCAAACTCTTCTATAGTTTTTAAAAAAATGATCGAAAAATCCAAGGGAGGATAAGGGTTTTCTGTGTCACCATTCTATAGCTTCCTGCATAAGATGTTGTGTATGTAGAACTTCACATTGTCAGTCAATAGCTCAGCCTAAAGTATAAGGAACTATGCATTTAGTCTAGAAAAGCAATACAAAAAATTTCAAATAAAAATATGGAAATAATCACTTTTTAATGAGGAACAGGGTCCTGAAGATTAAATTGTTCAATCAGCCAAAAAAAAAAGTCTCCCAAATGGCAAGACTACATTCTCTCATGGTGCTGCCTTGAGGTAAAAGCCAATTAAATTAGTTTCTACAGAGTAACTGTTGGAAATCAAAACTATGTGGAATGGTGAACTGATTAAAAGCCTATAATTGCAATTCAATAGAGTGGACCATTCATCTCACAGGTGGCTATGTGACTCACATCTCAGTGAGAAGATGCTAACTTAGATAGGACCAAAGACTGGGTATGAAGTGGCAGAGACTGTGTATCCCACAGAACAAGAATCTAGAGCAAGTTTGTCAGGGCAGTTTGAGGTGTAGTCAGGAAAATTTTCACTTCTGGCTTAACCATTATAGAGAGGGCTTCTTTCTCATACTTTCATCCAAGAGCATTTTAAAGATAGATTTCTATTTTGAACATCATAAAAGTTCCTGGATTGTTCCCCAAAAAAACTTTAGTCAATGTTTATGTTTATCCTCTGGTGTTTTCCAACTTACTTTTCTATAATTTCTGTCTTTGGGCCCATACTGCCTAGTATCAAGGTCATTACACATTTTCTAAAGACTACCTGCCAGATGTTCTTAGCTATAGACATAACATTATTTCTGCTGCACAATCTAAATTCTGCCTTTGAAATACAGAGGCCAAAGCACATTTGTAAGAAGTGGGATTGGGTTCATACAGAACTTCATTTATAAAAATAGAGTGAACTGGAATTGTGGTTTATTTTTCTTCTTCTTGCTTAATGCACATGGAAATAGTTATTTTATCAGGATATGCACTTAACATGTATGTTATAATTAATTTCATTAACATGTCCAACAAATGCATACTAATCAGAAATAAAATATACATGTAGAATAGCACATAAGCTAATCAATGCAGCCGCCATACAGTGAGAACTAAGTAGATAAGGAAACTTCCTCAGTTCTTTAAAAGATAGAGAGTTTATTTTATACAAATTGGCTTTTTCTTGGAAATGCATTTCAGAAAAGACCATAAAAAAATCATTAATCAGTGTTAGCTCCTGGTAGCATAAATACTGTGAAATGCGTAAAAAGATAGTTTTCAGTGTTATTTAGTCCACTCACTCCATCTTTTAATGTTGTTTGCTTGGAGAGGGGTTGTGGGTGGCTGTCTACTGCACAAACTTTCTCACATGTAACCAATATAATACTTAATGTGACAAAACTTTATCTTCGAAGATCAGAAATAAGAAATTGGTTTTCTTTTAATTATAAGAAAGATATATCACATACACCTGTATAAAAGATTATCTTTTCATGACATAAACCAAAAGAAACACATAGATACACACACACACACACACACACACACACACACACACACACACACACACATGAGACAGAGAAATTTGTGTTGGAGATCAGAGCCAGCTTCTTCTGTTTATAACTTACCCACCTTTGCAAGCTATTACCACACAAGGTATTCTCTTTTTCCAAGACTCGGCCTCATCCATGCCCTAAGTCATTACCTTTCCATTGACATGGTACCATTTTTTTTACCTGCCATCATGTCAAAGAAATTCCCTTTGCTCTGTAGTCATGTCTTCATCTTTGTTCTTCTATGCCAGTATCCCCTCTCACCTCTACTTTAAAAGCAAGCAAGCAAACAAATAAGCAAAGAGCACCACGAGCAAAAAAAGGCTTTCCTCACCACATTCATATTACATGTCAGTCACAGCATGCTTCTCTGTGCTGTACATTACACTTGCCTGTGGGACATAAGAAAGAAAAGAACTCCTCCTTCTACTGATAGACGGTAGTCTGAATACGTGATCATTTATACTTCAGGTATGTCATTATAAACCACCTCACTCTACCTACTACTGCTTACTCTACAGAATGGAGTTTTACTACCCCAGCTGTTGTTAGCAACTCGATCACGTCTGTCCTCTGTTAAATACATTAATTAAGAGCTAGTGTGTAGCACAGCAGTCCTGAGTGAAGGACTTAGATGTGACCTTCAACAAGTTGTTACTTTCCTTTTTGCTTCTGTTTCTCATCCTTAAGATGGAGATAAAAATAGTATATACCTGTCTTAGCATGGATTACCCAGAACAAAGAGCCTGCGGCTACTAATTAAGAAAGAAAGTGTAATCCCAGGGAAGCAAGAAAGTCAGGGAAAAGGAGTATTCATCCGGAGAAAGCTAATATGAGGATGTCTTTCAAAGTGGGGCAATGCTTGATTGCAACTCAGGATCAGCATTGTGGGGTTACCACTACTGTGGCCAGAAGATGTGTATCTTCCTAGGAAAGTCTGTAGAGAGGGAAGAAAACAAGAATATCCAAGATACACAGACTCCACAGGTCTCCCCCAGAGAGAATTAATTGGCACACTCCTGGATGGTGCAGGGCTGGATGCCACACAGTTTAAATGGCAACTTATGCCTTAGTGCAATTAGGAAAGAAGAGGCTGGAAGCAGAATGTGCACTGACAAGGGCAGAAGACACAGGCATGGGGCTGGATCCCACAAACTGGCTTAGAGTATACACAAAGACAGTGGTCTGCTCAGTTGGCTGCTCGTAACTTGAGTTGCTGGCTAGCTTTCCAGTTAGCCAGTATGAGTCATTTTGCTCACTTGGCTGTTGACACCTCCTTTGAAGGCACATTTCTTGGAAGTATTAAAGTAACATGTAAAGATCTACATGCTCTGAGACTATTCCCCTGGGTCTATGAAAATAGCTTTTACTCAGAGCTATTTGTCCCTAATGTTTAAGTATCATCATCATCATCATCATCACAGGATGCTATACAATAAGCTAAATCATATTTCAGAACCTGGTGATAGTCTGTGTATGCCAATGCCTAACCATTTCTCCTTTCACATCCAGTGATTGAGTCACACTAATCACAGACTTATCTACTAATCAGATTGTTTTTATTCACTTTCTATCCAAAAAATGCAGAGTGTTGAAAAAGCCATGTATTTTAAACTGGCACTGGATGTTGTACTAACTCATCTAAAAACAAGACCAAAAGCTTACTATATTTTTTTCAGTTTGGGGTAGAGCACCCCTAACATGGCCATAGGTATAAACGAGTGTGAGGTATTAATACAACCAAAGCATGGTTGTAGGATTATAACTAGACAAACTCCAATTTCAAATGTCTCACTGACACGATAATGTAAATTATTATCTAGAAGCTATATAAGTTGATAGGTCTGATAGTTTCCAGTTCAAGATGGGCAGCTCCAGACACACTTTCTGGGTGCCCTGTGTCTACTCAGTCACATGAAAACAACTCCTTACTAAATGCAAGTAATTCTCTGCTGAGAAGTCTCTGAACAGTTTTCAGAACTCTTGGGTGTGTGCTCTGAACTGCCACCCCCATTACAGCTTACTTTAAAGGAAACACATTATTATCATTGCTAAAGAATAATTTGACATGATCAGATTTACCAAGTCATGTGTCATCATTAATGGAAAGGCATATTTGGATGGATTCTAAATATGACCTACAATGTTTTCTTCATAAATGCCCAGCTTGAAACTTAAAGCTTTCAAGACAAAACATAGTCTCCTATCAGTCCACACTTCTTTCAACATATTAGAAACAGCTGCCTTTTCTCTTAGTGGCAGAACAAATAAAAACCAACAATTTACTTTTGATCTTATAGAGTCCCCTCATGGGGCAGAGCCAGGCCTCGTTCCCTCAAATGTCTGTTGAAAATGGTTTGTAATCTTTGACAATATTCAATTCAGAAATCAGTAATATTTCATTGTATATTCACAATGTCTGCTCAATAAAACACTATGTCATGAATGGAGGGGAATAATATAATATATATATATATATATATATATATATATATATATATATATATATTCAATATATACAATAGATATGAATTATATATCACATCTATATCATTTCATTGATCATATAGTTTCTTCTCTTAGAGGCCACATGTTTCTTGGCTTGTTGTTCTTTATTTTATCTTCTTTGTACTTACACACTGTTTGCTATTCTTACTAAGCTTATCAAATGGAATCAATAAACTGTAGATATATTTTAAAAGCTACACAGTAAACACCAGATGCTATATCAGTTGTTGGTATCAGCAATGCCATCAACATGATAGTGTAGGTCAATGCACCACTATGGTGATTTACTTTCTAATGGCAGGGTCCGTGGTCCACAACATCTAACTGTCTTTCAAAGGCCAGGGATATTCAAGAGATATGGGAAGAAGACAACTACCACTGTATACTTAAAGTCTTAAATGGTAAGCTTATTTAATGTTCCTATTTTGTTTCTGATTTAGTGTCTTGCCTGGGAAGGCAAGACAATTTTAGAGAATCCTGTCATTTCATCTATGCTAATTAACCATTCAAGACACAAACAAATGAGTATGTTAGCTTTACATGTCCTCTGGACCCATGTGAGATAAGCTTGAGCCAAAGTCTATTTAATAGCTGAATTTTCCATACAAATTATTCCAATGGAGACTGAGGGCTTTGTGGAACCCTTGTGCTAATGTTATATGGGAAGATCCACCAACAGTCTGTAAATAGTCTGAGTGTTTCCTGGAGTTCATGTATAATTCTGGCACAGATCCCTCTGGGAATAATCAGGATCTTTGCCTTGTCAACTTACGATGATATTGAAGGGTTCTTCTTCTCTGTGGGCCAGACTTAACCTTCAATCAAAGGCACCTTCATCACAAAAATTTCTATAGAGTGATAGAGGCAATCAAGACATGGAGATTGCCTTGCCTGCCTTCTTACTCATTACAGTACTTACATCAGACACAGCTTCCTCGCTTCTGGTGATTAAGAACTGCCACCTACCCTCTGTCAGTCTCGTATCTCAGAACCACCATTTATATTAAAGAGCTCTCTCTACACTAACGTCTTTCAGTGTGGATGTCTAGCCTACTGAGAACAGCTGCCACTAAATTTCTCAAATTCTCAAACCTGCTGGTGTAGCCTCCTCCCCACCTTTTATTCTCTGATGAAAGAGTAACCCAACTTACCTGGAAACATTTTAGAGATGAGCATTTGAGGTTGTAATGATGGCTCTGTGGTTAAGAAGAGGTTACTCGTTCAGAGGATTTGGGTTCAAGTCAATGCAACCACATAGCAACACACAGTAGCCTATACCCTAAGATTTGAGAGATCCAATTACCTATCCTGGCCACTGTGACACCAGCCATATAAGTGGCATTTAGACAAGAAAACCAATGAGATCTATGGATTTAATTAATGTGCATTTCTCAACTCTGATGTTGTGCTATAATTCTGAGAGATGTTACAATTGAAGGTAACTAGGCAAAATACATACATGGAATCTTTTCTGTAACATTTCACACACACACACACACACTCGAGAGAGAAAGAGAGAGGGCGGAGGGGCAGGGAGAGGGAGAGGGAGAGGGAGAGGGAGAGGGAGAGGGAGAGGGAGAGGGAGAGGGAGAGGGAGAGGGAGAGGGAGAGGGAGAGGGAGAGGGAGAGGGAGAAAGAAGAGAGAGAGCTAAATATTGGACAGAATGGTAGAATGGTTCTTCCCATTTCACTCTATTGTCAGGATTGTTTTAGATACTCTAGAATGAATTCACCGCCACATAGATGAGTTCTGTGACAAACTCAGGTATATCTATAGGAACACTTGTTATTTTGAGAGGCATTCTATTAAACCTCTAAGTTACTTTAAGGGAAGTGTTCATTGAGTCCATGAATATTGCCTCTTCACATGTATTTTGGACTTCTTTAATTCCCACCATCTTTTATATATATTACTATATTTGTATTTGTGTAGGTGTTTTATTTTTGTAGCAATTATAAATATTATTTTATATGTCATATTCAGAAAGTTTGTTTTCAGTATATAGAAATGTGATTAATTTCTGTGTGTTGATTTTATATTCTATAGCTGACCTCTTATTACCAAGGGTATGTTTGAGGATGTTAAAATGAATATATTTTATGGAACTATTTACATAATCATGTCACATTCAAACAAAAAGATAGTATTTTCTTCTTCTGGTCTATGACATTTACTTTATTTTTCTTATATTATTTTGCTTGTTAGAATCTGCATATTTATATTAAACAGCACTGGTAAAATATAACATATTTTCTTAGATCCAGTCTTAAAGGGAAAGCATTTAGACAGTCATCATTAAGTTTGAAACTAGCTATATGGTTTTTATAGATTTTTTTATTTTTAAGGTATGTCTTCTTCATTTCTAATTTCCTGAGACTATAAATGTATATTACATATAAAATACCATTATATATGTAATTTATATTGTATATTATATAATAGGTGTTGAATTTCAACAAGATTTTTTGTTAGCTATATGATCATATGATTTTTCTTCTTTTGTCTATAAATGTGTGTATCCTTCAGACTTTAAAAGTTACTCTTAGTGACTTTGATAGAACATTAATCAGAGTTCTAGTTGACTGTTTATATGTCAGTTCCTTTTTGTCTTGCCCCCTGTGTCTGTCCCTATCCCAACATCATCTATTCAAGACCCATCTCCACTAAGATTTTCATGTTTCCTGCCTAGATACAGTAAATTTTTATAAAGAGGCTGAATTGTTCTGGAAAACTATGGAAACTATGCTTTCTTATGTGATCTTTTCTAAGCCTTAACTCTTAGTCTGGAGACAAAGTGCGAGTAATCTTGGAGAGTATACTATTATTTTGCATGGCCCTTCTTCAAGTGAAGACATTTCAAGTTTCTAGGCAAGGATAGAGCTTCTCCTGAATTAAGTGTTGGTGGATTTCTTTTGCAAGACCAAATTACTAAAAGGAATTTTAGTGCTAAATCTTAGCATGCCTGCCTAGTATGCCTATGCCGGGTCTCATGTGTCTTTCTTTTCAATCCGCATCATACTTTTTTCAGATTAACCAGTTGAAGGGGAATATTTATACTTACCTTTTTTTACCTTTATAGTATGCTCTGTATATGATTTTCAGTTCAGTAACACGTAAACTTACAGAACATGAGAGTTTAAAGAAAAACTGTTCCAAATGCCCCGTAGGTTCCATAGCTGGCAGTTGACTGCCCTGAGCTTATCATTTTCTTTCATCAAGGTGACAGCAGTTGTTAACAGAGCTGTCCTTCATAATCCTTATATTTGTCTGTGTTAACTGTGTAGCATCCTCAAAACTAGCATATAGTCCATCCGTCTTCTTCTACCTTTTCATCAATGTTATTAGAGATAAAGGCCATAGAGATAACGATGCCATTCTATAATAAAATTGTCTGGACTAGTGTCTTAAGTTGATTTATAAAGTGTACAGCTTAGCTACATAACTTTCTTAGCCTTGGTATTAGTGTTGGTGTTAATACTGAAAAAATCATAGGCACTTTAACACCATTTCTTCATATCTAAAGTCATCAAAAAATGACAAAACAATAACAACAACAAAAAGAAATTGATTTACTGTTCTGCTCCACAGAGAAGATGCTGTGTCTACTGTATTTCCAACACTTATCTTAGCCATCACTTTTTCTACCTGTAGTCTTAAACTCTATCAGCCCTCTCTGTGTTCTGTACTGTTTTCATATTTTCCACTTTAGAGTATTATCCTTTCGTTACCCGAGTAACCAAATTCAGTTTAAGACTTGGATTCCAAATTCACCATCATACATGGTCACTGATACACTTTTATTGTGTCAATTTATTAAAAAAAAAACCCACTGGTCATGTGTGAGATATGGTGACCACACAGTAATGGTGTGCTTCCTCTTATTCTTTCCCCATTACTCCTTCTCTATGGCTACCATCACCTCTTCTTCTTTGAGAGCTAATACTGCTATCACCATGGCACCTTTACTGTACAGAAGGTTGCAGTGTTAGTTTTGCTTTCGTCACTTTTTTTAGTTATTTCCTGTAGTTCCATACAAAAACACTCACAGAAAACCACATATAATGATAAGAACATAAAAGAAAACTGCAACCATTACAAGCACTACCAACTCACCTAAATTTATTGCATACTAAAAGGGGACTCTGGTGAATGCTTTGCATGTCCTATGCTATTTAATCTTTATAATAGTCCTATGCTGTAGGAATTATTACATTCAATTTTTGGAACTAAGTAAACAGAGCCTTAGAACCTTAAATTACTGTCTATGTCTTCCTGTCCAAACACAGGCAGAATAATGACTCAAACACAGCTGTCTAAATCCAACATTAGTGTACCTAGTCACAATGTACAAGTAGTCAAGACCTCGTATAAATACTTCTGAGCTGTCATCTCCCCGCCCTGTGAATCCTAACCACTTGCCATCTATGCTGACTTTCCCCCTCTTCTCAATACTTCTTCAGCTTTCATCTAACACCAATGAGATATTCCTTTGCTATTAATATTGCTACAGCTTTCACAAAAAAATGTTGAAAGAAGGGTAACTGAGAACAATGGAAATGCTTTGTCTTGCAGTTCTGTAGGTCAGAAGTCAATACATGAGCAGAACCTTGCTTTTTCTCAAGCCTATAGTATAATTTCTCATTGACTCTTCTAGGAACTAATATGTACTAATGGCATTTGTGCCATTACCTACCCTATAGATACACCACACCAGTCTGCCTCTATTATCTCTTGCTGTTCTTTTTTGTACCCATCTCAGTGTCTCTTTTCTCTTGGGAGGACAGATATAGTATGTAATTATGAACTGACTTTACTCCAGAATAGCCTGATCTTAAATATCTCTCTCTCTCTCTCTCTCTCTCTCTCTCTCTCTCTCTCTCTCTCTCTCCCTCCCTCCCTCCCTCTCTCCCTCTCTCCCTTCCCTCTCCCCCTCTTCCCCTCTCCCCCCTTCCCCCTCTCCCCACCCTCTCCCCCCTGTTCTCCTCCTCTCCTCCCCCCTCTCCTAACCCCTCTCCTAACCCCTCTCCTAACCCCTCTCCTCCCCCCTCTCCTCCCCCCTCCTTCCTCTCTCTCTCTCTCTCTCTCTCTCTCTCTCTCTCTCTCTCTCTCTCACATGCACACACGCACATGAGCACACACGTGCACACACACACACTGTTTAGTTGGAGGCTATCTTTGGTTTTTATTTTAAATTATGTGTGGAGAAATGGGTAAGCATAGAGAACAAAGTCTGGATGGTACTTTGTGTTTTATGGGTGGATATGAGATCTTGGTACTAGTTTACTCCTGCCTAGAAATCAAAATGTAAATCACTTATTTATTTACTATGGGAGTTCAAAAGAGAAAGGTAATAATGTTTTACTTTTTCAAGATATTATTTATTTTATATGTATGCATGAGTGCTTGCATGCATGCATACCATGTTCATGTCTGCTTTCTTCAGAGTCCAGAAGAAGAAATTGGATTCTCCTGGAACTCAACCTGTAACTCACCATGTGGTTACTGAGAACAAAAGATAGATTTTCTGAAAAAGAATTAATTTCTCTTAAATGCTGAAACATCTCTCCAGCCCCTACTTATGTTTTTCTTATAGTTATAGTTGTGGTGGTATAATAACCTAATGATATATGTTTAAATAAAAACATGAACAACTGAATCCTGTTAGGTCCTGTGATGTCACATAGTAAAGAAGACATTCACACACTTACACCCACTCACCTTCTTGTAGCCATACATCTCAGAGTGAAAATGGTTTCTACTTGTTCCAAGACTTTTCTGTCTCCTAAGAAACTTTCTACTTTACAATTCTCAGATTTGGTTTGAGTTAGTGTCCCCAGACTTCTTTCCCCAGCTGAATTGCCATCAAATATACTATTTTTATTTAATCCTGAAATGATTTTTCAATGACCCGCCTCACCATTTGCACTTGTCAATTTCCCTACACAACTCGACTTCCTGATGAATGTCTTACAGCTCTGCTTCCATGTCCTTTTAACCTAGTCTCCTGTTATTTCTTTGGTGTCCATGTCATCTGTCAACTAAACTGCCTTTTTTGGAAGTCACAATGGCATTACAGAATGTATGCACTAAAAGCAAATAGCCATTCTCAAATAGGACTGTTCTTCTCAGGCAGCATGCTTTCTGATGATTCTGTTGTAGCTCCCAGCTGGCCACCCTGCCTCCTTGACTTTTGCTTGCTTTTAACTTTCAGAATATGATAGGTGACTCTTTCGAACCTTTGCCATTGTGAGTAGGACATTTTCATTCTATTTACAACCATACACTTTTAATCTCTGTTCTGGTGGTGGCTGTTCTCTGTTTTTTGGGGCTTTTATAACATGTCTTCTCTTCAGTCCTTCTGAAAGAAATGGTTCTTTTTATGCCTTTAACTGATACACAATATCTACCTCCCTGATGAAAGGGAACCTCCTCCCCAGCACTTGAACATATGGGCCCAACTCTCACTACCTCTGCAGGTTCAACAACTCTAAAACACATGTGACAAACTTAGTTGTTCTTTTAACTTTCCCCTCACTGAAGCATCTTTTATAAAATTCACCATTGCTGCAAATATTCTTTTAGCGTCAAAACCCAGAACTCCATTCAGGAACTGTAGGATATATCTGTAATTCTGTCATTTTTCAATGAGGCAGAGGAGGTCAACTCACCAAAAGCATTGTATGAGTTAACATACAACAAGGTTGAAGCCAGCTTAGAGTACATAACAAGCTCCTGCCTCAAAAGCAAAGCAAAGCAAAGCAAAGCAAATGACAAACAACAACAGAATAAATAAATAAACCAAAGCATCTCTACTCCCTTTCTCGAATCCCTCTTCGCTTTTCCATCCAAGCCTTTTACAAGTGTTAAGATCCATCATCTCTTTCTTAGTCCATCTAACAAAACCTGAACAACTCCACTTGCCTCCCAGATCCCTGTCTTTCTGCATTACTCTAATCAATCACTCTAAGGGTGCAAACAGATAACTTTTTTGCTTCTACAACTCCTGATAATTTGGTTTTCATTTATGTGATGATCAAGACCCAATTCATGAATTTTCTTGCTTTCTAACCAAGAATACTTTAATTCCTTTACACCATTCCCAGGGATAGAGGGATGTCTCAGTAGGTTTTGCAAGGAATACTAACACTATGAAGACAATAGAAAGTATACCTAATAAATTCATGTTCACTGGAATAGCCCAATTCACTTAAAACTCAAATTTTCATTTGTTTCAAATACACCCAATTTAAAACTAAAAGGTTAAAAGACACATGTATCTTTAAGGTGATTCAATCGAGAAAATGTTCTTGACAATTGATAACTTCTGGGAAATTGACAGCTAGTTTTGTTTGAGGATGTGCCCCTTGGTAGGTTGAGCATAGTCTGGTGGAAGGCTACATATCTGAGATATGTGGGAAGCTCAAATTAGACTTGACATGTTAAAAAAAAAATAAAAGGTAAGAGAAAGCAAAGTTGAGAACTTCGAGGAGGGTGTTAAATATAACCAAAATACATTGCACAAAATTCTCAAATAACTAATAAAGATGAGCCTAAATAAAATGTTTATTTAACAAGATTTGTTTTATTATGTGTATTTGTGTCAGTGTGTGCTCACAAGAGAAAGTGACCTTGATGCCTGGGAAGTGTTGAATTCCCCTAGAGCTGGAGTTACAGACGGCTGTGAGGTACCTTACAGGAGTGTTGGCGACTAAACTTGAGTGTTCTACAGGAGCAGTACACATTTTTAACTGATGAGCCATCTCCCCAGCCACAATAAGATGTCTATAAAAGATATTTAGATAATTATACTAGGAATATTAAAATATAAATTAGTTTATCAGTCAACTTCACACATATTACACATATGTGTGGCTTAGATGCTAAATCACAAAATAGTATCATTCTGTCTATAGTTCTTTCTTCAAGTATACAAGGGTAATCAATTCCCATGTAACAAATGAATTCTCTGCCAATTTTACACAAATTATATAATTATAAGAACACATAAATGAAAAGCAATAAAGCCACCAACACCTAATTTACTATTTAGATAATTGGTAGAACTCTGATAGAAAAGGATGGTTAAATTTGGTGTCTGGACAAGAATCTGGCAAGCATTGTCTGTTTCCATTTCACTGAAGAAAGAAGGAAAGCTGAAAGGTATTAAAGGTCTGTATGAATAAATAAGGTATCAGCAGGAAAACTGAGTGTTCTCTGTGCTGAGCACTGGGATGAGAGACATACAAGACCTACCTTATTGAATTTTGAATATGAACAGTGGCAGCAGACTCACACTGGAACCAGATAGTTCTGATTCCTTCTCTAAGTAATTTTTAATGTTCCTTTGTTTCATGTTTCATGTTTCATATTCCTTGATCTGCTAGGATTTGGGGTGCAATATCTGTTTTGGATGTCAGAATGTGTGTCTGTGTCCTGGGTTCACTTAAGATTGAACATTTGTGCATATCTGAAGTTTGCTGATAATCATTGCTCACCATGGTTGTTCTCTGAAGTTTCAGTCCCTGTGTAGTCAGCTTGGCCATAACACAGCCCATAGAACCAGGCTTACTAGGATTTAGACAAGTCATACCAAAGGAGGCAGGAGGCATGTGGCAGACCTTGGATGCTCAGTCACTGAAACTCTTTTAAGAATACCTGTACTGAAGTAGCTCCTCTGTATATACCCTATGGTTGGTTTTCTTGTCAGAATCTTGACAGTGGGAGCTGAGACTATCTCTGACTCTCTTGCCTGCTCTTTTCCTTTTACTGGGTTGCCATGTTCAGCCATGATACTGTGAGTTCGTGTCTGGTCTTATTGTAACATGTTAAGCCATATTTGGTGGATATTCTGGAAGGTCTTTTCTTTGTTTCTTCCATTTTTTCTTTTTAAAGAGGAAACAGGAGAAATTGATCAAGGAGAGTGGGGGAGGACTGAGAGGAATGGGAAACTGTGGTCAGAATGTAATGTATAAGAGAAGAAAAGTTAAAAAAGAAAAACTATCACGTTTTAAAAAAATAAAAATGGGACACCTTAGGTGATTCTAATTCCTACACAGCACTTGGGATTCTAAGCCATTTTTAAAAGACAAATTATCAACTTTATATTTCTTTAAAGTAAACTTAACCTCATATAGAGGAATCAGAATTAGAAAGACACTATGATGTCATATATAAAGGAGTTTAAGTTTGCTGTAAGTGATGTATCATTCAGGCTCAATTTCTTTTGAAATTGAATAAAGCACATAAAAAATACTTTAAAAACAAGTTAACAAATCATTATACTAGTTTAAACCTAGCTTCCAGAGATTCACAGGAACTAAGTCCATTTTCATTAAATCTATTTCTAATCATAAAGTTTCTCATAGATGTCACAAATTAACCTGGGACTCATTGAAAATTCACAAAGTATTTTCCCATATGTGACTCAGTCTGAGACACCAACGTAGGCATTTTTCTCTGCTTTTCAGAGTTAAAGCAGCTGAGCCTTGGATTGAAGATGTATATAGTAGAGTCAGTTGAGGGGAATTATCATTTGTAGTTGAAATTGTATAATCACAAGGCTTGAAACATGACCTATGTACTTCCTACAACCACTACAAATTCAATTTCAATCATTACAATGATGCTTTTTAAAAGCGCACAATACTTGTCACTTTGTTTGCACCAATAAATTTCTTTTGTTATTGAGTTCTCAGTGGTATTTCCATTTTTATGTAATTGGAAAGTGATCCTCCAAAATATTAGGACACTAGGAATACCTATGACCACTTAGTTGTAGAAAACCCATGCACTTAAAAGTTCAGTTTTCATTAAACTACACAGAAAAGAAAGTAAGTGGGTTCTACATGCAAAGACAATAGAAAACTTGCTGTGAAACTTGGGAGATGTATTCGTTCTTTATCTTAGCTCATTCAACATGTTACAAGCCAAAGAGAGAAAAGGATATCTACAGAGGGACCACAGTTGAATCTAATACCCTAATTCCTCTGCTTTGTTCATCTCACATCTGAACTTCTCCAGCCTTCCCCTTGTTGTTATCCCATCTTTAATGTCATTCTGATTTCTACATTAGCTTTCTCCAAAGAGATCTTAAGTCTCAGCTTGGCCAAAATATTTCTAGTAATAACTAGCAACTTATAGGATAAAGACAAAGTTCCTGTGTGTCAAACCCATGGTCTTTTGTATACTGTGTGAACATCTTCACATTGAGCTGTCCTAAGACAGTTCTTTATGTAGCTGGTTTTGATGTACATGTTTACTAATATTCTCCTTAATCTGAATATCCCAGACATACTGATTTTTTTTCAGGTTTAGTGTTGTATAAAACTTCCAGGTATTTGTATTCCTCTCCCCATGCAATAAACAATTCCTTGGTCCATTTCTTGACAACAAGAACCAACGCCTTGAGAATTTACTAATGTATTGATTGCATCCTCTAGTGTCTAATAATAGTTATGAGTGCAGTCTTGGTGGAGTTCAGTTTTCCTCAAAGACCTAGAGCTTGTGAAAGATGAAACTCATATCTCATCAGCTACAAACCCAGAGTCTATCACATGCCAGTAGCTTAATCTTGCCTATTGTACAAACTAATATTAATAGATAAATGTACATTATAAGAAGAAAGATACTGCTAAAGCAAGAAAAATGTCAGTTTAGAAAATCCTCCTCTGGGTGGGCCACTTGGAAGCATCAGTCCAGAAAGAATATGAACTCAAGAATTCTGAGATACAAGGTTAATTAATCAAAACAACACAGAAGACTGAGATGACTTTAGGTCACTTAGTCCTGCCAGGACTGTACTATTCCCCACAGTATATTTCCTAGTGTATTATCCTGTCAGATTTTAAATATTCTTGGTAAAGGGATCATTCAGTGGTGCTGATTAATAGAGTTTAGGGAATCAAGTTGTACTCCCAAAACTAGAAGGAGAGAAGATTCGGGGAGACAAGGAGGAATGAAGTGGAAAATAGAAGAAAGAAAATCATCTATGTTATTGGACTCAGAAGATGAAAGAGTCATTCCCTGTAGGCTGTGTGTGCTGGAGAGAAGCAAGAAAATCACAGGTCATATTGTAACTAAAGGACATATGAGAAATCTCTACTCAGACAAAAGGGATTACTATGAATAACTACCTAGGAAGCACTAAAAGAGCCCAATCCTGTTTAGCTTCAAATATCAGGCTCACTTATCTTCAGGAATCAGGCTCACTCAGACAGGTATGCTGTAATCTCTCTCTCTCTGCCTCTCTCTCTCTCCTATCTCTCTCTCTCTCTCTCTCTCTCTCTCACTCTCTCTCTCTCCTCTCTGTGTTTCTTTCTCTATCTCTTTCTCCCTAGTCCTCATCCTTCTATTCTCCTTTTCTCTGCATCCGTCTGCCTCATCTTCTCTCACTCTCCCTCTCTCCTCTCCTTCTGCTTGTCCTTTCTCCCGCCCCGTGTCCAAGAACTTTTGAACTTCTCTGAGATGTTGTGACAAAGACTATAAAGATCTCTGCTTCAAGATAGAACAAAGTCAAGGATAAATTAATGTATTGTCTTAATGGGATTAAAAAAATGTTTCTATCCCAAATATTTTCTGGTGGAGGTAATACACACTCATAGGCTAATGACCCAATAGAACTTTTCCCAGATAAACACCAGGCAAAACTCATACCAAAGAAACTCAGAGCCAGATCCACAGCTTTTTGTCCTCTTAGAACATTTTCAATTTTCTGGGTGGCCTGAATATCACTACTAGATTAAAATGTTTGGTCTACCAAGTGATGTGATTCCAGAGTCTGTTAGGCTCTGCTCACTTAAATCAAAAAAATAAATAAATAAACATCTTGGAAATACACTCAGTATTATTAGACGCTCACATATGTGACCAAGAGAAAAAGGGACAGGTGCTGATGTGATTCTGGTAAGTTTATGTGTAGCAGATGAATTTTAGACACCAGCAAAGAAAAACTTTCAGAACTCCATATTATATTTTGTAGGTAAAAAATGTTTAAGTAATTATCCTAAAGATTAGAAATAAGAAGATTCACAGAAACTCCTTCACTGTATATACAGATTAGAACAAACTGATGTGTTTTAGTTGAACAGATATTAGGTGAATCATAAGTCTGCCACTTTCTAGCTACTGACCTTAGATAAATTAATTACATTCTCTAGTCTTTTCAGGGATGAGGATGAAACAAGGCCATGAATGCCTCAGATATCTTCTTCTTAGATATATTTATGTATGCTTTTAAATAAATTAAAAAACATTAAAAAAAGCCCTGAACAAAAGAAATCCTGAGATTTCATTTTTGTTCCTTTATTAGTTTCTTACACTGTCATTCATGACTGATCAATGAATAGTTTCTGAGTACATAATTGAATGAATTAACTAAAGGAAAATTCCACCTGTGATGATTGATGGCAAAGACAGATAGCAAAAATGAAGTCAAGAATTAAGAAGAGCAAGCTGGAGATATGGCTTGCTGACTAAAGAGCATGTCAGCATGCAGACCTGAACTCAGCTGTACAACACCCATGAGCAAAATTCTCTGGTGGTAGTCACTTGTTCTCTCAACACTAGAGGCCAAGAAGAGACAGGAGAATCTCAGGGAATCAGTGGCTAGATACCCTAGCCAAATTCATGCTTTCCAGGTTCAATGAGAGACCTTGTCTCAATAGAAACATAATAGGGAGAAACTGAGGGAGATACCCAATGTTGAATACTGATTTCCATATGTGCATACATAGGCATATTTACATATGGAAATGCACCCAATATGTATGTATAACCCATGCACATATATGCAGGTACTCATACACACATGTAAAACATAATTCACAATAGCAAAGAGACAATTATCCAGATAAGAATGGAGACTTTAACTGTAAAGAACCACCATTGTTAGTATAGTGGCATGTGCCTGTAATTCTAGCACTGGTGAGGCTAGAGTGTGAGAATGAGGGAATAACAGCTTCTGGCCAATCCAGATTATAAAGTAAGATTCCATTTAACATATTCTGTCATGGTTCCTGCCTTCAGGTTCCTTCCTTGTATCTTTGCCTTCGTTTTTCTCAATGAGAGACTATGACCTGTAGTGTCAACTGAAATAAACCCTCCTCTCTCTTAATTTGCTTTCAGCTATAGTGTTCTTATCACACCAACAGAGTGAGTATAGAACAGGCAATGAGTCAAAATTCTCAAGCACAATATTCAATCATAATGAAAAAAATGTAAAATAACAATGAGGCATTTTGCACTGGTTTCATGTGGAACAAAATTGCTAAATTGATAATATATAAAAACTAACTCAATTCACCTTCAGTACACTTGGAGTAAGAAGAATTCTTGCTAATTACCATTTTACTTGAGTTCATATAACTAGCAAGCCATAGAAACAAAATTTCCATAAGAAAGTCTGAAAACCTGTCCTCAGGGACCATACTATCATATAAAATCTGAAATTTTAGACTTAGAACTCACACTTGAAAGGAAAGTAAAAACTTGATTAATGTTAAGGGGATCCACCTCTGATTTTTTTCTATTTTATTCAGACCTTTATACTGATTAACTTGTAGGGGTAATTTGGTGGTTGTATATGGGGATGGGGACTACTCTAACCTACAGTTCAACCTCATTGGCTTAAATTATAACATGTTCTTATCATCAGACTCAGGGAATACAAAATATTGTACTGATGCCTTTTCCTGGGTGAGTGGCTGCCTGTAGCAGTCCTCATGTTGCTGAGACCTCTTGTACATCATTTCAGCTGATAATCCTCAACAAGTCTCCAGTCAGTCAAGGTATGACTACATCAACTATTACAGACTGTTCATCTTTAGACAGGAAGAAGGCTCTTTGAGAGGTCCCTTGAAATCAACAGAGACCCCAGAAATAGTTTCTGATCATTGGGCTATTACATGCCAGTAACTCAGGTTTATAGACTATTATTAATATTTTCACTTTCTAGTAGACTGCCATGAATTAATTAGGATGTATTTCTGGTACCAATATATTTTCAGGTCCAAAAATGTGTTATGCAAGCTATAATATGCTGGAGCTGGTTGTTGAAAGTTTGTCAATGACTTTCCTCAGTATTCAAAGCAAATTTAACATTTTATTTAGAAGAGCATACATAAATCTTTCAGGTAAAATATGTGGGGTGAACCACTCAGTGAACTGTAGGAAAACCAATCAGGATGTTCCACCCATCTCATGGGATTGTATTAAGACCAGCTCTCTTTATGGTATCAAAAGAGTTATCCTAAGCTACTTCTAATTATAACTACTGTCAGATAATCTCAACCTTCTTCGTAATGGCTCATGTCCATGCATATTTAAGTAGCTTATTTTCTGCAGATTAACAGAAAGGGTCAGTTGAAGTATATCCTTGGGATTGAGGGACTACTCACCAAAAGTCCCTAGAGTAGGGTAGCCTCTTGTAAAGGTTCCTGATGCAAGCTGTAAGAATTTATAAAGAAAACTTCATACTGCTTTTGTTCTATTAAGTCACTATTGTTTGAGGTAATAGAAAACCTCACTCTCTAGGGTCTATTTGTCCAATGCTCCTTAGAGACACAAAATTCATTTTGAGGAAGAGAACAAAAGAGACTCGATTTCCTCCTCCTTTTGTAAAAATAATGGATTGTTACAATTTGTCACTGGCCCATGGGTTAGACAGCTCTGCTTGCTCACCAAAAATCTCCTGGGGCCAGAAAAGACCAGTCAAGTCCCTTGCAATTATTTTACCTAATATGCACTAGAAGCTTGGCACAGGGAGTCTCTTGGCTATTCCCATGTGACCCTACTTACTATCTCAGTGGTTCTCAGAATAGCATTGCCCTTGCTGGCAAACTTAAACTTCTCCTGCCTTAGGTTTAAGCTCTTGGCTCACAGTCCATGATTTTTGGCTGACAATGCTTCATTTCTTTTTGCAGTGTTAGCTTGGAAAATAATTGTTCCAAAGTCACTTTGGCACTTAAGACACTAAGTTCTTCTATGATTTTCCTTCACTGTAGACATAAACATAGGATCTTCCTTGCTGTTTACCTTCTTCTGTTCCTGAGTCCTCTCTACACTCTGTTCATTCCTGGCAACAGTGACCTAGGTATCTCTGTGCAAGAGAAAACAGCATGGCTCATGTCACTTGAGGTGTAGCTTGTCTTTCAGTTTAGGATCACATTAAATTGCAATCCAGGCACACATGGAGCATTCACAATTGGCTTCGCTTCCCTCTGTTTTGCATCTTTCCTGAAGCTGGATTGACTGTTTTTGTGTTTGCCTTATTTTCAATTTGGAGGTTTTGTAATGTTTCTGCTTCTATCATTGGAAAAAGAAAATGAACTAAGGGGGAAATACGGTGAAATAGAAATGGGCAAGAGAGTTCTAGAGTCAGTAATGATGCTGTCCTTAACCAGTGGCATCTATATGAGCCTAGATTCACAGTAGTAAATAGTACTGCCTACCTTACTGTTTCAAGCAAGTAAAGTAAGACAATGTGTCAGCTTAATGGATGTAGATTTTTTTCACTCTTTTCAACTTGATAGCTGGAAACTTACTTAAAATGGAAATTATGATGCTTTTATTCACTCCTTAATATTTTCTTTTATTTTAAATAAACTCAATTCTGAAAAAAAGTCTTTTCCCATGATCCATTTGCTATCTGACCTATAGTTAACATTGCTTTGTGAAAACCAGTGCTTGTAATGTCTTATATTCTGTAATCTATCTATAGAACTTTGAGAGACAAAATTGTTTGACTACTAGACTGTGTCTATAATCTTGAACATTTATTTACTGAATGCAACTAAGCATTAAATGTTTATTAAGGCCAACCAAGTTCAAGGGTCTGTGATACAAACTGTGATACAGTTGAGATGCAGCCATAATGAATACTATAGAATCTGTTTAGTGGAAACTGAAAGATTTGAGTAACCCACCAAAGGGACTAGAAACAATAGTACCAAATCTAAAACATATGAGTAACATTTTGAATGTTAATGTGTAAAACTTGAAGAATAAATGTTGCCCAGTGGTTCTCTATTCAGAACCATTAAAGGAAACTCATAAATTTAGACTCGACCAAAGGCTTTTTAAGGATTTATTCTTGCCATCTAGTTAGCAATTTGATCTCCAAAGGAATAAAGTTTAATTCTTCCAAGGCTTAATAATGTCCCTGAGTTGTTGGCAGGGCATGCATGTTTTCAATCATTATCATAAACTGAGCAGATTTTCAACCTCATTACCTTTAACTCTCCTGAACCTCTAAATGTTTCTATGACTCTTTCCAGATAGGATATGTAATAACAATACATTCTAATTAATGCTTATTGTTTCTTTGTATCTTAACCAGTTTAATTATAAACCTATCAAGATTTTTTTTCAGTAGAGAGTTTAAATCTCTTCTGTGAGGAGACCTACAGCATGAATCCTTATGCAATTACAAAGGGACAATTGGATAGATGCTGGATGTAAGGTTACAGATAAATAGATGTAATAGCAGATGCATATAAATTATGAAACCACATAGGTCAATAAACATAGATGGTGAATAAATGAATAGATATAGTGTTAAACAATTGATAGGCATAGACATCAGCAGATAGACAGACAGACATGTAGACAGATGATACACAGTCAAATACATAGATCAGATGTCTAAATACTAACACAATCAATACAAAGATATTAGACAGAGAGAGAGACAGAGACAGAGAGACAGAAACAGAGAGGCAGATATAATTCAAATAAAGTTCTTAGGGGTGTGCTATCATCATCCATAGAAGAAAGAAATATCTCATGAAGATAAAAGGTATGACTAAACATGAATGAACCCCAGGATGCATACACAGATTAAGTAAGCAAGAAATTGCTCATCATAAAACTACATAGTAGCAGTGTCAGGAAGACTTAAGAATGAGTGAAGTTATGAAAGGTTTTGTAAGCTTTTTAGTGTAATCAAGAGGAAATTATCACAGACTTAAGCTAAGCAAAAATATATAATCATTTCAGTACCCCAAACCCTTTTTGCATCTCCACATCATTTTGTTAACAAGTAGAATTTAGAAAAGAAATTTAAAAACTGTGGGAGAATGAAGATGATTCCCTCGGAAGAAGCAGCATTTGAAGCTGTGAGGGGCTGAATGGGAAGTCCATTTGAGTATTAGTCCCTAAAGATGTAAGATGCATGGAAGTTCTAGAGTGTGATGACAAGGCAAGGATGCCTGAAGAGACATAAGAGACATCTGTGTCTCCCCTTCAGTACGGCACCCACTGTACTCTAATTGTGAAACATGGCTTCTAGTAAGAAGTGACTCTCTTGCATCAGACAGCCAAGCTTTCCTTTATTTGTGACTATCCCAGTTCTCCTTTCTTCTCTGTTTGTGAGTGGCCTTCTTTTTTTTTTCAATCAGGTAAGAATGTGTTGAGCAAATATTTTCAAATTGAATAGACAGCAGGTGAAAATTATTCAGAAAGAAGCTTGCCAGGTGGTGCCTGGTCGCTAACATATGGTTCTTGCTTGAACCAGGCAGAGCTTGCCAAATTCAGTTCTTAAATTATGTCTCACTTTGAAAAAGTCCCTAAAATCATTAGTGGCCACCATCCTACAGCAAACTTGTAAACTAATTGTGCTGTTTAAAAAAGTATACTCATTGCTACATGAGAAAGTGTTGCTCCCTGGATATTCTCAAAGAAATAGTTTTTTAAGTGTCATATTCCATACTCCCATCCATCTAACTAAAGTATTAGAGAATAGTAAGCCCTTCCAATCCCCTGTCTTCTAAAATGCATTATTCATTTATACATGGAAAAGTTAGTGTGATAAAATTCAAAATTTCTATCATTGGGTATATTCATGAGTTTGAAAGTCTTTTCCCATACTTCCTAACATTTTGTAGAGTTTTAATGTATGCTTTCCTAGCTATGCCCATAAAATATCCCAAAATAATACATATAAATACTATGTGCCACTAACTTGTCAAATATCCATAATAAAAATAAATAAATAAACCTTATCAGATGTTATCATTCTAATCATATCTTAGGGATATTTACAACAGGGGAAGTGGACATCAGATACAGAATGATAAACAAGCATAATATTGGCTATTCCATGAGCAGAAATTAGTATAATGAAATATTATTGATGTGTATTAGTATAATAAAATATTATTGATGTGCATAAAAGGAATGTGCCATTTTGAAACACCCAGATTCCACAATGTATTAAGCTGCAGTTTATACCTGGGTAGTTATATGGATATTTTCTGTTTTTCACTGGAACCTTAATTTTCTGATCTAAACACTGCCAGTTACATGGTAATTAATCTTTGAACTTTTTTGATGACTTCAAGTATTATTAAGCAGTAATTTGCAGAACCATTTCATTACAAGGTAATGATTAGTTTTATATGCAATTCCCTAGTACATTTTAGGTAAGAATTCAAAATGGCTCAGAGATGAATGATGAAGATGTTGGAGCTCCACTTTTTGAATGTAGGCTAAAGTCAACAAAAAATAGAAGTGAAGTTTAAATTGCTTATTTCATTTCCTCAACAGCCTAATGCCTGCAGGACTCCCCTAGTGCAAGGTTTCTGTAATTTAGATAATTCAATTACATTAATTCCATTTTTTTCATAGATGAGCTTCTCTGAAAACAAGTGAGAAGGAGTATTAAGACAATAAGTGTTTTCAGACACCATTACAAGGTAGTATTTCATTTTCTTTGGGTGTATGCCTAGAAAAAAAAAAGATTGCAGGGTCTTATGGTAATTGTGCTTTTAATTTCTTTCTAGAAGCTTCCATTCTGGTTTCCATAATGACTTCACCATTTTGTGTGTCCTAGAGCTTGTATTTAGGATATCATCCCAAACTATTATTTCCTAACTTGGTGCTATTGGGAAGTTTTAGAAAATACCAGAGGTGAGCCTGGGGCAGACTTTGGCTCATTGAGTCAATGCTCTTTTATGGAATTGCTGCAATCCCCATTCCTCCTCTAATTCACGCCTTGACCATTAAGTGAGAAGTTTTCCTCCACCGTCTCATTATGATGGGTTTCCTTGCTATGCTGCCTTCCACTCATTTAAAATCAACAGGGTCAACTGATCCAGGGCTAGACTCTTTGACACCAGGAGCCAAAATCATCACTTTTGTCTATGTTTGGTTTTTTATCACAGATTTAGTGACAGAGATCTAATAAAATACTCTCACAAATGGTCTTCAATAGTTCGCTTTTCTCTATATGACTTCTAAAGTACTATTCTTGGGCTCTTGGGTAAGTAAACAACTAATTACCTTTTTTAAAGATTTATTTTATATACATATGTGTCATCAGACATTTTTTGCTTTTTCCTCTTCCTGACTCCCCCTTGCCACCTCCTAGCTGGTTCTCTTTTCTCTTCTGATTAGTACCCTTTTTACTAATACCATATCACATATATTCAACTAACCTATTCCCCACTTCTCTTAAAATATTTTCCTTACCTCTCATGATCCCTTTGCTATTTCTTCAACCTAAACACTAACCTTTATAAATTTTTAAATCCTGTTTCCATGTACAAAGAAAACACAAATCAAGTGGCATTTTCTTTTTGAGTTTATCTTTGCTTAAGGTGTAGATCTACAGTTGCATCCATTTCCACAAATGTCACGGTTACCTTTGTCTTTATGCCTGCATAAAATTCCAGTGTGTATATGGACCATGTTTCCTTTCTCTTCATCTGTGGATGAACATCTAGGTTTTATTCTGGTTACTAGATATTGTGAATATTGCAGAGGTGACCATGGATGTGGAAATATCCTTGTAGTACTTTGAGTTTGTATTGAAGAGGGATATAACTAGGTCATATAATAACTGACTTTCAAAGTTTTTCTTAGTTTTATTTTTTTACAATCCAACCATTCCTACCATCCTGCCCTCCCCCCCCCCCCTCAGTTCCTCATCCCATTCCTCCTTCCCCTGTCTCCAAGAGGATATTCCCACTCCTGCCAGGCCTCTCTACTCTCTGAGGCCTCAAGGCTCTTAAGGGTTTGGCACATCTTCTCCCACTGAGGCCAGACCAGGCAGACCTCTGCTATATATGTATTGGGGGCCTCAAACCAGAGGATTGCACATACTAATCTCCATAGTGGCTACTACAAGAGTGTTCACTCTAACCACATTTTTCTTTACACAAATTCCTGTCAGTGTTTGCTGTCATCTGTTTTCTCTCTGACAGCCATTTAGATAGGGTTGAAATGGAATCTCAAAGCATTATTTCTTTGAACTTCCCTGATGACTTAGAAGATTGAACCAATTTAAAAATTTGTTGGCGATTTTTACTTCTATGTCTTTTGGGTTTTGTTGTTGCTGTTATTTTGTTGTTGTTGTTGCTTGATTGTTGTTTTTTACTGTTGGTTCTGTTGTAGGTTTATTTGGAGGCAGTGTCTATTTGATATATATTCGCTTGTTACTTATTTCACTCAGTTGATATTTAATTTCTGCATTTTTTTGTATAACACAATAACTGACATAAAGTTATAAAAGATTTCTCTCCCATTCTATAGGCTCCCTTGTTATTTTGGTAATTGTTTCCTTCATTTCACAAGCATTTACATTTCAACGTGTTTCTGTGCGTGTGTGTGTGCACCTATACATGTACGATCGTGCACGTGCACATGTGTAATCTCATAATGAATTTGACCTAGAACTTTCTGGTGACTCTGATGCTTAGCACCTTATATCTGTCTCTTTGTTCACCACTTGCGTCTTCTTTGGAGAGATGTCTACTTATATCATAAAGACATCTGTGCAAATATGTTTACTGTAGTATCACGCATAATAACCAAGACATGGACACAAAATTATTGTCTACTGACAACACAGAGAGAGAGAGAGAACGAGGGGGGAGGAAGAGGGAGAGTGGAGAGAGGGAGAGAAGAGAGAGGAAGAGAGGGAGAGAGGGAAAGAGAGAGAGAGAGGGAGAGAGGGAGAGAGAGATCTGAAAAAAGATCACCTTTGCATTTATCTCGATTTACATGAAACTTGAATGCACAATAAGTAAAATAAATCAGGCACTGAAAGAAAATTTTATTTGATCACCCATGTGAAATCTAAAGAAAAAACCAAATGTCAAAGCATGAAGTTTAAAGAGACAGAGACAAATAGTGTCCATAAATGAAAGAGAAGAAATTATATGTAGATCAGAGCATAAGAAATATTAGACACATGGGATGAAAAGGGCAAAAGAGCTAAGGCACAAAGTAAGGCTTATAAATCACTGAGATACATGTGTGTACAATATCTGAATTTTCCAAGTGTAAAAAAGTCACCTTTTGGCACATTCATAGTGTGAATTAGAGTTTTTCCTCTTTCTCACCTTGTGTGAGCTTTGTAGTGGACACTTTCTATGCACTTTACATTTTTTAGTATTTTCATATTTAATACCCTGGAAAACTTAATTACCAATCACAGCCCACAGAAAGAAAGGCTAAATGTTACAATTACATTCAGATAAGTAAAGAAAGAACCAGAGCATTCTGACCCATACAAGGCCGTGAGATGATACCAAAAGGAAGACTCAACTTAGAAAAGTAAATTCATTCTGTATTTTTCCCAACGATACCAAGTAAAGATGGTCTACACCAAGTAAAGATGGTACTTTACCACAAACCATCTTCTTTCCCAAGTCTTCATTTTCAAATCCTCAACACAAGAAGTCACATTGCAGCAAAAGTAATAATAAAACCAGAACTAAAACCAACCAACTAAAATGATACAAAGTCCTATCGCTAACTGAATAAGTGCTCTCCTGACTTGATTCATAACATTCCTCAAAAATTTCTAGACTCTTGCTTTACAAGCAATCTAGGTGTCAGTCCTAAATGTGTGATGTGAACAAGAAGAGTTTCTTAAAATTTGTTCCCTTTCATATGAGATGAGTCTCAGGTTGGGCCAGTCACTGGCTGGCCATTCTCTCAATGTCTCCTCCATCTTTATCCCTGTGCATCTTGGAGGAAGGACTAATTTTGGGTTCAAGGTGTTTTTTTTTGGGTGGGTTGATGTCCCCCTCCCTCCATGGAAATACCACCTGGTTACAGGGAGTGGCCATTTCAGTCTTTCTCTCCCTCACCTACAGTATTAATGAGATTTTTGCTTTGCTTGTAGACATGAGCCTAATATAACTGTGTCCTGAGAGGTTTCAATCATCAACTGATGGAAACAGAAGCAGAGATCCACAGCCAAACATAAATCAGAGATCACGAAGACTTGTGGAAGAGTGGGGGATACAATTGAGCAAGCTGAAGGAGGTCAGTAACACTACAAGACCTACAGAGTCTTTCTTTTTGAATCCATGGAGGCTCAAAGAGACTAAACTACAAACCAAAGAGCATGCAGGGGCTATCTACACATTTGTAGCAGATGTGCAGCTTGGTCTTTATGTGTGTGACCCCTAACAGTTGGAGCAGGAGCTGTCACTGACTCTGTGGCTTGCAACTGGATCCCCTTCCCTTAGCTTGGCTGCCTTGTCTGGCCTAAGTGCGAGAGTATATATCTACCCCTGCAGCAACTTGTGTCAGGGTAGGCTCACACCCACGAGAGACCTTCTCCTCAGAGCAGAAAGGGGTTGGAGGCTATGTAGGGAGGGATTTGTAAGAGTGAGACTGGGAAGAGAGAAAAAAGAGGGCTGAAATTGGGATATAACCAGAATAAATTAATTAACGAAAAATTCCTTTTCTTCACTTCCTAAAATGGTAAATAGGATGAATGACTTTCATCTCACAAGGATGTTCAATGAATACATAATGTCTGTAAGTTCTAGCTTATTTGCACTGCCTATCCAAAGGGTGGTGATCAACCTCTGTGGCAATGGAACACAGAATCCTTGGGATTCAAAGTTTAGAGAATGCCTGATAATTAAGAGTATTTGTGTCATAAAGAGTAGCAATGATGTTTTAGCCTTGTCAAGTTTAGACTGTTATTGAGATATGAACATTGTGTATTGGAGCACTAAGCTCTGTTTTCAATACTACTTATAGATAAGGGATGCTTCAGCTAAGTGACAGCTACGATACTCAAATCTGAGTTTCCAAAATTATTTTGCAGTTAGAGTTCCACGTATAATCTGTCTTTTATGATTTTGAAAGTAGAGATAATATTATAATGGATTATTTAAATGTTTTTTGTAGAAATCATACCATAAGCTCCATTTTGGTTTTGTGACCTGTACTTAGAGGGTACCACGGAGTAGCAATAGCATCTGCAAGACTTCAATTAGAGTGGTTCTGAAGGTTGGCTAGATGTTCCTCTTGGTTATGTTGTCTGTAGCTAAATAACACCAGACAATAGCTACTTAACTTCCAAGACACATTAGAGCTAATTCCTTTCCTGCTTACACTAAAACCCTGACTGATACAATGCCAATATTTTACTGACAATGACAAAGTTATACCCAAAGATAAGATGAAGAAGAGATGGAGGGGGTAGGAGAAGACAGGAGCAGCTTTGTGTCACATTCAAACTTCTTGTATTAACTTGAACCGACCACCTCTACTTACTCTTTACACATGCTACCCTTATTACAGCTTAGTTCATAGTTATGTTCTAATCTGTTCTGCTGTTGAAACATCCTTACCACTTCCTCTACTTACCTATGCCATGAAGCTCTAACTTGAAGGTTTTTCTCTCCAGAGATGAATCTGTGATTGGTTTCCCTGAAGAAGTTAAACTATTCTAGCACAGAGATGTTTAAATGGCTCTCTGTCTTGATCCATCTCAAGTGTGATTAGCTGGAAGGATCACTTAGCAATCTGAGATCTTTGAGCCAAATGGAGAGATCAATAGAGAGGCAGATATCAGCAATTAGTGATTGCCTGGTACTTTTCTTTTTATCAGAGCAGGCAGTTGAGATACCTGCAGAATATCAGATCTAGCACTGAGGAACGTGAACAAGAGGTGGAAAGGAAAGGGTTGTGTTTCTTCTTGAAACGCTTCTTTTGTTTTGCTTTGTTACTCAGTTCATTCTTTGAGACTGTGAGCATTTAGTTTGGGGATGTAAACAGCAACCTGCCACTGTGGGAAAGTTTAAGGACAGTGAGAGCTATGTGGTGCATATGTGCTCTGATACCCAGCTTAAGGCAAAGCATTTGTGATGTTGAGATGCATACATCTGGGGGAGGTCATATAATAAATATATCATTTGCTGAGACCTTTTTCCACCTGACACTGTCTTATGAGCTATCCATGAGCCTTCTCATTTAGACTTCAAAGCATTCTTCAAGGGAGGAATTCCCATAAGCACTTCACAGATGATGAAGACACAGGAGATGCGCAACTTGCCTAACAGTGGACAGGCAATCAGCTGTTGTAATATGAATTCAGGGTGCTGATATCCACAGCTCATGTTCTCTACCGCACTGCTCAGCTGCTCAGTGACATCACAACAAATTCAATTAGTCATCAAGATTAACAGTGAGAAGAGACGATGGCAGATATTTTGCTTTTTATGGATCATACAATCTCTGATGCAACCACAGAGCTCGTTTTTAAAGTGAAAAAACCACTTGGAATAGCATGTGAATAAGTGAATATAAACGTTTTACAATAAAACTTTATTTATAAAAGCAGGTAGAAGCTTGTACTTGGCTCTTGATGCTCCCTCCCCCCCCCCTGTTTTATTTTTCATTTAATAAATTATTTTGTGTCTCCTTTAGGTTTCTCATATTTTTGGTTGTGAGCCCAGCCTTTAACAACTGTGCCTTCTCTCCAGCCCATCTTTTAAGTTTCTTCTGTCATATAACAATAGCATAAAAATGATGTTGTTCTCAAGCTTACAATATACCCAAGCTGGCCTCAAATTCATGTTCTTCCTACCTTGGCTTCCAAAATGTTTGTGTTACAGGTAGGCATGTGGGACCATACCTGTCACTTCTGATAGGACTCTCCCTTTATTCTAAAGCCATACATCCATTCTATGAGGTAAGTTATTGAGGACTATGAAGCAGAATGACTATAGAATTCTTAAGCCATATTAAAATCTGTCTGTCCTTACAGATTCTTGCCATAGCCTACATGAGGTGATTTGGGTCAGAAGCATTTTTGACAGTGGTACATACAAGGCAATCCCATTTTCAACCTTGATCCCCTCTCATACTAGTATGAAGGCAAAGAAAGAATTGAGGTCAAGGACTTCAGTTTCTAGAGTTCTCATTTGTGCTTTGGGGGCTCAGCGATGATCTTTTGTGACAGAAATGAAAGAATAGAGTGTATTATGTTCAAAGCTAAATGACATTTACTTTTCTAAGAGAACAAATGTCTAGTCAACCAACTTGTCTCTTCACTTATCCTATCATGAAGTGGCACAGATGTGGACTTTTAAATTATAATGACTATAAAAATAACAGAACATTTTCCACAGTGATGGGCAATTCACTTATCCTATGAATCTGTGATTGTGCAACATAACTTTCATCTATATAATAATATAGATATTTAGGTAACACAAAAAATATAGTCATTTATCAGGCTATAGGGACTACTAAGTAGTAGGAGCACTTGCTAGCCTTAGAGAACCTGGCATTAATTCCTAGAACCCACATCAATGGCTACTCACACTCATAAGAAACTCCAGTTCCAGGGGTTCTGAAGACTTTTCTGGTTTTCACAGGTACCACTGTCAGGTGCTTATAAATACATGTGGGCAAAGCTTCAGACACATAAAGCAAATGTAATTTTAATCTAGTCATTTGCATATGCAAGAAAACAAATCACAGTAGTCCTGGGTATATGATACGTGTGTGTGTGTGTGTGTGTGTGTGTGTGTGTGTGTGTGTGTGTGTGTGTTTAGTTTTCTTACCCCAGGAACTGTCCCTTGTGAGCCATTTGACACTGCTCTTTTGGTTATAAGACTAAGAAGTAAGCAAGTTGCTTATGCCTCTGCAAGGGAACAGAGATCCCTGTAAGTAGAGAAGTTGCACTCTCAAACATTATCCTATGGCTGAAATTTATGCAAGCAATCTAGGAATTATGCTATCCAATCCAAATAATTGGAGCCTCTGGGTATGTTTAGCTTTTCTTACTCTTAAGAGTGAACATCTCAGAGTTCAGTACACAATTTTAATAGCTCTGTTCAGACAAGAAAGCTTTATAATGGTTGACTGTCAGATATCACAGTGGGGTTCTGTCAATCAACTCTCATCCAGGCAATAATTTGTCTTATCTTATTTCTGCTTTTCCCATACAGGGATCTAGGCAAAAGAAAGTAGTCAATGGAAATCAATGATGTGACCATTAAAGGGTTCTTATTGACACTGGAGAACCAGAGATGGTCATTAGAGCTCTCAGGGCCACAGAGACTAGATTCAAATTTTGAAGATTTCTCGTCTCGTCTCGTCTCGTCTCGTCTCGTCTCGTCTCGTCTCGTCTCGTCTCCTCTCCTCTCCTCTCCTCTCCTCTCCTCTCCTCTCCTCTCCTCTTCCTTCCCTTCCCTTCCCTTCCCTTCCCTTCCCTTCCCTTCTCTTCTTTTCCTTTCTTCCCCTCCCCTCCCCTTCCCTCTTCTTTTCTCTCCTCTCCTCCCTTCCCCTCCCCTCTTCCCTCTCTCTTCCTCTCACTCTCATGCATGTGTGCATGCATGCCTGTATGTGTGCATGTTTGTGCATGTGTGTGGTGTATGTGGGATTTTTTTGGCAAGGACTAGAGAAAGTGGTCCTCCAACTATGAAGTCTCTGGGATATGATAATTTAGTTCTTCAGATCTATGTTGCAAGTCTTTTGACATAATGAGAAAAAAAAAATCTCAAAACTA
The DNA here is from genome assembly GCF_011762505.2 of Arvicanthis niloticus. Classification (NCBI taxonomy): domain Eukaryota; kingdom Metazoa; phylum Chordata; class Mammalia; order Rodentia; family Muridae; genus Arvicanthis; species Arvicanthis niloticus. The sequence goes on along the minus strand of NC_047658.1, from coordinate 48,777,649 downwards.
GCTGCTTAGTTGTCTGTATTGCGGCCTGTGTTCAGTTTTAAATTCCTAGCACTTTACCTATACAGCTAATTACAAAATAAGCAAATGTTCCTGTTGTTTCTGTTGTACAGAAAGCCACAAGATAAGTGTCTAAGAAGTGTTCTTTATAGACATTCACTGAGAACAGAATTTAGAAAACATTACATTTACATGGAGAAAATTATGTCAGGTACTCTTTCCTATTGTAAATACATTCACTTAACATAAAATTCTCTGTTTACCTTATGTCCAGCTCAAAGGTCTGTCTGTGCCTCTTACTACATTCACAATGTCATACAATCATTTGCCACTTTTGCTTCTAGAACATTCTCACCTACAAGCATCCTGATACCTATTAACAGTTACTCTTTATGCTCTTTTGCACTCATGGGAAGGATTAATATTCTTTCTATTCATTAGTCTCCCCATTTTGAACATTCAATAAAAAAGAAGCATACAATGATTCTTTGCAACTGGTTTCTTTCAAATAATTATTTTTCTTTTTCTTTATTCTTCTATCATATAATACATCCCTGCTGTAGCCTCCCCTTTCTCCCCTTGTCCCATCCTTCCCCTATTTCCTCCATCCAGATCTACTGCTCTTCCATTTCCATTCAGAAAAGACCAGGCCTCCCAGTGATATCAAATGAACACAGCACAACAAGATACAAGTCTAGGCATAAACCTCTCATATCAAGGTAGAGGAAAAGGGTCCGAAGAGCAGGCAAAAGAGGCAGAGACACACCCACTTCCACTGTTGGGAATATAACAAAAACTCTAAGCTAAACAACCACAACATATATGCAGAAAACCTAGCACAGACCCATGTAAGCTCAGTGATTGGGTCTTTAGTATCTGTGAGCCCCATAGGCTTTGTTTTTTTTTATTATTATTATTATATGGGCTGTGTTATTTTCCTGTCCTTAAACCTTGTGGCTCTTACAATTCCTCCTTATCCTCTTCTGAAGAATTCCTTGAACTCCAACTAATATTTTGCTGTGGGTTTCTACATAACCAGTTCCCATCAGCTGCTGAAGAAAGTCACCTTTCTGATGATTACTGTGCTAGGGTGCAGTTTATGAGTATAGTAGAATATCACTACAAATAATCTTATTGTGTTTCTTTTTTGTGTTTGGTAGTCTCTTTTTGTTTTGTGTGTGTAGTCATGCTTCATTCTAACCTAACTCTCTTCTGAGCCATCCAGCTTCCAGATTCTGGCCATCCAGATAGTATCTGACATGACATCCTTCTCAGTGTTTTTAATCTATACTGTAGTATAAATCAGTAATTTAATTTTTCATATAGCTAAATAATATTCCACTAAACAAAAACTTGGTTTTGGGCTTTTTGTTTGTTTATTTTTTTTTCTATTCATTTATCTCTTGGTAGGAATTTGAGTTGTATCTGTTATTTGGCTACTGAAAATGGTATTGTTATGACTAGGTATGTATACAAGATTTTGGTTTTATGTCTTGTTTTGTTATGTTTTTCTGTCTTCAATTTTTTGGATACATTCCTAAGAGTAGAGTCACTGTGTCATACTAATTTTATATTTAACTGTTTAACCACCACCAACATGCTTTAGGATGTAGCGCTTTATATTTCTACCACAATTTTTGAAGATTCTGATTTCTTCATATTTTACCAGCAATAATTTTTTGTTGTTGTTGTTTTGGGGTTTTGTTTGTTTGTTTATCATTAAGTACGTATATATCTCTAGCCCAACGTAGATTTACTTTGCATCTCTCAAATGAAATCGAAACTCTTTTGAAAATGTATTTGTTAAATATTTGCATGTTGTTTTAAGTGATATCTATTTAAATATTTGGCTCATGTTTTAAAATTTTTATTAACATATATTAATTTGTTGTATATGATACAGTTTCTAATTCAATTCATGAGATGTAAAGCAGCAATATGGCTCAATTTGAGGAAATTAGCATTTACTTCCCTTTGTAATCTCAATTTTCACAGTCCTCTAGCTATTCCAGAAACATGCAATAACTTACTGTGAACCTACTTATCGTACTGTTGAAAAAGAACAGAACTCACTTCTGATGTCAGAATTTGATGTTCATTATCTAATCTAATTTTATACCTTACTCAGTTTCCTATCTTTAATAGTCATGGTTCTGCAACCATATTCAGGTTGATTTTGGTGTTTTAGTTTTCACACACAAGATAAAACATTGTGTCTTACACTTCCATCTGTCTTGATGCAAATGTCAGAATCACATTCTTCTTTATGTCTGAATAATAATCAATTGTTTATATATACCTCTTGCCTATATATATATATATATATATATATATATATATATATATATATATATTCATTCACTGCTGGGCACAGAGCCTGATTACATACCGTAAGTGAATAGTCCTCTGATTACCATGAAAACAAGGAGATCTCTTTGATATGCTGATTTTATTTGTTTAGAACTTGTACCTTAAAGTGAGATACCTTGATCACATGATAAGTCTACCTTTGAGCAACTGTCATAATATGTTCACTTCAAAATATTACAGTTTATCTTTCTGCTTTTGAGTTGTTATGCCCTAAAGACTCTAAACCATTATGGTGATATGATTTGCAAATATTTTCTCAAAGTCTATATGAGATTTTTTTACTGTTTTGATAATATTCTTTAATATATTAATTTTATAAAGTTTAAATTATTTTCATGCATTTCATGTCAGACTTTAAAAGCATTGCTAAGTGTAATATTTATTGTTAAATGTGTTTTAATAATTTTGTAATTTTATAGTTTATGTGTAGGTTTATGACAAATGTCATATTAATGTTTTAAATGTAGAAAAATAGACTTTAAAATTCATTTATTTGAATGTACAGAAGTTTCTCCTGTGCCTATTTGTTAAAACATTCATTTCCTACCACATAGTGGTAGCATGTTTTTCAAACAAAATCAACTGACCATGTGCAGCCTTATAGCATTGTTTTCAACAGTATTTTGTTAAATTATATGACTAGAATTAGGGCAATTTCTTCCCTCAAATGATTCTGATGTCAGGTTAAGTCGGTCTTTTTATTTTAGATTTTTGGTAGAAGGAGAAAGAGAATGAGTTTGAGAGAGAGGAAGGAGCATATATATATGTCTAGGTCTCTTTGTGTGCTTGCATTTGTCTGCATCTGTGTTTATGCATATGTATGCATGTCTTATTTTGTGTGCATTTCTGTATACATCTGTGTGTGTTGTCTGTGTGTATGCTTCTCTGTATGTATATATCTCTCTGCACCTGTGTGTGGGGGTATGTTTACATCGGTTTGTGTGTTTTCTTGTCTTTCTATCTGTGTGCATCATGCATTGAATATATATCAGGATCATGGAGAATACTCCAGGAGTTCATTTTTAATTCTTAGACTAGATAAAAGAGTATAAAATATGTATTATTTACTATTAAAGTCATATAAAGACCAGGAGTCCAGTCATGACAACAGTACTCCCTGATGGGGAAGTGAGGCTAGGCATGTATTTGAAGAATACATAACTGCACAGCCAAACATTCTCCTGCCCAATATTTGTCATCTTTTAATGACAACACATTTAAATTTTTTTCTTTTTCCTTTTTTTCTTTTCAAATTTCTAACCTCTAGTATGTTTCTTTTCAGAAATAAGGCATTTGGGAAACAACATCAGATTATCTGCAAGGGAGAAAACTCCACCCCACCTAGGGATCCATCCCATCTGCAGACACCAAACCCAGATATTATTGCTGATGCCAAGAAGCACTTGCTGACAGGAGCCTGGTATAGGCTGTTTTCTAAGAGTCCCTGCCAAAGCCTTACTAATACAGATATCAATGCACACAGCCAACTATCAGACTGAGCAGGAGGACCCCAATAAAAGACATAGGGGAAATATTGAAAGAGCTAAAGGGGTTTGTAACCCCATAGGAAGAACAATATCAACCAACCAGAGTCCCCAAAGTCCCCAAGGACTCAACTACCAACCAAAGAATATATATGGAGGAACCCATGGCTCCAGCTGCATATGTAGCAGAGGATTGCCTTATTTAGTATCAATGGGAGAGAACGCCCCTGGTCCTGTGTAGCCTCGTTGCCCTATCATAGGGGAATGGTATGACAGTGAAGCAGAAGTAGGTGGATAGGTGGGGGAGCATCTTCATAGAGACAGAAGGAGGGGATATGGAATATGGGGTTTGAAGAGGGAAAACTGTGAATGAGGACATTTGAAATGTGAGTAAATAAAGTAACCAATAAAAATTGTTAAAAATTTTTAAAAAAAGAGAAAACTTCATCTAAATGACTGGTGTTTATTTGGAGGTAAGAAGACTCAAGGACATGCAGAGGGATGGCAGAATGTAGATATGAAGAAGATGAACTTCTAAGTCAATGAGGAAGGTTTCAGCAGAAGCTAAACTGTTCACTTATTCTTCTATAGTGAATGCCTGAAAACTCTGAAAGTATATCTTTCTCTCTTCTGTCATTTGCCATAAATATTTTCTATGGATTTTTCTGGGCACTTGTGTTCTTTTCAGTGTTTGAGAATAATTACAGGTTCTTTCGTGAACATGTTTCCTATGGCTTACAGCAGACACAGGGTATGTTACTGGACCTGCAAACACATGTAGCTCTGCATAAGTACTTGTTGAATTCTATTAGAGGTATGCTAGATCCTTTTGACAGGAGGGGCATTTAACAAGGAAGACAAACTGGGAGGTATTCTGAGAGTAGAATGCCCCATTGCAACTCCTGCATGTATGTCTGCCATGCTCTGCAAAAGATCAAATGCTGATTAAAATACAGCTCTGTGTGTGCATTACTTTCTGTGTGTCTGTATTTGAGGAAAGAAATAGGCCCCTGGCTTCTTCTCAGCTGTTAAAATTAACACAGCATGCCAGTTTCTTTGCTTCAGGTTGACAGTGTCCTGTGGATACATGATGGCATAATTTGTATAGAATCTTTTTTTTTCCAGAAGAAATACCACACTTTCTCTGTCTGATTTTGGGGGAGCTTTGGCATTTGAAAATGCTTGCCAAGTAACAAGTGAATCTCTATGTACCTTCCTCAGCAGGCTTTTCCATCCCCAGGATGAGAATTAAGTAATGAAAACCCATCATCAGTACTAAAAGTAAAACAGTTTTATTTTTAAATAATGCCTAAACTTTTAAGAAATCAGATAAGAAAGAAAGCATGAAAATCAGAGATGATGGTGTGTTACTTACTGATTAAGAGGTGTGATACACTCTTGTCTCCAAGTGACTATTTTCATCACCAGAAATGATTCAAATGATTGCCATCATTTATACAGAACTAAGAGCTGTGAAGATGGAACTGAGACTTCCCAGTGATTCCCCCAGGGAAGGGTGAGGTATTTTATGTCCTAACCATCATCAGCATTCATCTGGTCAACAGATTATTTCCTGTCTTCCTAAAGCAATAGGATGTCTCCAAGTCCTCTAAAGAATGCTAAAACTGCCATATGTTAAAAACCACCCTTTTGACAAACAACTGGAAAAATACATAAAAGTAACATTATACAAATTGAATTGGTTATATTTAGGAATATATATGTATGTGCATATATGCATGCAGCATTTTATTATTATTCAAAAATTGATATATATTTCTTCTGTAACTTGATCCATTGTATAAAAGAAAATGGCCCCCCAGAAAATACCCTACAGATTGAGAAATCATGTTTCCAATATAGGTTAAATGGAAGGAATTAGCCTCTAGAATCTACATATGACCTGAAATAGGCCTGTAAAAAGATAAAAATTAAATGATAAAAATATAGATATAGGATATTAGAAAATTTCTGGAAGAGAACTGAGTTGCTCAAACTGAATAGTAGTTGTGAAAATGCAAATTAACTGCACAATCCAGCATTTTCTCCACTGGGAACACACACAGAAGAGATGAGATCAGAACTCTGCAGAGATATCTGTGCCCATGTTGACTGTAGCACTATTCATGATGCTTAGGTTACAGAAGCAACACTGATAAATCAAAAGAATAGATCTATGTGAAGGAAAGCATACACTGAATTAAAATTACTGCATAACCTTATCTATGTATAGAATTTAAAAACAGTCAAATACCCAGAGAGAAGGATAAACATCAAAAGGCTAGCAAAGATAGATACATGTTGCATATCTTAAATGCCTGTCCCATTGTGTATTAAAGAACAGATCCCCAAAATGACAGAATTTGTAGAATTTGTGGAAGCTTTAACAGAAAGGCTCTACTGGGAGTCCTTCTAGACACTGGGGTATGTCCTTGAAGTCAATAATTGAAATCCCCAACCTGACTGCTCCTCTTTCTTTTGTCTTTGCATTTCAGTTGTGAGGCAAAGGATGTTGTGATACCATATGCTTCCACAAAAAAAGAACTGGCTGTTTCTACCACCAGAAGCCCAAGAGTGACATGCCTGAACTGTGAGTCAGAAGATCTTTTCCTTGTATAAGACAATGATCATGGTAACAGATATCTGGCTAACACAGCACAGGCAGTGAAAGTATAGGTCAGTTCTCAGAGTGATGAAAGCTAAATTCTGATAGTGGTAACTTCAGGTTGCAAAGCGAAGCTGTATTGTGTACAGGTATATAGATATTTATTTTATTCCTATTTTAATAATTTCTGTTATGTAATATTAAATATATCTGTAAACACTATAAATTTATATATTTTTATATATATGTACTTATAAGTCCTAAAATTATATTTAAAATATTATATACAACATCCTTTATATCTGTTCATTTCATAACAAACCTTACTTTATTAAATAATGCTGAGATTCTAGCATTTTTCAGATTCCTCAGCCAGATTCTTTTTTTTTTTCTCAGCCAGATTCTAATATAATGATAAGAATATAGGAGAAACAGTGATGCTTCAAAAAGACCCAGAAAAGCATGGAGTTTATGAAAAGAACCCAAACCCTTCCACAGCCATTTCTCCAGCAGTGTTCATAATAAGCTTCTCTATATAATACTCTATTCTATGCCATACACCAGCACTAATGTATACTAAAATCACTCCTCAACTCAGTTTCATATTCTGCACCTGTGTCAGACCTGGCTTCATGTCTCTCTCACAATACTCTACCCAGATATAATCTCATACCCTCTGTGCTCCATTGGTATATTTAAGAACTCGGTGCATTAAAATTATGTTCTCTTCGGTCAAAGTAATCTGGAATGTGAAATGCCATTCTTTACTGATTCCTGTCATTCTCACAGTTGATGAATTATCATAATTATAAAATTGTTATTGATTCTGTTTTTTATTATTTTAGTTAGAGACATATTCTCACTGTGTTACTCTCGAATTCAGTATGTACCAGGTTGGCCTTGAACTTGGAGTAGTCCTCCTGCCTCTGCTTCCTATGTCCTAACATTACAGTTATGTGTCACTAAGCCTACCATGTAGTTCTCTTCCTAGAATGTGATGATACTGTCACTAATATTTATAATACTGTAGGAAAGGCATGGGCAGACAAAAAAAATTAGTAATACTTTGTTTTGTTATAATATTGAGTTTACATAAAAATAAACTTTCTCCATTCTAATTATTTCCAACTTCATTTGGTCAACATGCTAGGAAGTAGACATGTCTCAATGTCTTGAATGAATTTGAGATAGATCTACTGAGAGTTTTAATTTTGTGAAAGATATGTATTCCAGTGCAGGCTGGCTAGCACACTCCATGGGCAAATTACAAAAACCAGACACTACAGTTTCCCCTGGATTAGAGGTTTTATGAAAATTGGAATATACATGAAAAATAAGTGCTGTTAAGCACTAAAATAGTTTGAATCCAAGCCTAGTACATAGATCAATAGAAACACCTAGCCAACATCCATAAAGCATATTCCTGGACTTTGAAGCAGGTGAGAACTCAAAGGAAAGAACCTTGATGTTGACATTATAACTAGTTACTTAGAGATTTTTACAGAAAAATCTGCAAGCCAGACGGGCAATGAATATACTCTTGGGAGCTCAAATAAATGCTAGCTATTATTTCTTTTTCTTTTTTTTTTTTTTTTGGTTTTTGGAGACAGGGTTTCTCTGTGTAGCCCTGGCTGTCCTGGAACTCACTCTGTAGACCAGGCTGGCCTCGAACTCAGAAATCCACCTGCCTCTGCCTCCCAAGTGCTGAGATTAAAGGCATGCACCAACACCACCCGGTCACTAGCTATTATTTCTGAAATTTGCATTACTACATCTCTTGTCTTCAGTCCACCAGTAAATTAACTTCCTGGCTGTATTTTTTCTGAATCCCATCAGCAGGTTGCCTCTAGCAGAACAAAGATCTTTTTGCTCCAACGTTGCTAGTATTATTAGTAATATTTAACATGGCATTAGACGCTTATAACATACCAGCTCTGTTTGAAACATTTCATATACATTATTTCTAATAAATTTAATAATACCCCTTTAGAGAAAATATTATTTTTATTTTTATTCCCATCTACAATGGGATTCATAGGTTAAGAAATTATGCAAAATTGTATAGCAAGTAGAGGCTAGAAGAGGATCTCACAATCACTTAAATCCTATCTCAAATTTCACTTTCTTAACTCTAGAGTACACAGCCTCCTACCAATCTGGAGTTTAATTTTCTTAGCAACTAGACTAGAGTCACACAGAAGCATAATTATCTCCTGCATTGTAGTTTAAAGCATAATAGGTATGAGACCAGGAAGATGGTTCAGTGGCTAAACATGTTAGTATTTCTATGCAAGTCTGATAACCTGACCCCAGGACCCATGAAAAAACAGAATACTACTACTATTGATAATAATAATAATAATAATAATAATAATAATAATATGACCTAAGAAAGCAAATGTCAGAATATCACACTCCTTGAAAGCAGAATCGGGCTGACACAGATACATACTCAGAGACTTATTTGCTTCTTGTCCAGACCTTTTAATTCTGTGTTATAAAAAGAGTAGAGTATTATTTTTGCTTTGAAATAGAAAAATGTTAAAATAATAATAATTAGAAATGTTTTCCCCCATCACTACTTTTTTCTGAGTGTTCCAGAAATTATATTATTCTACAAAACTGATCTGCATTAACCCAGAATAGAACTTTATGAAAACAAGACAGAAAACAGAATAGAGAACCAGAGGTGTGAGTAAGTATTTATGGTTTGTGACTGACATTGCATCCAAATGAATCCATTGAATAGCAAGCAGATGAATAGCAACCAGAATATAGTGAAGGGAGTACCATTAAAACAACAGCCTGAAGCAACCATCTCCTATAGCCATGCAGGACTTCCAGTGGCAGGAGAAGTACAAAAAAATCTTTGATTCAAAATTTGTCCTGGCTACAAGATGTACAGGGATAAAGGACAGCGATTGAGGAAATGCCCAAGCAATGACTGACACAACTTGAGATCCATCCTATGTGAGAGTGCCAACCCTGACACTCTTAATGATACTCTGCATGTTTGCAAACAGAAACCTAGCATAACTGTCTTCTGAGAGGCTTCATCCAGAAGTTGATAGAAACAGATGCAGAGATCCATAGCCAAACATTAGGCAGAGCTTTGGGAATTTTGGGGAAGAGTGGCAATAAGAATTGAAAGAACTGGAAGAGGCAAAGACAACAGTGTCAACTAACCTGGGCCAATGGGCACTCAAAAAGACTAAACCACCAACAAAAGTGCATTCTTGAGCATGACCTAGGCACCCTACACATATGTAGCAGATGTGCAGCTTAGTCTTCATGTGAGTCTCCTACCAGTTGGATCAGGAGCTGTCTCAGACTCTGTTGCCTGCCTTTGAATCCATTTCACCTAGCTGGGCTGCCTTACCTAGCTTCAGTGGGAAAGGACACACTTAGTCCTGTTGTGACTTGATTGCCAGGAAGAGTTGTTACCCATGATAAGGGGGTCTCAACTTCTCCAAGGAGAGAAGGAAAAGGGTATTGAGAGAGATGGTATGAGGATGAGACTGGAAGGGGAGGAGGGTGTGGATGCTGCAATCAGGATGTAAAGCAAAGTTTTTAAAAAAGTAGCAGCATTCAGCAAAAACAACTTGCTACAGCAACTGAAAGTATAAGATACTGGGAAAGAATGAAGTGATTTCATGGGTATGGATTTCCCTGGGATCCAGCTGTTTTTCCTGACTTTGAACTAATTATACATATCATTGAAGAGATGAGACATCACTTAAAACTAGCAAACAAGGAAAAGCAACTAAAGACTTCAGGTAGTACAATTTGAATCTAATTTTGTTTTCCTCCAAAGCTGACTTGGAGTGTATCAATTTTAGCAAAGATATCCCCACTTTATCTGACTCTGAAAATATTTTCATAATGACCTACAAGATGCGTTCTACAACTGTGAAGCAAATTCTACTGGATGGAGGATTTTTTAAAGCTACTGTGAAATGCCTTCTATCTTTTCCATGGCTACGTGCGAACATTTTTTAGCTTTGAATTGGACTGATTAACATGTTTCTGTCTCAACTCTGAAGAGTGATACTGATCAATGACTGAGAATATGATCTCAAGGCTTTATTCACAACTCAGTATCATCAGTACATTTTAAATGTCACCATCAAAGGGGGAATGGATTGGTTTTGGATCTTGTAATTTCAGAACTAGTTACGTGGCATTTCATACACATGCTTCTAAAATAAGAAGCAGTAACATCCTACCAAATTTACACCTGAATTCTCCTGTCTCATTTTTATAGGGGAAATAAATGTATGTGGAAAAGAAAGACTACATCTACCAGTTAGCGTAGTGTCTAATGACTCTAACATACATAGAAGCTTGCCCTGATGTTTGGTACATAAGGTTATTGCTAAACAATATTAAAATTAAAATATATTTTTTTTAAAAAATTAGACAAGGGCTCTTGAACCTCATCTCTATATAAAAGATCCACAAAGTGTAATGCAGAATTTAAAGATTATTTTACTCTGTATTGTATCAATACTTATATTTGAATGAATTTATGAGATGATAACTTTGGGGTTTGGTAGATTAAATATATAAAGCTCATAATCTTCATCTGCTTCTCAGAGGTAAATAGCTTGTAAATGTGACAGAGAGAGAAGAACTAAGATTCAGGGGAAATTAGAATAGAAATTAACAAATACAAATTTTGCTAATAGCTAATATAGGGCCAATTTCAACATATCAGAGCACAAAATGCCTTGTTTTTGTTCTCCCTAGTAGATAATTATAGGGGCATATAATCAGTTTGGAACAAGTCACATATTAGGTAAGGCAAGAAGGGTGCATGTTAGCTTTCAAGCCTTCTAACCTTCATGCTGAATCAACTGGGCCCCTGGCCTGAAACAGCATAGAAAGTCATTCTGTGATTCAGTTTTATTTAATGGTGTAATAAATCATGCCTCAAATCTTATGATGCAGCTGATGTTCCCATTGTCCATATATTGATATGATATATATATATATATATATATATATATATATATATATATATATATACTGAGAGAATAGAAACAAAGATCATGTTTGTATTGTGGCAGTATTTTTAAATATTTTTAAAAGCCTCAGGAACACTGATACTGATAATTACTATTTTGTGAGCACCTATCATGAGTATTGCATTCAGAATACTCAGCCTCATTATCACTACAAAACTCTCACTTCAACCCCCAAAGGAGCCATGACACTGAAACATTAAAAGAAATATATTATACAGTAGAAAGCATAAAGCATGCTTTTCCAGACAGTAAAGTAGAAGATGATAACAGTCAAAGTTAGCGAAGCCAGCAGATGGTAGAAAATATGGAATGAACACAAAGAGGAAGCATGGAAAGCAGAATGGAGTGAGAAAAGATACGTTAATACATGTCAAGAAAGAAATGGGTGACATGCATCAAGTAACAGAAAAAAAGGTCAGCTTAGACAAACTCTCCATGTTATACAAAAGAGATGAGACAATACAGCAAGAAAAAAAAACAGATATAAAACTGAGTTTAAGATATGCCTATACTGGAAAACTTTTAAATTATGAAATTGAGAAGACCTCACTAAGTAGAATGATATTTTGTTTATGGAATGGATGCTTCCCTAGCAAACCATATCTTTCCCCCACATCGATCAATTTATTAAATAATTCCTAATACTCAGGAAACAGTGTTGGTGATGCCCGTGCATTGATTATACTTCTTTTAATGGAAATGAAGATCGCCTATAAGATAGCCTATAAAAAGGAAAAATAAATAAAAAATAAAAAGGGAATAAATTAAAAGATAGATGTAAGTAGCTAGTGAGACCTGTTAAAAATGTACAATCATGAAGATAGCGTGACAGCATCCTGATGGCAAAGAAGTGGATGTGTGGAACAAAACAGATTCCAGAAGCAGCTTACCACATGCGAGGTCACATGAGTTAGATAAAAGTGGCACAGCAAGCAACTGAGAGCTAGGATCATTCTTCATACATGACTCTGTACCAGTTTGATTACAACAGGGATCAAGTGTATCCTGACTCCTACATCAGCAGGTACACTAAAAGATCTGAGGAAAAAGGACAGGTTTGTATGTGAAAGATGGGAAAGTGAAGCTCTAAGAGGTTTCATTTCCTGTAGATGGAATTGTGCAGACCATCATCTCTTGTGACTGGTATTCTCTAGCACAGACAATGTTTTCAAGATTCATTTCATATTATAGCATAGATCAACCATCTCTTTCTTTTAATTTCTGAATAATATTCCCTTGCACAAAAAGATACTTTGAGTATTTATCAGTTATAGAAATCGCATAAATCACCCCTCATGGTTCACTGGATACATGCTGAAATGGACCAAAAAGTATGTAAATTTTAAAAATGTAATAAAATACATTCAGTTGTAGTTGTTATAACAAAACACTATTAATAAAGTATTTTACAAGCAATAGGAAGTTATGCTATAGATGTTGCAAGTTCTAAAATCAAGGCCTAGAAGAGTTACTCTCTGACAAAGGCTCAGTTCCCTATTCATAGGTTTCAACTTCTGACTTCCTTATATCAAAGTAGACTTAGGGCCCTTTCATATGGGCTTTACTCTGGGGCTCTAATCACCTCCCAATGACTTTCCATCTTCATACAGTTACCCTTGAGATGAGAATCAAAACTGTAACTTTGGGGCCTACTCAAATATGCAAGCACAGAAATACCATTCAGCAGTAAAAACAGAAGTTTTATGCAGCACTGTGAATAAACTTACAAAGCCCATAGTGCGGGAAAACAAGTTAATCTCACAAGGTATGTGACTTCATTATCTGTAACATTTTAAAGGAAAACTATCAATGTTTGGTAATGGTGTTCAGAGATTCCCTAGGAAGGGACCATCAGGTGTTCAATAGCCCCTTTACCTTCTGGGACATGCACATTTTGTCCTCTTCTTTGTTGGTTATAAACTCTTTCCCGAGATATCCCGGCACTGTGATATGCTCACACAATTGTATTTATATTAAACACAAAACTTTAAAGAACAGATAGAAACGAAGAAGCTTAACTATTGCCAAATGTGGATGGAAATTATTTTCCAGGCCAAACATGCTCCTAATTAGTTTCTCAGTATATGCAAGGTTGATGGCCAGGATATCAAATTTTATTTAAGATTAAAAATAAATATACAAAACCAGGTATATTTACATGGATGATAACTATAATGTCACAGAGCTGACAATTCTCTAAAACTCAAGATGTAAATTCAATACAGTTATAGTCAAAATTGCAAAATAATGATTCTTAATTTGAACGAGCAAATTCTACACAACCTCTGGAAGCTTCAAAATTTGTCAGTGTCTAAGATAAAATAAGATAAGAGAGGAAAGTAAGTTTGAAGAGGCAATTGGAATGCTATGTGAACAAGAGAGAGAAACAAGAAGACTATGAATTAATATTAGTAATAATTTAAAAACACAAAATATGTTCTATTATTAATTATAAAAATTACATAAAATATTAAGGTGTTAATACATTAATCTGGATGGTGCATGTACAAGAACAGAAATTAAATAAACAAAAATAAAACAGAATATTAAAGGAAGACTGGGCACTTACGCATGCCAGAGCTTACACAAGAAAGAAATCATTTAAAGATTTTGAGGCTTCTGTTGAGACTTCTTTCTCCCTATATTTAGGAAAAATTTCCAAAGAACCTATGTAACAGCGAGAAAAATAAGCTTTTAATATTTTCCATAGAAGTAAACACTCAGATTTGTTTGGTTATAAAATGAGTTTTCCAGGAGTACAAAAGAAAAACCAATTTCACAAGACACATTTCACATACATATTCCAACATATGTCAAATAAAAAAAAAAAGTCTTCTATAAAGAAAATAGCATCAGAGAAGTGAAAAGACACCACCAGTGTAGGATAAAGATTGAGTCTTCATGTTCAAAAAGAAACTTAAGGCTAGGAAATGACCCAGCACGTCAGATCACTTGCTAACTTACAAAGGACCCAGGTTCAATTTCAGGCACCCATATGAGGGACCACCTTCATAGAAGCAGGGGAGGAGGGATGGAATAGGGGTGTTCTGGATGGGAAACCAGGAAAGGAGATAACATTTGAAATATAAATAAATAAAATATCTAATAAAAGGTATTAAAATTATAAAGAACAACAAATTCAAAAATAGACCTAGGTATATTAATGAATGATTGAGACCAGAAGAAATTTAAATGATAATAAAATGTGAGTGTAGATTTCAGCCCCATTAGTAATCAGAAAAGTTATAATAAAGGTGATGGTAAGATTGCATAGCACTCCGAGACAGTCAAAGAGCACTGCATAGGTATCAGCAATTCCACTTCTCAAAAGATGACATGAGGGGACGGCTACAGAAAACAGAGAATAAAAAGAAAGTATTGTCTCACAATAACAAATTGGATCTATGCCTGGCCAGTTCTGGGAGTTGTTATTTTTGTTTTTGTTTTTAAAGCAGAGTTTCATTTTATATCACCAGTTGGTTTGAAACTTGTTATATGAGCAAGGGTGACTTTGAACTTAGAGCAATTCTCCTGTCCCTGATTGTTTGGTATTACAGGTATCTATCATCAAGCCCAGTGAAGACATTTTGAATTTGAGGAAAAGATAGCAATGATATTTAATTGTATCTTACTGCTCTAAAAAGAAACCTGAGACAAGTACAACATAATGTCGACTATATTTAATACTATTTTGATGAGTACACGATTTTCTGTTATGGTTGTTTTCTCTTTTTAAAATATGATAATTAAAGTTTAATATGGTTTTCGTGAGAAGTGCAGGCGCATCCTACAAGTTTAATAATATGAGCTTAATATATAAAATGAATCATGTATGGCAAGAGCTCAGATGTAAGAAAGGGCTATAAAGTGGCATTTAGAAGGAGTTTTTAATCTTATCCTGCATTAAGCCTTAAGTCATCCACTCAGAAGATAGCTAGAGCCGGTGGATCTGCTGCCTGTGATGATGCGAGATACTAATAGTTACTTTCAAATTAATGTACAAACTCAAAGTTCTATGTCATCTTTCACATCTGGAGGAAATAATTCTGAGATGCACTTATAGATTAGTAAAGTTTGAGTGGGCTCAGTTTTGTTTGTGGAATATACTGAATCCAATCATGTTTTTCCTCCAGAAGCATTTAAATTCACCAGCAAATATCAACTGTAACTCAAACTTCATGTATACAACCACAGAGTCCCATGCACTCAAACTTGATACCAACTCAATGTCATCTCTTAAATGTAGACATTTGTGTTAAATAGTATACCTTAGCATGAAAAACAAGTTAAATATGTATCTGTAAGTGCTTGAAACAAAGACAAGAATGTATGAAATAAACCATTGACTTTTCCCTATGCTATAACTGTTTTACAATAATATTCTCTAAACTTCCTATTTGATGCCATCTGTCATTGTTAGCCACACACAAAATGAAAAGACCACAAAGAGCTTTAAGTTTGTAAGTGAGTCATTTTCTAAAATAAAAGTTCCACATTGCATAGTACTCATATTCTAAGAATTTTCAGATTTCTTTGATCAAAACGGGCATACCCATAACTATCCAGGGTTCCGATTTATTGATTTCTCTGGCTACTGTACACACCACTGTGATTCCTCAGACGAGTTATTTCTCAGCTCTGAGGTTGAAGATGTTCTTGGTTACAGTTGCTAGGCAAAGCCTTCTGGGATAGAACCACCTGCCCTAATTAATAGGCAAACATTTCTGAATGTGGGTCACTGGGGCTCACCAACACCCACATCTCTGAGAATAGATTTCTGTGGCAGTGCTGCCCTTATCAGAGCCAACCTATTCATTTTCCATGGTTTGTTAAATAGGTTCCCATCTGTTAGAGGCTTCCCTGTGGAGCTGGTATACTTCATTTGAAACCCCATGGAGATAAGCAATGTAGAAGAGATTCTTCTCAACCCATACCTGATGTGCTCCCTTTTTCTTTATCAATGGATGCAGCACCAACTAGCGGCAGTTTGGAGAAATCGAATTCTAGTTTTTTCAATCTCCACTGGGTGTGTGAAGGTTAAAATTGCATTGAAATCCATTATTTATGCCCTGGATCTATGAATGGAAACCTACATTTTAAAAAAAGAATATTTAAAATCCTTCAACTACTTGGGTCGGCTTCCTTCTCTCCCAGAAGGAAAGCTGCGCCCTGTAAAAGCTCCTCCTCCATATCCAGACTCTAAATATCCACGTTGAATTAGGCTATCTCTACCCAATGCATTCTCTAGTTTAAATCATCAGTTAGTTCCTCAAAGCTTAGAATAAATTTCTATGCAAGTACGTGCTCAATAGCTGTTGATTGAGGAAAAAAAAAAAAAACAAAAAAAAAACAAGGCATTGATTGGGCAAAAAGCTGAGCACGACTATTGCGTTAGTAAGTTTTACATCCTTGTGAGAAAACAAATGACAGAAGCAACTTAGGGGAAAGGGTTTGTTTCCAGCTCATAGATTAGGGAGATATATAACATATATACCATGGAAGAGAAGACATGATGGTGGAGCCAGAGATGCCTAGTTACATTGTCTGTCTTCTTAGGGAGCAGAGAAAGATGAATATTGACGTTTATGCTTGTTTTTTTTTTCTTTTTTATTCACTCTGAGATACCAGTCTCTGGAATGTGTTCTGGGGATATCTCTTCTCCTAATTTAAACCTCTCTGGAACACTCAAACATTCCTACAATTGTGTTGCCTAGAAGATTCTAAATCCAGTTGAGTGGGCAATGAAGTTAAAATGACAGTAACAATGCTCTTGATTCTGAGAAATTATGACTTTGCTAAGCCCAGTACACTATCTATCAAGTATGTTTCTGGCTCTAGATGGTTTAGTTTTGTAATTGAAAGGCTCTCAGGCCTGGAGAAACTGTGTATGAGTGTTTATCTCCATTTCCTCATCCTCATTCACCCTTCAACACACTCCATTGAGTTTTTTCTCTGATAGTCCTACTGAACTGGTCTAAGATCACCAGTGGTGTGTGCATGTTGCTCAACTTGGATCCATTCTGTTCTGTTTATTGAACTGTCAGAAACTGTAGTATAGCTTTGTCCTCAAGTTATAGCACAGCCATTGTCATCTTGAAATCAGAGAGGTCGTCATTGCCTACACAAGACCCTCAGAAAAGCAGGCCAATTAACATCTTTTAAAGGAGGGGCAGGCATCAGATTCTTACTTGATATTCTGACCACTCTATCATTCCTCTAATACTGCCAACTGCATATAATTCTGCTCTAAATACATGTGCACATGGAAGGTGGAAGGTTGCCTGAACCGACTCATTGCCTCCCTGGGACTGTAGTGATGCAGCTTTCAGACTTAATCTTTCACATTGGGGTGATGCAATTTCCTGAATCTCCCAGGCTCTTGTAGTTACACCAATAAACTCATTTGCTCACCAGGCTGAAATTCAGCGGAATGTTTGTTTGTTTGTTTGTTTGTTTGTTTGTTTGTTTTTGACAGCGTTTTATCTGGAGGAAAGGAGATTGTTCATACATCTTCCTAGGAAAATTCATCTAACTGTAGCAATCATCAGTGCTCCCCATGATGCCCCCCAAATATTTTTCTGCCACCTCAGCTTCTTGCAACATATATTTTTTATTTCCTCCTATCTCCCTGGATTTTCCTCCATTTTCATTTTCCAGTGAGCATTGGAGTTACCCACACCTAACCTAGGTCTTCTACTCCTCTTGTTCTTCAATTTTAATGTTATGATCTCACAGAGTCCCATAACTTAAATCACTACTATTGTAGAGCACGATCCTCTGGGCATGACATAGCTATTGTATTCTGAAATCTTTAGCATCTTTCACTACTCACATGAGACTCATATAAAACTGGGGCTATAACCTCCATCTTTGAGTAGGAGAGGACTTAAAAACACTTGCTCCTTCTCAAGGAAATATAAATAGCTAATGGTCATTGGAAATTTGTCTATGTTCTTATGAATAACTTTCACACTTTATCCTTTCAGTAACCCTAATTTGACTCACTGGTCCACAGAGGTGGACTTGAGTGAACTTGCTATGTTGTTTTACTGATGGAGCCCCAAGTGGAGTGAATAGACACTTGTTTCCACATGAGAAACTCATACAGCAACTATCAATGTGAAAATTACTTGCAAGTGTTTGCTTCAAGTAGAGAGAACTCTTCTGAAACACAAATTCAACTTTCTAACTGTCTTATTAAAATTTCTATATAAAGGTGACAAGTGTGTTACAAAAAATCCATTACTCTGATATCCCTCTACATTTATAATTTCTATGTATACCTCCTTTTTCCATTAAATGACTTCAGAACCCACTTTCCAAGCCTAAAACTTTAGAAGGATTTTTATCAAATTACTTCATCCTTCTCATTTTCTCACATATTTATCATCAATACATTAATAAGTTTTAATCCGAGGTATGTCTGTAATCTGTGTTGTCTTCCCCATATCCATACTAACAGCAGCACACATTACCATAAGGGCCTGGGAAAGAGTCTTCTCACATCAATTTTAGACCTCTGTGTGACATTTTCCTGCATGCATTGTGTATAATAACAAATTTGAAAAGTCTTCTTCTTTCTCAAATCATTTAATAATGTCTTATCATTCCTAGAAAAAAGTCACACATTCTTAGCCTGTTGTATAAGCTAGTTTTTCTTTACAAGAAGAAACTTTTGAAAACGGTTTAATTCAGCTTAAAGTTTAGGGGTACAATTTGTCTTGGCGTGGGAGTCATGATGGCAGGAACTTGAAGAAGCTGGTCACACTGTCTCCACAGTGTATAATGAATGCTTGCACTCAGCTTGCTTGCTCCTTTTTATTTACTCTAGAACCTAAGCCTATGGAACACTGGCAATCACTTTTAGGATGTATTTTTCCCGTCTTAATTGACTTAATCAAGAAAGTACCTTCAGGCACACCAAGAGGCTAACCTTTTCTAGATAAGCCCTCAGGCATGCCTCCTAAATAATGCTAGATCTTACCATGCTTTCATTAATAGTAATCATCCTACCCGGCCCAGAAATACATGGACAGTCTGTATTATTTTGTATTCAAGTGATAGGACTGAGACTTGAGCTAACTTAGGCAGCACAGAGAATAAGAGAACACCCGACTCTCAAACCTGAAACTACAAAGCATTAGTTATCTTTATTTACAGTAATATTTAAAAGCTGAATTATGTTACCAAGACAAGTTTTAATTGCTTTTAAAAATAGCACTGAGCAAGCTATATTCCCAACCTCTTCTTATTGAGAGACTGAGTTGCTCAGGCTCTCTTGTGACCCAGATTAAGTGAGGAATATGGCTCTCTGCCTTAGCTTCCTAGGTAGTTGTTATTAGTACTGGGTACACATAATACTACTCTAATACTATTAGATACTACTACTACTACATGAATACTACTCTAAGTCCAAATGGCTATGTTCTATGATGTTGTATTCCTCAGCTCTAAAGGGACACCTGTGTGGTGCCATGGCTTACACATGGCTTACACATGGCTTAGCACATATAGGTGGGATGTTGGGAATCAGAGAGGACTTTTCCTAATTCAGCTCATAAACCATACTAAGGACAGCTCCTTAGCTGATGCCCATTCAATCTGTCTATTCCTATCACAATAACTGTACTGGGCACTCATAGAAAACAAGGAAAGAAAAAAGTAATGGATCAATTGAGGGCCATGTCAGCATCCCTGGAAATGGCAGGGAGTGCTTAACTCAATTAAATTTCTAAGATCAAAAATCTAAAAGAGCTGGTTTCCCAGAAATAATACTGGACACTTTGTAAGCAAAGCCACTTCAGTGTCCCTCAACCTTAGTGACCTGCACTCTGAGATCAAGCTACACTGTTCTTTCTATTCTTTTTGTTATGTACCCGTGAAAGATGTGCATGCTTCCGTCCTCTGGCTCTGTACAAATGTCTAGGATGTCCCCAAGTCTGCCAGGCATAAACACCAACTTCCTTACTGTCTGCCTGCCTACATCATGTCCAGCATCCTTAGAGACCAATAACCTCTCAGTATTTTAAATGAAACATAGCTTTCAGAAGCTGGGAAAGCAGGAAAGTTCTTTGCTTTGTGAACACTCTCAGTTCATTTTAAAAAGGGGATGGGGGACATCATGGATGGTGATTTCCCCAGAAGTTCTTTTATTGTTGAGAACATTTTTCACTATCAAAGGGGATAACATCTGAAATGTAAATAAATAAAAATGAAAAACATTAAGATATAAAAGAAAGAAGAAACTTGGCTTAAAAGAAGAAAAAAAGAAAATAGTTTTAATGCAGATTAGTACGGAGCTAATCTGCAGCCTCTAAAGTTTAAGAGATAATTAGTGTTAAAGAATGCATCAGACTATTCATGTTTCATGAGATACTCTGAAATATCCATAAGAACTCAGGCAATATTAAACCTTTTATTCTGCTTTTCTTAGAGGCTTTCCCAGATTTTTTGTTGTTTGGTTGTGTGTGTGTGTACAGAGAGGAGAAAATGTGTTCATCCTAAGTATTTCTCCAGATCTCATATTCTTAGGCTGTGGGTTGCAACCTCATGTAGGATTAAGCAATTGAATATGGAAAGACCCATTAGTGGTCTCCATAAATGTTTCTAAACACACAGTGATCAAAAATTAATTCCAAATAAATGTAAAATGAATGTGAGGGGTTTCTGTTCTCCTTGCCTGTTTTGCTTCATGTAACTTTATTATATCATTGCTTCTTTACACACAACATGCACACATTTAACTGTGCATGTGGGCACACCATACGTTACCAACAAATGTTGCCTGGAAAACCTCAGCTTAGGTTTGAGACTTTAGTTTGTCCTGCATTAGAGTGTTTTTCTATACATGGAAAGGTTTCTGCTTTTAGAGAAGCAGAATGGGTTAATTAGAAAAATCAAAGCCTTTGAATATTTTCTCACCATGTAAATATCAAATTATTATCTTGGATTATATTGTATTCAAGTGTTTTATTTTAAAATTTGCTGTTGAAATTGATTAACCGAGTTTCATAATAAACTATTCAATGCATTTTGGCTTCGGATTAAGATAGAGTTTCCAAAAATTTCTGAAATGGCACTAAACATAATTCTGCTATTTTTATACTATAATTTTATGTGCAGCAATCTTCTCAGCATTGATGATTATCAAATTGAAGTATCAATCAACTCTGAAAGGGCCCAAAGATGTTCAATGTCCTGTTCTATCCACCAAGATTTATTTAGGCAAAAAAAAAAGCACATGTATTTCATTAGTATGTAAATTTGTTTTCATCTTGAATAAATGATAAAATTATATCCATATAAATTGTTTAAAACTAATGTCTATGACTTACCATTAGTAAATGTTTAATATGTATATCTATTTTATATTCCTATATACACAGAGTGACTTGGAAAAATGTTTCATTTAAAAAGAAAGTATTTAAGAAGCTCCATTGAGAAGAAACATTATATTATAAATTTCTACCACTGGGTTATCACAGCTCCACTTGAGATGAGGTCTTTCTTTCAAATTCAAGGAAGGTCACTGATCATATCAAAGTCACTAATATAAAAGGGATGATGAATGAAGAAGTTTCCTTAGATATGGACAGATGACATGCATGTTCTGCTTTGGGTGGCTTGGCCAGAAGCCCATCAGACTGGACAATGTGAGGTAGTTGGAGCTTTTGTACAGCATTGCCCGTGGAATGTAAAAGTAAGACATGAACATCAAACATGAAACTGTAGACAATAGGGATAATGAAGGTGAGAAAGGGGAGGTTAAAGAGGGTGGGAGTTTAAATAATCAAAATTCACCTTATATGCCTATGAAAAAGTCAAAAGTCAAACTCAGTAGAAGTTACTTTTTAAAAATGTTATTTTTAAAAATAGAATTGAATATTTCAGTTCATATTGGACCTATTTTTGTTAGCAGTTGTTTCCATCTCTGTGGCTCTAAGATGTTTCTATTATACTATGGAAACAGGGAGAATGGCATCTGTCTCTGACATATGTAGCAACTAATGAGACTGTGGGACTCAATACAGATCTGACCATTGTGATAATTTTAGAGTAAAGAGTTGCACGGGTCTAGGCTACTTCAAGAAAAGACAGCATCTAACTTAGCCCAGTGATCAATTGTTTACTTAGCTCTTGAGCAGACAGGCTTGTGGTGATCTCACATGATAATAGCAATAGCAACTGAGTCAATGCTCACCCCATATGGGCTACATGCCAGGTGTTAGTCTTACATTTCATTTGAATTGACTCAACTCTCTCACCAACCCAGTGAGACAGGTTGAAGCTGTTATCCAGTCTTATAGATAAGACATATAAATATTGAGTAATTTGCCCAGGGTCATAAGGCCAGGAAGTTCTGTGAGCCAAGAGTAAAGCCCCAAATGCTCATCATCAATTCTTCACACTTCCTCCTGTGCCTGTGCCTTGCCTATTAAATCCATTTTCTGTTGACATTTGTAAATCTAGTTCATTACCCTTTCTAAAATGCTTAGGTTGTTACTTAGATTTTAATTCTTTTAGTTTATTGCCTTCATAAAATTATTGATCTGTGTAAGTTTAGGATTTTCTAAGTCTAACCCCTATGTCCCTGTGAAGTTTATAAAATTGATATTATTAAAGTTACTCATACATTAAGGTTATTGATAAAAATGTTATTACATTCACCATTTTAATTTCTTCTCAGACTCATCATTTATAAGAGATAAAAAATTCATATGAAAAGATAGATAGCCATATATTAATTTTTCTATTATAAGGGAACAAGTCATAATGATTGATATTTCTATGCAGATATTCTCTTATTCAGCCAGTCATCCATCTATTCATTTGTCAAATGTTTTATGATTATAATCTAGGTGCTGGTCTCTAAATATGTGTCAGGGATACAAACAAAAAAAGACACAGTCCTAATCTGAGAAAATCCTCCCAGTATTTGGGTTTAGAGTCAAATTTCTCTTTGTGCTAACAGAAGGGAGAACAGAAAAGAATCAGCAAACTAAGGTAGCGAAGGTCCATTTTTATTTAGTTTATTAAAAAGGATGGAGCCTTTATACTGGTGATTAAAAAAAAAGATCTTGGGTAAAGAATCTCAACACATGAATTTGCATAAACACACACACACTCACTCACACACACACACACACACACACACACACACAGAGAGAGAGAGAGAGAGAGAGAGACAGAGAGAGACAGAGAGAGAGAGAGAGTGAGAGAGATTTTCTCTGATTACCTCTATGTGATTGGAAGACCTCCTTTTTAAAACATGGCTGAATAGAGGAAGAAAATAGAGCTGTGACAAGAGGATTTAGAGTAAGTTAGTAAAACGGGTTGTATTAAATTTTAAGTAGAAAATTTATAATGTATTAAATAATCATTGTGTTTAAGAATTAATGCCGTAGTGCTCCACTATGTCTAATGCTTACTTCTCTTGAACTATTGTTTAAAGATCAACCCTTTAAAGACATGCTTATCTCTGTAAGCAAAGCTCATATTTTAAAATCTGTTTTTTTAAAAGAATGAAATACTGTGCAGAGGTGAATCCTGAAAATGGTGGGACCAGATCCTTGACAGCTAGCCTTCGGCCATCACCTCTCTGAACAACACATGGATTCTGAGGCTTTGCCTACAAAGGGCTTGATTGACAGGCCTCTTTCTAACACTATAATAAATCATTCCAAAGCTAAGCAAAACCAAATTAAGAAGAGAGAGGCTCTTCCCTGCTCATTTGGATTTTTCTTGTAAAAACTTTGTAAAACATGATATTGTCAGGAGCCCCCGCCCTCCGGCCACAAATACAGTGAAGACATTCTATCCAAATCAAGGTTTAGTATCAAGAAATATCAAACAGTCCTGGGCAAATAGCCGGAGAATCTCACACTATCTGGGGGAAAGAATGATGTAGGATCTGCAGGACGCTAAGGCTGTGTCTTCTCACTTGACTTACATATCTCAGGAGCTCTCATGGCTCCACTGACATCCTGTTTTATGGTTGAGGAAATAATAGCATGTGTATAAGGTTTTCCTGAGATCACACAGTTTGTCAGAAAAAGAACAGAAATTTTAAAATGAGAGTTGCCAGCACCTCTTCTTGTTGCTGTCCTGGTAGCATGCAATGAAGCATGCCAATTCGTCTCATGGGTAGTACACACTGCCCAATCTGAGAAGCCAAACAAGCTTGTGTCTGCTCAAATATGAGATTCTGCGGAACTCGACCCTTTTACAGTTTGCATCTCTTTGCTGAACTTTGAAAATCATGAACTGAGCAGAAACAGACAGACCTACACACAAGTGAGACAGGGGCCTTCTTCAACAGAGTTCATTTGCAGAGAAAGCTCATCAGAGTAAGGCAACTCTCTTGATTGTGCAGCCACAGCCCACAATATCCACACCTTGCTGCTGCCCCCAGCCAGGGCAGTCTAAGTGAGAACTGTGTACTTCTATGAATGGGAACATTCCTTGATTCTGCTCCTCTGCTACATACATTTCTTAGTCTAATTTAAAGCTCTTGTCTTCTCCTCCAACTTCATTTAAATCTATTTTTCCCTAGAAGGATTATACAATTTTGTGCATCATGAAATTCAGTAATTGTATAATGGATCACTGTGTTTTCAATAAGTAACATGCACTAGGACTAGACATTTTTATCAACGTCCTCAAAGCCTGGTGAGAAGCCAGAAAGAATTCTATTGAAAAAAAAAATCAAAATGTGTCATACCAAATACCTGTACTTTCAGTAACATTTTTTAATGTAAGCTATAAATTATTACCCAAGTATCAATATTTTTATCTTTGGATTTATCATCCTATAAAACAATATCTATACTGCCAAAGGAGGGATTCTATCTTTTCTAACAAACAGAAGTACAGTCATGTTATACATCAAATCCACATTGTGCCACAATGGTGGACTGTAAGAAGAGATTGCCTATCAGGATTCAACTCTGCCCCTAACCAGTGATCTGTAAATACTGCTTCTAGCATAAAGATGGCACGTCTCTATCTCCTTCATTTGGTCCTGTGGGTGATAGCCTGCCCAGTATGTTCTGTCTGATTCAACAAGTGCTCCACAGATACTATCTTCTATTCCCACGGTTACTTCTCTAGCAACAGAACTGTCCAGTAAGGATCAAGGATGTCTGTTGAACTCCTCTGCCTTCTCAGTGGACTATGAGTGCTTTCATAAAACTCTCCAGTCATAGTACACGCTACTTATTGAAATCACAGTGATCATTTGTAAGAAACTATATTTGTTACAGAGGAACAAGGCAATAGACCTCTCTTCAGAGAATCTTCATTGGCTGAAACATATAAGCGCATGCTTCCACACATTCTTTCAATGTTTTCCTCAATTTTCTCATATAATACAGCTCTTTTGCTTGCTCCAATCCATTTTGTCTTTTTCTTTTCCTACCAATGCCTAAAGGTCTTAAGAAGATATTTGCCTCTGGTTTCATCAAGACAGGACTACCCACTCTCTTCCTATCTATTCAACATAGTACTTGAAGTTCTACCTAGAGCAATAAAAATCTAGAGAAGATAAAGGGGCTATGAATTGGAAAGGGAAGTTAAAGTATCACTATTCACATATGATATTATACATAAGTGACTCCAAAAATTATACCAGAGAACTCCTATACAGCAAAGTGGCAAGATATAAAATTAACTCAAAAAAAAAATCATTAGCCCTTATTTATACAAACAATAAATGGGCTGAGAAAGAAATTAGGAAAACAATATCCTTTACCATAGCCACAAATAATAATACAAACTATCTTGGTGTAACACTAACCAAGCAAGTGAAAGATGTATGACGACAACTTCCAATCTTCAAATAAAAAAATTGAATAAGATAACAGAATATGGAAAAATCTCCCACTCTCATGGATCAATAGGATTAACATAGTAAAAATAGCCATCTTACCGAATGCAATCTACAAATTCAGTACCATCCCATCCAAATGCCAACACACTTCTTTACAGACTTTGAAAGACATGGTGATGCATTTCTGGATTTTCTGTTATCATATATTTGGTCCTACTTTTCATACTATGGTGCCTATCAGTTGTTGCCTGGTTTTGTCTCTATCTACCCTAACTAAAACACCTGCTTTTCTTTACTCACTACTTTCATACTTCACTCATTCCTAATCTATCTCCTTTATTGGTCTCATGACTTCAGGACCTATGTTATTATTGTATTTTATTAATATTACTAACATTATTTTATTCATATTACCAACATTTATTATTATTACTAACATTACTACTACTACTTACTACTATTATCCCCTGTGTTCAATTAGTGCTGACAAAAATATGTGTGGGTATCAGGCTATTAACTGGGATATGGGACGTTCATAGAATTCTGCTGTTCTCATCCTTAGTCAGAGAGATATCTTTTGAGTAGTGGATAATGAAGATTCATAACTAGTCACTGCTTCTTCTTAATGGATATGACTCTCTTGTGTACTTATCCAGAGGTCTTTGTCACTTCTTCCCTCACAGTTTTACAGGACCAAGGAAGAATTCCTGCCATGTCAAAACAGCTCATGATTAGTCCTTAATTCTCCACTTGGCACACTCTTCAAAGACTATTGGAACATTAAAATCACTTAAATTTCTTACAACTCATGAATGGATGTCAATGGAGAGGGCATATATCTTTCATGTATGTACAAACCAGGTAAAATTGATAGCTAAAGGAAACTCAGTCCAGCTCAATCTTTTCCACAGCCAGATGGAGGGGAACAAATCCAGCAGGAAGTTGACAAAACTTCACATGCACCTAACACAGTTCCCATTATCTTCCTCATTGTTTTTCAATGACACCTTTCACACTGCAACTTCCACATCCCACAGTTCTTCGATCTGACTTTTACAAGCTGCATGAACATGGGAAATCATTATCACCACCTTCAAGTTTTGTGATAGTAAGATCAGGATAATAGCCCTTTCTTTTCAGTGTGGTGGTAGAGGCCATGTTTCTTACTATCATGCTTGACATGCAGTACATTCTCAGTGAACTTCTTGTCACTGACCATCATATTTCTGCCTACAAAAAAGCAAATGGAAACTGAAATTTCTGTGATATGTGACCAAAAGTAATTAAGAAATAACTTGAGGCAGAGATTTGAGACAATTTCATAAGGAGGACGGGGGAGGAGGAGGAGGTGGAGGAGGAGGAAGAGGAGGAAGAGGGAGAGAAGGAGGAGGAGGAGAAAGAAGAAGAAGAAGAAGAAGAAGAAGAAGAAGAAGAAGAAGAAGAAGAAGAAGAAGAAGAAGAAGAAGAAGAAGAAAGAAGAGATTTCTGAAAGCTTTTTCTATGCATGCATTAACATTGGAAAGTACATTGTGTTTCTAGAAGAAAATGCTAGAATATCCTTTTCTCCTGTAAATTGCTGAACTGAGGTATGTTTTACACATCATTACCTGTCAACCACTGAAGGATGTTTAACCTTTGGACAGTGAACCAGTTTGAAGAACTTGTGTTCCTCTTCCTCTTTTCTAAACACTACAGACACTGCATGAACATAAGAAATCATTATCACAACATTTTGTTTTCTTTTTCTAGAGAGGATTAGGGAAAGTAATTCACAGAGACTCAGTTTCCCAAAGCCAGTGGCCTGCCATCACCAACCAAGCTGAGTTTGTCCTCTGAAATTATGTATTTGAAGAAAAACAACAGAGTATCCTTGTACACAGTAAAATGAAATATATCTAGAGAAGTTATTTATTGTTGTAGGCAAACAGAAGCCTGGATATCCTTTAGCTCAAACTGCAGCAGCTGGCTGGCTGGATGATCGATCAACTTGTTCTTACGTTGCTCTATTTACATGCGCAGGCACAGAAGGCAAGCGGCAAAGACATCTCTCAGTTGTGTGTTTCCATAATGCCTCGCCATCCTTCACCCCTTCTGTGGCTTTTCTCTGCATTTAGAAAGTCATTGAGGAATGTTAATGGTCGAGGGGGAAAGTCGTGTTTGGGGAATGACGAATGGGCAAGCAGCAGAATGAGGGTGTGCGGCTAATGATTTCCTACAAGTGATGATTAACCATCATTCCTCCATCTCACAGCACCTAATTCTCCCCAAGGCTGATTTATGGAAGACACCCTAATGTACAGCTCCTGCAGTTTTATTAGCCAGGAACAATTTAACCATGAGACGTAGTCCACCTCTGCCTCTCATTTTCTTCCAGCACAAGAAGAGATGATGAAAGAGCAAGAATGCTCAGGGTTCCTTTGCTTAACACTAAAAAGAAAAAAGGCACAGACTACAAAGCCAAATGAGGATTCTGGGAATCTTCCCCAGGATAAAATTCATAATGGCAATATTGTCACTACTTAGAAGCCATTACCACTTTCCAGATAGGAGGCCGTTCTTACGGTTTCTATAAATGGAATCCCCCTGCTGCTATTTCAGCCCATCTAAACATAAGTGCCTAGTTCATTTTCCAAAGGCCAACTCTGGCCATCTCATCCACTTCACGTACTTTAGCCGAGGTTATAAGGTTTACAGAAGAATACAGAAGCAATGCAGCTTGTGATAAGAAGAAGTGGGCATAATAAATGTTTCCCTTATGGGTAGGGAGGAATCAAAATCAAGTTGGGGTGAGGAGAAGAAAGTAGAATCAATGTGACTCCTTCCTCTCTGTGACCACATAATTCTTTCTTCCTGTTGATGATTTTAACATTTTTCAATATCACATATCCAGATTATCAGTAATCCATTACATTACCTCAAATTGGAACTTTCGAACAATGGCTATCTCATCACAGGTTATAGAGAGTACACTGGGTAATTTGGAGGGAAAAGCCAAAGTAAATGAGTTAATGTTTATTACTTGTGAAATCATTTCAGATCACATCCCCTTGCTGTAGAATCTCTAACAGTCACGGGACACTCAGTGCTCAACACACTATTTTTATTTTCCTAGATTGTTGTGTTTAATTGTCATCAGCGTCACTTGAAGTTGCTATTATTATGTCCATTATGCAAATTTAAAAAACATGAGGAAGCAAATAATTTGTAAACATGAGCAATATTGGAATTAGAAAAGTTGAATACTAGAACTGGACTTAAACCACTATGGCATCCAATCCATGAACATTTTTCTTCATTTTCACTTCCTTCAGTCCAAAAGGATCTTTGATAGGCAAAGTGAATTACACTTAATCTACAAGTTCTGAACTCAACATGGATCCTGAAACAGTTTAAAACACTGTTCTGAACTGAAATGAGCAGGAACAGAGTTACAAATTTAGAAGGCAGATTGAAAGACTCCTTTCATTTATAAAAATCTGTGTTGTTTTGTGAAGAAGAAGGGGTTCAGTGGGAGTGGGTTAGGAATAAGTGTGAGTGTTAAGCGGCATACATGCTCAGACTGCATCGTGTGTGTGTGTGTGCATGTGCGTGTGTGTGTGTGTGTGTGTGTGCTGTGAAATTGTAAGAATATAAATTGTAAAAATAAGGTAGAGATTTATTGAAGACATTGTGCCATCCTTTGGTCTCCACACACATACACACTTATACATACAAAAAATATATAAAGTAAGCAGGATCATACTCTCCAATTGCTGTGGTATCAGTTTCAATTCTAACAGGGTTGAATGCTTACCACTGGATCACAACACTTCAAAGCAACTGGATCACACACACACACACACACACACACAAACCACCTTAAAACACTCAAAATTTTAGCACCCAACCAGGGAGTATCCTAAAGGCCACGTCATGGAACTATGATAGTAATCAAAAACAGATTTAGATCCTGTCGTGAAGTTTATAATCCATTAAAACATATAGACATCAGTAATTCAAATATGAATACCTATAGTGATTTATATGGTATGACATACAGTATGGGGTGGATATATTTGTCTCAATTCTTCTTGAGACAGAGATTCTGCCTTTGCAAAGTAGCCACTATAATGATTTCAATTCAGAGGCTATTATAACTAAGTGGTTAGGAAGAGTGTACCAGAAAAAGAACCTGTGCAAAGACCTTGTAAAACACGTGAACTAGAAACCATGGAAAGTACATAAGAAGAGACAGGAGAGAAGTCCAAAGGACCAAGAGATGAAACACATGAAAAGCAGATGTATAGTAGCAATGGGAATACAGAAAAGTGATGGGCTTTGCAGGCTATAGCAGAGTTTGAGGGTTTAATCAGAGAACTAGGAGCTTAGTAGTTCTAAGTGCCAGCTTGAGTCACCATTTTGAACAAATGCACAAACTGAACAAATGCCCTGATGGTGGCTGGTCTTAAGATTGCCCCACCACCACCACCACACCACCATGTGCTTCTGGTAAAGAGAAAGAATTCTGACCTCCTGCACCAGGCATGGGACTAACGAAAGCTCTCTGAAGTGAAATAAAATGCTCATAATTGCTTGTCTTACATTTCAAGATTACAGTCAGAGAAAAAATTGTGCTTTCTGACATTCAAATTTGCATCTGTTGTCTGCTACACTATGGCAAAAGAACAAAGGGCCCTCTATGGCAGGGAGTTTTTTAGTTCAAGGCTTCAAACTGCAAATCAGCTTAAAGAGACACAACTGGCCAGAGAAGAGAACTGGGGGGGGGGGCGTAGGGCTGGGGGGGGGGGACAGATAAGAAAACAAGCCTAAGGACTGGAAGGATGGAGCCAAGACAACTTTGGAATATGTGGGAGATGACAAGCGTGGCGATACAAAGCATGTGTTTGTCAAGTGTGTTCACTGCCATTCCTGTTTTCTTTGGGCACTCGGGAGTGATGGGATTATTCAACAACTCACTTTACTCTGTTGAGCCTTGGAATCTACTGTGTAAAAATCAGTGTTAACAAATCCTTTCCAAAAGTGCAACTAAAAGAAAACAAAGACATGGTATTAGAAAGGACTATTTATGGTATGTGTTTATAAGTGGATATTAGCCATAAAGTACAGGATGACCATGCTATAATCAACAGACCCCAAAGAACTCAAATAACAAGGAGGGTACAAGGAAGAATGTTTGAATCTTTCTCAGAAAGGGAAACAAAATAAATATCAGAGATTAATGGAAGAAGGGAACTAGGTGGAAAAGGGGATAAGGATAGGAACAGGGAGGTGAGGAAGGTCATATGTATGGAGAGCAGAGCAGAGAGAAGGGAGATCACAGATCTGAGATGTGGAGAGGCCCAAGAGGATCTGAGGGGGAGACTCTAGCTCGGACTCCTAGCAGTGTGGGATTTGGATCCCAAAGTGACCACTTCTCTAGCCAGAAAGGACTCCCACTGGAGGGATAAGGACAGCAACCCATGCATAAAGCCTGGGACCCAAAATGTGCCCTGCCCACAAGATATTCAGGGACAGTGCTAGGGCAGAAACTGGGGGAACAGCCAACCAATGACTGCCTCAAATTGACTCCCATGGGCTAGAACCAATCCCTGACACTACTAATGATACTCTGAGAGGCTCCACCTAGGATCCAATGGAAAGAGATTTAGAGACTCACACTAAAACATTAGATGTACATCAGGGAGTCTTACAGAAGAGTTGGAGAAAGATTGAGGGACCCAAAGCGGACAGAAATTCCACAGGAAGACCAACAGTGTCAACTAACTGGAATCCTTGGAGGCTCCCAGAGACTGAAACACCAACCAAAGAGCTAGCACAAGCTTGGACCTATGCACCCTGACATATGCAGTAGATAAGCAACTTGGTCTTTATGTGGGTCCTTCAAACTACTAGATCAGGGGCTGTTCCTGAGTCTGTTGCCTAGCTCCCTGCCTGTGAATCTCACGCCCCTAAACCCCTTGTCTGGTCTCACAGAGAGAGGCTATGCCTAGTCCCACAGCAACTAAATATGCTGGGGGTTTGTTGAAACCCAGACCAGGTAGAGGTTGAACACTTTTGAGAAGGGGAAGGGAGAGTGGGGGAAGGACTTGTGTAAGAGGTTACTGGGAGGAGAAGAAAGGTTGGTATTGGATTGTAAAAGAATAAAGTCATAATTTTTTTTTAAAGGAAGCACTTGCTCAGCACCTATCAGCTCACTCTTGTAGATCATAGAAGGTCATCAGTGTTCATATTCAACCATGTAATCTCTGAAGCCCCTCCCCATGTGAGGTCTTTAATTCTAGGGCCACTCACCACACTCAGCTTTTAATGGGAGAATGTGGAGGGAGCCTTGCTATTCTTCAGCAACAATAATAGCACCAAGTTTGCATCAGATAATTAATGTGTTCATCCTACTTATTAACCCAGCCCAGTACCCTGCAAGATATAATTTCTCTGTAAACCAATGCATGAATAATTAAATGGACTCTCAAAAGGGGATTTGAGGTCATCAAAACAAATTCACTTGGAGCCTGAGCACTGTGTGAGAAGATGGCTG
Source organism: Arvicanthis niloticus (assembly GCF_011762505.2). Classification (NCBI taxonomy): domain Eukaryota; kingdom Metazoa; phylum Chordata; class Mammalia; order Rodentia; family Muridae; genus Arvicanthis; species Arvicanthis niloticus. The sequence goes on along the minus strand of NC_047658.1, from coordinate 48,744,804 downwards.
TGTCACCCTATTGTCTCTTCTCCTCATTTTAATGGGGTACTACAAGAAATTTGTGAGGTTGTATTTCTAGCATGGCTTTTTGTTATATTGCAGAATGCTTGTCATGCCTGGCTCCTGGCATTAAATATCAGTAATACCTTCCTTTTACCCTCCAGCTATCAGGAAAACCTGCTACTGGTCTGCAATCACTAGAGTTGTTGAGGCACCGGGAGGAACAGCAATCAGATAGATAAAAATTGTGAGTATTATATCCCAGGATGGGATCCACTGTTACATGATATGGAAGAATCTCAGTACCTGGATGCCTTCTTCCTTGTCAGGATATACATTGTATCTTCTTGGTCCAAGCTTTCCTGAATCAAGTTCTTGTATTGCATGTATGGCTGAGGGTTCTGGTAGGGGCTTTTCCTCTATGCTGCTCATCCATAGAAAGAGTATAAGAAGTCTGGCAGCATGTGACAACAGTTTGAAGCTGTGTGTAAATGGTCAACTAGGTTGTTGGAAGGAGGGATTACAGCTAGAAAATCACAGCATTTAAGGATCTACTAGACACATAAAAAACAAACAAACAAATAAAAGACAGTGTAGTATAAGAGATCCTGTACTAATCCCACACTACGGGTAATAATAATAATAATAATAATAATAATAATAATAATAATAATAATAATAATAAAAAGCTACTAAAAGTAATACAAAGAAACAAATCAACACAGAACTCAGGCACCAGGCAAGATTCAAGCAGATATCAGGTACCAGGCATGACTCAAGGAGGAAGGAGATTTTGATGGCAATTAAAAAGAATTGATGATTCATCTCTGGAACATGTTCACTCTAACCAGAGAATTAGAGAAGTCTTATCCTTTTAGAGACCCTAAAGGACCCTTTGGTTTTTTTAAACTTTGGTTTTTTAAACTTCTACTCAGATGTAGCAATAATTTTTACTTAACTGAAACATAGGATAAAATTCCCACACTTTGGATTAACACAGTTGAGTTCATGCCTCTGTTTATTTCTGAACAGGGGTAGGATGGAATGGCTTCTCTGTATTAACCAGAGAGGTAGCCAAAAGCATGAGTCTACCTAGCCCATCCCTACTTATATTGGCCTCACCTGTCCTCCTCTATTCCTTTTGCATTTTTGTCTCTCCCACAGAGCAGGGACCAATATAAAAAAAAGCTCATCATTTTGTGAATAGATTTTCTCCAACATGTACGTGTGTGTGTGTGTGTGTGTGTTAAATTTTCTAATGTTAGCATTTTTTGTTGGAAATATCTAGATAAATCTCACATTCTACATCTTGTATTTCTGTGTTTCATATATAAATTACATATAATATGTATTTATGTATATATGTATACATTTATATGTACATATGTACATATAAACACATGTACATAAAAATATGTATATATGTGTGTTTGTGTGTGTATACATATATATACACATGTGTGTGTTTTCTAAAAGAGGTATAAAAGAATGCAAAATGCATGAGAGACGGTCAGGATGGGAGTGAGACATAAATGCCAGGTAAAAGGAAAGACAGATTGGCTTTTCTCTTGAGGTTGGCAAAGCATGCAAACTGAAAGGTCAGTGGCACTGAGACAGGAGTACAGAGGATAAAAGGATGGGAACAAAGAAGCCACTTTATGCAGAGGAATTAGTGCTATCAGCAATAATAAAACCACACTGCCACAATTGATCATCAGTGTGAAAGGTGCCACTGAGCAATGGCTGCTCAGTGACTTTCAGATGCACAGAAGACTTGGACAGTTGGGAGAGACATGCATATTAAATTCCTTCAGGAAACTCAGCCAGGAATCCATTGAATCAGGGACCCTTTCACCCAAGAACAGATGGCACAGAATTGGTAGCCATGCCTTTAGCCAGCCAGCAACCCTGATCCATGGGTCTTTTTCCTTTCTTGCAAAACTGCAGAGCAAAGGAAAAAGCCAGACATCAAAAGCCACATGGTGACAGCACCATTAGCCAATCAATATTGCTTATCACTTACGTCACTGGCCACTCAGGGTTTTCAGCAAGACATGAGTTACAAAACCTATCCTCAATATTCTTGCAGACTTGCTTAAGTGTGTGCATTAAAGATGGAGATACTAATTGCATAAACATACAATGAGATAATAATTTTTATAATATTAAACAAACAGCAGCTATAGCACAGATTGGCTGTCAAGGCTCTCACCACACTTCCCTAAGAACGAATTCCTTAGGACCAGTGAGATGTGGAAGGACATTAGTCCTTGTTTTCAGATTACTTGTTTTGAGACATAGGAAGCACATGGAGTCTGAGAAGTCAAGGTACTCCAGGTAGAGTGATATCTAAGCTAATGATAAACATGTGCTCCAGAGACTTTTCATTCAGTATCCTGACACTCCCAGATAAATATGGACACATATAGTAATGAAGCACAAGATATATTGCCATATCTTTCTCCTTAGATCTAGATGTCATGTGCAGTAAGAAAGGCAACCTTTATCTTTCTCCAGATTATTCTCTTGTATCTAAAAATATACAAGAGCCTGGGCCAACACAGACAGATATGATAGGAGCTGTGTTACAAAATTCTTGGAGCTCAGGCTGTCTATGGCAAAAGTGGGAAAATATGATAAAATAATTCACATTAAATAACAACTATACAGCATTAATACGCATTCTGCTAAATGTACCTAAATCTCTGATCTGCTTTTAAATAATCTGTACTTAATGACAATCAGGTTACATAAGAATGTAATTCTATAAGGAAAGAAAAGGAAGGAGTGGATCCCAAAGCCTGACTGTAACTACACTGAGTTGACAACAGTTGGATAGGAGAAATAAGTTTTGATGTTCAGAGTGGCAGAACTATAGTCACTGACAATGTTCTGCATGTTCCAATGAGCAAAGAGAAAGGACTTTGAATGTTTTCTTTTATTTTGTAAGATAATGAATAGTTGAAATAGACATATTTATCATAATGTAAGCATTACATAATGCATATGTCTATCAAAATCATCTCAGCATTCAGTTTATATTTTTATTTGGTAATTAAAATATAATTAAAGAAGATATTAGGAAGAGAAAGTAGAATAATATTTTTTAAATATTTTGGGAAATCTAGAAGAAGGATAATTTTTGAATTAATATTTTAATATTGTAACAATCTGTTCAATTCATTTGATTAGTATATTCTGGTATTAATTGTGTTTGCTTTTTAATTAAAATATGTTTACTAAGCAAATAACATAAATATAATTTACATTTGCATGTATAACAAATAACAAAAGAGTGAGCCACAAAGAATTTAGCTTTCATTTTTCATGGCACAGAAAATATGTTCATTGGAGACATTAATGAAAGTCATATTTTTGTCTATTCATATATATTCAGATGATCAGATGACAACTGATAGACAGAGGATGAGTTGACAGACATTTAGGAAATGTTCTCAGGGTGCTTTGTGCATGGCCACTTGTCTCTAGAAAAAGAGCAAACATTTATAGGGAACAACAGTGAATTATTGAACTCTCTTTTCCCCCAGTGTATGGTACCACCGAGATGAGACAGCAAGAAAAGAATGGGCTGTGCCTTTGTTCACATTTCTTGAATCAGACTTGTCACCTGAGGAAGTTCTTCAAGATCCTCACTGCAATAAATAAAAGATGGATGACCTAATCCTGAGAACCTAGGAGGATAAAGACACATTTGAGAAATGCATCAACTTTGCTTCAGCACCCAGAATACTAGAAGCCCACATGATCTGCCTCTGCTTCCCATGAAACTGGGAAGATGGACAGACAGAAAACTGGCATAAGTGCAAAGGAAGGCTCTGGAGAGGACCCCAGTGAGAAAAGCTCACTGTGTAAACCTAAGATCTGAGCTCAGTTCTCAGAATCCATTTTTTTAATTCCAGCACTGGAGAGGGAGATAAATGAATCTCTTGGAGCCCTGGCCAGTCAGCATAGCTGCATAGCCTACTTGGAGCTCCAGGTCAGGCAAGATCCAGTTCTAAAAAGCACAGTGGAGCTGTTTTGGGAGGTAAAAATAGTTGCTGTGCAGGCCTAATGGCCTGAGTTCAATTCCCAGAATCCCCTGTGAGTAGAAGGTGAGAATTAACTTCTAAAAGTTATTCTCTGACTGCTAAACATACCCAGTGGCAATGTTTACATCTACATTTCCATACACAACACACACACACACACACACACACACACACACACACACACACACACACTTACTTTGGAAAAAGACAGGGTTGAGGCTGAGTTCTGACCTTATAGAGAAATGGATTCATAACTTGTGGCCTTCATTTACTCTGTGGCTTTCATCATGGTAATTTTTTCACCCAGATCAGTGGACATTCCAGAACACCTGCCTATGATACTTAAATTCTTACTGAGATGGACCATTGGGACAAGCATGTAATTGCAAAAAAAAAAGCATAAAATGAAGATTATTTTGTTACATATGTAGAAAAAGTGGAGCAAAGTAGTCAAGTACCTCCTAGTAATGACCATCACAGAACACCTTCATCTGGTGTCTGGAGGCCATGTTTGACCTGTAATGTTATTATTACCAGTAAAATGTTAAGGATCTGTCTGCCATTACAATGTGTATTTTCTTTTTGTCCTAAAATGATGTTCAACAATATCTACAATCCTGTGCATTCTCAACAGGAATGCATATATCAATCAATCAATAAAGTATGATCTGGTTCCTCTTAAATTGGCATCCTTCCTGCCTCCTTCCTTTAAAATATTAGTCCAAATAGACAAAGACATTTAAATAAAAACTCAAAATGCTGGTTTTCACTCACTAGACAAAATAATACTCAACAGTCCTAAGGAAGGTGCAAGGAAGGGTTTCTACACTGACGATGTGACGAAATCGGTCATCTGGAAAATCTAACAAAATGCAAACTAGTTGTAGACCTTGCCAGCTACTCCACTGCTTAATTTACTGTCACATTAGGAGCAGAATTACATAAAGTGACCACTAGTTTCATTTTATAAAGCAAAATTAAATAGAAAGTATAACAATGAACAGAATTTTGGCTGTAGAACATCCCAAATGTTTGTTAATGGAATGATGTTTTGGAATAGACAAGAATCTAGCCATAAAGCAGAATAGTGCATTGCTATTAAAGAGAACAAAGTAGTTCTTGGAGTTTCATCAAAGATGACTTAGCAGGGTCTACTCTTCAATGAAAAGTAAATAAGCATGTATTATCGAATGGCTCCTGTTTGCATTACAGGTAATGTATCCCTTATCCAGAATGCATGGAGCTAGAAGTGGTTTGGATTTTCAATTTCTTTACAGTTTGAAATAATTAAGTATGCATAGTGATTGATCCTGGGGCTGAGATCCAAGTCTAAACACAAAACATGTTGAAAGTTCATGTGTATTGTTTACTTATATGGAATGGATATACATAGTTTATATGCTATTTATATCTGTATCTTAATTGTGAATCATCACACAATTTTAATGGGAGATTAGTGGGTTGGAAAAGTATGATCAAAATATATTTTATAAAAAATCTATTTTCAGTAAAAATAAAGATGAAGAAATAAACAAACAAAAAGGGAGTTGGAAAGGAAAAATGGAATCTCTACTGTGGCATCATCTTAATACTTAATTTTTTTTCCAATTTTGGAGAATTTTAGATCTTGGTATAGATATTTTTGATTTGTAATGATGATTGAACACACAGAAACACACACACAGAGAATCATTGAAAAGAGATTTTTTTTTCCTGAAAGCGTTTTAAAACAATACAAAGTCTTGTTACCTTTAAAAATAACTTCAGGTCATGTTATTTATACCTTTTTATATTTTGTATTTTTATGTATTTTTTAAAAGTATGCATATTATAATTCTGTATATTATATTTTGACCAAGTTTTAAATAATGAAACTACAAATATATGTCACTTTATCTAACACAATTCAGTAGCATATCCGTATATAATAGGAAGGTGGATTTTCATATATTTTCAATATTTTATAAATCATTTGACAAATGTTGTTTCATATGTGACAACACTTCCACTTTATCCTTGCAGGGGCATAGATACTTTTTTGAATATTTGTTTTTACTTTTGATTGTGTGTATGTAAGTGGTATATGCCTCATGGCTATAACTGTTCATGAAGGCCAAAAGGGGGTTGGAATTTTTAGGGACTGAAGGTACAGGTTATTGTGGGCTAGGAAACAAACTTGGGTCCTGTGGAAGCTCAGCAAGCTCTTTTAAACACTAAGCCATCTCTCCAGCCTAAGGAGCATATTTATTCTAAGAGAAAGTCTCAGTCATGAGGCTGAGTCTTGAGTCTCAGTCATAGGCAGGGAGAAAAGATATATACCCATTAGAGTTTAGATGGCTTTCTTGGGGAAGATTTGAAGAGGCGTCATGCAATAGCACAAAGTATCCTCATGTTTTCTAGTTTCCTTAACACCAATGAGCACCTTAACCACCAAGTTATTAAACGTTAAAGTTTCTTGTGATTTCATCTATTCCATAATAGCTCAACAATATCAGAAAGTTAAGATTGAAAACCATGAAGTTACCATGTGACATTGTCTCTGTAATGTTTTTCACCAAGAACATTCCATAATTTATAAATTTTTTGGTTTGTGGGTTTGTGTAGTTATGAGGTTGCAAGTGGTTTTGCCAATTAACTGACAAGTCCAAAAAGTCAGTGCTATATTCTACACATGTAATTTTGTCACCAATACCAGGTGAAAAGATTGGCATAAAAGAAAGTAGAAAGCAAAAAAAAAAAAAAAAAAAAAAAAAGAGTCACAACGCAACTGCAATGTTCCCCATTGTTTTTTTAAATATTTGTTCAGTGCCTGCTCTGTGTTGCATTTTATCCTAATTAATTGTGATGAGAGTTGATGGATAGAGGCTAAGGTGCACATTTTGGGAATTCTGATTCTTAGGTAAACTCTTAAGAACATGATAAGGATAGAGGGTGAAACAGAGAAGTGATGTATAAACTGATACCTCAAAATACCTAAGAGTTAGTCAGGTGCACAAACGTTTAGACACAGAGTAACCATAAGCCCTGACTAAAAGATAAAGGATCTTGGCCATGTTTGAGGAATTACAAATGTTTGACTCTAGATAAGCCTATAGAGAAAGGAAAAGCTATGTTTTTCAGAGTTCCAGGGTTCCATTCTAAACTCTATTCAAGAGATCAGAAGAATGTAGTTTCATCTCTCCAGTAGGAGTGGGATACAGATGTCTCCAGAAAGCTGCAATTACCTAGTATGGTGAAAAGAAAGGGGGTGGAGGGATGCTCTTTAATGAGATGACCACGGGGAACATTAAAATGGACTAACTAGGGTCCTGTCCTATGCTTGTCAGAATGAGAGGGAGGACCAAGGAGGGAGAAGGGAAAGAACAGAGGGAGAGAAAGAGAGAGACAGACAGAGAAGGACAGGAGGGGGGAGAGAAGGAGAGGGAGAGAGACCCAGAATATCTTGAAGATAAGACAGTTTCTAGTATGAATGGAGCACAGGATTCTAGACTAGCACTATTGCTGATTGCAGTTATGGAACCAAGCTCAATTGCATAAACTTCTTTAGGTATTCTGGGGAAAATTAGGTAAATGTATCTTACCACCTTACACAAAATGTTCAACTCATATGAAAAACAAACAAACCAACAATAATAACAACAACAAAATGATGACTGAAGCAGAGGATTGAACAGACCACATATCTGTGTGGCAACTTTGACTCTGTATTTCAGTAGAAATATAATAAATAAATAAATAAATAAATAAATAAATAAATAAATAAATAAATAAACTAGGTTGGGTGATAAGGAAAATTTATTAAATCATATACCCAAAAAAATGCTACCCAGTATTTTATAACACTAAGAACTCTCTACTACCTACTGGCCATGGTTGTGATCCAAATGCTCCTCCCTATATAAGAACCAGAAATGGAGCAGAGCTTGTCAATTCACCCTCATTTTTAGGTGTTCTAAGGTCATTTCATGCAGCACACAAAGCATGAAATGGGCCATGTTAATGAGTACACCATGGGACCACACAGCTCTAAATAAACTGTACTGTGCTATTGAGTGGATCTACACTCACATGCCCTGGTGCAGATGGTACTTAAAAATTATATAGCCATCTCAAAAAAAAAAAAAATGACTAAACTTTCTCTTTAAAACTTGATTCATTTAGGAAGGTGTAGCATAACATGCACCACATATTAAGGGCTTGATGAATATCAGTTATTGTAACTGAAATGTTTTATTGTTCTTCTAATTAAACATTAATGTATTGTCATGACACACACCTAATACACAGACTGGGAAATCAGTAATATGTCTGTTCATACATATATTACCTGTGCTTGCCTCAATTCAATGATTTGTGGCCCTTGACACTTTCTGCCTATGTTTCCATCCCCATGTATCTTTCAGAGATACTAAGAGTTAAGTTGAAAGACCAAGACCACTCTGGATCAACAAATACGTGCAGAGTGACAAAACCCATCACCTTTATTTAGCTCCAAATCCACAACAGAAACTGTTTTACAGAGAGAGATGAGCACTTCGTCATTTTAAACGACGATGAATTAACTCAGCCAGAGTCAACTAAGGGAGGGGTGACTTTTCTCTTATAATAGAGCTTGACCTTTGTACAAGGAGTGTGTTGGTGAATAGGGAATTAGGGAATAGGGGAATGGGAGAAGGTTGATATACATTTGCTCCGTCCGCTTCCGAGTAGAATCCCTGCCCCCATGTTGCCCTAGTCTAATGTTGTTCTATAAGGAAGGATGTCTCTGTCCTTTGCTTTCAGAATTGATGGTCTTGGACTCCACTGTTATTGCCCCAGCTCCTGAAAGGCCTGTTGATTTATTCCCTTTATATTAGAAAACCATATCTGCTCATTATCTAGGAAGGTCACTGGGAGGGAGATATGTCTTCTGACTTCAATAGCAGATCACTTGGCCCTTTTTCACATCTCTCTTGGCACAGCAGGAGTTCTGTGAGAATGGGGGAGGCCTGGACAAACAATAAAGGAAAATTTATTCCTGGGAAGAAAGCACAATGCGAGAGGCTAGCTGAACATATAAATATGCAGAGAGGGTTCATTAGCTACCATCCTAGGTTTCTATTTCAACTTTTATTTTCAAAGCTAATTATTCCAGTCAATGGGAAGTTCTGCTTTAACTAAAGTAGCAGGAGACCATGAGTCATAAAGGGGCTTCATATTATAGGCAAAACTTAAATCTCTCATCTCATCCAATTCCAAAGAGAATAACATTTTGAAGAGTGGTGAGATTGTGTGTGTGTGTGTGCGTGTGTGTGTATGTGTGTGTGTGTGTATGTGTGTGTGTGTGTGTGTGTGTGTGTATTTGAAATTGGAGAATTTCTAAAGTATATTTAACAGAAATAGAGTTTATTTTCCTTTTAAGTTACACATTCTAGTTTATCCATATCAACTTGCCCTTTTGATTTGTGAAAAAATAAAGCACGTCTGTAACTAAACACTATACAGTCAGTGTTGAGAATTTAAAAACTACTATAAATAGAACAAAAATGACCCACAAATTTCCATACCTAGAGTTGGTTAAATAGGTACAGTCTACATTTCTAAACCATAGTCATTCTGATGTTACGATGAGGTGAGCCAAGATGTCTCAGAATCCTTCAGGATCCATTGATTCCAGAGTTCCCTATGAGAGGCCCTTTAAAAATAGAGATGTCTTGAGCCTATACACTCCTTGAATACAGCATTTTAGATACAGACTTTGGGAATATTCCTTTAAAGATACATCCCTGCCACTGATCTACATTGGATTGTTAAGATAAGAACTCTCCAGGACTGGAGACAGAACCCGGTTGACAGACTGCTTGTCTAGCATGCACTATGTCCTCGGATCAGCCCTCAGGAACTCAGGGATAATGCTAAATGCCTGTAATCTCAATACTCAAGAAATAGACACAGTAGAATAAGAAGTTCTGGCCATTCCCAGATACAAATTGAGTTCAAAGTCAAACTGCACTACATGAGACTCTCAGTAATAATAATAATAATAATAATAATAATAATAATAATAATAATAATAACCATAATAGTGATAATTTTAAAGGAAATCTGTGGTTGTGCAGGCATAGAGCCAAATACACCAATACAGCCTTTCCTTTATCTCATAACCTGACACCAGGGGGAGCTCTCTTGCCAGCAGCCCAGGCTTCTCCAGGAAGCCAGGGGCCAGATTCCCAGAACATCTAAGAGTGAACTAGGCTCCAACAGCTTCATTCAGAAGTCTCTTTCATTACTACAGGTTTAATAGAAGAGTAATTGCAATACTAATGGTAACCCATTCACATGGTCAAATTTTATGATGTATAAATTATAACAACAAAGCTATTTAATAAGTAATTTAACAATAATTTTAAGGAATATTACGAGTATTTATATGCATTAACCAAGGTTTTTGGAGCTTTTCAAAATATCTCCATTCACGCACAAAATGATAAATGAGTCTCACTCTATGTTCAACGTGAGAATAGAAATACAAAAATAAAAGAAGCTGTATGGTTATCTTTACCCCCACAGCATCCATGGAAATTATCTATATAACAAGTGTCAACATACGTTGATGTGACATTTTGTTTCCACATTATTTTCTGAAGAAAACTACCTGTGAGTTTCTTACTCTAGTAGAGACTTTAAGATAATGCATTCCTGTATTCCCAGGACTCAAGAAATGGAGAAAGGAGGATCCAGATAATAGACAAAGGCAGAGATGTGATGGGGACCACTTGATTTCCATAAGGAGACATGTTTACATGGTGATTATACCAAAGAGGTAACGGGACATTTAAAGAAAGAGTTTCTTTGCTATGGCACTGCTCATATCAGGGTTGGCAGGGTTCAGGTACCTTTCTGTGACAAAGCAAACAAATCTCTAGTAAAGCTAAAGCTGAGAAGAGCCTTCAGGGAAAGAACTAGACAGATGGGGTGTTGACCAATGGAGAGATAACCAGAAGACAAACTTTCCCTTTGTTCTTTGTAAGCATACTCAGTATCTTGATTCTCCAAGCCCATGGGTACAAAGGAATAGAGGAAAGTGTGATTGGTGTAGAAGGAAAACTCACACAGCCAGAATCATGACCTTTGTCTTTTTTGCCAAAGTATGAGTTAAAGAGGGTCTTGTCACTCCTAAGTACTGTTAATTCTTTTGAAAGAGACCTTACAAAAACAAAAAATAGTAATAATTTGTCAACTACTGTTAATCAATCTCCCTAAGACATCAAGGTATCAGAAAAGACCATACCATTTGATATCTTTTGCAGTGGATCATAAAAATTTCAGAATGGAAATCCTCAAAGAACACAAAATAGATCTGGCACAACTGGCATTTTGCAGTGTGCATCACTTCTCTTTATTTCAACCCTATTCAAAAGAATGTCCATGTCACCAGTGATTTCTCATGGCTAAGTGCGTCAATGCTGACTTGAAGTCACTTCTAGGCACTAAAGAAGTATCCTCCATACTGAGAGGGCATTAGTATTTTTTTTCATTATGTTGAACCTGACATGGCTTATAATCTTCCATAATTATAAAACTTATCTAGTGAACAAGGTAAACTAGGAAGAACCCCAGTCTAAAGATTTGGCTTAGGGGGACATGGTACTCATATCTATAAACATCTTCCCTTGTGTCAGGTTCATACGCATATAGTGTGTGTATGGCATTGATTCTTAAATAAACCTTCAGTGTATTACCTCCTGTTGGCAGACTACATAACTAGTGCAAGATAAGGATAAATAAACATCTGAAGACACACATTAAAGTCAATTTGAAGTTTTAACTTGGGCTCCTATCCACTAAGGGGTGATATTTCAAATGTCGATAAAGAACCCAATTATTATCTTGAAGGTTGACTAGCACACAGTATAAATTCCTATTCTAATTGTCATTTGAGTTCTCAGTGTCTTTAAGGAACTCTGTCAACATGTAGAATTGTGATGTTTTGTCAAGTTCACAATTTCAACCATGCTCCTCTCACCAGAATCAACAATAAGTTGTCTCCATGTTTTTTCTATTTATTCTCTCTAATACTTTCTGTTATCCTTGAAGGTCAAAGGTCAAAGTTTACACTCCTCTTCTCAAATGCCTCCTTTGTAACCATGCTTCAGATAACTGTTTGTCCTCCCAAAGCAATTCCCACAACATTCTAGATGCTTTCTTTCTTCCTTCTTTCCACACAGCTCTTGACTTCTTTGTTAGTGGTGATGTATATTCTCTTGAGGAATGTGTTCCCAGTTATTATAGAGAACTCTTCCAGACCCTGAAGCAAGATAGACTCCATATTAGGTGATCTTACTTCCAGCATACCTGATAAGTAACACTGTTCCCTAACTCAGGAGGCTTTGTGGTGGCAAATAGAAACATAGAGGAATCCTGCCAATCAGAGGGTGAAGGTGCACTTTGTGTGGGGTCTTTCACAAGATAAAGAAGAAAAAGATGGTCTTCCATCTATCCTGAGGGAAATGTTCATGGGAATCTGGTGTCAACTGTGTTATGGAATGGGTACAAAAAGTACTGCTTCAGAGATCTGACGTTTTCCAGTCCTTCATTTCTACTCAGCTAAATACTGGTTGATTTAATTTTCAATCTGGAAGTCACCATTTAATGAAGCCTGGGATTTCATTTAAGAAACCTTAAGTCAGTCTCTCATCCTTATAGGGCAAAGGATTCTGCCTAGAACACTCCCAATTTTTTTTGCTTAGTCAGCCTATCCAACTATATCTGAATGGAGGCAGCCAATCTCTCTACTCCTTTTAATTCATGGGCCTTAATTACCACTCAACTCTATATCAGCCAGTTGTCTTCTACTCAGCCTTATGTCCCCAGTGAGATAGCCATCTCTCTAACATAAATTTTTACATCAACTGGAATCTACTTGTGGAAGTTCTCTTAATCACGTTCTTTCTGCCAGATATCCAGCCTATCGTGTAAGATTTAGATATTAACAATCTTATGCCAAGAATCATAGAAACTTTGGGATGAAAAATTTATATAAATAAATATAGCATCCGTTCATCACTACATGTGTGGAAGGTGAGAACAGTTAGTGGTCACCCTGGTAATAACATTCAGCATGAGCTCTCACATCTGACAGGTCATCATAGTGTACATGAGCCATACCGAGGATGCTGTATTTTAGACTTTATAATGAAGAGAGAAAAACGATGCAGCTATTCATTAATAGAATAGGGCAGAGTGAGCCCTAGTGAATGAAACACATTGGCTGGCCACTTTTGTCTAAACGACTGAGACTCTAAGCTGAGTACTTTTTATTCCTTTTTTAAAGACTGAATTGCCTCTTTAAAGATAGGTTATTTTTATAGGCATAGAACTCGTGAAACCATAAACATAGAACAGGTATTTCAGGCTTTAAAGGTGAAAGAGGTTATTTAAGAGTGTTATCAGAACCAGCCAGCTGCAAACATACACACTATCAGAAAACCATAAAGCTTTTCCTTCATATACTCGATTATTCATGAGCCACCCTACTGGAGGTTGTGCACAGACTCAGTATTGCTATAAACCTTGAGATACCCAGTCCTCCCTGCTGGCCCACTAGATGAATAGTTTGAGGAATAAAAAATGTCTCCCCATCTACTCATATCCCAAGAGTCTATTTTGAAACTAAGAAAGATATAATAATAGTGGTGGCTGCCATTTCTACTTCCTAAGTGTCAGCCTCCGCCTCTTATGCTAAAGGTGATTAGATGATTTATGGAATATGGTCACAGATCACATGAAGCTCATAAAGAAGAAAGACCAAGGGTGGGTGCTTCGGTCCTTCTTAGAAGGAGTAACAAAATAATCAAGAGGGCAAATATGGAGACAAAGTGTGGGACAGAAACTGAAGGAGGGAACATCTGGAGATTGTTCCACCTGGGTATCCATCCCATGTGCAGTCACCAAAGGTAGACGCTGATGTGGATGCTAACAGGAGCCTGATATAGCTGTCTCCTTAGAGGTCTGCCAGAGTCTGACATATTCAGAGGTGGATGCTCACAGCTAATCATTAATCTGATCAAGGGGTTCCCAATGGAGGAGTTAGAGAGAAGACTGAAGGAGCTAAAAGGGCCCATAAGGAGAGCAACAATACCAACCAACTAGAGCTTCCAGAATCTAAACCACCAGCCTGGGAGCACATAGAGAGGGACCCATGGCTCCAGCTGAGGAGGAAGGCCTTGTCAGCATAGGTGGGAGAGGAGATTGTGGGTCCTATGAAGGCTGGACACCCAGTGTGGGGGAATTCGAGGGTAGGGAGGTAGGAGTGGGGGGATAGGTGGGGACACATACTCATAGAAGCAGGAGGAGGGGGCATGGGATAGGGAGTTCCTGGGCAGTGGGGGGGGGTGGAGGAGGGGAAATGGGGTAAGGGGATAACATCTGAAATGTAAATAAAATATCTGATAAAAACAGAAAAGAAATGGAAATTAAGTATATATAAATTGAAAAGAAAGAAAACTTTATTTATAAAAAAAAGTTAGTGGCAGAACTGGGAGTTCAGTTCAGATCTTTTGCAGGCTATAAATTATGAGCTTCACATTGTTAAATCAACATTTCTGACTTCTCATAAAAATATTCATCCTCATCAATTCCTGCAAAAATAATTGAACACGAAAAGTGGATTCTTAGCTATATGACCTGTCCTCACATAGCTTTTAATTGTAAGAACTTCAGAAGGCACCTTTGCAGAAGATTTCCACTAACAAACTATTTTCCTAAGTAAATCAGGCTTTACAAATTTATTTGACATCAGAAATCCATTTTATAATACACAGGATGTATTCTATTGTCACGGGAACATCCTGGAGCATAGTGCACATGTGAGGAAAGCCAAAATGTCCCACGTAGTTAAATGAAGGACCCAACTATACCTCATGTAGAACTGTAAATATGGCAGGGGAGCAGATCATTCCAAACCATATAGAATTCTTATTCTTTCAATGCTCTTTTTTTTTTTTTTTTTTATTATGCTCACTAGAGCTCTGCATCTCCATGTTGAGTTGTTTTAAGACAGTGGCTGTATAGGAAAAACCCTGGCCTCCGAATCCCACACCTATCTTCATGAGTAAAGTTATGAGCAGTTTGGCCTCTCAATCTTGGGTTTCTTGGTTGAGAAAAGGTGGTTTAAAACAATATCAAAAAAGTAACAGCTTTGCTTTTTAGAAATATGATAACTAGAATCAATGTGTTTAAATCATGGGAAATAAGTCACTGTCCTTTTGCTCTCATTGGGCTCTTATGGCAAATGTGATTTTTCCCATTACCTAGACATTGACTTTCCCTTTGATCTACAAAATCCTGTCACTGACTTAGGCCCAGCTCAAGCATTACTTACTTCTGCTGTGAACATTTCTGCTATTGCCTCAAATATCTTTTTGCTTCTTTGACCATCCCTTCAAGTGTTCCTTGTTTCTTATCCAACTTCATTCATCACATAGCTTCAATGCCCTCTGTATGTGTAATTTCTCTATTAGCTCTTTGAAGACAAGGCTTGGGCCACAAACACAGTGATTTTTTTTTTACCCAGTGTCTAATGCACCACAGGAGAACAGGATGATCAAAAAATATTGTAAGCATGAAGATAAAAGGAAAAGTGTTATAGGGCATGACTTTTTCCTCCAGAGAATTCACATTCTGCCCAAAATAGTTAATCAGTAAACACTATATATGATGTTATCAAATTTAATGTGTTATGATGGGAAGTTTTATTTTTTCAACTTGACAGAGACTAGAATCTCTGAAGAAGAGAGTCTCAGTGAGGGATTGTCTAGACCAGGTTAGCCTGTGAGTATAAGTGTGTGAGATTGTCTTAATTGATGTGGGGACACCCAGCCCTGTGGGCTGGGAATAATAGATAGATAGATAGATAGATAGATAGATAGATAGATAGATAGATACATAGATACATAGATACATAAAAAGATAAGATAAGATAAGATAAGATAAGATAAGATAAGATAGAGTGCTGGGCATAAGAGAACATGCATGGGTTCATTTTCTTGACTGTGGATGTGATCAGCTACTGCAAGTTCCTATATTAACTTTCTACAGTGCAACCTGAAGTTGTATGCTAAGATTACACTCTTTTTTCTGATCCTGCTTTTGGAATTTTTTTCATAGTGACAGAAACAAAACTAAACTTAATTTGTAAGCTAAAATTTAAGGGATGATACTAAAGAATGGAGAGTATCTAACAGTCCTTAGAATGTTTTGAAGTTACATCACTATTAATGGTCCAAACCTATTCATCCTTTCTAACATACAATTACCATCAAGGTTCACTAAATAAGTAATCATATCACATACTATCTTAATAGCTTTGAGCTATTTATAAAAGATCTTTAAACTTTGGTTTCCCTCTTATACAATAATTCATAACAGAACACTGATAAAGTTTTGTGAATTAGATAGAAGCCAATATACATACATTTCCCAAGTAGGATATCTAACACCGTGTAGACATGCAACAAATTTTATCTATTAATAATTGATACTTATTCCTCCTGAGCTCATTCAGGTTTCAAGCATTTCATGGTAATCCCATCACTGCTAAGCACTGTTCCAAGTATGCAATGAAACATGGGAATATTTGCAGTATAATAAAATGGGTAAATAATGATGACTGAGAGCAAAATGAAGCATGCTTTCACCTATTACTTTCCTTTATTGATATTCTAGTTTCATTCCAATGACACAGGGCACCTTTACATTATTTTAAATTATGACACATAAGTATCACATTTACACATTGAAAAAATGCTTCTGCTCAACAGTATAAGACCTCACACAGAGATGAGTATGAAAATGGAAAGCATATGTAGGGATGACTCAAGATATAACAGAACTTGCTTTTAAGTGTGAGGAACCGAGGCTGGATTCTGAACAATCCCATAAGTACCAGATGTGGCCATCCATACCTATATCCTTTGCTTGGGAGCAAAAGCTAGTGAGTTCTGGCTCTAGTTAAGAACCTTATCTCAGTAGAATAAGGCAGGCTGAGAGTGATAGAGTTATGGTCTTTGCCAGAACAAGTATAGGCCACTATTAAACACGCATACATGAACACATTCTTATATCATACAAGCACACACAAATACACATGCATACAGAAGCACACACATGCACATAGATGCATACACAAATATAAAGTATATTAAGTTATTTATAGAATTACACATGTCTGTTTTATACATGCAAATAATAGCTCTCTTTATTAAAAGATTGATCTTCAGGGACTGGGAGGTAGGCAATATTCGGGATGTAAATAAAAATAAATAAAAGTTTGACCTAGAAGACAGCAACAAAAGTGCACCATGACTATGTGAATACTATACTTTTAAAATATTTCCAATCAGCATCAATCACTTTTTAAATTATTTATTTTATTTTTTTCAAATTACAATATAATTACATCATTTCTTCCTTTGGTTTTATCCCTTCAAACCTTGAGCACTTCAAATTCATGGCCTCTTTTTGAAAGTTAATTGTTGTTATGTTTGTGAAACAGCTTTAACTTAATTATCAGCCAAGAATGAACAAACACTCTTTATTCATGTGGTGTAGGAGGAAAAATCTGTAAACATATTAAAGCACAGACTTGTCAGGGAGAGGCCTCTGAGACACCACCCTTAATGGTGGATGGTTGCTGAGGGAGAGTCACTCTCCTTCAGAGATATGACTGTTGTAGGTTTTCAAGTCTTATTAGATGCCCCCATTCCCATTTACACTTTAGCAGCACTAATTGAACACATGGGTTATAAATGAGCATAAAGAAAAGATGAGGTTGGGATATACTTGGGAGGGGCATGGGATATACACTGGGGCAGTCCAATACAATCAAAATGCCCTGTATGAAAATGTGCGATTTTCAAATAATAAATTAATACATTATACTTTAAAGAGATAAAGAAGCCCTCAGTAGCAGTGAGTCTAAACATAGAGGTCATCTTGCTGTATTCTAAGCAAGGCAGCAGATTTCTTTCCATCCATTATCTTCCACATTGTGTAAGAGAAAAAATACAAACATCTCTTTGCCACCTTAAATTTTCATCTTCATTCTTCTTCTTCACACTTGTTTTTATCCCAGTCTCTGCATCTTTCACGGATTAAACTCTCCTTGCCATTCCCTTGCCATCAACAGCAAAAATCCATCATGTTGCACTTCTTCCTAGAACCTGAATTATGATGTCATTATCACTCCAGTCATCTTTCTTATTGGAAGACCCACTCAGGGTCATATCACATGAGAAATAGAGACATAAGAAGAGTCCTATAAGCCAAGTCTTCACTCCTGACTATACTTAAAGATAACCTTGAATAATTTATATAACCTTGAATAATTTTCACAACCTCCAGCAACCCAGTTTCTTGAATTAAAGAGAATGGCTTCTGTGTTGCTATGGCTTGAACATGAAGTGTTCTTTCAGGATCATGTGACTGGACAGTTGATGCACTGGTGTCACTGTTTATGGAGGTCATAGTACCTGCAGTAAGTGACAGATGAAAGTAGGCTACTTATATAGACCCTCTGACAGTTGGAAATCTCTCTGCCTCCTGGTTCTGGCAAGATACCACAAACTGGCTGAACAACCTCCTTACCACGGGGCCCCAGCCACAAGGCACCAATGCTCATAATTCACCAAATCCTCTCTCAAACAATGAACCAGAAAAAAAAGCTTCCTCCTTTAAGTAATTTCTGTTAGATACTTTAGCCCAGTGCAACATGAAAATTTGAAAGTAAATGTCTCAACTGCTTAGGTCTAACACAAAATATGACTTCAGTTAAAGGAATTTTCCTTTTCAGGCAATCAGCAGGGATCATCCTCCATATAATAAGTGATCACTGGTTAAGTCCCAGATATAGGATAAATAGGAAGATTGCTTATATGAGGTTAAGAAAACTTCCATAGTCTCAATAGCAGGAAGAAACAGTAAGGCTACAAATGGAGACTGCTCTAGATATGTTTCACTATGCAAAACATTTTCTTTACCATCTGTGGTGCGAAGGATAAAGAAACTTGCAACCTGATAAAAGTACTAAGCTGAGATATTTCTAATGTTTTTGTGGCTGCTACTTATAAAAGGATACATTTATTTTGGCCTATGTTCTCTGAGGGAGAGTCCATAATGAGGTAGGAGAAGACATGGCAACCAGAAGCCAGAGCAGTAAGCTGAGAGATCACCTCTTCGGCTACAAACATGAAGCAGAGAAACCAACCTAGAAGTAGATTGAGACTATCCCACACACATATTACTTTCCAAGCAAGGCTATAGCCCCCATAACCACTCTAAACTGTACCATCAGCTGGGGCCCAAACCACGTATTCAAATACCCAAGCCTCTCAGAGATATTTCTCATTTAAACCACAATACTTGCCAATTGTTGGTTGTGAAATTCTTGGAAAGATCTGTTTACTTTCTGTAGTCCACTGTCCTCACTTATAAACTTGGTTTATGACAGGTGGTTATTATATTGCTGTAAGCACATATAAAACCATTAGAGCCATGACTTTTATATAATAAAGAATCAATGCATGTTAGTTACACTAAGACACATGTGGAGCAAATTCCTGGAACACAAAGAACAGTAATCAATGTTTATGTTTTAGTTACTAAATATCAGGTGACATCATAAGTGGTAGTTGACTATTCTGATATATGAAGGTCAGCTTATGTATTAACTTTATTGAGCTAAGTGATATTCAGACAGATGTTAGAGCATTCTTTCTGGGTGTGACTACAATGGTGTTTTTGTAAGAGAATACCATCTAATACAATCGCCTGAATGACTTAATAGCTTGTGTGCCTTTTTTGTCATGGTATGTAGGAAGCACCTAACTTATTAAGAGTATAAACAGAACAAAAAGATACTGGGAGGATGAATTCACTCTCACTCTGAGTTGGGACATTGTCACCTGTTTCTCCAGTTTCATACACACACACACACACACACACACACACACACACACACCCTCACATTCGTACTTTATAGAAGCCCGAATAATGTATCATTAAATAATCAGAAAGCAAGATATGAGATAATATTACTGTCCTATGCAAGATGAAGGAAATTGACGTAGAAACAGCAATAGGCTTGCCTGTATCAAGAGCTAATATATGCAGATCCTAGGGTCACCCCAGCAAGCCCAATCATTCCAAATGTAGTCTGTACATTAGATATTCTGCTACCTCCAAAATTATATATAAAAAAAAATGAACCTCATGCCACATGCCCTACATTCAAGGACTTAATTTTCAAGAGCACTGCCTTTCCTAATCTCTGTAACACTTTACATCAATCATGGCTTTGAGAGCAAGGAACCATAGCCAAATCTGCCAGATTTAGGAGTATGTACATATAATATTGGGGTGCACAGGCTTGAGAACCAGAACCAGAAAAAGAACTGTTTACTAACAATGGCTACTGCATATTTAGAAGCAATTATAACATCTCTGTATAGAAATTTGCTGGGATGATAATATAGATGGTAGATTTTTAGACTGGTTATTTTGTTCTGAAAACAACTATAAATATAGAAAATCTCTCTCTCTCTTTCTCTCTCTCTCTCTCTCTCTCTCTCTCTCTCTCTCTCTCTCACACACACACACACACACACACACACACACACACACACTATCTGTTATTTATTAAGAAAACTTGCATGCATCTACATGGCTGTCATTGCCTGCATTTAAAACGTGATTGTACAATTTGTTACTTGTGAAGTTTTCAACAAGAAATTAAGTGTCCTGTGCATCAGTAGTTGGAAACCAGAAGAGCACTCTGCCAATTGACCTGTAGCCTCAACACAGGATTAGCAATATCTCTGAAATAAAAGTTAAACATCTAACTCTGAATACATGCTTGAGAATTAAATCAAAAGTTGTAATAAAGGTATATATTTTCTTTAGCCTCAGGCTTATGTGGTTCCAGGGCTCTGAATGAGCAGGCTTTGGAAAATGGCTGGAATGAAGTAGGCTCTGCTGTATATTCATCCTTCCTCACCACCAGAAGCCTGTAAATATACTTTTATGCAAATACCACTGAAGGTTGCAAAACAGTTAAAATGAACCAAGGTAACTTTTTAAACAATGTTGATTTCATAGGTGGCATATATTAGGTATCATCAGAGCATCTTCATTCATGTGAATGAATATTTTACTTCATTCTCATTTCCTCAGTACTGTGCCCAGTATAGCAATAAACAAGGATGTGCAAGTACCCTGGTATGATGCTAACTCCAAATCCATTAGGCAGATTCCCCAAAGGAGCATAAGTGAGTCATATGGTTCTTAGGTTTCGTTCTTGAGGGAACCTCCACACTGCTTTCTGTGGTGGCTGCACAAGTTTACATCCCCACTAGTGATGAATGAGGTACTTTCCTCACAACATTGCTGACATCTGGGGTCATTTGCCTTTTTGAATGGGGTTAGATAAAATCTGAAGAGTAGAATATTATTAGAAATTCAGTACATCATAAGACTCAATTGACAATTCTAATTCGTTTGTAGGTAAATGCTATCAGATGACAGAAGGAAAAGAACTCTGCATCAGGAGAAGTTCTTGACTCAGCACTTCATTCTATGTGCATATGTGGGGCACTCACCTAGTTTTTCTATATCTCATTTATCACATCGCTAGAACAGATACTTCTTTTGTACCTCAATGATTATTGGGCCCATCATGAAGTTTCTGAGACAGGAAGAATGCCAACTTGGCTTCATACAATGCCTGGAAGGCAGGGCACACCCAGTTCTGCCTAGAGTTCATGCTTATGCTTAAAGTAAATGCCAAACAACATCTCCCTAGATTTGACTTTTTGACAACAAAATTTAAAACATACATATTGCAAAAGAACCCAAAGAAACAAAGACAAAATCTGCCCCATACTGAACTGGAACATCTACTTCCTGGTATTCTGACCCAGCTTCATCTGCTTTGATGTAACTCAACACACTCAATGACAAGGTGCTTACTCTGCACCTCAGTCCTCATGCATTAAAGCAAAAAGTTAGATTCTATATGTGAACCCTGTGCAGCTTGACAGTCAATGACTCTGAGTCTATAAATTGATTTATTTTGTGTCTTTAAGTTGGAAAATTCCATGAAAGTGTTCACTCCATGGAAAACATTGTTAGGTTTATTACTCAGATCATATTTTACTTTTCCAGTTTCAATTGCACTCAGCTCGGTTGATTCGTACCTTTTAGTTTAGAGAGATAATGAATCTGAAAACAATTGCTTTCTTTGTCCTTGGAAGTGAAAACAAGATTGGGAGGCTATTAGCTCCATACCTTTCTTCTAAGAGATTAAAGGCCATTCTCACTAATTGATGCACTATTGTCAGGACCACTAGTCACGGGCACTAAACAGAAATTATAAAAATTTAATGACATTGGCTTCCCTAGGTACCTCCTCCATGGAAAAATTATTCTTTGCCAACCATGCATGTTACTGCTTCACACCTCCACTGACACTTCTAAATTCACACATCCAGTCTTCAGAGGGCCATAAAAAGCACCTGGAGTTTTCATTTCAGTGTCACCTTTGTGCTGTAGAAAGTCCCTGAGTATGGCAGAATGTCTCACACCTTCCATTTGCACGTGTTAAACATCTGAATGGTGCAGTCACATTGCCTCCTCAGCCACAATGGCATCAGTTTGCACCTTGGAGATCACTGTCATAATCCTTACCATAGCATCATCCCCAACACCATTTTATTAATTTTTTCTTTCCTTTTGACTAAATGCAACCCAGAAGGAAACAAAAATGTGTTCTCTATGTTAATATCCTTTTCTCTATGTGGATTATTTCCTTCAAGTATTTTATTTAGTTTTGCTTTTATCAACATGTACTAGTTTTACATATTAGGGGGCTCATGGTGATATTTTAACACACACATACATATGTATATGTATGAGTATATGTGTATGTATGTATGTATGTGCATAGTATGCACTGATCATCCTCAACCCAGTTTTCTACTTTCTCAATTCAATTACCCCATCCTCTATTAACTAAGTTCATGACTATTTCACATTTATGTCAGTTTTTTTTGTCTTCCACTAATGAGAGAAAACACACAGTACTGAGTGTACTACAGTAGACTCATTTTACACGATATATTAAGATCTACCTACTTTGCTAGCAATGACAATATTTCATTCTTCTGGATTGCTAAGCTCTCTCTCTCTCTCTCTCTCTCTCTCTCTCTCTCTCTCTCTCTCTCTCTCTCTCTGTGTGTGTGTGTGTGTGTGTGTGTTTGTGTAAAACATTTTCTTTAAATACTTTGAATATGTACATAAGATGGTCACATAGGTTGTTTCCATTACTTGGCTATTATAACTATGGCTGCAATCAACATGCATGTTTTTGTGTGTGTGTGTGTGTGTGTGTGTGTGTGTGTACTAATTCCATAGCTCTGGTTATACACCCAGCAGTGGAATAGCTGAATCATATGATACACCTACTTCTTGGTGTTTGGGAGCATACCTTACTGATCTCCATAATGATTCTCTGCACAGAATTCAATTCAAAATAGACCAAAGACCTAAATGTAAGACTCTGACCTCTAAAACTACTGGAAAAGAACATAAGGAGAACAGTAGGATACTCACATTGATATTTTAGATATGACCTCTAAAACAAACTAAACAAAAGCCAAAATAGGCCAACATACAAAACAGCTTCAGTACACCAAGGGAATCCCTAACTACGCCAAGGCACAGTACACAAGATGTCCTATACACAACTATCTAGAAGAGAAGGCTAACCCAGATTAATGGCATATACTTTTTAAAAAGCCTTATGGAAACAACTAATTACTGAAATAATTTTAAAGGACAACTTCAAAAAAATAGTTTGAGCAGGATTACTTTGCATGGGTCAACAATATCACTCCCAGAAGATGTGGATTATTAAAAGAAAATCACAGTACAAAACATGGGATAATAACCTATGACTTATTGGTCATAATGGTCTCAAACAGCAAGGGCTATTGTCATTACCCTTTATTACCTGTGATAACTTACATAGTGAGGCACCATACACTTTGGCTGCAGGACACTGAGAAATTATTCTCAAATGAACTGTGAAACTTTATTTCTGGCTAGCTTTCATGTTGTCATAGGTTCTTTGATTTTCAGGGAAAAAAAACCATAACAGTAGTCTTACCCAGCACTGGACCCTGAATGCTGTAATATCTACCTGCTAGGAGAGATGGACTTGCCACTGAAATAGTGACAAAGCTGTTATGGGGTAACTCAATTCATTCTGATTAGATTTTGAGTTTTTCTCCACAAGAAGGAACTTCATGCCTAGTAACTATAATTTCTCGTTAAATTCATATGGTTAGGGGTTTCATAGGCCCTAACGTAGAACTTGTTATGGTTAATGTTAATGATCATTGTGAAAATTATCCTCCAAATTTTTCTGTTATGACTATAGACTTGTCCTTCCCTCTACCTTGGTCAGAGAAGTGGTTTTTTTAAATAGAGGATGAAAGTCAATAGAGAGATATGTAACTGTTCAAAACATGAAAATAAGAGACTTGCTACTTATGTCTTATGGAATCTTAATTTCTATTACCACCAAGGCTCAGAGAACATTGTAGAAGAGTCAGAAAAAAATATAAGACCCAGAGGATGAAAAGAGTATTGCAGCATGTCTTTTACACACACAATGTTTATCACAGTAATCATGTTGTGGCATCTGTGGTTGCCTATACAAGGCCTAAACAAGACAAAGCTTGCCAAAATCCCAGCATTGATGGAACAGATGATATCCAGGCCCTATATCATAATGATAAGCTATCTTTCCTATGTTTTCCTCTGTTGACCTAAGGTTCTGAGATATACTTACTTCCTTTAAACCATTTCCATCTTTATGGAATGTTCTGTACAATCTAGAGCCTCACTACTTTGGAAGAGTCAGTGGATTACTCTCTGTGTCACCTAGGGCTCCACTAGGTTGCATGGGTCATTGTGTCAGTTTTCTGTCCCCACAATACCTAGGCTATATATCTATATACTTGTCATGTTGCATTGTGATCTGAGATATACAAAATTAAAGTGCTTTAGAATTCCCTCAGTGGCAGGCCTCATTGTATTCTCTTTTATTTCATCATAGAGTGAAAATTCCAAAGAAATAGAATGAAAATATGTACTATTTACTCTGGATTCACACATATTTGACTTTTTGACTTTACTAACTAGCCTTTTAAATAACTATCTCCTATTATTACTGTCAGGTAGTACTTAATTTCCCTCTCATATCCCATATACCAGTTATTCTGGAAACAAATAAAATATTTCCTTGTCTTTTAATTTCATCCATGTCACTGTGTTTCGCCTTTTATTCAGTCCCTATTTATTTTTATTTCTGTTCCTAAATACTTTCACTTTTCTTATCTTTCTATGTGTAGTCACCCAAACATGTCAGGGCATTCTTTCTTCTTTTAAAACAACATATCACTAAATCAATTCAAATCTTATAGTTCATTTCAATATTTCCATAAGTGACCCTCATAGTCTTTTGCACCTCAGTTCCTAGTTTATCTCTGAAGACTCTGGCATTGATAACAGCCATTCACTCAAAAAATAATCACACCTATGACCTTAATTCACTTTACCTTCTCATTTTCAAGTACCTTTTATCTTTCTAGTACTTGATATCTAGAATGCTAACTGGGAAGTTTACAAAATCTGTAGAATATTCTTCTCCGTGGATGCAATTACCTCTTTCCCTCTCCACCCCTTCTTTTCTCTCTGCCTTGGGTTTTTTTCATGTATCTACTTCCTGTCTTACTTATCTTATTTTCCATGTTTCAATAGTGTAATTACTCTTGACATATAGTCTCAACCATGTCTGTATTCCTTTGCATCATTTTTGCCCAGTATCTGCAGTGCTTGCCCCATGTCTTTGCTCATAATAAATATTGTATGTCCTACAATGCCATGGGACATCTGAGGACATGATCACATTTTACCTCAATAACTATATATTATAAATAGTTCTATGGCCAGAGAAACGAAGCTTCTCATATTGATGGGCATATAGTTTAGTCTGTAAAATCTATACAGTCAAATGTTTGATACCACTGACACATCAAACTATAGCAATGAACAGGTTATTAAAGATATTTAAGGATATAAAAGATAAACACATATTGGAAAGGAAGAAATTGTAGATGATTTTCTACATAGTACACTTTGACTTACTTGCTTGGCATATAGAGGCCAAAGAATGATGTTTACCTCTTTAAGAAAAACACACGATAATGTTCAGGCTTTGAGGCTGATAATTGTTTAGATATATTTTCAGATTGAAAAAAAAATGATGGGGAAGAGGGAATGAAGAAACTGACACAAGGTATAAGATGGTCAAAAAGGTTAAATAAAGTCTGACTTATCTAAAGATAGTTTTTATGAAGCCATATGGACATGGAAAGAAGTCAAAATAACTAATTTAACAATAACATTTGCTCTTTCTTTCCCAGTTCATTGTGTGTGTGTGCCCTTCTGTGTGTGTCTGGGTTGTTGCAATATAATGTTATAAATATGGACATAAGACACATAAACAAAACGTCAGGCTCACAGTCAACCCTAACATTTTAGGTTATATAAATCAGCTAGTAAACATGGGAAACAGAGAGCACAGAGCTACAGTGGTATTCAAAATCAAAGAGAGCAAATAGCATATGCCAGACTTTAACACAAGTTTTCCTAAACTCTGTCCCTTACTGAGTGGAGATTTGTCTTTCTATCTATAGGGGAATCCATCAATAATCAGGAAGACTAGCTTACACAAGAGGAATATCTGAGTGTTGCTACTTTCTGTACTTTGAATTGACAATGTCCTTGAAATCATAGGTGTTAGACAGCTTGGTCTCTATCACCTGGAAATAAAGGAAGGTGATGGAACTTTTTTGAGGTGAAGCCTACTGGGAGGTCATTGGGGCTGTGTCTAAAAGGAGCTTTGCAATGTTAGTTCCCTCTTACTGACACACATATGAGGGAAGCAGCATCCTTTGCCACAAATTACCACTGTGATATGCTTTGATTCCAGTCCCCCCAAATATGTAAATTGTCTATGTATTGAATTCTCCAAAATTATAAACTAACATAAATCTTCTTATATTTCATTTTGTTCTCTCTCTCACACTCTCTTTCTCTCTCTCTCTCTCTTTCTCTCTCTCTCTCTCTCTCTCTCTCTCTCTCTCTCTCTCTCTCTCTCTCTTTCTCTGTGTGTGAAAGAAACAGAGAGAGATACAGAGAGAAGGGGAAGGAGAGGGAGAGGAGGTAGAGAGTCAGAGTCAGAGGGAAAGAGACAGAGATAGAGACAAACACAGAGAGACAGAGAAAAAGATTCCCAATATGTAGCTCTGGCTTCCCTGGAACTCACTATGTAGATTAGGCTAGCTTTTAAAGTCAATTAATTCACATGCATTTAAGTATCAGGAAGCTAGCCTAGCATGATGAATAGAATGTGGCTAACTTCAAAACTCTTAGCTTTTCCATCATGCTCAACTGTCTTCATTGAAGATACATGGGGATGTTCATGACAAAAAAGAAATGGGGGTGGAGGGGAAATACAGAGTGAGTGAAGTAAAGGAAAGCCAATGAGTAAATGAGTTCGACTGACTAAGTGGAAATGTTTAGAATGGAATGATTTTGTTGAACAACTGATTCATATTCCAAGTACATGAGATAGAATTGAAAGAGTTTATTCCTGAGGAAGAATTTTAATCCTCAATGGCAGGAACCTTTACTCTTTTCAAAGACAGGTAAATTTTTTCCTGTGTTATCTCTAGCAGGCACATCTACTTACACTGATAATAATTACCTTGGATCTTATACAGTGCTGGAGGGTAGGGTGGTTTGAAAGAAAATGCCCTTCATAGGCTCATGTATTTGAATGTTTAGTTCCCAGGTGGTGAACTACATGAAAAGGATTAGGAGTAGCTTTGTTGAAGGAAGAATGTGGGCCTTATTGGAGGAAGTGTTTCACTAGGACGAGAGAGTCAAAGGCCCATGCCATATCCAGTCTTATTCCTTCTCTTCCTGATGCTTGTAGCTCTTAGCCACTGCTTCAGTGCCATACCTGCCTCTATGCTTCCTGCCATGATGACCATGGACTCACCCTCTGAAACTGTAAGCCAGCACTTATAAAAGCTTTCTTTTATGTGTTGCCTTTGTCATGGTGTTCCTTCACAGCAACAGTAACCTTAACTAAGACTGAGAGTAAGATAGGCTTGAGGCTATAGGCTCTAAACACTGGAGCACCCTTTTCTCTCCCGGGCATGATTCAATTTCCCCCTTACAGATGTGCAGTTTCTCTTGATCAAAAGTTTGCAGATTTCTCCTTGTTCCATTACTTACTGACTACCAGTGTAATGCTTCTCAGTGAGTTGTTCCAGAACTGATTTTGTTCTATGTTGAAAAGAAAAAAAAAAATATCCTGCTTAGATGAGGGGTTCTAGGGTATGGGTAACTAATCTCATTAATCCTTCAGCAGAATGAACTGTAGCTTTTTTATGGGGGCCAGAAACTGAGAGGGTGGCTCTCCTCAGAAATGATTTCTTTAATGGTTAAGGTAGCAAAGACAGGGCACTAATCATTGGTAGAATAACAACTTCCCTTTGTTCCTCTAAAAGCCTTAATTTCTTATTTTTTTTTCCTGTTCAAAGATAAACATACAAAATACAATTTATCAAAACAGAAAAAAAAAAGCAAAAATTCCCTTAGGTTCTGCCTTCTGCTGTTGTGGAGAGGATGCCATCTGCCTTCTCTGGCCATTAACTTTGTCTGCTTTTTTAAGCCCTGATATGTCTGTACATGTCTGGCAAGTTGAAATGATTGTTAACTTGTTCCTCCACCTTGTCATGGCTTTGGGCACAGATGGTTCTTCTGACCATCCCACAACTAGGCTGGACTGTTTGCCTCTGTGTTTTCACAGCCTGGTCTTCCAGTTCAACTATCCACAGGCTGATTCCACAGTAGGGTCCCTGGCAACTTTGTTTATTTGCACCCTGCTTAATATTTTTCTGCTTTTCTTATATAAGGATTTGGGTTTTGAATATTCTAAATATATTCCACCAAAGTCCATTGCTACACTGACTCTGCTTTTAGGTGGCATTGTTGAGTAAGAAGACTAACCATGAAGCAGAGAAACCAGACCTGGCACACAGTCAGTTTACAACTCAGGTTAGGACACTGCTGTTCTATGTAGCAACTGACCAGTCTGTAAAATGAGAATGTTCTAAGGAAAATCTGAAGGAACAAAAGAAGAAGAACAGATGGGGGAAGGAGGAGACAAAAAAGAACAGAAAGAACAGGTGAGAATTTCAAAATGAAGCACTATATTTGAATAGCAAGTAAACCCCATGTGTTCCTTGCAGTCACAGTGATACACAAAACCATGGCATCTGCCATGTAGGATCCTACAGAGCTGCATTGCTCTGTCTTCAAATCTACTCAATAATAGATTCTCCCCTGGGTTCACAAGCTAGAGGAAGAACCTGTTAAGTTGTGCATTGGGCCCTTTAGTCCACTATTGTTTTCCCTAGCAGAGAAGCAAATGAGTCTACTTGAATTTAGGTGAAAGAGAGAGAATTTCATATTTGTCTCTGGGAAGTAGTCTCCATTTTCCACTTTGGTTCCCATCATTCACCATATTCATTCCAAAACCACCATGCATTGCCTTTCCATCTTCTCCTTTGAGATTTCTTTCATCTTTCACTTTGAACAATTTTGTCATCTTGGGCATCTTTTTGATTTGTGTTAATGCTAATCATTAATAATTTTATACTTAGTATATGCCAAGGAATAGCCTAAAGCATTTAAAATGTGTTAACTCACAAAAACATTTCTTGAACTGGGTTATGTTATAATTTCTGCCCTAGAGGTAAAATAAAACAAAACAAAAGAACAAAATATAACCCTCTATTCCACAGAATGATAAAAAAAACTACCTCATCTCAAATCATGTCATAAAAAGCAGAACCAAGATTTCGTCCCAGGCTCTAGAATGAACCTGAGGATCTGAACTTACCCTGGAAGTTTACAGTTTCCATTTCACTCATGTGGTCTCAATACTTTCTCAGAAATATTTATCATCTTTAGAGACAATTCCTCTAAGAATGAATTTCATAAGTCTAAAGGGAAAATAATAAGGCACATGTAAACTGGTAGATGATGTAAAACTTTGATGTCACTCCTAAATGGGCATCTAGATAACAACTTTTTTATTATTTATTTTAAAAATAACCATTGAAAATTTATCCAAGATAGTTCTTCCTATGTTTCGCTTTCTTCTCTTTCTTTATTCATTTCTTATAAATAAATGAACAGCTTCACAAAATAAAACAAGAGATCTACTTAGCTATCTCCCATTTCCCAGATTTCTGGAGAATAGGATTCATGTCATTTTGATTTCTAATGATCAGTTTCCACATCACCCAGGAAGGGAAAGTAACTGTAAATTACCAAGGAACTTATAACAGTTTAATGATAAGGAACCAGGAATCACTGCTTTTCTATAGGAAATAATATAGTTTATACTCTTCTCTGAGAAGACCAAGATCACAGCTGGGAGACAGACACAAGTGTAATGCCGAAGAGTAGTTTGCAGGAACTGTTTTTCCTTGTGGCTTCTCTATTGTGTGTGCGATAAGGGTAATTGCCACTACAGGGATAGTGAATCACAACAATGGCAGGTACATAGGTCTCTGCCACTAATTCACTGCACAGGATTTAGACTATTTTCCCCATTCTCTGACTTCAGGACTTGAAGAAGCACTCCATTCTGAACATTTGGATTTGCAGACAAATCAGTGGACTTGCTGGTTCAGGTCAATTTCCTCCATCTTCCTTTTGTAAAAAGCCGATTAGGTCCCAAAGTCTGGAGAAGCTGAAGTGCTGGTAGTGTCAGAGGCTCAGTGTGAAGTGGGGGAAGGATCACAGCATTCAAATTTGTATAAGCTATCCTTAATTTCAATAATCCAAAAGCCTCAAATTAGGAGCACAGCACTGTAAACACTCAGAGTGTCTGCCTGCTGAGAATCCTCAGAGTAGCAGACCCCAAAAGAGAAAAGATGCTGGACAAAGCTCCCTCATTCAAACATTTAAACTGCTTTTCTCTGACAGCATCCTTGATGACTTGGTCGACTGAGGAGACTGTACGGTCCAGGGGCATCAATAAGAGGTTTCTTTCTGGTTGTGAGCCTAGCTGTTTTCAAGAGGGTTGTTGACAAGGTCATAACATGACCTGAGGTGGAGAACCTTGCTGGGAGAGCCTAGCCCTGACTGCTCTGGAAGGTTATCCTTGAAATTCAAAGTCTACAGGCTGTGTTCTTTTGAAGCATTTGAATTGTAACAGCTTCTTAGAGACTCCAGTAGTCCCTGGTGGCTCACTCCCTTTGGGTCCCTGTTTGTCTAAACACACTGACAGTTTTGATGAAGCTGACTTGGTGGAATATTTCCCTGAGTTTAAACTGAATCAATTCACAGGCATATCACCTGCATTCTCCTTTGAAACTGTACAGTGATTCATTTCTCTGACTTCTGCTAACACTACTCCTTCCCAAAACTCAGGCATCCAAAATCCATCTACACTTGACATTCAAATTCTGATTCCAGTATCACCTAAGCCTGAAATCCCTTTATCCAATGAAGTGTGCCTTAAGAATCCTCTGGAACTCAGTAGCATATAAATTATATTTCATCCTGTTACCTCACACCTAATCCAGTGCTTATGTCCACCTTCCCATGCTATCTCCCTAATACAATATGTTCTGAGAGAAATCAGTCATAGCAATCATATTTGTACCTCCTGGTCCTCAAAGCTGGTAATCAACACGGTTGAATAGAATAAAAGTTCAACTACCTTGGAGCCACAGGATATGTTTATACTAGTCAGACCGGATTTACAGGCAAGAGGCTAACAAAACTGTCCTCTGAGAGGTTCCACCCAACAGATGCCAGAAACAGATGCAAAGATCCACAGTCAAACATTAGATGGAGCTTGGGAGGTCTTATGGAGGAGTTGGTGGAAGTATTTTCAAACATGGAGAGGATAAGAATTATACAAGAAGACCAACCGAAAAAACTGACCTGAATCCTTAGAGGCTCCCAGAGATTAAATCATCAACCAAAGGACATACAAGGGGTGGACCTAGGCCTCCCATACATATGCAACTAATGGCCAGCTTGATCTTTGTGCAGGTCCCCTAACAACTGAAGATGGAACTTACCCTCACTCCATTACTTGCCTGCAGATCCTACTCCCTAGGTCGGCTATCTTGTCTAGCCGCAGTGCAAGAGAGGATTTGCCTACAAAGTCCTACAGTGACTTGAGGTGCCAGGGTGGGTTAGTTCCCCAGGGGGGACCTCTGCATTCTCAAGGTGAAGGGGAAAAGGTGTGTGTGGCGGCAGGGACTGGGAAGAAAAGAGGATCTGAAAATGGGCTATAAAATTAAATAAATAAATACATAAATAAATACATAAATAAATAATGGAAAAATAAGTTCAGTTACTCATCTGCACATTTATTCATTTTTCTTGCCCAGAGCTCCAGTTTTGTGTGCATTAGGAAACTATATGTTATACATGGTTTAATTTGTACATACAATTGCATGCTAAATGTGAGTCAAAGCTAAGAACTTAGTGAATTTTCCATGTCTGTGTCTATTTTATAACCTGTTCAGGAATGATTTGATTCTAGTGTGTTTCTGTCAATCATTATAAAAAGTAGAAAGAAAAGGATCAAAGACAATAAAGAGAGAGGAAGAAAGGGAGGAAGGATGGAAGGAAAACTGGAATTAAGGAAGGGAGTGAGGGAGGGAAAGAAGGAGGATATAAGGGAAGAAATATAGAAGGAAGGGAGGGAGGGAGGGAGGGAGGGAGGGAGGGATGGAGGGAGGGAGGGAGGGAGAGAAGGAAGGAGGGAAGGAAGGAAGGAAGACAGGCAGGCATAGTCCCAAGCCTATTTACTTGTTTTTTTCACAGCAGGGCTGAAGGAGTCATCTCCTGGTGAGTTATGGGCCCTGAAGGAGAATCTTCAGGCTCCCTCACCTAATTTATTATGCTGACCTGAAATCCTTTGAAGAGTGTTGGAGCACAGTTCTGTCTTTCATCAGATCATTCTCTAGTTTGCACAACCCTGTTTTTTTTTTTTTCTGCCTTGTCCTGTCATTTATTCTGAGCATACTTTAATCTCCTCCAGCACTCTACAAGCACCAGAGATTCCAATGTCATACTATAACACTAAAGTAATTCTGACATAATTCCAACTCCATAATTGTTAGTACTATGCAGTCTAGACCAAAAGTTTATTATGTTGAAAACACCCATAATTGTTTTAAAGGCTATTTAAATATCTATTCATGCATTTTAGAAGTGAATTTGACTCCATTCATAATCTTCTACAATTATTTGTGATATGTCCCTCTCATAAAAGTTTAATGTATTTTCTACCCCACCCCAATGTCCTTTCCCCAGTAAAGTGACTCCTATAAACAGGAAGCCTGACTTTTCTATCTTTGTACTTCCTGATCTCTTTCATAATTAATGATGTAGCTATACTTAGCTTCCTTTCTTCTTTCAAAGGAGGAAAAGGAGAAAGTAAAAATGTAGAATGAAGAATTTTTTCAGAAGAATGAGTAGTGTAGGTTCTAGTAATGTAAATAAGATACAGATCCCATTCTGAATAAGTTTGAGTCCTACAGGAGAATGGTATATATCAAAACAACTCTATTTCATGGGAGCTTGGTCTGTGATTTACATTCCAGTCCCATAGGGGTCGGGTATCTGTTAGACTCTTGTTATGCAGATACTACTGAGCTCATCTGAGGTGAATAGAACTTCAACTCAGGACAGCAGCATGGAAGAGAGGGCATATTCTAGGGAGTCTGTAGGGATCTCAGCCAGGACACTCCACTGTAGCTCCAGACTTTCCTGCTGTCTGCACTGACTGGGCAGTCTTCACACTCTTGGCAGACATGTCTACTTCCTGGAAATAGACTTCCCCTCTTTTTGTTGCCTAATGAGTCCAGAATTGGACCAGGTGTCTTGGCATGTTATAATTGGTGCTTTACAAGAGGCATGTATCCTGGGACAAATAGTATGGTCTCTGAACACAGGCTGACAGTGTTTCAGCTCTTTCCATGGCTGCCGTACCTCACTCAAAATGTAAATGTTCATTCCTGGAGCAAGCAAGGATTTTTTTTTTCTCTGCCATATTAACTAATTAAGCACCATTTAAACTGTACTTAGCCTGGCATTATTTTTACCCAAGTGCATCAATTAGCGACATTAAATTTCATATTCTACTTTGAAGCCCAATTGAATAATCTCCCAGAGTTTTCCCTATTATATGAGTCTGTTTTCATTTTCAACATTTTCTCTGTTTTAATGCCAATGATAGATGTTTAAAAAGAGCTTACATTGCCTGTAATCATTTCCACTGAAAACTAAGCTCATCAAGAAAGAAATACAAGGCAATGTCAGTCCACAGAAACCAAAGACCCAAAGACATGAAAACAGGCCAGGGCATTTTTATTTTTTGTTTTGTTTTTTGTTGTTGTTGTTTTGGGGTTTTGTTTTTTTTGGGGGGGGGGTGTCCAGCATTTATTTATTTATTTTTCTTTAGGAAACAGACACACTGCTATTGGAAAGCATTGGGAATACCTTTATATGTTCACTTTAAATACCTTGGTATAAATGTTGATCGCTTAATTTAATATAAACATCAAAGGATCTGGATTCAGTTAGGTTGTAGATTGGGGTGGGTTTGATCTCAGATCTTATTAAGCCCTGTCTCTGGGTGTTATCTTTCTTATTTGAAAAATATCAGAGATAAGATCTACCTTACACAGGCTGTTTGGAAAGCCATTAAAAGCATGCCATGCATCCGATACTTAAAGAGACTTTTTGAAAGCTATTATCATGATGGTGATGATTATGTCAGACAGTAAATATTTAAACTTTGTGGGTCACGGCCACATGCTCTGCCATTGTGTAAGGTAATCAAAGGTAGGCTATGCATAAGTAAATGTCCATGGCCATGATTAAAGGCTACTCAAAATAGCAGGCAGGTTGGACTTCACCGGCTGGCTGTAGCTTGTAAAGTCCTGTTTGAATGTCATTTACCATTGGTTTACTCAAAAAATATTTACTTGGTGTGTGCAATAAGCTAGACACTATACCTTGACTATAAATTATAAGTGCTACCACCTTTTGGACTACAGCAGTAAAATGATGAAAAAATAAATAAATCTTTATTCTCTCAGAGTATGCTTCTTGGTTATAAAAGGAAGTAGTGCATCAGTAAGCACATGGGTGATGTCAATGGGGAAATATCCCAAGACATTATGAAGAATCTAGCAGGAGAGACCAGTGATGTGTATGCATCATGCTAATATGTAAGGCTTCTTGCCACAGCGAAGTACACAGAGTGGCATACTATAGAAACTGTTTCCTGAAAGGTTCTCTTTGACATCACTGCTGTTTTTTCTTAGGATTTTCACAAAGATTTTAAAGGTTCTCAAGTGTTTTGTTTTCAAAAAACTGAGCTGAAATGTATAGTTCTGAGCTTGTTAAACAAGTGTATCCAGGAAAGGGGGCACTTAATGTATGGATATGGTATCAAGGATGGGAGAGCACTGCAGAACTGTAGGAATTCCTAGGTATTACTCAAAGGTTAGGTGGAGAGGGAAGGATTTTTTTTTCCACGTTTCCTGGGACCTATGTGGCTATAAAGTGCCATCCTCTGTGAAAGAGTCTGTAAATCTAATGGAAAAGAACCATGCCAATACAGGCATAAGTCAGAGTCTGACTACATTCTTTAAAACCATCCACTTTGCTCTTCTCAATAATGCTGAGAAATATTATGATTCCTCTTTCACAGATGGCAGAGTTAAGGTTTGTATGGTTGGGACTCATCACCAAATCAGTAACCAGAAGTGTTAATATTTGACCCTAAGTCCATTTGCCTGAAAAGCTACCCACTCCATGATTTTGTGGTTTGCCAACCATTAAGAAAGATTCTTTTATCTCTAGATTTTTTTCATTCCAGTATGCATTGTCTATCACAACATTATTATTTATTTCTAAACCTAAGTGACAAGTATCTATATGTTTACCACGGATAAGGAATGCTGTCAGGTGACCTCAAAAAATTCTACTGACATTGAATTTACTCACTTCTCATTTTAACAAGTCCAGTGGCAATTTAACATTTTAAGTATTCAAATGTGTTTGACATGACTTATTTTCACAAATCTATACAACCTCACAGCAATTAAACTGCAGATCTTAGTTGGCAAGTTGTGCAGAGCCTTAAGCATCAGTTTGTAATATCTTCCTTTCAGAAATAACAGGAGTGCCTGAGTCCACAGATGATCGATCATTCTTTATATAAAATATAATGAGATTCATTATCTGATATGTTTACCCTTATACATAAAATTGGTTAATAGGTATTCTTAAGATGTCTAATCATATACAAAAGCCAAAAATGCAATCTACTGATCACTGGTACTTTGCTTAATTATATTCTTTCTAAATCATTATAGGGAATCTGTATGGTTTCTTGTAGTTTTTCCCAAAGTACAATAAATAGACATGTTTTTGCTGAAAGCTGGTTCCAGATACCACATTTCTCAGTAAAACCTATGCTACACACATTTACTTTATGTAGGTATTTGGGGTTTTATGTTCATTTTGTTTTGCTTTGTTTGACTCCTCTTTGGCTCATTCAAAGCCCAGCTAAAAAGTGTGAGGAGCCGACAGAAAGCGGCTATCATCCTTGCAGCCGTCTTGAGCCATATACCCTGACAAGAGACTTGATTACAATAGCCTACAACAGCTGAGCACACTCTGATAACATCTTGTTTTAGATAAGTGTGTGAGACTTAAAGGTGTGTGACTTAAGGGCATGACTTAGAGATCAGATCTAGAGACAAGGCTTAAGGGCATGACTTAAAGGCATGACTTAGAGGGGTGGCTTAGAAGTGAGACATATAAAAGGTGAGAGGCAGACAGAAGAGAGTAGTAGGAATTAGGCATTGAGGTAGAAGACACATGGAATAGAGAACTCAGAAGAAGAATGATTATTAGGTATTAGGCACTTGGCACTTGGAGGAAGAACTTGGAATTAGACAGTAGGCACTTGGATTAGACACTTGAACTTGGAACTTGGAGGCACTAGGAACTAGAAATTAGGAACTAAGAACTCAAGACTTGGGACTTAGACTAAGAAGAGAGACTGAAGAGTAAACAGGATTGAATCACATTCTTTCTTTCTGGTCTCCATTCCTCGAGTCTGTCCTCACTCTTTCTCTTTCTGAACCCCGACCCGTGGACTGGAGCAGCTTGGGGCAGTGCGGGCTCTAACAATTTAGCCCCCAAGGCTTTTGGCAGTGTGGGTTCCAACATTGACAGAGCAGTCCAGAACATTTTGGCCCCCAAGCATGGGGCAGCTGGGGCTGCAACATTTTTGGTGCCCAACATGGGGCAGCTCTGGCCGCAACATTTTGGCCCCCAAGGCTTTGGCAGTGCGGGTCCAACATTGACAGAGCCGTCCGCAACATTTTAGGCCCCCAAACATGGGCTAGTGTGGCTCTCCACATTTTTGGCGTCCAACGTGGGGCAGCTCGGGACACAACAAAGAAGTTCATTGTATGGTAGATTCACTTAAATACATTTTTAACTCTGAGACAAGATAAACTTGGGTCAGGGTTGGCCATTGGAAGAGCAATAGAGAAGAAATAGCAAGACTCTTTGTTCGTGTTTTTGAATAGTTGCAAATACAATTTTGGAGACTAAAATCATTTATATATAAACCAGACTCTATGGTAAGAGTTTTACATAAGGAAACTATGTTTTAGAAACTATGTTTTAGTAAACAATTGTAATGAGTTTGCTAATGAGCAAAGGAATGAGATAGAATTTCAGCTCAGGCCTGTGGAACTTTTTCTATGGCTTCCACACTGAGTATTAAATCATTATTCAAGATTTGTTGTTATTGAAAGACAAAGAGGAAACTGTGTTGCATACTCTTTTTCATTTTTAAATACATGGCATCATTACTCCTATGCATTGAGTAAATATTTCCCTAATATATTGAACATATTTAAAGCAGTAGGCTTAGCTATGAAATATACTCAGGAGAAAGAACATATTCTTTTTTTTTTTCTTAACCAATGTCATTTTCATCTTACAAAGCCTGGATCTGAGTAAAAGTTTAATAGCTGCTTCTTGATTAGCGGGTTTATTGGTGGGATGGAGATTTGAACTTATGTCTAAGTACTTCATTTCCTTTTGTTTATTCATTTCTAAATTATTTTTATAAAATGTTCTTAAACAGAAAGCAACTAGGGTTTAATGCAGAACTCAAGCCCAAATAAATGCACTACAAAAAAAATTTTCTCAGAAAACATTTTACTCAGGAAATCACCATAAACAGACCTATGAAGAGCCTTGTGTAACCTATGGCACTGAAGATGGTCTTAGCCACTAAGGACAGTCTCATGCAGAAGGGGAGAGAAAAATGTTTTTTGGGGAAAACTATAAATATGTTTATAAAGTAGTGAGACACATATGAAGATTCCAAAATGTAACATGCCACTTTGTATGCTAGCCTAAAATTTCAATCTCATAATTTGTTTAAATAAATATTATATACTCTTGTTACAATTAGTTGAACTGAAGATCTGACATTTGGGCCTTGAGTCAGTAGTAATACACTATAATTACATGAGCTATTTTGAGCACACTTTAAAATAAAAGTAAAGGATTTAGGGAATGCCTGGGGAAAACTTTGAGATGAGGATGGAGTATTAAAATGGTAATTTTAGGACTTATCTAGAGTAAAACAATACAATAGTGTTGGATATCTGTAGGGAGGTGGTGTGGATGGAATGGAATATTGAACAAGCTGGCATGGTCTGGACTGACAATCTCAGAAGCAGCAAGCATAATAAAAGGATACTCACTCTATATATGATGTTCTTTGCACTGTGTGTCTAGATGAAGTAACCTCTTTAAATTTTCCACTGTAGAAGACCTTGTACTTGCAGTTTTTGCGTGATTTCTTGGAGTCTATATGCATATTTAATATCACTGATTCTGTATTATTTTAGTTGGACTTAACTAAGCTTAAGTTGCTATAGCTTACATCACAGACATAGGCTCTATATAATTCCAATAGAAGTACATTTTCCCATGGTGATACAGACTTAGAGGCTAGAAGCCCAAGATGAGGTCTGGTAGTGCTGGTATCTGCTTCCAGGGAAGGGTACAGCTGGTTTCCAGATGATACCTCTCTTACTGGGTCATTGCACAGTCCTTCCTTGGAGTGTTTATGCATGGAGAAGCGGGGAGAAAGTCTCCAGTGTCTCTTATTACAGATCACTGATCCTATCAAATGAGGGTCCTACCTTTATGACCCCATTTCACATTAATTACTTCTATTATGACCCTGTGCCCAAATACAGCTACACAGGGGATTAGAGTTTCAATACATGAATGGGATAATGAACAATGAAGCTCAAGGGCAGCCTGTGTGTAGCACTGCCTATGTTATGAACATGCTAGCATGAAAATAATCCTAAGAATGGAAACTGATAAGTTGTGGCTCCTAACTGCATTAGAGAAGGAAAATAAAGAAAGAACACAATGAGAAGAATTTCTATGTTTTTAACTTAACTGACTAGAAGAATTGTATATTCTGTTGGACTTTCTATCAACATGCCACTTTCCTAAGATTCCCCCAAGGAATAGTTCATGATAAAATAAAGTCTGGCCCTGTAAAATGGATCAAAACAGAGCTACTTTCTTAACTCCATTCTTTTAAAGCCCAGCTTCTGATTCTGCTTTAAGGAAATCTCTGAGCATGTGATGATAGCAATAGTCTTTTAAATAACAGGTTTTGTCATGGGAGAAATTTAACACACACTTCATTCAACATTGCTTCAATATCTTATAAACAAAGTTTGGGAGATGTTTGCCTTAAACTTCCAAGGCTTTTCTTTCTTTGAGTAAGGTTTCTATGAGTTCTATCCATATGGCTTTGACTGGTTGCTAAATTATATAGGCAATATAGTAATAAGAGAGGTAACATCCACATCTATTTTTACTATGAGATCTATTTAGAATTTACTGGGCTGCAGTGGGAAAAATGTTTTATTTAATGCTACTTCTTAATAGTGATGATTTAATAGAGTGAGCATAGTGATATCTGTTATAGAAGCATATTCTCTTTTCTTGTGTGAGAATTAGTAGAAGATAGTAATGTATTCAATGTTCCATGACCTTTCTAAGTGGATCACAGTGAAAGTCATCACTGAGACACAACTGAGAAAAAAGTAGTATGTCACATATCTGGATCTTGGTCTCTTTGGTGTGATACATAACTCTAAGGACAGTACATTGCTATGACCAGGAAGTTGGTACTGAGGCATAAAAATAAATCCCCATGAGTTGGGTACTTACTATGTGAAGTTCATGGACACAGAACTAGCAAAGAGAGAGATAAACAGACTTACTCCCCATGCATGAACTCCTGATCTCCATTCCTTGGTTCATGGTTGTTGTCCTCATAAAGGCGTGCAAATTCTTGATTTTTCTCATTAAACTACTCAGTTATTCCCATTGACTACATTTTCTACTCATTACATTTTCCTGACCAAGTGCAAGTAAGTTATAGATCAGGTATGTGGGGTTGAAACACTCAAGTAGTTAAGTAGGTTTCTCTGATACTCCACCACACATTGATGCAACTGCCTGGATTTGGACTGAAGTAGATCATGAGAATGCTCATATTGTGAAGTTCCTAGATATACAATATAATAAACTCCCAAAACTTTAAATAGTGTAATGTTTCTCATAAAGGAGACTTGGTGCTGGTAGGACGACAGGGGCACAGTTGGCCTGCATTTTAACTGTCTGTGTAGAACATAGGTAAAAGTTTAGGGATTCATTATGGCAGAATAAACTGTGACTAATAGCATGCCCTCGCAACTATTGTAAGTTTACAAAATAAGGCATCTCTAGAAAGTGACTCAGGGCTAGAAGATGGGGTTGTATGCAGTGGCCATTACTGAATACCACTCCGAAGCTCGAGGAAACACTTCTGTTTCCCAAAGTTAACAGTTCACATCTAAGAATTTCAAGTTTGCTCCTCTGTTTTGTTTGAGAGAGGTCTCACTTACAATATGGTTCAAGTTGTCCTCTACTTGTGTATATGTATGCTTCTATCTGCAAAGTGCTAAGAATACTGGCTTGTGCTATCTTGCCTAGCTCAGAACTAAGAATTGAGTTTTGCCTGTTTAGTTTTTTGGTACTATTGTGCTTTTATTAGTAATTTTGTATAAACTCATAGTTATATACAATTTACCAAAAGAATTGGGATTTCAAATATTTGGTAGTTTTTGTTATGACAATAAAGGGTGGAACGAGTAAAAAAATATATTGTGAAATTAATTGATCATAACCTTTAATAACCTTCATAACCCATACAGACTAATTTACTGTCTTCCATTTAATATTTAATATCTGCTTTCATATTGAAGTTAAATTATGAAATAAAATATTGCTTTATGTGACTGTCATGTGAAATGATTGTATTTTATAATTAAAGTTTCTTCTTATTTTTAAAACATTTCTATTGACATATATTCATTCTATGTAGTGTTTGCATCCATCAAGAAAATTTCCTCAGGTGTGCCGTCTACTTGGGTCATATACACACCTGAACAGGAGAGACAGGCTCAGCATTTCATTTCCAAACACTTCTTTACCAGTAACATCAAGTTGCTTTTGAGGAAAACGCTTATTTCCTCAAAATGAAAACCCACATTCGTCACTGAATTCCCTCTCTTTAGCACTGCATTTCAAAGCACTGCAGACACCTTGATGCACTCTGTGAGAATTTTAATCAGATGAATGCATGTTAAGTAACTGGTGGAAATGAGCACATCAGTGCTTCTCTGTTTCCTGTCATCAAGCAATGACACATTCTGAGTATAAATTACACAACATATGACTGGGAATGAAATAATGTCAGGCTGCATAGTGCTTATAGCTCTGTAACACTATCGCTGCAGGATGAACTAAGTGTAAGGTTCACTCAATTCCAGTACAAAACCTAACATTCTTTACAGTAATTCAACCAGCATCGAGAGACAGTTTACAGTGCTGGAGCACTTTATGTAGATAGTGTGGTGTGATTTTCACAAAAGCTCTATGAATTTGGAACTACTTAATACACTGATTCTACAGGTAAGGGAATATCAATTTGTAAGATAACAGCACATTAGTAAGAGTTGAGTTCAAGACATTGGATAAAACCTTTCAGTGTACATTTGTATGTACTTCCTAGAACAGTCAAGTGAAGATGCTATTATGTTCATCTAATGTGTAAGCAAACTCAAGCACATGAGCAACACATCTAAGAGCATGCTATCTACTTTTGAAGAACTAGAGATAGAATTGAGTCATCTGGCATAAAGAGTCAA
This sequence comes from Arvicanthis niloticus, assembly GCF_011762505.2. Classification (NCBI taxonomy): domain Eukaryota; kingdom Metazoa; phylum Chordata; class Mammalia; order Rodentia; family Muridae; genus Arvicanthis; species Arvicanthis niloticus. Next base: position 48,702,224 of record NC_047658.1, on the reverse strand, counting down.
ACCATTACAACCAATCCAGGACCATAGGAGGTAGGGGCCATGTGAAAATGCAGTTTACCGAACATATATTTGAACTGTTATTCATTTAAACATAGCAAATGAAAGACAAATGTTATTACTGTCTCTGAGAATATGAACTCATTAAAATAGCACATCCATGGTTGGGAGCTCTAATTCACTGTCTGTCACCATTCTACCTACATTAAAGTAGTGTTAGTGTTTTGTTTTCCCCCATTGGGGCTCAGGGACACAGATATATTTTGATGTTCCTGTAGTCTTTCTGGCCACACATTTCTCAAGCTTCTGTGGAACTTACTCTCATCCCCTAGTCTTTTAGAAGTTCGAGTGTCCTAGGGCTCAATCTGCGGGATACCATTTCTTCTCTACCTACAATCATCCCTGCAAAGATATTCTTTAAACATAGGAATAATGGTCCAAGTATTTGAGGGTGTTATGTTCTCTACTGTATGTGTAGAACTAGTTAAACAGACTAGGTACCCATGTTATAGAAAAGAAGAAAAGATGTGCTAAGTTTCAATCTCCTGAACTTAAATCATAAATGAAACTAAATAATACATCTCTGAGGTGACTATCCACAGAATTAGCATGCGCTGAGTGGCCTTTCTTTGACTACACCCATTTTATATAATATTGGCAAGCTTCATTAGTAGATTTAAGCCTTCAAATCTAAAACAAAACGTTAATTTACTTCTAGGTCGCTTTCCAAGGTAGTCCGATGCTTGGATTTGTTTAATATTAACAGTGGGTGAATGGAAAGGATGATAGAATTATGTGAAAGTCTGGAAAGGGAAGAGAATGGGAGGAAAGGGGAAGAGATGAGCAAGAGGAAAATGATGCAGAAGGAAGAAAGGGAGGAAGAAGGAAGGAAGGAAAGGATGAGCCTTAGGTTTTATCATTCTGTATGGTTCTCTTCAGCTCTTCATTTATATCTCCTTCAGACCATCGAAGAAGTCTAAGCCTCTTGCTACTTAAAAGCCTGGCTATGGCTTACACAGATTTCCAATGATATATGCACACCATTGTGAATTCTTCTACAGGTGCATGACTTTTTCCAGAATCACATTCAACACCAGACTCACCATGTTTTCACTTTCTCCAGCTTCTTTCCAATACAGCCTACACATGAGTACATGTACCACTACCACCAAACTCTAAAAGTATCAAGTGAGAAAAACTTCTCTCTTCCCCATCTTAGTGATAATCACAGAGCTTCTTTACTTTCTTAGGAGCACATAGGCTGAAATCTTCCCAGCAGAATGTCATAATTTACTTTACAAAGCATGTACGAAATTAAATAGCACTGTGGGGAATGGAATGCAGACAAAGTAAAGCTGACACTGTATGAACAAGTTATAGTGTTAGTATGTATCAGGAATTCATTTGGGGACTGTTCCTGGATCTCTATAACAGAGCCTTCTCCTGTGTGGAGGTGTGGTGCAGTCAGGGTCAGCACACTCCATTCACAGCATTGTTTCCTGAGTCAGATGCCTCCACCTGTCTATAGAATTGTGTATAAAGGACACATAAACATGGAATCAAACACTATTGTGTTCACTTGGACTGATGAATTTAACCTAAACCTGAATGTTGAGGACATCAAATTTCTTGTTTATGGGTTGGTTTTCACGTAGACAATTTCCTGGATATAATGAAAAACAATTAAAAAAAAACTTATGTATGCCTATGGCACAGAATGTAATGGAGGCAGCACTAATTGTCACCCACACTTTTTGGGGTTCACTTCTATCTTCCTAGTCTTAGTTTCCTCTTGTTGAAAATAGTAGTTTCCAGGAATAACTTAAAAATCATGAATGTCTAATGTCACTTGGACATTTTCAAAAGTGTTCTGTGCTGCTGCCTAAATGATGCTGTAATGACTGACTACTTGAAAAACAGTGAGTGATTATATTACTCCAATCTACAAAAGGAGGAACTCCTGACCCCAGGGCTCTGGTTTCCAAGTATCATCTCGAAAAGAATGAGGGATTTGGGGGCAGCAGGCAGATAGTGAGTCCATGAATGGATTGAGAAAGTATAATATAAGTCTAGAACATCTTGCTGTACCAGAAAAATTAAAAAAAAAAAAAAAAAAAACAAAAAAAAAAACAAAAAAAAAAAAACTTTCTCAAGGAAAAATGAGGATGTGGCCAAAGGATGCAGACATCACTTGATGGAACGCCTGTGATCCATATTTAGGACAATTTGAGCATCAAACTAATGACAGTAATAGTTTCTTTATTTTTGAACAAAATGGTAATCTAGAAATCCACAGATGTGAAATTAAATATGTGTATAGTTCAATAGAGAGCATAGTGGCTTTTTTTATTTCTTAATTTATTTTGGCTCCTTTTGATTTTTGAAACAGTCCTCATTACAAGGCTCAGGGAATGTAGACAAGGCCAGTTTAGATTTTTGCAGCCCCTTCACCCTGCCTTTGACTCTGAGTGCTGGAACTACAAATACGTACCAACACCATGTCTGACAGTAATCACTCCTCTTTCTTACAATAAAATACGAACTACCATATGTAAAAGGGAAGTGATGGAATTAAAAATAACCACTTCGCACTTGCTATAATAATAACTGTTTTAGGAAAAATTCAGTAGATGCTGAAACTGGTAGACAAATAATCAAAATATCAAGGCTTTATACTATAGAACTCATATGAATTTCAAAGAGGAAACAGAAATTTCATGGTGGCAAGAATTACACACACTACATTAAAAGAGGGATCAAAGTTAAACCATCAATAAAAGGATAAAAATGTCTTCAGTGGGTGCTGGTAGGATGCACCTAGAGAGAAAAGAGCCATTTCTACAGCACTCTTGGCTAAGGTGCATACCCTGTGAATGATCATGAGTGAAAACTTCAAGGACACAAAAATGAAGAGATGCTTTTGCCTAAAGTCTTTTAGAAAAGAATCAGAAAAGATTAAAATATCCATCTGCTATAGATTAAGGGAAACTTGAGATTTGACAACTAAATGAGACTTACTTAAAACAAACACATTATTTTTACAGTGTCAGTTACCACTGGTTTAGTATAGTGTGCTGTGTACATTTCTACCTGGTTATTTAAGAAGTGAAACCAAATATATGTCACACTCAACCATCAATAAAGATGAAGTTTTTTTTTTAAAAGAAAATGGAGAATGTCATGGAAAATCACAACTGGACACAATACAGGGAACAAGTGGTCATGAAAGAAATATATATATATATATATATATATTTCATTAAAGAAGAGGCAAAGAGATTGTAGGGCCAGAGGTATATAATGACTATAAAAAAACCTTGCTTGGACACTGATCAGCTGCATGTATAAACTCACAAAGGTTGTAACACTATGCATGAAACCTGTGTCGGCTTCGGTTTTTGCCTGTGATTCTTGATATTTTTCTTTTTAGATTTTTTTTGGTTTGTTTTTGAGATAGAGACGGGGGAGGGGAAGAGAAGACAGAGGGAAAGAGAACATAGAGTTAAGTGAGTAGAAAGGTTGGGAGGAATTGGGGGAGGGGAAACATGGTCAAAATATACTTTATTAAAAAATTGTATTTCAGTATAAGAAAGGCCATGGCAAAGGAGGAGTATTCACCCTTTGCTTATTAGGCCTCCCTTATTGCCCAGGTGCTGCTGCTGCTGCTGCTGCTACATCCTTCAATGATATCCTAACCAGTATTTTCAGGCTTCCATTACTGACTAAAGACCAGTTGCTTTCTGGCAAGCCTCCTAGTTTTTATCACAAGATTGAACTACTGAGGTATCTGGCTTTATGGCCTGAGAAAGTGCTGAGATCTTTGTCTCTTTATCTTAAGACATCCATTACTCTAATTGTTGAAGGACCTACCCTGAAGGAATGGACAATAAATGGGTTCTCAGTCTTTCATTTGCAAGAAAACTCTTACTACTATTTTCATGTAAACTGATTTAATAAATTATTTTAATATGCATACATTTGTCCCACTGGTTCTGTTCCTTTAGATCAGTGGTTCTCAACCTGTCTAATGCTACAATCATTTAATTTTGTTCCTCATGTTGTGGTGACCCCCAGCCATGAAGTTATCTTGTTTTTACTTCATAACTGTAATTTGCTAGTGTTGTGGATCATACTGTAAATATCTGATATGCAATATATCTAATATGTGGCCTACAAAAGCCACATATTATCCATAGGTTGAGAAGTGCTGCTCTAGATAACACTGACTAATATATTTTTGTATCCTAGGCAACTGGTCCCAAGGACTGCTTTAAGCAGACTGTCTGTCTTTCTTTAGGTCGTAGGCTCCAATTCAGGCAAACTATAGCATTATCTGGTGCCGAGAACTCAACATCAAACAGTGAAGTATATTGCCTCTCTAGTCTCTATCCCTGAGAAGCTATTGTTGGTGTAACATTCCTGTGCTTAAGGAAAAAGTTTCTGATGGACAGTGACTTTTCTACAGATGGAGGATGAAGGCTTGCTTCTCTACCCCATCACACAGAATGCAATTATCCTTCCTACTTTGCTGCTAAGTCATCAGCAAAATGAACAGCAATCCCAGTTGGACAAACCTCATTCTGCCTGACTTTTTGTAGACATATTTAAGATGCTTTGTGCCATGGGAAAAACTGGAGATGTTCACCAATGTCAGAAAGAAACTAGGGTTATGGTGTATCGATATTTAAATAACAGAATTGCTATCAGAAACCACTTTGGAAACCAATGGGATATATACTCAGGCCCTTGCAATGAAAATAGGCCCATTGGCATTTGTTCACACATGAGCCTATGTCTCTCATTTTTTTAATGTTTGTTTGTTTATTTGTTTTTATTGAGAAAAAATGAGTTGGTTCATAGTTAGTGTCTATTTGTTACGATTAGGAATTATATGCCTTAATATATTCTATCATAGCCACAGCAGGAAGGAGATACGAATGGATTGAATTAGCTTAATGCAGTAAAACTCTACAATTGTTGAACTTCCAGAGGGACTTCATATCTGCGATTATATTTGTCTTTTGTTTGGAATCAGTGGATTTTACTTTGTGTTAAATTCACCTCCATTTGCTCCTTGCTCCTGTGGTTTTCCTCCCTTACATCAAACATCTGGGAGCATTTTACAAGACTTTCCTGTAATCTGCCAAACTATGCACACATGTGTCTTTCAGGAGTCCAATTTTCTCCACCCAGTAATTGGCCAATGCAGAGAAACAAAGTATCATTTTATTTTACATAATGGTGCTATGTAAAATGATTCACTAATTCAGTGCTGAAAAATAATAACCACAAGGTGGAAGATTTAAAAGCACATGTCAGAGAAGAGCACCCAGGGAAATCTAAGTGTTCAGCACTTATACAAGCTCACTCTTGCCCCCTGAAGTTTGCTAAGGGACCAAAAAATATTTTGCAATTAGCTTTGCGTTTTGCTTGCAAACTTGAGCTGAAATTTTCATTTGCCTTACAAGGAGCTGTCAGTAACCCTCAGGAATACAGCACACAGCGGTATTATTTAGAAATAGATTTGCTTCTCTATCACATAACAAATATGTCTGTCCTTGTTCTTTCTTTGTCTCCCTTCTTGTTAGTAGAGAAAATCATCCCAGAAAATTATGCAACCTATTCCTTAATATGGATTATTGTATTCCGTGTCTCTTACAGTTTGAAATGAATATCTGTGTAAACGATTCAACAATACCTAATATTTTTCTCTTAATAATAACACAAGTTTTAAAAACACAACTTCTAAGAAAATAAATTGTGTGCACTTACCTTATAGCCTTCAGTTTCTTTATAGTAATGAGATGGTGAGAAAAGTTTCTCTCTAGTGCTCTAAAATTCAGCACCCATATTCTGGACAGTGCCCTTTCAAGAAAGAGCACATAAAGCAAACTACTGAGTGGAAATTGAGAACAAAATCTAGCATGTGTGGTGACTAGCTTCTCACTAACTCAATACCTTACACATCAACTTTCAGTTCTCTTATCTCACTTAATATGAAAATCTATTTATTTTAGTAACCCCAGTGATAAAAGAAAAATTCAGAGCAATTTATAAACATACTCCAAGTACTGACTCTTCTTCAAAATAACCTTTGTGGTAATATCAATAAGTGATTAAATAAATAATTCAGGATTTGACATGTTTAAAAAGGAGAATGGGCTACATCTCACTCGAAATGAGTTCAGTGTAAATGGTATGTTGTGTTACTGTGTGTTTGTTCATACCTCACAACTCATCCAGGCCTGTCTGTGTGCATGCAGTATGTCATGCTCCTTCTGTGCTAGGTATTTCTGATTATTACATAAGCTTCTCTAAGAAAGAATGGTGGAATCTAAGAGTAATTGCTACAGTTCACTGTTAACTATCAGCCAAGCAATCTACCAAGCCAATGTCTAGATTGCTTAGTTCACAAATGACTATTATGTTCTAACTTCATTCTCTCTTTTTTTCTCTTCTCTTCTTTCCTCTCCCTGACCCCAAGGCATAGAAGTAATGTAGTTATATGTTACTCCACAGCTGTGGTTAACATTTTTTGTTAGTTGTTGCTTTGGTTTTTGTTGCTTTTGTTGTTGTTGTTATTGTTGTGTTGTTCTCAACCTTCCTTTAATACAGTAGTTCCTCACGTTGTGGAAAACCCCCAACCATAAAATTATTTTCATTGCTATTTCATAACTATAATTTTGCTGCTGTTATAAATTAGTTGTATTGTAAATATCTGTGTTTTCTGATGGTTTTAGGCAATCCTTTTAAAAGGGTCTTTCAACCCCAGAAGGGGTTTCTGATCCACAGTTTGGAAACCACTGCAGTACAACAAGGTATCAATGAAAGTCAAGATTCACATAATTCTCATTTATTTTGCTAGATGCTAGGTTTCCAGCAGCTACTTCAAAGCCTTCTTAAATAAAATACAACTTTACCAAGTAGCAAGCATAAAGTATGCATGCCATTTTTACACAATCTTTAGCTCCCCCAGCTTCTCTACTGTCCCACTGATATCTTTCCCATTGAATTTCTACTAAAGTGAATCATGAAAATCTAGCTCTGCTAAAATCACAGAGATCCAGGAAATGGTAGCTGCAACCATGTACAATAGGTGCAGTTTCATATGTTTCTGGAATCACTTACTTTACAAATTTGAACTTGTGTTTTTGTGTTTGGAGACAGAGTCTGTCACCAAGACAAGTGTACCACCAATTAAGGTAGGCTGTCTGGCCAGCCAGGAAGGCTCAAGGATCTTCCTGTTTTTATTTCCTCAGTGCTAAGGTTACAAGGGTATGCATGCTACCACTCATAACCTTTAAATATACTTTCTGGAAATTATACTCAGCTCCTTGTATATAATAAACAATGCTGTGTCCTTCTGAGGAGGTGTGCTCTTATCTTTTAGCAAGAGAATCTCAGAACAGAGTTTATTATTCTTGTTTAGTTTCATCTACCATTTTGATCTGTAATTACGGTTCATAGTATTATTTATCTCATATTTATAACATGTTGTGGTATCATATTACAGAGAAAAAATGACCATTGCTTTGGTAGATAGAGCTAAGTATTTGCAAAGATAATATAGATAATTGAATGAGACAGGACTTAGGGTAAAGATGTGAATGGAACTCCCCAACCAGTATTATAAACTTTCCTTAATCAGCATACTTTGAAAGGCATTCTTTCGGCTAATAACAATTACACTGAACTATATTTTATCAGCCCATAAATGTAACATGTTTCCCAATAAACATGTTACGATAGGCTTCGTAAGGATTTATTTGCTCATTTATTAATTGACTACCTCATCTGCATCAGGCATTGTGTACTAGGGATTCAGTTCTGAACAAGGCAGCTAAAATTCTCTCTCTGATACAGTATACATTCTATCTGCAGAAGACAGACAATGAGAAAGTAGAGCCGTCAAAGGAATAGCAAGTAAAAGGTCTAATTTAGACAGTGTGGTCTTAAAAATACTTTGCTGAGGTGGTTGAATGAAGCTGAGCTTATGACATTTTACGTAAGGCTGGAACATCTAAGAGAATGTAGTGTTGCAAGTATCTGTAGGAAGTATGTATTGGGTATGGTGAACAACTAATGAAAACAACAACTAAACTCAGATTGGTTCAGCTGTTTGTTAGCAAACCAGATAGCAATGGAAGTCTAGGTGAACACTTTCTTCTATCATCCTTCACTTTACAGAAAAGCAACATGTAAAACTTAAAATTATATGAGAACACTGACACACCTCTAAATCCATAGACTTTACAAATTGAGGCTAAAGGAAAAAAGAGAACTTGCCAACTGTCTGCATTCATACAAGATTCTAAAAGTGCAGAGTGAATTTGAGAAAAGATAAGCAAACTGTTGTTTGGTGATACAGAGTTGAGTCAGGACTGGGTTACAAAGGAACTGAGGGAGATCTTTGGGAATGATCAGAGTTTTGTTTGCTGTGATGAGATGGTTCACAATTGTGCTATAACTTTCCTTTTCAATGGTGTGTCTGTGGGTTTCCACTTACAATAAGAACATCTGACTAGAATATAAGAAAAGTCAGATTTGTTTATTTCTCTCATGCGGGTTAGTCGGTAGCATCTCCTGCTCACTTTTGAAAAGTACTGAAAAAACTTCTCTTGATAACCTATATTAGACTTTACTCATCTGTGCAGGATCCTTATTCTCCTGTATGTGGAAGACTCATTTTCAGTGTAGGACAGTAAGAATATTTACCAACTCTATTTACAAATGTCTCCTCAAGAACTTTGTAAAAGAGCTAGAAAGCTGAACATATTGTTTTAACATTCCATTTTAATTTAGTCATTCTGAAAAACCTGAATTCAATCAACTAGTTTCTCATTTTACCCTAATTCTTGGAAGCAATTTTCTGTCATCTGCTTTTCCCTTCTTTCCTAGTCATTTTCTCCTTAATTTTCCTTTTTCTTCCTTCATTTCTTACATGACTTTTTTTCTCTCTCCCTCCCTCCCTTCACTGTAACTATATTATTATCAATGCAATTAACTAAATCATGCTCATCTAATGAGAAAACTCAATTCTCAAGTGTCTATATCCTAGATGAGCAATGAATGAACTGGTTAATCCAATGCTAAGTCTGGGGTGCATGTTTCCTCTAGATCTACAGAGCATCACTAATTAGGCCTTACCATCTTGCTCAGTTAATGTACTGCATCATCCTTTTCTAAGGTAAACCTTCAATAGCTGATACTATGCAAGCCCAAAAAGATAATTTTACACCATTTTTAAGAGGATAATGATAAATTAGAGATTCATTTAGGATATTCCCAAGTTATTAATACATAAGCAAGAGCAATAACAAAGTCAAATGAGATGCTTCAACTTCATGGCTCCAGTAGCTAGTGTGTAAAGCATTCAGAATATTTGGCCAAACTTTCAAGTATGATTCACTGCCCAGGAGAGTGCTGTACTAAACTTGAACTTTGTACTAAATGTAAATGAGCTGGTTATTTGGGGGAAAGAACATTGATTTATGGAAATAATTTCCTAAGGCTTCATTTGCTTTATGTTTATATTATAGAATAATTTGTAATGTGTTTCAGGAAAGAAAGAGAAATTTAAAATCACTGAACTGTGTTTGAAATAATAAAAAGCCTTATAGCTTTTTATTTTTATCAAGCATTTGATATACTCAGCATGCTTTTACTCCCCACACATGAACAATTGATGATAATAGGAATAATGACTACTTCCTAAGGGCTGGTTTAAGGCAGTGAACAACATATCTGCATCACATGTCCAACTGCTTTGTCACCATTACTGTACCTCTTCACTGCAGTCATTTTGTTAATCATTGGCAAAACCCAGGACAGTAATCAGCTTAACCGAATCAAAGCCATAAGACAGAGTATTGAATACTGCACCATTACAAAATATCATTGTAATCCCCAGTTTTTAATGGGCTAGGCTGTCTCCATAAATACAATCTGTAAGTCCATAATTAGATTTCCCATGGCTGAAAAACTACTTTCTGTTACTGGGACACTCTTTTGGTCTCAGTTTCAGAGTCAAACCACTATTCATTTCTCCCCAAACATACATCCTAGGGAAAACAAAACAAAACACGCTGTGTACTGATATGCTAGTGAAGACACTGAAAAACCTGTCCAAAGGCCTTTCTATCGTATTCCCTTTCTGCCTCTCATGTTGGCTTGGTTCTGAATTTTTACAATCCATGTTATTTCCTGCAAGTCTAGGTCATCTAGTGCTACTGTCTCCCTTTTGCATGCCATGTCTCTGTAACTTCTTTCTTTTTTATCTGTGCACTGTTAATTACTGGCTCCTTTGTTACTTTCCATTAAAATCAAGACAAAACATACATTTGATTCTACCAAACATGAGCTTTGCATGACTCTCACAATTCTGCCTTGCTTTCCAAATTATGTAAAATGAGAAAAATTCCTTTTGTTTTCTAATTGCTCTGGCTAGAATGTTGAGTACTATATTGAATAGATGGGGGAGAATGAGTAGCCTTGTCTTGTCCCTGATTTTAATGAGATTTCTTTAAGTTTTTCTCCATTTAGTTTTATGTTGGCTATTGGTTTGCTGTATATTGCTTTTATTATGTTTAGGTATGAACCTTGAGTTCCTGATCTCCCCAATACTGTTAATATGAAGTGGTGTTGTATTTTGTCAAAGGCTTTTTCAGCATCTAATGAGATGATCATGTGTGTGCCCATAGCTTTGAGGCTAAGCATAACAACTTCAAAACTGAAAGGAATTTTAAAGCACTTAACTTAATTTGAATTTCTTTATTTTGTATGGCAGGACTTTATATGTGAAGGGTAAAAGCAACTTGTAGGCATAGTTTTTCTCTTTCTACCATGTAACAGCACTGAACTCAGATCACAATCTTGGTGGCTATCACTTTTACCCTTGAGCCATTTGGTTTACACTAGTGTATTTAACTTTCAATCTATGAAATCTAAAAGAGCATATGAACTGCCACATCCCTACTATTTCAGAAGTTGTGGTCAGCAGAATTATTTTGAACCATACTTAAGAAATTACTACTGTTACTACTACTACTTACTACTACTACACAGACATACATATATGTCTATACCTATGTCTATAAAAGTACATATATTTTATACATATATGTATATATATGTAGATGAATATTAGATACAGATAGATACATAGACAGATATTAGATAGGTAGATAGATAGGTAGATAGATAGATAGACAGACAGACAGATGATAGATAGATAGAAACGTTTCTATTGCTGCGATGAATCAATCACCATGACGAAATAGCAACTTGGAAAGGGAGAGATTTATTTCATCCAGGAATATCAAAGCAGGAACTTAAGCAAGGCATGAACTTGGAGGGAAGAAGTGAAGTTGAGGCCATAAAAGAGTGCTGTATAGTGGATTGCTCTTCCTATTTTGCAGTGATTGGTTTTTATAGTGTCCAGTTCCATCAGCCCAGTTATGGCACTGCCTACAGTGTGCTGGGCTCTCTCACATCAACCATCAATCAAGAAAATGCACCACAAGCTTACTCACAGGCCAGTATGATGGGGGTATTTCCTCAACTGAGGCTCTCTCTTCCCCAGTGACTACTTTGTGTTGAGTTGACATAAAACTAGTCAGTGCGAAGATGTAGAGATATATTTAAGTTACGAGTTTCTTTCCATCTTTCGTTTTCTTCCCTCATGGCAACTGGAAGGTCAATGACACCACAAGAATCTCTACAGAATCAACTAACCTGGGCCCATAGGAACTAACAGAAACTTAACCGCTGACCAGAGAACATGTATGTGATGAACCTAGGACCTCTATACATATGTAACAGATGTGCAGCTTGGTCTTCATGTGGGACCCCTAAAAATTAAAGCAGTGTCTATATATTACTCTGTTGCCTGCCTTTGGATCTATTTTCCCTAACAGGACTGCCTTATTGCAGTAAAAGATGATTGGCCCAGTCCTACTACAATTTAATATGCCAAGGTGGCTTGATATCCATTGGAGGTCCCCTTTCTCAGAGAAGCAATGGAAGGAGTATATGGGGAAGGGAAGGTAGAGGGAAGGACAGAGAGAAGGAGGAGGGGAAGTTCCAATTGGGCTTAAATAAATAAAATTAACAAGTAATAAATAAATAAAATTAATGAAAAAAAGATACACATATACAGAGAAACTGAACTGTCTATGATTATTTTTATCCCCACCCTTACATTCTATTCTGACATTGTTCTACATCATAGCTTTTCTCTTCCTTTTTTTTTTCCTCTTCTCCTTCCTACTCCTCTTCCCTCTCTCCTTTTTCTCTGGCTCTCCACCCTTTGCTGCTACATTCATGTATTTGTATTCCGTTACCATATCTAGTAAATTAACTTGTATAAGTGAAATGGCCATGAACCTTAATACAAAAGAGCTTGTCTTTGGCTCATATGCAGAGCTTCTGAAATTAGATCATACACCCTAGGTTATTTGGAGCTTCCATAATTTAAATAAAATTGTTTTATTGTTTGGAAAAAAGAATGTGATTGATTAGCCCTTCTGTTTTGTTTTTTTTTTTAATTAATGACAAAATGCAATAAATGGCACTGATGTAGAGCAGGAAGAGTGGGTTTCTTGATTGAAATTCTCCTCCAGGGGCTGGGAGCCTATTCTACTTTCAAATGTTTATCATTTCATAGGCAAAAGGTAAGCCATCCATTTGACTGAGCCTGGGGCTCAAGAGAGTGAGATGCCTGTGTGATTTGCCATGAGAAACTCAGTTACACCAGAGATCTAGAGGTTCATATAGATTCCTGGGTTCTATAAGTCACCTGTTTAAAAGGAATTCCTTTAGGTTTGCTTTCATGGTTAAAATTAGAAAGAAACATTTTGCAAATCCAATATAAAAAAATACTTCATTCTTTTTTTATGCATAACATTTTCCCTTAAAGTTTTAACTCCATAGGTGTTGAAATATTTAGCCTATGGCAACATAGACTCACCATTTCTTGTATGGTAATAAAATGATCAAGATGTATTTCTGGGCCAAAATACAGTCATTCAGTTTTCAAACTTACAAGCACAGGCTCATAGATACACACCTAGCAAATATTTTCAAGAAATGCACCACAAAAAGAAAAGTTAATAAGACTGAATTAGTCTAAATTATGAATTTTACATCTCCCTCACTTCTGTTATTGCTTCTGCAGGGTACTAAAGTGACAATCGTGTGTGCAACATTAATTACCATGCTTTTAATTTTTTTCACTTATTCTTTGAATGGCTGAACGTAACATATACTAAGAACTTGAATGTGGGAGTTGGAAATAAATTGAAAATCTGGCATAATCAACCAACGATTCTCACATGTGATATATTTCTAAGCTCCCCTACAATCTAATTTCTTTATTTATATAAATGGTAGTAGCCTAGGAGATGGCTCAACAGTTAAATCCCAAGCTATAGTGATGTGAAAACTTATGGTTTCTTTGGAATATCAGTTGTGTCTGCTAGTGTTTTGCTGGGGCAGACAAATGGAGGAATGTTTTCCTAAAGTGGTCACAGGTGAAAGGATATGTTGCTAAAGCAAACACCTAAAGGAATGTTTGGCTGAAGCAGACACAGGTGAAAAGATGTTTTGCTAAAGCAACCACATGAAAGGACACATGATGAAGGATTCTTTGCTAATGACACTTGTGTACTGGTTTCCCTTACATTTCGTAGCTGAGATCCATTTGCTGTGACTCCATAGAGAGAAACACACCAAAACAAAACAAAACAAAACGAACAACAACAACAACAACAAAAAAAAACCATTTGGTGGTGTTCTGAAGACTCAGGCCAATTGGCAGAATGATGTCAGTTGATACAGACTCATGTGGAGTTTTGCTAAGACAGACTCACATGCTGAGGCAAGACCCATGGAATGACATGATGGTTGGAGGGATTATAAATAGGACTCAAGGGATTGTGAATGGGGCTTGCTTGCATTGTTAGCTTTGCAACAATTCTTGGACTCACGTCTTCATCTTCACTGATCTTCACATGGTTGAGAAAGACACAGCAAAGAACCTCTCCTAGTGTCCCTGCTGGTCTTTGGTTGCTCCTGCTGACTCATGCTAATTGCCTATTCTGTTGAGGCCTGGCAGTTTCTGCTAAATGGTGCCACCACTGCTGATTTGTGTTTTCTATCATGACACTACTGAACTGGACTGCCTGATATATTTGCAAAGTGTTTGTGAATGGATTAAGCTGCCACTGTTGATTCCTGTGGACTGAACTACTGATTTCCTGACAAGACAGATTGGATTTGCTCCAAAGAACAATTTCTAAGCAGGTCCACTTCCCCAGTATCCTAATGACCCCTCTTTTCTACCAAATCTGGTGGGTGGTGGGCTAGAAGGGATGTTAAAGTATTTAAGAACCCATATTAAAAATAGGGTTTGAAAAAATTTACAGCAATACTATAGTCATGAAGAGTGGAGTTTGATTCACTGGTATCTCCAGAAATGCTGAATGGATATGCAATCCCAGTACTCAGAGGGCTACATAGACCTGTGCTGGAGCAAGTTAGCTAACTAGACTAGCTTTATGTACATGCTCTGGGCTTAATTCAGAGACATTGCTTCAGTAAATAAGGAAAAGGAAGACTCCCAATATCAACCTAGGACCCATGCACACACATGCTTTGCCACCCACTTACTCCCCACAACACATATACAGATGATGCAACACACATACGAGTCACATATAGACACATAAACAAACCACGAACATGATTACATATACAATAAACATGTAAATAAACAAAATGTAAAAACAAATATTAGTAGTAATATCTGCCATAAAGGCTCATTTACAGAAATGACATTGATCCTTACAAAATACTTAACATCCAGGACATACTAATGCTTCATCTATACATTGAAATGCTCATTATTTTGTGGTTTGATAGTATCCTAGAGAGATTATCAATGATGTTCTTCTCTTTTTTTAACTACTAGTAGGGTTGGGGGTTATTTAAAATTATGTGTCCATGCAGCATCCTTTCTATAAATATCTACGTACTAAAATATTGTTTCCGGTTTTGTTTACTTTCTTGGGAGATATTCTGCAAGATAGAAATGTCGTATCAAGTGAGAGGTTTTTATAGACCTTCTTGCAAATTGCTAAATTACTATCCAGAGGAAAGTAAACCAACTTGCAGATATCTGTGTGATATTAAACCTCTTTTCTCAGAGACACACTTACATTCAGCTTTTATTATTTTAATTTATTTATTATAGAAGAATCAGCATAAAATTTGATAAAAACTTGTCTTACTGTTTTTTAGCTACAGATGTAACAGGGACTTTTGTTGGAGTCCTAGCTCTCCCAGTTTAAAACTGGCACTTCTTCTTGACTAATCAGTTAATTTCCCTGAGAAATTAAGGAGCCATTCAATTTTCAGGGCATTTTGTCATCCTCAATACTGGCAATGAGTCCTAAGCCAGATTCCACTCAAATTCTTCCTTTCATGTAGAATTTCTTGGCCTACAAGTATAGAATGAAGCTAGGAGTATTCTGAGATGTTATACACCACAGGAATTGGTGTAAGAGAAGTCAAAGAGGTATCAACAGGATAGCCACACAACTTGGATATTTGGAATTGATGGAAACAGTGCTAATTTGAAAGCCACAGATTTCATACCACAGCCTTCATTCTCTGAATGATTGAATGGTAATTTACAAGGAACCATTTTCTCAGATTTCTGAGTTTTTGTTTTTGTTTTTTTAATTCTGGCCCACATATGGCATCTTTGTACCCACAAGTCTTCAATGGTGTCTCCCTTTCCTCTCTCCTGGACCTCTCCAGTATAATCACTCCAACTATGTTTATTACACTATATAAGGAGTATGGTGGAATTCAAAGCTCTTGACAACTGAGCAATTACGAGGCTTGATAGAGCTCTGGTGATTGGACAACAAATAGAAATTGTTGAAAAAGAAAAGGAGAGACAGTGTGGACAGAAAGGTAGCACCCAGAGCTAGTGAAATGTTCTGTATGGTAAGAGGCAAATGCATTTTTCAGCAGTGGAATGACAGGGCATTTGTGAATTGGCTAACCATAGACAAACAGTAAACCTTAGGAGTCTAATATTAAAGATCAAGGACATTCAAGAAAATCAGAATCCATGGACTAGTAAATGAAAAGATAAACAGATACAAATGGAAAGAGAGTTGGTTGTATTGTAAATTTGAGTAAAATGGAAGGAAACCATTGAGAGATGAGGAAATAGTTGCAATCTAACAGACATATGAAGTCACTGATGTTAAACACATTGAACAGAAAACACAGCCCTGGATGAAGACATTGAATACAGAAAAGATAGTCTTTAGATTGCTGGAATTTGATGAATGTGAGAAAAAGTAGAAAAATATTGAAAAGATCAAGATGATATAGAAGTTAGAAAACATCTATCAAGTGCTTCAGGGGGAGAATAAAAATCAAAGGACAGGAAAGGAATCACTGTTGTCATATGATTGATATATGTCCCAAAGATTGACGTTTCAAATCAAAATCAATTAAAAGAACTTAAATTATAAAAAAAGCAATTATAAAATTAAATTTTTTTTAAATTATAAATTAATTTCTTAAATTATAAAAAGAGAAAATGAACAGAAAAAGAGGGAAAGAGGAATGGAAGAAAGGAGAACAAGGGAAAAATACATTTTTGTTTCAAATAAACAAGATTTAAAAAAAACAATGTATGCATGTTCAAAGAATAGATAAAACTGGAGAACTGTGAAATCCTATGTATATAGGATAAAAAAACATAAAAGAAAACTAAGCACAGACTTAACATCCTTACAAACTGAGACACAAACATCCCAAATTAAAATCAAATAGTTTCCACTTCTCCCTAGCTTTGTCCTAGGCATGCTTTTGCAAGCATGCTGGGCTTCATTCTGCCTCAAAACTCTCCTCCCTTCTAATGTAGCTGCTTGTCTGACATGTGACTGACCTACATGTTAACCTAACTCAGAGCTCACTTTGTGTTTTTTCTTTGAAACGCTAATAAAATTCTCTTTGACCTTAGAAAATTCTATAAAATAATATACATATCATAGAATAAGAAAAAGAAAGACTGGGTATGGTGGGGGCCTGTATAATTCCCATATTTGAGAAATATAAGGCATTCAAGGCCAATCTCAGCTACACAATACATTCAAAATGAGCCTGGAATACACAAACTCTATGTCAAAATTGAAAGACAATTAAAAAAAGAAAGCGTCCCACAAGATGGCTCAGAATAGATGAAAGTACTAGCCGCCTAAGCTTGATGGCCTCTGTTTGGTCTTTGGAATACATAAATGCCAGATATGGTAGTTTAGATCTGTAACTGCCAAGCTACTATAGCAAGATAGGAAGTGGATGTTGGAGACAAGGGAAACACCTGTGTTCTCATGGGCGCGCCATCCTCGAGTGCAGAGAATTCAAGAATCAAGAGAGACCTTGCCTCAACAGTTCTATGACCTCCACATATAGCCCCCCACACACTCACACCACACACCACACACACATCACACATATATTAATAAATTTTATAATAAATAGAAAACCTCTTATATTTTTTTAAAAAGGCAAAGAAATAAAGGATGAAAAAAAAGTAAAAAAAAGCTGTTGAAATATATAAATGATACTATTGTGCATCTTAAAAATTCATAGAGGGAGTGTCCAGGTATTCAGAGGTCTCTATAAATTGGCTAAGTTTTAGAAGCTATGCTTTGTGCTTCCCACAATTATAGTTAACTCAGTCATTCTGGATTTCTGACGGGGTTGAAAACTCATAGCCTCATAGCCAATCCTAGCTATTTACCTTGAGAGAAAAGATTTGAGTGGATGGTCGTCAGCTGACATTCATCCTAAAACCAGGTTCAGAACTAAATGTTTTAGTTAGGATAGATGACAGAGGTTCTGGTTAGTCAACAAAATGATGGACTGGGTATTAGGACTATCCTGTACCTCACTGGTACAAATTGGCATAATTATGCTCTAATTGTATTTTGAGAGAAAAGTTTCATTTTACCAGGAAGGGTGATGTGTAGGAGGAGCTAAGGTAGGAGGAGTACTGAGAGGAAGAAAAGGAGTAAGAAGAGGAGGAGAAGAAGGAGAGGAGAAGCTAGGTGATGAAAGAGAGAAAGGGGGGGAGACAGGGAGGCAGATGTTCATGTATCTCCACCAGTCAAAGATAGTTGATATATCTAGGTTGGGTAGTAGGTTACACCTCTGATTGAGCAATACCAAACTTATAAAGCCTTTGATTAACATTTTTCTTTAAAATGTATAAGTGCAAAAAGGAAAAGGGGGCATGGGATAGGGGTTTTCTAAGGGGGGGAATGGGGAAAGGGGATGTCATCTGAAGTGTAAATAAAATATCCAATAAAAAATGGGAAAAAAAACAAACAAAAAACAATGTTAAGTATGATTATTGACTTCAATAAAGTTGCAAATAAATATAAAAATAACACAATCTTTTTCTATATAACTAAAATGATAATAGGAAGTAACAGGTCTTTGAATTGTAATGTTTTTTAAATATGAAAGTTAAAAGCTTATAATGCATTATGAAAGAATCACATGAAGAGTGTTGAGAAAGGCCACAATATATTTGGTAGAAACCATCCAAGACTCAGATGAATAGACACAGGTATCAGATCTGGTGATGGGTTCAGCAGTCAATAAACTGAGCACATCTACTATTTTAATATAACTCAAGGTAACCCTCCAGGAAGTCAAACTTTACAGTCAAAACTCAGTAGAGAATTCCTCAGTGAAGTTAAGTGTAGGAAAACACAGCTCACTTAAGCAAATACTAATGAGTTGTACTTTCAACATCAGATGTGCACATTGAAATGCTAAAAAGCCCTGTGTCCCTTGAAATCTGATGGAACATACTATACAACGAAAAGCATACAGGTCCATGCATGTAGATACATTATATAACATGGCGACATTACTAATCAGGGCTAGGAAGGTAGACTATGTATATACTTATTTATAGGGCATCGAACGTATGGTCTTGTACATTCTAGGCCAACACTTGACTACTTAGCTATATCCATAGTTCCTTTTTTCATCATATTAGCTTGAGATAGTGCCTTCTTAAGTTGCTCAGGCTGGCCTTTAACTTTCTTCGTAGTCCAGGTAGGTTTGAACTTTCAATTATCCTGTCTCAGCCTCCCAGGAAGCTGAGATTACACGTCAGCACCACCGAGCCTTAAAGATGGAAGTATATCATGGTAAACAATGTGAAAAAAATGATGTGGTCTTTTAATATATTCATTGTGAATGTTGGCAGGGGTCATCTGATGGCTAAAGGCTGGGGCGGGGTTTTTTAATATGTGTGTTTTCTGAATTATATGCTCTGATTCATAGAATAAAAACTTTATTTTCCTCTTTAAAAAATGTGACATCTAGCCTATCTGTGAACTGCTGGAGCATGTGAAGGGGAGGTCCTGAAGATCCAAGGTACAGGGTCTCCATGACACAGGACATCTCAGAGGAGTCCCAGTAAGAATCCAGTCTTGATGGTGTAACAGCCAGAAACCTCAAACCAGACCAATGACTCCTTGCAGTAAACATTTGCAAGTAAAGCTGTTTGGATAAAAGGGTATTGATGTGTGGCATAGCTTGACACATTGCAGTTTCCATAGTGAGATGGGGTTTTGTCTATTTGTTTGTTTGTTTTTGTTTTATTGTAAGGACAGAGAGAAATTAACAAATTTAACAAAGAATCAGTAAAAAGTTAAAAATAAAAACGAAAGGATTCTTTCTTTCTCTCTCTCTCTCTCTCTCTCTCTCTCTCTGTGCGTGTGTGTGTGTGTGTGTGTGTGTGTGTGTGTGTGTGTGTGTGTGTGTGTGTCTGTGTGTGTGCATGCAGGAGCCCACAAAAGCCAGAAGAGACTTCAATTCCCTCGGAACTGGATTACAGGCAGTTGTAAGCCATCATGTGGGTTCTGGGAAATGATCCTGGGTCCTCTGCAAAAGCAATGCTTTTAAGTGCTGAGATCTCTCTCTATCCAATAAAACTATAGGTTTACAATAAAAATCAATTGCAGTTTTAATTATTAATCTTTTCCCAGGGCTAAGGAGATGATGGCTCCATTGAAAAATGCTTGCTTTGCAAGCAAGAAAACCTGAGTTCAATCCGCAGATTCCACATAAAAAAAGTCAAACATGGTAGTAATTCTTATAATACTCACATGGTGTGGGGGTACGGATGGGGGTATATTGGGGACAGGAATCTTGGGACCTGCTAGCTGGCAAGTCTAGCCTATGTAGTAAGTTCCAAGCCAAAGACAGATGCTATTTCAAAATAATATGATGTCATTTCAGACAAAAGATATCCGAGATTGTCATGTGTTCTCTACCTGCCAATAAAGCAGTATTTCTATCCCACCCCACAAAGACACAGACAAAAAGTAATAGTAGTATTTTTTTCTACAATCTGGGTAAGAGTTTTGGCTTTTAGTGTTGTCCTGTCAAACTAAAGAAACAACTAAGCAAATTTTCTCTGTGTAAACGCTGAGGAGAGTCAGACTAAAGAGGCCATCTGTGAGTTGGAGAATCTACGAGTTACTGAGGGGCTGCTGAGGCGCAGAACATTCCTCTGTTATTAATGGAGGGACACATGGAGATAGGGTCGCTCAGCTGAGAAGATCAAGAGGCAGCGGAGGGACACAAATCGAGATGAACAGCAGCTGACTCGGCACAACTGTTAAACGACTTTGCAAAAGACCTGTCACAGCGGATGAACAGCACCTCCAGAGGAAGCCGCTCAGCAGCCAACCCTGCCCTGCACACGGTTACTTCCAGGGAGAAGATTGAGAGGGAGGAGATAGGAAGAGAGACAAAAAGAAGATCAAAAGATGCTTTAAGGAGTCGGCAGACATTTTTTTTTTTTTAATGAGCAACAGGGAGGAAGAGGACATAAAAGAAAACAGGAAGCAAAGAACGTCCGCGTTTTATTTTCACCATTTCCACCTCTCCTCCACTCAGCTCGGTGGATCAGTCAGCACTCTAATTGTTTTTATGGTAAATGAGGCGTGAAACTTATTGTCAGAAAACACTGTGTCCATGTACAGCCACACACTTTCTTCCCTGCAGGTTGTCCCCAGGGGTTAATCTCTTTGAGGAAGCCGAAGGCTCAAATGCAGTATGCTTGCATTTCTTTAAAGCAGACATTTGGAAAAGAGCAGCCTTTCTCCTTTTCATTTTTAGAATATGACAACAGAGTCTTTGCAAAAGGTAGTAGAAACACTATTATACACAGAGAAGAGGCAGAGTGTGAGAAGTTTGCCACAGCTTTAAAACATACTTTAAATCTTTACTACATACTAAGAGAGGCTAGGGATATGGCTTTGTGCCTAAGAACATTTGCAGTACCAACATTTGTACAAATGTTCAAATCCCCAGTGCCCATGTATAAAGACAGATGTGACCTAAAGTTCCAGAGCACTGGGAGACAGAGATGAAAGGATCACTGGAGCATTCTGGCTGCCAGACAAGTAGGTTCAGAGACCCTGAGTCAAGGGACTAATGGTCATCAAATGGAATCCTTGGCCTCTGCACACATGTATAGGGGTGTGCATGCCTACATGCATGTGTATATACACCATATACATGCATGTGTAAAATTATTCTAAATAACATATTAATAAAAAGAAAATATACAGAGAGCTGTTGACAAGCATTAATTGTATGCTTGGTATTTGTATAAAATATAAAGTCCTTGTACTAGGTAAATCCCTAATATTTCATGTTGATTAGTGTATTTCTTTTTTGTTTTGTTTTATTGAAGAAGAAGAAGAAGAAGAAGAAGAAGAAGAAGAAGAAGAAGAAGAAGAAGAAGAAGAAGAAGAAGAAGAAGAAAAACAGAATCCCAATACTGAAAAATTGAAGTAGAAACAAAGTCCCACCCATAAACAAGAAGCCACTTGGAATTGATACCTGCTGGTAGAGGGTAATAAGCATCTCCGATGGAGAGTTCCTGGATATATCAACTGCAATCCAGGGCGTGCCTGATGCTTAGCAGTAGGTGGCCAACATAAAATGAACTCCGTGTTTGTGTGTGTGTGTGCGCTTTTTGTTTTTAGTAGTTTTAATCAGCTATAACTGATTATTATTGTATTTCTTTATTTAACTCTATTCACCAGATAGAAACTTATCAAGTGCACTCAAACACCTATCTCTGGTTTCAAGCCAGCAGATTTTATTTTATTAGTTTCCCTGTTGTCGGTGAGTATGGATTTGTTCTCTGGGATATATGGGTATCAAGAAACCTTCAGGCTGATTTTTCCCATGTCAAGTAGTCACCAGGCCCTTTGAGCAGGAACCAAAGTCTCTTTGTCCACTGGCTTCACAAAATGGATATTGTGATGAAGAATCAAACTGCAAGAGATAGTTTATTGTTAATCTTTACCAAACATACATATCCAATTTAATTCAAATATGTTCCAAACAAGAATGTTAATCACTCCCTCTGTTCAGGCATCCTGTTCTTAGGTTCCCGAGTCAGTTTAAACAGAGAAAGAAGTCAGAGGACAATGTCTCGCCTCAGTATCTTTGGACTAATGGCGGCCAAAAACTGATAGTGGTATGGTGTGTGTGTGTGTGTGTGTGTGTGTGTGTGTGTGTGTGTGTGTTACGTCTATTTTCTTATGAGATCCTGCATAGCACCCGTTGTATTTGAAGCTTGACACTGAATTCTTTAGAGTTGAACTAGAAAAGGCATTTCTTTGATAGATTTCTTCTTGTTCTCATTTACAGGCAACTAATCCTTACTGCATTGGATCAAATAGACGGGCACAATCAATTCAGGGAAAGCAAGCCATGCCAGTTCTGCTCAATCTTCCCTCAATGAGCAGCTGAGGATGGAGGGGAGAGAAAGGTAAGGAAGAAGATTCATCCATGTCCCCACCGAAGATGGCTCAGCAAAGGAAAAGATGAGAAAACAATTGGAAATATAAGTTGAAGCAGGTGAATACACTTGCCAGAGGGGGAATCTGAAAACTGAGATAAAGTCAAACATGCAAAGAGTTTTGTTGGTGAAAGGCATAGGAAGTTCAGACGGAAGTAGGGACGCCCAAAGGAAGATAAAGAGTGGCACTCTCACCTGGTCAGGGGGCTGGCACTGGATTAACTAAAGTCTCTGTTCTTTGATTTCTATATTACTCTGTGATGAGTAAGTTAATTATTGCATTTAGGTAATTAAGTCCCAGAGAAATGGAGGCTTTCCAAAGTTGTATTCATGTACACTGCTAGATCTTTTTAGGCTTGACTGACCATTTGGTGAGCTGCCACAGTGAAGCAGCGTTTTAACTGTGACATGCAGAAAACTAATGAAAATTAGCTGGAAATGAAAGTCTTCTACATATTAACACTTTTGCCTCTGCTGTTGGAGGTAAAGCTCGTGGTTATATGCTTCCTCATTTACCAGTAGACAAAGAATCCTACATAGGTCCCATTGCTCAAAGTGCAGTCTATGATTTAGCCTCTTTGGGGCTTGTGATGACTCCTGGTCATCTCACCTTTTACATGGCATCCTTTCTCCACTTCTTGTCCCCAGATTTACTCTGCTCAAGAAATAAAGTATTTGTCTACAGTGAAGTGCATTGACGAGCTCACTTGTATAATGGTTATCTACCCCTTGAGTCATTACTGATGCTCAGGTCTCAGACATACAGCCATTCTCTGCCATGTCAAGTAATTTCTCTTGACCAATAATAAATCATAATCATCTTCTAGCCCAGAATGACACTGTTTGAAAAAGAGACACTTGTACCAATCATCAAATTATCAACAGTGAGACACTTCTCTATTTTAATATGGAACAATAGCTCAGAAATGTTACATGCAAGAATGTAGCAC
The DNA here is from genome assembly GCF_011762505.2 of Arvicanthis niloticus. Lineage (NCBI taxonomy): Eukaryota > Metazoa > Chordata > Mammalia > Rodentia > Muridae > Arvicanthis > Arvicanthis niloticus. The sequence goes on along the minus strand of NC_047658.1, from coordinate 48,678,350 downwards.
ATGGAAAAGGGTCTTTCCTTGTGTAAGACTGTAACACCAAGCTTCAGCTCCATTGTCATAAGCAATGAGTATTAATTATATGTTTATAAATATATAAAATTTTTATTTACATGTGTGTACAAGGGGTAACCTCCCCACATTTTCTGTATTGGTGCAATTCACAATTTGGCTTTCCTCACAGGACAGTTGAACCTACCTTCATTTGGTAGCTCATCCTTCTTTTCTGTCTATCAAGAACCTATTGATCCACTTCACCAGGACACTTGCTCTAAAAATACCTGAGCTATCCTTGATTCCCAGTAGGTAAGCATCTTACCGCTCGAGGTAGTATTCCAGAACTTCTGCACTCAGCAGAGTTGATGCTTGAGCCAAGAGCTTATGGCTACAGCTTGCAGATTTGAGTTCCAAGATGAGCAGACCCAAGCAGTACATAGCTCCCATTTCTTCCAGCTCTCCAGTACCAAACTGTAGACCCTGCCAGTTAAACAAAGCAATCAACAGTGACTACTCAGTGGGAATCAAGTAGTGCCATTTTCAGATGAGGAGGAGACACTCTAGATGTAGATCTGTCACAAATATTGAGGATATATAGTGCTTGTCAGTCACTTTCCAAAATTGGCTTTTCTCAACTTTTGCTGCACAAACATTCTGCATGTCTGCATTTCCCAACAGGATAGCAAGTTCAAGGGGACGATAAAGATCATGAGTGGCACAGGATGCCACCCCATCCCTTTGCAATGAAATTCACCAATCTTCCACCTGTATTTTGAAAAAGAGTTTATTGTGGAAACAAAGCTATCATCTTCATCATCATCATCACCATCATCAACATCTTTTTAGGAGATATACAATTTGTCATTAGTTTAAACTATGGCAAAGAAGAGAGGGGTCCTTCACATATAATTACTGAAACTGCAAAATAAACTATACACTTCTCTCTGTCTCTGTCCGAAGGTAATACACAAAAGCAAAACTAAGCCTAGTACTCTATGTCATAATTCATGAAGTAGAAATGAGCACACTGACCAGGTGTAATAGAATATGCTTGTTATCTATCACTTGGGAGGATGAGGCAAGAGGATTAAAAGTTGCAGACTAACCTGGACTACATAGTGAAACCTGAAGTAGAATAAGAGAAGGTGGTAGAGAGAGAAAAGCAGATTATAGCAATTGTCATGACCTTTTCAGGCACCTACTCAATGCCAGTAAGTGTTTAGACCATCTAACAGACCCACAGACATCATGGTAAGCTATTTCCCCACCAAAGTCCTATGAGGTAATTATCTTCTCTAATCTACAGAGAAAGATATTCAGACATATAAAACCAAGGAGCTTATTCAAAGTTTCATTGCTAGTAAGTAACAGAGACCAGCAATGAACTCTGCCTCCACTATTGCCCATAAAATCTGATATGCAAATACAGATAGTTACACAGCAAGGTAGAGCATGTGCTTTCCAGAATTAGGCTTAAATCTTAGTTTCACTCTTTTCTGATCATGTTATGTGGGCTACTGAAACGTTACTACTCTTGAATTTCTCATCTGTAAAATGGGATTATCTCTTCTCTAGATACCTAAAGCATTATAAATTCTATCACTTTTATACTTGATGAAGAAATGTTCCAGAGTCCCTGCAATATAAATAGAGGTTAGCCCAGATTCTCTTTCTCTTTTGCTAAAAATAAGGTTTAATGAGACAGAGTTTAGAACAGCCCTGGGACCTATATATAAAACCTAAGTAAAAATAATCAAAAATTGGATTTTTAAAAAAAAAATTATATTTTGATCATATCATATTTACTAGGATATAATAATTGTATGAAATAACTGGTTTCATTCAATGTATTATAATATAGTACATTACAATTATGACAAATAATTATAAAATAATAAGCAATATATTATATACCAAGACAACTGAAGGAAAAATTTTGAATCTTACCAGCACAAGAAAAATGATACATGTTTGATGTGACGGATATAATAATTACTCTGCTTAATCATTAGACATTATACCCATGTACACACTGCTTAATCATTAGACATTATATGCACCCAGTGCAGTTCCCCAAAATAGGTACAATTACTATGTCAATTAAAATTAAAATGTATGATTTTCTATCCAAATAACAGTGCTGTTATTCTAGAGGACCAAGATAGGGCAGAATTGATTCTTAAGAACTGCTTTTAAACATGCCAAGGGAAATAAAAACAAAAAACAAAACTTGATATTGGGAAGCACCAAGCCTCATGGGAGACTTCGAAGGTAAAAGCAGCCCAGTGTGTAGAAAGTCTCAAGTTGATTTGAGCTGCTTGAAAATTGGATTTTCTGCTTGTTTTGACACCTGCTTCCTCAAGAAAAGAGACATTACATCAGAGCTGAAGGAAGCAAGTTCCTCTGTAAACAGCTGCAATACAAGGAGAAGACAGATGTTGAACAAATTGCTTTTATTTCCTCCTCAAGTCCACAGGAGGAAAAAAAGATCACTTTTTAAAGAGAAAGAGAAAAAAAACAGAGCTCATATCTATGCACAGAGGTTCTAATATCTGACTCTTTGCCTGGCTGTATGTAGACTGTTTTCTTCCTTGGAGAATAACTTCTCTGGGTCACAGGAAAGGAAGTAAAGGTCACATCCAACTAGTGACCTTCCTCATTTCTGTGACTTAGGAAGGTCTCTCAGAAGAAAAACAAACAAACAAACAAACAAACACAAAAACAAAAAAACCTCCAGCCTTCTAGTTCTGGGTGCACCACTTACACATGGAAATCCCAGCTCCTGGCTAGGCATATAACTGAACAAGCACTGTTGGAAACACATCTACTAGCATGCCCAATATTGATGGGCTGGGGGTCGTTCTTTCACACCAGCCTGCTTCTATATGGTTGTAGCTGGAGAGATAGCGTTTATAACATGAAAATAGATTCTATTTCAGGTTCAGGCCCACTTATTCCAGGCAACACTTGTGGTGTCATAAAAACACTAGTTCAGAAAACTCCTCAAAGAACTCATATCATTTTATTGACTGGGAGACTTGGGAGAGTCTGCGGCTTCATTTTGTTCTCTCCTATTGATTTTTTTCTTTCCTATTTTATTTTCATTTTCACTCTCACACAGTATTAACAATATTTCTTTATATAAACAATCTCTTTCTCACATTCATGTCCTGGCGTGGAAATAAATCTTCAAGGGAAAGGACACAGCAATGTCTCTGTCCTATTTAACATTATTTGTCAGGCACAGAATTTACACCCATACATGCTACTGTCCCTGCCTAGTAATCGAATAAACAAGACCTCTTCCTGAGTCAACACGAAGACGTCTTTTTTGGATTCCTCTTTAGGCACACACAGCACTCATCACATGGACTTTGACTTCTCTGGGTGGAGAATTCATAATTGCTTTCAAATTCTGTTCTCCCACTTGAGTCATACTCATGGGTATGAAATGTAAAGCACCACCTAACTGAGTGTGGTCTCACAGTAATGAGTGTATAAATAAAGCTATCGTTGAATGGTTTAAAAGCGAGAGCCAATAAAATAGAAACCAACTTTTCCCCCTAACAGTTGATTAGCTGTCCCATAGAAAAAGTCAAGCTACGTTGCCTTCAGTAAGTAAGATTTTGCTTTGTATAGTTCGTAAATGTAGTGAGTGTGAGAAGCCTTTTGGTATTATTTCAACATCTAAAATAAGAAATCAATCATCTGTCTTTCTTCTGGTTTTCTTGTATTAGAACATGGCTGTTGTAGCTCCATCCAGGATACCATCCAAACGAGGAAAAAAGTAGGGAGAGATATCACCAAAATGAATTTGCTTACATTTCACTCATCAGAACAGTGTTCTAGAGCCACCCCCATGCTTTTGAACAGTCTCTACTAGACACTTTCACCTTGTTCAATCTCATAAAAGAGGAGAATAAGAGAATGAGTGTCAGGTTGGGTGAGAAAACCATGTGCTCTACATTGATATTTTGGTATAATGTTGCTAAAATATACAAGTAGTTGTTCACCTCATTGAAGCAACCGTCAAATGTTTTCTTCTGATAATCCTCCCCTAAACAATATCTGTTACAAAGAGTAAGACCAAAAATGTAGTTTTAAAAAACCCACATAAATTTAAGTAGCAAAAGGGCTAAACTAAAACAGTAAAATAATTACAAAGAAAAAAAACACATATGAGAAAAATGTCAGTTCCACTATTTTAACTAGACCTACCATTTAAACCCAGTAAATTAGTACAAATATATAAGTTTATATACTTCTGACCTGCCTTTATACCCAAAGCTCCTAGATACCAAAATGTCTGTTGGACTGTAAATTGATTCATACCTTTAGGGAAATAACTCAATAACATTTGACATGATAATGTCACTTCAGGGAACTATTTCTAATGAACTGATTGAAAATAAAAGTGAAGCTATATGCATAAAATGTAAATTATACCAATGTTATATATAATAATCAAAATTTGAGGGAAATAAAACCTAAATGTCTAATAAAGAAGGAATGACTAAGGAAACGTTAATGGAAGAAATCTGATAGGGTGTAATGGAGCCATTAAATGGATAATTATAACAACCATTTAGCAATATGGAGAATGCTCATGACTTAATGATAAAATAAAGCCAGAGACAAATTGTGCGATGATACAATTTATCCTGAAGAGTTAACAGTGATGAGAGATGCTTACCCAGCTTCCTGGGCTACAAACTCGGTCAGGCTTTAATGCTATAATCTTTCAGTAAAATGCAGATATTTAGAAGAAAGGGAGCTTTACAATGATATCTTGAAAATATTTGCCTCCTAAAATTCTAAGAGAACATTACTTCAAAAAAAGATTACTAAAGATACTAAAGTCTGTCAATAAATGGAAGGTAAATTTTCTTCAGACTTTTGGAAAATCCGTTAATTCTAGCCATTCCTAAGAAAATTTAGATATTCATTTCTATCTTCAGGAATTCATTGATTCATTGAAAGGGTCTTTCAATGATTCTAGAAACAAAATATCCATTATCCCTTTGAGGTTTACTTCACCCCATTCTCTGACAAAAGATTTTACTATGCCTTATTTTTCACAGTCCAGCCATTGCCCCTCTTCCAGTTCCCCTCCCACAGTTACTCATCCCATTCCTTCTTTCCCCTGTCTCCAAGATGATGCCCTCCCACCAGACCTCCCCATTCCCTGTGGCCTCAAGTCTCTTGAGGGTTAAGTGCATCTTCTTCCACTAAGGCCAGACCAGGCAGTTATATATGTTATATATGTTTAGGCCTCATATCAGCTCCTATATGATGCCTGGTTGGTGGATAAGTGTCTGAGATATCTCAGGGGTCCAGAGTAGTTGAGACTGCTGGTCTTCCTATGGGGGTGCCCTCCTCCTCTGCTTCTTCCAGCCTTTCCCTAACTCAACCACAGGGGTCTCCGACTTCAGTCCAATGGTTGGATGTAAGTATCTGCTTCTGTCTCAGTCAGTGGCTTGTTTGGCTTCTTAGGGGACAACCATGCTAGTCTCCTGTCTGTAAGCATACAATAGCATCAGTAATAGTGTCAGGCCTTGGAGCCTCCCCTTGAGATGGATCCCAAATTGGGCTGGTTACTGGACCTCCTTTCTCTCAGTTTCTTTATGTTTTGTCCCTGAAGTTCTTTTAGATAGGAAGAATTCTGGGTCAGAATTTTTGACTGTGGAATGGCAACCCCATCCCTCTACCTAAGTGACTAGTAAGTTTATGATATTTTTGCTGCTCTGCTCTTCATGTGATTTAACTTTAAAATTAGATTTTCCATTTCTTTCTCTCATTACAATGAACTCTGGGTGCATTTTGGCAAAAATGTTCCATTTCAATGATTCTTTCTCCAACCACATTAAATCTTCTTATTAATGTTCTGCGGATATTGAATCTTCTTGTCAATGCTCCCACATTAAAAACTGTTTCGGATGGGGGGGGCGGGGGAGGAATGGGATGGGGAACTGTGGGAGGGCAGACCTGGAGTAACAGCTTGACTGTAAAAAAAACTAAAAGTAATTTTTAAAAGACCTGTTGCTGACACATTTTTTTATATTTATATATTGTGTATATCTTGTCATACACAATCAACCTGGGCTTTATTTATTAGTTCCATTTGCTTTTAAATAGCACTAAAGTAGTATTTTTGCTCAGTTATTTTACAAGTTTTGAAACTCTATGTTGATATCTTTTAAAATTTGAAGTGATCCTTTATAGGTATGTTTTTATACTTTCTTTTTCAGTTAGAAATCATGTATTTTTGCCATACATACCTAGGGGCAAGTTCAATAGAAAATTACTATAGATCACATTTTAAAAATCTTTATGTTGTGAATTTTGATTAAAACTTTCTAGAAAGAGGGTTCTATTGAGTGAGTACAAATGAAAGCTTGGGTGCTCTCTGCCAAGCTCTTTGAATATTCCTATCATATTTCTTTACAAATTAAAGTTTCACTTTCCATTAATGAGTGTCGTCAGTGTGTGATCCTGGCTTCATGTGATGATATTCATTCTCCAGTCTGTCTTCAAACTATGAATGGCCTTCAACTTTTGCCACAAATCCCAAAACAGGAATTGTTGTTGGGCTTTGAAGAACTCTAGAAAGGTCTCATTTTATAAAAGATGTGTACCACTGAACATGCCTATAAATATATAGGAAAAATAGTATGTTAACAAGAAATAATGTGGTTAAATTAAAAATAATACTTTCCAGACATAAAACAAGTGTTTTCTATTAAAATAGATTTATTACCAAGATTGGGAAAGTAGCTGGGGAATGTCTTGTTTATATTTTCAGAAATAAGCAACAGTATATTTAATGCAGGCTAAATAAAAAGCATGGAAAGGGTATGTTAAAAAAAAATTAGGAAAGAATGCAGAATAGAGATAGAAAATAGAAGTACTAAGATAAAGGCAGATAGAGAAAGGCTTAACAGGATTATGAAAGATTTAAGATCCATCACAGAATAACTTCATGGTTTTATCCAATACTTCAAGGGAAAATAGGTACAAATGATAAGTATTTATTACAGATGAAGAAATAATGATGTTATCCTAGTTTTTATTTTGTTGTGTTTGTTTTTTTTCTTTTCTTAAGAATTTCATTCTTAATCATATATACCTTTCTCTCTGTCACAATTCCTATGACTGCACTTTTTTCCCTACTCAAATCTGTGTCCTTTTATCATTATATAATGTTATTCACCATACATATACATGCATGTATATAGACACAAATATGCATATACATATATGCATACACACATAGATAAATAGATTATGGCTATGTAGGTAGATTGGATAGATAGATAGATAGATAGATAGATAGATAGATAGATAGATATAAATATATATGTAGCTATGTATATATCATACATTTGATGGATAGATGATAGATAATAGATAGATAATAGATTATAGATTATAGATAGATAGGTAGATAAATAGATAGATGACAGAGATGATAGACAGAAAGACAGACAGATAAAGATAAATAGAAGATACATAAAAATAGATAGATGATAGGTACATAGATAATAGGCTAATTAGACAGAAGAGAGACAGATGATAGGTTAGTAGATATTAGATAGGACTTAGAGGCAGGCATATATACATTTCTATATCTGAAATTAATGAATCCTATATTTAGAACTAGAATACACAAAAGTTATGCTATGTGAACTAAAATATTATTTGTTTGTTTCTTTGTTTGTTTTTTAACTGTAGTATAGTGGCATCATTGGGAATGTCCATAAAACAGATTTTGACACAGGAGATTAATAAAAGGCAGACAAGAAAGAAGAAAATCAAGGCAGGTGCATGCATTCCTGTTGGAAGTTGCAGTATGTAAACCTCAGGAGGGCACCATGTTCTGGACCTGGAGAGCTTCACCTGCAGTACTACCATGTCTATCTGTGTGATTTGAGGGAAGCCATATGACATTTTAGTGCCTCAGTTTCCTTGTAGGTACAATGGAAATGAAGTGTCTTACAGCTTATGGAGCCTTGGAGAAATATTCTCTCTGTGTGTTTCTCTATCTCTGGCATGATGGGGAGAAATTGTATGGGGATGTATGGGTGGGCATGGAACTTAGCCTATACATTGTTATGAAGGAGCAAAAGTCTTCATTGTTATCAACAATATAGCAAGTACTATCTAAAACTGACAACTGTAACATTGTCTTTATTAAAACTATGGCCTAATTTATAGCATTTTCTCATCACTATTAAATAATATTACTTGGAAAGTTCCAGAAAATCCAATAAGAAAAATGAGCTTTATATATTACAAAGGAAGGAATCCCATTATCATTGTTTGAAGACTGATCATATAGTAATATAAGACAAAAGAATCAACATGAACACAGAATGCATTAGACACACATAAAGAACTGAGTAAGTAGACAAGGTTACAAATTAAATACATGAAAATCAATTTTCTTTCCCGAAACAGCAAAATAAATTATTAAGTGTAATAAAAAAGTCTAGTCACAATAGCAATCTAGCTAAGAAATATCTGAAAATGGACTTAGTAATAACCATCCAGGAGTTATGTGATACATTCTTGCACTTTACCAAGAGCTAACAAGAAATATTTAAACAAATGAACAAATACAGTGAACTCTGGGAAAGCAAGGCAGAACCACATAACATCAATTCTCCGCATCTTGGTCTACAAAAGCACAGGAAATCAAAATGCCAATAGATGGTTTTCAGAGTTGATAAAATAATTCTCCTCCAAAAGAACATGTAGCAAAAATCCTCCTCCCACAATTCCTTTGATAAACAGCCTAAAAAAATAATGAATTTTCATTCACAGATAGGAAAATCCTGTTATATGCTTTAAAATAAACATGTTTCATTTTGTCATATTGTTCTCTATTGCACTCTCCAAACAACATGCTTGTTTGTTTGCATACAAATTAAAGGATGGCAACAGCTGTGTATTATCAAGATTACTGATATCATTTAAACTACAAGTCAGATAATGACGAGAACTTTTAGCAATAAAACATTTTAATTGAAGTATATACATTCACTGGAAACTGAAAAGGTTTTGTGCCTCAGTTATTGCAATAATGGCCTTACTGCAATGGTCTTGAGCCAAACTCATAATATCCAGGAAGTATTCTTGTCACTAAATGTACTAGGATTGATACAAACTATGTCAGGAAGAGCAAGGGATGAACACACATAGCAAGAAATGGCTTGTACAGTGCAGAGGATCTTCATTGTCTCCGTAAGCTGTGTGCTAATGCAAAAGCACAAGAAATTGGTCATGACGCTTGAGGAAAAATCTTAGCCCTAGTACGACTATCCTCCCACTTTGATTACAAAGTTGAGTGTTTAAACTTTGAAGGCCTTAAACACTAAGGACTAATGTTTTATCATAATACACTGCTGGTGAAGAGTTGAAAACCAGAAACCATTCGATCCCATCACCGATGGAAATACACATTACTGTGTCCACAAAGGACCAGCTGAGTATACAGTCTTCAAAGTCTTCAGAATTTTAACTCCACAAAGTAATCTGAAGGAAATAATTGGCTTCTTCTGTTACACTACATCATGTCTATGTCTGTGGTATCACCTGTTTAGAATACATTCCATGAAATGAATACACTCATGGTCACATAGCGAATAATATTCCAGTATGTATTTAAGATTTTCTCTGATGTTATGATTACTTCTTGATATTATCTGATTAAAACATTATTTTAAATTTCCATACATTCATACTATATATATATATCATATATATTACATATATGAAATTTATAGATATATTTATATAGTTCCTGTGTATATGAAAGAGTTGCACTAAACACTAACTTTTCCATTCATTTTCCCATAGGTATTCCCAACAAATCATTAGAGCATGAGCAACCTACCAGTGACCATGTTCTCCAAAGAAGAGTGACTTGCTACCCCAGTAACTACCAACTGCCTTCAGCTAGCTCCTCTAGGATGGAGCCTCAGGTGCTTCTCTCGGAGCCATGTTTGAGTTTTGCCTAGCTTGATTTTGAGCAGATCTTGTACAAATGAATTACTTATACATAGATGTTATGAGATCATGTGTACATAGGGCATGTCATGTCCAGCAGACAGGGTTTCTTTCACAAAATCTTAAAGTGATCTCTATGCTGAGATATCCCGTGCAGCATCAGATAGCTGTACACAATGAGTCATGTCATCTCAAATATGTTTTTTTCCTCTGAGAATTTTCTTTATTGTTTTCTAATAATCAGCAAAACTCAATTTCATTCAAACTTTTTTCAACCAGTTCACATGGTTCAAAGAACAGCATCATATCTGAATTGATGTTTTATGTAACAGGAAATTTCATGTTTATAGATGAAATTAAATCTAAAATTATTTTGCAGATTTTGAGATTCAATTGTTTTAATTTAAATGTTCAATGGGTACAAAAATAGAGGGAGCATTAGTGCTAAGGAATGTGTAAGGTTTTATTTAAGTATATTCATTTTACATAGCACTGAGCTTTATAGAAGATTTACATGTAAGTGTATAAATTGCTTTAGCCACATTTTCTGCTATACATCCCTTCCATTCCTCTTACTTCTGCTCATTAGTGTCCTTCACTTTTCAGAACAGTTTCACTAAGACTTTGTCATTTATACATACATGACCTTACATAAAATCCAATATGAACAAACGAAAGAAAACACAATTTTGTTTCGATGAATCTGTCTATATGATAATCCCTGATGCGTTCATTTTCCTAAAAACTACATAATTTTGCTTTTTATGCATAAATTTCAATTGAACACACGTGCAAACACACACACACACACACACACAAACACACACACACACACACACACACACACACATACACGGCACAAAGTTTGCCAGGTTTTTCTGTGACATGTTGACTTGGGTTTTTTTTCATTGAATACCTATGAAAGCACATCTAGGTCATGTGATGTGGCTATTTCTAATTTTTGGAAAAAAAAACTTCATAATTCCTTTCAGAGTAGCTTGACTGAGTTATATTCTCACCAGTAGTATATAGAAGTTCCCTTTTGCCTGCATCCGCACCAGCATCTGTTATTACCTGAACAACTGCCAGTTTGACTGGTTTGAGATAGAATCTCTTGCTCATTTTAGTGGGTATTTGTCTAACATATCCAGTTTTGTAAGCCTCCATTTTCTTTGTGTGCACTTCCCTGTACCCTTTAGAATCCCATTCTAGGCTTTTACTATTTTCCTTATGATGTAAGAATCTTTCAATTTAAATCTAATAATAGCCATGAGATATCTATTTCCTTGGAATTCTTCCTAGAAACATTCTCAGAACCTTTATGAAGTGCAAGTATAGACTGAGAAAGAGAGAATTTTTTCTCTGAAAATTTTGTTAGATTTATTTTTATTATTTTAATCACGTAAATCTATGTTTCTGTGTATGAGTATGTACTTATGAGCTCAGAAGCCCACAGGGGCTAGAGATGTTGGATCTTTCTAGTGGTGAATTATACGTGGTTGTGAACTGCCCAGTATGGATATCGGACACTTAATTTGGATTGTCTGCAAGAGTAGTGGTGCTCTTAACTGCTGAGCCACCTCTCCAGACCCAATATGGTTTTTAAATAGTTCAGAGGAGGCTGTGAACTAGAACTCAGTTTGTGAATCTTCCACCTTGACATGCACCCAGCAGAGAAGCCAATCCAGCTATGCAGAGCTGAGATCTCTAATAGGTAGCAAGGAAGAAAGAGAGAGGCTGGTGGACAGGCTCTATGGCATCCTCGTGTATCGACTCCATCAAATGGACTCTAATGCTTTCACGCTGGGGACCAAATCAATCAGAAAACGTGTTGGTGTCTCTGCCAGACTCTATCTGATGAGTTCCTCTATACAAAGTGCGCCCCCCGCCCAGTGCCCACCCTTTCAGCCCAAGTTTCCTCTCCATTACTGACAACTGTTTCCCTAGTAACTAAAGGGGAAAAAAAAAACCCATAGATTCACTGGCCCAGCAGGGAACAAAATGTGAGCTGGATTTCAAATATGTCTTTATTTCTATGTTGAACTTACTGGGTTTTTTGTTGGTGATATTATTCCTATACCATGAATAACCACATAACAGACACCAAAGCTGTCTGTGGGTGCCTTTCATGTCTTTAAAAACCACAACCCGATGGTAAATTGTGGAAGCAGATACTGTGTCTTTAAATAGCTTAGAATTTAAGCAAATTTACTTCTCTGATCCACAGATATATAAACTGGCAGTTCTTTTTTAAAAAAAAAATTATTTAAATTTGAGATTTGTTTTCACTCCATTTAAAACAGTGCTTTTGTTATACATTTAAAAATATTTATTGGTTATTTTATTTTTTTATTGGTTATTTACATTTCAAATATTGTCCCCCTTCCCAATTTCTCCCACAATAACCTATTGAATCCCTCCTCCCCCTGCGTCTATGAGGGTACTCCCCGACTCTCCCACCCACTGCTGCCTCACCACCCTAGCATTTTCCTATGATGAGGCATCAAGCCTTCATAGGACCAAGGTCCTCCCCTCCCATTGATTCCAAATAAGGCCATCCTCTGCTACATATGCAGCTGGAGCCATAGGTCCCTCTATGTGTACTCTTTGGTTGATGGTTTAGTCCCTGGGAGCTCTGGGAGGTCTAGTAGACAACATAAACATTGGGCAAGTAGTAGCTTCAGCTTCATGTTCATGTTATTATGGGAGTACTAAAGAGTTAAACATTCATGGGGAGAATCTGCTCCATTGTCATATCCAGTAAGGCTCTAGTAGATCACTGCCCCTTTCAGACAAGTTTCTCTAAATGATGATGATATTGTTGTTCTTCCTTGGGAGTTGCAAACCCCTTCATCTCCTTCAGTCCTTTCCCTAACTCCTCCACTGGGGTCCAAGTGCTCAGTCCAATGGTTGGCTGCAGGCATCTACAACTGTATTGCTCAGGCTCTGGCAGAGCCTCTCAGTTCTGTACGCAAAGTTATATAGATATTGACCAACACAAGGATGAAACAAATCCTTGTTCAAAGCCAGGACAATACATAAATAAGTCAAGATTCATATAACTGCTTCTCAAAAGCTTTTGAAGATCAGGAGGTATTCCTTTGTTACAGGCTATGCATTCACAAAGCTATTGTTCTTTCTGAATACCTCTACCCACATGTTTCCCAGTATGGCACAAGAACATGTATATCCCAGTTGGGTAGGCATAGAGCCAGATGGCTTCCTCCTTCACTATTGCCACTCACAACCTAGGCACTCATCTTCTACAACTTGGTCAGTCCTATTTTACATGATGACCAAAGAGTTTTGGCTCTAGCTCTGGGTCTGTGTGCAATCTGTTGGATGTCACTTGGAATTTTCCTTCTTCCCCAGCAGACTGGAAAGAAAACTCAGAGACGTTGCATTCCCCATAGATCCAACGTTACCACCATCATTTACAGAATCTTGTCCTAAAAGGACAATGATCGACTAGATCCTTAGTGGCCATGGCAATGGAACAGGTTCTCCCCATGAATGTTTAACTCTTTAGTATGAACAGAATAACTTGAACATGAAGCTGCAGCTACTACTTGCCCATGTATATGTTGTCTATGAAAAAAGGATCCAGCCTTTGCCAGTCACGTTGGCTGGTTGGCAGGTTTTATGGGTAAGAACACCATTAAAATCTAGTCTGATAATGTTCAGAATGTGATCTGCATATTAATGCTTGCCTATGAAATGTTTATGAACTTGTGTCTTTGATGAAAAAAGAAGCCTGAGCCAAATGGGAAGCCAAGCTGGTAACTAAGCACATGGTTTAAGTTCAGCTTATTTAAAAAATTAAGGAAGCATCATGGTTACATTAATGTATACTGTCTACTAACTTCTTATAGAACTATGACATTCCATGGGTCAACACCTTAGAAGAAATAGGACCATAAACAGTTGAAGGATACTACACATGAGTATGCAGTCCCCAGGAAGGCACCCATATCAAATAGTATAGAATTTGTTAATAATCAGCTCTTAGGTAATCAGAATCCCAACTCTCACACTCCCCTGTCTAAACAACTGCATTCACATTCATGATGCCTTTGCATTCAGTACCCTCATTTTTAAAATGGGGAAATATTTCTGACTACTAAAGTGATTCTGTGTCAATGAGATATAAAGAACATATGCCTTGCCTTAAGGTGTAGAATAATGTTATCTCTAGGTATGAATTAATTCAAGGATTTTATATGCATATGCATGTATGTGTATTTGTGTGTGTGTGTGTATGCTTGTGTATGCACATGCAAAGATCATTATATCTAATTAAATTACTGAATAGGGAAATATAGAATAACATTTCTAAGGTATATATTCAGTATAGAAAATATAAGCTTATTAGAATAAAGAAAATGAAGCCCAGAAAAATTATTCCAAAACAAAGATCCATTTGACTCAGATGTGTTTATTGGAAAACTGAACGGCTAACATAGCTAGCCAAGTATGGTAAGCAAAGAAGGAAGAAACTCTTGTAAATCCTGGTAAAACTTTAACATCTTCTTCCAGAAGCATAGGTCACAAGGTACTTGTATATTTTGTTTATTTGTTTGTTTGTTCCTCCAAGAGTATTTATTTGGGTTTCAGTAATAAGAATAAAAAGGCTGTGAACAATTGATTATTCTAAATACCATGTAAATATCCATGTAGGATTCTTTCATTCAACATCTCAGGTTACAAGAAGAATTAGACAGTTTTGTGATGATTGACAGCTTAGCTGGACCAAATGATCATGACTGGCAGATAGTTGTGAACATATGGTCATCTCACTCATCTAATACACATCAGTGTAACTCATGGTGTCCTAGGATTTAAGCTGAAGGAAGCCATGTTTCCAGTTTGTAGGAACAACATACTAATCAGCCACACTCCCAAAGAATGCCTCCACTTCATACAGCTAGTGTAGGACTTGGTTCGTGGTGTGATTTTAGTCCTAGATTGTCAGTTAAAAGATCACCAGAAAGGATAAAAAAGAATGTGTCAGTCCCCCAAGAATCATATAGGTAGAACTTCATTAAAATGGGGAAACATTTGCATTTTTTTCAGGAAACAAAACCTCTCTATGACTTAAGCTGACACCTTAAGTCACAGACACAAATGTGTACCTGCAGGCATCTTCTGGTTAGACACAATGCTTATCTTTTCAAAGGGTTTTATATGTAGTCCAACTAAGCGTGTTTAGAAGCACAGCTGCTTGGCCACCTTTTCTTATACTTCCCCAGTTCCTTGTAATTATGCCGCATGCCCAGTACCTGTAGGCACTCAAGTTGTGAGCATTGTTTGTCACCTGTACCCTCCCTCATTAATACGTGCATTATTTTCCTTCTGGTTTTTTGCTGGAGCAAATACATTAAAAAGGGATGGAATGGGAAAAATGGGAAACAAATGAGAAGAAGGTCTCACAAGTACTGAGATCTGTAGACTGTTGCATGGCAAGATTCCTGTTAAGATCCAAATAATGATATCTGAACAAAAGCAATAGGATCACTTTGTATTCAGTTCAGTCAATAAGGCTTGACCAAATGTAAAGAAAAATCATCACTGACAGCTTAAAAGCAATAAGATGGCTGTGTAATCGTTTTTTTTTTAAAGATTTGAGTCAATATGTAAATTAAGAAGTAAAGATTAATTTAAGTATTTGAGCTGAAATATCAATAAGAAAACCTTATTGACCACATTGGAATATTAATACAGTTAACATTAAAGATGATTGTTTCTTAAGCTTTCTAAGTTGTGGCTGTTTTCAGACAGTGAGACTAGCACATTTACATAAATATTTGCAAAAATATGGGTGAAAGGCACACTCTAAGAATGCAAAGCATTCTGATTATCTGAAGGAGAAATTTATTAGTGTGTTTGTCTTCATAAATTTATTCAATTAATTTATTTATTTTTTACTCTAAGCAAAGCACTAATGGAATATATATTGTGCACAGTTTTACATCAAATATGCTTCTGGAACCAGATGCAAAAAGAGAACCCTGGTCCAAAACTACTGGTGGTAGATCTTTTCAAATGAAAAGGAAGATTCGGTTTTTCCTTTATCTTATGCCTGCCTAGAGAACTGACATTTTCTGCAGGAAACATTCTTTCCTGTGAATGTAAGTCTACATTTCTTTGGTTTGGCTTACCAGATAAAGGAAATACGTTAAATTCATATCAATCCAAGAGTCACAGCGCAGGGATGGCAAACACTGTGCCTGTGGCTTGGTGATTCCCTGGGGTTTCTGTCTATGTAGACAGGCTTCAGAATCCATGAGCAGACAAGTAATAATAGTAATGAAAGCAGTAACCGACCTAAGCACCGCCAGGCTGTAATTGCTCTGGCAGCCAAGCAAACAGTCCTACTGTCAGCCCACACAGCTTTGATACCCAAGCACTCAGGAGGGAACAGCTGGAAACTCCAGCAAGCAGAATCCTTGTTAGCAGACTTTGTTCACTTCAAACAGGGAGGAATGTTTTATTTTTTAATGAAGCTCTTTCCAATCAGCCCTGTCTTCTTCCCGCCTGCCTCCAGCCTCATTCAGATATCATGTTTTACATAAGGCAGAGTGTTCAGGTTAGATCCTGTTGTTGGCAAAAAGAACCAGGATGTACTGCCAATCAAAGGCTCTGGAAGTTCAACACAGAGCAGCAGATAGCTGTGGGGTTTCTGGGGAAAGGGCAATTGATACTACTCTCAAGAAGGAAATGCCCTGCATTGGGACAAGGAGATGAAACCAGAAACTCCTGCAAGGCTAGGCCTTGTCACTCAAACCTTTGGCATCACAACCTGTGGATATTAGAATGATAGCCACTGTAAGCTCATGTATTTGAGTATTTGGCCCCCAGTTGGTAGAACTGTTCAGGAAAAAAATTAGGAGGTATGACATTGTTGGAGAAGGCATGTCACAGGGGACAGGCTTTGAGGTTCCAAGAGTAATTCCAATCACAGTGTGTAATTCTCCTTCCTACTTGTGAATCATGTTGTGAGTTCTCAGCTCTTGTTGCCACTGAGCTGTTGCTCCCCCATCATAGTAACCCATGTAAGTAAGTTAAGTGTAAGTCTGATTCAATACTTTATCTTGTGAGTTGTCTTGGTCTTCATGTTTTGTCTCAGAATCAGAAAAGTAACTAATACATGGCTTGCAGCAAGGTCATAAAATAACATTAACATTTTCATTGCCAATTATACACTTCTATTAGTAGAATGTGGAGATGGAAGGAGAGAATTGTCACTGTGAATTCTGGGGGAAAAACAAGAATTTGAAAATCTTTAGACCTTTTAGGAATCACTTGAAGGTATGAATAAGAAAGTGAGATGAGCCAGGTAGTGGTGGCGCACGCCTTTAATCCCAGCACTTGGGAGGCAGAGGCAGGCGGATTTCTGAATTCGAGGCCAGCCTGGTCTACAGAGTGAGTTCCAGGACAGCCAGGACTAAACAGAGAAACCCTGTCTTGAAAAACCAAAAAAAAAAAACAAAAAAAAAAGAAGAAGGTGAGATGAAGATTAACTAGGGGAGGGGCATATTTTCTGCATTTCAGTAGCTTTCAACATACACAGTGATTTTGCCCTGAGGCTTGATATAAATAGTTTGATTTCCTGCTAATGCCATAAGAAAAGGCTCTTTCAAAATAGTTATCAGAAACCTTCATAAAGGAAGGAAAGCTTGTGACAAGAGGCAAGAGGAAATTATTGCTCCCCCAATAGGAAAACCAACTAACCTGGAGGTTGGTGTCATGTCGTCTTTGGTGCTTATGTAAGTTGACTTATTCCCAGGTTTACTTCTCTTTTCTAAATTCTAAAATCCTATGGCTATTTGAGGGCTATGGAAGAGGTATGGTGGGTAGTTAGGATATTATTGAAAGGAATCAAATTCAGAAATGAAGAGAGTCTTGGAGGCACTAAGAGTTATAATAAAGAAATCTGGTGATCTTGAAAAAAAGTATGTTAAGAACTAAAGAATCAATACAATTAAATCAGATAAAAGCAGGGACAAAAGAAAACACAATTTCATATAAGAAGGGAGACAAAAAACCCAAAATCTGTCATTTAAAATTGGGTCTCATTTTCTTTGAGATTCAGATTTTGTGTCCAGTTGTGGGCTATTCCTATCATTGTGGGATAGCCCCAACTTGACATACCTGACTGTGCCTTTCAAGCAGGACACTTGGAAGTGAAAGGAGGGCCTTCCAATACTAGCTGAGGAGGAAAAAGATCTAATGAGAAAAAAAATGTATTAATACATGCATTAATGAATTTCAAGTAGTGAATAGTTTAAAATTTTAATTTGTTAATACTTTTGGGGGAAAGGGAACTATACATAGTTACATTTTATTCTTCTAAGGTCTACTTAATTTCATGCTCTTGTTTCCTATTTCTATCTTCTACAATGGAGTCAAAATAAAAGAAATGATGTGAGTGCAAGATTCTTGTTCGTGAGAGCTATAGTATAATACATATAACAAGGAAAGGAGATTTTTTTTTTCCAGGAAGGAAGGTAATCAGATTATAGAAACCAACTGCCTGCAAGTCAGATCTATGTCTTACATTACCATATACTGTGTTGCTTCATATGCCTAAAGTACTCAGAACTTCACTACGAAAGGCTGGTTAAATAGAAGCCCACTTTATGTGCTCTTCAGTGGAGATCAGGAGTGGTATGTAACCTAAACCACAAGTTACTTTTTATCTGTATACCAGTATTTGAAGATGACATTGTCAAGACAATTTGAAACCTTTCCCTGAGACCTAAGATGATACCTTGTCACTTTAAACAATATAAAATCACTAGTACACTGCTTCTTGAAATGCCAGCTCTACGCACATTCATATAAATTTCAAGTAATTGGAGTAAAATGTAATACTGTGCATGGTTTCTTGCCAGTTGTAAAATGGTAGAACTATTTTATGAGTATTTAATATAGAATACAAGGCCCAGCTATAAATCACAATTACCATCATCCAACAGCCTGTAGGAAAAATATCCAAATTCATACAACAAAGAACTTCATGATTTGATCCATTACTTAGAAGGTGAGGGAAGAGCCTGGTACCATCATTCACTGTCTTACAATGTTTTACTGCATATCCCATGTATTTATAGCAACTCTAAATGAGGATGCATACTTATCCCTATATCATAGATGGAAGAAGCCGATGGACAGTCGAAGAGACTAAACTACCTTGCTTAATATATGAATTGTCTATTAGGTTTTCTGCTAGTCATATTTACTATCTGTGGGAATTCATTTCTCCAGCTAAAACATTCCTAAAACAGAAGCAGAATTTCTTTATAATCTTCAACTAAGCTTCACCTCTAACTACCTCTTCAAACAAATTATATATTTTCTTAACTTCTCCAAATTGTCAATGACTTCCTTTCTCTCTACAATTGCAACATTTATTGGGTGTCTATTGGAACACAACTGCCTTATAAATACTCCGATTGGTGTATGTTCTTATTAATACATACTGATTTGACAATGAAGAAGCCTCCTAGATGGTGGATATAACCACCATTATGTAAAATGGAGTTGATTAACAAATTTGGGAAATAAGGAGAAAAAATACAAGAAAGGTAAATAACAGGAAACTGTTGATCACCTACTTCAGAATGTTACTGTGGAGATACTTAAACATAATATATTCGTGTATGTCTTCTCTCTAATGCCAGTGGGAAACCCATGTGCATAGTAGTAGTTCAATAGAACATACTGACAATTGGCTGGTTCAGTTTCTATCTTCTGAGTGTATACTCAGTTGTGCTCCACATGTTAGTAAACCACTGGGAGGAAGATTGTTACTAGAAATTCATAATTCAAGTAGAATTGAAAAGAACATTGGCCCGTGCTGTCTGTGCACCTGTACCTCCTCCATAATCACTTTCTCAGGGAAAAATGCATTTCCAGAAATTAGGATCAGCCCCAGAACTTTCCCACTGAATGAATCTGAAGTGACTATGCCAATGAATATAACAAACCCTCCTGGCAGGCTATTGAGTATAAGGTTTTGGTTAACACAGTTGTCCTCTGCTTCTTCTGCAGAACTACTTTAAAAATTAGAAATTGTTGAGACGTTATGTTACAACTGAACAAGACCTTACTGAGTTGAGATTACAGTGTGACACTCTGTCACTATCTGGAGCTCTGTAAAGTCATCATTTGATTTGGAAAGCTACCAACATGTTTAGCCAAAAAAAATATTGTGTCTAATCTTTGCTTTCTCCATGGCTGGCTGGCTAGACAGGGCTCAGTCATTTGTAGAGCCTTATCTAGAAGGGTACTAAAAGCACAATGACCATAGTTCTACTGCCAAAGACAGTGAAAACAAAAGCAATATGATTATATAAGTTTAGTACTGGCCATCTGTTCTGCTGCACAAATGCATATAGATTCTAAACAAGAAAGCAGGAAAACCTTGAGGGATGCTTTAAGGTCCTAAGCTAAATAGGCATTACTAGTCTCAAGACACATGCACTACATATGAAACCACGGGAAAAGAATAGGTCTTGCATTGTACTATAAACCAGATCCTGCCCACCGACAGATAGGCTCACAGGTTCTACATCTTTGGATTTAACAAATCACAGACTACCACTGACAATACTGAAACATGGAAATTACATCTGTATAGATATTTTTCTCATTATTCCTAAAGAACATAGAGTGCCAACTATTTGCATAGAATTTTATATTTAGGATTATGTTATCAGAAAATTGTTCAATGTATATGAAGATGTATTGGAGAGATGAATCAGTGATTTAAAGCTCTTATTGTTCTTACTGAGAAGCCAGACTCAGTTCCTAATACTCACATGGTAGCTCACAAGTATACATAATTCCAGTTCTAGAGAAGTTAATGTCCATTTCAGGCCCATACAAGAGCAAGCATGCTCATGCATGTAGTATATGAGCAATGTATGCAAATGTAGTACACATGTAGATATATATATATAGGGAACACATATATACAATAGAAAGATTTCAAGAATTTATGAATTTATATATTTGTATAGTATACAAAAGTACCATAGCCGCATTATAAGAAATTAGATTGGGGTATATCTTGAAGTCAATTTTCTGCAGATATCAACTATATCCCTGTGTGACTGCTTCTGCAATACTTTTCTCTTCATCTCCTTCTTTTTACTTTTTTATTACAAATTTGGGCCATAAGAACATTCAGGTTCATGGCTCAGAATAAAATCTAAATTGTTTTATTACTAGCCAAAACCTTTTGTCGAAAGGCAAAATGTTTCATGTGAAGATACTAACATTCTAACAGTAGTTTACTCTTCCCTTCACTTTAGGATAAGGTTTTTGTTTTGATTTTATTAAGTAAGTCATACATGTTTGTGTGTTCTAACCAGTTTTTATTTGTAGCACGGACTATTGCAGCTCCCTTATAAAGTTGACCACCTGAAGATGCAGCTGGAAGGAACTCAAGTTCCAGGCTTTAGCTTTGTTTTGCGTTCTGTTCCTGGGAGTATAAAGACACTGGCAATATCCTGATCAACTAATTAGGGTTTAGTTTTCTTTAACTATTCAGAACTAAAGTAGAAAGTCACTGTCACTAAAGGCATACTTGAAATTAGTTCTTGGATATGCTGGCCTGAGTCTCCTTCATCTGAGAGCAAAGGCGGCCTGTGATCACTCTGGAAACAGAACAGGTAGAGGAAACAACCCATCAGGAACAAGAAGGATAAAACCTTGGCACTTTTATTAGCTTTGATTGGTTTTGCTTTCAGGGCTCAAGTACAGGGTTTGTAAAACCAAAAGAAGCAAGCAGTTATAGATTGGATACCACATATCTTGATAGTTTATGTCCTATGTCTATAAAGGTTTTATTGGCTTATTGGTAGTGCATTTATTAGGCTGAACACAAAAAGTCTGTCTTGACCTTGCCTTGATAATCATACAGTAGGATGAGGCTTTGGGGTATGACAGGATTTGTAATATATCTGTATCCAGTACTCAACAGTGATAGGAAAATAGGAAAAGAGCAGATACCGGAGAACATAGAATGTATATATAAGAGAATGTTATCAATGAGAATAGAAAGGAGCCCATGAAGACAGAACGAGCCACCTACTCATCCCTTGTTTGGGAACTAGCATCTCCTGTTATATTTATGCTTATTTTAGTCATTTAATTTGGAGTTGAGAAAGTGATATGAGGACAAAAAATAAGTCTACTTGGCAGTATACTAACTGGCCAATGGGTGAATTAGTTTGTCCATAAAATAAACATGAATATGCATCTCATATATAAATTCTTATTTGGCCTCTATGCCAGGGCTGCTGACACTTGGATCAGGGGAGACTTTTTGTGGAGAATGTTCTGTGCCTTGCAATAGGTATATTCATATATTCATAAACAAAATAATATAAATATGTAGGTACAGAAATAAAATAAAGAAAATAAAATTGTATTGAGATGTGAATTCTTCCTCAGTTTATGTCTGATAGATAGTATGTGATTATATATTACTTAAATGTACATTCTTTCCAAAAGATATGTTTTAAAAAATCCATGTTTGATTTACATTATTTTGTTTCCTCATTAAGTAATCAACTGAACATTCTATTGGTTTGACATTATATTTGCACACATGGAGCTGGCAACTTCTATGAGAGTTCCATGACTCAGATAACCAACACTAGGCTTTGAATGAATGAATATAAAAGCTGAACAAATTGATTGACTTATATATTACTGGAGTTTATATTTAGGTATTATTATTACTACTACTACTATTACTATTGGTGTTTGGTGTGTGTTTGTGTGGATGCACATGCCATGATGCATATTTGGATGTCAGACAACAATTTGTGAAGTTTATTATCTCCTTCATTACTACATATGTTTAAAGGATCAAACTTGGACTTTCATGAAAGCACCTTTCCCTTTGATCCATCTTAGTGGCTCCAATTTATTTTTCCATTTTTCTCCACAATGCTGGGACTTGACCCCAAGACCTTGCCCATGCCAGGCAAACTCTCTATCACTGAGTTACGTCCTCTGTAATATTAAATATCTTTGATGAAACATAAATAAAAAGAATTTATGTACACATATAAGCCCAAATTGGCCTAGGAGAGACTTGAATTCATTCGTCATAAGAGGAAGAATCAAGAACAGATGGAACAGATACTGCAAGATGGTTAGATTTGCTCAAGAGCACTTTTCAAAGATGCAATTTTTTGTCTTACTTTCATCAGTGATTGATATATATATATATATATATATATATATATATATATATATATAATGTATATGACCATACCATCACTGTCTTCAGACACATCAAAAGAGGGCATCAGATACCATTACAGATGGTTGTAAGCTACCATGTGGTTGTTGGAATTGAACTCATAACCTCTGGAAAACCTATCAGTTCTCTTAAGAATGGAGCCATCTCTCCATTCCTTATTTTATATTTTTAAATTATAATTACATTATCCCCTTCTGTCTTCCTTCCAAACCCACCTGTAGGCCTCCTTGGTCTCCATCAAATTAATGACTTCTTTTTGCATTCATTATTGTTACATACATTTATGTATATGTTTTTATTTTGTTAATGAGGACAGAAGTACTGTTGAAATTTCAAGACAAAGGAAAGGGCAAATGAAAGGGACCCGATCAAAGACTTCAGAGTAGTAAGCAAGAGAAACACTGTAATAATTGGCAGAGGAAAGAATCCACTGATTTGACTGGGGATGTCTAGTGAGATGGTCAGATTCATTCTATTGACATTCTGTGGTGTGGACACAGATGTGTCTCAGAGGTAGAGAAATGAAAGCTGAGAGCAAATGCAGGTATGCAATTGTATTAACTGGCTTTAGAGTTTAAGCCAAGTAGGAAAAGTAGGTATCTTCATAATTAGCACCGTATTTATTGCACGTCTTCTCTTTTATGAATAGAATAAACGGAATGGGGTAACATTAACATTTCCTGTGAATTATATTCTTTCATTCAACATTTTTATTAGGCTTTAAAATTACTCTAGTTTCTGGATTGGCCAGCATATAAGTATCAACTTCTCTCAGAGCAATTAGTTCCATTAGAACAGAACAACTGCTAGGGATTTTTTGTTTTGGTTCTGGTTTTGCTTCTGTTTTGGGCAGATATTCACTTTGCTTTCCTTTAGTAGCAGTGGAATGCCTTTTTATAATTTTATTGATGCATAATTTTTATTGAAAGAAATATCATATTTTCTAGGTTCTTTTCTTTATAGGGCCATGTGATCAACTTCAAGCAATTAGTTGAAGATAAGAGTGGTGAATGCATCATCTGAGTGTCCGTCCATCACAATAGAAGCTATATACATTCATGTGATTCAAGAAATCTGGCTGTCTAACACCAAAGAATAATACCTCTGGTTAAAGTGACTATAAAGGAGAATCACTTCTTCCATAAGCCACTGTTCTGTAGCCTCTTAAGAACTCAGATTATCTATAACCACCCCATATTACAAAAGCCTAATGCCCCATTTAATGTTTCAATGGTTCATTTCGTATTTTTCATTATTTTTCAAAAGGCTAAAACAAAGAAATAAGTAAACAAATAATTATTTCTAAGAGGATAAAAAAGGAAATGCAGCCAAATCTAATAACTGTATTCGTTACTTTTCTTGTTGCTGTGATGAAATATCTGATAAGAAGCAATTTAAAGAAGAAAAAGTTTGGGGGGCTTAATATTTGAAAAGATAGAGTCTATCATGTAGAAGACACCATGATGACAAGGAAATAAGGGAGCTGGTTAATTGTACCCATGGTCAAGAAGCCAAGGGGAGATGAGAAGTGGGCCAGGCTATGAACCCTTAGACCCTACACTTGTTGACCCACTTCTTCTAGCTAATTTCACCTCCGAAATGTTTCATAACCTTATAAAGTAGCACCACAAGTTGAGAACCACATGTTCAAACACAAGAGCTTATGGCTTCAAACCACAGTAAACAAAAGACAACATGTCTATAAAATACAAAGTTAGTATCCTACAGCAGCTCTCATTGCATCATAGCATGCCCATCATATACCAGCACATTGTCTAAGTCCTCTTTCGCTAGTTCACTCCTTTCTTGGAGCGTTAGATTTTAAATACAAATATAATCTTTAAAGTTTACAGCTAGTCTCATCCATGCTATTATCTTCCAAGGACCAATCTCAGGTCTGTGGTGGGAATTTCATTGACTGCACAGTTCATTGACAGAGTAACAATTGTTAAAACCTTGTAGTCTTGTACTCTCAAAACATGAATCCCCTAATCTATCATGATTCAAAGCCTCAAATTGGCTTTGTTCCTCAAAGACAGTCAATCCTGGTTTCTATTTTCCATATTCATCCAAATACAATTACTTGTTAAATTATAATGAGCATAAAATGTTGATAAAGTTAATTGTGTTTGATCATGGCATCTCTGGATACCTGATATTTTAGGTATGGTAACAGCGTCCATCATTGGCCCTTCCATCTTTTCTTTCCTTTTCCTTTGTTCCCCTGTGTCTTTGTCTCATGTGTGTGTGTGTGTGTGTTTGAAGCAGTTTGTGTGTTTATGTAAAGGATATGCTGTGTAACCAAGTCTCTCCTAAAATCTACCTGACTCTAAGGATTTTTAACATAAGTTTTGAGAATGAACTTGGGTCCTCATGTGTTTGCAAAACAAACATCTTACCTATTAAGCCATCTTCTCCGACCTTAAAACTCCTTATTAACAATTAGAAATAAATAATAAAACAAGCTACATGAATGAGTTTACATGACTAATGGCAAAGTAATATCATTGTTCTTTTTCTACCAGTCCCAACCTCTACATACAGAATCTAAAAGAACTTTATGGGTAAACTTTCTCTAGATGAGACAGGGTATCCCGATGAAGAAATTCCCATCTTATTTCATCATAAAATAACACAATGCCCAATGATGACAGAGTCTTAAATGTACACACATTAGCCAGAATTATTTTTCCCTCTATGACAGGGAGACAAACAAATATAAACAGCAATGTGCCATCCCAGAAAGAAGGCCTAAAATAATACCTTTTCTGTCAGAAGGTAACAATACTAGAAAATACCATAAATTTGAGAAGAGAGTCAAGGATTCACCCACCATACGTATTTTCTGGAAGCCTGTTAATAGTCAGAAACCCAAAATTAGTAATGCCAGACAACAGAAAGCCTTCTGTTGGAAGTATTTGTACTGCTGCCATGAGAGTCACCATGACTCTTCACAGAACTATTGATGTAGAATTACCCATAGTGCCTGATACCATGATAACTCCCTTCTTCCCTGATGCACAACTGAAACTGTATAAGGAGAAAAATAAATGAATCAGCAAACATTGATAAAAGGCAGAGAAATAAAGATTCTGAAATCCTGCTCAATGCCATGATACCATTACCTGCCAGGCCAAGCAAGAGAGCACAGCATTACATATTGAAAAGAGCTCGTGAGAATGCTCGTATGCCAAGCAGAAAATATCTGATTGACATGTGATCGAAAGTAAAATGTAAGCCCAAAAAGCAAGCTAAGAATCACATGGTTGTTTTTGTTTTTCCTTGGTTTGAAAAGTTACTGTGGTATTGTTGCTCTCCTCACGGGGCCACCAGCCCTTAAGGTTCCTTCAATTTACTCTCTAACTCCTCCATTGGGAACCTTTGATCAGATTAATGGATAGCTGTGGGTATCTGTCTCTGGGTATGTCCGACTCTGGGGGACCTCTAAGGAGACAGGGAGGCAGATATTCATGTATCTTCACCAGTCAAAGATAGTTGTTATATCTAGGTTGGTCAGTGGGTTACACCTCTGATTGAACAATTCCAAACTTATAAAGCCTATGATTAACAGTATTTTAAAAAAATGTATAAATGCAAAAAGGAAACGGGGGCATGGGATAAGGGTTTCCTAAGGGGGGTGGGGGGGGGAATGGGGATAGGGGATGCCATCTGAAGTGTAAATAAAATATCTAATAAAAAAATAAAATAAAAATAAAAAAAATAAATTATAAAAAAAAAAGAAAGAAAAGTTACTGTGTTATCCTAATGTTCCAGGCCCAGAATTCTTCCTCCTCCTACATTCAGATCTTTGATGATGCAGTGAGAGTGATATTGATTTGAAACTCAGAAAATCAAGATTGCCATAGAGGCTCTGACACCCTTAACACACTGTGTGAACTTGACCGAGTGCTTGATCCCTCTTGACATTTTTAAGATTACAGTATCTGATTAGCTGATTACTCAATACCCTTCTACTATCAAATTCTCAGAGGTCTTGGGGCTTTTGCCTTCCCAACTGTCAATCAAGTGTGTCCTTGTGGCTTTCCTGGAAGCTGAGCAGAAGATGGTCACAGAACCTGAACTATAGAGGCTCCAGGGTCACACTGTAGACAATTTACTAAAGTCCCAGGCCACACTGCCCACACAAGATGAATTAAAAAACAGCAGAAAACCTGTTTCTTGGTGTTTAAATGTTTGTTATTAAAAATTTCAACCCTACAGAAAAGCTAAGACATAACCTGACAGACACCAATACGTTCTCTGCTAATTTATAACACTTTGTACTGTTACATTTTTTCTGTTTTCTGTTTACTCACAGGCATACAACAATGAATAAAATGCAATTCTAAAATACTAAAAGTTATACATACATTTTGTTTATTGTTGTGTGAGTGCATATGTGTGTACGTGTGTGTATGCATGTGTGCATGCACATGTGCTATGGCATATGCAGGAATGTCAGAGGATAACTTCAGAACATTGCTTCATTTCTTCCACCATGTGGACACAAAGAATAGAAAAAAATTCTTCCAGTTTGGCTTGCAATCACTTTTACCAGCTGAGCTATCTGATAAGACCTCACTGAATTATTTTAAAGTGTCCTGCAGGTCCATAGCATCTATCACCTATATATGTCGTGCCTGAGAACAGAGAAAATTTTCTTCACAGCAACACCACCATACTATACTCCAAAATGTAGTGCCAATAAGAAAACACAAGCAAATACACAGCTCATATATAAATGTTTCCACTTAAATATGCTGTTTGGTTGTCATATGGACTCTTTCATCTAGGCTCTTTCTTCAGTCTCTTGATGGTACAATTTCACAGGCTTTTATGATGTTTAAGTTTTAAGAATGAATAGCAGTTGTTTTATACAGTGTCTTCTATAACCCATAAATAAAATGTTGAATGAAAGATACCAGATACAACACATTTCAAAACAGACATAGCTTACCTATGCTGTTAGAATGAAAGCTGGGAGGGCTGGGAAGATGGCTCAGCAATTAAATTGATAGCTGCAAAATAGTGAGGACCTAAGTTTGTTTCTCCTGGAACCATGTATGGAGGGTGAGCACTACAGCAAGTGCTGTAACAACCTCAGTGCTGGGGAAGCAGAATCAGGAAGAACATTGGTGCTTGTGGGCCAACCTGTCTAGTGAAGTTGAAGAGCTCGTGATTCAGAGAGTGAGCCTTTCTCAAAAAATAAAGTGGAAACTGATTGAAGGAAACAGTTGATGTCAGCCTCTGGCCTCTGTGTGCACATATGTTTGTCTATATGTGTGTGCAGAATACACACACACACGCACACACACACACACAGAGAGATGGAAAGTAATGTGGAGTGACTGTAGAAGTATATGAATGTGAGATAGAAATGTTACATAGTTTAGACTATCTCCTCATTAATGTGAATATAAATGTTAATAGTTTAGCCACCAACTGATTATATAAAGGTGTGATTACATATTTTTATGAACTCTCTTATACATAAGTGTCAGAATAAAATAAATTAAGTAATTAAAATTTAAATTGTTTTATTACTGGTACATACATCTGTAGTATTCCTCCAAGTTAGAGCAGGTTACATTATTTGTATATGATTCAACTGGAGTGGAAGTCTCAGAAACAACTTTACAATGCTTTACCAATAGTTACGGGATTAATCTGAAAGTCCACTGAATCAGAAGTAAATTCATAATAAAATAGTATATCCTGTGGGAATTCTATTAGTGAAAATATTATATAGCTATATAACAAATATAAATATACATAGATGTAAATTCTTAAGTGCTTTACCAAATAATATGTTTTTAATTTCAAGAATGTAGAGAGAAAATATAAAATCTATCTCAAGGAAATTTGGAAAAATGATAAAACACAATAAAGTTTATTTAATTTTGAAATTTTAAATTAATCATTAAAAACTGTGAACAAGCATAAAAGTAAAAGTAAATTTAATTAAAAATTCTTTTAAAAGAAAGAAAAATATAAGACACAAATATTGGATATGCCCCACAAACCTAATTAAATTCATGGGGATATTAATATATATAGAGAGAGAGAGAAAGAGAGAGAGAGGGAGAAAATTTTGTAATTATATTTTAATTAAAAAGTAAAATATTAAAATTAAAGAAGAAAAGTGGGAAAATAAAATATGTAAAATTTATTTCTCAGTAACTAACATAGACACCCAAATTAAGGTCTCAATATTATGATTATTAAGAAAGATCAGTTAGTACATTGTGATTATAAATTATCAAACACTACACAGATTATAAATTAACATATTTGAAAATCAGCATAAAATGAATGATACCCTTGGGATAGGTACAGATTATCAAATGATCTGAACAAAACCTATGAAATCTAAAGAGAGTAGCAAAATTAGAAACAAATATGAAAATACTATGTATACAAAAAGCACTGAACTTGTATTTGGTTTTAAAAGTAAATAATTGTACCTGTTTAAAGATTCTAAGTTACTCTTGCCATTGACTCCTCAGTCCCTGTCTATCCCACCACACTATCAATAGCGCTAGGAATTGGTCCTAATACAATTTTCAGATCAGAGTTTTGGTTGCACTAACTAATAAAAAACAAAAATTAGATTTTTGTTAATGAGGTTAAATTGGGCTGCCTACCCATAAGCATAGCAATAATGTGTACTTGGTGTCCTTACAGCTTAGTTTAAAATACTGAATCACAAGAAAACACTTTCAATAGATTTCTCAAAGATTTCTCCCTCTGTCTTATGAGAAGTTGTTCAAAATCAACCCTCACTAGACATCAGTAGGTAGTTAATGGCTGTTGAAGAAAATGGAAAATAATTTCCTCTAGTGGTATAGTCACTAGTAAGTTGACCATGCTCCTGTATAGAACCCTAATTAAAAATCATGGGTCCACTTAATAAAATAAGTAACAAGAAGACACAAAAGTAGGAGGGCACTAGTTGGAAAAGGACTGGGATTGGCAGGTGTGAAAGGGTCTGAGAGAGACAATGGGGGGCCAATATTATCAAAATACACTACATAGATAAATGAGAATGTCACAATGAAATCCATTCTTGCATATAATTAATATCTATTTTACAACATATCAAGCAGCCCTCTCTTTCACTACAAACACTGGCCTAAAGACACTTAGTGCCAGGGACTCAGATGAAAGCCTAGTGGAATTACAAAAGAGGCCAAGCATTGGTGTTGCATGGTCACTGAATGAAAGCAACCTCAGTCCCAAAACACTCATCTTCTTCCCATGCTAACGAATACTTAACAGGAACACATTTACTTCAGAGACTATTGTGAATAACAAAAATAAATAGCACAATTGTCCTGGAGCCTGAAAGAAGCAGAACCTCTGACAAAGGAAGTACAGCTCTAAACATCAAATAGAATGAAAGGGGGGAAAATGGAGCTGCTAACCGAGTCTTGAAGGAATTAATGATTTGTAAGTAAAACTCAGATAGTCAACTATCACTAAATGTGATTTATTATAGGAGTAAGGACAGCTTAATTTAGTAACATTAAACATCACTATCTATAGTGACAAAAGAGAAAATTTTAAATCATTATTGTAAATCTAAAGTATAAAAATTGTGTGTTGATTAAACCTTTTCAGTAAAGTAGAAAAATGGATACGAATGACATGAAAATGAAGAACTTTAAGGGATAATATCAACTTCACAGGGGATGTTTCTCAATTATTCAAAACCTAGTTGCAAAGCCATGAACTATCACCTCTCAGAAATTAGACCTAAAAGATAAAGCAAGATTGAGGTCCATAATAGTAAAAGTAGACACTGAGGAACATGTTTAGGAAACCCAGCATAGCTCTCTGTTGCTGCAAATTCTTCAACCTCTTGCTTTCATATTTATAGTTCATGGTATATAAGAACACGTTTTCCATGATTATACATTCCTACCATATGTTTGAATATATTTTTCTATTTCAATGACTTTGAGCTGTGATGTTTGCTTAGCCTGACAGAATTGTATTATGCACGAGCAAAATGGAGACTTGAAATGTACTTGGATGATATGAATACTTGATTTCCATGGTATGATACTGCCATGAGAACATATCCAAGGTTGAATGCCCATAAGGAAAGACATAAAAACTGTATTAAGATCAGCGTATAGCCTAAAGCAGAGCTTCCAAGCCTAGTCTAACATATATTTGGCTATCAGGTTCTTGAGCTGAGAAACAGACATTTGTTATTTTAACTCATCAAGTGACATGAGCTTTGCTATGCAGTACTCTTGTAAGAAGAATTGAAGTAGACGGTGTGCCTCTTTAAATGTCAGTGTTGAGGTAGTGAGTTTTATAATAACATTTGAATCACTTTTATAACTTAGAGAGTAAATGAAAGAAAAATGTGGACTTTGAATAAGGGATGGGGTGAATGCATACAGGTATACAAATAGATATTCACATTCAATCTGTCTTTTAAGGGCAGTGACACAAAAACAATGCTCCTGAATGCTAACATTAATGCTTGATATTTTTCATATAGACTAAGAAGATAAGAGGTACCAAACCTGTGAAGACTTTAAGATGAGTGGGTGATTGATATTTGTAAAAGGCTTGGAACATTGCAAGGCAAGAAAGAAACAGCATCAAACAACTGTTGGAAACCAAGGTAAAATAATAATAATAATAATAATAATAATAATAATAATAATAATAATGAACAATTCCTTGATTTACTAAAATAACTAAGGAATTTGACAGATATGTAACTTCAATTCAAAGCTCATTTTTTCACTACTGGATATTGAACCCAGAACATTGGGCATGCTAAATGAGCTGCTAAGATGGCTAATATATCCAGGAAACTAATTGATTCTATTTTTATGATCACAAGGAGCCTATTCTAATGGACACATCTATAACTTAAGTGTTACATCTAAGTTTTAAAAAGCATTGTGAGAGGGAAGCTTAGAAATTATAAGACCAAGAAGATCAGGAAACTAGCCATAACACAGTATCGTCTAGGCATGCCAGAGATGCTACTTCTATGACATTTCAACAATATAGTTGCATAAGCAAAACCGAAATGATGACCACAAGAGTCAACATGCCAAGGTAGGTAGAGGAAATTCCACAAGGCTACACAACTAGATGAGGGTATTATTTGAGAACAATGTTATTAGGAACAAGTCCCTTATAAGTTAACCAATCCCAAGTGCTCAGGCCTAAACACATGTATATATAAGCAAACTGAATAAACACAGTAGGATGTGTGTGTATACATATACACACACATACACACAAACACATATGTAATAAATGAAGAAGACATCATGAATTTAGGAGGGAAGAGAGTGGATAATGCACACGCAGTGCTTATCTGTAAATTTCTCAAGAAAAATACTTAAAATTTTTAAATCAAAAAGCTGAAATCCACCTTTTAGCCTGATGCCAATGCACATGAAATGTCTCCTGACATATTTCTGACAAGTAAAACAAAGTGGGGCAGGATACCCCAGATGTCAATGGTTATCACAAAGGCAGGCAGGTAGCAGCCAATCACTGAGCATTTTATCTATGGTGAAGTCCAAAGTAAGATGTATTATAAATATAGCAATATAAAGTATAAAAGAATTTGTGGACATGCTATAAAATACAAATATTCGAATTTCATGTTGACCACATGTTAAATATTAGTTCAATATAATGCAATTTAGTAAAAATTAAATATCTTTTTTAGTTTAGCTGTACATGTATGAATTTTGAATTGTCTGATTAACAGTAATTATGTATATATATGGTGCACACTGTGACATTTCAATATAGGACACATTGTGAAATTACTAGATTTGAATAATTGGTATAGTTACCATCTCCAGTACTCACCTTTCTTTGGTGCTAGGAAAATATAAAATCTTTTCTAGTATCTATTCTTCAATTTTTAATAAAATTGTCCATCATCCTTTTTCATTGTGCAATAGAATATCAGAAGTGACTCATTCTATACAACTGCTTCTCTGTGTCTTACACTGTATTTGTGTCTCATGTTTTCTGTTTACATGCATATAAAATTAGATATAGCGAGGAAAAGAATTAAATGAAAAATAAAAAGAAAAGAGAAAAGAAGAACATATTACAAATGGATACAGTATGAGACAACAATCAAGCAGGCATTCAAGTCACTGTGGGAAAATATCATATTTGGGTACAACTGTTCATCCATGTGAAAAAAAGAAGGTACCAGATCCTTTTCTGACACCCTAAACAAAAATTATATTGGAAACATCAAACTCCAAACCATAAATGTTTAAGAAGAGGCAGAAAGATTCTTAATGATTTGGCAGGGTAATGAATGATTTTTAAAGAAAGATACAAAAAGAATACTGCATAAAGGCAGGGTTGTACACATCCACTTATAGAAAAGCTAAGACCTTGGTTCATCAGCTAAAACTGACTTTAAAAAGAAAAATGCATAAGAATTAGAACCACTGAAGGCAAGATGGCTCACTGCATGTAGCATGTGCAGAGCAAGCCTGAGAGCTATGCTAATCCCCACTACCCACATAAAGACAAAGGTGAATATGACAGCCCTGCTGTAATACCAGTTCGCAAGAGGTATAGTCTTGAGGTGTACTGAGCAAGTTGGCTATCTAGGTTAGCTGAAACAGTGCGCCATGGATTCATCAGGAGGCCCTTCCTCAGTAAATACATGCAGAGCATCCAATAAAATATTCAGTGTCAGTTTCTGGCTTCCATATGTACCAGCAGCATATATGTGCACATATACTGGCATATGTGTGCCCACATATGTGTGAACATATATACATGCACTCTATATGTACAACACACACACACAACGCACACACACACACATACACACACACATATCCATGTCTAAATGACAAGAAAGGAAAGCAATGAATAAATTGTGGCGTATTCAGATTATGACAATGAAGAAGAAGTAGTGTGCCATTGTTCAACCAGTGCGATTCAGAACTATGGATTTTTGGCTGCTAAAATGAATAATAGAAATGTGGTCACAATTATGTAGAATCCAAAGACAAAAAAGAAATGATACATTGATTAGATATTGGGTGCATATAATTTGTAAGCTTAGGAAATTAATATCATACAATCAGGTCCATCATGCACTGTAGAATTGGGGGTGGGTTGTACACCAAGGGAAGACACCTGGGCGATGGCCAACTACTAGACCTGGCTTATTTTCTAAACCAATGTGAGGAACCAGAGTTCATTTTGTCATTTGTCTTTAAGCAGCACACAGGCTTTCTAAATGTTCTCTATTTACTTGTTTTACATATTCTGTGCATCTATATGTGCTTAAAAATAGTGGATAATTCATAATGACTTGAATAGAGTGTTCAGCTCTGAGAAATATTACACCAGAAATTAATGTGTTTAGATATCAATAACATCATAGACACAGTATTAAATGCAAATAAAATGTAGGGAATGATTTCAAGACTTCAAGTCAAAAGATTAAAAACATTTAATTAAAAAGTCTTCACAGATTAAGAGA
The DNA here is from genome assembly GCF_011762505.2 of Arvicanthis niloticus. Classification (NCBI taxonomy): domain Eukaryota; kingdom Metazoa; phylum Chordata; class Mammalia; order Rodentia; family Muridae; genus Arvicanthis; species Arvicanthis niloticus. Next base: position 48,643,554 of record NC_047658.1, on the reverse strand, counting down.
GAAACACTGAGAGCCAAGTTGGCAAAAGTCATGAATTAATCATTCACAGAAGAAAATGCAAATGATTTTTTAAACAAATGGGAAAAAGTCAACCTTATTAAGTAAAAAATAAAATGAAAATGAAATTGATCATTTTCTATCAAATCGTGAAGAAATTTTAGTCACAGATGTTTTCAGGAAAAATACTTTGCTAGTGCAATACTTTACAAGTACACAGTTCCTTTACCTAAGGCTCAAGGATCAAAGCTGAAGAAAATACAGAAATATTGTAAGATGAAATGAACAGGAATTTTACAGTGAAGTTGTGTCTCTTAGAAATGACAAAACCTACCCCATGAGGTCTCACCAATATCTGCCTAAACGTGACCTCAACACCAATAGATAGGCTAACGCGAGCATGAAAAAGCTCATAAGGTCTTAACCCTATACAAACAACTGCAAACCACCAAAGAATGCTGAGAACTAGAGAAACCGTCCTTCACAGGGAAAGGCCTACTAAATGATTATCCAATTCCAAATGGTCATCCCTTAAAACATATATACAAGTAGCATTATATATGATGATCAGGTTGTATTCATGTATTAATGAATATATATTTATATTTGTATATTTGTTTATGAATACTTATGAAAATGCATTTACGTATACACATATGCATATATGTGTGTATATGTTTATATATACAAAATGAAGCCATGACCTTACAAGAGAGTAAATGGGTGTTTATGAGGGTGTTTGGAGGAAAAAAAAAGAAGAATAGGAAAATGATATAATTATATTATAATCTTAGTAACAAAAAAATTTAGGTATTTTTAAATGATCCTAACACTGACCTCATAATCAAAAGTTTAAACTCCAGAAATGTAACCAGCTATGTAGACACTGACTTGTTATGGAGTTGCATCAATAATTTGTTTTAGAAAAGAAAGGTAACATGAATAAACTTTTTGTTACATATATTTAAGTGAAACATTAAGTCACCAATAAAATAATGTACTTTTATTACTGCTTTACAAACTATAACAAGTAAATGGAAACAACCTAAGTTTCCATCAGTCAATGAATGGTTTATGAAAATTTGGCACATGTATAAAATGGGATGCTCTTCAACACTAAAGAAAAATGAAATCATAAAATCTATAGAAAAATGGGACTTAGAACGTGTAATTTTAAATAAAGTCACACAGTTTCAGAGGTCATACAGTTTCTCCTTCTTATTCAGGTCCTCAGCTATAATATGTGTATATGAACAAATGTGCTTGGTGGTGCATAATCTGTAAGAAGCAGAACAAGGGAGGCTCAGTATTGGGTGACTGGGAAGAACTAGGTACAGTTAAAGGACACAGGAGCAAGAAAGAGACTATAAAGCTAATTGTTTGTCATGTTTTAATTGTCACATGACTTTTCTGTTATGGTGGGGAATGAGATCTATATTTGATAGGAAAATGTAAATTACAATGTGGAATGCCACTAATGCAGAAGGGCATTCTAAATGTCCTCAGAAATATGTGGACGTTTTATCTGCCTAAATTTTATGTGTGTGAATAGGTTTTTTATTTACAAGTTATTTATGTTAAGGTTTTAATGAAAATAAGTATTTCCAAGTGTTTTGGATGACATAAAGCTGCTCACAACAGACTACAGATGCAGCAAGTTAGAAGGTCTGTTTGCAAGAAACACACACACAAATAGACATACACACACACACACACACACACACACACACACACACACACACACACAGTGTCCGGGAAAGAAGTGATGTAATACTAGCAGAGATTTCTTCTGATTCTAGTCTCCAGTTCTATTTCCCAATTTTATACAAACCTGACTGTGTATATAAGTACAAAAGTAACATCTAGAAACCTGTATGCAGCTACAGGTGACAGTTCCAACCTTATAATCCTGGATCACAAAGGCACAAGGTGGATGCATAAATGCATTTTTAGAAAGGATTTTTTGATGTTGCTAAGCTCAAGTCATAATGGTCTATCTGGACCATCTATCTAGGAAGAGGCCTATTTTTGTAAATGGCACATAAGAGATGTGCAAGAGAATGATGCTGATGGGTTGAGCATAGCAATAATAACTGTGGCACATATAGAAAGCTACAATTCACGGAGAGCTCCCAAGCATATTATCTCTTTCAATAACACCAGTCCACTGGAGAAAAATGTTACAGCCCAGCACACATGCCATTCGCTCCTCCACTCCCAGCCTAACATATGGTGTTGGGTAATACAAGAAAGCAGAAGATAAGAACATTCCTTCGAGGAGCTCACAGTCTGTTTAGAGAGATTAAACCTGCAAATAAAGTGCATTATGTGAGGAGACTGAAAATATTAATATGTTGGGTTTCTAGATTTTCTTCTTTCCCCTCTAGCTTACAAGAGCTTGCCTTGGTTTCTCAGTAAGTCTCTAAGGTTGCTTCTATCAAAACAAGAGCAACACTTGTACAGCATTTTAGTTCTATAGCCATACATTTCCTCTTGACTTCTGTCCTCCGAGATAGGAGGGAAACACAATCGTTCTAGGCAGCTTCTTGGGGTAGAGAGGGAGAGAGAAACTTTAAAGCAACTCTGCTATAATGTGTCCACTAAAAAGGTGGCAGACAAAGGAGTAATCTCAAGCAGATGTAATACGAAGGCTGCTCATCTTCCATGACACTTGGGCAACTGTGGTAAATAACTTATGTCAACATGGCATCACATGTGGCTATCAGACTATTTCTTCAAACAACACACTCATCTTACTTGAATTTTAGAGTTGTTTCTACACATGGTGGAAGGCATTTGCCTAAAAAATAAACAAAGCAAAACAAAACAAAAACCAACAATCAAATAACAACAAAACTAAAACAGTACTGAAAAATTACCTATTTTTCCTTCTCTGTGCCTCAATTTTTTGTTTATTTTTTTTGGTTTTTTGAGACAGGGTTTCTCTGTGTCTGTGTGTGTGTGTGTGTGTGTGTGTGTGTGTGCCTCAACTTTTTATAAGAAACTTGTAACTAGATCATTGTGAAGGTCAACAATCCAAGAGGAATGTCAATGATACTCATGTTATATTAACTATGCCTTTGTTCTAGACGTACTTCTCAAGGATAGATCAAAACTAGTGATGAGCTTCTAGCCAAAGGAGCATACAGAGGCACCAAGTTGTCTATCCCCTGACTAGATTACAAAGCTATGCCTTTATTTAACTTGTAGTGTGTCTATCACCTTCCCACTTCTCTAGATAGATTAAGTAAACGGCAATGTCATTGAGCTATGAGACTCACAGGAAACAAAAGTGGCCCCCTAGCCATCTGCCAGGGAGGAAGAGTCCTGTCAACAATCAGAGTGATCTTGGATGTCATTCTTTATCTCATTGAGCCTTGAAATCACAATGTGAAAGTCTATACATCTATGACATACTATAAGAAACACCCAGACAAGCCATGGCCAGAATGACCTATAGAAATTGTTGTGCTGTGATTTTTCACTCAGCTATGGTGATTAGCATGTCATATGATGTCACTGTTTCTTTCACTTTGTTCTTTTTCAAAAATGTTTTTCTTTTCCAGATCACTCTATTTCCTATGGCAAGTATTTCCAATCAAGTTATTTACACACTAAAGCCCCAGGAAAAAACAAACAAACAAACAAACAAACAAAAGATAGTACAGAGCTGGAAGAGAATTCTGAGGTAGAAGAAAATGTGCTTTTGCTGTGGGCATTCACCAAGTCCATGGCAAAGTAGAACAAGTGTTTAGCCTTTAAACACATCAGCTATAACTGCTTGCCTATGAGACAGAGAAACACCATGATTCAAGCTTTAGTATGGTCTTTATGTTCCTGAAATTAGTCATGTGGTACACTAGGAAATCCAAGTAACATATCACTTCCACTGTAAAGAATCAAAAAGTGTCAGATCTTAAATCATGCTCACTAAAAGTTAAACATGTACATAAGCACCTTTTGAAGGCATATCCATGTAACCATCATACAAAAGAATAGACACTAAGAACTGAAACAACCGACATCTTTATTCCAGTGGAGACACTCAGAGAAGATTTCAAAATGAAAGAATTTAGCTTTTCTTCCACATCATCTCATCAGTTCATACTTACCTTGATCCCAATCTTTTTTATATGTACACATATGCATACAATGTATACATATATGTATATGATATATATGTATTTGTATATTATATGTATATTATACATGTGTATATTTGTGTGGTGTGTGTTTGTGCATGTGTGCATGCATGTTCATAAGTTTTGGGGCACAAAGCATGTGTTTACAAGCAACTGAGTGTGTGTGTGTGTGTGTGTGTGTGTGTGTGTGTGTGTGTGCATGCATGCACATGTGTATACTTGTATGTGTGTGTGTGTGTGTGTGCATGTTTGTATGCATATAAAAGCCAAAGAATAATAATAGCTGTCTTTTTCAATTACTTCCCACTTTATTTATTGAGTAGAATTCTCTTATTGAGCCTGAAGACCATCAATTCTGATTAGTCTGGCTAGACATTTTTCCCTGGGGAACCCCTATCTCTGCCTCACAAGCACTGGGATTATAAGAAGTTTGCCATACCCGCTCAGCTTTTATGTGGGTTTAGAGGATAAAAACTCTTGGTTCTCACTCGTGCATACCAATCAATTTCGACACTCAGCCATCTCTCCAGACCCATAACCGCCATTCTGAACCATGACCCTCCTTGCTTTTAATATCTACTTTTTCATAACATATCATAATTGATAATTACAAATCTGCATTTGTATTGTGTACCTATTTACTCTAAGTTTGTGCAATTCCTTCTGGAGGAGGGGAGAGAGTTTTCTAAGACTCAGGAAGCTAGAGAAAACTAAAACAGCACAGGAAGCTTACAAAATTACCGGCACAGGAAGGTCAGAAAAATCACAGGAATGATAAGGCCACTCTCCAACATTATGAAAGCAGTAAACAGTTGCTGGAGAAAGATGACTCTTCTGTGGAGCTGCCTGTAAGCCATGTTGGGACCTCTGAGCATGCAGCTTCTTTGAATCCATCACCCATGCTAAGATGGACCTTTTGGTAATGCAGCTGCCTTTGAGTCACACATGATCCTATAAATAATCCCAATAAACTCATTGGTTCACCAAACTGAACTTGAATGAAATCATTTATTTGATCTGTCATTGATGCCCTAACTGGAGTAAATAGGTATTCATTCACATCTCCCCAGAAATAAACCACACAATTGTGCATCCATCTTATGTTATCCATCAAGTTGCTTCCTCAAGAAACTGTAAGCCAACTGAGGGCAGGGATCAGTACATTTTATCTTCAAACTGAGGGTTAGAGGATGCAGCCTCTTTCTAATGTACCACATTGCCTTACATCACCTGCCGCTCAGTGTCTTCTATGTGTAGTCTATATTGTTTACAACTTCTTAGCTCTGGGATGATTAGGCTGTATCTTATGATCTGAAACCTAGCATGGGTTCAGTAAGAATCTTGGACACCATTAGCATTAATAAGTAGTGTTGAATAGATCAAAAGGTCAGAACAGTGCTTCAGTTCACTGTTTTCTTAGGAAGGTGATTCTTTCCTGCTTTGCAGATTTATATGTGTGACGGAGCAAGTGTCCTCTAAGCCACTGTGATAAGATTTAAGGCTTCTGACTCACAGTGATTCAGTAATCTAATAATACTCTCATAGTGAAGACATTACTATGAATTTGTTTTAAAAATGTATTTTATGAAGGGAAAGGAAGGTTTCATTTCTCTTCTAGGTTACGGGAATGTCTAAAGAATAGAGAATATTCTAGGAAAAGAAAGAAATCTTGACAAATTAAAGAATTCTTTTTTCATATTGAGTCACCATCTGGATGGTCTCTGTGTTTTAAATTGGAATGAATGTGCCTGATAACACATAAAAGTTCTTTTATTCTAGGGATAAGGCTGATGTCCTTAATAAATGTCTATACTTACCTTGGTTCCAATAGCAGCATTCTTATAGAGATGTAGAGGAAATGGGGAAAAGTTTTTGTGTGTATTTAGAATATGGCAGTCAAAAGAGACGAATTTAACATGACTCTCAAGAGGCTGATACTTTTAGGGCCTCTTGGGAACACACTTCCTCCAGGCCCTTATTATTATTATCATTATCATTATCATTATCATTATTATTATTATTATTATTATTATTATTATTATTATTACTATTATTATTATTATTATTTAATATAATCTTCAGAAGTGAGTTCTTTTTTTTCTTTTAGCTTAAACTAAATTTATTTTAATGAGCATATAAAAGCACAGAAATTATACACACTTGTGTACCATGTGCTGCTCAGAGAGGCTTTTCAACAACAGTGGGCTGACCTTGCCATCTTGCTTCTCTAATTGTGCTGCTTTCCACTCTTCTCTGTCATGTACCTCCTCTCAGAGAACGCTGAGGTCTGTCTATAGGCACCAGGACACTAACTTCAGGAGGTGAAATAAAAAGATATTGAAGTGCCCAATTTGTATATAATTTACAGTGACTCTTATGTCTCATTAACAAACATTTCAGCGTAGGAACGTTCTCTAAAGAACACTGCTAATGATTCTGACTTCACTAACTCATCCAATAGCATGATATAAAACACAAGGTCAGGCATTCTATCATACTACAAACACATCCCACAGTACTTAACCTGGACACTAGAAATGATGGGACTCCGTGTTTGAAGAGATCATGCTTTTAGATTCCACAGTACAATTCAGAAATGTTTTTCTCTGTGTGGTTTGTTATGATTTGTAATATCTTTTGTTATTCTAAGTAAATGCTCATTTAAAAAAAACCACATTAGGTGGTACATCTGTACCAAGGAAGACCTAATTTCTAACTCCAGCACATAAACTTCTTTTAGAATAAGCTCTATGGCAACTGCCAAACCCTTCAGGGTCTTAAAGTCATCCCTCCTTGCATGAACATCAAACAAAGCTGAGTCTTTTCCTTTAGCTTCTAAGCATTTAGCCACATAATACCATTTTCTGGGGTTGCCTCCATGGCAACTTGAATAACAGCTCAATTCAGTACAAATTTTTCTCTGACAATTAAGGCAGAAATAAAAATAAAACAAAGTAATATTTCCTGCTACTCAGAGACCAGGGCAAGCAAAGGAATTGTGGGAAATTTCTGGGTTCATTAGGATTAAGAAGAAGAAAATGTAAACCATTCATTCATCTCTCTGCTCTACAGTTCCTTTCACAGAATATATTGCAAGCCCAATGAGATGGTTTTTAATTCCTTCTAATAGAACAGTGTAATGCTTGTCCTGTGAGCCACACTTTCTCACTCTATGCCTTTGAGAACACCAGGAGGGCATGCGCCATCCCTTGTAACATCTGTGTTTCTGAAAACAATGTAAAGAAAAACATCCTCTGGAGCCTGTGTCATTCAAAATAGAAACAAGGAATAGAACTGAGCACGTTTATTGGCATGGCCCTCTCAACTGAATTGGCTTCAACTAATGTGTCCATTCACCTACAACAATGGTTTTCATACTCTTTTTTTTTTTTTTCATTTTGAAAGTTTATTCTATCCTCGATTCCACTCTCTCCTGTGTGCTCTGGGCTTAGCTGGGGGTATGTGTGTCACGGTACACATGTGAAGGCCAGAAGACAATCTGCAAGATTTGCTTTTCTCCTTCTACCATGGAGGTTCCAATGACTGAACTCAATGTATCAGGCTCGGCAGCTCCCTCCATGAGCCATCTTTCCAGTTCCCTCAATTTCGTAAATAACAATTTTATTGAGAGTTTACATACCATACAATCCAACCATTTATGACATACACATGATTTTTGTGTAGTCACAGGGTTGTACAACCCTAATCCTCTTTAATTTTTTAGACATTTCCATCACTTTGGGAAGAAATTTCCCACATTAGCAACCGCGCCTCACATTTGTTCCCATCAGCTCTAGGCAATCATTGAAATATTTTCTCTCACACAATTTTTTCTGGTCTAGATAATTCCAGGAATTTGAGCCATTTAACTGAATAAAATATGTGACTTTTGGCATCTGGTTTCTTTCACTTAGCATACTTTCAAGATCATTCATGCCATAGCATGAATACGTTAATGGTTTTCATAACATCTACCTTACGAATAGCTTACATGTTATTCATGGCATCAGCTATGCAGCTACCTCCTCAGACACAAAATGGTATCTCATACAGGTTTGTATGCGTATACTCATTCATCAGACTCAGCACCAAGCACCTTGTATACTACCACAGTGGAGGTCAGAGGACAACCTTGGTTGTTTTTCCGCAATTGGCATCTACCTACCTAAAGGTAGGGTCTCTCGGTGACATGGAAGTTTCCAAATAGGCTACACTGGTTAGTGATCCATCTGTCTCTGCTTCCCAGTGCTGTGGGAAGCATGTCTTACCACATCATGTTGTGGTTGTTTTGTTGTTGCTTGGTTCATTTGTTTTCATGTCTCTTCTGAGGATTGAACTCAGGTTCTCATGCTTGTAAGTCAAACACTTTACCAACAGAGTTATCTCCCCAGATCGTCAAAGGTGTACTGATTTGCAACTCAGATACTTTTTATATTTGGATCTTAGCCCCCATTATATGTGCACATGGTTATTTATGAAATCATAAATAAGGCAGAACAAAGGTGATGTAACATGAGACATTCAGTAAAAATGCTTCAAATACATGAAATTTTTAAAATTGTCATAGAAAATGGTCTCTTTTACACCTCAAGAGTGAACTCATCCCACTTAGAAATGATATAGCTAAAAGAAATTAAGATAAAAATTCTGCTGAAGACTCCAGAATTCTTCAAGTGGTATATATTTATTCAAGTTCACTGTATATAAAACTTTCTAAGTGTTATTCAACAAAAGTAGTGCATAAAAAAATCAAGATTATCCACAACATTAATCAGAGTCTATATTCTATCATAAGCAAGGTCACCTTGACATAGATGTTTTTGTACTTTTAACTTGGGAGCAGGTAACCACATTCCATTAGAAAATAACTCATGGTGCAATCAAATGTATAAGAACCAATAAGACTTACCTTAATGATATAGACAGTAATTAATGAGTGTGTAGAAGCCATAAAGGCTAATGATTCACCTAACTTCCATCGATTTATCTTCACATAAACTAGTTTTGCTTTTTCAGAGTAGTAGTTTTGTGTCAGTACTAAATGGTAGTTGAATAAACTGCCTTTTCTGGATAGGTTTTTTTGTTTTGTTTAGTAGTTTCATTATGATGCATTGCATAGATTTATGTTATCCATGAGTATTGAGAATGAACTATTATTCAAAATGTTTATCTCTATATTTTGTCTTTACACATTGCTTTTATATTTCTGTGGGAAGAGTTTTGGACTAATTAATGAAATATGAAAGTAAGACAAGAATGGTTAGTTTGAAGAGAAAACCTCTCCTTAAAGACAATTACACTAAGAAGAAATGCCTGGAGTATCACTGAACCTTCATGCAAGTTAACTTTAAAAACACAATGATGCTGACAGAAGATGAATCTGATATTGTGCATGCATTCTATGGGCAATGGCACTTAACACAGTTGTTTTGGTTCCTTTATGGGTAGGCAACAACTCACAAAGGCTATCATGGGATACCTGTAGTCAAAAAGAAGGAAATTCTAAGCCATGTAATGTATCAGCAGCTGGAATTGTTTGTACTGTATTTATCACTTCCATCTTTTGACGTGTATGAGTTACTTTCTTATTGCTGTGAACAAGAAATCTGACAAAAGTACGGTCATCTTGACCTATTATGACTTACAGTCCATCATGGTGGGGAAATGGTGGCAAAAGGAGTGAGAGACAGTGGACCACATTATGTCTATAGTAAGTAAGGAGAGAGGTGAATACACAGTTCATTTTTCTCCTTTTATTCATGTCTAAAACCTCACCTCATGGGATAATGCCACTTATCTTCATGGTACATCTTTCCTCCTATTAAACATTTCTGGAAACAACCTCATAGACATATCCAGAAGTGATTCTAATCCTTAGACAATCCTTAGGTAACAATTGTGATTAACCATTTTACTATATGTAGTAATTACATAGTTTCAATGGACCTAATTTACATTTAAAATTACAGGAAAGTCAGGAACCTAATGAGAATAAAGGGGTAATTCCTAGTATGTAAAAATTATCGATCGGAGTGAGTAAAAGATAGGAGAGACAGAAGTGGTTGGAAGGGGCTTTCAACTTGGTTGATGGATTACCAGTACAGAAAGGAAGAAATCCAGAACCTGAGAGAAGTCACTGGGCCTTTGAGCTTTCTTGTTTTGCATCTCCCTGGGGGCTTTTGGAAAATTAGGAGAGTATCCATGAAGAACTGAGCTCTGGGCCAGAAGTTAAAGGCATCTGAGTGCCTATCATCTCAGCCCTCTGGATGCAGAAAAATTATGAATGATTTTTATGTCAAACATTGCAACATGTAAATACACTATCTCAGTGCTGTTTCTGCCCCTCCCCCCCCCCCCGCAAAAAAGTGCATGTTCTCCTCTTTCTATAAACTCCTAAGTCTCTTTATTATCCCTCTCTCCAAACTCATCTGAGTTGTTTTATAGTTGATATAAAATAGTACTGACCCTCTTGTGGCCTTTACAATGATTAAAACCTGATGTATTGAGTCAATTTATCACAAGGGATGCTCAGTGAGTGTGAGCATGCTCTCTCTCCTATACCCAATCTACATCTCCCCTACTTGCTTCTAGGGTCTGACCTTGAATGCCAGACTTAACCATGGCTGAGATAAACAGTTAGCAGAACTCCATCATCTTCACCAGAAGACACTCACTCCACCAATGACTCACTGATTGCTACATTAAGGGTGGGGAATCAAGATGTGTTCCTTATAAAATTCTAAAATTACTAATCATCTTTTATAAGGTTTTTTATTTTTTGAAACTTAAAAGCTTCATAGCCATCCTGACTAGTAAAGATCACTTTGGTTTTGTTACAGAAGATGAAGGATGCAGTGGTGGAAAAACTGAAACACATTACTGGCCAGGGAAAGAGAATGGAGTTCTACAGTTAACCAAGATGAAGTTCACACAGAGTCTGTATTTGTGGGAGTTTGCAGAATCCACCTTCTGAGTAGCAAAATCCCCCTAGTAGGTCATATGCACATTATCCTTTAAGAAATGTCACACAGCGACCCTGCACATCAGCACCACTACCCCAGTTTCCCTTATCTAGACCAGAGACACAATCTGGAGTGTCTGTTCTTTAACACTCCAGCACATTCCATTGTCAATGGCAAAGGCTAGCTAAATTTCCCAAAATCTATCAGGAAGTAGGGAGTCTGTCAGAGGCAAAGTCACAGTTTCATCCACAGCTAAGAGGAAAATGAGACTGCGTTGCAACGGTGCTGCTTAGGTGATGTTTGGGGGATTCAAACAAGGCTGGTCACATCCCCACCTCCCTTCACCCTGCTATTTGTATTCTGAGCAAATAGTAGAATCAGAATCATGGTGAGAAAAACCTCACTGCCCTCTTCTAAACACCAAATTGAGAATCCAAGATGCTGGGCTAAAGAAGCAAACGGCAGCAACACATTTGCAAATGTGACAGCAACATCTTTGCTTACTGCATCTTCAATTTCTATATTTATTAATGTAATGCTAATTAGGTCTCCTAATGAGAATTACAGCAGAAGGAAAATGACCAGAAGCTCCATATGAACTGTTCCTCTTCATCTGTTTTCTTCATTCTCTCTTTTTTTTTCCTCTCTCTTTTCCTCTTAGCAATGAATTGATTAGTGCTTGATCTGAAGGAAATGCAATATCTGTCAACTCACTATAAATATGGACGGGAAATTCTGAGGAAGGTTTTTTTTTTTTTTTCTGTTTCTTTGGCATTTGTTTCAATGCTGCATGGATTTATTCTGAAATGAGCTGGGAAGTCAGTACTATAAAAATGACTAAATGCAAACATAAAGAAGTAAACCTTTGTACCTTGGACTGAGCTGATGGTTATCTAGCTGTAGCTCATCTCCATTTTTATTGGAATCAAATTATGCATCTGTGTGTGATTCAAAGGGTGCTTTATTTTATTCATACCCCTCCAAATGTGGGAGTTTGGGGCCATGGTTAACTTTGCATGAGCAAAAGGATAAAGCTTTATGTATAAGAATGTCCTAGCCACAAAGATTGACTGACAGATGTGCATATAATCATAAAATTCAAAACAGCTGGGAAACCTACTGTTAGTCCACAAGGATCGATTTATTTTAAGCGAATTTTTGAACCTAAACATATACAAACTTTCCCATTTCATAAGCAAACAAAATAAATATGGTTTTCTCCTTCTTGCTACCTGCGAAAATCCAATTTCTGTCTTGTTTTAAAATGTTTTGTACTATGAAAAACTGAAAATTGACCATATCTTATAGCCAGGCAAGACTCCCAGTGTGGGACTGGGTTGTTCTCCAAGGGTATCATCTGGAGACCCAGCCAAAAACTGAGGTAGCTTCTGGAACAGATGGCTGCTCTCTGAAAACTCTTAGCAAGGCCCTATTGCTGAGGACAACATCCAAACATCTCACTGAACATAGAGAGGCTGAGCTGGTCCCTGCATGGCGCTTCTACCACTACTTTCTAGTGTCTTTCGTGCCAGAAAGTAGTCTGCAGGCCACTGAAAGAGGAATCCTGTCAGCAGTCCACCAACAAAACCTTTAGCTTACCATCTGTCCAGCTTGCAAGATTTTCTGTGGCATTGGTGGGAAAGAACTTATGGGAGTAGCCAACCATATCTGATTTAACTAGTGGCCCATTCTACAAAAGAAATCCCATGCCCTATATTCCCAAGATGGCTAAGAATTAGTGACTAGATAGCCCAGATACCTAGGGAAAAAACCAAACAGTGCTAGCCAAATATTACTACTACTACTACTATTAATAATAATAATAATAATAATAATAATAATAATAATAATAATAATGATAATAATAATAAATGAAATTATATTGTACTATATGCATAGATTGGAGCCTTGTACAGTTGTCATCCATAAGGTTTCCTCTGACAGCAGCTAGAAGTGGATTCATAAAGCTACAGTCAGACATTGTATGGAGAGTCTAAATAGGAGGTTGCCATAAGGTCTCTTCCCTCAGACCTTGGGGAACCTTGAGAAAGAGGAAAAGGAAAGATTGGAGGAGTTCAAAGGGATAGAGGACACCAGGAGAACATGGCCCACTGAATCAACTAAGTGGGGTACACATGGATTTACAGAGACTGAAGCAGCAAACACAAGGCCTGCAAGGCTCTGCACAAAGTTCTGTATGTATATGTTATAGCTATTAGTGTGGTGGTTTTGTGGGGCTCCTAACAGTGGGAGTGGGTGTGTCTCTAATTTGTTTACTTGATTTAGGAACTTTTTTCCTCCTATTGGGTTGCTTGGTCCAGCCTCAATATGAGGGCTTTTGCCTTGTCTTATTATATCTTGTTTTGTCATGTTTCGTGTTGTCTCCTGGAAACCTGCTCTTTTCTGTGATCTGGGAGAGATAATAAGTGGGGGGCGGGGGGAATCTGGAAGGAGTGGAAAAGGGGGAAACTGTTGTTGCAATGTATTGTATGAGAAAAGAATCTATTTTCAATATTAAAAAAAAAGAAAATGAGAATCACAGAAATGAAATGTTGGTCAAATGAAGAAATGTGCATTTTCTACAAAATGAATCTACAATATATCTTAGTAATGTAACTCACATCATAATGATGACAGTTAATAATCTTTGTGCTTCAAATTTACTAAGAAGTTATAATAGATATGAAGTATTGTATTACATGGATGAAAACAACATAAGCTTTGTTGTGTGAGGTACTGGAGATATGAATTTTCTAGATTTGGGTCATCAGTTCACAATGAATATATGCATCAAAACATCAAACTGTCACCTTGTATATGTACAGCTTTGTCAATTATAGTTCCATAAAGTTGACAGATTGAAAATAAATAAATAAAAATTTTAATGAGAAAAATATTTGAAACCGACAGGCATGTTTAAAGGATCTGGGTTAGCACATCGAAGAGTCCTGTATTGTTGGCAAAACACTGCTTGGGAGAAAATCAACACAGAACCATAGCAGTGTTCAGATAGAAAAAAAAAAAAAAAAACTCTTGGGATTCTATACCTGCCTTCAAACTGAGTCTCCAGAAGCCTTCTGACTCACTTGACAATTCTCAATAAGCAACAGCATCTAAGGTAATATGTTAGGTTAAAAATTCAATTGGCAGGGCCTTCACCTCAGATGCAATAAGGAACTGTGGGAACGGGGTTTACAATCATCCTACAGATGATTCTGAGGCTGCCCTGGATTGAGATGGACCTCAGTACTTCTTCTTTAGTGACATTGTAAAAATAAACCTCCAGCATTCTTAAGCACCATAGTGTGTATGAGTCTATGTATGTGCATGAGTGTGGGCTTGTGTGTGTGTGTGTGTGTGTGTGTGTGTGTGTCTGTGTCTGTGTGTGTGTCTGTGTGTCTCTGTGTGTGTGTGTGTGTGTATGTGTCTGTGTCTGTGTGTGTCTGTCTGTCTCTCTCTCTCTCTCTCTCTCTCTCTCTCTCTCTCTCTCTGTGTGTGTGTGTGTGTGTGTCTGTGTGTGTGTCTGTGTGTGTGTGTCTGTGTGTGTGTGTGTCTGTGTGTGTGTGTGTGTGTGTGTGTCTGTTTCTCCATTCAGCAATACTGATAGAATGTATCAGATGATTGGTACTGCGAAACTGTAGGATACTGTGACTGTAAAAGGTCAAGCAGAGCTTCTGATGTTCAGAGGAAATGAAGTTTTCTACAACTGTATCCTCATAAACACTACCAAAAATCCTGCCTTGGTGCCCCCTTAACCCTGGAGTGAAAGTAATGACATGCTTCTTTTATCAACCTTCCTCCTTGGGACACTACCCATGCAGTGCAATCTGCATCTCTCATTGCTCCACTTCCCAGATTCTTCTCTCTTTCTTGACAGTGGTTGTCATGCTTGCATCTCCTTGTTACCTCATCCTGTGTGTTACTACCCAGCTGAAAGCACCAGCTCCATGATGCTATCCTAATGCAGTCAGGGGAGATGGCCCCTTCATTGAATTTCTACAAAGCTCTGCATGTCCCTCCTGGCTTTCTGTTGCTCTTACTCATGTTTAAATATTGGATTGCCTTGGTTACATCTTGCCTCAAGGGCTACATGTCTTTCCTGCCTTAATGAGTGAGTTTCTTAAGAGAGAAACTCAATAAATATTGGTTGGATATAACTGGTTTGTTTTCCTTCTCTTGTAGACTTTACCTATTGTTCTTGATCCCAGTTTTTTATTAGCACTTGATTCACAAACAAGCTTCTTAGCTTCTATTCCAAAGATTGAAAATCTACCCCTTCCAAGACTCCTTCAGAGCTGCCCTCTGTGTATCCACTCACCTTCTTTTAACTTATTTTCAGGAATAATAAGGAGTCTGGGTATGATGTCCAAATTAATATCCTAATTGGCATAGTCAATCTGAGCAGCTCTGGGTGAAAATGTTTATCTGTGTTGTGTTTTCTTTACCTCTTGCTAATTTCATTGGGGCCTCAGCTCTTTTTAATGAAGACTAAATTCTCCCACCTCATTATCTGATTTCAGAACCAAATAAGGCAAGGAGACTGGAAGGTTCAATAAACTAATATGTGGCAGATCTTCCTTTTAATTTCAGAATTACAGGATCAAATTTGAAAAATAAATAAAGTGTGAGTGAGTGTGTGTGTGTGTGTGTGTGTGTGTACACAAGTTAGTGCAGGTGACGATGAAGTCCAGAATAAGGCATACATACACATCTTGGAGCTGGAACCCACAAGCTGTTGTGGATCACCCTACTAGCTGCTGAAGGAGGAACCTGAGTGTTCTACAAGAATAGTTGTTCTTTACTGCTAAGCCATGTCTATTCCCAAGAAGCTTTAGTTTTACAGATGAAGAAAATGAGAGCCAACTCTATAGACAAAGGAGCTGAAGAGCATCAACCCCAAGGAAAAAGAGATTATGTTTCTGGACTTTCTTCCTGCTGTTTCTCTACAAAAACTGTCTGAATCTACCTCCAGCAACAAACAGTGTTCCAGTCCTGAGAGGTATAGAGATGTTCCAGGTCCCTCACCTTACTTGAAGAGCAGCTACAATCTTGCTGACCCAGCAGCAATGGTTTTCAGTTGACTTCTACTATAGCAGAGTTGAGTCAGGGCTGACTAATTCAGCTTTATGAGCCAAAAGGTGCCTCTCTCCTAATTGTTGCTGCTGTTAACCTTTGATACCTTGACTCTCAACTCCCTGGAGACTTGTGATACCTTGTGGCCAAGTAGATTCATCACAGCAGTGTCCCTCAATACAACAAAGAGTACATAGTGTAGGTACATGAACTGTATGTGTGTGAGCATGTGTGTGTGTGTGTGTGTGTGTGTGTGTGTGTGTGTGTCTGTAGTTTTGGGGTAAGTCGAAACTGTTGGGCGTGAAGTATTTGTCATTGTTCTTCCACCATCTAACCCTACTTCCATCCTTAATTAGATGACTTGGCCTTGAATCATTCAGAACAGGCCCAAGAAAGATCAAAGAAATCTGAAGAAATAAGAGAAATAATTCAGAGTCAATACTTCCCCTGGCAAAGACCATTTCCTCCTCTGCATGGATTCACACTCAATTCATCAGTGGCAATGAATACTACAGGAACTCAGTAAATGTTATTGAATACTGACTGTGTCTCAGGCCCAGTACCCTGACCAAAAGTAATACATGGCATTTTCATTGCATTATATTTGGTTAATCAATCTTGAACATTTAGCATAGGGTTTTAGATTTAACCTGCTCTTAACTTTGAGTTGTCAAGAGTGGGTTCTAAAAGCCTTGCTTTTCTATTTGGCTTAGAAAGATTTAGATGAGGGAACTTTGTACAAATTTCTTTATAGAACAATGAGGCCATACTGTTCATACCTGTTATCGTGGTTTCTTTGACCCTCTATGACTGTATTCAGGTTGCCTTCACTCTGTCCTTCTTCCTAATCTCTGTTGGTTTGTTTTGGAAGTTTTATGTCTTTAAACTTTCCCAAGAGAAAACAAACAAACAAACAAATTATTTACCACAGCAGTTGCTGAGAGCACAATAAGACAGGTCCCTAACCTACTTAGGAAAGAACCCTAACTATATTCTTTCCTAAGACAAAGTCCCACAAAGCATATCTGAATTTAGTTATAGGTGAATAAACTTTTAAAATATATGAATGCAGCTCAGTAATAGAGCACTTATTTATCATGTGTTAGGCCCTGGGTTTCAGGATTACCCCCAGGATTACCTCCTTAAAAGATAGTAAGAGCATAGATGAATAATTGTGTTCTTCGGTGTAAGCAAATATATTTAACAAAATATGAAGTTTTATAAAATTTCTTATAAAAGTATGATGTCACTTAGCATGGGTGTTTTGAATGTCCAGTGTATATGTATATGTACGTGGGCATAGGTGCATGTGTGTATTGATGCACATGTATGTTGCCAGAGGTCAAAATCAGGCATCATCCTCAATCAGTTGTCTAGACTAAAGTAGTAGTGAGCTAAACAGCAACCTCCAAAGGTTGTCTGCAACCCACTGGTACCTGTGAACATGACCTTGCTAAGAAATCAAGCCTCTTAAGGTATAATAAGGACGTCAAAATGATATTGTACTAGACATAAATGAGTCTCAAACATAGTCAAGGGTGTCTTTATAAGAAAATAAGACAATGAGAGACTGACAAGTCAGCCCTGTGGACATGGAGACAGAAGCTGAGATAGTGAATCTATGACCAGCAACTGTCTCAGATTGTTGGTGTTCTCGTTTCCTTGTTCTTTTTGTGATGTTACTTTTAAAAATCAACAGTGGGGAGGAAACATTGGCAGATTGCATTCCATTATTGAAATGAAGCCAAAGCAGGAGTCCAAACAGCTAGTCACACCACATCCATAGTCAAGAGCAGAGAGAAACAAAGATATCTGTGCTACCTCTTTGCTACTCAGCAGCATTCTCTGCCCATATACAGTCCAAGGTTCAGTCCATTAAATGGTGCTGCTCCCATTCAAGGAGACTTTCACCTTCAACTGACATTCAAGACAAAACTCCACCTACCCACTTTAGACATGCCAAATGGACCAAACTTTCCCTATCTAAGAAGTTCTTCTTAAGACTCACTTCCTATATTTTTGGTTGTGAGCCTAGCCTTTAACAGCTGAGCCATTTCTCCAGCCCAAAACTTATCTTCCCTGGCCGGGAATCTACCTAGAACTGACCTTAATAGTTGCATGTAATTAAAATAGTATAAAAGCAAAAAGGAGGATGGGGGATGGGATAGGGGTTTTCTAGGGAGGGGAAATGGGGAAAGGGGATGACATCTGAAATGTAAATAAACAAAATATCGAGTAAAAAAATTTAAAACTGAAAAAGACTCACTTCTTGGTTGATTGTAAGTTTTATCAAGTTGAGAATTAAAACTAACCAGCACAGTTAGTAACCACCAGAAGTTTAGTGGCCAAAAGTTAAGTAGAGTGGAATTTCTGGCCACTGGGTCTGTTAGAGAATATGTGTCTTTTGTTTTAAGCCACACTGTGATCATTTGTTTCAGCTCCCATATATGGCAAACATAACATCATAAACTGGTAAATATTAAGCAAGGATTAGAACCTTGATCCATTAGCTCCAAATCACCTGGAATTATTCTAGTGTCTCAGCTTATTGTCCAGAGCTCTAGAGCATGGAGGCCATCCTTGATCAACACATCCTAACTACACAGACACACTGAAACAGCAGAAGCCCATACATAAGGGAAATTCCCTTTAGTTGAATTACCATCTCTATTCATGTAAAGAAATTTTCAGGTGTTTACAAGTACAAAGGATTGCAAATGCCAGGAGAAAGAGAGAGAGAGAGAGAGAGAGAGAGAGAGAGAGAGAGAGAGAGAGAGAGAGAGAATATGCAGAGGAACAGAACATAGCAGCCATAGCAAGGAAAGCAGAAAATAAAAATTTAACTAGAGGGAAAGAGCAGCTGCTCCCTTTGACGAAAAATATTCAAAGCACATTGCAAACTTGAAAAGGAGAGACCATGGAGGCAGTGAGTCAGATTTAGACCAGACCAGTCAGTCACACAATGCTACAACAAGAAAAGGGAGCTAACACCATTTCAAAGCTTGCTTTCAGAGGTGGAAAGATCACATAGCCCACAGGCTGCAAAGTCCCCTTTTATGAGGCTCTAATAAGAGAACAGAGTGTTTGTGAGTCACTTTAAACCAGAATGTGAACATACACTCCAATGAGACAGGGGATTGATGGAAGGGTTAAATGAAATGAGTGCATTGAGAGGATAGATTGATTTCTGGGGACATATTAAATGCACAAAATGCATGTACTTGACGAGGTGATAATTAAGGTCACTGGGAAAGCCATGGGAGCTGCCTGGGAAGAGAGGACAGAGGTCCTGAACAGCAGGTGTAGAATAGCTTAGAACATCTTACACAGGCAGGTGGGTGAGTGGGAGTGATGGGGTGCAAGCCACAAAAGAATACTCACAGACTCTCAGTGCAAACTTCCTGACAGGGTGAAGTTTATTGCATCTCCGTGTAACTCAGATGGAAAATGACCTCTCACTGTTCCCTGAGTGAAGTCATTTCCTTTGAGGAAAGGTGCTATATAAATGTAAACACAAGCGTCTGAGCTGGACAGAGTGTTAGAAAATAGATACATCTTGGAGTCCTCTTGCCCCAATTCTCCAGAGACTGGCTGGATGTGACCTCATAGATCTTTCTTTTCATCTTCTCTTTATGGGAATTGTATCTGACACCAACAACTTGGTTTACCCTCTCCATGTAGAAAACTCACAACAAAGTGATATTACTGGAGACCACACTGTTCTAATAAAGAACTCTCTGAGGTCGATCCTGACCCAGCTTGTCTGGAAGAATCATAATATCAGTCTGTCTGGAAAATCCTTGATCAGGAGTAAAACCAGGCTCTAACTGAGAAGATTCAACTACACAGAAATATCTAGAAGTAGAGCCTTGCAGAAATCAAGTTTGTCCATTTACTCCGCATGGACATAATCTTCTGTTCTTTACATGTTTTATAACTGCTCATGAAAACAGCCTCCACTGTCTATTCCTCAAAGCCAAGTCCTGTGCCATTGAAAGCTCAGTATGAATATTCTTCATCCTGAGAGGGTTTCCTGATGCTTAGGATGCCATGAAGCTCACCCAGTCCTAGGTAACAAGTCCTGCTAGAGGTTGTCACACCCTAAGATGCCAGTTAATTACTGATCACATCCTTGCCTTATCCCAGTGTCTGGTATTCTGAGGTAAAAAGGTGAGATGACTTATATTCTACCTCTCTTCATTCTCACAGCACAGCCCACTTCACAAGTCTATGCTGACTGGTAAGTCTAATTATCCATAAATGGAAAAGACACTAAAGGTGATTTTCTCTCAGCCATGAATTAACTAGAAAGGTCACCAGAAATGTGACTTTTTTTTTTTCTTTCCTCCCCAAGGAACAGTGATATCAAAAGCTAATGAAATCTGAACTTTATCATTTTCTACTGAACTTTTCATTGAGTTTTAGGATATTAAGAGAAAGGGAGAGGAGTGTGAGTAACAGGAAAAACTAGAAAGTAGGAGGTGGGTGTTAAGAGACCCTTTGCTAGTAGGTTATTTTGCTATAAGACCACACACAAATGGCATTTGTGTTTCCAGTAAATTTAAAGATGATGTGGACTTTCAGAAAATAGGTATTATATCTATTAAAATTATTTATTGAGTACCTATATCATGCTTGACATAACAATGATATTAAAGAACATTTGAGCATAGTGGAGTGCTTCTGTCACAGTGGATATATAAAACACAGCAGTTTGCTTTAAATTAATATAAAGAAGAAATGAAGAGACTCAATCTAGATCAGTGCCTCCAGGGTCCCAGATGCCTGAGGGCTCTAGCTACAGATGGACCTATGATATTTTTTGACAGTCAAAGTCACAAAATTTAATTCTTAAGGAGCGAAGAGGCACTGTTAACAATTCTGGAAGCAGGACCCAAGCGGAGGGCTCAGTGTCAGAGGGTCTGGCAAAGAGAAGGCCAGATGCAGCAGCATCCTACCATGGAACTAAAAGAGATCTTAGAATGAACTCTCCTTTTCTGAGCCTGAAAACCCTGTGACTCTAGAGATGGTCCACATCCTCAGTCCTGGTGGAAGGGTGGAAGCCCAGTATCAAATAATAAGTAAGCCTTGTGTGCTGTGTTTGTACCATAGTTTCTGGTTTAGTGGCTCTAGAATATTAGGTAACTGAGGCTTATTGTTGTGCTCTGATTATATTATATTAGCTTTCATTTAGTTAATGGCCAATGAAACACCAGACTCTTGATGATGCTGGCTATCTGTCATTCAGAGTCACTAGCTCTATGCTAAGGACTTCTACTCTGTGACTCTAAGACTAGAGCCCACAAATACTTAAATAAATGAAAAACCCAACTGCGTTCCATGAGGGTGCATGAGGGTGGTCCTAGAACCAAATGTGGAGGAAGATGTTTAACTCCATCTTCTGTAGTATTTTAATAAATTTGCTTGTGTTATAAATTAGCAAGCATCCACCCAACCGAACATATTGAAACTGGGAGGTGGGGGTGGGGTGGGGTGGGGTAGGGAGCAAGCACAGAGAATTTTGTAGTTCTTTATCAAAAGCACGGGATTTTAAAGGTGAGAGTAGCCAACCATGTCTTTCACTTTTTCTTTTAGAACCTAATTTCTCTTCAACAACATCCTGGACAAAGTGCACTAAGAAGGCAGCTCCATTTGTTGTTTGTGATAAACTACCAGGACCTCAGTTCCTAAGAGATGCAAGGGGAGATGATGAGTTTTAGGTGAAGCATAATGTAGTGATAAGCCCTGGTCAATCAATTCCTACATCCCAGAAATATGGAAATTAAATCAAAAATATTTAAAATATGTGATCCACAGGAGTCTCTGGAAGTTCTGCTGCCAAGCACTTGCATTTTGACAAAATTTCCGTCTCTTCGTGTACCTATGTACAGATAATTGACCATTTTCAATCCATAAAACAGCATTGTCATAGTCTCTCCTGATATAAAAGTGTGGCTACAATATTGATAATATTGTCTAATCAATTCAGCTAAATATTGGAGCTGCTATTTCATTATAGAATATCTTCATACATGTAACTGATTAGTATAGAGAAAGGTTTTTACACTCGACTATAATGAGAAGTATCATGTCTCCTACAATCAGTGCAAGTATGGGCTTTTTTTTTTTAAACCTTGTGTGTCTAGTTTTGAAGGCAAAGGAAAACAGGAGTGCTGAAAGGTCAGGTGAATAGTATTGTTGACAATTGCCTTTGAGATCCACACAGCTGTCAGACTGCAGGAAACATCAATTCTGGCCAATGACATGAGCCCAAGTTCCCATCAAAAGGTCAATAAAGTGTGTGAAAGCAGCACACCATATTTATAGAACACAATTAGAAATCATAGATCAAAGGTTAGGTGTGAACACGCCTACTTTACCAAGGCCAGGGATACTGAGAGAGTCTTCTATCTCAGCAGAGTAAAGATTAAAGGAGAGAGACCCCATATTGTGGCGAGGGGCTTCTACTGTTCACTCATGGCAAGTGTAACAACACAAGCCCTTTCCTGCAAGCAAGCTCACAGCAGAAGAGGAAGGAGGGAAATAGCAAGTGTTTCTTTTAATCTCAGAGCTGAATATTTTAGCTGAAGCATAATTTGAAAAAACTAAGCCATTGAGGGGTAGAGAGGAACAGTATCATTATCTAAAGGGAGACAAATCTGTGAGCAAAGAATAAGTTTAATCAACTGAGTATTTGGCATTAGGAACTAAAATTGACAGAAATACAAATCTTCGATTTTGGAGAAACACTAAATGAATTGATACTCGGTAGCCTCAGTACAATGTTTTTCCAGGACCCACTGCTACTTAAAGCAAAGCAAAGCTATCTAGTTTGTGTCTGTTCAATACTTGGGCATTTTAATTTAAGAAATATTTAGAAGTAGTAGTAGTATTTTGGGTGTATAAATATTTTGCATATGTGCATGCCTATTGGATCCTTGGACTTGGGTTGCGGATGTTTGTGAGCCACTATTTCTCTAGCATGGCTGCTCTCTGAGAGGCTCCACCCAGCAGGTGACTCAGACAAATACAGACACCCACAGTCAAAGAGTAGATAGAGCATGGGGACTCTTATGGAAGAATAGGAGTAAGGATTCTGGCCCCTAAAGGGAGAGGAACTCCACAGGAAGATGATCAGAATCAACTAACCTGGACCCTTGGGGCTCTCAGAGACTGAACCATAAACCAAAGAACATACACAGGCTTAGGTCTTCCTGTGCATGTATAGCAGATGTACAGCTTGGGCTTCATGTGGGTCCAAACCAACTAGAGTGAGGGCTATCCCAAACGCTGTTGCCTGTCTGTGGGATATGTTCTAGCTGGGCTTCCATTTCCGGCTGTCAGTGGGAGAGGATGTGCCTAGTCTCACAGAGAGTTGGTGTGCCAAGGTGACAGGATATCTAGGGCCCTCCTCTGTTCAGAGGAGATGGGGGTATAAGGGGAAGGATTGTGGGAGGGGTTGATCAGCAGTATGACACTGAGAGGGATGCAAAATAAATAACAAATCTGATAAATTTAAATTTTAAAAAACTACTACTGCTAGTAGTAGTGGTAGTTTCACTAGTAGTAGTACTAGTATTACTAGTAGTAGTGGTAGTTTCACTAGTAGTAGTACTAGTATTACTAGTAGTAGTGGTAGTTTCACTAGTAGTAGTACTAGTATTACTAGTAGTAGTGGTAGTTTCACTAGTAGTAGTACTAGTATTACTAGTAGTAGTGGTAGTGGATGGATGTTTTACATATGTTCATGACTGTTGGATCCTTGGATCTGGGATTGTGGATATTTGTGAGCCACAATATAGGAACTGAACCCAGGTCCTCTGCAAAAGCAACAGGTCCCCTTATCCACTGAGCCATCTCTCCTTGCTCTGGTCAGAAATTTTTATAACATTCATTTTTTTAGTATTCAACTTCTTTCTCATTTCCTTTCTCACTCACATCTCTGAAATGTGTACATTACCAAACTTCACATAAACTACCTCACTGTGGTCACTGTTCCAAGAAATACCAGCATCCTAACTTTGTTTTGCTTTACTGAGATCATTGATTCTGCAATCAGCTTACTTTTCTGACCTCCACCACTGTGAACCTTCCCTTGTCCATTTCCACCCTCAGTACTCCAAGAACATTTTTGTTTCCTTCATGGTGATGCCTCTGCATCTTTTGTTTAGTCCCTCTTCATATGGAAGCCTCCCAGATTTCATCTTTATTGACTTTGCACATTGCACACATCTTTGTTTCTGAGTAGCCACTCCTTTCTAGAACAATTTTCTGTGTTGTTGAGAAGTAAATATATTCTTTCCTTTGCTTTGGCCACTCAAAATCAGAGTTTTATCTCAGTATCTTAATTTGACGACTAGGCAAGTACTCTACTATTGTGATATATATATATATATATATATATATATATATATATATATATATATATTCCCAGCACTCAGCTTCCTTCTCTTTTTGTTTCCTGATTGTGTCAAAGTAAATTGTTTTTCTTTCCTATTTTTTAATTGGGTATTTTTTTATTTACATTTCAAATGTTTTCCCCTTGCCAAGTCTCCCCTTCGTAAACACCCTATCTAATCCCCCCTCCCCCGCCTCTGTAAAAATGCGCCCCCACCCACCCACCCACTCCTGTCTCAGGTCCAAGGGCCACTCCTCCTACTAACAAGGCCATCCTCTGCCACATATGCGGCCAGAGCCATGGGTCCCTCCATGTATACTCTTTGGTTGGTGGTCCAGTCCCCAGGAGCTCCAAGGGGGTCTGGCTGGTTGACAGTGTTGCTACCCCCATGGGGCTGCAAACCACCTCAGCTCCTTCAGTCCCTTCTCCAATTCTTCCATCAGGGACCCTGCACTCAGTCCAATGGTTGGCTGTGAGCATCTGCCTCTGTATTTGTGAGGCTCTGGCCGAGCCTCTTAGGAGACAGCCATATCAGGCTCCTGTCAGCAAACACGTTCCAGCTTCCAGAATAGCTTCTGGGTTTGGTAACTGTGTATGGGATTCATCCCCAGGTTCGGCAGTCTCTGGATGGCTTTTCCTTCAGTCTCTGCTCCACACTTTGTCTCCATATTTCCTCCTGTGAGTATTTTGTTCCCCCTTTTAAGAAGTATTGAAGCATCTACACTTTGGTCTTCCTTGGCTTCATATGGTCTGTGAATTGAATCTTGGGTATTCAAAATTTGGGGGCTAATATCCACTTATCTGTGAGTGCATAGCGTGTATGTTCTCAGCTTTGTTCTTGAGACAGGGTTTCACTAAAGTTCCTAAGCAGGCTTTGAACTTGTGATCTTGTGTCCTACCTCTGCCTGCTGAGTAGCTAGAATTACACAGTCCTAAGCCCAGACATTTTTTTTCCTTATATGTCATTCAACATCTTAACACCAATTCCATTTCTTCAGGTATCCCCATCTTCAGGTATCCCCATCTTCAGAGATCCCCATCACCTTTTTAGGTCTAGCTACAATTGCTACAATATCGCTGACTTCAGAACTGTGTCATCTCCACATGGACAGCAAGTGGCCTCCTCAGGTTTGACTTATCATCAGCGTGAAATTTATATCATTTATATTTATATCCCATCGTGAAATGTATATCAGATAATTTTAGATAAAGCCAAAGTAGCCAAAAATTCACTCCAACTATATACAATAGTAATTTTCTTTCACTCTCTTTCCATTCTTCCCATTGAATTAAGTACAACCTGCATCTCCTCCTAAATTGTTTCCTGATGTGTTCTTGTTGCTCCTCCCCTAATGTTCAAATCTTATCAAATCACTTACCACATCTTTCCCTAGACTTATGTTTGGAGTACAGTCTTTCTTGTAGTTCTTATTTTCCTGGACCTCCATTGTATTTCCAATACTAGAAATAATTTTCCACATTCCTCCCTGAAGGATTCTTCCAGAATGCAATGTTATTCTTGCTTTTACATTTCCTTTAGAGTTCATTGGCTCCCCACTCACTTCATTGTGATATTTAATATGCCATGTAAAATAAGTTGGTCTTAGGCTAAACCTCTCCAGAAATCCTTCCTCTTGGTATCATTATTATTTTAGCCAAATTGCCATGCATAAGCTCTCACAGCCTTGGTTTATTCACTGACGCAACTTCACATCTTTCCTAGAAATCACCATTAACGCCTGGCCGACTCCATACTCGGCAGGTCTGCCCCCTCCAGAGAATAATCTCCAGTGGGCCTTGGAAGGTATAACACCCTCTGCTGTTTGTGAACAAGGCAAACATTTCCTCTTGGTTTTAGGAAAGGATTCTGAGAGAATCCTGTTTCTTTACTACATGACATCATTATATGAATAAACACATGCAATTTGAACATCTATGTTTTGGGCATTGTTCTGGGTACTGAGGAGCTATTATGTGATGAAGTTCATTCAGATCAACTCACAGAAGCCTGTGCACACTGATGTTTAATGCCACATTCAATGAAATCATAATGACAGATTGAAAGTAAATGCAAAAGAAATATTTACACCATAGAAATCAATGAACACTAGATGTTGGTGTCCCGCCCTAATTACTGTGTATCAGCAGTGTATCAGAAACCTTACACAAAGTTCTTTGTATTAGGAAACACATAGTCTAGTGAAGTAAAAGTTCAACATGTCAAATAAGAAATGACTTTCATTTTGGTGTTTAAAGATTTCATGTTCTGTGGGTGGAATAAATAGAACAACATAACATGATTCTGGATACTGTAGGTATCACCAAAGATTAAGAAAGCATTATGGCTGAACAGGGGTGACAATGAGAACTGGTAGTGTGTCCAGCAATGGCAGAGACATATTCTAAGAGCAATGTGATATTGTACATTAGGGGTAGAATATGACAACTTTGCTTTATTCCTAGTGTCTTAAAGAATGCAACAGATGTTTAATTAAGGTTGAATCTTCTACCTGGAATCAGATAACTAGCTCTGCATTCTATATTCTTCTGGCCTGAAGTTGTTTTTGATTAAACAAGCATTCGGAAAGGGCTAGCATTTTCCTTCTTCCACTCAGAACATTTAGTGGCATTCTCTCTCTCCCCCTGTAGATGAAAAGAAATTTAGCTGTCTACTAATTACCTGTGTTTTCTTTAATAATGAACCCAGAGTGCTGTACTCAGGGCTTCTCAAACTTATGAATGTGCATACAAGTCACCTGCAAAACTTTATGCTATGTATTTTAATCCATTAGGTTTGGGTGGGCTAATCTGTTTTCAAGTGAGGAAGATGCTGCTATTTTGATGATCCTACTCTGAGTGTTAGGCTAACAAGGAGACTATCACTCATTAGGAAACTGGCTCCAACAAAACGCTACACCTTCATGATAACTGTGTTGTCTTAGGAAGCACTCCTGATCTGACGACTGGATCCTGGTAGTTTACTGCTGTATATTACTCAGTTTCTTCCCTAATAAACTCAGTGTGTACATCTAATCTCCTTCATACATGGCAGCTCTGAATTACTAAACACCCAGCCTTCTCTGCCTGTGTTTAATGTTCCTATCTTCCCACACTGAGCATTGATCTAAGTGGCTTGGAGTCACCTGCCCATTAAAGTCCTTTTTCTTTGCACCAGAACTTGCTGTCTATACATCAGCCTGCCTTGAATAATGCAGCTTCAGTCACCTCCAAGTTGATGGAATCCTACAGCATTCATGATGATACAATACTGGCTTTGAATCTCACAGACTCCCTCCCCCTCCTTCTCTTATGTGACTGTTTATATTGAGATTGGTCCCTGATACCCATCTTGATAAGAGCCACCCACATAGAGCACACAATGCTTCTTTCCTTTCCAGAGAGAGAGAGAGAGAGAGGTAGACAGACAGACAGAACAAAGACATAGCTCGTTGTGTTCTTTGCCCATCTCCAGCCATCCTACTTCTAGACTTCTATTTCAAAAAGAGCAAAGTTTTCTCCCATTTCCCCTTTTAATTCTTTTTGTTGTTGTCATTTTCCAATATGGAGAAAACATGACATGCCCAATATTACCACAGGAGTAAACACATCAGTAACTGCTGCAGGCAAGTCCCTGGCCACTTGAACAGACAGTCAGAAAACAAATGGCATGTTGCAGCTACATATTACTAAGAGGAGTAAAGACTAGTAAAGCAGAGAAAGAGAGGGAAGGAAATGCTTTGAAGCCAGATGGAGAGACCCCCCCCCCCAGTTAAGAATGTTGAGACAGAGAGTAGTTCAGGCAAAGAGTATTTCATCTCCTTCTCTCATGATCTCACTATAGATGGCAGAGAGGAGATATATTTTTACCTCCAAATTTTAATGTCTTGCGGTTGTGCCTGCAAACTCATTTGACATAAGATAAATAGCAGGAGAAACGCACACAAATTTGTTTAATACAGATTCTATGTCACACAGGAGCCCTCATTAAGAAAGGAAATCCAAAAATGGTAACAAACTCTAAATGTTTCAAAAATCAGGTTGAACAAAGAAAAGCAACTGTGGAAAAGTAACCACACTATATAGGGAGGGGATGGAGAGGAAAGAATTATTCTAACAAGGTCTGCTTATATAGATTCCTCTCAGTCTTAGCTTGCTATCCTTGATAACACTAACACTATTTTCTTTTTGGTATAGGAAAGACATCTCCATATGGATGTAACCTCCTGCTTCTGGAAAGAATACTGGGAAGGCCAGATTGCCCTTGCTGCATCTGTTGGCCTTTTAAAACACATTTAGTTCAAAATAACCCTGTGTCAAAGTGGCATGATTGGAGAAGCACCCCCCCCCCCCATCTTTCAGTATCTTGTATTTGCATATTCAAAGATACCTATGAGTGACTCATTCTGCTGTCTGTCAAAGACAGTTCTCTGGGGTTCAGGCTTCCTCTCAGTCACTCAATTTTCAACAAGTAGTGAACAGCATGGGAAATTTATTCCCAGTTTATTTTGACTGTCCTCTATTTCCTTCACACCTACACACAACAAACAGTAGAGGTTAAGGTGGACTAGACACTTGGAAGCTGTTTCTTCAAATCGCTTACAGAACAGGGCACAGACCACAAGGCAATTCTGCAGGTGTGTCCTGACCTATGTATAGTGCAGCTCTCCCAGTCTGTCCCTCAGTTTAAACACAAGTGGCTTATGCATGCAGCACAAGATCAAATTAACTTTCTTGGCAGTCTTGCCCTTCTTTTGACTCACCTCAAGCTTACAGTAAATGGCAGCTGCCGCTGAAATTTTCCCTTTAGCTACTGTTTTCACAGTATCTTAAGATGGGCTTGCTCTCCAAACTAAGAACCAAGTCTCTGGCCACTGAGGCTTACTGAATATCAAGGTTTAAAATAATAGAATGATAATAAAAGTCCCACATGAAAGTAAATTGGCTTTCTGATTAGATTATCAGGAATGGATAAAATACAGTGGCAGGAAGGGCTGCAACAAGCCTGCAAAGATTTCCACAGCCTGCTTCCACTGCACTGCCTCTATAGTATTTGAAGTTAACACTTTGTCCTTTGTACTTTATCCATCTATTTGTGACTCCCTTTTCACTCTGGCTTAGAGTCCACCTCACAGAAAAACTGACTGGCTTCCCGATGGATAAAATATACTGAAGGACCACATTCCATACACTCTGTATTAAAGACTCTTCAAAAGCCAGTTAGATACTGTACTGATTTATGTTTTTGTATGACCAATACCTAGATTGTTTGCTAACTTCCAAGGAGCAAGCCTTCAAATATACAAACATATAAATAGATTCTTGTAAGTTCAAGGCTTCCTTGGGTTTGTGAGGAGTTCATGTCTCAAAGAAAAAAAATAATAATAGAAAATATATATATAATGAAAACTTGAAGATCTGGTGTAGAGTTTATCTAACAAACTGTAAAACTCAGGCATATTGTTGGCATTTACTAAATAGTCATAAAAATCTCAACAAGTTGTTATGGACTTGACTCCCTTGCTGAGAGATATTATTTTGCTTCACATTTTTTGTCTTGTTCCCTTTTTGTTTTTATTTTCCTACCAGAGTGTTGTTTATACACCCCAACTAGTGTGTCATTCTGAGAGAACATTTGTTATTCATATGACTACAATGGTAAAAATTCTCCCCTTGTGATCCCTATTTACTATGCTGAGACATTTGTTAGAATTAATGGATTTTCTTTATTTAAAAAAGTGTTATGCGAATGAGTATTTTGAAGAGAAAATATAATATATACCACATTAATTATTTTTTAGTTCATCGAGATAGTAACAAGTCTAAATGTCCTTCTTAATCCCCAGACAATATAAGAGATTATGGATAAATCCCCAAGCCCATTATACTGTTTTTCCTATATATAAATACCCATAATAAAATTTAATTTACATGTTAGGCACATTAAGATTAAGAACAATAACTAGCAGTAAAATAAATAGAATAATTATAACTGTACAATGCAAGATATGTGAATGTGGTCTCTTGAGAAATATTTAAAATGAACATTAATACCTTAAAACAGCAGTAGACTCAAAGTTATGCAAACCGGAGAAAATTAAATCACAGCTAGATGGATAGGGAACTAACTACTATGACCACAAATCAAATTCTAAGGCTTCATATACTCACCCTAAAGGTTTCTGCAGTCCCTCTTGCAGATGTCTATGTATAGTAATGAAGCATTCGTGAGCCCAAGAAGCTGACATCACTGTACAGAAGAATGCTTTTGAGATGGCCAGACCCAAGAAATATTCTACAGATTTTGTATTTTTAAATTTTCTATTCTGAGTTTCTTCTCTATTGTGATTGTATTTTATTTTTATTCACCATTGATGCTTATTCATTGTACATGACACTGCAATGCATAAAAAAATTTTATATAGGTGTGTAGTATCCATTGAGTATAACCTCCTGATAGCCTTTCATTTCTGTCTTTTTGACATAGCTTCAGATCTATGACTGGACTAGAAGATCAGTCTCACCAGTGTTTAACCCTTATAAAGTTGGAAAACTAGCTGGCCCTTGTCTATGATCCCAATTACTTGGGAGGCTAAAAGAGTAGAATTGCAAGTTCCTGGATTACAGAGTGAATTCAAGGCCAGAATAGGTAATTTAGCATGACAATCTCAAAATGAATAATTAACAACAACACAAAGGCTTAGGACATATTTCAGTGGTAGAGTACTTTCCTTGAATGGGGGAGAGAGAGGCTGTAGGTTCAATCCCTAGCAGTGCATAAACACACACACACACACACACACAGGGAGAGAGAGAGAGAGAGAGAGAGAGAGAGAGAGAGAGAGAGAGAGAGAGGAGGGAGAGGAAGAGGGAGAGAGGGAGAAAGAGAGAGAGAGACTCACACACAGGGACAAACAAAGGCAGGGGAGAAGAAGAAATGGCAACACTTTGAAGAAACTTTCAAATACTATCATTCTACTAAGTGGGCATAGTACTAAAATGACTCCTAATGACTTATTACAATACAGATAGATCAGTACATTTCTGAATCTTCTTCAAAGAAGTTTCTTCTTACAGTAGAGAATAATTAACACAGAAACCCTTAACTGGTAAAAACACTGAGGATAAGAGAGTATGCAGTATCACTTCAAAATGGTACATGCAGAATCACACCCCGCCCACCACGGCTCAGGAATCCTTTCAGAAAAGGAGGAAAAGATACGACTGTAAGATTTCAGAGGTGAATAACTGTAAGGAACAAGTGTTTTGCAGGCAGAACAGAGCAATTTCACATATGAATACATAGGAATTGTGGTAGCATTTAAAGCTCAAGACAGACAAAAACAGCATCCATTAAAGGGGTAGACAGACACAAAATCCCACCTATCACTATGTGAGGGACTGTGGTATTTGATGGCTTCTAGGAGAAGGAGAATCTTTTTGTTTGTTTGTTTGTTTGTTTGTTTGTTGTGTTTTGTGCTTTTTGTTTCTTGCTTTGGCTTTAGTACACCAAGACAACTCATAAAAATATGTTGACAGCACAAATTGGCTCAATGAGAGAAGAAGTAGGAGGAGGAAAAGAAGAAGGATGCAGAAAAAAAGAAGAGAAGGAGGAAAACTTGAAGTGGGTGCATGAGGATGGAAAGAGTAGTTCTTAGAGGAGCTACAAGGGTGGACAATTGTCAAAATACATTGTACAAAAGTATGTCATGGAGAGAGAAGATAGGCATATGTTCATACCCCTAACTAAGGAGCTATTGAAATTGATAGCTTATGGGAGAAGGACAGTATGTTTTCTTTAAAGGTACAGACCTGATGAGTTGACCTTGGACTGGTTGAAGACAGCATATCTAGGTTTGTATAAGACAAGACCAACTATATTTGATGGATTAAAAAGTAAACAGAGACACAATGTTGGATGAGTATAGAAGTAGGCATGGACCTGGGAAAAAGAATTCATCTTTTCATGTGAATGTTGGTGATGAATCAGGTAACATACAGAAAGTACAGGTAGCATTACATCCTCACATAAACCAGTCAGAATGTGTTGGCTTGGACATCCTTGGAAATAAAATTATATAAAAGTAAAACAAATGTGCTTCCTCTATCATCATCTATGTGGCCATTTTGTGCTTGTCAGAGAGCAATTTCTCATAAAGAAACAGTTAGTTAGCAAAGGGAAGCCAAATAGAGTGAATATCATCTGTTGAAAACCAGATCTCATCACAGGTAGATTTCACAAAGCATACTCGGTTTCTTTAAAGATATGAATCGAATGTCAACATTTAGAAATGAGGATCTTTCACATTAAAATCTGATTCCTTTGAACAGTAAAATCTGACTTGGTCCACATTCTAAAACTCAATGGCAGACTGAAGTTGACAGCAACTACCCTTTCCACTACCAACATCATCCAATATGAGTGCCTACCAGGTACCATCCTGTAGCTCAGCATTGGGTCACATGGTGGTCCCTCAGGTGGGGCAGCTGAAGACCCACTTTATTCTTCTACTCTCAGAAGGCTTCTAGCAGTACCTGGGTTGGCAAATATGGCACTGGCAGTCTTTGCCCTTTCCTCTCCTCCCTTGTAAACTATAGGTTATGTCGCTGAAGCTAGCCACCAAGGTCTCTGCTAATATTTTGACACATTCTTAAGCCAGACTTATTTCTGAGGCTGACTACCAAAGGCCAATAATCAAAAGCCCCCTTTGGTTCACCTAATTAACATGCCCAATCAAAAGACACCCCTTTGTCCTAGCCCATTCTAACACAGTCTCCCTTTTTCTCTTCTTAAAAATTACACCTTCAAGGTCATTTGCTGCTGTTTTTCTGCCTGAGTCAGAAAGACACCACCTTTACTTTTCTTCCCTAATGAAGGTTCTCTCTGTTCAAATAAGTGTTTTGATGTGGTTTGTACCTAATCTGGGGTCAGAAGGAAGCCTGGCTGTGTGTGAGTTTCTTACACTTCTAGAGATGTAAGCATTTTAAGTTCTTAGTGACGAGTTGCAAAATCAAAAGAACTGGATATCACAGTTGTGTCAAACCAAAACTTTTTTGCTCTTTAATTCCATGGTTTAAAATTTTAAGACAGGAGTAAATTAGGAGGAATAGACAAAGACCAGACTTTCTACTCTAGTTTGGATCTGGTCCCAGCCTGAATCTGACCATATATATTTTTTTTCTTTACATGTTAGAGATGACTACAGTTTGGGACCAAAATGACATTTCTGGTATTTCTCTCCAGTAATTAAAGGGCTAAAACTTCCCTAAACCCTAAATATTATGTCTATACATTAGCAAGAAAATACTGATTATTATTTAAAGTAATTGCATTAAAATGCAATGTGTGATTGCTGTGTTGTTATGGGTTTTAGATTTTAAAAACACTACTGGAAACACAGGTACATGGTGTAGATTTTAGGACTTAGTTTTAAAGGTGGTTCTTAATTGAGTTCTTTTTGTAAGCCTCAGGCAATATATACCTGACCTGTCTCAGTTTTATTACTTCTGTTTCTGAAACATAAAATTTACATAATAATTATTTCTCTTAAGAACATTTCCCTTAAAGTATCAGATATCAAAAAGTAAAGCACATTCTGAAACTCAACAATAACAAGCTAGTTTTTTAAAATATAAAAGATCTTAAGCAACCTCTTCCAAAAAAGATGCCGAGATAGAAGTAAGCCTGCAAGAGGATGCTCAACATTATTTGTCATTAGGAATTTTTAGTCAAATTGATAAAGTCCCTCTCTTACTTTGCTCTCCATTGCTGTGATAAACACCATAACCGAAAGTAAGTTG
The DNA here is from genome assembly GCF_011762505.2 of Arvicanthis niloticus. Classification (NCBI taxonomy): domain Eukaryota; kingdom Metazoa; phylum Chordata; class Mammalia; order Rodentia; family Muridae; genus Arvicanthis; species Arvicanthis niloticus. The sequence goes on along the minus strand of NC_047658.1, from coordinate 48,609,184 downwards.
TGGAAGAAAGGGTTTATTCATCTTACAGGTTCTACTCCGTCACAGAGGAAAGCCAGAACAGAAACTCTAGGCAGGAGTTTGAAGTAGACATACTGCTTATGGGCTTGCTCTTGGGTTCTTGCCTAGATATATTTCATATACAGCCTAGAATAACTATTAAACAGTGAGTAATTCAACAGTGTTCAGGTATCCAGGATGTATGAGATCATTAATAAGCAACTTTGTCATACACCTGGCCCAAGGTCATTTAGACAAAATCTTAGCCATTTCTCTATATTTACTGAACGCTTTACCTGAGTTAATGTACAGGTGAATGATAGCAGTTAAGATTCATGATAAAATTTACAACATTTCTGTGGTTTTGAGGGAGTGCTAAGGATTGTTGCTACTCCTCTAAATATGTAATTTAGACATCAAACATAGGTTTTAAGATATGAGTGATTGATGTAGGAATTAGAAGACACTATCTTATACTCAATGATCTCATAAAACCATTAAACAGGAAACACCCTGTATAAGCAGAGGACCTGGTGCAGAACTGGGCAATCCCTGTGCATGTTTCTTTAGTCTCTGTGAGTTCATATGAGCTTTAATCATGTTGATCTAGAGGATCTTGTTCTCCTGGTGTCCCCTCATCTCCTCTGCTTCTTATACTCCTTCAGCCTTCTCTTCAGTGGGATCCATTGAGTGCTGAAGAGAGGGCTTTGATGGAGACATCTCATTTAAGACCAGGTGTGCCCTTCCCCCCTCCCCCCACCAGCCTTGAGCAGGCCTGAGAGACCTTGTTTACTACAACAGATAGGATCTAGGTGGAGTTACCCACCTTGACTGCACAGAACACAGAAGCAGAACTGCTCCTGGGCTTGCCTTGAGACATCTCTGACCTTGACCTAGATTATGGATTATCCCACCCATCTCTGGCTGAAACCAGGAGGGGTTGTGGGTTGGGCCTTCCCCTTTAAATTGAGAGCTGAACATTAAAGCTTTGAGCCTTGATCAGAGAACTTTGTCTTGGCTTCATCTCTTCTCGCCCTCCGGCCCCTTTCATTCCCAGCCCCCTTTCAGGTGAACCCAGTTGACTTGTGGCCTCCGGTGGCTACAACCAGGTACATAGCATTTTCTGTATAATGTCTGTACATGGGTCTTTACATTTATTCCTGTCTGCTGTAGAAAGAAGAGTCTGATCATTGCTGAGCAAGGCACTGATCATATTGGACTCATTTCTTTCTATTCGTGTTGTCCAACTCCAATGTGTTAACTTTTGTTTTACATTATTATATTGTATTATTAACCCTTAGAATCGTGTTTGGTTTCTAATGAGAGAGAGAAAGAGAATAGATCTGGATAAAAAGGGAGGTGGGAAGGAACTGGGAGGGGAAAACATAGTCAGGATATATTATGTGGGGAAAAATCTGTTTTTGATAAAAGGGAAAAATAAGTAAAAGAAGAAAGGGAAAATAAAGAAGGCATTATAACAAAGATACTCTCCTTTATTTTTCTTCATGATTCAAATTATTGTACAGCCGCAAAACATACAAATACAATAGTTACACACACACACACCCTCTGTCACACATACACATCTGTGCCTGGTTCAGAACTATATATATACATATATGATATACTGGTCCAGTATATCATATATCTACACACACACACACACACACACACACACACACACACACACATTTGCTATATTTTGCAGAAATTGAACTAGTAAAATAAATGTCCTAACCTGTAAGGGAATGTTAAGAATGCGGATTATAAATCAAAGATTAGAAAAGCCAAAGAGACCTTAAAGTAGAAAGTCCAATCAGTTTCTAATCCAGAAGCTACCCTTATCATCTCCCAATCGCCTGCAATGAGGAGTCTACACTTAGTGCCTCCTCTGTAACAGGATGATTGTTCAGCCACTTTAAAGATTTATACAACAAGAGTCATAAGAAACAAAACTAACTAAATAAATAAAAATAAAAGAAATGTATGCTGGCTTCACAGAAGACTTAAGAGAGCTATGCCACAAGATAGAAAACTTATACTGCCCCCTTTCAATGTAAAGAATTTCCTTCATGACTTAAGGAGGTTTATGATAAAAGCTGAAAATACTTTCAGTTTATTTCTTTTTTGAATGTTTAACTCTTAAATAAGCAATTCATTCTTGAAACAAAATCATTCTATGTCGCCCATTCTAAGTCCTTAGTGTGATAAAGTTAGAAAACAGCAAAAATTTTAGTTCATAATTATTTATACAAAAATTTTTAATGGTTGACTTCAACCACCTATGGATCAACTTACAATTGAAATAGTGAATTATCCTTCCCGTCCATTGAAGTTGCGGATGTCAGATATGTCCAAGAAGTAAACAGAAGAGGCGGGTAACTAAGATATAGCTGAGCCACAGAAGTGCTTCAGCCACTGTGCGATTGGGAAATGAATGTGAAGGAAATGGTATACAGAATGGAAAGTGTTCTCATCTTTGTTGGTTGACTGATTTCAGTGAAGTCTCACAACTTTGATTTAAAAAAAAAATACAGCTTTCTTTGAATTTACTAAGTGGGAATATTAGCATTTGTTCTTGGGATTATCATAAGAAATAACCTGATAAGCCACAGAAATATCTGTAGCTCAGCAAATGCATAGTATTGGTTGGCAACTTCTTTAATGAGGATATTGCCTATAATTTCATATTAATTTTTTTATATTTGTTTCTGTGATTCATTCTTAAGTATTTGCTTCCCCTCTGCCTTACAAAGGAAACTCACAAACTATTTAACATGCTGTGGTGTGCCCTGCCATGAATTGGTTACCAATAGGCTAATTTTAATGCGATTTGTATGTGCTAATGGCTGACCTGAGTGCCTGGTCATGCCAGCAAATGCTTGCCCTGTGGTTCAGGTTATATGGTTCTGTGTCTTCACACAGAAGAATTTAGGTGGCACAACAGCTCTGAGTCCAGTGGCAGCCTCTGAGAGACCCTTTTGATGTCTCCAAAGAACAATCTGTCTTCATTCTTCTTGGAAGGGAAAAGTGGAAATTTGTTACTCAGGGGATAAAGAAGGAAAGACAAAAAACAAATGGCAAACAGACTGCTGAGAATGTCCGCAGGGCCCTCTGGGCTCCTTCCACGGCAGGATAAGCTTTCCCATATTTTGGCACTTTCAGTAGAAGTAATTAAACTTTGGCAACTTCCAAATTTCTCTGTTTCTCTTCTCTTCCAGATGGACAGAGTGGGAAGAGAAGGAAGGGGTCGGGCTCTTCCACTTCTGTCTGAAAATGATTCTCTTTCTGTTAAGTAATGTGCCAGCTCTATCCCATTCTTAGGCAGACTGCCCACCTTGGAAATGAAGTGGATGGACTAAAAAGCAGGGGGCTAGGGAAGCAGGAAGCACACATGACTGCAGTATTATACCAAACCCATAGCCAAGGGCCCAGATGTTGGAGACAGGAACAAAACAGTGATGTTAAGAGAGATTCTAAATGGGCTTTATATTCATGTCCTCAGGTCAGTCTCCAGCTATTTTCTAAGTTATAATATCACATAGAGAAATTAGATGTTCAAATATTCATCAGAGGACAGGTTCTGCTGAGATGCAGGAAAACTGTATTTGAAGAAAATGGTTTAGAAAGGCCACGAAGAATGGAGAAATGGCTAGAAGGGAAGGGTAATATAAGCGGTAAGAGATCTTCTAGTTCTGAGAATGAGCAGGAACTATCTCCCCTATTTAAGTGATATGAGAAAGAGCCAGATATTCCAAGTGGATACTGACCTATTCTGCCTTTACTCTATTGTTGTCTCTAGAAGTAAGCTGCAATCGCACCACTGGCGTGGAGTTTCATCTCCAATAGAGCTCTACACCCAACAGCATGTCAGCAGCCAGGGTGAGAGAGTGATTTAAGATGTGTCACTACTGAGAAAGCAGCCCTTCTTGGTCCATTGCTGGAGGAACAGCGATTATAGAATTCCACTGAGCCACACACATCTTATGTTGACTTTAACAGACAAAGCAATGACTAAAGGCTCCCTAACCTCAGGCTCTGACTTCTTTTTTCTCCAAATGCATGTTAGCTCAGAATTCTCCAAGACATTCCTCCTTTCATAGTCTGATTTTAAAATAACTTCCCACCATGTTGATAAAACAGAGGCCATCCATTCCACTAAATAACAACCAGAATTCCACAACAAACATAAGCAACTAGTACACTCATACTTAGAGGTTTGTTTAGGGATGAGTTTTTAGGCTAGGGATTTTTTTTTTTCTACCCACTGAAAACATTTTCTTATAAAAGAAAGGTACTATAATCAACTGGCACTTGCCCAGAAATCATTCTAACCAGCTGATAATAGAATATCTAAGTTTATCTTAAATCAGAGTTGTTTATTCTAGTTTTGAAATTAGGATAGACCATTGTCCTTACTAAAGTTCTTATCTCATCATTACTTATTGAGCAAATCAACGACACAACAGAAGCCATTGTTTGATAGATAGATAGATAGATAGATAGATAGATAGATAGATAGATGATAGATAGATGACAGTGTTTATATTGCATACTTATCAGGTACTGATGCATCACAATGCACTAGGGGTTGTGTGGAGTTCTCCACATATATCAGGTACTGATGCATCACAATGCATTAGGAGTTGTGTGGAGTTCTCCACATAGTGATCAAGTTTAATCTCAGAAGAATCCCGTAAGGGAGGAATTTGTTATGCCATCTACTCTGACTAGGCCATGTGTGATAAATTCAGCTTGAAAGGGCATGGTTACATTTAACAACTAAAGATTAGGACTCCTCTGATAAAGAAATCAACTGGGCTATTGATGTCTCAGTGTTATGAATGACAACAGAAAATAAAGGAGGGACAGAATGAGAGTGAGAAAGAAGAGGAGATGAGGTAAGTGGAAGATGGGAAGGGAAAAAAAGGAGAGAGAAGTCAAGATATAGCTAAGTTTGGATAGATGGTTAGGTCAGTAAAATGCCTATTCAGCAGGGATGAGGACCTGATTTCAATTCCCAGCACCTACATAAAAGAAGTCAGTTTGGTGGTGCACACCTATGATCTTAGCCCTGAGGAAACTGGTCTCTGGCTCACTAGCTTTACCCAATTGATGAACTTAGTGGGAGATCTGCTCTCAAAAAATAAGGACAAAGCAATAGAGGACAACATCTTACATCAAACTCTATTCTCTGGCCACTAGATTCCATCTATATACATACACACATGCACAGCACACACACACACACACACACACACACACACACACACGCGCAACAGCACAGGCACACACACATACACACACACATATGCACAGCACATACACATGCAAGAGCACATACACACATGCATAGAACACACACACATGCACACCACACACATACATGTACACAATACACATACAGGCACACACACACACACATGCAATGCATAGTTAATATCTGGTAGCCTGAGCTGAATGGAGATCTTTTGAGAACTCTGAGAGACAACATTGCCTGGAAGGAGTGTGGGGCTTATCCAAAAGGCCTGGGCTTTGGCCTAGATCTGTTTATTAGCCATCTACATGACTCCTGGAAATATTTATCCTGCTATTTTTTTAATCTGGATGATACAGACCATCAGGATCATTAACTACCTCAAAATCCAATGACACAGTGAATATAGAAGATATTTGGAAAATTAAAACTATCAGTCCATGGCTACATCTTTACTGATGACTACTTGAAATAGCAGGTAAAATGTCTCTCTTTTCTTTTGTTCCCATAACACATCACTGACACCTTCCTCTTAGGTCTTAATTAGTTGAGAAAGAAACTTGTCTATCTTGCCACAGACTAACAACACCTTGCTTGTCTTTTCAAAAAAAGGCATGTGTTTGCTCATTCATTGAATTAATTAACCTACTTCTGCCCAACTGAAGCATTACTGATGCTTAACTTTACAACTACATTTTTTTATGATGTGCTAATGTTTTCTAGCCTTCAATTCCAAGTAAAGACTTTTCCAAGAAATGCAAATTAGTTGTATTATTAGCATAAGCAATGCATAACTGGAAAGGGAAATACCTGAAAAACAAGACCAAAAAAAAAAAAAAAAAAAAAACCCTGAATAATGTATAATGGGGTTTGCTTTCACAATTGCTGGCTTCAGGATTTAATAGCCACCAGCTGAGTTCTCTGTTAAAAGAACCTGCTCATCTGTGCCAGATCTATGTGACCCCCCCCTCCGTAATGAACTGACTTGCAGCCAGCAGACTCCTCTTTTGTGTCTCCACCATCTTCTTTGACAAGGAGCCCTGCTGTCAGGCTGCTTGCTCCACAGGGTCTGGCTGGAGGTCAATATAAGAAGGCAGATGGGATAGAGTTGTTTTAGTTACCACCAATCCTGGGATATTTTCCGTATTCAGGAAAGCTTCAAAAAGGGAGAAGTCTGCAAAGCCTACAAATGGTTTCAAGCATGCCATGGGCTCTTGGAGAGACATGAAAGCTGACAGGGAATGCTATTGCAGAGTTCCTCCTCTGGCTTGATTAAATTATCGTCAGCTTTGCCCATCTACTCCAAGAGTGTCCAACATGTTTAAGATATAAAGCTCCTTGGGTCTGTGCCACTGAATACACGAGTCAGTCCAATTTCTTGTTCATATTCTAAGTATAAAAATTCTTAGCTGTGAGAGTAATTCTGAAGTTGTTGGGGGAGGAGCCTGATAGAAAGGATAGTGAAACAGGGTTCCATTTTGAGTTACCTTCCTCCCCCTGTGACCAATTCTCAAGTTTCATCTCTCTTTATAATCTATCTAAGCTTCAGCAGTAGAAAAAGGGGGAAGACTGTTGGAGTGACAGTCTAAATCCACCCCAATATGTCCAGAGGATGACTTTTCCCTAAACATAGTCTGTGAGATATATGCAGAGAGATATCTTCACAGAGGAGTGGTCATATTCAAGTTGGCAGAAAGCCACAACCCACACAGGCTTTGAGAAGATCTTTAGAATCTTTCAGTACAGTGAAAGGTATTTTGGTACAAGGAATCTATAGCACCTGCCTTTGTACATTTGTATTACTAAAAGCTGCAAATACTCAAGGTTCCATGTACACACAGTTAACAAATTAAGATCTAATACTTGAAAGAAGTCATCACTTCAATTTAGATGTAAAACATTTTCAGGCTATGATTTTAGTTCCAGAAGTAGCACGAAATGTGCATTAAAATTTTTTGCCAATTTGATGCTTTGAATTCATTTATTCAGCTCCTTCTCCTGTGCTGAGTAGTGTTCAACACATACTGTATGCATGCTCAAGTCAGTAATCAATAGACAGAAGCAATCACTTCCTTACCATTGTAGTAGCAACCCAAAGTTAAAATTAAAAAATAGCAAATCAATGTCCCATAATTTTGGTGTCTGATATAATTTCCACCTAAATAAAATTTATGCAATGCATCTGATTGTTTTATTTTAATAACATTCACTGTCAACATAGTATGGTTATGTACTGTAAAAGGGTTATTCTCACTTTTATCTGGAAGTATTGATTCTTAGTTATGATTTTGAAGGCACAGATTCAGGAATAGGGCTGATGATTATTAAAACAAAAACTCAGCTGGGAAGGAGGTGCTTAAATGTGAGATGAAGATTGAAGCTCACTTCTTCATCATGGAATGTGAGGATATTACTACTTACAGTCACCTACCAAGAAAATATTAACTTGCCAACTTATTGTACATGTTTTTATCAATCTGTTTATTAGTCACATATCATCTTCCTAAGTATTTGAGATATTTCAAGAAATGTACAACACAAGTCAAATTAAAATATGAAAATGGGGCCAGCTACTGTGTCATTTCTAATAAAAAATTAAGACTAAAAAGGAACAACTTAAAAGTAGAGGCAACATGAATTGACACAGCTAATATGTTCATTGTTAATTGACCCTTGGGCTTTCACGGCAGCTAAAACACAAGTGGAAACATCTTCAGTTATAGGAGTCACATGGTCTTTATAGAAATAATGTCAGATTTCTACAGGAAATTCTCTGTGACAGATGAAAGGGCCTCAGTATAGTAAGTTTTGCTTTGTATCTCTGACTCAAGAGCTAAGCAAGTGCATCTTGGGTGAAAGAAAATCATCTCAGCATAAAACCAATCTCTCTTTCCTCTAAAGGATTATCCTAAGATGTAACACACACTCTCTCTCTTTCTTAAAACAGTCATTAATCAACGTTAGTCTTTAATCAACATCTCTTATGCACTAGTCTGAGTTGCAGACTCTTAGCATCGACAAAAAAACAAACCAAAAACAAAAACAAAACAAAATGAAAACCACTTTACATGTAATTTATGTCAACCTCTCACTCAAAGCTCAAACAATCACAGCATCCCAAACTCATTGAGACAACAGTTAATACAGGAAAGCATTCAAGTGAGAAGTCTGCTTCTTTCTGGAGGCAGACTGTTGTACTTTCAGAGATCTTGATAATATAAAATGCAACTTTAGATGGACAATTTAATACTGGATCTACTTTTGACATTCTTTTCATCTATAAACATAAAGCTGAATTTCTACACTGCAAGTCCACTAATTTATCTGCAATCAGTCACTACAATATAGTATTTTGGGTTTAAGTATTAAGTTGGACCACTATTTAAGCTGGACCATTTTTATAAAAATCAGAGGAGTGTCCCCAGTTGTAGAAAATGAACACAATAATAACATTTATTGATAACTAAGCCTGAGGTATATTGTCTTACTTGTTGATGTCAGTAGTGATGAACAAGTATATCACACTATATTTGTTTTGGGCTAGTCATCATGGCACCTGTGCCATCACTAAAACTATGTATAATTGGATCAAACAGCTGAGACATGCAGGGTATACTTTGTGTTGAGAAACTACTTAGATACCTAAGGTTCACCTCCATTGGCTCTGGAATTTACTCTCTTGGTATCTGATCAACCTCTCTCTGTCTCTCTCTGTCTCTGTCTCTCTCTGTCTCCCTCTCTTTCTCTCTCTCTGTGCGTGCGTTTGTGTGTGTGATAGTAGATGCAGTGTACATATTTGTATGTGTTCACATGTATATGCATGTGTCTGAATGTAGTAACCAGACATTAGTCTCAGGTGTTTTCCTTTAATGTTCTACACCTTAAGATTTTAATTATTTGAAATTTCTTATAATTGTGTGTGTGTGAATAATGTATGTATATAGGGACATGTTCCACAGTGGACATGCAGATGTTAGAAGGAGAACTTTGCAGCATACTAATCATTTTCTACCTTCATATGAATTTCAAGAATCAGACTCAGGCTACCAGGTTTATACAATAAGTGCATTAACCTTGTGGTCCACCTCACCAGTTTTTCCACCTTATTTATTTGAGGCACTACCAGAAAGCTTACCAATTCAGCAAGTCCAGCTCACCCAAAAGTTCCAGGGATTCCAGGGATACTCATGTCTCTGTGAGTTTCTTTTTTAATGTGGCTGCTGGAAATATAAACTCAGGCTCTCATGCCTGTGTAGCAGGTACCTAACTAAGTTCCACAGCACTGGGTTTATGTAACCTAAAAGTATTATTGTAATAGTTGCCATAAAGGTCTCAAAACTCTGCATATGTAATTCTACACAGCCATTTTGTGAATACTGTATATGGTCACATAATGACAAAAAGGTCAAGATCTTATCATATGCTTTCTTATGATGACAATTCTTAGACAGGGAAGATTCAAGACCATTATGAACTTGTTCAGTCTCTTACAAGCAAAAGATAAAATAGCAAAGACAAGTCTAAGAGACTGAATATACAAACAGAAGGCATGGTCGTAGAGCATGACAATAAAGCTCTCATCCACACAAGAACTTAGAAAGCCATTCAGTGACATCTGAAGCAACCACCCCATGATGGTGAGGATAATAACAATTATAAGATATTCATATTTTTAAAAAATTGTCTTTAACGATTGGTGTACATGGTGTACACATACTTATCTGTGAGCAAGTACATGTTTCCATAAAAAAAGAAAGTGGATGAAAATTATAAACACATATATGTAAGAGTGGGGATGTTTGACTTCATTTTTAATGGAGAAAAGGTGTATTTTGGCTTACAGTTGCAGAATTTGAGTTCATTATGGTAGGGAAAACATGGTACTGTGTTTATAGTGGGGGCTCATCCACAGTGTGCCTCAGGACCAAGGTCCATGTTTGGTGTTTTGTCACATCATTTCCTAATAAGTATAGTCTCAGTGTTCTCGAAATTAATAAATATATTTACAAAGAATTAACCAAGGTTTCTCTAAAAACAAAAGACATCTGCTTCAGTTTCCTCTAGGAAAGTGATGCTGTGAATAACTGTGGGTCTTGGTTCAATTTTTACACCTCACACAGTCTGGCTTAGTTTTTGCTTTAAAGAGAACTGAAGGCAAGCTTCACTGGAGTACACATAGGAGGGCCTAAGAGAAAGGCTCAACTCTGGGGATCAGCCTGCTGGGCTCCCTCACAGTGTGCCTGACACAGACACCAGAGGTAGGATTTGATCGGGTTAAATTTCCAGTGTTGTTTAACCCCAGGCAAACATGTTGTATTTGCCTGTGTGCTTCAATCTTATTAATGTTGAAAAGAAAATTTGACAGATGGAAGCACTCCCTGCAGTAGTTTCTAGTGTGCAGGCACAGCAAGCAGGCCTGTATTCTATGGATGCAGCTGTCAGTTTTCTTCTGATGGAGGGATGGGGTAAAGCAAGTCCCATTGTTTGAATCTACAGGGTTCCCATTCGCAGAATCTCCTCAGATAGTGATAACTAGAGGAAACCAACTGTGTCAGAGAGCCTTTGATATCACCTTTCGAGCAATGAGATCCCTAAAGCTTAGCTTCTATCTTCTTTAACACTGAACAGATTGTATTTCTTGTTAGCAATGCTGCCAAGCCAGGCACATTTAGATTTCATTTTACATCTTTATTTATTTATTTATTTATTTATTTAGTGTGTGTGCACGCACATGCACGCACTATATGTGTACACATGTCACAGTGCAGGTGTGGGGTGGAGGTCAGAGGACAACTTACAGGAGTCACTTCTCTCATGTGAATCACAAGAATTAAATTCTGGTCATTGCGCTTATTGACAAGTGGCATAATTGTCCAAGCCATTTTACCAGTCCTAAATTCTGAGTTTAAATATTATTTTATTGTCTTGGTAAATTTTAATGTAAAATTTTAAATTCTGCTCATGAACCTTATTCTTATCTGTAAAAATAGTTAATTGGACAACTAATTAAAGATATTTTTTTCCTTGAAATAAGTTCCTAATTCAAATTACAGAAGATAATACCCAGTGTGTCTGTGTATGTGTGTATTGCCTAAATATGTAAATTATATATATATATATATATATATATATATATATATACCCATATATGTACTTGCACATATTTCAGTATTTTAACACTTTACAATAAATACAAGAAAACTATTTCAAAACAAAGATCATTTTAAAGACTAAGCTCACAAAGAGAGACAAGAAAAGGTACAATGGCAATAAGGTAGTCTAGAGCCCTTGGGCCTAATCCACTCAGATCAGCCACTGCTTCCTGATTATCACGGAAGATCCCATAGAAAGTTTTCCATTTGGTCACCATGGACTTTCTTTAGTCAGCATGACTATAGTTGTCAATCTTACTTACTTGGTTGGATTGGGTTTTTCCCAGGAGATTAGTAAAGCATATGTCTGGGTGTGTCTGTGAGGGTATTTCCAGAAAGAAGCAATTAAAGGGGAAAGGTAATCCTGAATGTGGGAGGAGGGGAGAACAGCATTCCATTGGCTGGAGACTCAGATGTAACAGAAGGGAAAAAAGAAAGCCAGCCAGCCCTGAATCCCTGAATTTCTTGGCCACAGTTATGAGAAAACCTTTGGTCCATTCTCCTCTCCTTCTCATCATGGACTAAATCCTCTGACACCATGAGCTAAAATAAATTCTTCCTCCTCTCAAACTGTTCTATCAGGGGTTTTACAGTGACAGAAAGGCTGACAAACTTCATATCCATATCTCTTCTCAAACCAATCACAGTTGTCTGGTTTAGAGATTTGGTGAATCACAGTACTTTCAAGAAAATCCTCAAGAAAGATTTTGCAAGAAAATCTTTCAGCTACTGCCAAGAAAAGATTCTTTTGTTCTCAGTGCTTTAGAGTTGATGGCCAACTGAGCTATAAGATGTCCAATAGCTCACATTGCAACACTGGGCCACATGCTTTGGCTTTTCGAGTGACCCATCTTCCAGGAAAATCCCAATTTCTTTCTTCTAATCAGATCTGTATTTTATATCACTCCTTCTGTGATGTCATCAAAATCAACCAAATATATGTTCCTTTTTCAAACAATGTGTGAATCTGGTTACTCTCTCTTTCCTGCGTTATTTCTCATTATATCACCTTTGTACTCTTGGAGAGCAGCAAGAGACTAGAAGAAAAATAATGAAAAGCAATGACACACATTTAAATCTCAATTCTCTGTGTTTCCACAGTTTAAATGAATTAGCCAGCCGTCTTTTCCCTTGGTTTTCTCATCTATAGAAAGGAAATTAAAAATAGGACCTATATAGATAGGTCGATGTAAGGCTGAGTTACAGCCATGCCCAGAATATGCATTGGTGACAATGTATGAGAGGGCAACAAGGAGCACAGGCTCAGCTGTCATGATTCTGGTTGAGCTCAAATCTTAGCTCCTTCAGTTTATTTAGTGTGTGATCTGATATGTAACACCCAATTAGTCATTGCTATAATTTCCTGGTCCTAAAAAGCAGATGACAAAAAGAGCAACCACTGTATAGGTTTATATTAACAGTTAATGCATGTGAATGTAAGAACACAAATTAAGATTCAATAAATACCATGATTTATTATAAAGTCAAAGGCAATTTGAGGAAGTTTATGAGAGGAGCTTAAATATACTCTTTTGTTACATTCACAATTATGAATACCTACTTACTCTCCTTTGAAGTCTGCTTGGATAACTTAGAATTATAGGTTAGATGAGAAAGAATATGGTATAGACTAAAACAAAACAAACAATCAATCAAACAAGGGATTTACTATATGTTCTTGCTGATTTAATCTTATCAGAAGTTATAGCTCAGATAGAATGTTTCTGCCTGAGAAGCAGGACTCTAATCTATTAGTTCTGCTCACCATTTGGGACACACTAAAAGGCACTACCAATAAAGAAACACACAGTACAATACATCAGAATTGAGAGTGAGAAAATCCAAGCTAGAAAGATCGCCTTGTTCAGTAATTCTTCCCATGTCTCATCTTATCATATATTTACCAACCACTCAGTAAGAACATCATGGTCCAAACTAAAACCATCTCTGTGTCCTGGGTGAAAAGAGGAAGAATGTTTCTTTCCCCTCTCATCAGGAAGCTCTGCAATGTTTGATGACTGAGATATATAAATGGTTTTAATTTGTCTGTTGATCTAGTGAGCAAGTAAGTACCTCAGGGAGATTTGTAAGAGAGAAAGACTCAATGGCTGAGTTATATGTAGTGGCTGATTAGGACAACTGTATTCAACCTGTTCATGAGTGACTGAAGAGTGCCTGAGGAGTGTTAGGACACACAAATTGATTTGTTATGGTAACTGGCAAGGGCTGTCAGTGGTAAATGAGGTTTCAAATGACTGCTAAAATGATGATGCAATTTGGAAGTCAATCTGTTGTTGCAATGGCCTCTTTCTGGATACTAAATCACAAGAGCTAACACATAGACAAACCAATTCATGAATTCACTTTTACGTTTGGCAAAATACCTGAATGAAAAAAAAAACTTAAAGGGGGAAGTGAAACTATATCTTGCCTTTAGCTAATCTTGGAAGGATTGGAGAAGTACCCATTCAATAAAAGAGATGAGAGAATTTGGAAAATATATTTAAAGTAAAAGTAGCCATTCCATTTCTATCTACCTCCCATCCTCTACCTGTTTACACAGATTAAATTGCTGCTATAAGTGGGAATGTTAAAAGACCATGTGGAAAGCCAATTTTTCACATTGGCCATGAGCCATAAGTGAAGACCAAGCCAACTCTTACTGGATGAATGACATTATCTAAAATCAAATTCTGCAGTTTTCTCCATTATTTTAACTAACAATTGCAGTTTTGGAACTCTAACTAATTGATAAAATTATTGCTAATGAGTGTGGGAAATTTTATACTCAAAGATCTTCTTCATATAGATAGAGAAACTAGCAAATTTTTATATACAAAATAAATGACAAGTATTTTAGGTAGATTCCATAACAATCAATTCAATATTGCAACAAAAACATAATCATTTGAACAGTGAAATCTTCAAAACTATGTGGGTTTTTATTTTTTATTTCTTCTTATTTTAATACTGAGAAGTGAACCTGTTCCTTTCACATCCTAGGCACATGCTCTTCCACTGAACAATATCATCAGATTTATCAAACATCGGTTAAAATGAAGTTAGATAGGGGATAGGTGATGCTGAGGCATGGGGAAGGTATAAAAAGAATGCAGGAAGAGGTGGCTAAAAATGGGGGGTGGGATTTGAGGGGTGGTGAGGAAAACTGGCTCAGAAGAAACTTCCTGAAAAGTATGAAGCTGATCCAGGTGAGGAAATCTCATAACGGAGGAAAAGAGGCAGGACTGGCCATCTCTTGTAGCCAGGCAAGATTTTCAGTGGTAAGACTGGGTTGTGTTCCATTGAATTGTCGACCAAGAGAATTCTGTAGAGATCCCCAAATTACACAGGATGATGATGATGGAGAAGAGAGTTACACTTTATGAAGTGATAGCAGGGCATCATTGCAGATGACAACATAATACAGCTCATTGAGCTTAGGGAGGTCAAGCTGGAGGCTTGTTCTAATCCTTTTGGTGCAAGAAGGTACTCTATAGGTTTCAGAAAGAGAATAGGGTACACCAGCCCAGCCCCAAGACCTTTGTAACTAAATAATCTATCCTGTCCACAAAATGTACTGAGGCAATGATAGCATAGAACTTGAGGGAATAACCAGTCATGTCTGGTTTAAATTGAGGCCCACACCGCAAGATAGAGCCCATGTTCAGCACTGTCTGAATGGCCAAGAAGCAGAGAGCAAATAGCACAAAGACCTAGGGTGGAACCAAACAGGACTAGCAAATAAAAAATAAAACAGTGAAATAATTCCTAATGATATTTTGGTATACTCATAGATGGGTGAGTTGTCTAGCTGTCATCAGAATGTCTTACTCTGGCAGCAGATAGGAGTAGATACAGAGACCCACAACCAGAGATTATGTGGGAAAAGAGTCTAAATTGGAGGTCTTCACTGCCCCTTAGAGCTCAGAGAATCCCAAGGAAGAAGAGGTAAAAAGACTGTAGGAGTCAGAGAGGACGGAGGACACCCGGAGAACCTGGCCCACTGAATCAACTCAGCAGAGTGCAAATATGTTCACAGAGACTGAAGCAGCAAGCACAGGGCCTGCATGGATCTGTATCTGGTCCTCTGTGTATGTGTTGTGGCTGTTAGCTTGGTTGTGGGTCTCCTAACACTGGCAGCAGGTATGTCTCTGTCTGCTCCTGAAGCTCTTTCCCTCCTGTTGGGTTGACTTGTTCAGCTTTGGTGTGAGGTCTTTTACCTTGTTTGGTTGTGTTTTGTTTTGTCATGCTTAGTTGTTTTCTCTTGGAGGCTTGCTGTGTTCTGAATGGAGATGGAGGCAGCTAAGTGAATGGAGTAGGGTGGGGGCAAGGAGCTGAGAGGGATGGAGGGAGGGAAAACTATGGTTGGAATACATTGTATAAGAGAAGAATCTGTTTTCAATTAAAAATTAATTATTCACAAAAATACGTGCATATCAGTCACCAGTCTACTAAAGCATGTAAACCAAGTATTTAAAGAAATAGCAAAATGATTAAATAGCAAAAATAGATACACATATTATATTTATGGACCACACTGTGTTCTTATTTTTCCTTGATATTTCTACAACACAACTATACTAGATATATGTTTACATAGAAACACACATACAATTAACTTTGACCTATATTTCTTTTCCTCAGTCAAAATAATAATGAAATTATAGATTTACATTTATAGAAACCTAGTGGTAACAAGAAAATATATAAGAACATCCATTGCACAAGAAAATAAGTATTAGATTTAAATTATATTGCAACTGATATAAATTCAGTTGATTTGAAGCAGTGACGAAGGTGTGTTACAAAGTTTTTCTCCATTAAGTCCACAGTTTTCCAGCCTCTTCCACTAATGGTTTGAGAGCAGACTCCAGATTATAGCAGGACTTGTCTATGAAGCTTATAATCCAAATTTTGCTTCTTTCAGAATATATGGGTGATAGGTTCTTCACCAATACCTCACCTGATCCATAAGATTGTACACACACACACACACACACACACACACACATACACATACTTACAGGCACATAGACAGTCATGCCTTCTAATATTTACAATACCCAACCCAGGCCAGGAACATAAGACTCACAGTAGAATTCATGAGACTTCACCCCTTACCACGTCAATCACCTTGTATTCATGGCTGATGGATTGTATACACCTCCTGAATATGTCTTTGCTCAGACTCATGCTATCTGCCCTCCCCTAATACTGGGCTGCTGTGGTAGCTTTTTGGCTGGTCTCAGATCCTTCACTTGTCCATCTACTACAGAGTTGTTAAAAGACATGTTGACACTGTTACTCATCTCCTTAAATCATACCGTTAGTCTCCTATTATGTTTGAGTTTAACTCCACCCCTTTAAGATAACTTATAAAGCAATTTTCTTCGAGCATTGCTTACTTCTGCCACAATTCTTCCACAAGTATCTAAAAATTAAGTTATATTATTAAATGAAACACATTTTCCCCTCAGTGCAATTAGATAGGGTTGGAAAAAAGGAGAAATATCATTCTTCTCTAAAAGCATTATGATCATTGAAATGTAATCTAATATCACATTCATATTTTAACAGTCATAGTTCACATTTAAATCATATTACATTAAAATAAGAAAAAAAAACCTTAGATTTTTTTAAAAAAAGTTGTCTTACAGTTGAATGACTTCTTTTTGTTTTAAGCAAATACAAGGCTTTCTATTTATACATACTACATTTCTTTTTTGAGATCTTGCCCAGGTTTCCATTTTCTGTATTTCTTAAGACAGAGTCTTGCCATGAGCAGAACTGCTTGTACTAGTCTTGTAACATCTGAAAATGTCACCATTCTACGGTGAAGTGGATGACCACTGCCAGCAGTCTGGAAATAGACACGTCACCGAAATTTCCGTCTTGATCATCACTTAGTAGTCTGGGTGTGACATGATGACAATTAGCATGTGAAGAAGGTGTAAGTGCCTATTAGTGTATTTTATATAATATATAAGCTGAGTACAGTATTTATACATCTGGAGGTATAGAAATCAGAAAAGAAGAAGTAACACATTTAACATGCCGTCAAAAACTGGTGGACCTAATGTACCCACATACGAAAAGGCCAGAGACTATTAATTATCTCTTTCCTTCTGTTCTATGTGCCACCCATTATTCATACTGATATCTGTTTATTTCACTGGTCCTCTGCTGATGGGAATTGCATTTACATTCACGTTTCCACCATTAATAAGCAGCGACATGGGTATACACACACCTTAGTGCATTACTAAAATTAAATTCTGGCAAGTGTAAGCGCAAGGTCAAAAATCATGCCTGTGCTTTGTGGGATATTGCACATGTGTACTGTAATTAATGTATAAAATATTCATACTTTCTTCAGATTTGTAAAGAGCATATTTGGGGGATGTTTTTAGATTTTGTCAAGGTCATCAGCTCCAGAATCCCTGGTGGTGAGTTTTATCAGAAGCTCTGGTTGGGAACTGGAAGATTTTCACCTGGGCCTCCTCCTTTTCACATGCCTGGAAAATGCTTCAGGTGCTGCCATGATCCAGTCAGGCCAATCAGCCTCAGGTTCTTATTTTCTGGCCAGTCAAATCATTCTGGCTGTGAGCAAGGGACCATGGCCGAACCCAGACTCAGATACAACTGAAAATGGCTTTTTAACTCTCTGAGGATACTCTGACTAATAAGAAGGTAGACGGGTGATGATGATGCCAGCAGGTAGGACACACTCTCTGCTCTGTGTGCTCTGCTCTCGTGTCCCCCAGTACATTTCGTAGAGGAGCAAGGCCCCTTGCTGGCTCTAATCATTACAACTATGCTCATTTTTCATCACTTTCAGGTTCCTGGCTCCCTCCGTGGATACTTCTCCCTCATGTCCAGTCCGGTAATATGTTTCTGACTCATTTGAAACAAGTTGACGGAAGTGTAGGTTACAGATCTCTTTGAAAAGAGAAGGCGTTTTCAGGAAAATAAAAATCGATGATGTGGCCAGGCTGTCATTCGGAACAAAATATTTAAGCAGACTCACATTTAAAGACTGACTTCTGCTTCACTGGTCTAAGAACACTCTCTAGTCCTTTCGAATCTTTCTGACTCTCCTTGCCTCCAGGGAGGCAGAGTTGACAATGGACTACATAGCAATGCCCTCAGAGGATTTGTGGAGTGCTCCTAAGGAGGATTACCTGGTGCCAGCCCCAGGATAAAGAGCCTGAGGACTCCAATGCATGTGCTCAGATACAGCAGGATGCAAAAGCCGGGTACCAAATCCCATGGTGAGATTTAGAAATGTGAAATGAGACAGAAGGATGAGAGGAAATGAGGATGAAAGAGAAATCAAGAACTTCCTCACCCTGTCCTACTTGTAAATGATTCTGTTTTCCCAGATGTTGTTTTTTTTTTTTTTTTTTTTTTTTTTTTTTTTTTTTTTTTTTTTTTTCAGTTATGCACACACCCAAAAAAAGCCTTTTGGATAATTCATATTCAATGAAACCAACATTTACAGAAGACCCAAATCACCATCTCCTCCTCTCTCATAGCACCCAGATCTTTCCCTACTGCTCTCTGCTGCTGTTGCTAATTTAATTATTTGCCTCTCTGGCTGGAAGACAAGCTCTCAAGGAGTATGAAGCTGTCGGTTCTACTCTCTGTCATATTCTTGGCACTTAACATATTGTGGGGTTTTTGTTAATTTTTTTTAAAAACATTCCTTGAGTGATGTATGAAAGAACAAATGGAGATTGAAGATGCAGTGACCACATATCTGGCCTTCATGAAGTGTTCTTAGTATTCTATATATTTGCACAGTCATCAGCCAGCTTTAAGTAAAGTAGATAATAAGTGTATGTTGACTGGTGAGACAATTATGAGTTTATATAAAAACATCTCATACCTGTCTTCTAATATAAGAGTTCAAAGTATTCTAAAATATTCTCTACTTGTTTGAAATCTAGAAACAAAGATATTATTAAAAGAATTGCTGTGTAGAGTGAAAAATTATAAAGGCCATTTTATGAAATATGTGTAGATTTTTCCTCCTTACAGAACTCGGAACTGAAAATAAGATTTCAGGCCTTCACATTCCAGGTGAAGGACACTTGCTGGATTACATTCCCCAAGCCTCACCCAAGGTAGGAAGGCATTCCTGACTACAGATAAAGATGTTATCACCTAGGTGGGGCCATAGCCCTATAGCCGGAAAAAGTGACTCTAGATCATTTGGGCTAGATTCTCTGAAATGTTCCACTGTTCTTGGTTACCCCTCCCTTGGTCTTCCCAGTGCTATGTTCAAAATTTGTAAAACAACCAATCATGTGTAAGCGTGCAAAAATGCCTTCCTCCCCCCACCCCATGCTATAAAAGACCCTTTATCCCACCACACGTGGCCAAAAACCCTGCTCTTGGAGCTAAAGAGCTTGTCGTTTTTGACCGCCGGCTCCTCCCCTAATAAACCTCTGCTGATTGCATCCAGGTATGGTTTCTTGTGATTTTTGGGTGGTCGCGATTCCGGAGGCTTGAGGAAGGGTCTCCCGAGTATGGGGGTCTTCAGCTGCTTGCTTATTTTTTTAAAAAGAACTCTTTAAGTCACTCTTCTGGAATGAAGACACAGAAGAAAATGACAAGGAATTAGCTAGAGGTCTGGAACTTTCCCCTTCTTCACATAGTAAAGCAGTTCTGGTGGAAGGGGTTAGAGCTGTCTTTTTCATTTTATCTTTGCCCCTGTGGGTAGCGCTCCTAACCTGGACTAAGCCTTTCTGGGCACATTAGTATGCTGATGCTACTCTAAAGACTCAGCCACCCACCAGGGACCAAAGTCAAGCATCCCAGGTGGGACAAATCCTGTGCCCCAATGCTACAAGTGAAGTAAACCCTGGCTTAAGCCTGCTTCCTTTGGTTTTAGATGTCTGCTCCATAAGGGTATGTGGCTTAGTGCATTTACATTGATCACATGTGGAGAATAAGATTTACTGAGATAAACCACCTTTTCTTCTTCTTGGTCTTTGAAGCTAAATTATTTTTAAAGAACCAGAGGTCATTTAAGGCTTATTGGATTATTCCAAGTGTCAGATTCCCTCCTTATTTTTGATACAGGGAATCATTTTCTACAACAGACTTTTAAAATTCAAGGCCACCAGGGTGTTAGTAATCCCAGGAAAGGCCCCTGCTGGCAACCTTATTAGCATCACTGCCTCTTGATTTTTATTTAATTCCTTTTAATATTCTATCTAACTGCTGACAGACATTATGGAGCTTAGGGATCCAGAATGAGGGCAGTATTTCACTGTATCATCAAGCCTGCAGTGAGCTAATAAACTGCTCACAAAGTGCCTTGAGATCATATAGCAAGAGGTCAAAGGGGCAAAGGCTGTAGCTCACTGGTGAAAGCATTTGTACAGTGTGTTCAAGGCTCTGGGTTTGATCACCAGCCCCATAAATAAACAATAAAATGACGTGTTAAATGAGAGAACCACAAGCGTGGAATCATAGTTAATAAGGAAAGAAAGGGCACTGACATAAACGGTCCAAACAGTCTTCTCCCAAAATGATGGATTAGCATCTGGATTTCATCTGTGTATCTGCAAAGAACTAAAATGGCATTCCAATGGCAAAAAACCAAGCGCTTGGAAAACAGTACTCTTTTCTAAGCCCTGGGGAGGGGAAGGCTGTTCCAGAACATGGGTGAAAACAGAAAAACACATATAACATTAAAATGTTAGCTTAGAGCAACCAAATGCTGCATACTGGGGATTACTTTCAGCTTGTAAATCACATTCACATATGACGCTACATGCTAGCTCAAAAATAAATATAACAATCGCCTTGCCCTAACCAGAAAGGTTAGCACTCTCAACTTCCTCAGATTCATTTCTGACCCTTGCCAACCTATTCTGAGTCCCTCAAATGGGAGCAGTCATTCAGGGAGCTTCTTCAGCAGGCTGGACTTTTAAAACAAATGTTAGGTACTGCAGATGTCCCAGGAGGTAAAGTACCACCTGTACACCATGGACAAGAGGTCTAGGAGATTAGTGTCCTGTGTAATCACAGAAGATTTAGACTGAGGTTAATCCAATACACACTTAATGAGATACATCATTGTTCTGTTAATTGATGCAGAGGCAGAAATACCCAGTGATTTACAGACTCTGGTAGGGATTTTTGTTGTTGTTGTTATTTGTTTGTTTGTTTGTTTGTTTGTTTTTTCAGAAAGGCAAGCAAAGCTCTTAAAATGCTGACCAAAAGCTAGGAAGCATTGAAGGGCCCTCTAGAGATCCCAGATTCTTGCAATCTTTTTGCAGGTGATCATACACTCTCAAAAGAAGAACTTTAAAAGTGTTAAGTCTTCTCCTAGTGAATGCACATACAGTTACTAGTTCCATCCTTTACATAACTACATTATTTTTCTTGTAAGTTCACCTAAGAAAAGTTTTTAAAGTCTTTCTATTTGAGCTTGGCCCCAAAACTAGAAGAAACAAACAGAATCATCCACAAGTTTCCTGGGATACTGGATATGTTTAAATATATATCTTATGAAAGAACTAAGCTAGCCATCTAAATGTACAGAAGACAGCTAAAAAGTAAAATAAAAGCAGGCAGAAATAGGAGAATTTGAGAGTCTGTAGCATAAGCTGTTTCTTATGTGTGGAATTAGAAATTTCTTGATAGCCTGAAAAAGGTTCTAGAGTGAGAAAAAAATCGTTTTAAACCCATCTTGCCTGCTATACACACCTGGATATCCTGTCTCAGTCTCTACATGAGCAGATCCTGGGTCACCAGGCTCTAAACAATCAAGGTGAGATAGCACAGTTTATACCAGGCATCCCATTACTAGAGAGACTAAGGCAGAGAATCATTGAGTTAGTTTCAGGCCAATCTAGACAATACAGTGAGTCTTAGAGCACTGTGGACTATAGCAGAAAGACCTTGTCAAGAACAAAACAGAACTCAAAGTGAAACAAAGAAAGAAAGAAGAAGAAAGAGAATAAATTCTTAAACTTTGATTTTGCTCAAAGGATTTCTGAACTCAAGATCCCATGGTTCAGAAATCTCACTGTTTAAGCCTCCAAATGATTTTTAACACAACTTTGAGATATGTTTGAGGGGGTCCTTAATTTTCCCGTTTACCTTAGTGAAAGTAAAACCTGCCTCCATTGACAATCAAAAGCCTGAAGATATAACTCTTGGTATAGAGGTATATAAAAATGACCTGAGAATATAAATATTTCCCAGTTGTGGTTATGGTTAGAATAGGTCTCTTTGCTTATTTTTAATTCAGCCATCTTTGTAGAAAACTAAGTTGTCTTCTACACTGTCACCCATTCCTCCCTTATTCCTTTTGCTCTCCTAGAAAAAGACTCTCAGATTCTTCTCTCTCCCCATTGTTTTTCAGGACTTCAGACATGTAATGTCTATAATATAGAGAGACTATGCTATGTAGTAAGTGTAATAGACCAAATAGTAGATGATAAAGGAAAGGTCTAAAAAATATATACAGTTTTTCTAAGTAAATCTATGAACACACACCAGGGAGAGAAAGAATGAGGAGAGAGAGAGAGAGAGAGAGAGAGAGAGAGAGAGAGAGAGAGAGAGAGAGAGAGAGAGAGGAGAGGAAAGTGTGAGAGAAAGAGGTGTGTTGATAATAGTTGACACATGAGTCAAAAACATTTGTTTTTTAAAGTCTGACCACTCATTTCAATTTTTAAAATTCAGAGCCCTCATCTTTAAAAAAATCCTAAAGGTTTGATTAAGAAGATCTAGCTGAGCAGTGGTGGCTCATGCCTTTAATCTCAGCACCTGTCAGGCAGAGGCAGGCAGATCTCTGTGAGTTCAAGGCCGGCATTATCTACAGTGAGTTCCAGGACAGTCAAGGCTACAAATGTGAGAGCCCATCTCAAGAAACCAAAGCTAAAACCAGCCAACCTACCAAACAAACAAACAAAAAGAAGAGGAGGAAGAAGAAGAGGAGGAGGAGGAGGAGGAAGAAGAAGAAGAAGAGGAAGAGGAGGAAGAGGAAGAAGAGGAGGAAAAAGAAGAAGAGACAATATCTAAAACATAATATCATGATTAAAAATTGTCACAATTTCTAAGATAAAAAGGCAAAATTGCATTAATAATTTTTATCAATGCAAACCAGAAGCTTGTTTGGAGTTTAAAAGTGGAGTGAGCTTTTATTGTGGAGATTAAGGTGAGTGTTCTATAAGCCATAGGTTCTTCAGTCTTGTCAAGTTTTAGGCATTTCTTGGACAAGTTAGCCTTGAATTCACAGTTTTTCTGCTTCAGTGTTCTGCATGCTTGAATTACAGGTAGCTTCTTTTTATACACACACACACACACACACACACACACACACACAGTGGTTCATTCAGTCTCTACAGTCCATACCTCCCTATAGTCAGAAATCTGAAGAGCATAGTATTTACTATTAAGAACCTAGAGGTCAGCAGTGTATCATGTTCTTCACTGTAAGATCCAGAGACCTCTCTGGAACTCCATGTCTGACAAGGAACCCACAGTGAAGAACAGGGTGAGATTACTTAGAGAATTTGTAAATGGAATCCATTGGCATGCACAGATGTTTGTAGTCTTTCTTCCTCTGTGTGTATGTATGCCCTGGTAAAAGCCAAGTCTACAGTTTAAGATGGTTTTGAGAAGAATTCCTTCAACCAGGTTTGCACAAATCTAAAAAGTTATCTGAATGTAACAGGTCTGGTGAAATAGAAGGAAAGTGATTAGGAAGTGATATTAGCATAGGTAACTATGTAACAAGCCATGTCACATGACATTTAAATGGCTGTTTTATTTAAGACTTTCCACACCCATTTTGCTGCTGATAGAATGCTACTACTTCATTTGTGTTCCCTTTCTTCTTTGTATGACCATTAGAGGGAGAGGAAGAAGGGGAGGGAGAGAAGAGGGGAGGGAGAAAAGGAGAGAGCCTCCTAGATAAGATAAAAGAAGAAGAGGGGGGAATGGTACATAAAAGAAGTAATTTGACCACTAGCAAGATTCTGATAAAAGAAGAGAACTTTCTTTCTGGAGCAAAAAATAGACAGACACAGAACGAGTTACAGAATTTTACATTCATGTTAGTTTTACATTCATGTCAGTTTACTTCAGATTAAGGGAGTCCTTGGATCCTCACCAGAAGTAGCCTTTGCATAGCATAATTTCTCAGAAACCCTGCCTCTCTCTCAGTGTTAATCATGATCTCCATAAAAATAAAAACTAGGCTATATACTTTACCTGGTGCCTTAGATCCACTTAAAAACAGTCACATATATGAAAATGGATCTCCTGTCTAAAGCTGTGGAGCCTTCAAACAACCGCAAGGCATCATGGGAATATTAACTAGCTAGCTGTCAGTCTTTCAAGTTACCAAAACTCTCCCTTGTATTCATATACAAAACATGGACAACAGGGCACTAACAGTGACTGTAGTGCTTTCTTGCACAGCAGTACCCATTGAGTAATTTAGTAGATGCTAAGAGTCTTGCATCCACTCAACACTATAGGAAGTGCTTTAATGTTACTGCTGCTTGATCGTTGTATTATTTGAGCAACATTAGTCAGCACTTATAAATCAAGATCATCTTTCATGAAGCGCTAAGAAACTCTAAACTTTGCTTTCCTCATCATGGAATAGAGTAAATAAAAGGCATCATAATCTGTACAGGGCTTCGTAACTTTGCAAAAAAAAATACAGTAATAAAAGCATCTTCTTAGGATCTATGGTTAAAAGTGTTTGCCATATAAACATCATTATTTGAATGCAATTCTAGAACCCCACTTAAAAGTGGAAGGGAAGAATGCAGTCCACAAAGTTGTCCTATGACATTTACACAGCATTGTGCTGTGCAGTAGATGCCATGTCCAAACACACACACACACACACACACACACATATGGTAAATTTCACATAAATACCATTTTCTTCATTTTGGGGTCTACATGTTCTGGAATATATTGTACAAACCAAAGAGTGAAGCTGAATAACATCCTGCCAAAATGTACTTCTTCCCAAACTTCAGAATATAATCCTGTTTGGAAACAGGGTGGCTGCAAGTGTAATTTGTTATTAAAAATGTATACTCTGTATAGCAAGATAGAACCTCAACCATGTACACTTGGAATCTGTATCAGATGAGAAGAGATAGAGAGAGACACACAATTGGAGAAAGTCCATGTAAATGTAACAGATTTCTGGCAATACCAGCAGCCAAAAGAAAGGCATGAGATAGTGTCCCTGATGAAGCCCAGAAAGAAGGTTGTCCTGTTGACACCTTGACTTCAGACTTCTGGCCTCCATAACCGTAAAAGAGTACTGAACACTAAGTCTACAGTTCTTTGTTATGGTAGCCATACATAATCACAATAATATGCCCAATAGCCATTTCTTTTCAAATGCTTGGGATTGAACCCACAGCCTTGAACAAGTGCTCTTCTACTGAGCTGCATCTCAAGCCTGTGACATTTTAGAATACGGAATAACTCACACAGGCCTTGTGCTCACTACATAGTTGAGATCGGCCATGATACTATGATCCCCCTTTCTCCATATCCCCAATGCTGGGAAGGCAACATCTCAGAGCCTGACTACCTGGCCTCCATTTTACAACACTGTTAAAAAAAAAAAAAAAAAAAAAATCTTACTACTCAGGCGAAGTCTTTGGCCAAATAGAGGGCTTCATGTCCTACATAACTAAAGCCAATAGAGTATGAATGTAGGATCATAGGAGCCTTGTATGCCCTGTGTAGATAATCAAATTTCCATATGAAATGTACCCCTCTCAGGACATCCTCAGTATTTAAATGTTTAGTTCTAACATTGATGTTTCCTAATCTAAGTCTTTTTATAAACACTGTTATAAGTTGTTTGCACCAAGGAGAATCTTCTGAGTCTTAGAGGCTCTCATAGAAAGATGCAGAGTGCTCCCAGAAACACTGATCTACAATGAAAAATGAGAGTTGGGCAGGAGAAAAGTAGGCTCCCACTTTAAATGCAACAGAGGCCCCAGATGATCCACCAGAGAGCTTGAAAGCTCAACAGACCTTTTATAGTTGTCCTATCAGAGGCAAAAGGGCTAGGCCTTTGCCTCCAAACTACACCTCCTACTGAATATGCCTACCCTAGAAGAGCCAGAAGTTTGGGGAAAGCAACTGAAAGTTTCCTTCCAGTAGAGATAATACATGGAGACTGACACAGTTATAAGCATGTGGAGGAAATGAGTGACTGAGCCTATAATGGGACCTAAAGCATGGACTGCAACATCTATCTAGTACAAAAATGGAAACCTATCTGCCTAATCGTCATCTGTTATGAGAATGTGGCCATGAGAGTTCCCACACCTGGATCAGATTGCCTTATTCTGGGAAAGAATCCATTAGGTGCTCTCAAATCATGTACACCATGACAGGTCTGCGAGGTCTCAGCTCTGGTTTCTCTGACTTTCCCTCTCCTGCCCACATTCTTTCCACTTGAACATCCTCCAACAGTTCTCAAAAAACCTTCATCTTTACAGTGGCTTCTGATCACACTTGGACCACAGTGATTTTGCTTATATTGGCTATTTGGGCATATAGAATAATCATTTAACTGCTATTTAGAAATTTGGCTCATTTTATTCGTTTATTTATTCATTCATCATACATTTGAACACTAGCTCAATACTAGACTCAGAACTGAGTATTTAAAAAGATTAAGAGATTGTAAAAGTTCTTAGCCTAATGATAAACAGCTGAATTTTCCTTAGGGAAAAAAAAAACAGATAGTGTTGTAGATTGCTGTTCTCTGGCCTATGACCATCTTAAGTAGAGCAGCTGTCATGGACCATACAAGACCCTCCCAAGATCAGGTTCATTGGCAGTCCGATGTAAAAGTGGAATGGAGGAAGGTCTAGTGAAAGAGGACTCAATCTGTGCAATGGCCATGAAGTTGTTATACATCCTTGGGTATGGAGTTTTAGTAGTACAAATGTTTGGGACAGCATATGCTCCTCTAAGTCATATCTCACACATGCTACTACAAATAAACAAGTAATAAGCTCTTTGTTTCACCACATTAAAACTAACTCAAATTATCTTTTTGGTCTGTTGTTAGTGCATATATAAATGAAGAGCCCTTGTTCATTTTCCAAGCAAATGCCATGCAATATATGTATTATGGGCATTACTATGACTTGAGTAATTCGGGAAATACCTCAGTAGATTCTGGAAAGGATGGATCACTCATAAACATGGAGGATCCGCAACGTAAAGCAGCTAACTCATGGGAAGGAGATTAAACACCAGCTAGTCACTCTGTGAGTTTAACTGAGTCACCCATCTTCTACTCTTCATCTGATCTTTGATAAGTCCATGATGTGACCAAGAAGCATGTCTATGACCTGCTTGAGTGGGAGTACTCATGTCAACCTCCAGAGCAATTAACAACCCATGAAACTCAAATGTATGACTTTGTATGTACAAAGCACATGATGTGTGTGAAACTCAGGTCATAAATATTTAATAAAAAGCATACATCCCTATCATTTAGATATCTCTAAAAAGCATGAATCCCCAATGGTTGTATCATTTCATTTTACCTTTCTCTCTCAGAAGCCTCAAAAGCTTTAGGCAAGTTCCCAACAGGTAATGTAATTCTCTCAATGGGTTAGACTCCCAGGTTAAACAAAAATTATGAATCTAACTATACAAATTGAGCAGAGATGGTATCCCAAATAGATACAAGCAGGAGATTTCTTTAAAACTATCCAACTGGAAGACTGGAAAATAGAAGAGAAAAATATCATATAAATAACAATTATCTGAATGTAATGGCTAATGTTCTTTAATGTAGCTCCAGCAAAAATGTCACTGAAAGAAATGCTATTTCACTTCACTACTAACAAATCAGGTACTTAGTGTGCTGGGGGAGAAATGATTGGAACTGCTTTAAAGCCATGTTAACCAGAGAAACTGCAAAAATATTTATATTCTTATGAAGGAAGCAAGAAATGCCTCTCGTGGGTATATTTAAGTACCCTCAATCTTTTGGATAAATGGTAATTTTAAACAAAAAATGGAAAGATGACCTTAGAATAATAATCTCAAGATCCAACTGGGACTAAGCTTTCCAATGTAAAAAAAATTATTTGCAATATTTTCAGGGTGGAAATTTCTATACTACACTATAGCTCATAGATTTTATGATATGCCTCAAACAAAAATCACCCAAACACCCAACTCTGGGCTGGCTTTCTCATATGTAAAATCACTCACCCATCCCTGCTGACTGTCTGTAATTCTGCTCAGTGACTCTGTGGTGTTTGTCAGGAGAGAGAAACAAAGGGAAGGAGAAAACCAATCCATTCATAGAGGTGTTTCATATAGAGCATGGGACTGGGAAAGCAAAACCGAGTCTGGCCCAGTGAGGGTTTTCTCTAGCCAGTTCCTTCTACGTTCTTCCTTTAAGAGAGCTCATACAATGGCGATGTGGGAAATTTCACAGGATAAATGTTGGGTTTGCGCCCAAAAGCCACCCCATTGGCTGAGTATCCTTTATTCTTTGTCATTGCTAACAGCCATTATATATGTTACATGGAAAATTAAGATCTAGAAAGAACCTGACCTGGGAGCCATTCTCTTTTCAGACATCCAGAAAAGCCTTTGAGGATCCATTTGATCTACTATGAGTGGCACTAATAGTTATGTGAATGGATGACTTTAGGATGAATTACTTCTTGGAGAGGCTAAGTCAATAAAAGTCAACAAGCAAATAAATAGGCAAAAAGATGCATGGGATGTCTTTGAATGACAGGGCCCTTTCCATTAAGACATATAGCAAAGATGCAAATTCTCTATTTAAAAGGCCAGAGATCATAATATTACAGGCTTATTTCTCTTGATCCCACAGGTTTTTGACTGCCAGTAGACTGAATAAACTTCTCGTAAAACAATCTCCAATCATCCATGCATTTACAGAACTTGTGTCATAAGGAGAGGAATCCTTAATAATATCTTCATTTGATTGGGTAAGCATATAGGCATATGAGGAAAGGAGCTTCCAATATCCTGACAAGTAGAAGAGCAAGGTCCTTTGCTGTCTATGAAGAGATCCCAAGTCTTTCTACTTTGCATGTATATTAACATGAGCAAATTGAATTAATTTAGTCTAATAACATTAAGCCAGTAACAAAATAATTCTTTGAAGCAACTGTGTAGATTAATTAACAGACAGAATTAGTGAGACAAAATGAATGGTTCAATAGCTCTGTGTCAGAAATCTCTTTGACCAGGTCAGAAGACAGGCAGAGCTCATCACATCCCAGTCCCTAAAATCCCTGTGATAGTTAACAGATTCTCGCCAATTCATGACAGATGCCAAGTGTTTCCTGGCTGTTCCAGGCATCTCAAAACTAACACCCAATGAGGTTTAGTGCTCATGAGAACCAGGTAATGTTGGGGTTGAATGGAAATCACCAAGGAACAGTCTGTCAACTTGCCTAAGAAATTTAAAAGAGTCTATTACTCTGGCAGTGTCATGGAGTCTCTTATTTATGTTTCTCGATGGGAGAGGGGGAAGAGCAGCCAGAGCTGCATGCTGTAGCAGCTATCCAGCTGCTCATGCAGTTAATATAGCTGTAGAAAGGACATGATTTATACAGGAGTGCTTTCCCTCAACACTAGCACACGTGTCCAAATCCCACTCATTCTGGTGGACTCATAGTGTGCACACACCTCATTATGCTCTGGTTACAGTGGGCAGCTGCTGGTTTACATTGGCACAGGAATCGCACAATGCCGAGCTGTTTTGATCATACCTATAGACCTATACCCTCTATAATATAAATGGGAACAGCTTGGTTACTGAAACAGATAACAGATTTCCATGCATGTTACAGACCGAACTGATACTTCACATCAGAGAAAGGCTCCCTGCTGCTTGCTAGTGAGGATGGCTGATTGAGGCACTACACTGAAAAGCATGCACAGATTATTTCCAGCATCAACAGACAAGCTGCTGCGGGAAAGGATAATCATCAAACCAGTTTTTCACAGCAAAGGAGTGAGGCAAGACCTAGCTTGGAGCTTTTTTGCCCCTTGCAAGGAAGAAAGATAGGTCTGTTATTGTTCCCCGTTTATATATTCTGCTGCTGAGCTGGGAGCATGGCCCTTATAAACTCACATACCTGATAGGGGCCCTGGTTACAGCCACAGTAGCTGCTCTCCATGGTGTAGCTTCTGGAAACCCCCATCTCTCTCCACACCACTACTCGGGCAGTGGAAGCTCGTGATCTTTCCACCAGAAAGCTGCAGCTGTTCATGGTGAATGCTGGTGCTAGCTTGTCCAGGATTTTAGGAAGTGTCTAAAATGAAAAGAATAAAATCAAATCATGATAAAGTAGGGTGATTAGGAATAGTCATCATTAAAAAAAATGCCTCACAACCTTTATTAAATATCACTGTATATCAAACCACACTTATGTTATTCTGAGTCCCTAACTTAAATGAACGGATATGAACATTATTTGTATGATTTTGTAGATCAAAACAGTGAAGCTTGGAAAATATAACAATAAATAATTTAAAACCCACAACCATGAGATGGTTAGAATGGGATTGAAAAGCCAGCCTGGTCTACTCCAACACTGAATTTGGTCTCTCCTTTTCTATGTCACTGTACCTCCACTTTCAAGGATTGCTGAGTTGTGCCAGTTGGGAACTATACATGTCAGAGACCTCCAGTTTCTAGTGATTCTATCCAGCTCCATGGAGGATGTGGGAGAGCCAATCACTAATGGTTCTAAGCGGATGCACATCTAAAGTTCTCTCATTTCCCGTGAGTGTGTAATTGCCCGAGTGAACTCTCTTCGTGTCCTCTGCCATAAATCTGAAGCTGGATCAATCATGAAAGTTCTAAAACTCCATCCTCTCAGGGTTCATATGTCTCACCTTTTTTAATGGCAAAAAAATGTTTTATTTATGACCTTTGAATCTCCATTTAGAAGGCATGTATAGCCTCCTTCTACTCCAATTGCCTGAGTGGGGTTCCAGCCAACCAGATCTACCTCCAAGGGAATGTTGTTCTGTAGTTGATAGGACACACGGTCCTTGGATAGACAGAAACACTAAACATTGACAGTCACAGCCTTTAGCAGCATTCAAAGTACCATTCACTTCAGTATTAACAGAATATGTACAGAATAATATATGATGTAAAATCATGTATACAACAAATAGAGGAAGTTCAGCCTTTAAGTCAATGTTGTTTTTTTTTTTTTTAAGATTTATTTACTTTATATATGTGAGTACACTGTTCCTGTCTTCAAGACATACCAGAAAAGGCCATCAGATCCCATTACAGATGGTTGTGAGCCACCATGTGGTTGCTGGGAAATTGAACTCAGGACCTCTGGAAGAACAGTCAGTGCTCTTAACGTCTTAGCCATCTCTCCAGCTTTTAGTCAAATTATACGGAAGAATTTATAAGTTCTACTAGTAGAAATGCAGTTTGGGTCATTTCTAGAACATTCAGCAAATTCTCCTCTCTCTAGTGGTTTTTGTCCTTATATTTAATGTAATTTAATCATACAATTATCATTAAAAGCATGTGTTTTATAAGTATGTTACCATAATTAATTGTTTGACTTATTATGATCTCTGAGTTATCACATAGCTTCTAGGCCTAGAGGTCATTCTTATTTGAGTTTCAGCAATTGTCCACTGATTGGTTTATTCACATCCACACTGGTGTGTGTTTCTCTGGGTGAGCTTTCACTATGTTTCTTTCTTCAAAGTGTTCACAAAAATAATAATTAAAAATTTTAATTATTATGTGTGTGAGTTCTTTAGTTTGCATTTCCTCTTTATCATGGAAGTTCCATGATGGCAAGAATGGGTCTTAGAGGAAAATCTCTGTACACTGAGAAATGATGCTCACAGATATTAATTGCTGAAATAAATAGAATCTACTAATAGAGATAGTTATAAGACCGATTAAGAATGCATGGACATACTGTTACTACAAAAATATGATAAGGAATATTTTTAAATCACTTTAATTAGTAGTGCTTTGCTTTGTTACAAAAAGTTTACTCTTATTTAAACAATAACTCATTGTATTATATAGCTATTTATTTATGTATAATTTTATAATTAAAATGACTTCATTTTTTGTAATAAGGACACATTTTAGTTTCACAGCAAAATCAAGAAAATGATGCAGAGAGATCCCATGGACCTCCATACCCTTGCATCACATCTGCCTTTAAAAATTGTCTGCTTGTTTTAATTGATGAACTCAAATTGAAACATCATTTTCAACAGGCAGAGTTGATATTAGGATAAACTATTGAAAACATACATCGAAAAGGCTTAGAAAGTAGGTTCCATGACAGTCATTTAGCATAATCGTATCAGCATAGAGTTTCACTGCCATAACAAATGTTATGCTCTACCTGCCACCTTCCTTTTCCCCTAAACCCTTGGCAACAACTGATATTTGACTCTCTTCAAAGTTCTGTCTTATCCAGAATGGTAGTGGTTGTGGACAGGCTAATTATCCATATTTTGACACTTAGTAATACCCACTTAAGGTAACTCCACATTGTTCTATTCATACTATTCATATTTCACCATATTATTTGATATTATTTTATTATTAATCTTCTGATTATCCAAATTTAGATATTATAAATAAAGCTAACATAAATACTCATGTAGCAGGGTATGTGTGTGTGTCTGTGTGTGTGCATGTGTGTGTGTGCGTGTGTGCGTGCGTGTGTGTGTGTGTGTGTGTATGTGTGCGTGCGTGCGTGTGTGTGTGTGTGTGTGTGTATGTGTGCGTGCGTGCGTGTGTGTGTGTGTGTGTGTGTGTGTATATGTGTGCGTGCGAGTGCGTGCGTGCGTGTGTGTGTGTGTGTGTGTGTGTGTGTGTGTGTGTGTGTGTGTAGATCTAAGGTTTCAGTTTCTTTAGGTAAGTACTCAAGCCAGCAGTACTGTACTCAATAGCAAGAATGTATCTGAGAAGTCAAAAGTCCTATTCCAAAGTGATTACACCATTTGGGATTTCTACCAACAGGGAACAGGGATCTCTGCGGCTCTAAGTCCTTGTCAAAATTTGATGTCAGCATTCTAGATTTTGGTCACCCCTACAGGTGGTAAGGCTATCACATTTTAGTCTTTGGTTTCCTGAGATATATAATAAAGGTCATTGCTTCTTGTGTGTTTGGGTCACTTGTGTATCATCTTTGGTAAGTATCTTCATTTCACTATTTTCTAATCTGGACTTTCCCCCTCTTTTAAGTTTAGAAGGGCTTTATACCTCCTGATATCTCACATAAGCTCTATTCACGACAACTCATATTAATGCTTTGCCATATGTATTCTGCAATAATTGTCTCTACTGTTTTCTTCCATTTTTATCTTCTTAACAGTATTTTTTTCTCAGAACGGCAGATAATTTTTTTATGGATCTCACCTTACTGATTATTTCTCTTAACGATCATGCTGCTGGTGTGATATCTAAAAGGCCATGGTGGCAAGGAGGGGCACAATGCCAAAGTCCATTGTCAAGTCCACTGTCATCGTCATCATCATATACATAGTCTCCTGCTGTTATCTTGTACAGTCTTTCAGTTTACACTTTTGTCTGGATGCTTGTTTGAATGAGAATGGCCCCATAGGCTTACTTACCATAGGCTTCTCCTTCCCCCTCTTCTCTCCCCCTCTTCTCTCTCCCTCTCTTCCCCCCTCTCCCCACCTCTTCTCTTTCCCTCTCCCCACCTCTTCCTCTTCTCTCCCCCTCTTCTGTCTCCCTCTCCCCACTCCCCCTCTCTCCTCCGCCCCTATCTCCCCCTCTCCCCTTCCCCTCTCTTTCGCTCTCTTCCCCTCTCCCCTTCCCCCTCCCCCTCTCCTCCCTCTCCTCCCTCTCCTCCCTCTCCTTTCTCTCCTCCCTCTCCTCCCTCTCCCTCTCCTCTCTCTCTCCCCCTCTCCCTTTCCTCCTTCTCCCTTTTACCCCCTCCCTTTCTCCCCCTCCCCTTTTCTTCTCCTCCCGATTTCTCCTCTCCTTCTAACCCCCTCCCCCTCCCCCTCTCCTTCTTTCCCTCTCCCTCTCCCTATCCTCCCTCTCCAGCTTACTGCCTATGGATCAGATGTAAAACTTCCAGCTACTGCTTCAGTACTGTGCTTTCTTACTGCCCCTGTTCCTACTCTGATGATTATGGACCCATCCTCTGAAACTGTAAGCAAGCCCCCAATAAAATAGTTTTGTTTAAGAATTTCTTTGGTTATGGTTTCTCTTCACAGCAATTGAACATTAACTAGGACAGTCATTTATCTATTTTGAGTTAATTCTGTGAAAGGTACACACTTATGCCTAGGTTATTTTGCTTTTCCCTTCAGATCTCCATTCTTTTCTAGATCTGTTTTTGTAAAAACTATCTTTGACATATTATCATTACATGTCTATCAAGGATGAGTAACCATCCTTATGAGAGTTTGCTTCTTGATACTTTAAACTCCTCCTATGACACACTCATCTAATTTTCATCATTACCATCCTGACTTGTATTCTATTTGTGGTAAGCCTTGAAGTGAGACAGTGACAGAATTCCAACTGTCTTACTCCCTTGTTCTATTAGGCTGCTCTGGAGCATCTGCTTCTCCATTCTGTTTACAAGATAATTTCCAGGGACTTTGATTGAAAATGCATTAAATGTATATTTAAAGATGGGGAGAACTGAAATCGTGACAATATTATGTTTCTCTATCCATAAAGGTGAATATTTCCCTACTCTCTAAGTTTTCATTGATTTTGTTCATCATATTTCTCTTTCTATAGAGCATATAAATGTAACTCTGTTAAATTCACTCGAGTATTTTATCATATGTGGTAATGATGTAAGTGTTACTAGGATGGTGTGTGTTTGTGTGTAGAAAAAAATCTTACTTTGTATACCAGGCTGGTCTAGAACTCCCTATGTCGACCACACTGGTCTCAAGCTCACAGCATTTCTTCTACACTAGCTTCCTGAGTGTAGAGATTACAGACACATATTGCTTTCTCTATCTACTACTGGGTATTTAAATCTCAAATCCATTTGCTGGATGCTAACTCATAGGAAAGCAATAGAATTTTGTATATCACCCTCTTACATTGCAACCAACATGTAATCAGCATGCTTTTATTTGCATTCCCTGTCTTCTTGCATTGCTAAAATTTTCAGCATGGCACTGAAATGTAGCAGTGAGAGAGAACATTCTTGCAGAGCTTCTTTTTCTTGATTTAGTGAGAAACTTTCTGTTACAGAACATGAAAGATGCATATTAGCCATGCAGATTTTGCAAAATATTCTTTGTTAAGTTGAGAACAGGGACTATTGGTATGGAGAAAAGTATATTAAATCTTGTCAAATATTTTATCTGAATATATTATATGCTCATGAGACTTTCTTTCATCTTTTGATATGATGATTTATACAAATAAATTTTCTAATTATGAACTGTGACCAAGAAAAATCTTACATGGTCAGGGTATATAATTATATATACAATAATACTTGATTTTCTGACATTTTCTTCAGGAATTTTGAAGTTTTGTCTACGAGAATTACTAATCTATTGGGTTTTTTTTTCTTATATCTTTGACTGGCCTTATAATATTAATTGAGCAATATTCCCTCAGTTTTGATTTTCAGAAAGCAATTATAGAAACTGGAACAATTTCTGCATAAAATATATTACAAAATTCACTACTGAACTCATTTGGGTCTAACTCTATTTATTTAAGTAGATTATGAGTTATTTATTATCACTTAAACATCATTCATATGTAGGCCTGTTCAGAGGATCTATTTCAACTCAGTGAACACTGGTATTTCAACTCAGTGAAAACTTGTGTTTTTCAAGGAATTGATGTATTTCATCTGGATGATCAAATGTAAGGATAAAAAGATTTTCACAGTATTCCATTCTTCTCTATTTAATGCACATAGGAGTTCTAACCATTCAGTCTTCCATTTCTGATATTAGCAATTTGGCTTCTTGTTTGCTTTCTACTTAGTCTCAACACAAACGTGATACTCTTGTGGATTCTAAGATTCATCTTTTGGTTTCATTTACTTCATTTTTTGATTTTATGTTTTCAGTTTTTATAATTTATGTTCTAATATATTATACAAATCAAAATTACATCTATTAAGTGTATACATTCTGATTTATTTTCCCTAATCTGAGTTACCTACTTTGTGTTTTCTTTGCATTTGATTTGCCATTTAACTTCTTTCCTCAGATGTATGGTTAGATGTTTGATTTCAGGACTTTCATCTTTTAATTATATGTACATACAGTGCAATACAGATTCATCTATGTATAGATTTTATCATGCTAAAAATTTTACAAGTTTCATTTTCATTTAGTTCAAATATTTTTAATGTCTCTTGGAAGTTTCCCTCTCATGCCTGTTATATAAAATCTGTTATTATTCTCTCTATGTTTGAAATTGTATACCTCCAATTGATGGATAAATTAATTTTATTATGTCTAGGAGCACATATTGTGATATCATTTTTCAATATTATTTGAAAATTTGTATTAACTTGTTTTCATGTGTATATTTTAAATTATATATTTTATGTTATTATTTTGTGTGTATTCATGTTATCACATGTATGTGCATGTACCACATGCATGCATCCCTCATGACCAGAAAGAAGAATCCTCTGTGACGGAAGTTACAAAGACATATAAACCATAATATGGGTGTTGGGGATCAAACCCAGATCCTCTAGAGCAGCAGCTAGTATTCTTAACCAGTAAGTCATCTCTAGAGCTCTTCATAAAATGTATCTTGATCACATCCCCACTCTACCCTCAAATCCTCTCAGACCCACCCCCTCTTTCCTACCAGTCCCCTCAATATAGTATTTTTTTTTTCTTAAAGATATTATCTTGTAGCCAGTGTCCTGGTAGTCTGACTGTTACAATGTTTTCACCTCCTCTTTCCTAATGTTGTATGAGCTTTAAGTGTAGCATTGTGTTGCCATTGTATTAACTAGGGATAGACATTCCAAAGTCAGATTATCTCTACATTGTGACTAGCTGTTACTATTCATAATGGACTCTGTCAACTGCAAAAAGAAGCTCCTTTGATGAGTGATGAGAGCTACATTCATCTGTGAGTATAAAGATAAGTATTTAGAAAGCATATTAGCTTGGGAAAGAGGCAGTAGTAG
Organism: Arvicanthis niloticus; assembly: GCF_011762505.2. NCBI lineage: Eukaryota > Metazoa > Chordata > Mammalia > Rodentia > Muridae > Arvicanthis > Arvicanthis niloticus. Next base: position 48,571,574 of record NC_047658.1, on the reverse strand, counting down.
ATTCTTCTCTAGGTGCCATAGTTTCTCCAGTCATGGGTAGTTTGCTAAGTTTATAATGCCTGTCGCAAATTTCCTCCTAATAAGTGGTCTAAAATGTGTTTTCTAGCATGCAAAGTGGTCTGTGTTGGTGATTGTTTCAAGTAGGCTTTAAAACTATGTCTATTCTGTGATTTTTGGTAAAGCCCTCTACAAAAATAAATTGCATCTGTTGATGATGATTCCTATTTTTTCCTGTTACATCTGCCTACTGATGGAGTTGTGCAATCTGCAGGTGTAACAGCAGATGCATCTTTTCTAGTTTCATACACTTGGTCTCATTTCCCATATGTGTCTTATGTAATTAAACACATGTATGCCATGACCTGTTACATGGTTTTAGAATTTTTTATTCCTTTAGTATTAATGTATTGCCATTCTTTATCGATGATAATTTTCATCCTTTGAAGTTTCCTGAACTTGTTATTAACTACTGTTTTGTTTTGATTAGTGTCAGCATATTACAGCCAATATTTTCTATCATTTTTCTCCCCTTTCTTAATATAGTGGATCTTCTCCACTTGGTCTTAGGACTTTTTCTGAGTATGCAACATACACCTGCTACTGAAGTAAGAAGTAGGATGATATTTCAATTTCAAAAACAGTATCAGTGCTTTGAATCACTCTTCTCTCTCCCCCTTGGGTCATCCATGTCATTATCTTAACATATATGTAAACATGCTCTGACTTTCAAATATGGTCTCTCTATTATTACTTTTTAATACTTGCCAATTTGGTAAATTAATAAAGAGCTATAAAAAAGACATTGTTTTACTGTCACCTGTCCCTTTGCAGTATCCTTTCTGTCTTCGTATACATCCATTATATTGGCTATGTTATTTCCCTTTTTTCCAAAAGTTCTTTTTAACACTTTTGGAACCAGTACAAATTTCTTCAATATCTGTTTATGGGTGCGTGCCTGTATTTTGCCTTTACTTTTGAAACATAATTTTGCAAGGTAAAGAATTCTAGTCTAACTGATTCATTCAACTATCTACCCATGCATCAGGCATATTTTGGATATCACATTGTTTTAAAAGTTACGAGCATAGTACTAAGCCCTAGACCCTGCCCTTAGTATCTGATCATCTCAGATTGTCCTTGTACTGCAGTGTCTAAAAATTCCCAGTCAGTTTCCCCATAGCATTATGGGAGCTCTAAGGAGAAGCAATGTGGAGTTCAGAGAAAGTTGAAGAAAGGATTCTCTTAGGGATGTTCAGATAGAAACAAGGCAAGCATAGCCTGTCCCAGGGAAGAGTAGAAGAGCTGCAGCAGCAGGAGCAGCTGCCATTTGTTGGTAAAAGACAAAGGCTGGAAATATGAAGAGAACTGATGTTGAAGACTAAGACAGCAGTCCATCAGCAGGAGTCAGTAGACTGGGCTTGTTCCCTGGAGCATCTCAGTGATTTGACTGTTGTCCATGCATCAATTCACAGAAAGGAGTGATTTATCCTGTTATCATGTCTCAACACATGAACATTTTTATTAACCTAATGAATTAGATTTTAAAACCTCTCTAAATGTATTATTTACATCTTCCCTTTGACAAATCATAGCCAAGTTTGTTTTAATAATTCCAGAGTACCCTTACAAATGTCAATCATGATACCTTACTGCCAATAAAATATCAATGAAGATATCTATGTGAAATAAATAAATAAATAATCCTAGTCTAGTGTGGTTTAGGGATGAACACTTTAAATATTTTATTTCTTTGCCTTTTTATATTAAAAATTATTTTTATTTATTTTATTTCATTTTAAAAGTTTTGAAAAGAAATGTAAACATCACATGCAAAAATTTACCAGTCCCAAAGATTATGCAACTTGATAAACTTACATGTAGTTAGTATTGTATATATAATTGTATAAGTTTACAAATGTAAAGCAAACATTTTTTAAGTTCTAATTATGTCATAGATTGATGTTTTGGTTAGGTGGCAGTTAAGTGCACAAAATATATCTAATACTAAAGGTCTGGAATCCAAGGTGAAGGGGTAGGACTTCCGTTCTGAGTACAAGTTCTAACTTAATATGTTAATACAATGTTATTCTTCAAATAGTAATCATGATATAAAAATTGACATTTAAAAAAATAAATTTATACAAAATTTCTTAGTTCCAAACTCTAGTAGACAACTATACTAATGTGTATAAAAGAGTTTTTTTATTGTTTTAAGTACACACACTTATTAACTATGAATGCAGTATTTTAAGCAAGACTAACAAAAGCAATAATGATCATAAACTACAGGAAATACATGAAGCTATTTAAAGTTATTCCAGTAGCACAATTGTCTCTAGGATAACTCTGAATACACACACTACTGATGGGTGAGGCTAGAAACCACCTTCTGTCTTGAGAAAGAAGCTTAAAAGCAAATAACATTCAAAAAACAAAGCATGTCGTATTTTAAAAATAAAACTCTGGGTTATAACCTCCATCTTTTTTGTTTGAATGATTTCTGAAATAAATATATATCCTCTCTCCTGGCTCTCTTTGGCAGCATTTTTTGATTTCCAGTAGTTTTCAACTGGTATTTGTAGCCACATTCTGTGCAATATTCCCTGAGTTTTCTGAATCTGTGGTTTCTAGGTCTGACACTAAGTAAAGTCAGTTTTATTAGCTAATCTACCTCTGTAGACATGATCAAACATTCAAATTAATTTCATGTTTCTTGGGGACCTTAACAAACTGTGCTCTTTTCACCGAAGCCTGGGGGCAGAAGATTTATAAGGTGAAATGAGGGATCGCCCCACTTACATTTCCATAGCTGCAGCTTATCCACTTCTTTTAAAAAATTATCCTAAAGCTGTGTCATTTATAGGAAATTTTCATTCAATCTCATCATTTCTCTTTTTTATGTTGCATACATACATTTGTATCTGGGAGAAAAGGCAATGATGGCTATTCTAAACTGGAGGTTGTTTGCTTTGCTTGCTAATGGGCAGGACAAAGATGGATTCAAAATCTCTTGGAGGAGGGGTAACCAAAAAGGGGAATATCATTTGAAATGTAAATGAATAAAATGATTAATAAAAAAGAAAGAAACAATAAAAAACCTCAAGTGGACCATTATCATCCCACCAAAATTTTAAGAGATTTAAATAAGATGTAATGTGTATAGATGTCTGTATAGACAATCCCCATGTGTATAGACATTTCAATGTTATGTTTGAGCATTAGATACCTACCTTATGAAGAACATCCTTCCCTGTCTCTCCTTATTTTCTGATAGTAGGTTTAAGAACACAGACTCTGAATACTAACCTCAGAAACTGCTTGAACACCAGCTATGAAGCATCACAGCCAATGACTGAAAAGTAGGCAGGATGTAGTTGACAGACAAGTAAATGGAAAAACCTAGTTTGAGTAGGTAGTTGCTTTGTGACTTATGTGAGCTTTCCACCTCCCTGAGTCTTGGCTTATCCTCTACTAAGTGAGAGAGTTAGAAGTCCCTTATTAGTTCAACCCAGACATGAGAGAATGTAGAAACTAGTCCAGAATTACCCTGAGAATTTGTCTCCTATATTTTTATAGACATGGAATCACACCTGGCCAGAAAGAGAAGAGTCAAGTACACCCTCAACTGAGGAAGACACGTTGATTTGGATTCAGTTATTTTTGTGTCAAGGCATATTTCAGAAACCCACACTGTAATTTACATTTTTTGATTTCTGATTACTCTTTTTTTGTAATTATGCTGTAGATATTTATTTACATTGCATTCCAGTCATTGCCCTCACTCAGTCCCCATTTCAACAGTTCCCCATTCTATTCCTTATCCCCCTTGCCTCTGGGAGGGTGATTCCCCACTACAACAGGCCTCCCCATTCCCTGGAGCCTAAAGTCTCTCCAGGATTGAGCACATCTTCTCCCACTGAGACCAGTCCAGGTAGACCTCTGATGCATATGTGCCAGAGGCCTGGGACCCACCCATATATTCTCCTGGGTGGTGGCTCAGTTTTTGGGAACTCCCTGGAGTCTTGGTTAGTTAAAACTGTTGGTTGTCCTATGGGGTCATTCTCCCTTTTAACTACTTCAATCCTTCTCCTAATTCAACCATAGGGTCCCCAACTTCAGTCCAATGGTTGGGTGTGTTAAGTATTTGCTTCTGTCTCAGTCAGCTGCTGTTAGGGCCTCTCTGAGGACAGCCATGCCAGGCTCCTGTCTGTAAGCACATCATAACATAGTAGTGTCAGGTTTTGGTGTACCCCATTCCATCCTCCATGAGCTGGATCCCAAGTTGGGCTGTCATTGGACCTCTTTTCCTTCAGTATCTTCTCCACTTTTGTCCCTGAAGTTCTTTTAGACAGGAACAATTCTGGGTAAGGAAATTTGACTGTGGGTTAGTAGCCCTATCCCTCCACTGAAGCCCTGCCTATCTATTGGAGGTGGACTCTTTGAGTTCCCTTTCCCTAATGTTGGGCAATTTGGTTAGGGTCACCCTCAATGAGTCTTGAGAGTATCTTGCCTCCTGGGTCTCTGATACATTCTAGAGCGTCCCCCAACCTCCCACTCCCCGAGGCGTATTTCCATTCATTCTCTTGGCCTTCTGGGATTCTCTCCTGTCCTCTACCTACCATACCTGATTCTGTTTCCCTTTTCCCCTCCCTCTTCCCTCTCCCACCCAGGTTTCTCCCTCCCTCTGCCTCCAATGATTATTGATTATTTCCTTCCCCCTTCTAAGTGTGATTGAAGCATCCTCAGTTGGGCGTTTCTGCTTGTTACATTTCTTAGTGTCTGTATGTTGTATCCTAGGTATTCTGTACTTTTTGGCTAATATCCACTTATCAGTGAGTACATACCATGAAATTCCTTTTGGGTCTACTTCACCCCAATCTGGCTACTCTTTCAAAACCAACCACAATTTCAAAATTTTAAGACTGAAACTCTCTAAATTATGGTCAGAATTCTATAAATAGAATGTGTGCCAGAGCTCATTTCTAGGGTGTAGCCCTGTGGTCAACTTTGAAAAACCCAAATGTACCCCTCCTTTTGGGGTCAATCATGTAGCAAGAATGTAGTAGCAGGACAAGCAGAACCATCAGTATTTATGACTACTGTTGCACTGTTCAAAACATAGTTTGCTGCTAATGAAGTTTGGAAAAGAGAAATAACATTGCCCAGCCCCAGCCATCCAAAATTAATAAATATTTAAAACATCTCTTAACATGATGTATGTCCCTTCTTTAACCAAGGCAGTCCATCATTTTTCAGGCTCCAAATAAGAATTTATTCTTGCTTTAAATATCTCTTGAATTACAAGTATAGAGTCATTTGACTTATTGTTTAGTTTCTCTCCAACACAGCATACCCTTTTACAAAAGTGTCTCAGGGGTCAGAATTTTAAAATGTATTTCAAATCCTAGCTCTTATTATAAAACCTCTCACAGTGCAATTGATTTCTGTGTTTATTTTCTTATGTGAAACTAGATGCTACTATAAATACTTATTCACTAACAAATATTTTGAAGCATCATCTAATGATGCATACTGGTGTTGCACAAAGTATATCTGGAAATATGAAGTATATTAACATATTAATGTATGTAGAGAATTATATTGGTGCCTGGTATTGGCATTATGGGAGGAGTAAGGATTACTGTTATCTTTATAAACTCTTGAGAATTAGAAATCTGTGAAGAGAATCAATTACTGAAAATGTCACACAAGGGACTGCATGCTTAGCAGTGGTACATAATACGTGCTTAGCAAGTGGTGAAAAACACATGCTTAGCAGCGATGCACAAAACCTACAGCCAGTTCATCTTAACACAGTGTTCTATCATTCACAGGGACATGCAAGTTCTTTCAGATTCAACTTCTAATTATTACAGAATTTCTGGATTCTACTTCTTCTAAGGTTTGTAGAAATCACATTTGCACTAAAAGTTTTCTCATGAGATGTTTTTCTACATTTAAGGTCCTAACAGAGATCATCAGATTTACACCTCAAAAAAAAAAAAAAAATGTCTACAGAAGTCACCCAGGATAATCTAATAAACTTCGTACCCCATCCCCCCAAAAGCCGTCAGTCCTGTCCGTATTATCTCACAGTTAGTCTTTCTATTCTTGTATTTAATTTTTATTTTGAATTTTTGATCATCTGTCTTATCTGCCTATAATGTGTTAAAATTAGAGATTCAGACCTCATTCATCAGTGTTACACAAATATCCAGCACTCTGCATAGCAGTTGGTGCATAATCAATAAATGTGGTTTTGAAAATATACATCAGCTTCATGAAGGTATGTATAACAGCCTAAAGCTTTTTAGCAAATGCATACAGTTTGTAATAATTGCCACAATTAGGCTTTAGAGCTCATGGATTTAACCATTTTCTTCCTTCTGCTCATTTGTACCCACACCCTGCTTTGGCCAATCTCTAAGACATTTTTTCAACAGTTTTATAATTTTCAGAAATTTTATATTATTTAATTATAGTATTTTTCTGACTTCTTTCATTTAGTTGAATATTTTTAAAGTTCACTTCTGTTGCTTATATCAATAGTTCAATGTTTTTAAAGCTGGATTAGCAGTCATTGTAAGAATATACTGTATTTTATTCATCCAGTATTTCCTGAACACACATAAAGAATTTCTAGTTTAGTATTATGTGTAGTGCTTGTTACAAACATTCATGTGCAAGGGTTTATTAGATCTATAAATGTTCTTTTCTCTTAGAAACATAGCATGGAATTGTTGGATTAAAGATTAAAATATGAGTTTGTATATTTCCTACCATATCAATTGTTGGTAATATCTGGGTTTCACCCAAAGTATTCAGAGAGGATTCAGGGTGCATTTTCAACTTTCTTCTTTCTGTTTAGACTTACTTTGTATCTTGATACCTAGATAATTTTAGAGAAAGTTTCATGAGCTGTTGAGATGAAAGTATGTTTCTTAATGTTTTGGTAGAATTTTCTGTAGATGTCTTCTAAGTACATTTAATTTATGGAGTTATTTAACTCCAACATTCCCCTGTTTGATTTTTGTCTGAACGACTTGTCTTTTGGCAGGAACAGGGTAAGTCATCCACTATCCCTGTGTGAGGGTCAATAAATGATTTGAGATTTAGTAGTGTTTCTTGTATGAATTTGGGTGTTTTTGTTTTCAGTACATAAATGTCTAGAATTTTAATATCCCCATGGTGGCATTTTCCTTTAATGAGTATATAGTACTTTTCCTTATCCCTTTTGATTAGTTCTGGTTTTAAATCTATGCTGTAAAATATTAAAATAGATACACCTGCCTGCTTCTTGACTCCATTTGCTAGGAATACCTTTTTTCATCCATTGACCCTGAGGTAATAGTTATCCTTGATGGTGTGGTGTGTTTCTTGAGTTCAGCAAAAAGATGAATGAATCGTGTTTTTTCATCCAGTCAATTAGTCAGTATGTTTTTATTGGGGACTTGAGACCATTAATATTGAGAATTATCAAAGAGCAATGTTTGTTAACTTCTGTTAATTTGTTGTTTAACTTTTGAGAACCTGACAGTGTTTTCTAGAGTATACTTATTTTTCTACATTAGCACCAATAATATATGATGATTCTAGTTTCTAAATATTTTTGACTAATATGTGATAATCACAGTCTTTTATACCAAGGTCATCCTATTGATTGTAAACTGTTATTTTACTTTGATTTTAACTTTTAAATTAGCTAATGAATGTGTGAAATTGATACCATTCCTCTTGGCCACATGACATTTCTTGGTTTTGTGAAATGTTTAATCACATTTTTCTCCATTTAAAGCCATGAGTTATTTCTTTTTTTATTATTTTTTTACAGTTCAAGCATGTATTCTAGCTAAAAGTTTTTTGCCACATAAATTATTCCAAAATATTTCTCAGTGTAAGGCATACATTTCTATTTTCTATATAAAGTCTTTTGAAGAGAAAAAAAACACTTTAAAATTGGTAAAGCCCAATTTAGTTACATTTTATGGTCCTGATATTAGGGATGCTGTAAAGTAGGTTATGTCTGACCAAAATTTAAAAAAGTTTTTTTTGTAGAGTTTGTACTTAAAGTGCTATCCATGTTGTGTGTTAAAGGTCTAAATTCTTTCTTTTTCATGTAGTACAACAATCTTTCCCATGTTATTTACTGGGTAGGCTATTATTTTCCCCATATAAACTGTCTTGCTATCTTTTGAAAAAAAAATGGTTGTGAGAGTATTTTTCTTATTCATATTCTAGCTGATGTACATATGAGTGTAGGGGTAAAAATATGACAACATTAAAAAGTTTATTAGCATGCAATGACCAGAAAATGACTGAAAATCAAATATTCAAAGAACCTGAGACATTTCTGGCAGTCTTATTTGTGCAGGATCAAGCAACTTCACTAGAGCCTTGGTTCTGAACACACAACATAGACACGTTGCACTATGCATGTACAAACTAACAATAAACATATTGGCTCAGATTTGAAGGTAATACGTATTATGAATTGCACTGTTATTTCTAGTTTCAGAAGATAATTCTTCTATTATCTTTCAGGAAGCAGACAGGCATGGCACTGGAGCAATCATTGAGAGCTTTTCATACTGATCTTTGAACAGCAGGCAGAGATAGAACAGGGTCTGGTGTGGTCTCTTTAAACCTCAAATCACAGCTCTAGTATCATACCTCCTTCATAAAGGCCACACCCACTCCAACAAGTTCATACCTTCTAATTCTTCCCAAAATGTTCCATTACCTGGTGACTAAGCATTCAAATATAGAAGCCTATTGGGGCCATTCTCATTCAAACTACTACAAATAAGAAAATTCCAGTCAGTATCTTTGCCCCCACAAAATAACTGTCTTGTAAAATGTCTGTCAATGAGATTTACTTTGATGAAGTATAGAACACACAGAATTTAAAAGAACAGTACTAAATTTGGTTAAAAAATTCAAGAAGTTTAAAGGAGACACAAAGAGACAGCTCAATGAAATTAAAGATAAAGAAGTTTAAAAAAATAAATGACTGAAAAGACACAAACACAGGACTGGTAGTTATGATAAAGACAATCCAAGATTTGAGAAGAAAATTCAGTAACAAGATAAAAAAAATTGAAGAACATTCAATCTTAAGTGAAGATAAAGTTGAAAAAAAAAAAAAAAAAACCAGTAACTCAATGAGAAAACTCAAAGGAAAGCCTTACAAGTAGAAATAATCAGTCAGAAGATAAAATATTGTGGCTCAAAGACAAAATGTAAAAGCTAGATTAAATAAATAAGCAATATAAACAATTTTAAGGAAGCACAGGAGTTACATAGAAGAAATGAGTGAAACCATGAACAACCAAAATTTCAAATTATAAGCACAAAAGAGGAAGAAATATTTCAGCTCAATGGCATAGACCAGATCTTAATCAAAATCATAGAAGAAAACTAAGGAAGATGTACTGACACAGATTCAGGATGAATACAGAACACCGAAATAGACAATTTCAGAAAAGAAAATGATCACAGCATATTTTACTTAAAACAGCAGGTATAAATAATAAAGAATGTATGTTGAAAGCTGCAAAAGAAAAGGTATAAGTCACATATAAAACATAAACTATCGAAATAACAGCTGATTTCTCAATAAAAACTTTGAAAGAAAAAAGAGGCTGGAGCTATGCATTCAAAGTCCTAACAGACTGTTTCAGACAGCCTAACCTGATATAATGAGCAAAAGTATCTGCCATAATTTGAGAAAGAAAATAATTCCATGATATAAAACCTTAAAAAGTTCTATTAAACTCTTATATTTTTGATTGTGAACTTAGCTTTAATGGCTGAGCCATTAGATGCTAAAAAAGCCTTTGACAAAATACAACACCCCTCCATGTTAAAAGTATTGGAGAGATCAGGAATTCAGGGTCCATACCTAAACATAGTGAAAGCAATATACAGCAAACCAATAACCAACATCAACTAAATGGAGAAAAACTTGAAGCAATCCCACTAAAATCAGAGACAAGACAAGGCTGCCCACTCTCACCCTATTTATTCAATACAATACTCCAAATTCTAGCCAGAGCAATTAGGCAATAAAATGCGATCAAAGGGATGCAAACTGGAAAGGAGGAAGTCAAGATATCACTACTTGCAGAAGATATGATAGTATACATAAGCCACCCCCATTCTACCAGTGAGCTCCTCCAACTGATAAACAACTTCAGCAAAGTGACTTGATATAAAATTAACTCAAACAAATCAGTAGCCTTCCTCTACACAAAGGATAAATGGTATGAGGGAGAAATTAGGAAAACAACAACCTTCACAATAGTTACAAATAATATAAAATATCTTGGTGTGACTCAATCCAAGCAAGTGAAAGACCTGTATGACAAGAACTTCACGTCTCTGAAGAAAGAAATAGAAGATCCACAATATGAAAAGATCTCCCATGCTTATGGATTGGCAGGATTAACATAGTAAAAATGGCCATCTTCCCAAAAGCAACCTACAGTTTCAATGGAATTTCCATCAAAATTTCAACCCAGTTCTTCACAGAGATACAAAGAGCAATTCTCAAATTCATCTGGAATAACAAAAACCCAGGATAGCAAAAATCATTCTCAACAAGAAAAAAAACTTCTGGGGGAATCGCCATGCCTGACCTCAATTTGTACTACACAACAATAGTGATTAAAACTGCATGGTATTGGTACAGAAACAGACAGGAAGATCAATGGAATAGAATTGAAGACCTAGAAATAAACTAACATACCTATGGTCACTTTATGTTTGACAAAGAAGCCCAAACCATCCGGGGGGAGGAGGGGCGAGAAACAGCGTTTTCAACAAATGGTGTTGGTTCAACTGGGAGTCAGCATATAGAAAAATGCAAATTGATCCATTCTTATCTCCTCATACAAAGCTCAAGTCGAAGTAGATCAAGGACCTCCACATAAAACTGGCTATACCAAATCTAATAGAAGAGAAAGTGGAGAAGAGCCTCAAACACATAGACACAGGGGACAATTTCCTAAACAGTACACCAATGGCTCAGGGGTATAAACCACTAGGGTCTAAACCATCAAACAAAAAGTATACATGGAGGGAGACATGGCTCCAGATATATATATATATATATATATATATATATATATATATATATATATATATATTTGTAGCAGAGGATGGCTTTATCTGATATCAGTTGGAGGGGAGGCCCTTGGTCCTGTAGAGTCTCAATGCCCCAACATAGGAAGATGTTAGAGCAGCAAGATGGGAATGGGTTAATGGGTAGAAGAGCACCCTCATAGAGGCAAAGAGGAAAAAGAGAGGGGGATGGGATATGGAGTTTGTAGAAAGGTAACCTGGAAAAGGAATATCATTTGAAATGTAAGCAAATTCTACCCAACCAACAAAACCTGAAGAAAGTACAGGAAGCATTATTTTGGGTTTTAAAAAAGAGTTAGCATGATAGAGAGACCATGGAAAGAAACACAAGCCATCATTATTAAAACCTAAAGTTCCATTGAGAAAACAAACAACACTAAAAATCAGCTGCACAATGAAAACAATTTAAACACACATTTTAATAATACATGTAAATATCAGTGGCCTCAATTCTATCAAAAAACTAGATGGCTGAATAGACCAAGAAATAAAATCCATTATTTACATGAAACACATAATAAGTAGAGCCTTAGAGTAAAAGGAAGGACAAAATAAATTTAGTCGAGTAAGATGATGAAGTAAGAATGCATCATTACCGCAATACCTGACACAATATGCTTCAAAGAAAAATTAATCAGAAGAGAGAAAGTTATTTCATTATAATCAAATGAACAGTTAGCCAATAAGATATTACTATACTACACATGCATTTACTAAACTCTGGTATATTTTCTTTTAAAATGTTTTATAGATTTATTAACAACAGTCCATTAATAGTAGGTGATTTAAATACCCCACTTTCTCCAATAGACAGGCCATCTACACAAAAAACAAAGACAAACATTAGAATTAATTGACATCATATTTCAAATGAATTTAGCAGATATATTCAGAATATTTGCCCTAATAACCAAAGAATACAGACATTCTATTTCTGGTGCATCAAGGATTTTCTAAAGTAAACCATATTCTCAGACCCATTCAAAAAAGATACCCATTACTGTATCCTGTTAGACAGCAATGTAATAAAACTTACAATGCAATAAAACTTACAATTAATAGCAAAAAATACGCAAACTCATGAAAATTAAATAACTCATTACTAAGTAATATATGGGTCAAAGAATAAATCAAGAAGAAATAAAAAATTCTTGGAAATAAATGAAAATAAAAACATAACACAGTTAAACCTCTAGAACATATTGAGAGCAGTTGCATGTGGGAAACTTAAAAGTCTAAGTGCCTATATTGCAGAAAAATTAGGAAGATTGCAAATAAATAACTTAATGATACAACCCCCACATTGGGAAAATCCAAAACATTTTTCATAGAAATATAAAATATAGTACTAATATTTTATATTTAAAATGGAATATATTTATAATATGGAACTACAAAGACCCAGGATGCCCAAACAAAGAATGATGCTGGATGCCTGAGGTATTGTCATTCCAAATATTATGAAATATGATAGGGCAACAATAATAAAATAATATGGTACAGATACAAAAACACACATGCAAGCCAATGGAACAAAATAAAAAATCTAAACATGAGTACACATAACTTCAGGCACCTAATATTTGACAAAAAATTCAAAAACAGATGCGGGGGAAATCATCTTCAACAAATGGGGCTGGGAAATCAAGATATCGACTTGCAGAAGATTAAAATGAGACCCATACCTATCACCTTGCACAACAATTGACTCCAAGTGGATCAAAGACCTAAATATGAAATTTGAAACACTAAGATTTCTAGAAGAAATCATAGGCACTGCCCTATATGATAGATATATAGAAAAATATTTCCTGAGTAGGACCATGTTTGCCACAAAATTAAGACCATCAATTAAAAATTGGGATGCCATAAAAACTAAAACCATTTCTATGAAGCTATAGTAACAACCAGGTGAAGAGGAAGTCCACAGAACAGGAAATATTGTTTGCCAGTTTTATCTCTGTCAGAGTATTAAAATCCAGACTATATAAGGAACTCAAAACACAAAGAATAAAAATAATGACTAGTTTGAAAACATGGGCCCAGGATCTGAATAAAGATTTCTCAAGTGAAGAAAAAAAAATATCTCAAAAAAGTTCCTCATTCCTGGCAATTACATCACACAAACATTGAGTCAGCCAGAATGGCAAAATTCAACAAAACAACCTACAACAAACTTTGAGAGGGATCTGGAGGAAAAAAAAAAAAAAAAAAAAAAAAAAAAAAAACCATCCTCTTTCAGTGTTGGTGGGATTGTAAAGAAACACAAGCACTATAAAAATCATTGTGGAGAATTCTCCAAGTGGTAAAATTATTTTACCCTATGCCCCAGCTCTATCACTCCTTAATATATGTCCAAAGGACTAAACATTTTACTCCACATATCCTTGCTCAGCCATGTTCATTGCTTTTCTACTGAGAATAGATAGAAAATGGAAACAACCTAAGTGCTCTACAACCAAAGAATGGATGATGAAAATGTGGTTCACATACACTACGAAATACTATCCAGCTGTAAAGAAAAATGAGATTAGGAACTCCGCACATTACAAGATGAGACCAGAAAGATAATATTGAGTAAGCTAACTCAGACCCCAATATACAAATTTTGCTTATCTTTCATCAAATCCTCCTAGCTCCAAATTCTCAGATGTAAGTATACATCCTGGAGTGACTGAGAAACCAGAGAAATCAAAAGCGACTATTGCCAGGGTAGTGAGGGTGTGGAAGCAATAGAGAGGGAAGAAACAGACTACAAGCAATCTGATCAGAGAAATGGGAAAGGGGGACTCTAATTAGAGAGAAGAAGGAAAATAATTACCCAACAAAAAGATACAATGAAACAACTGTAAGGATGTCTGAAAATTCTTAAGGAATTATACTATTAACTGTCTGTCTAAAAACAACAACAAAACCCACAATACTCATACGTCTGTATATATACAGTTTAAATTAATTTTTCTCATATGGACTGACAATGCTTCCCCTAAGCCCCTAAACACCAACTAATAAAAATCCTAGCATCAGGTATGAGAAGACCTCTTTTGAGTTGTTGGTCAAAGTTGCCAAGATAATTCTAAAACATTATAGTCTGTTGCTGTCACTCTTTGTTTCCCCTCAGAAAGGGAAAGTAAGTCCTTATTCCTGAAAACAACATATAATTCAGACATAGAGTCCAGAGACTCCTGAGCTGGAACTGACCTGAATATCTCCTCCTTAGGACTAGCTTTCATGGAACTAGAAAGTGCCATGCAGGCTTCCAAAAGAAAGAAGCATATACTAGTCTACCCAGCTATGGTCCCTATGAACCCACAAGGGTGTGATTGCTCTAAAACTGCAAGGCATATGTTGGCAGTAATGAAAAGTTTCCTAAATAGACTTAAGACCTACTCAAGAAGAGGGAAATTATGCTGGATCCTGGAAACCTAACCAAGTACCAAAAACTAATGAAATTATAGATCTTGGATGAGAAACTTGCAACCTTTAATAAATCACTATGATCCAAACTGCAATCAAAATATTCATTTTTATACCCATAGATATAGTCCTTATCCCTCATCAATGTTCTCTTTGCAACAGACAGGGACTATTACAGAAAACTGTAGCCAAATAAAGTGCAGCTGTGAAGCCTTGTCCAAGAAGATTTATCTATGAGTAACTCATGTTTCTGAGGCTCAGGAAACATTGCAGAAGATAGAGCAGAAAGATTGCAAGAGAGCCAAAGGATTAGGTAGCTAGCGATGAGACCTTGTCTCCTAGTGATGTCAGAAACTCACCTGTAAAGACTCACCAATATGGATGCTAAACATGAACTGAACAATTATAACATCAAAATAACACCAAAGTGGTTGTGCGAAAAATGCCAATGCCTCAACCTACAAATAACCACAGACAACTAAGGAATTCTGAGAATGAGAGAATATCTTCCCCAGACATTTTGTTATCAAATCACAGATGTCCACCCTTAAAACACACAGACCGAATAGGCTATATTTAGGTACACACACACACACACACACACACACACACACACACACACACACACGAACACATGTACGTATATGCATGCAACAACAGTTAATGAAAGAGGAAGTGATTAACTTCAAAGAAGGCAGGAGGGGTGTATGAAAGGGCATGGGAAGAGGAAAGAGAAGAAAGAAATGATGAGGTTATAAAAGCAAAAATAAAAGAATAAAGCTGGAAAAGTTTAAGATATCTATCTCATAAGCGTGAATTTTTATAATTGCATTTAACTAATCTAAAATAATGTATATACTAACGAATTGTTTCAAAATAATTTATAGATTATTATCATTAAGTGTTCAGCTTTCATATCCACTTTATAAACCAATGTGCTCAACGCCATGTACAAGGTTTCTTAGGCAAAAGGCAGTCATAAGTGGAAAGCTTTGATCAGCATGGAAAGAGAATGTTTTCTTGAACTCTGCAGGTTTCTCTTAAAATTTGAAATCATATAAATAATCTACTAAGACTTTTCTCTCTCAAAATTGCTTGAGCTATTCTGGCTCTCTTGTGTTTAAGATTGGCTTGTCAATATCAATACAAAGGCCTGCTGAGATTTTGATAGAAATTGTGTTGACTCTATAGAAAGTCTAGAGAAAATTCCACTTCAAAAATATTGGATCTTTCAATACATTAATTTGTATTTGTAACATAATTTGTAACTTCAATTTATTTGGGACTCCTTCAATTGCTATCACTGTTTTAGCAGTTTTAATATATTTACTTTTCTCTATTAAATCTGCTACAAGTTATCTTGGTTTTATTATTATTGCAAATGGAATTTATTTCAGGATTATTTCTGGCTCATATAGAGCTAACACACCAAATTTTATATTGATCGCATATCTTGCTCCATTGCTAAACATGAATACTATTTTCAATAGTTTATGTTTGAGGATTCCTTAGGAATTTAATACATAAAAGTACCACCCCATCAGTTCATAAAAGTTTTGCTTCTGTTCTAAATGATTCTCTTCAATAATTTGCTTGTGTTGTGATTGCTAGAATATCTAACACAATCTTGAACAGAAGTGGCAAACACAAACAATCCTGTTCTGTTCCTACTTTTTATGGGGAAGTACTCATACTTTTGCCATTAAATATGATACTACTGATCATACTTAAAACTTCTTTTACATTTGTGCGGGAAAGGGTGCTAAAATACCCAGGGAAATAGGAGAGCCTGGCACAGTTGGTTCTTTCTACCAGGAGGGTCTCAAGTCTTCCCACTCAGAAGCACTGTCCTGTACCAACCAGCTGAGCCACCTCACTGATGCCTGTCCTAGGTTATTTTAGCTACCTGATTTTAGGTTGAAAACTTCACGTTTTCATTATCAGTTATAAGGTTTCATTTTAAATGAGGGTTTTTGTCAAATTCTTTTTCAGTATATGTTGAGAGGATGGAGTCTTTGTCAACTCTGTAACTGAAAGAAATACGATAGCATTTTATTTTTAAATATTTAATTTTGCCTTCATGAGCTAAAGTCCTATTTTATCACAGTGAGGAATGTTTTACATGCTTTTGGATTGAGTTGATATTTTTGAAAAATAGTTTTACATAGGCATTTCCAAAAATCATTGAGCTGTCACTATCCCTCCTTCTGATGGCTTTTCATGGCTTTACCATGGCTTCATAAAGGAATAGCAAATATTCCTCCTCTATTTTCTGAGTGAAAATACTTTTTTTATACTGAAGATTATCTATGTCTTGAGAGTCAGCTTAAATCCACCTACAACGTTATTTGGGTATAGGTATTTATGGGATGTATTTTGATTTGTAATTCAATTTATTTTCTTGAAATACACTTAGATTTTCTGTCTCTTTGAGCCAAATTTCATAGTTTATATCCTGCAAATAATTTATACATTTGACGCATAGTTTATTAATAATAACAACAGCAAAATACACATATAATTTTTAGGTTCTGCAGAGAAGCTTACTCTTTCATTCCTGACTGGTAATTTATCTTTTTCTTTTCCTCGTACATCTGGCTGAAGCACAGTCTGGAGCTAAAGTTAAAGTTCCAGTCTGTGAGCTGCCTGGAATGGGTATTAGGAATCAAACTGGCTCATCTTCAATAGCAGTATATGCTCTTAACCACTGAACCATCATTAAACCCCAATATTTTTTCTTCTTTCTACTTAATTTCAAATGTACAAGATTAGATGACTAATGTGAGATTGACCTTGCTAACAGAATCATCTGAAGTAATCTATTTATCTCTCTTAATGACACAGCTATATGCCAAAAATTCTGATGTATTATGTTTTGTTACTCAGGTAAAAATATTTTCTAATTTCTCCAATTTCTTCTTTAGCCACAAAGTAATGATAAGGGAATGGTATAACATCCAAACGCTCAGGGACATTGAGTTCCTTGCAAACTTTATTTGTAATACACTCTGCTGCTGCATGTAAATACTTTTATAAGGTTTCGAGTTCTTGTTTGCTTATTTGTTTACTTGATTGTTTTTTAAATAATGTCCTTAAGTTTTTTTCAACTATCACATTCTTATCATGAGCACCTTATCTTGGTGTGCATTCAGAATTAGTGTGCACTCTTTGAGGGGCAGATGTCATGTATGTGTGGTCACACAACGTAGTCTCAACCTTACTGACTTTCTGTTTTCTTTTTATTTAATGTATCATTCCCTGAGAGAAGAGTAGTGAACTAGCCAAGCTTTAGCATCAAATTTTAACCCATCTCTTCATGATGCATCATAGTTATGTTCTCAGATATTCTTTTGAGAATGATAAATTACCTTCTTGTCAAAAAATATTTTGGCCACCAAAAATGCATTCTTTCTTATCTCAATATAATCACTGGTCTCTGGTATAGGGATGTCTTACCTGGTATATTTCTTCCCAACTTTCACTTTAATCCTTCTGGAAGTACTTAATCTCTCACAAACAGCATAGAATTGAGGATTTTTAGTTGAATGTTAGAGTCATTGTCTTTTGAATGAAATGTCTTGTCCATTCATGTTTAGTGTTAGCACTCACAATTTTAGACTTATACTTGCTCTTTTGCTATTTCTTTTGTAATAGGTTATCATTTGTCTACTTCTTAAAAACATTTTCTTTGTCATTTACCTTTACTTCTTCATATATTTATCAGATTCTTTTCTTTTAGATCATTCTTGCACATAAATTGTTTAATTTTGATGCTATTGTGTACATCTCAATGTTTGTCTTCTTTTCTCATATAATTTTCTCTGTTGCTTGAAGTGAATAATTTTGACTATGTCATAAAGTTTATTGATTCTTTCAACTAGAATTTCAATTCTGATGATAAATTTGTCAACCTATTTTTTTTTTTGCTGTAATTATAGTACTTTTTTGGAAACTAGATTTTTCTTTTCTACAATACATCCCAACTAGTTTCCCTCCCACTAGTTCTTCTAGTTCTCCCACATACATCTCCTTCTATACCATATCCACTCCCCATTTGTTTCCTCTTCAGAAAAGATCTGGCCTCCAAGAGACTACACCCAAACAGGACAAAACAAGATACAATAAGACAAGGCTGAAGCCCACATATCAAATTTGGACTAGACAGTTCAACTGGAAAAGAATCCCCCTTCTCTTTTCTCATTTATTTTTATTTTTGTTTCCAATTTTCTACCAATTGCCTATATGCAAAGTCATCATCATCACTTTTAACAGTAATTTTTAAATATAACTGTTTGAATATACGTTAACTGCGGTGTTCTCAGAGTCAATTTCTATTGTCTGCAATGTCTCCTAAATAAAGTTTACATGAATTCTTCATTTTCATTATGTTTATAGCTTTTAGAAGAAAACTGAACATCACAAATTTTACTTTGTACCTTTTCTACATCCTGTATTTTCTATCTTTTTAGAATTTTACTTCTTTTTTAGATTAATCTGTAGAATCTCCTTACTTTTATTGTGATATGTGCCACAGTGTGAGTTATTAAAATATGTATTTAAATTTGGTACTTCTCAGTATCTGCTCAACATGGTGACTAGCTAATAATGTGGATAAAACTTGCCCTCAAACATCCTGAGTCTGTGCAGCTTCCTTTTTTGTGATTGATTATAAGTGAACTTAGAGGACAATTTGTGGCCAATTTTCAAATCATTGAGGTTTTTCTTGTTTAATTAGCTCTGAGGTTTTCTCTTCACATATACATATTTTCCAATAACATGAGATTATGTAGAAGCCATATATTAGTTTTTTTTTCTTGTTCTTATATCTAGGCCTTGTGACTTTTTGTTTTGTTTTGGTTTGGTTTTTGGTTTTTTGAGACAGGGTTTCTCTGTGTAGCCCTGGCTGTCCTGTCCTGGTCACTCTGTAGACCAGGCTGGCCTTGAATTCAGAAATCCACCTGCCTCTGCCCCCAAAGTACTGGGATTAAAGGTGTGTGTCACCACTGCCCTGCATTCTTGTGACATTTTTTATCCATCCTATTTCTCTGTTTTTATGTATCGCTGAGTATGTGCATATAGGTGTAAGAGAAAAAATATTTTTGTTCTTATCTTGGCCTTTTTACATTTTAAAATAGTTTTTTTTCATACACTATATCCTAATTATGGTTTTTCCCTGTCCCAACCCCTTCTACATACTCCCCAACTCATCACCCAACCAAATCCACCTCCTTTCTCATTCTTATTAGGAAAGGAAGCAAACAAGCATCTAAGGTGACAAAATAAACTACAATAAAATAAAACAAAATAAAATCAAAATAAGAAAAAGAAACCAAAACAAACAAAAACAGAAAGAAAACGCACAAAAAAGGACAAAAACACCACAAAAGACACACAATTCTTATATACAATAACTCATAAAAATAAATTAGAAACCATACTTTATAAGCAAAAGACCTTAAAGTTAAAAAAAATTCACATAGCATTATACAACAAAAATCTTCCTAAAATATCATTAATTTCATTTTTTGTTTAGCCATCTACTTCTTGACATGATTTACCTGCCCTTAAGTGTAGTTTATATTGATTCCGGTAAGATTCTATTGGTTAAAATTAATTTTTCTCTTTGTGAGTAATTATCAATTGAGATAGCTTTGGGTTAGGGATAGGGGCTTGTATCCAGTTCCCCTCTAAGTACTGGCACTTCCATTTGGCTTAGATTTCTTCAGGCCTTTGGGTGATGCTACAGTCTTTATAAGTTAATATAGCAGTTTTGTCTAGAAGCCCCTGTTTCCATGGTGTCTTCCATTCCCACTGGCTCTTACCATCTTTCCACTTCCTCTTCCAAAGAATTCCCTGAGCCCTGAGTAGATAATTGTTGAAGACATCTCATTTAGGATTTAGTGTTTCAGAGTCTCTAACTCTCTTCATATTGTCCAATGGTGTGACTATGTATTTGTTCCCATGTACTACAAAAGGAAGCTTTCTGATGGTGGCTGAACAAGACATTAATCTATGAATATAAGAGAATGTCATTGAGAGTCATTTTATTGTTATGTTCCTTTAGCAGAACAGTATTATTTGGTTTCCATTAGGTTCATGGTGAATCTAGCCACAGATACTCGGGCACCTGTGAGGTGTCAGCCATGAGCTCAATTTCATAGAGTGGCCTTAATTTCAAACAGATAGTGAATGATTACTCCCACAATTTTTATGCCACTCTAGTAGGCAGGTTACCATTGAGATTGAAGGAATTTTAGCTGGTTTGGTGGGTTTTTTTTTTTTTTTGGTAGAGTTCTGAGGACCTTCTAGTACTGTGGCCACTAGCCTGTAGAAGTGAAGGTTCTATTTAGGCCTCATGTCAAAATCTTCATGCTCAATGAATCGTTTAGGTGTTGTCTTCAGCAATAGAGCCTTACCATCAGATTGTGGAGAGCAACCAATAACCCTGGCATTAATCTGGGTTGTTTGGGGACTTTCATGAGAACTCTTTGCCCAAAAACTCAATTAGATGTATCTCATTCCAGATTTGGAGGCTTCATTTAGTGGCAAGAAATGTCTGGTTGGGACCTTGTCTCCCTCGATACTTGGTGACATTTTTAAAAGCTGCTCATTGTTTTCCTTTGCTTTGACATAGGGTCTCACTATGTAACTCATAGAATCTTAAACTCTCCATATTCCTACCTCAGCTCTACTATGACGAAGCATGTTCATTACTATGCCTCCCTCTAAGTTGTATATCTTGAGTAATTTCAACATGGTTAAGGAAATCTCATTAAGTAGAACACCCATTTGAGGTGTTCCTGCACAAAACTCTAGCAGTTTTCAAGACTCACTATTTCTCCATCTGTATCTGGTCAGTTTACAGATATTTAAAATTACATCTTTTGTAAATTTTGTCCTTTTTCATAATTGTGTTTTGAAGAATGACCAGAAGTACCGGTATGGTTGATAAATAAAATTGAATAAATATTTTGAGTGTGTGTGTAAAATGTGTTTATTATTTTGACACTGATATTAAAGGACAGAATTCTTCTGATGGAGTTGTTCTGTCTGATATGTAAATATTCTCTCAAGGCTGTGACTCCTGGCAACTGAGAGGACTACAAACATGTCTTGCATAAAGGGTCTCACCAAGGTCTCCATCTCTTTGTGACAAAGTGAACACATCGTCTTGATTCTGAAAAATCAACTTGCACCTATGCAAAACAAATTTTTGACTAAACACCACAGTCAAATTCATTCATTATAGATCATGGTTTCTTAGATATAAAATACCAATGGTGGAAGGATTCAACTGTTGAGCAGGACCTGCAAAGTGAGGCTGTAAGTGTTGAAGGTGTGGGAAGAAGCTCAATATTACTCATGTTCCTCTTACATCCATTGCTTAATAGCCATGAATAACCCTTGCAGAACTCCAGAGTATCATCAAACTCAATTTTATACATTTTTTACAAACCCTGACTTTATCATTTTATAAGGGAGAAAAATTGAGATTCTGGCAACTGACCACCTAAAATAAGGTATCACATAGATGACTGTCAATGTGCAGATGGGCTAATATTTTAACAATATTGCTATAAAACACTCCTTAACTTGTTCTCAGAGGCAGAAACTGTTGTCTGTCTCTCTCCCTTGTCATGCCTTTTGCCTTACTTGACACAGAAGTGAGCTTGAAATGTTTGGTGCATTAATAAACTAATATAATATAACATAAATAAGATCATCATGCAGTAAAAGTAATATACAGAATATAAGAGGCCCCTGTGCAATTGGTCATTCAGATAGCTAATCTCAATTGTCAGTTTGATGAGCTACAGAATGAGCTGCATATGGACTTTTATAGCATTCCTTCATGTTTGCAGGGAATTCTCTTGATTAGTAATTAGTTGATGTGGGCAGACTAACTTTGAGCAGCACCATCAGTTGGGCTGAGATCCTGGACTGTATAAAATAAACTGAGCTAAGTATGTATCTTTCTCTCTCTGCCTCCTGACTATGGTTGTGATGTTGCCAGAATTTTAACCTCTATTCCCTTGACTTCCTTGTTATGACAAATTATCCCTTAAAGGATGAGCTATACAAACCACGTCCCCAATTTTGCTTTGGTTGGGGTATCTTAGTGAAAGAGAAGGAACTAAGACAACCATGATGCCCAGAATCTGCTCAGCCTCATATTCTCTTTATACAGAGAGCTCTTAGGTTGTTTCTTCTCAGTTTTCCATGTAGAGAACTGTCCATGAATATTGTTATCTTTTCTAAGAAAAGACACAATAAAAGCCAAACCAATTCTATGTAAGTTTGAATGATATATTTTATATGCACATGCATTATACATGAGGTTATTTGTTAAAGTTTGGCATGAGCTTCCCAGGTGAATGTCACCTAAGTAATATAATGCAGTTAGGCTTCTGGTGGCTTATCTCTGTAAATGTTTTGTTTGTTTGTTTTTATTTGTTTGTTTTATTTTGATTTGTTTCAGACTGGGTCTTGCTATATATAGCAAGATGGTCTACAACTAAGCATCCTTCAACTTCAACCTCCTAGTACTAAAATTAAGTTCATTGACTGCTACTCCTATTTAGTTTGATGGGCTTTTATTTCTCCATTAATTCCATCATTAGCCTTAGAAATTAACTTACTTTGTATAGAGTAAATTATCATACTTAGAAAAAAAGATTTAGCAGAACTTGATACATCACAATTGTATTTCTTTTCTTCATAAATCTGAAATCAAGGCTAGTCTTTATTTTGCATTTGGACAACTTTGCAAATTTCATCTCCTACTTATGTCTCATAAGAAGTTATATTATCCTCACATGGAATGGTCCTACTTAACTTCCATTTTGTTGTAATTGAATGGAGAGTCTATACTACCAGAGTCCATGTAATATAACATTCAGTTGAATGAATAGGATAACTGTTCTGCTTTTCAAAGAGTGATCATGGAGAACGATGAGAGTTGATGAGGGTCTGGGTGCACTCACCCCTTCATATTTGCTTAAGGTTCTTTTGTATTCAGGATCATCCTATAATCTTTGTAAAAGAAACAGTATTTATACTGTCTTTATTTTAGAGGTGGCAGAATGATAATTCACACAGTTAACAATTATAAAGCCAGACATTAAAATAAGGCTTCTTGTCACCAAGTCCCTGGGCCATAGAGAAGATAAGAAATAAAGTTACCAGATAGTGTGACATTATTCAAAACAATTGTAGGAAAGATACAGAAATATCTTTTCTGCTTATATTATAACTGTACGGGTATAATAACATGATTATGTTAAGAAAAAAAGGGGTTACTGGAAACTAAAGATATGGTTCAGTGGTAAAGCTTCTATCTAGAAACAAAGATGAGTGATAATATGTACTCACAGTAATGTTCTGGTCATAATATACCATATTATACCATAGAGTGTCTTACCCTGTAGCTGACATCCTCCAAGAGGGCAGATTCACCCACAGTGCAGCCTGCTTGCCACAAAGTTTCCTTTATGCTGCAACCATAAAGGAATACATTCTTCTTTTGGGAGTGACCATGGAAATCACAGAAGACCTACAATAAGCAACAGAAAGAGAAAATAAATCCAGGCTAGTGCACTGCTCCCTTATATGTTTGAAATGTCAAAGTTGTCAGAAAGATGCTGTTTACTCAGCCATGTGGGATTCATGGTAATTCTGGAACAGCTGCATTGTAAAAGCTCTCAGAGAAGAAAGTAGATTGCAAGGCTCTTATGGGACAATAGAATGTGAAGAAATGCATGTCATCATTAGCTCTTCTGAAAAAAAAAATCCCTTATGACTGGAAGGACATAGAATCACAGCCAAGAAAAAAAAAAAAAAAAGAAAAGAAACAACAGCAGTTATAAGGAAATACAAATGAAGATTAGAAAATTGAAAAGTAAACAAAAAGGCATTTTAAGGGACTATATCAACTATATAAAGAACAATCATGATTCTTCTCCAAGTCCTGATGTCAAAAATAAATGACCCCTAAAAGTCAATTGTTTTCAAGACTCAGTTTATTTTTTTTTTAATTCATGCTACAGATGAGCTCGGAGGCTGCACTATATAACTTCACTCTAGAATTTAAGATGAAGGAGAAGCCCTAATTAGGTACATACTAGTTTGTATCAAATGGCAAACGATACTAAGAATACACTCTTATTGTACCTGCTGAAGCTTTTCTGCTCATATTAATTAAAAGAAGTCACAGGGACACTGGTATGGAAGGGAAATACATTCTTTTTACATGTTTTCTTGGCAAGTCACAAGAAAATTGTCAGAGACAGAATCCTGTAAAATATGTTAATAAGAACAAATTATGAAATCTAAAAGATACCAAATTCTCCTCAACCTCACATAGAAGGACTTCCACAATTCCTGCATTCTACTGCTGTCACGTGGTTGAATATGTTTCTTTATTGGCCACCCTCATCAAACCAGGAGAATCATCCAGTTGACATAGATGAATCTTAGTCAAAATCATTAACTTTAAAATACAGCCTTTGTTTAAGCTACCAAGCCTGGGGGTCATGTTATCTCAAGGAGTTAAGTGTTACAATAATTTGTTATTTGATTCAAAATGAACATTCTTTCTACCATATGACAAGCAAAGTATACAAAGCTCCTTCCTTACAGAAGATGCATCAAAAATTCTACCCTGTAAGAGTTTCAGTCTTCATTATACTTTCTAGATGTCATATGAACATCCTCCATCAAAAAAAAAAAAAAAAAAAAAAGGAAGAAAAAAAGATAGGAAAATTCTTCTCCCTTGTTTGGATGCAGAAATAAGATTTCCATAAAGCATTCATATAGAAACAGATGAATATAATACACACAGTAGGTACTGTTCCATAACAACCCAGAAGTGCTACTTGGGAGACTACACCCTGCAGGTCCAGCCAAGTGGTGGATTAGACCCCAATACAACTAGTTCTCTACCTAGAGAGTTCCAGTGTATTGAATTTGTTAGTATCTAGTATTCTGGTCAAATTATGCTTTGCTTCTTCCTATGCTTCTTCACTTTTATGTAAGAGCCTTATTATTCTCATTATTCTTATTATTTATTCTCATTAGCCTTATTGACCACACAGGAAAAGGTCATTAGAGAATAAAAACTGTGGCCTCCAAGAGTCCAAGTACCTATCATTTTCCTGACACAGAAGTACTTAGAGTCAAAAATCATTGTGGTCTTCCATTGCAGACTCTATCAGTCAATTTACTGGAGAAGAACCAAGAAAAAAAGAACATGCAATGGTAAAGAAAATGTTTTTCTTATTTTAATTCTTGTAATATGTAAATGACATTCCAATGCACAGACTAACAATGTGGAGAATAGCTGCAGCATATGTGCAAGTAAGTGTGACAGCACAATATCATAAAATACAAGAAAAATAAATTACCAGTATACTTGTATAAGGTTGGTAGAGTGTACATGAGGTAACATATTAACTGAAGGTAGACTCTGATTTATTAAGATGGCAGAATGTGGTGAACACTGAATTATTTGAAGATGTGTAAATAAAAATCAAAGATATATACTGTTCTCTCAAAAGTCTTTGCCATATCAAACAGAATCGAAATCTATACTAATACATGAAACAAATATGAAATATTGAGCATAGTGGTAAATTTCAGTTCCAACACATACATGAAGTGAATCATTAAATGTTTACTAAAAGACAATGCCAGATTAGATAAATAGACAAGTTTTTAACTCCATTGTCATAGATTAAGAGCCAAAGTGACACACACCTATAGTCTTAGCATTTGGTAGGTAGAGCCAAGAGAATCATCAGTACAGGGCTTTTTCTCAGTCATATAGAGAGTTTGAGGTTAGACTTGGCTATTATATAAGATCCTGTTCAAAAAAATAAAAGTAAAACTGTAAAATGTGTATAAGGACAAACCATAGGCAAAGGAAATATAGAAGATCAGTATTCATTTAGATATGGGAAGTATTGAGTAAAGAATGTTTGATGGCTTGTACACGTATGTTGCATTTGATGGATAAGTCCATTCCTTTACTCTTCTACTTTATTTTTTCATATTCTATTCAAACCAAAGACCTACATCAATAGTGGCATCTGCTACAAGCTAGACCTGGCCTTTATTGAGGAATGGCTTCGGAGTTTAATAAATATGTCCTCTTCACTGGTGCATTGTTAGTACTTTAGTAAATATCTCCTATTATAGACAGATGGTAGGCATAGGTGTCACAGGATAATTGCAGTACAGATTCTATCTCACAAGCTTTCACTTCTCCCTGTGCTGAAGAAGATCAAACATCACTCCCTAACTAAATATGAGTGACTATTGAGCAAAGGTGTCAGCCAAATAACTGATTAAGCCGGTGGTTCTCAATCTGTTGGTCACAGCCCCATAGGGCTTACATATCAGATATTTACATGACAATTCATAACTGTATATTTACAATTATAAAGTAGCAACAAAAATAATTTTATTGTTGGGGGTCACCATAGCATGAAGAAGTGTATTAAAGGGTTGCAGCATTAGGAAGGCTGAGAATCACTGGGTTAAGCTTGTGAATTCATAACCAGTTATTCAGGCTAACGAAATAGCTATAGATTATGATAGACTTTTATCAGTGATGTCAGCTCAAATCTAACAGTATGGTCTGCCCTCATGAGTAATGCAGCATAGGGCTGTATTCCTGCATGTATTTTCTGGGTTTCATAGGATTTGTTAACAAACCTTTATGATTCTTTTATTTTATGAACTGTTTCCTTCTTGGGCAGAGTATGCACTTATTTTCTACATTATGTTCATATTAGGGCAGTACATGAATGAGTTGTGAGGAACCTTAAAAAACAAGCATCTTCTTTCAAACCATCTTTCTGTTTTTATGTTCTATTGATGGATGAGATAGAGACAATGTTCCAGCCTATGTTACAGGACAATAGGTCTCAGATACCAACATGCATCAGAAAAAACATGGAGGACTTGGCAAAACAGACATTGGAGCCCTGCTCCAGCAATTCTGAGATTCAAGTAAGTCTGAGAGAGACTAAGGAATTCGTCTTTTTAATAAGCTCCCATGTGAAGCTGATGGTCCTAGTACCAAGATCATAGTCTAAAAAACCTCTTTTCTAAAGGAGCCAACAGAATAACAGTTTAAGGTCTAATCGTCTACTACCGTGAACTTTCCACCAACCTTTATCTCTTACATCTTGGTTTTTCTGTGTGAATAAACATGCACCATTCTTATGAAAAGTGTGCAAACAAATTAAGTCTGTGTCTTAGCAACAGATTTCTCAATAAAGCCAGAAGGCTGTTCGGTGACAGGAGCTCCTTAAATGCTGGATTCAGATAGAGATAAAAGCTGTTATTTTTTCCTTCCTGATCCTTACAGACTCTGAAAGCTGAGGTAAATGACAAATTACAGACCTATTCACCTGTGGGAATGAACACTGCTAAGCCCTAGGATTCCAGTGGCCTCCGAGGATTCGGGAGGAAAGAAATGGAGACATTGTTCTGCTTGCTGCACAAATGACATCCCTAAAAATAAATGACTGTTAATTATAAGAAACATGTGCTTCTTCAAATTGCAGGGGGCAATTACAAGGCAAATTATCAACTTATTTCAGTTGAGGAAAGCTTTTTCTTTTCTACTTGAAGATTTGATACATTTGTTTTCTTCCAGTAAAATTATTTGCCAGAATAGTAGTCTCTATGCCCAGTTTGGAGACCACAATACCCATAGATCAATGAACAACCTTATCTCACTCGTCAATGTATTTGACCCCCCCAAAAAATGCTTGCCTGCTATGTGGCAGGAAAAAAATTAAAATTTTTAATATAACTCAGTGTTGCCTTCCACAGTAACAATAATAAATAGTTAATTTATCCAACATATATGAGGAGTCAGCTGGCTTGTTAAGAAATTATACAAAATGGATGTTATAGAACATTTAATTGTATAGTCATGTGCTAAAAATTTGTAAATGTTGTTATGAAGTTATAACAATAATCATCTCATGATGATTATAACAGTGAGTATCCTATGATGACATAGGCGTCATTATCTCCATTTTAAATAAGAACACTGAATTTCAAACACATAACTTTCTCAAGTTTCAATTATTGAGAATGTGAGTGAATATTTGAATCCAAATTTGCCTTAATACACAAACACCATTTCTTCCTTTCTATGTTGATCCATCCAGAAGCTGTTTAGTGGGGATGATTCCAAAAGCTAACAAACATGGTAGCCAGAGGGAAAAGCTAAGGTAAAGATAAAGTTAACTCCGAAAATCAAACTAACACCATATTTCCTACTTTCAGAGAGGAATGTTTTATATGTCATTCATGAGTGTCACCTCAGCAGGAGTGCATTATGGTGGTCCTGCAAGACACAGGGGCATGCTACAACATCAGGTGAGTCTTACCAAGTAAATGGAGAATGGGGAAGAATGTGTGATGCCTTTGAGGAACTGCAATAATTCAGAATAAACAGAATGTGAATAAAGACTGAATTTTAGAAAGCTAGAGACATGGGCAGTAGTCTGGTTATTAGTGAATTTATGTGCCATTCTATGGTATCAGGATGGTTTCCTGGAGGTGGTGAAGGATGTTCTAAAGTATTTGAGTGAGGAGGAAAACCAGGACCACATAGAAAGGTTGAGAGCTTAAGACTGGATCCCAGAACGGAGACCAAACAAAAATCATAGCAAGGACATAGCTGAAGTCAACAGAGAAGAGTATCTGGAGAAAGAAAGTTTGGGTTTTGTCTGAGCTTAATTGCAAGGTTAATTTAATTCATGAAAATGTGAGCTCTGTCATTCCTTGTGCAGCAAAGAATTTGGTCAGGCTCCCATTGCTATGCTCTGCACACTTCTTCCCATCCTTCTTCCTCTCTTGCTCCAAGTCTGGTTTCTCTGCAAGCTAATTGGGCCTCCATCTTCATGAGGTTAGCCCTGTTCAAATACTTCCTTTAGCGTTTCTCCAGCTCCCGAGGCTCACCTAGGTCTGATTGTGTTTACTGCTCTGCTTTGCCAGCTTTGAGCTGCTGTGTTTTCCGATCTTGACATCTGGGTCTCATTGCTACTTCTCTGCAGTGAGACCTCTGCATTATTTATACAATTGCCAGAGGAAAATGAAAGCAAGGCTGGATCTGGGAAAAGGCAAGTTCTGGAGAATGTGATGGAATCCCCAAAGAGCACCACTTCCAATTAAACCAACCAAGGCTCTCAAAGCCCTAGAGATTCCACTTGTACACAATATTGGGCAGGCAGCATTCAGCCCATATTTCTGAGAATAGTAAATATCTCCATAAGGGAAGTGATAATTAGTGACATATGCAATTACCTTCCAAGAGTCCATTTTACAAACTGCATATCCCAGATACAGTCCTCAATACTATAGAGTCTTCTCCAAGTATCTACAAAGCATCTGTTTTCAGGAGCCCTCACAGACACCAAAAATTCATAAATAATTGAATACCTTATGCAAACAGTATTATGTTTGCATATAAGTTATATAAAGCTTCCATATATTTTACATGATCTTTATACTGCCTAAAATACCTAACATATCATAGGTGCTATGTATTTATAACAACATGTATATTGCTATTCACTTTTTAGGTAATAATGGCAGGAAAACAAAATTTGCAATGTTCAGCATAGCTATTTTTTCCTAAATATTTTAATTTACACTTGCTAAAATCTTTGGATGCACAATTCATGGATAACAATGTTTAACTGCACTTTCTCCATAGGTGACATGTTATCTAACTTGTACATGACATCTAATGATGGATGAGATTAGCCACAGGCAACATGAAAGTTTTTTCTTTTCAGTTACATTGAAAAATCTCATATGAAACCCAAAATATACAGTTGAATATTTGGCTTTCTTTTGTATTGAATGCCTACCACTAACTCAATAATTTTAATGCTTTATATCTATTAGAATGTCTGGCATGGGCCAATTACCATGCTAAGAACTTATACTCATCCATATTTAGTATAAATGTCTCCCAAGGAAGAAGCTGCCATTTCACTTCTGCCAATGTTACAGGAGGTTAAACATCTTGCCCTTGAATGCCCAAAGAAAGAGAGCGATGTTGCATCTCATACTCTGATCACTTTGGCTCTGAAAGTTTTCTGCAATCAAACATTTAAAAACTGTGGCTCCACCAGTGAAAAAGAATAATACAATGATTGTTAATTGGCAAACAAAATGTATTTCCAAGGTCTTGCATTAGCTGTTTCTTACTCGATGTCACTGGTTGGCTGTCCCTGAGTGGTAAGTTTGACACCAAGGCAGAGTTCTGCAAGGATCCCTGGGCAGGTGCTTCGGGGCTGAAATAATTCCCTTCCTCCATTTATACATGTAGAAGGGAGTGAATCAGTAGCTCCTGTGCCACCTTTAAACTCAGTCCTTACAACTTCTGAGTAAGGTCTTGCTACACTATTTATTTATATCATGTACTTTCCAGGGAAGCTATGTTAGCAAACTCTCTTTGTCTATGGAAAGGCAAGGCCCAGACTAGTCTTTTTGACCTACAACAGGTTTCCAAGTTGTCTGGGTAAGCTTTTAGCACAGGGAAGTATGAATGCTTGTCCATAATGTGGTTACCCTTTTAGTAAGGAAAGTTTACCCTCGTCTTGCCTCATCCTCTCGTGAATTGGAGGTGATCTTGACCCCAGAGGCTGACTGTACTTTGGTCCATGCAAGTCTTACTTTAAGAGCGAGAACCCGTCAACTATTACTGTCACCTTTATCCACTCGCAAGATAAACTGTCTTTGGACAATCTTGTGGGAAGCTGAAGAAAATAAAGATGCTCCACCCCTACCCCCTGACACACTTAAACCATTTACCCAACTTCATCTGAAGCCTCTTTTGCCCCCTTCCAGAGAAAAACACCAAGCAAAACCCATTCACCTGTCCCATTTCCTCCCAGTTTTTGCCACTTTTCTCCCCTGCCCCAATCCCCTGCTGTTTCTACCAGCTCACAACAAAAGTGCTCATAACATCTGAAAGGAAACTTTGATTCAGAAACTTTTTCCTACTTTCCCCTCATCCCAGCTCAAACAAAAACACAAAGTGTGCAGATCTGTTTGGGAAATCTAGCTGGCCCCACCTGTGGCATATGTAGGACCATAATTGCCCCTCTACTCCATGGTCCTTAAAAAGTACATGAAAGGCACCAACAGGAGCAACATGAAAAGTAGCCTCGGGTTTTCAATGTACTCAATGTAATCAATCTAAGAAACTTTGGCAATTCATTTATATGTAAGTTATCTGTGTCAGGAAAATACACATCTAAACACAGCTTTTCAATAGATACCTTTATTCTGCTAGCAAGGAATCATTCTTAATAAAAAAGAAACAAAATTGAAATGACTCTTTTTCTCCCATACCTTCATGGACATTATTTTCTCCTCTACCAGTTATAGCAGCAATGGCCTGAGGTAGTTTGTCCCCCATCATATATTCAAATGCAAGGAGTTATAAATTTAGTTCATTAACAAGCAATGGATATAAGTAAAGAAACACCAGTTTTTCGTGCCATTTCTGAGGTATACAGTGCCAACAATTAAACAGTACTAAGTGTCCTGAGCTCTGTCTGCGTAACTGGGTCTTAGGGGCCTGTGATCTTGTCCTCCTTCTTTTTCTGTGCCTTTTTATTAAACAAATATGATGGGGGATTTGAAATAACCAGGAAAATCAGTCAAATGGAGAAAACTAATATTCTATTGGGCTCTGAGAAAGAACACACACACACACACACACACACACACACACACACAGTCTTCTGGCAGAAGGCAGCCCAGCTTGTGTGAGTTGTAAATGGAAATCAATGAGCTCTGCAAAGAGCCCTGAAATCCCTTTATCAACATGCACTCACATAGCAAGAGCCATGAGGATGGGAGAGAATCGATACCTCTCCTAATCCTAAAGCCCCACCAAGGGCCAGGCTGACTGCAACATGGCAAATCATGAGAGACAGTTTGTCTGTTTTCCCATGACCTGGTAGTCTAAAAGCTTTCTTCCACTGGTGATGCTGTGCTGGACTATCCCCTGAATCAAGGGTCTCCTGGCTCACGTGTGGATCTTCACAAGCAGGAAGCAAGTCAATGCCTCCTACCAGATGATTCTTGAACTTGCCTCTGCTTCATTGGGTTTCCCTGCTAGCATGCTTTCATGCTTTAGCTTTCTCGCTTTCTGTCTCTGTCTCTCTCTCTGTCTCGCTGTGGCTCTCTCTCTCTCTCTCTCTCCTCTGTTGTGAAGAACAGCATCTTCACTATCTTCTTTAGGCTTTGACAAAGCTGTATTTCTCTACTTGACTTGCACCCTTTTTGGCGGGCCAGCCCTATTTTAATGCACCCCAATTTTCTCTAGTTGCATTTTAAAGTTCTGTATTTTTGTTTTGTATATTTTTAGACTTTCTGTATTTAAGCAGATATTTTACATTATTAGAAAGTATGACTACTGGATATCTAACTCTGCAAGTTTGGTATAACTGTTCGTCTAATCATGATATAGAATACTTTCACTACCTAGGAGTTCTCTCCTAAACCCAACGTTTCAGTCTCCTTCCCCAGAGTTATCACTGCTTTAATGTTAACCTTCCCTTATTATTGAAATGCAAACATTCATTATGTCTCCCTTCACGTTCACTCTCTTTCAGTTAACATAATGTTTTGAACTTGATTTATATTATTGAATATATCAGTAGTTAATTAGATTTTCTTTTGATCACTGTCCTGGTTAGTTTTTATTGTCAACCATAGACAATGCAGAGTCATGTAGGAAGAGGGAACTTCAATGAGAGAACTGCCTAGATGACATTACCCTGAGTTCAACATCTGAACAAGAATAGCCTTTCTGGGTTCAATAAAATGGGAAAGAGCTAAAAGAAGGTCCAGAAGACTCCAGGAGTCTCTCCCCCACCGACCAGTTTATCCCTCAAACTCAGCTGAAGTATCAATACCTAGTCCTTCCATATTCCTGTTCAATTCTTCATCTGTATCCCAGTCATCCCAGACAACCTCACACACACACACCTCTGCCACCATTTTTATTGCTTTGTATCACATTGCTTCTTTTGAGAGCTACTTCCCTCCTACCTAAAAATGATCTTAAAGCAACTGGCAATCTTTATTCTGCTAAATAGGCATAGTAAGAAACCACACCCTGAGTCCTTATCTTTATGCCCCTTGATAAATGCATCAGTTAACCCCTTTTTTAAGTGATGTGTTGAATAATTCAGAGATCTTCGACCATCCAATGTGCAGAAAATAAGAGTGTGGAACATTAAGTTCTAAATGGGGCATTATATGATGTCCTCGCCTCTCAAGGCTGAGGGATTACTGGGAAAAACATGGATGGGGGGAAATGTCCTTGTGGTCTCATCCTATCTAAGGACCTATTGGCAACCGAAGGCTACTAGTTAATGAAGAACCAATTGTCTTTAGGAACACAGGACCTGAGATGTATGCCCCAGTAGATGGTCTCACACCTATGCACAGAAAGTCATCAATAAATGGATTCTGTGGGTACTAAATTATTTTTAAAGCACATGACATTGGAAGGGAAGAGTGGTGGGTGGTATAAAAGAAGATGGAATGGGGCTGAGTTCTTCAAAATGCACTATATGTATTATGAATATTAAAATATGTTCATAAACTAAAAATGAAGTAAAATATGTATATAGGCTTTGCATCCCTACCTACTTCAATCTTTACAACTGCAGAGTATAAATTAATGTACAAAAGAAAGAAGCTACCCAGATTCCTGAGAAGATGAACAGATGCAGGAAATGAAGAAGAGAGGTGCATTGCCTGTGTTCTTTGGCAATTCTCAGAAGAATCAGGTCAATGACTTCCATTTCATTGGTCTTGCAACTAGTATCAATTAACCCAAGTCAAATGCCTGAGTAGCATCTGTGACAGGTGCATCTTCCCAGCCATCACAGAGTGTTTGGTCCAGCGCTTCCATAAACATTTTCATAAGACCCAAAAATTGGGCAGAGCCAACATTACTCTCCAGCCACAGAACTTAAAAATCAATGTGGACAGAAAGGGACTCTTTTTTGTCAGGACAGGACCAGCAAGAGTGAGTGGCAGTGCTGCAGCTGCTGGCGGGTGGTGGGTTAAATATAGCCCAGTAGGTACCTAAAAGGTGGCATCCTGGCTGTTAAAGAGCTCGGTAACACTGGGAATAGCATTTAGTACTCAGCTGTTTCTCACCCACCTCTCAGATGGTCCCAGCAGGAAACACGTCTGCGGCTGTCATGTTTATAGCTAATTAATGTTTATTTATACTTTTAAACAAGCCTTTCACCTGTCACTCTTTAAAATAAATGCTCCGCTCTTCAATTAGAGATTGTCAGAGCAGAAAGAAATCCTGTTTTGTTGAGGACTTAACATGTGTGTGTGTGTGTGTGTTTAAATGTGTATCAGATACAGGGTTCTTCCCTTCCAAATCACTCTCTTCTCCTGGAGGCTAAAGCTTCCCGCATTGAGAAACAGCCTTTCTCCAGCTTTCAACTGTGAGACTGGAGCCTTGCTCTGTAGAGCTTGATGAACAGAGTCAACAGCAGAGATTACACTGCCTCCTTGAGATGCAGGTGTCCTTGGAAGCAGGGATGACTACAGTACATTATTAAACATTTGAACCAGGATTCAATTTATATTCTTGGGGGCAGGGTCACATGCTGTTGTTCTATGGGCTAAAGAGAAGTTGACTCGGCCAATCAAGGCAGTACAGTTTTGCAGCTTTTAAACAAAAGTCTGTCTATTTATGGGCTTTGGGAGACAAACCTTTAAATCCTTGGAATATTATGGTGGACAACAGTATCTTTCATTAACTGGGGATTTGTAGAGTATCAGGCAGTCAATGTTAGTGGTGTGAGTTTAGGTGCAATCCTTGACCCAGGAGGTATGAGTTTGTCTTCTGGAGGAGGATGGGCATGGAATAAAGGATGTAATTCATGGCTATATGGCTCACCAACCTCCAATTCTTCTCTGAACCTCCTGATGGGTATCCTGTGATATTTCAATACACATATATGCAATGTGGGGTGAGCAGCGTATCTATCTATACCTTCATCATTACATTGTTTCTGGAGCCTCTGAAACTCTAACCTATGAAAGTTCTTGTGAATTTGCAGTCAGCCTACTGTGTCGAGGAACACTAGAGCTAAATATTCTGTACTGAAATTAACATTTTAAGTATCGACAAGTAGGTAGGGACTTGGAGTATATGTCTTTCCATGACCACATATTTTTTTTTAATTTTTAAAGGTATAGGAATGTTGTGTGCCCTCATTTGAATATTATTTATCATATGCATATATTGAATCCCATACTAGACTACATAGACAAATATAATTAAAATAACAAAATTTAGGGAAAAAACCACATTCTTACACCAAGTTCCGGTGAACTTAGCTGATTGGTAGTAACACTGTTGCCAAAGATTTGGGCTCTATTCCAAAAAGACATCATAATTTTCCTTTTTACAGATGTTAATTTTAATGTTTTTGGTTTTTTTTTTTTTGTTGTTGTTGTTTTTTTTACCACAGTATACTACAAATACAAGGAAACAGCTATTTTGAGTCCCCTGAATCCTGAAGAATCTTTGAACCTGGAGGTGGGTAACCTGAACACACTCAAAGAGTAAATCACAAAGGGAGGCTGTACCTAAGCATCACAAACACAGAACTGAATCTCTACTGCATACATTTGAATGGCCTTAGGGAAAGCACTTTATGTGGTCATCTCTTGAAATTGGAGTGAAAACCTCATAGGTCTTTCCAGGATTCAATAAACATGCCATTCTTTTAATCACAGAGTAGAAGCTTTAGAAAGTAGGTTCTGGTGGAACTGCTCATTCTGACATTCCTTCATTTTTAGTACATGTGGACATTTGTCCTCACACTTCTGCAGATGGATCTGGTCACAGTTCGTAGAAAACACATGAGCATTCCCATAGGCCACTCTGTTGCCATTTTTTTTTCTTATCTGGAACTAAGGCATCTGGTTTCAGGTTGTCTGGCATCAGTTGCATAGTACTTGGGACTAGAGAGAAAATTCTACATATGAAACAACCTAGAACAGTGCTAGAATTGTCCTAAAAATATATGAAAATATTTTTTCTAGTTTAATAATGTAAGAATAAAACTAGAAAATTTTCCAGTTTTTACCAGTAAGCATTAAACCATTGTTCTGAACCTATTGTGAAATGAATTGGGTCTTCATAAAATGTATGTTGCAACTCTAATTCCTGGAGCCTAGGAATATGGTCTTGTATGGGATGTGCATCTTAATAAGTGGAAGAATGCTAAGATTAAACTGAATAACTGTCCTAACCCAATGATGAGTGCCTTTAGAAGAGGAGAGTGCAGACCACCAGACACCAAGCCCAGATAGTCCTGTGAAGATGTAAGTGATGGATCAAATGGGCCACCATAAGCCAATGACAACTGAGTACTGTGGGTAGCCACAACACTGCAAGAAATGGGGGCGGGGGGGAGATGATATTTCTAAAGCCACCAGCATCAGAAGAGCTTGCCAAGTCTTTCATTTTAGACTGCCAGCCTCTAGAAATGTGATATGAGGAGTTCTGTTACTTTAAGCCACCCAGCCTGTGGTCGTTTGACATAACAACTATAATAATAAACCTGTCATTAAAGTTTCCCACATGTTTGTCCCCTTTGTCTATTTTTCTTGCCTTGACAGCTGATGAGCTGTCTCCTGGAGAGTAAAAGGAACTTCATTGTAGTATGAAAAGAAGGAAGTGACTCACCACAGGCCCGCGGCCAGTACTGCTTAGGTAGTGAAGGAGACCTTTGGCATGGTAGATGGTTGGTTGGAGATGAGCTTGGGGAAAGAGCCACTGTCTGTTGAGATCCTCGCCTCTTAGTGAGCATCTGTGACTGCAAGAAGGAACAATAAAAAAAAACACATTTAGACAAAAAATAGCTTCATAAAATAAAACCCAAGCTGACAAACAATTAAACTAATGAATCCAACTTCTGACTTCTGCCATCAGCTCCAGATGTCCAGGAAGCTGCAGATCTGTACTGGAAGAGTGTGGAGTGACCTAGTTATCTGCAGCTGTGGGAATTGGAAACTGTATTTGACTTAATACAGGGTTAATAGTGTTTTAAAACAAAATTTGGGAAACATGGTTTCCAACTGTATGTACCCATTTAAAAAAAAAAAAAAACAAAGAAAAAAAAAAAGAAAGTCAATCTACAATCCTCCAGGTCCTTTAGTTCTACAAATAACTAATTTGAGCTCAAGATAGCACACACAGTATAGTGAAATACAATATTTCTAGATGGCCCAATAACATTATAAAACTCAATATTATTATTACACTTCAGTGAAAAAACAGTGACCCAAGATATTTAATTAAAGATTTACACCTAGGACTCTTTGCCTCTAGCCCACACATTCCTCTTGGAAAATCCTTGAAAACTACCAGAACCGAGCTCAAGATTATATGTTCCCTGGGGATACTCATAGTCAAAGCCAACATGTTAGTTTCAAAGATTAGTCAACCCCTTAACAAGAAGCAAAGCTTCTAGGGAGAGTTATTCTATGAGCCCAAGACAACTGAAAAGTTTATCAGAAGCAATCCATCCATAGGATATGTTCCCAGGTATGATGGCTACAGTGGCTATGATGGCATTTATATGGTAAGCCAGCAAGATGCCACAGATTGAAGGGACCAACACAACAACCCCATCACCAGAACAACCACCATTAGGTTCCCTCCCACTAATACCCTTCCAATCTCCCACGCAATGAAATTGCTTAGTTTCTTCTGAACAGTGTACCTGATATGTGGTTGACCAATCTTCCCATATTCACCCATTCTCACCTATTTAACTTTCAGCAGGCCAGCCCTGCCCCCAAAACTTCATGAATTCCCAAGCTTAGAAATTCTTGTCCTATTTGTTGTTGTAAGAATCCTTATAGAACCATTTTGGAGAAATTTGCACTAATATCATTTTTATTTATTTTATCCTCCTTAATAGACTGGAAGAAATGGGGGCTTGCTCCATTAGGGGCAAGAATACTCATTGGTACCATTAAAATTCTAAAAAGAACTGTATCAGCCAACAACATAAGACTGTATAATGACACTTGTCAGAGTTCCAACTTTGAAGGAGGATGCAATTTCACAAGACTTCATCCCTAGATGAAGGGCTATTGTTAATCATTGAGTAAGGAGAAAGGGAGAATCAGTTAATCAGTTCTCTCCAGGGACAAAGCCCCTGATGATTCAACCAATCCCAAGTGGTCAGTCCTAAACTCTAGTTCATATGCACAACAACACTAAATGGACTCAGTAGGGTGTATGTATATGTGGAGATGTGTGTGTGTGTGTGTGTGTGTGTGTGTGTGTGTAACAGAGACAATAGAAAGGTCTATGAATTTGAAAGGGTTTATGGGGAAAAAGGGGGTGAATAGTGAACTCTTGTATAAAATTCTCAAAAAATTACCATAATTGGTATTAAGTGAACAATAGAGAACGAATTCTTGCCCTGACATTTAATTATAGAAGCAAACACACTTTCCCTCTTAAAACCACTGGCCTATTTGCAATTAATCTTAGAGAAGAAATGGTTCAAGCTCCTTTTTACAATATTTAAGTCTCCATGTTCTGAAACTATCTTTTAGCATTAGCTTCCAGTTGCTTATAAGCTCACTCTTAGAAATCACTAGAAATTGAAAATATTCAATAATTTATTTATCCTAATTTTGTCATAAATTATTTTACTTGATGGGCTAGGGATGTAGCTAACATGGTAACAGTGTTTGTTTAACAATGCAAGAAACCCTAGGTTCAGTTCTCAGCACAACATAAGCCAGGTGTGACAGTGCATGCCTGTAATTTCAATCCTCAATGAGGAGAGGCACGAAGGTCAGAAGTTCAAGGTTATCAATAGCTACATAGTGACAGATTATAGCCAGAAAAAAAATATGTATGTATGTGTGTGTGTGTGTGTGTGTGTGAGAGAGAGAGAGAGAGAGAGAGAGAGAGAGAGAGAGAGAGAGAGAGAGAGAGATATAATGCCAATAGCAGTGGGAAGGTAAAGCATGACAGAATTGGTCTGTGGCATATTTGCTTCACTTCTTTTTTTTTTTCACTTTTTATTGATTATTTTATTTATTTACATTTAAAATATTATCCCCCTTCCCAGTTTCCCCTCCACAAGCCTCCTATCCCCTCCTCCCTCCCCCGACTCTTTGAAGATGTCCCCCCATTTGCCCACCCACTCCTGTCTCAGCGGCCTAGCGTTTCCCTATCCTGGGTCATCAAACCTCCACAGGACTAAGGGGCTCCCCTCTCAGTGATGTCAGGTAAGGCCATTCTCTGTTACACATCCATCTGGAGCCATGGGTACTCCCTGTGTACTCTTTGGTTGGTGGTTTAGTCCCTGTGAGCTTTTGGGGATCTGGTTGGTTGATATTGTTTTTCTTCCTATGAGGTTGCAAACCCCTTCAACTCCTATAGTCCTTTCCTTAACTTCCCCATTGGGGTCCCTATGTTCAGTCCAATGTTTGGCTGTGTACATCCACATAAGTATTGGTCCAGCTCTGGCAGAGCCCCTCAGGGGACAGCTATACCGGGCTCCTGTCAGTAAGCACTTCTTGGCATCAGCAATAGTATCTAAGCTTGGTGTCAGCAGATGGGATAGATCCCTAGGTGGGGTAGTCTCTGGATGGCCTTTTCTTCAGTTTCTGCTCCATTCTTTGTTGCTGCATTTCCTTTTGACAGGAGGAATCCTAGATTAATATTAATCTGGAGATAGGTGGGTGACCCCATCCCTCAACTGGAGGCCATACCTATCCACTGGATATGGTCTCTACAGGTTCTTTTTCCTCTTTGTTGGGTATTTCGGCTAAAGTCTTTCCTGTTGGGTTCTTGGGAACCCTTGGGTCCCTGGCATCTGGGACTTTCTGGTGGTTATCCCCAGTTCCCCCTCCCCCACTGCTACACACCTACTTTCAAGTTCCTGACCCTCTGTATTTCCCCCTCATCTCCTCCCATATCTGAACTGGCCTCCCTTTTTCCCTCCCGCTCCTCTCTCCCTCCCAGATCCATTAGGTTTATTCTGAAATCTAGGCATCCAAAAGTTTGAGAATACTTTAACTGCTGTGTCATTTTTCTTGCCTTGACCCGAATCCGCATCAACAGAGCAGACTATTTTTTCTGTAACACTGACCATGATGAAATGAACTGAGGTTCTCTCAAGGCATTCCTGTTTATGTAAACAAAAAAAAATGCATGTATTGTTATGTATCCAGCAGCCAACAATTCTGCTATTCCCTCTCCTTCATCTTTCCCTCAGCTCCATGGAGACCAAGTTCAGGGGCAACATCTCCATGGAAAGGTTCATAGATTACCACACAGCAGAAACACAATTCTGTACCATAATTCTTTAAAAAATAAAGAAAATAAAGTTCTGTATTGCAACTAGAAACCACCTAAGTTTTGATTAAGAAGACACAGTTCTAGCTCCTGGCTCTATCACTGGGTATGGGATTTGGGGAGTTCATTTATAATCAGTATTCTCACATAGAATCCTATGTGAGAATAGTATTTTCACATAGAGAAAAGTAGGTGTGTTTATCCTGCCTCCTATGGTTATCATTATCATGGGTATGATCATCATGTACCACTAAAGCCTGGTCTACTCTGGGTTGTTTTGAAGATCAAATGAAATGATACCTATCATTTGTGTTTTCATGGAAGTTGAGTGGCATAGTCCTATATCCATCTCCACACCTTCTTGTGTGACTATACTCACATGTACTCTGTATCCATATCTCCTGTCCCCACTGGTCAGAGACGCACAGCTCAGTGGTGACCATGTCCACTGTTTCCTTTCCTCATGCAAACTATACTGCCTATGAATAGCAGTCAGGAATCAATATGCAGGGTGAATCGAAAAGAGAAGAACCTTCACTAGGAACCACAGAGAAGGGGCTGTGATCTGCTTTGAAGTTTATTTGATTTAAGCACACTTCATGGTAGAGGCAGTGGAATGGAATGGAAAAGAATTAATCAAAATAAAAAATTACAAAGGGAATTACTGATTACTCTTTAGGCTACTAGTCAGGGCTAAGAGAGGAGAAGAAATAGGATTGTCTGTGATCTGCATGTGAAGAAATTTGTGACAGTGAAAATAATATAGACGTTAGGGAGCTGTTATTTTAGTGAAAGTTTTGTTTAGTGTGTACTCTGGATAAAGAAATTGAACCATCCCAGCGGCAGAGCTTGGCTGTGCAGATTTGAGAACCACACATGCTTGCATTTGTATTCAGGCCTGCATGTGTGGCTGTGATTTGGAGGAATCTCTCTGTGTGTGCCTACAGCTTTGATATTTCCTACAGCTCGGTAACCGCCGACAACCACAATGTGTACTACACCTGCCTTGAGAGCTTTTTCTTTTAAAGCAAATCCATTTGCTCCCAATCTGCAAATCCGTTTGGCATTTTATGTTAATGATACCTGAGATCCCTGTAGTCATAGGAGCTGCTGGCGCTCTTCGCAGGGATTTGTTTTAAGCATATGAAGATGAAAATGTACCTCATCTTATTATCTACTGTAGCATTTCTGCAATGACAGCTGCCGCTTCGATGTGCAGAGAATTAGCAGACGGACAGTGATGATGGGCTGGCCAGACATTCAGAGCCTGTGATTTCTCAGAAGGGGCCATCCCTCTATTTGAAAGTCTTGCTTTTCTTACAGGAAAAGCAAGGAGAGATCATTGCTATTCTTCCATACTGAAAATGACAAACTCACAGAAAAAAAAATCACATACCTCTAGTCCACATAGGTAATATGATATAACTGGTCCTCCACAGTTTTTATCAACCCCTTGCTTTCTCTTTCGTCTTTGTATTTCTGTCTATCTCTCTCTGTGTCCCCGTCTCTCTGTCTCTGTCTGTTTGTCTATGCTTTTATGTGTGTTGTGTCTGTTTGTCTGTCTTTCTACATCTTTCTGTATGTCTCTCCCTGTTTCTCTGTGTCTCTCTGATTGTCTTTGTCTCTGTTTCTGTGTCTGATTCTCTGTCTCTCTATTCCTCTCTTTGTCTCTCTGTCTATTTCTGTGTCTCTCTGTCTCTGTGTTTCTCTCTCTTTCTCTCTCTCTC
Organism: Arvicanthis niloticus; assembly: GCF_011762505.2. Classification (NCBI taxonomy): domain Eukaryota; kingdom Metazoa; phylum Chordata; class Mammalia; order Rodentia; family Muridae; genus Arvicanthis; species Arvicanthis niloticus. The sequence goes on along the minus strand of NC_047658.1, from coordinate 48,528,866 downwards.
TCTGACAAAGTGTCATGTATTCATACTGGCCTCAAACTTTCGAGGTAGCCAAGGAAGTCTCTGACCCTCTAGGCCTCTTGCCTTGCCCCCTGAGTGCATGTGTTACTCTCCTAGTTTATGACCCTCTGGGGATCAAAATCAGGGAATCAGGTTTTAGGCATCCTAGTCTAACTCTCTACCAACCATGCTATATTCCCAGGCTAGTTTTCCATTTTTTAAGCTTAAATTTAAATATTTTCATTTATAATAAAGTTTCTGGTAGAAACTGAGATACTTAATATACCCAAATATCCAGATATTTCAATGTTACCTTGAAATACCTGTATCCCAGGAAACCCCTCAAATGCAAATCACTTTCTCTCTCAATCTAGATCTGTAATTATAACAAGAATCACAGTGCTAAGATGCCCGGCCTAAATAGGAGCTCATTATCTTTTTCTAGCTTTGAATGTTTCTATGCATTTGTTTATTTTTGAGGCAAAGACTCAGGTAAGTCACAGTGGCCCTGAACTCACCACAGTCAGTGATGGCTTTGAATAATTAATATCCTGCTTCTACTTCCTGAGTGCTAAGATTTCAGGAATGTGCCACCATAGTCAAAATATTTTATGCACTGTTTGTGATCAAATGAAAGGCTTTAAGCATTTCAGCTAGTACTATACCAACTGAGCTACATCCTGAACCCCTATTGATGAGGGGTTTTTTAAATTATTTTTTATTCTTTATTTTATTTACATTTCAGATGTTATCCTTTTTCCCAATTTCCCCACCACCCAGAAACCCCCCATCCCATCCCTCCTCCTCCTGCTTCTATGAGGATGTGCTCCCACCCACCTGCTCACTCCCAACTCCCTACCCTATAATTCCCCCACACTGGGACATCCAGCATTCACAGGATCAAGGAATTCCTTTTCCACCTATGTCCAACAAGGCCATTCTCTCCTACATATCCAGCTGGAGCCATGGGGCCCTCCCTGTGTGCTCCCAGGCTGGTGGTTTAGACCCTGGGAGCTCTGGTTGGTTGGTATTGTTGCTCTCTCAATCGGGGGGCAAACCCCCTTCAGCTCCTTCAATCTTCTCTCTAACTTCTCCATTGGGAACCCCATGATCAGTTCAATGGTTAGCTGTGAGCATCACAGGAGCCTGATATAGCTGTCTCCTTAGAGGTCTGCCAGAGACTGACATATACAGAGGTTGATGAGGGTTTTTTAGGTGGAGCAGGCACTGTCACTGCCTAGTCTTAAAATAAGTGCTTCATATAGATATGGCCCACCCATATCTGTGAATATCTGCCAGATATTCACAATCTGTATCCACATAGTCATCATTTTGAAGAATAATACATAGGGTTTCTATTGATGTTCTGTTTGTTTAGATTATAATTTGAAAGTAGAGAGAATAATAAATGAGTCAAGACTTCTGAGGGGAGGAAATGAGATGGGATCTACAAAAGTAGAAATATTATTAAAATTTAACTGTTTAAATTTCAAAATTGAAATTTTGGTGATATATGTTTCCTTTTTAAAAGCAAAGACAAACTAGCCCTGCATGGTAGCACATTATTATGATATTAGAACATGGCAAACAAAAATAGGAGGTTCAGACAAATAAGGTTACCCTCAGCTATATAGTTACAGTTAGGGTGACCTGACTACATCATGGAACCTGGTGTCAAAAATTATAACAAAAAGAAAAACAAGAAGAAAAAAAACCACTCACCCAACTAATGACACTCATTCTTTCCTTTATCTCGTCTTTCTTCTCTTTGGATAGGCTTAATTCTGTAGCCCTTCAATTCACAATCCTGCCGCCTCCATCTCTTGAGTGCTGCAAGTCCCGGTATATACTACCAGACCCAACTTCTCAAAATTATATTCTTAACACTAGCTATAGATAATGTTTGTCAGCCAGTCACAGAGATCACCAAGACACTGGGAGACAAGTACTATAAACATTACTTCTGAAAGAAGAATATGAACTACCAGGAGTCCCAAAGTAAAGAATGGGCCATAAATCAGAAAAGGAAGGGAGAAATTGTATATCTTCCATAAGAGAATTTACAAAACTGGAGTAAAAAAAAAAAGATGATTCAAAAATCCCCCATCTGTCTATGTCTGAGAAATGGAGAGAAGGTACCCAGCAGACAGAACAGATGAGGCCAGGCTTTATAGCAAGAGAGCCCAGCACAGCAAGCTCTGAGATCTTAGGAATGGCAGTGCGTTTGGGATCCACAAAGCATTTTCATCAGTCTAAGCATATCCCACACTGGGACAAGTGTGGGTACAGAAGGAAACTATATTCAAAAGCCCAGAGATGCATTGAAGCCTCTAGAACTTGGCAACTCAAAATAAGGCACATTGTCCAGATGCTGTGCTCAGAGCTTTCCAAATAAACATTTCTCAAGTAGAAAAGGGGAAATAAAAAGCAAAAAAAAAAAAAAATCAGATTAATTTCAAGGTAGTTTGAAATCTCAAGACAATCAGAGATTTAAGGGTTATTTTGTTGTGCTCAGGATATCATTTGTAACTCAAAATGCTTATAACGATGGAGAGCAGAAGAAACCAAGAAAGTTGTTCTTCAACAACACCTGAGACTCAGATATAAGTTTCCAGAGGTTGATAAAATCACAGCCCAAGAATGGGAAAACCATTAGGGTATCAATGAGACAAAACATCGTCTACAATATCCATACTTGGAAACTGTTCAGTTGAGTTGGATAAAAGTCACGGGAAGTTCTCATAGTTTTATTAACTGAGTTTAGGATTACTCATACCTGTCCTTAGCTACATAAATTCTGCTAGCCAAATACTGAACATGCCTAGATTAACCAGCAACTGACTTTAACATCATCTTTATTATGAAAAATATCCAGAGGCTGTAGGAATCTGTCAGTCAGTAAAGCACGGGTCTTGTAAGCATTATGATTTAAGTTTGGTCCTCAGAAACTACATAAATTGTTGGTCATGCTAGCATATTGTTGTAACCTCAACACTGAGGAAGATGACACAGAAAGATTTCGAAGCTTGCTAACTAGGCAGTCTAGCCTAATTGATGAGGACCAGGCCAACAAGAAATTTTGTCCCAAAGAAGGCAGCAGTGTTCCAGTGGGTGAGAAGTAGCAGTTTTCTTAGATGCTCCATGTACACACACATAGAAACAGACACAGACACACAGACACACACACACACACACACACACACACATACACACACAAATACGCATATATTCAATACACACATGAATACACACACATGAAGAAAAATACTCAAAGTTGAAACTTTAACATAAGTCAGTCTAAGTATTAATAGGTTGTTTTTTATGCTTTCTCCCCGCCCCACACACACACCAAGTATCTCCAGCCACCAGTAGCATCTGTACTGCCCTTGCATCCTACTGCTAAACCTACATTCAAATAAGAGTCCCTTGGAGTCTGTGCTTGATGAAGTGAAAGATGTGATGCTTCACACAGTACAGAAGGAAAGCAAGAAAATTAACCTTTAAAAATGGAGCCATGTCCTTTAGAAAGGGCAGCATTGCCCCACATTGAAGAGAACTCTAACAGATGATATTTAGAATCTATAACCTTGAGGAGAAGCAGCTCAAGAAGTCTTCAAGACAATCCATCCCCTGCTACAACACATACTCTGCACCCTGCTTCCTACTGTCATGTTAGTGTCTGACATGTTTATTTTATTTGAAACTAATACTATGTAAAATATAAATGTATTTTCTCTTACTATACAAACCTGATTTTGTAAAAAAACAAACTTCCAACAGAACAATTCAAACTATCATAGGGTAGGATCAATTTTAATCATTCTGCTCAGCCTTTTCTTTCTTTCTTTCTTTCTTCTTTCTTTCTTTCTTTATTATTTCTTTCTTTCTTTCTATTCTTTCTTCTTTTTTTTTCTTCTATCCTTCTTTAAAACAGCTTGTATGCCAGTAAGGAGGAGCCTACATCACTCATGTCCATCAAGGATATGTGATCAGATCATTCTCATTGTCACACAGCCTTGGATACAATATACAAATAGATACATTTTTAACTAAAACTACTGACACACAAGGCATACATTTCTAAGTACTTGTATTTCTTGAGATGAACAAGGGTTTGTGAAGAATCTGCTAAACACTCTTGCTGCTGCAGACCAGTGACTTCCTAAGACCCATGACCAGTGCTGAGGCCATCCAAGTGCCATCACAGATGACAACTGGCTTGCAGTTTGCAATTAACATTACTTACCAGACAAGAGTAAATTATTTAGCTTAGAAATTTTAAATATTTTATTGAGCCTTGTAAAATGTTAGAATATATAATACTGGAATAAGATTTTAAAATCAAGAACTAATGATTATTTCTATGACAAAAACTTGAAAAGTTCAAGATCTGGTACAGTTAAGAAAATAAGAATTGATAAGAACTATGCATTCTCAAACACAACACACACAATACAATATACACACGCATGTAATATAGCACACACAACACAATATACATGTACAACACATACTCGCATACACACACACACACACACACACACACACACACACACACACTTAAGGAACTTTAAGAAAACCTCCTCCTACCTTTACTTAATAGAGACATTTCATTCTAGGATTATTACAAGATTCATAATAACATAACAAGGATCACTACATCTATAATTGTGCAGTATGTAGCTACATGAATCCATCAGAGAATCTGAAAGAGATATCGAAGAGAAGGGTATATGGCCTGGTAAATAAGACATGAAACCATCATTAAATGACGTGTGTGTGTGTGTGCATGTATGTGTGTCTGTTTGGAGTATGTATGACACACGTATTATATGTATGTAAAATAAATATGTGTATATTATATATGCAGCATATATCTATGAACTATATATGTATTTATTGTATATACATTTATGTATATATGTTGGTGGCTTTATCTTAAGCACCAATGAACACACGTAACAAAGGAAACAGACATAGCATGTTATCTGGAAGAAGTACATTTCCAGGAAAGGAGAAGATCACTAAAAAATAATGTCACAAATCCAGAAAAAAAGTATTCTACTTTTCTTTTTAAAATAAAGACCTGTGTGAACTGATCTCATGTAGTGACTTTCAGGCTACATAGTTGTGATTTCAAAGAAAACACATGCAAAAATGAAGGAGAAATAAGATATGCATGAATTGATTTGTGTACAGATGCAAGAATGATAAATCAGAAATTAATAAAATTTATGACCTATGTTGGGCAGAAATAGAAGATAAAAATAAAGACTCGGTAAACAGAAGCAGGGGCAAGTGATGGGTCCTGTCTCACAGCTCAGTGTGGAAGTCAACTTCCAAGTTTTTTCTCATTGTCTTAGGATCAGTAAAAACATACATGAGCTTTCCATGGAGGGAACCCAAATATGATATGAACACTGAAGAGCAATTTAAAGCCATGACATATAAACAAAACTGACAAAATGAGAAGAGGGAAATAGCTCTGGGTCGTTGTAGTGTTACAGTTGTGTAGTGCTTCATGTTGGGGATTCTCCATATTATTCCAGTATTTCATGCTAATGTGCATCTATTTATGTTGTTATTTATGCTAATCATTGCTTTCCAGGATTTTCCAGATAAACTGTATTAGCTGCAAGTATATACGTATATGTGTATATGTGGTATATATTTAAAATTTTACACGATAAAAGAAAAAGTATACCTTTTGTAAAGAGCAGTAGGCACTTCTGAGCTAAAGGTTCTGAGTCTACATGATGTACCTTTTAGGACTGAGAAAATAAATTAGTCAGGAATTATGATTCTCAGGGCTTTGAAGAATTATAAACAAGGTATGAGATCTGTGGTGTATTGCACTTGGTTGTTGGTGAGAGCTTACAGTTTTGTATACACAGAAACAGTTATATGTTGGTGTTGGGTTGTGTTTGTGTATGTGTATGTGTGTGCATGTTTTCACACATTTATTTTCTAGTTCTACATACTGGTAAACATAAAAACAACATGTCTTTATAGCAGAGAGCATATCCAATGCACTGATCGCCATTTCTAAACATTATTACCTACAAAGGAATATAATCACTTAAAGAAATATCTGGTTCCACAAAGAGGAAACTCAGTGAAAAATATAAGTCTAAAATAGTGTTTCTGGAAAATAAGGAGTATCCCCTTTCATTTTTAAATACATTTTGAAATGCCCACAATACCAAGTCTTTGGAATTACAATGGCCAAACACAGTAATACTTTTCAATAAAATAAATTGAAATTGTTAAGTTTTATATTTCATAGAAAATAAAAAATACTTATAAGTTTTAATTGCCATAAATTAATAAAGAATAATAGTCCCTATTTTGGTAGAATTTCAGTTAGCAAATACAAAAGCGATGGGGAAACCACAAAGTTCTCATTTGGCAAACACCACAATAGCCATAATTTTGCAAAGAATTCACCAATAGATGTAAATATCAGGGAGCAAAAGTATGTAAGTCACAAAATATTCAAATTGGTTGAGTATCTCCCAATACTATACCTAATTCTTCAGGAGGAAATTATAACTTCATGGTGGAGAAGGCACTGGGATCCCACTTACTGCAGAGATCAAAGTTACCATGATAACTTGATGAGACATGCCCATATTACATTCCCAAAAAACCAATATTCTGAGAAATGCACTTTATGTTGTGAGTGATGATTCCACACAAAAGCAGAATATCAGAAAACCACAAAGTAAGCTACAGTCTTCTAATAACTGGTCAGTATCCTTCAAATATCTAAATCAAGAAGTGAAAATTGAAAGGGAGTGTGGGGCCATGTAGGGTGTCTTAGTTTTTGGTGTGGCATAAGCCTCGAACCCTGACCTCAATGGGGTAACAGCAGGTGTTCAGCCACGCCCCCAGAACCCAGGGTCCTGAGACACTGTCTAAGACCTCCATTTGATCTATACCATTCAGTCACATAGGCTATGCAGCCTCTCCCAAAGAGGTGTCATCTACACAGGTAGAGGGTGTGACTACAGGTCTCAGCCTCAAGAGATTTCCATATTAATAAATTACCTAAATGCCAGAGGGGTAGCTAATTAAGTGACCCTCCTCCCTCTCTCCCTCCCTATTTAAGTCGGGCCTCCCCTGGCTTAAGTGGGGGGTTCACATCCAGACCATCTACCATTTGCCATGTCAATAAAGATCTTAGAACCAGACTCCATGTGTCTTTTGGGGCCCCACCGTGGGTAAGTGTGGAGGACTTCCCTGCATTCCAGCCAACGGTTGCTGCAAGGAAGGGTAGAGAAGGGAAGAAAAGGGAAAGGGAGGGAATGGGATAGGAGGGGAAGGGAGGAGAGGCGAGGGGAGGGAAGAGGGCAGGCTGAAGGACTATCCTAGATTGAGGGAAACTAAACAAATATGACAGTGAAATATAATTAGGACAACCATGGAAATATGGAAGGTATGTGCAACTAATTACAGTACATTAATGTTATGTTTTTTTTGTTTGTCGAATCACTATATGGATATGAACAATGTCATTTTAAAAATTAGATAGACGGTAAGTAATATATTATAATGATTTCAACTAGACTTTTAAACTTTTTATTCATGTATATATACGCAATTTGAGTGCAGGTATCTGTGAAAGTCAGAAAACGATGTCAGATTCCCTGGAGCTGAATTATAGGTAGTTATGAGCCACGCAACTTGGGTGCTAGAGCCATAAGCAGGTTCTCTAGAAGAGCAACACCTGCTCATAACCACTGAGCTTCCTTCCAGCCCCATGATAGGTACTTTTAGGAACGTCATAAATTATTCCAAAGTTTGTTTGAATCTTAAAAGCTGTTTTATAATTTGCAAAAGTAAAATATCGCATGGTTTCTGAAAAACCAAGTTAAAAAATTTTTTTTAAATGAATATGAGATTATAAGAGAGTCAATGGTTAGAAAAAGATAACTTCATTTTGCTAGTTAAACTTGGTTTAAATAGGACACATGAGAGAAGCAAGGGCTTGAGAGAAAAAAAATGTGAAACAAATGACATCATCTTTAATAGAAAAAAAAGAGATAATAAAAATTTAAGACAAAATGATAAATATAAAAAAAAATCAGCCAAGAGTACCAAATGCCCACATTTCTGAAAGGCAAGAGCAATGCCAAGGATTGTAGAAGGCAAGGCAAGGCCTCTGCACAAACACTGAGGGCTGAGCAGCTGCAAGGAGGACCTAATTGAAGACTGCCTGAGAGACCAAGGATTGCTGATGCAGACAATACCAGACAATCTGGAACTGCTGTTTAGAAGAGATGCTTTCTTAGGACCAGTGGTGTGCAGGGGAAGGGTATTAAAAGAGCTTGCAACAGCGTTCAGGTGAGCTTGCTGCAGTGTTTCTCACCTGTTCCTGGAGTTTATGCTGTTGATTCCTGCCACCTCACCTCCAACCCTTAAGGGCAAGTAGGGTCTGGCAGCAGGCAGTTCAGGCCACAGGCAGCAAAGGATCAGAACAAACACTGAAGCCTATGTTACAAAATATTTATAAAACAAAGAAAAAATCTAAACTATACATCTACATAATGTATTGTATACCCAAGACTATTTTTATAGTCTGACCAATATGATTATCTAATAATCTTACTAGACTTTTTAAGAAAAACATAGACTCATTAACAATATAGGCAGTAAGAAAATAAGACTTTCAAAGACAAAAATCTCTCTCTCTAAAGACAGTATTTCAGATATGTAAAATATTGAATATGGTACCTAAAGAAATAGATTTTTAAACACAGTTTATACTGAAACTGGCCCTTAGATATAAAAAGATGTCAACAAACTTAAGGCCTCAGAAAATAATATTTTCCATGGGCCTGATCTTAGAAGCATGCTCAAAAAATTCCCAGACAGGCAAAATGTTTGGATATTCAATTTTTATAAAACTAAAGAAGATCCCAGCTTTAGAACATATTTCCTACTGTAATTTTTTTCCTATATCAAAAGTTCATCCCACTAAGAATAAAAATGATCACTTGCTCATCTTGGAGGCCCCAGAGCCTAAATGAGTACTTGCTCAAAAAGTTTCGGTATACCATATTAACACAAAATTAGTTAAACATTGAGACTTTTGAAATGTTACATGATCAATAAATCAAAACCTACTGAAAAACAAAATACTTTGTACACCATAAAAGCTAAACCCCTTCATGCTCAATAGCTCATGTTTGTGATACAGAATATATTGGAGAAACTTGGTTCAGGCCACTTATCAAACTTTCTTCTTGCTCTCAGCAGCTGCGGCATCACCTTTAAAAATAAGTTACTAAATTCATATTTTTCTCTGTCTTACTAGTTGCATAATCTTCACACTAGCTCATAAACAAAGGCATAAGTACTACATTACAGGTTTGGAAAGGTTTAGAAACTGGCCTAATGTCACACAGTCAGGTTAGCTTTTAAATTTGAATAAGCTATGCATCATGCAAGAGGGCTATTTGCAAGATGCTCAGAAGTCTCACACAACTTTCCTGTTTAATGAACCTAGAGCCCTTAAGGTATGAAAGAGGGGAAGGAAAGGAACAGAGATGAAGGGTCTTTGCCTCCAGCATCCATACTAACCAGTCCATCCCAGCTTCTGCCATTCAATTTATGTGTTAAACTTGGGGACCCAGTTTTTGGTTGAAATAGGGGTTGCACCATTCAATATTTTTAAAATAAATGATCATGGAGTCTGGGAAAATAGTTTTCAGAGACAACACACTTGCTGCATGAATGTGAGGATCTGAGTTTAGTTCGGCAGCACTCACATAAAAGCCACGAACAGGGGTGTACTTCCTGAACTTCAGTGGCGCTGGAAGGCATGGGGACACGTGATTCCTTGGCTCTTATTGGTCACCCAGTCTAACTGACACTACAGACTCCACAATCAATCAGACGCTCATCAAAGCATAGGATCAGCAGAAGACACGTGGCATCAACTTCTAGAATATACATGTATACACAGAGCAAATACAATCAATCATACACATATGCATATAAGCACCCCCCAACATACACGCAAATAATGACCTGTGAGTCCAATGTTGTGACTCAGAGCTTTACTGTAAGTCTTGGAAATATCTTTGACAACTTCATATTGAGGTTTTTTGTTTGTTTGTTTGTTTTTGTTTTTGGTTTTTTTAAGGGGGTGGTGTTTTAATGTATGGACTTTGTTTTTTCTGAGATAGTTTTATACTATGTAGCCTCAGCGTCTCACAAAATTATACCAATTCCCCTGTCTTTGCATCTCTAGTTCTAGGATGATAGGACTGTTCCATAATATTTCCCTTTTGTCTCCAGCTCCCTTAAAATAAATAGGATCCATGTTTCACAAGTCAGCATGAAGCATAGAGTGATGTTCAAAATATAAAGTATCCAAAAATTATTGAACTCACTAATTTACCACACATTGATTGTCCAACTAATGTGCCTACTATGCATCAGATAGTACTCAGTAGGATCCCCACTCTGGGCACTGCAGCAGCATACATGTGGTCCAAAACTTTGCATGCTCGGGACTATTATCAAGTAAGAGCAGCAGCTAACACGGGTGTCTGCTTTGCTCATTTCTCACCTACAGGACAGTGTAGTAATCATCATGTGGCAACAACTAATTCATCTTTATCTAAAGAATAAAGAAAATTCAACTCCCTATTCTCCTGCTGAAAGGAAGGTTCTTTATGGACAGTCAGTACCTAAAATTCAAACTGTAATGTTTTGGTTTTATTTTTACTGTTAAAGCAACAGTATTAAGTATGGAATACTGATGGCATTACATCATCTCTGGGTCCACAAAGGTATGCTCAGTGCTACCGCGGTTGATTTAGGGAAAAAAAGTTGTCACATTTTCTTTGATGGATATATTTACAGAAAAAAAAAAATCCTAGAGAGCTAAATATTCCTCGTTCTCCACATCCTCGCCAGCATGGGCTGTCACATTAGTTTTTGATCTTAGCCATTCTGATTGGTGTAAGGTAGAATCTCAGAGTCATTGTGATTTATATTTCCGTGATGACTGAGGACGTTGAACGTTTCTTTATGAGATTTTTGCCCATTCGAGATTCCTCTGTTGACAATTGTCTCTTTAGCTATGTACCCCATTTTGAACTGAGTTATTTGATTTTTTGGAATCTAACTTCTTGAGTTCTTTATATATTTTGAATATTAACCCTCTATCAGATGCAGGATTAGTGAAGAATTTTCCCAATCTGTAGGCTGCTGTTTTGTCCTATTGACAGAATCCTTTACCTTACAGAAGCTTTCCAGTTTCATGAGGTCCCATTTGTCAATTGTTGATCTTAGAGCCTAAGCCATGGTGTTCTGTTAAGGAAACTTTCCTCTGTGCCAACATATCCAAGGCTACATCCCAATTTCTCTTCCATCAGATTCAGTGCATCTGGTTTTATGTTGAAGGCCTTGTTCCACTTGGACTTGAGCTTTGTACAAGTGCTAAATATGGATCAATTTGCATTCTTCTACAAGCAGACCTAAAGTTAGACTAGCACCATTTGTTGAAGGTGCTTTCTTTTTTCCACTGTAATGGTTTTGGCTTCTTTATCAAATATTTAATGTTTATAGGTATGTGGGTTTATTTCTGGGTGAATATATATATATATATATATATATATATATATATATATATATTCATAAAAGAGTCTTATTTCACTTTTATGAGAGAGGGAAATGTTTATGAGGAAAGTTGCAAACAAGTGTCTTCCGAACATGGCAAGGCACTCTTATCTGCACTATATAGTTAGACTTAACAACAAACCATAAGTTGAGGCTTCAGCCCTAACTAAGGACTATAAGCAGTTAATGGTGGCTAGGAGAAGGAATGCTGTTTTCTTCAGTGGTGTAGCTACTGTAAGTTACCCACATTCCAGTAAAGAAATGCCTAGTAATACTCATACAGTCAACCCTAATTAAACTCAGTGAGACACTCACAGACACACACACACACACACACACACAGAGAGAGAGAGAGAGAGAGAGAGAGAGAGAGAGAGAGAGAGAAAGAGAGAGAGAGAATAGTAGATCAGAGACTCATTAAGAAAGGTTTCAAAATGAAGAGAGGTGGGTAAAACAGGGCAAGTGGGGGTAAGAGTATAAAATTCAAAACATATGTATATGAAAATGTCAAAGAATAAAAAAATTTAAAAGGTAACTATTATTCTACTTCTCTGTGCTTTAAAAGCTTGCTTTATATTAAGGCACTGCCTCTTTATATGTACCAGAAAGCAAAGTCAACAGTTGAGAATTACATCACTCCTTTCATTTTGTCTCCCTGGCCCTTCCCAGTTACTGTCCCATGGAGCTATTCCCATGGCCCTCACTCTCAAGGAGATAGCACCATTTATATCACATATCTAAATATTATAGAACATATGGTAGTAGTATTTGTGCTTTTGATGTACAAAGAACCAAATCAAAATTATAATATATAAAACACAAGTGGTCTATGTTGATGGTTTTTTTCTTCATGAAAGAATTCTTAGTACTAGGTAAAAACAATCAGAGAGAAAGAGAGAGAGAGAGAGGAAGGGAGGGAGAGAGAGAAAGAGAGAGAATGAGAGAAAGAGAAGATCGAGGAAGGAAGCAGAGGTAAATTATAACTTTCTAGCTATCAAAATACAAATTCATTCAGACAAAAACAATCCATGATTTTTCAAGTGCATCAGTGGCCTCCATTCTGGTTTTTCATCCCATGAATTTTACGTTTTCCCCTCAGTATGACATAATGCTAAACCCACAATATTCAAATTCTTCCCATGGAGGCAAAAACTGAAGCAAAGACCATGAAGATATATCCCTCACTTGCTTATCCCCTCCGCAACTTGCTCAGTTTGCATTCTTATATACTCTCAATTCCACCTGCCCCGGGATGCTGCCAGAGTGTTGTGTGCTACCCTAATGCCTCAAATCTTCTCTACTGCTGATGAGACAAAGTCTTAAGCATCCTTTGCTTTTTAGCTTCCTTTCTGGAAATTTCTAAAGCTTAGCTCCTTTCATGAGTATTGCTCTGGCTACATAATTCCAAATTCATTTTTCTAAGCTCTGCATTTTCTTGAAGAAATGAAAAGGTGGAAAGCTTACATGTATGCAGTCAGTGGTGGTCTGACTATATGAGCTCAGACTTACAACTTGATATATAAATTTGACCAAATGATTTAGCTGTGTTCTCATCCAGTCTCAGCTTGGTGATAATCCTCAGGATTTTGTTTATTTCATAGAAGTTCAATAACATGACCTACAAAAGGCACTTGAAGAAGTACCATAAGATCTCATTTCAAAAACAGTTCATTTCTTTAAAATTCACATTTGTATCACCAGCAAATAATGTCCTGAACATTCACTTAACTAAACTTTAGATTTACATTGTGATTTGCTTTTGCATAATGCTGTATTGTTTCAATACTTAGCATGCTCTACTTTGAACAAATCCCAATACCTACTTGTTATATAAAAGCCTAGAGACCAATTAGACCATTAGTAGCAGAATTTCCTGAATTTTTCAGTTAATCTTAAGAAATTTTAAGGAGAGCAAAACACCCTAAATTGATTATTTAACCCCCAAGATACTCATCATTTCTTGTCTGAAGGAACTGCAGTGCAGGTTTATATAACTATTCAAATGAAAATAGATGGTCTGGAGAAATCAGTATTTTTTTTTTCCTAAAAGCACAATCTTATTCTCCTTGTGAAAGATTCTTCCTTATTATTGTTTATCCATGTGTTTGTGTGTGTGTTCAATGTCATTTTACTAGAAGAAAACCTTTCTGTTGACTTATGTAACTGATATATACATAAACCTTACATCCAAGAAATTAAAACTAAAATTACTATTTTGAGATTTTTGTAAACAAAAACAGAAACATAGCAACTCTCCTGTGCTCATCCTTTGCAAGGGAATCCCACATTCTTTTACGAGGTTTCTAGAGTTCAATACCTTATTTCCATATCCAATGCACTTTACTTTATACATCTATAACCACTCCTTAGGAAAGTTGTAGGTTCTGCTTCAAAACGTATATTAAAAACCATGACCATCTATCTTCTTCACCACTAGTGTCCTGCCTAGGACTCCATCATTTCCTACCTGGACCATGGTAAAGCTGCTGGTCTGCCCCTCTCTACCAACCTCTAACCATCATTGTTGTGATGTAGTCTGTGCACCACAGCAAGAGACCCTGTCATTATTTTTATCAGAATTGACTTGCCCCAGCATTAGGATTCATTCTAGAAGGTCTTCACACCCCTCAGAATGAACACCCCTATTGTTTTTCTACCTGCCCCACTCGCCCACACCAATGCTTTGCATTGCAAGCACATTCCGTCTTCTATTCCAGCTACCGATTGCACTCTTGCCACAAGTATATATGGCTATTCCATGAAATCTTACCTAAATACTAGTTTATCTGAAAAGGTCTTTCTCTGGCTCCCAATTGTCTCTTCTGCTGCACTGACTAATTTTATTATTATTTTTATTCATTGCATTTAACAGTGACTACCACTATGCCACATATCTGCCTTCAGTGAAGTTAATGTTCTGTTATCACTACTAGAATGTGAGCTTGGGTTTAGCAATTCTTGGTTTAACAACTGAGTCCTGAGCATCCAAAATGCCTCAGTGCACATAGTTGAATGAATGAATGAATGAATGAATGAATGTATGTATGTTTTAATCTCTAATCTCTGAGAAGTGCTTTAGTTTATTTCTGCTAAGATCCAAAGAGCAAATTCAGAAGCTTTTTTGGCTGTATCTTTTTTATCTAGGGAGTCCTCTTAGCAATATGAGGTATGAGTACTTCCTTGCAACAAGGTCTCATGAACCAGCAAAACAAGCCTCAACCGATACAAAAAGATTGAAATAATCCCATGCATCTTATTATATCACCATGGACTAAGGCTAGATTTCAATAACAACAAAAACAACAGAAAACCCATATACCCATGGAAAGTGAACAACTGTCTACTCAACAATAACTTTGTCAGAGAAGAAATAAAAAAAGAAATTAAAGACTTCCTGGAATTCAATGTAAATGAGGATACAGCATACCCAAATTTATAGGACACAATAAAAGCAGTGCTAAGAGGAAAATTCATAGCACTAAGAGCCCTAGTAAAGAAATTAGAGAGATCCTACACTAACAACTTAACATCACACCTGAAAGCCATAGAATAGAAAGAAGCAAACACACTCAAGAGGAGTAGAGGGAAAAATAGTCAAACTCAGAGCCAAAATCAACCAAATAGAAACAAATAGAAAGATACAAAGAATCTACAAAACCAAAAGCTGGTTCTTTGAGAAAATCAACAAGATAGGTAAACCCCTAGGCAAACTAACTAAAGGGTACAGGGACAGTACCTAAATCTACAAAATCAGAAGTGAAAGGGAAACATAACAACAAAATTCGAGGAAATTCAAAAAATCATCAGTTTCTACTACAAAAGCCTATACCCAACAAAACTGGAAAATCTGGATGAAATGGATACTTTTCTAGACAGATACCAGGTATCAAAATTAAATCAAGAACAGGTAAGCTATCTAAACAGGTCCATATGATCTAAGGAAATAGAAGAAGCCATTAAAATCCTCCCAACCAAAAAATAACCAAGGCCAGATGGCTTCAGTGCAGAATTCTATCAGACCTTCAAAAAAGACCTGATACCAACATTCCTCAAACTATTCCATAAAATAGAAACAGAAGGAACACAACATAACTACTTATTTTGTTCTATGAAGTCACAATTACTCTGTACCTAAACCACGCAAAGACCCAACCAAAAAAAAAAAAGTACTTCAGACCAATTTTGCTTATGAATATTGATGCAAAAATACTCAATAAAATTCTTGCAAATCGGATCCAAGAACACATCAAAACCATATGATCAAGTAGGCTTCATCCCAGGGATGCAAGGTTGGTTCAATATACAAAAGTTCACTGAGTATTTTAAGGAGAAACGTACACTTCCATACATACACCCAATTAAGATGAATTTTATGCTCTTTTTCTTCAGGTCCCAGGCACTGCGGAAGCCGCGAGTTACCGTGCAGACATGGCCAAGTCCAAGAACCAC
This sequence comes from Arvicanthis niloticus, assembly GCF_011762505.2. Lineage (NCBI taxonomy): Eukaryota > Metazoa > Chordata > Mammalia > Rodentia > Muridae > Arvicanthis > Arvicanthis niloticus. The sequence goes on along the minus strand of NC_047658.1, from coordinate 48,512,786 downwards.
ACCACACACAACCAGTCCTGCAAACGGCACAGATATGGCATCAAGAAACCCCGGTCACAAAGATATGAATATCAAGGGGGTTGACCCCAATTCCTGAGGAACATGCGCTTTGCCAAGAAGCACAAGAAAGGCCTGAAAAAGATGCAAACCAACAGTGAGTGCGTACAGAGGCCATCAAGCCCAAGATGGCCATCAAGCCAAAGGGCCATCAAGCCAAAGGGTCCAAGTCGCAAACTCAGCCGGCCATCTGGCTTTCATGGCTCACCCCAAGCTTGGGAAGCCTATTTGAAGCTACATGTCCAAGGGTCGTAGGCTCTGCCAACCAAAGCCCAAGGTTCAAACCAATGCAAAGGCCAAAGCTCCAGCTAAGGCCCAGGTTTCAGCTCCAGCCCAGGCTCCCATAGGTGCCCAGGCCCCTGTGAAGGCCCCATAGAAAAGTCTCCTGCCAATGTGAAGACAGAAAGACTGCTGTGACACACCTACCCACACACTATTTGCAGATGACCAGTGTCCTATGCTATTTTTACGAATAAACTCAAGGCAAGAAAAAAAAATGAATTTTACATCTTTTTCTGAGAAAGAACAATTGTCAAAATAATATTCCATAGGTAAAATTATCTGAGGATAATGCCTGCTTTCCTTCTTCCTCATCCTTCTCGTTCCAAAGTGAGAAATAGCCAAAGTTAACATTTTATGTATTAATTTTTGAAGATAGGACACAAAGCAATTTGTTTCAACTATGGCAATTTCATTCACAATGTGTTCTTGCTTATCCCCCTCCTCCAGTGCTCCCGAGCCTGGTGCCCTATTGATCCCTTTCATTCCACTAGTCTTCTTTCTGTTTTCATGCCATATGTTCTAATAAAACTTTATCAAATAAGATGCATGCATTGATTTATTCAATGTCCATCTTTTTAAGAGAAGTAGTCCTCTCCGCTTCTCTCTCTCTCTCTCTCTCTCTCTCTCTCTCTCTCTCTCTCTCTCTCTCTCTCTCTCAGACTCCAGATTGGGAGCTCACAATTATAAAGACGGGGCTGTTTTTTTCTTTCACTCTGTCATCTATTCTGAATTTACATTTTCATGGGCTCCATTAGATACAGTGTGGCAGATGGCAAGTGAAATCCAATTAGCGATCTCTTGAAAGTTGTGTCAAGACTCTTCAGTTAGGACCACTGTGTCAAGAAGTCACAGGCCAGCTGTGAGCACTGGTCACAGGCAAAGGGAGTCAGCAGTACTGACCTCCATTGCCCTGACTCGATTGCTGAATGGAAAAAGACATTTGTTTCCCCAGGGGCACTTCTGTGGTTGTTGTATGCTATGGCAGTCTGAAACAGGAGTAATAACCAGGCAAGCAGTGGGCACAGCATAAAGCTTAAATCTCAGAGTTTGAGAAGGAAGCATGCTTTAGTCTGTTGCTTGGAATAGAAGTGCAAAACAGAGTTTTGTACACACTTAGCGAAGACATGAAAGGTCCAAAGTGCTCACCTGTGACCATCTTGTGACACTGCACGAACAGAAAGTCAGTGTGAAGTTATAAGCCTCCAGATTAATACTGAAGACAAAATCCAAGACATGTAAAGTGTACCTCCAAAGGCTGGGAGACTTAACAGTCCAAATAAACTAAGAGAATCTATCTGATCATTTATTAAAACAATACTAAATAATAGAAAATCATAAGAAAATACATGGGGTAGGGAAAGAAACATATATAAATATTTAAACACAGATAAACACACATACTAGTGTATATGTATATATACACATCATATATATCTTAATTTTACATAATTAAAATATATAGCTACATAATTTGCATAACTGTATTATTATTATATCAACCTGATTTAGATTTTTATACATTTGTTGTAATTCTTAGTAAAAAAAAAAAAAAGAACTTGAAAAAATTAAAGAAAGAAAAACTATTTAAATGACAAACCTGATAATATTTATTAACTCAGAAAGTAAAAAAGTGGTGGAGAGGCCAAGACCATTATCTTAGTGGTAAGTTCTTGCCTAGCATATGTAAGGCCGTGGGCTTATTTTCCAGCACTGCAAACTAACTGTCAATCAATCTAGGGAAGAATAGTAAACATTAGTGAGAGACCTTCAGAATAAATAGCAACATGACATAGTAAATACTTCCTTATCTTAATCACTCCAAATGTAAACTAGTAAACTATACAATATAAAGGTTAAAATTAGAAGGAAAGAAAAAAATTAAGTCTTTGGATTGTGAATTAGGTCTTACATAAATACTGTGAATTTGAAGAAAACAAAATCCACAAGGTACAAGTCAGACAGTTGAAGTTATGCCATCCAAAGATGACAAGAGACCGGATGGCTGGAACAGTGATAGCAGAAGCTTTAAACCACAACAGCAGAGGGTCACAAAAGATACCCATGGACAACACATCAATATCAATTTTTGAGATGCAGTACCACTATCAACATACTTGTACATACATAACAAAATACCATAATACAAAAAAATTAAACAGAAATGAATGAAGAAACAGATGATTCAGTGAGCACTGAAAACTTTCCCTCTTTCAGTGAAGGAAAGAGAAACTGGAAAAAAACCCTCAGAAACAAACAAAATATACACAATGCTATGGACCACTTAGCCACAGATATCTAGAGAACAATTGTTCCAATGACAGAATGGGTTTGTCCTGAGTCCACATGGAGTAAGACATTATGCAAGACAGATCATGTGAGGGGCCATAACACAGACATAGACACGTTACATGCTTAATCCTACAAAGTATTTATTTGACAGAAAGTAAATACAAATAACATCATCTGAGGGAAATTGAGGAAATCCACTATCACAAGGCGTTAAACAACGTGATCCTAAATAACAAATAGGTCAAAGGGAACTGAAAACCAACATAGGGAAGAAAATACTTTGCGATGAATGATGATAATAGGAATGTATCGCAACCTTTACATTTGAGTTAAAGCAGTACTCATAGGAAAGCCTGCATACATAAGGGTCAACATTAGAAATGAAGAAAATGGATCAGTCAGTAACTCCAACCTTCTACTTTAAGAAACTGGGCATTTTCCGAAGGTTAAATTCAAGGAAAGCAAAAGAAAATTTTAAAAGATGAGAAGAAAAAGAAAACAAAGAGGAAAAAGCAATATCAAAGTCAATGAATTAGGTACATCAGCCAAACAGTGAACACAAGCCAATATATATCAACAAATGGGTGTATGAACAAACACACCATTCTAGTACACTGGAATATCACAGATCCATAAGAAGAAAGGATATATTGACAAATTGAACAATATTTTGAATGTGGACCTTAAATATGTGCTACATAGATGAAGACAGCCATAAAGGGGGCTATATTTTGTGATATCATTTATAGTAAATGTTGAGAATTAAGAAATCTATGCACAGACGAGTAAATTAAGATTGTCAGGGGTTAAGGAACGAGAAAATGAACAGTAATTGCTAATGACTTTTTGGGGGGTGCTGAAAAGGTACTAGAATTACATAATGGGGATGATTTTCTACTTTGTGGATATACTAAAAAGCACTTCCTTTCACAATGAAACAGCTAGATGTAAAATTATATAATTTATATCCTTATTTGCTCCAATGGTAAAAACTAATAAAAAAAAAAGATGTCTTGTTTCAGATACTCTGTTAATGATCTTCATAATGGCAAAGGTTTTACTATTTAAACAAATATGTGTACTAGAATGTGAGATGACTTGCTCTCTCCCCTATCCTTTGTTCAGCAGTCAATCACAAAGTATTAGTGAGTTATCTATAACCAGATAAACTTCAGAAAACTAGACAATAAGGATAGAATCCCTCCATAAGCATTTATATGCCTCAAAATATAATCTGCAATGCTCACTCAATCAACTGGTCCATGATGTATGTACTATGTATCTTCACGTACACTTTATTTTACAGGTTCTTTTATTTTTGGTGTGGGTGTGGGTAGAGGCCAGAGCTCAATATCAGGAGTGTTCCTCATTAACTCTCCATCTGACCTGTAGGGACAGTGTCTGTTAAACCTAGAACTTCCCAATTTGGCAAGACTAGCTGGCCAGTGACATCCAGGGATCCATCTATCTCTATTTCTTCAGTGTTATGACTATAGGTGCAGACCTTCACACCTGGCTCTTTATGTGAATGCTGGGAATGTCACCTTGGATCCTTATCCTTGCACACATAGGGACGTAGCCATTTCCTGTCTGAGGGACTCAGCCCCTTCCTGTCTATAAGAGAAAAACAGCCCCTTCTGTCTATTGAATCAGCCTGACCACAGATATAGCAATATGTCACTTAACTCATAACTAAAATAATAAAAAATAGATCAGATTGGAGATTGGCATGTTCTTTTGGTAACCAAAACAGTCACACCTAAAAAGTTACTATGTATGACCTTAGTGAATCCCAGTTCCTTGAAGATGGAATATAGACTCTTACCCACTCTATTTACGTAGTTATGAATTGTCTGTGCTGTTGATTTAAAACTCGTGTTTGCTAACTACTCATAGCGTCACTACTTTCACTGGACACAGTTTTGTTTTGTTTTGTTTTGTTGCAGTTTAAGATAGCAGAATGCCTTATTTACAATTTTAGCTCCCTTTAATGCATTTTATAAACATCTCACCTTGTGCTAGCAAAATCCACACCTATACTCTCATTCTATGGGACTTGTCTGGATCTAAACTATAACACCAATTAATGTAGGCTGCCCTCTGTGTTTGACACTCTACAATAAATAACTTCAGTTCAATACATAGCTTGTTTTCTCTGTCTGAGTCAGCACTCTTTAAAGTTCCTGCCAGGCAATTACCTGGTGGTAATCCTCCCTATAGATCAGATTGTTGCTCTGGGAGCTTTCCCTTAACTTTTAAGGCATATCTGTGCTTGAATTCAGTTGTCTAAATTTATTTATCTATTTATTTATTTATTTATTTATTTATTTATTTTTTTACATTTTAGACACAGAAATTTAACCGTTCATAAGGCCACACCATTCACACCATTCTCTGTCTTGGTATCCTAGCCACACCAAATCTCTTGGCTTCCTGCATCTCTGAGAAGAGATTACACAGTTCTCTGAATCAGCAGCAAGTCTGTCTACTCTTGACAAAAGCAATCATTAATCACTTCACTGATCACACTTGTCACCGTTCTGTATGGGAATAGGGTGTCTGGGATACCTGTAATTTTTCTTACTTTTTATCTATAAGGAACAGTCTTCTGTACTCGCTCTATTTAAATGTTTAGAGAGTGTAATCTTGAAGTTTAAGTGAGGTTTTGGCACAAATAGTAGACCAAAGTGGAGAGGTAGGACAGTCTCTCTGTGTACACATGATGTCTAGTCCATAGACCATTCATATTGATGGTGCAAACTTGCAAAGCGCCGAGTACTTTTCTATCTCTATTCTAAATTCATAAATGTGTTATCTTTTTGTTGGTTGTGTTGCTTGGCAGTAGAGTAATATGGAGAAGAAGAGGTCAGTTTAGTACTTTGGAAAATTACATGTATTTTATGCATGCCTATTTATTGTTTGAAGAAGCACTTTTTAGGGTGTAGGCTTAGATTTTTTTTTCAAAAACCTACTTTTATTGGGGTTCTTAAAAACTTCAACCTCCCTTCTAGTCCACTGAACAGAGGTAGCAGTGAAAGAAGGTTGACAGGGAAGTGTGTTGTGGAACTGTTTAGAAGTAGATCTTTGGTGTGGTTCTAGTCTTCCTTGTCAGGATATCAGCAGTCCAAGCCAATAACAAACACCAAACATGAATCCGTAGCAGTGGCTAGATCCAATAGAAACCACAAGACTACAGAGAATTGGCGTGAGTCAGCAGAAGTTGGAATACCATGACCAGCAAAGTGTTGCACAGCTAGCAAAGACCAGCAAAGGATTGCAAGGCATAGCAATACAAGGGTACCCTCTTACTCTAGACTGTGGGATTATGTTTATATTCTTTCTAAACATCATGCTTCCTCTCAAGCATCCACTCCAGCATAACATCAGATGCCCTCTCACATGTCTGCTTCAGCAAAACATCCTCTCACAAGAGAGCTTCCAGGAAAGCATAACTTGACACAACTGAGTCTCCAAAGAAACCACTTTAACAGGGTGAACCTTCTGTTCTTCATAGCTTTACATAAAACAACATTGAATAACAAACAATTATTTAACTGATAATGGTCATCCCATGTATGAATAAATCATACATTCCTTGAAAGAATAAACATATATCTCACAACCAAATCCTGAACCCAACATTACAACCACTTCTGCGAACAAATGTCTGGGGGAAGTTGGGTAGCATTTCCATGATTCACCTGACTCAAACCTCTCATTTTATCACAGCTGAGCTTTCTGTGGAACCTCCGATTCTAATTTACTCAGTTTTGCTCAGGAAGCCCTTATGACACAAGCGTTTTGTATCAGACAGTGAGACTGGTACTATATATTCAAATTCCAAAGTGCCTAGGATGTTGGCCCAACTAATTTGAAGGAGACCTGCCAACCACAGCCTATAAATATGGGAAGGAGATAAGACAGGGATAGGGAAGCAATTAATTCTGAATCAGGGGTCAATTATAGAGAGGAAAGCATAGCAGCCATTTATAATTGTAAATTACTGTGCTATGTCTCCCTGGGATATTTTTAATTATGAAATGAAGGACTCTGTCATCTCTTAATAGAATTTCCACAGTCTGAAAAATCTTAATAGAGAGGATTTTTGTTTAAACACAAAAGATTTAAAGTATGTATTCACCCATTGTACCTCCAGAGATTCCCCCTCTCAAAATTATTGCAAAAGTTTGTAAAAATATTTGTGAGTCTTTGAGAAAAAGGATGCAGAAGAGAAGGCAACAGACAAGAAGTATCTTAATATTGAGAATAATGAGAATAGCCCATGAGTATGTTTCAGTAGCTCAAGGTTGCCTCAGACTTTTATGCTCAACAAAAACAAGGCATTTTACTGGCAGAAAAGGTCAGATATTTGATGGAAATCTCTGAGTTAGAGATGTACAGAAAACTTCACAGTAGACATGAATTGGCTGAAAGTCTGCCTAGAACTAGTCAGACCCTCAGATTTTCTTCACCATTAGGGCGCTGAGCCAGCTGAGCCACACTCTTTTATTGTCCACACAAGAGCATCAGTCTTAGCTAGAGAAAGCATGAGGCACCATCCCCAAAGCAGGAGAACTTATCACAGTGAAAATAAAATAGTCCTGAAAATTACCAAATTGCAAAGATACATTCCCTTTAAAGGGAATTGCCCAGCAGGAATGTTTAACATCATTAAGAGCAAAGAAGAGAAGGCAATAGAGAAACTTTTCATAGAGCTGAGGGGCTACAAGTCCTGTGTTCAGATGATCATTCTTCTGAAGATGAAGTGGACACGGTTTAGGATATAAAACAAGTTTAGACTGTATTTTTCATAAAATAAAGAGAAATATAGAAGGGCATTCTATAGCAAGAATCCGGGAGAAAGGAGGTGGAATCTGATGTATAAATTTATGCAGAAGCACTTCTTTAAAATAAGTGATAAAATTAAAATAGGATCAAGAAAGATACAAAACAGTCCATATTAGTAATTACATTTGTTTTCCTGGTATTGTTACTTCATTTAAGAAGGTATAAAGATACTGCATGAATTCAAATAATGAAAAATTAAAGACTATAATGAAAAATTTAAAAAAATAAGACTAAAAATTAAAATTAAATTAAATTAAAATTTAAAATTAAAAAAAAGACTAAAATTTTCACAATATTTTCATATCAAAGCATCATGTTGCATATCAATTATGCCTCAATAAAGTTATGAATATATATTAATATTAGTTTATTAATATGCTATACTTCTGACAGATTAGAAATGTTTAATTTCTTATATCACTAACAAGAATGTTAATTTTAGGATAATTAATATCTGATGTATAACTTTTTTCTGGGAAATTTTTATATCATACTTCAACATCTTTTCATTAATGAAAAAGAAAAATAATACAATATAAGTAGTAACTTCTACACTTGTGAAAAATACAAGAATATATTTTTATCTGATCTAATGAAAGAAAAAATGAAATTAATAAAGAGAGGAATTTAAATAAATGATAGGTAGAGTGCTTGCCCTCACTCATGAGCATGTAGATTTTATCCCTATTAAAGGGGGAAAATGGAAGAAGAAAGAAGAGAAAGAAAAAATAGAGGGAGAGAGATAAACAGATGGGAGTAAGAAGAGAAGGATGAAGAAATATGGGGAAGGAGCAAAGAAAGAACAAAAAGGAAAATTGATATCAGACATATAGCACACAGAAAAATGGAAGGAATTAATCCTATCAAAGCAGTGCTCAAAATAAATGTAAAATAAATCTATTAATAGAAATTGCTATATGCTGCTATTGATTTATATTCTTAAATTATGAGCGAAAAGTCCACTAATGAGTGTGTGTTTGTGTGTGTGTGTGTGTGTGTGTAGTCTTAGACAGATACATTCTGAAAGTATGAGCAAAAGATAAAATTTAAAAGAGAATCATTTGACACATATATTTTATCTAATATGGTTATATTAGTAGTTCAAAAAAATATTTTAAGTCTAACATGCTGAAAATAATAGACTACCAAAGAACTAATGATGAAAAGTTTCCCACAAACTTCCTCCAAAGCCTGAAATAGCTAATATAAAAATGAAAGGAATACAAATTTAAAGAACAGAATCAAAAACGTTCAACCTTAAATCTGTTCCCAACAAAAACACTTACTTTTATACCATGTATTGAATAGCCATAGGAATGTGTAAGGCACTACAGTGTCACAAGCAATATAAATAGTTACCTGCATTGAGACCCAGTCCTCTGATCATAACAGCATTAAATTAGAAATTGAGGATTTTCTCAAAGTTTATAAGAATAGTGTTTGAACAATAATTACCTCTGATCACCTAGATAGCTCTGATCACTCTAGAACATAGTATCAATGTTTAAACTAAAAAAATGTTAAAAATTATAAAATGTGGTATAGCTGGGTCCTCAGGTAGTACTCTGTCCAATTTTCTGAGGAACTACTGGACTAATAAACCACTCCTGGACATATACCCAAAAGATGCTCTAACATGTAATAAGGACACATGCTCCATCATGTTCATAGCAGCCATATTTATAATAGCCAAAACCTGGAAACAACCAAGATGTCCCTCAACAGAGGAATACAGAAAATGTTGTACATATATGTACAACAATATGGAATATTGCTTGGCTATTAAAAACAATGACTTCATGAAATTCACAGGCAAATGGATGGAACTTGAAAGTATAATCCTGAGTGAGGTATTTCAGTTACAAAAGAACACACATGGTATGCAGTCAATGATAAGTAGATATTAGCCCAAAGTTCAGAATACCCAAGATACAATTAACAGACCATATGAAGCTCAAGAAGAAGAAAGACCAAAGTTTGGATGCTTCAGTGCTTCTTAGAAGGGGGAACAGAATACTCACAGGAGGAAATATGAAGACAAAGTGTGGAGCAGAAACTGAAGGAAAGACCACCCAGAGACTTCCCCACCTGTGGATCCATTCCATATACAGTCACCAAACCTGGCTTTGTAGATGCCAGGAAGTGCTTGCTGACAGGAGCCTGATATGGCTGTCTACTGAGAGACTTTGTCAGAACCAGACAAATATAGAGGCAGAAGCTCACAGTCAACTATTGAACTGAGCGTGGGGTCCCTGATGGAGGAGTTGGAGACGGGACTAAAGGAGCTGAGTGGGTTGGCGTCCACGTGGGGGAAGCAACAGTGTCAACTGGCCAGACCCCCCGGAACTTTCAGGGACTGAACCACCAACCGAAGAGTACACAGGGAGGGACCCATGGTTCCAGCCGTATATGTAGCTGAGGCCTTGTTGGACATCAGTGGGAGGAGCAGCCCTTGGTCCTGTGGGGGTTCGATGCCCCAGTGTAGGGGAATGCCAGAGTGGGAAGGGGAGAGTGGGTGGGTGAGTGGAGGAACACCCTCAAAGAGGCAGGGGGAGGAGAGATGGGGTAGGGGGTTTCCAGAGGGGAGACCTGGAAAGAGGATAACATTGAAATGTAAATAAAGAAACTATCCAATAGAAGAAAAAAGAAAAGAAAAAGAAAAGTGAATAAAATGTTAACATGTGGCTCTCAGCCATAATCGCATACACTTGACTCCTCCCCAAGGTCATTATTTTATCTTTGTTTGCAGATGACAGGCTGTATGTGTGTTCTCAATTCTGTCCAATCGAATAAAGAAAATTTGTATATTTAGAAAAAAACTATTATATATATATAGTAGTCCTTACTACATTTCAATTCTCTCTCTCTTTTAGACACACACACACACACAACATTTAAATCAAATTATGTCTTAAAGGATGATAATGCTCTCCAAGAGCCATGAACTATCTAACAAAAACCTCAGTACCAACCTCCCTTTGAGTTGTTGATCATGGGAGTTCAAGGGACTTCCAAAAGAAGATAGGCTATTGTCTGCTTTTGGTTGGTTCCCAGAACTAGAAGATAAGACCCTGTAGTTGAAGATAAAGGACTTGGAGGAATATATCTGGAGATGACCTGGAAGCCTCCTCCTTGAGGGCTGGCTCTCATAGTATCAGGATGCTAGCTATGAAAACTGACAAGGAAGAAAAGCAATTAGTAAATCTACTGAGACACAGAACCTATATCGCAATAACAAACACCCTGGAATCATATCTCTAATGGTGTAAATAGTGGTATTTATACCTTTGGGTAGTCAACAGCCTGGCTAATTGGTCTAAAGGCTCACTCAGCAGGAAGGAATTCACTGTCAGTTTTAAAAGCCTAGCCACAAACTAAAGGCTGGAAAGGTCACAGGCCACAAAGAAAATCCTACAATGTCTATTTCCCTAAATCAAGATAGTTTCTATCTACATTCTGAACACTCATCCTTATACCCATTGGTAAATGTGACTCTCATATCTCATCAAAGAAGTTTTTGTTTGCAACAAATGCTGGCTATTACAGAAATCCACAACTGGTCCAAATGCAAAAATGTAAATAATTATAAAATACCCTGCTCCTTAATTAGTTCATCTTCAACTCAATATTAGGGAGAAGATGCAGAAAGATAATAAGGGCCCCAGGGCTGCAACTCTTTTTCATTTAGTGTATTTAATTAATGTCCCTAACCCTCAAGTTGTCTACTGTTTCTAACAACCATACCTCTATTTTTTTCTGTTACTTATATATTCACATTCTCTTAAGAAGCTGGAAGAGGTATTGAATGGCTATGCAATTTGCCCTTCTTGAATTAGTGCCCTATAGCCTCTCCAGATAAAGTAAAGCTTGCACAGCTTTGCAAAACCTGATCCCTCTATAGGCCTTCAGCCACATAGTCTGCCATGGTTTATCTATACTAACACACATTATGTAATTTTCCATATGTACTAGACAGTTTCACACTTCACCATTTGCTTTCACTTCCCAATGATCACCGTCTAAAACATACTTCTCTTTATTTTATTGACACTGATCCAAAAGCGCAGATTGGGTGTCATGCTTTGCAAGATGGTTGGTTGCACACTCAGCATTACTAAAATATCTCTTTGTATCCCTGTAAACTCAGATCTTACTTTACATGACTCATATCAAATTATGTTGAGATCATCCTTGCATGTGTCTGACTATCTAATAAACTATTGAGTATACAGCAAGAGACAAAGAGTCTCAAAACAGTAATATTCAGGGACATCTTGTTCACACCAATGGAGCAGAATGAGTTTATGATAATGGCTAACTTCTTATCTTGTAGATGCCACAGAAGAGACTGAAGCTCCAAGGAGTCACAGAACAAATGAACCACAGACCTGAATCCGGAAGTGGTTAAGTTGTGCTTGAAATCTTGGTTCTTATATTCTATAGTCTATTCTGTGATAATATAGTAGGCATGTTTTGGGAAGAGAATACTTCTCAGTATTCCTTTTACATGCATGAAAATACTTAAATCACAAAGTCACTTAATTAGTGTACAATTAGTTTTCCTGTCCAACTCAGAAAATCAAAGCTAAATGACAGCTGCCAAGACAAATTGCAAATCCTCAGATTTGGCTTTTCTTTACAGTTCTGATGCCATCTGCATTCATTAAAATTATCTGATCTTATAGAAATATACCTTAATTTATCACAATAAAAAAGTCACCCCAATGCAAAAACAAACAAAAAACCCATTAATTCCTATAACTAAGTAGTTATTCATGAAAAAAAAATCTTTCAGAGACTAGTTAAAAAACAATACAACTCTTTAATCCTTTGGTGTGGCTGAGCAAAGAATTATAAGTAGATTCATTCAAGAAAATTGTTACCATGCCCACAGGTGTGAAGAACTCATATATAAAGTGTTCTTGTGAATCCACTGTGGAAAACATGAAGTTCTCAGAGTAAGGCAGCTTGTACCTACTCAGAGGTTTATGAAGGAGCCCGAGCAAGCATCATCCTTCATTCCCAATTACAAGCTTATTATAGCACTGTGTCTGGAGTGACTCCTCAAGTGTAATGATAACAGAAACTATGAGGGAAAAAAAAGGAGCTGGGGACTCTCTGTGCATATCACAGATGCTGCCTAGTGGAAGAAAGCATCCCAGAAGCTCCTATCCTGTGTGTTCCAAGAAAATACAAGGCAAAAATCTATGTACTGAAGCCCCCACCTGCTCCTCTGTTCTTCCACAGACAGGGATTTTATGTTTACTTCTCCACTTTCATTCTCTGTTTTTTTTCTTAAGTAAATATTACTTAGACAGTCAATCAGAAACACTGCCAAGATGGGCTCTAATAGAAGAAAAGTTTCTTTGACTTTCTTAGAAAATTCATCTGTCCACTGCTTAAGGCTCAATCCCTAACAGCCTGACTTAGGACCATCAAGTTCCTTGTTAGAGGGGAGTGGCTCTCAACCTTCGTAATGCTGCAACCCTTTAATATATTTCTTCATGCTGTCATGACCTGTGACCATAAAACTCATAACTGTAATTTTGCTGTTATGAATCATAGTATAAATATAGAAAATGAAGAGTATCTTATATGTGGCTCCTCTGAAAGGGTCATTTGACCCCCAAAAAGGTTCACAACCCACAAGTTGAGAACAGATGTTATAGGGGGACGGTAAACATTTGATTTACAAGATCTGACTGTATCCCACAGTCACTCCCCTCTGCTGTGGCAGTGAGAAAGCAGCTATGACAGTGAATGAGCCTAGTCATGTTCTGCAGAACTCTATCAGAATAGGACACAGGTCAGATTTACATCATGGGTCCTGAACTAGACCCCAATAATTCACATAGGAAGCCGTATATCCCAGCAATGTGCCATTGCTCTTTCTGGTGAAAACTGTCAATCAATTTAGTTATATTTATGTTTTCTGGTAGCTCATTTTTCAAAGAGCAGGCCACATACACACAAAGGCAGTTTGCTAATAGGCACACTCAGTGAGATGATATATGTAAAAAAGAAAAAGAAAAAGAACATGTTGGGAAACTCTTTGATATATTACAGTTGGAATAGATCTGACCAGATTGGACTTGAGCACATGCATTTGCACAGTCCATTGACTAAGCATTTTTAAACAGTTGGTCCAGGTACAGGCACTGTGTGAGACCCTGGACATGCAAAGACAAACATGGAGTCCTTCATAATGAGCATCATCCCTGGTATTAAAAGGTGAAGAAGTGTCAGGGGCCAACTTCTGCAGCAGATAACATGTCAGGCCACCTCTGTTGACTGTCCTCTATCACACACCGTCCCCATCAGCTCCTGTAGCCCCTCTGCTTCAGGGTAGTTAGTCTGAAGGGATAAAGAACAGCACCATAGGGAATGAAGGCGCACAGAAATTATTACTCCAATGTGTAAATTGGCAACCATCTTGTAAGGCAGATACCAGGTGGAAGAACTCAACAAACATTCAGTTATGTTTTTTTTTTCTACTATTAAAACGAAATACAAATGACAGAGACCAAGAATGAATGGTAGATGTAAGGACAGTTTCTGCTGCAGAGAGCAAGTAGAGAGCCCTCTACTTAGGGGGGGAAAAAGAGGGATTTAACTTAGGGGGGGGAAAGAGGGATTTAACTAAGATGAATAGCCTCCATATCAAAGCAAGAACCCTCTACCCCCCAGCAATCTGTGATGACTTGTAGAAACTGTTTGGAGAGAAGAAACTATATGTACATGAACCAGAGAAAACGACACAAGGAAGGGAGGAAATTAGGGGAAAGACAACCCATCAGAAACCTCAAGTGGGGAAACAAATGGCCCTGCTCTGAGTCAAGCATATGGTGTTGCAGGTGGTGCTTGGTTAAGGAAGCCTTTGTGACCCCATAGATCTTTTTGTAGGTCTGCATCTGAGTTTGATTTCCAGGCATTACCTTATAATCATGTCCTCGTCAAACTTCAGCTGATCTGTCTCCCTAGCTCAGACCTTGGCTGAATTTTCAGAACTGGAGCTGGGTCAGCTTCTAATGAGAAGCAAACTTAGTTTTGGGAAGCTGGAACTGGACCGCATGATCTGGCAGCCGTCTTCAGAGTGGGAAGGAAGGAAAGTGCTGTTTAGTGGGGGTGAAGTGCGTGATTGCTCTATTGCAACACAGAATATATATCTTCGGGTGACTTCCCAGCTGCAGAATTCTGGCTGCAATTAGAAACCTATATGTCTCGTCATTTCATCATTTTTATACATCTAGAAGCTCAAGTGTTTACTCTAGCAGGCTGCAGCTGGGATGATGTTAACTCCCAGCTGTTGTTTGGCTGAAATGCAACTAAAACTGTGGGCCAATATGACCGGAAATCAATTTGGGGATGGGATGAAGAAGTAGCGAATGAGTTAATGGTGGTTAGTGCTCTTTCTGCTGGCTGTGGGCAGGTAAAACACTTTCATTTAGAGTAAAAGCAAATGAGGGGAACTGGAAAGGAGTGCAGACACTTGCTGAGCAGCCTGTTACAGGAAAAAAGACAGAAACCCAATGTTATCACATCGGTAACTTAGGCCCATACTGGCATTCTATTAAGCAGGCTTCTGGTTTTCCTCTCTTCCTCAGACTCCCAGCTCAGACTTAACTCCAAACACACAGCTTGGAGTTCTTAGAGGAAGCATGAATTCAGTGTTCAAATACATCCTCCATGGGCACCAAAGGGCAGGTGTCCTTGGAAGAAGCAAGCTGCACTATCAAGCAGAATTACAAAAATGAGAGTTAAGATTTCAAGTGGTCTGGGTAAATAGCAGGTGGACATCCCCCTGGGGCATAACCTTTCTATCTTTTCATTTCTGATTACATAAAGACTCTGGTACAGATTTTACATGGTCAGGAAAGATTAAACATCAGAAAGAGAAACAGTTGGAAGGGTCAAGAACTTATACAAGCACTGAAACTATAGAGTGCCAGGCAACTGCAGGTTTCAATACTATTTGTTCCTATGTGCTGAGAGAAACAAAATCCTATGTGCTGAGAGAAATAAAGGTAAGTATCCTTCAGTATCCTATCATATTAAGAGGAAAATGTGGAGACTGTGTGGGTGGAAGAAACACTCAACAATCCAAAGAGATACCAGGTACTACCTAAGTGACTTAGTAACTCTTCTATTTCTGTGATAAAGGTCATGGCCAAAAGCAACTTGGAGAGGAAAGGAATTATTTCAGTTTAGAGTTACATGAAACAATCAGTCACCAAGGGAAGGCAAGGCAAGAATGCAACTTGGGAACCTGAAGGCAGGAGCTGAGGCAGAGGCCATGGAAAAACGCTACTTACTGGTTTGTCCTTCATGACTTTCTCAGCCTACTTCCTTATAGCACCCAGGACCACCAGCAGAGGTGGAGCAATGCCCATGGTGATCTGGGACCTAACACATCAAACATTAATCAAGGAAATGTACCATACACTTCCCCACAGGCCAATCTGACAAAGACATTTTGTCAATTGTAGTTCCCTCTTCCAAGATTACTCTGGCTTGTGTCAAGTTGACATAAAACTAGCAATCACAGTAAGATACTGTCAAAAAAATGATTGAGAATCCACAATGAGATACAACTGAATAGGAGTGCATAGAAAGGAACATCGCAGATACAAACAGTCCTGGCTGGAACCATGTCTACAGAAGAAATACATGAGAATGAAAGAAAATATTTGGATTCCAAAAGGCATATAGAGATTGAATGCACCATCTATACCCAGCCATTTTACTCATGAAGTCTGCATCTGGACCCAAAACATTCAATAAAACAATTTAGAAAGTTCCAAAAAGCAAAACTTGAAATTCCTGTTTGCCAGTCACCCTACTCAGTGAACACATAGCAATGTGCAGCCTTCCGTCAGTTCACAGATCTTCAGTCTCTCCCACCACCCATTTCTTGAGCATCAGTCACCATACTTCTGCTCCATGCTAAGCTTATGGATGAATGTATATTGAACATGCTTTTTTTTTGTTATCATTCCCTAAGCAATACAGTATAACTCACTACATTAGTTATTGGTGATAGCCAAAACATGATTTAAAGTTTATGATAGGTTATGTTAGGTTATATGTAAATGTATAACTTTATACAAGGGACTTAAACATCCACAGATTTTGTTACAGGAATTGAAGTGGGTCATGAAATCACCTCCCCAAGACAGTGAGAGGTGATCATATTGACCAATACATGGTGAGGTCAAGAAAGTAAATAATAAAAAGTCTATCTAAGAAAAGAGGTGTTCTCAATAGGAGGGGAGGCCCTTGGTCCTGTGGAGGCTTGATGCCCCAGCATAGGTATATGCCAGAGTAATGAGGTAGGAGTGGGTGAGTGGGTAGAGGAGCACCTTTATAGAAAGAGACAAGGGGGAAGAGGAAGAAGGGGGATGGGATGGAGGTCTTGTTAAGGGAAACTGGGAAGAGGGATATCATTTGAACTGTAAGCTCATACTTATTAGATATCTTCAAGTTATTTCTCAGATAAACTATGATATTTATCATACTCTGATATAGCACACCGTTGTTGCACGCTGCTCTGAGAAACAGCCTGAGCCAGTTGCACAGGTTTTGTAGATCCTACCATCCCTCCAGGGAGGTAAGCAAAATGTACAGCAATTGAAATGGTGTGGATGACAAAGTGCATACAAAAACAAAAGTGACTTTCACCCAAGTAGGGTATAGATGAGAGACATTAGGAAAGGTTCTAATAGATGGATAAATTATAGGATGATATCCAAGCTTTTCAGAACCTGGGGACTTTATTGTCTTTGTCCCCTTTCCCATTTATCAATTTGTTTCAGCATTGGGGCAAATATCTGAGGAAACCAAAGGATGACATTTGGGCTGATGGTTCAGTCTGTGGCCATTTAGCCCTGTTGTTTCTGGGTCCATGGTGAGGCAGAATGTCATAGAGGAAAGCATGTGGAAGAGAAATATACTGAGTTCATGATGCAAGGAAAATAGAGGCCACTGATAGCAGAATCCTTACAATTGCTAAGGAGGGTTAGTAGGCAGCTATTCCAGGCTTCCCCAATTCTCTCCAATAGCAAACTTTGGCAGGACAACACACTACTATAAGAGAACTGAGTAAAAATTTGATAAACACTAGATTTTATCCACATGTCCCCTGAAATTCAAGATAAAATCCAGGAGCTTTGTCAAATAGCCTCATTTGTCTCAGTGGGTCTGACTGGGCTCAAGAACATTCATATTAAATATATGAGTTGATGAACATTAAATAAGGGGGAAAGGCCTCTATGTCTGCATAAAATCAAAGGAAATAACTTTTCTGGAAACACAAATGATTTAAAACAGAGGCAAAGTAAGTTGGCCAGTGGATTAGTATTATAACCCAAGCAAAATGTAATAGAAATTTAAACCAAATGTGTGTCAATGAAAGAAGAGATGATTGGGAAAGTGAACTTACTAAGATCTTATAAAAGATGAAATATGTGGATAAAAGGTACTAAAAATGTCCCTGATTTTTCAGGCTTGATTCTTGGAAACAAGGTGATAATATCTCATAAATGGGATTTGTATAAGAGGGAAGAAGGTTCACAAGGCCTTTTGAAAATGTTATTTTGTGTTAAACAAATATTTATTAGGAACTAGGATTTATACGAGGCCCCACAAGTATAGCTGTCACACAGCTTTCTCTTTTGAAAAATTTTCTTCTCTTTTGAAAATAGGAGAGGTACAAGAGAATAATTAGCAAAGAAAAGAGAGCTTTCCATGACACAATAAAGTAGAAAAGATGAAACAGGGCCTTGAGGAACAAAAGGTTTTCCAGAGGGAAAGATTTTGGAACCTCCTCAAAACTGGGAAATCTGCTCTGACAGCCTTGAAGTTTAGTTATCAGAAATTTGAGGGATAGTTACTCAACAGGAAATTCTATTCTTACAATTCTATTGGGAAAGACACTATTACTACTCGTGTTAGTCAGGTTTTCATTGCCACGACAAATGGCCTGAGATAAGTTAAAAGAAGTAAGAATGCATTTAAGCTTACCATTTCAGTCTATGGTCACTGAGGAAGGGGAGAGAGAACAGGGAGAAACATGACTGCCAAATGTATTGGCCCCCAAAACTCATTTCATAAGATCAGACATTTCAAAATGACTCAGGGTTATGTATCCATCAATGGATTCATCCATTAATAAAATCAGATCTTTTTAATCCAATTTTTTTCTAAGAACCCCACCTGGCAATGGCACACTGAGGACAAAGAAATACTTAAGTCCTCGAGACACAGTTTTTATACAAAAACACAGCACTACGTTCATGTAGAAAAGAATGAAGACATGTGACATTTAATGCCAGGTGTCATCCAAAGTTTCTCTTCTCAAAGGCCTTCTCTCAGGAGAAAAAGAAATTTGAGAATGGGATATTTTAAGTTAGGAATGTGTGAATGACAACTGGGTGGAAGTGAAATCACACTTAGGTATGCATATCAGATAAAGAAAAAACTCAATAACAGAGAGAGAGGGAGTGGGGAGGCAAGGAGGGCAGGAGAGAAAGAGAGAGAGACAGAGAGAGAGAGAGAGAGAGAGAGAGAGAGAGACAGAGACAGAGACAGAGACAGAGACAGAGAGACACAGAGAGAGACAGAGACACCAAGGAGACTAAGGGGTCCTAACTTGAGAAACCAGGGATCCTAACCAATGCTGGTTAATGCCTTTCAAAAGATATTCATACAGAAATACCATGTATGTTCATTTCCACATGAAAGACCAATAATGTCAATAGATTCTCTAAGAAGTCCATGATCCAAAATTAAGGACTAAAGCAATCAGATATAGCAATACAAAAAAATAATAGTCTGTGTTTCTTGTCCAGACCTTGTCCCACATACTGTAAGAAATGACACCCAGATTAATAACCTGTGTAGTTCCATGTGAGAACGTACATCAGGCACTAAAGATCGACATCTCCAGTTCTAGCTATAGTGCTGCCTAACAACAAGCCCTGACAGTTGTGAGCTGCTATGAAAGTTAAATTCTCAGACAGAACGGCAAATTTGAAGCCCCTTTTAGGAAGGAATTAGAAAGAAACAAATTACTCCAGAAATAAACTGGAGGTTTTAGATTTAAACATCAGATATGCTGAGCAAATGCAGGCTGGAGAGCATGAATCATTCTTTCCTCTTAGACTAAATGTTCACATACACAACAGTGGTCAATAATTGAATATTTCTTAAATGCTGGCCATTGCTATTAGCAACATAAATGGATTTTTGACATTTAACCCACTCAACTTTGAGGTGAGACTAGGACATAATTTTCCATATTTCCTCAAAACTTCTAACTTACCCATCTGTGACATGGTTGAATTTATATCAAAACCTAGTGTTAGACCTAGGTTGAAACTCCAGTACCTATATTTGCTGAGCCACAGAACTGGGCACCAAGTACAGGTAGGTACGAAACAAAAGGGGCCAAAGCAGCATCAACTACTAACGCAGTGCTCTAAAACCCCTAGCTCATCTGCCAAGACATCAATGCTAAAGACTGGGCCTGTGGAGCAGCAGTATACAGGCAATCAACAGGAATCAGTCATAAATGTACAGTGGTGGGCCTCAAGCCAGCGCTACTCAATTCATATCCGCATTTTCACAAATCAGTGGTGATCTTCAGGCTCCATGCTAAGTGAAGATAGAAGTCACATCTAGATAGAGAAAGGACATGGATTCTGATACAGGAGCACTTCAACTTAAACATTGGTTCACTGTTTGTAAATAAAAGTTACACACACACACACACACACACACAGAGAGAGAGAGAGAGAGAGAGAGAGAGAGAGAGAGAGAGAGAGAGAGAGAGAGACAAGAGACAGAAAGAAGCTATTTAAATTTTAAATACTACACATTCTATACAGCAAGTGCTGAACTTTATTACCACAGTGTTAAAGCACATGTTGAAAACACGTCAACAGATGTGTGGAGTCATATTCCAACAACACCATATTTATAAACATCGCACTTTGAAGTTCACACCATCTTCATGTAATTGCACAATCTTTTCCTGAAATTTTTAAGCCATATGCAATGCAAAAACTCTTCTGAGCTCACGAAACACACTTAAACGCACGCAGTGAGTAAGATTTGGCTCACAAGTCCCAGTTTTTCAAACCTGAATACTTATTAAACTGTGTTTATTTTCAGTCTGAGATGCAGATCCATTCGTTCAACGTCAGTCTTTATTTGGTTTTGATAGATATGAATCCAAGAGTCCCTTCAAGAAGCTTTCCAGAGTACTAAGGACATAAAGTAAAAAGTTAAACAAGGCAGGGAGATGCCATTGTTGGGAATGGATGTGAAGGACACTGTGTCTGACCTATGCTTTGTGTTACTTTCACTCCATGCTGAAGACACCTTTCACCTTGCTACAGCCTAGATTTTCCCACTTCCAGTTAAAACTTTACGTCCTCCAAAACTCCTTCTCAAACCAACAGAAAATCAATCCAAACTTCAAAAGGTGGTTTCACCTAAAGAAACTAGTCAATACAGATACTTTTTGGAATCCAGATGTACAAGAGAATGTTTCTTGAAACATGATGTTATTCTTTCTCTCTTGGAGCTCTGTCCTCTTGTGTTTCTGCTAATTTAATATCGTAAAAGCAACTTTCTCTAACACTTGTAGATTAGAAGTGTGATTTCCTGGAGTGTGCTCACAATTTGTCACACGCACATACACACACAGAGAGAGAGAGAGAGAGAGAGAGAGAGAGAGAGAGGATAGAGATAGAAACAGAGATAGAGAGAGAGAAAGAGAGAGAGAGAGAGAGAGAGAGAGAGAGAGAGGCAGAGAAACAGACATACAGAGAAAAAGACGGACAGACACACATACACAGGGACAGAATAAAGACAAAAACTGAGAATGTTGCAAACTTTTATGATCACAAGATTTACTGAGTACATGTGCAGCATGCTGGACTGAGAATATTTTAAATGTTAAACCAAATAAACCTGAAAGTTCATATTTCTTTTATGATATATTAACTATGTAATGTTGACAGATACAACCGTTATAAAGCCAACTATTCTTAACACAAGATATAACCTTCTAGTGTCTTCTGATTGCCCTTAAGGTAGAAACACAT
Source organism: Arvicanthis niloticus (assembly GCF_011762505.2). Classification (NCBI taxonomy): domain Eukaryota; kingdom Metazoa; phylum Chordata; class Mammalia; order Rodentia; family Muridae; genus Arvicanthis; species Arvicanthis niloticus. The sequence continues at coordinate 48,491,202 of NC_047658.1, read as the reverse complement.
TCAAACTTCTGTGAATCCAAAGCTTCTTCATCTCCAGCTCCAGTGTAAGGACATGCTATTTTTCCTTCTCCAATCATTTTCAATGCTGTCTTGCACTACTAGGTTCTCTTTCTGTACAAAAATCCTCATATCCCCAACAGCACAAAATACCAAATGATGCTTTGTGGAACAAGTGGACCGTGCTACCAGACAGAAGAACAGGTAAGTTTGAAGCTGATTCAAAACCCAAGGGGATCTCAGAATTGAGAATGGTAGGCCTGGAAACAGCTCCCTGTCAAGCTCTACGTCTCCTGGAACATGTAACCATGACACCCTACTGAGAAGACCATGACCATCAGTCATGTAACCTGGAATTCTCCATGCTAATGAGGTACCTAGATAGGCCCTTGGTGTTTAGCCAATGAGCTTCCCTTCTTGGGTATTCCTCCCCACAAAAGGTATTTAATCCCTGGTTTACCCTAAGTAAGACATATGCGTTTACATTTGCCAAAAGATAAAGCAGTTTGGACAATCAAGGATGGTCTTAAAACATCATCAAGAATCACTAAAGGCCTTTGTCATAAATCTCCCTGAAAAAAAAAAAAAAACCTTCTCTTTTTCACCCCCTCCATATTCTCAGCACTCACTCATAATCAAACTAGATTCCACCTGCCTGAAGTTTAGGGGAAGGAGAGGCCTGCATTTCCCACCCCCACTGCCTTCTCATCTCCTCTTGTTTTCCAGTGGTGTCTAGGTACACAGGAGATTGAGAACCACAACATTCATCCCAGATCTCACTGTTTCTCACCTGAAAAAACACAGGCTGGGACCCCTAATCAGCGACTGTGTTTTGCCCCCCCTGCATGATTTGCCCTTAGTGCTCCAGCACCCGAGCAGTGAGGCAGATGCGCAGCCCAACAATATTTAACTTCTCCAGAAATCACTTTCAACCAAAATCAATGTGCTTCACCCAAGGCCAGGACCCTTTGTTGTAGGCAAGTTATGTGGTCTGTCTATACAGGGAGATAAAGGTTCAGGCCCAAAGTGGCTAAATAGCATCTCATCTGCAAACCGACCTGACCAATTAACTAGGCCATTATCGTTAGTGCCTTATAGATTAACTTACCCTCCCCTAACCAATCTTCTCTCTCTCTCTCCATCCGAGTCCAAGAACTTTTATTATGCCCACAACCTTTTGTTCCTTCCTCAAGATCGTTGACCCTGTGGCTAGGACCCATTATTTCCTGCATAAATCATACTGTTTTCCTAGAAGAGAAAATATTCTCCATCAGAAATCCCTTTCTATCAGTTTCAGAATAATGTGAGTTTTTCTTTTCCTGATAGAACTTATCTGTCTTCTCTACTATCATGAGTTTTACTTCACAGCAGAGTGTCAGCATTTCATAAACATCTGGTGGGTGAATACATTCTAATCACTGCCTTATAAACAACCTATCACAAAATACTAACGTGCACTCACAATTTCCTAGAATGCTGTTGTTTTCTTGAGCTGAGGTGAAACAGGCTGTCATCAGTTCAGTGAATAATTAGACAGGCTCATCAATACAGCAGCATGTACATTGCTCAGAATGTTTTGGTGGGGATACTTACCAGTGCTCTGCACGCTACTCCATACCTGGCCCCCAATATTCTCCTTTCTTCTTAATGAACTCTCCAAGAAAACTAAGGTTGAAAGTCATTGGCCCAACAGTTTGTTATGCCATTAACAGGTGTAAACTCACAAATGCTGCACCTCTGACTGAAGTTCCATAATAGGGTTCAGGGTCAAGGGTCAGAGGACTCTAGGGAACCTCTTCAAACATGTTCAATGATATCAGGTGACTCTTATCTGACCTTGCAGATAGCTTTAAAAAGGTTCTTAAGAGCGACTCTCTAAAGTCTGCTGTGGTTGAGATGCAGATTTTGAAGAAAATAGATTCATCAGGATTATCAGACATCCTTGAAAAGACGTGGCCTATATTGGTAACAAGCTACTCTTCAAGATGCCTAACTTTCGAGATCTCATTCCAGTATGCAAACATGAAGCAGTGTTCATGCTGGATAACTAGCATCAACATGTCAGTTAAGCAAACTAGTTCCTGCCTCAAGTCAGCACCTTCCTTAGGAATATCAGAGGGAAAAAGAAAGCTAAGCTAGAGACCCTCAACCATGCTTCTGATTCACCCAGCTTACCTGACAGGCTGGGGCATCTGTAAGGTTTATTTGCTTGCTTTTATTTAATTAACAAGTGGCACAGGATCTTGCAGACACATCTCACAACTGTCTCTGCAGATATGCAGATGAAGATGATTCCGAGCTTCTTCCTCTGTTACCCCCCACCCCCACCCCATAAATTTCTTTCTGCCTCTCAAACTCTCTCAAAAGTCACACAAAAGCTGGATGGCTTCCTCCTCTCTTGTCAGTTTCTGCTCACAGTTTCTGTGAAAAGTCTACATGTTCTTACAATTACAGGTTCTCAATTACACACACTTGCTACTTGCTGCAGGGGACAGAAAGTGTTCTTCCTCTCATGGCAGCTGCTAAAGCCAGATGTTGTTCTTGCAGGCTGTGGATGGCTAGGCTAGCAGATGAAAAAAATGTTCTTCACAGAGATACTTCAGGAGAATGATGTAAACAAATTTATGCTACAGCATTGGATCAGAGGGTCCTCATTAACCTGATTGGAAAGGCTCTTTAAAGTTAGACTGGAAAACCAGGAGGATGTTGTCCCAAGAACATTCCACGGAATACCAACGGTTCCCTCTCTGAATAACACAGCAAGACAGTCCACTTCTTCAAATCATAACAGCATCCGGGATAAGCTGGGATTCATTCAAGCTGCATCTGCATCAGCGAGCAATAATTGCAGGGATGTGGAAGTTTGTTTATTTTAACTGCTGCATGTTTATATCTCAGAAGCCAGTGAAACTTTTCTGTAATCACTGTTGGGATGCACTTGAACCATTCCATCTGCCCAGCTCTTTTCATTGTGTTCCTCAGCCAGTGACAACAGGCAGTGATTGGGCAGAATCAAACAGTCATCAACTCTTTGCCCTTCCTTCCTTGGGGCAAGTACAAGCCCAAAACAGATAGAATGGACTGTGGCTTCTGGTGAGGCTTTTGTTGGAAGTTCACACTATGTAAAATTAAATGATCAACAAAACTTTGCCTTACCTTGTTGGCAGAAGAGATCTGTGTGCGCATGCATGTGTTCTCCTGTGGGTTCACATGCATGTAAGTGCACATTTATGTGTAGATTAAAAAACAACAACAACAACTTTCAGAGTCTTGCCTCACTTATTTAGACCACATTTTAGACAACCGGTACAAAGGAGTGTACCACTTTTTCTTTTTTGCTTTTTTAGGCAGGGCTTTCCCCAGTGCTGGACTACAAGCACACAACACCATTTCCAACTTCTTTTTAACAGGTGGTCTTGGAACTGAACTCAGGTTCTAATTTGCAAAGCAAATCCTTTCCCATCAAGCTATTTCTTCAGCTCCTAATTTACTTTTCTATCATTTTTTGAAACTTCTCACTACATAGTCCAAGGTGGCTTTAAACTCACAGTAATCTCCCTGTCTCCCCCCCCCCTCAAGAACTTTAAGTACTAGACTACTCCACCATGCCCAACTCATGAAATTTTTCTTGACTCTATAGAGCTACTGTGGTGCTCACAGGTCATAGGTAAATCCATGCCCACAGATACCACACAGGTAAAGTATGCCACGGACAACAGTGGAGAGCAGAAACACTCTCCTTCCTTCCCTCCGCTTATTTTATATGGTGACACAAAGCCAAGCAAGGGTTTTTTTGCATTCTTTTCCAATATTTAAAGATAGAGGTTAGGTAGGGTTTTAGTGCAGTTTTTTTTTTTTTTTTTTTTTTTTTTTTTTTTTTTTTTTTATTTTAGAGATCCAAAGTCACCATGTAAAATAGGAGAAGGAAAGAAGAGTCCATTCCAAATAGATTATAGAATGTTATTAATATTTAAAAAATAATGTAGACTTAATCCTTCTGAGGAATTGGATATTTGTTGCACACTGGACTGGCACCTGCAAGTATACTTCTGGGGATAATGCATGGCAGAAAACATCAATCTTCCTGACTCTGAGTAGGAGTCGATAATAATAATAATTAATAACCATTTGCACTCTCTAGCTCCCTTCAGCTGGGATCTCAGAATATTTCAGTAACACAAATTCATTAAGCCTCATATTACACCTGGGCATTCATAAAATGCTTGAAGGTTAGCCCTGTTATTATTTTATATTCATATTGCCTCTTTCCTCTAAGGAGCTGAAAAGGATTATAAATAGTTTGCCCAAGTAGGTTAACTCAATGTAGTGATGGGTCAGAACGTATCAATTCTCTCTCCTTAGCGTGAGAGATAGATGCTAGATTGAGAATGGCCAAGGCTGCAAACAGCACAGCATGTGGTGGATTTACCTCTACATGCACCTATGTATTGCTTTTTTTCCCATCACTATTTAGCGTGCCTAGAAGCAAAGATGACTTTCTTTCTTGATTCTACATCTCAGCTGTATAAAGCAGATCACTCAGTAAAGTTTTAAAGGAAAGATTATTTTTCAGACATGCCAGTGGGAACTTCAACTAGAGTGACCAGTGAACCAGATGACCCCTGGCATTGTATCTTGCTTTAAGGCGATAGGTTTGTAGAACATGCAAAGTATAAGATGCAAGGCATGTAATTCTCTTGGCTATTTATTGCATGTCAACCCAAACGAAATATGCCTTAAGGTTCAGAAGGAAAAGTTATTATGAGAACTAGAATATCTGAATCCAGGTAGTCTAGAGATTCAAAACAAGGAGTAGGAAAAACACAGATTTGGGAATGACTGATGTAAATTTTATCACCAGATAGATAACTAAGAATTATGTGAGTTGGAGCAAGACACATGGCCTCAACATACTTTGACTCCCTGACTCAAAGTATACTATCATCTAAGTTCCCTAACTACATCTTCAATGAAAGCTAGGGAATGGTTAGGTATCAAATGAAAAGCCAAGTATATAGTAGGAGTAGTAGCAAAAATAATAATAATAATAATAATGTATTTGATGAATGGAGTTTTCCACTTTGTGAAATCCACAAAGCAAGTCATCTAAAGGTGTCAAAGGACCAAGTCAGAATGAATATTTTTTGACCATTTCTTTTGAACCCTCTATCCATCCCCTTTGTACAAGTTCAGTCTCATTGACATTATTTTATTCCTTGTTTTATGCCTTTTTTTCTTCTTCCTCTTTCATCATGGACGCTCTTTTTTGACTAAAAATTCCCACTAGTGAAAAATAGTCACCAGCATTAAATAGCAGAAAAGTAAGGCAGGAATGCCCTTGTAGCACTTTACATTAGAACAAGCTTCAAAAGCTCTTAGAAGGGTGGACAAAGACGTTAACATCCACCCTAGGTATCTACCAAACTATACTGTCTACACTTAACAAAAAAAATATGGAACCTTTCTGACCTTATGCCCTATCCCCCATGTTATTCCCTTGGCCTTTTGACCTCCAGCTATTAAATCTCATGTAGCCTTTTAAGCTTCTCTCTAAGTTGTATCCTTCAAGACAGTACTGGCTTAACCTCCTCTCTCCTTTAATCTCTAAGAGAGGATATCTCAGACTATTCCCTCTCTTACATGAGTTTACTCGTGTATATGTAAGTTTTATCTCTCTCTAGTACTATGTACTTTTTAAAAGAATAGCATCATGTTCATCTTTATATAGTACCAGAGGGCATATATTCATAGTGTTTAACAAGTTCTTCCAAATTATAGTAGAATTGAATCATTTCTGGCACAAGTTCTCTTAATAAGATTTCCACCATGAATCTCTATAAGCATGATAAAGGCAACCAGAATCCTGAACCCTAGCACAAGGTCTTAAAAGGTAAAGCATTTTGAATGCTCATAATATGCACTCTTTCTGTTTTAATAAATGTCATTGTGTGTATTTAAAGTATACAACATGATATCATTAGATATATGTTTAATCAAAAAGATACTGAAGCAAATCTTCCATTCTCTCTGTTATATCACAGCTACCCCATTGTTTTCATTTCAGTACCAAGATCAGCTAAAATCTCACTTAGTCTGACCCCAACTGTAGTATGATTCCTTACCTATATTCCAAAAACACATACTAATCCTGATGAAATGCAGGGCAATTCATCAGCTTCATGCTGGAGCCCAGGGTTTTAAAAGCACTCCAGCATTAAGAAATGAAACTAACAAAAGGCTTGACTCAGAATTCCCATATGGGAAAGGATGTTGAGGTGATAAGCATGGGATGGGCAAATATTGGCCACAGTAGTGTTCATTTTCCAGTGTGAAGTACCATTTTCCACTAAGACCCAAACCACAGTGTCATGTCATAAATGTGAACACCACAATTTGGAAAACTCATATGACCAAATACATCATTTTTTTATTTCTGTAACAAAATTTTTACTAAACATTAAGAATGATGGCTCATAAGAATAGTTTTGACATGAGGGGAAAATATAAATTATGTAAGCTATACTACATGATCGTTCAAGAATACCAGATAAGTAATATACATATTACACACTTAATAGTGGAAGTTTAGAAACTTTAACAGTTGTCAACTCACATAAGTAATCTATAGGCACTTTTGTTTTCTTATGACTGCTGTACATATTTTTAACTTTAATTTTATCAAAATTCAAAGCGAATAAATTAGAGATGTATGATATACTGAGGTAGAAAATAGATAACTATATGATAGATAGATAGATAGATAGATAGATAGATGATAGATAGATAGATAGATAGATAGATAGATAGATAGATAGATCTAACACATATAGAACTTGTCCTCCAGCTTATCTCACTGCTACCTTGAATGTTTCTGTGATAGCCACAGGCCTCATTACATTCAGTCTTGTTTGCCCTTGATTTTTCCATGCTCTGATATGGTGCTCAGAATATCAAGAACATCTTCGTATTAATAAAAAAAATGGCTGAAAACTAAATGCTACAAAGTCAGACTAGTGTTCATTAAAAAGGACTGGTAAAGTAATTGTAATGGTATTTTATATGGTAAGTGAACAATAAAATGTTCAAGATTATATATTATTCACCTTTTTATAAACACAGCTATTTATAAAATGGGCGGAAAGAAATCCATTAAAATATTAACTATGATTAAATCTTGATGTCAGAATAGTGAATTATTTTTATTTTATTAGTTTTGCTGATCTATATTTCCTAAATGTTCTCAATTAGCATTTTTTCCAATTAGACTATTTATAATCAGATAAAATAAAATTTAACGAATCACGGTAATAATGGGTCTCTTAATTAGCTGTAAAATTGCTTAATGTTAGGAAATGTTTCACTTAAAACAATTGTTTAATGTCAGGGAAGACATTTTCCTCCCACAGTAGCTAGAGCACAGAAAGAAATCAGTGTACATTTATTGAATAAATTAATCAATGAATGAAGTTATCAATTGACTAGCCAGTCACACGTATTGAAGAGGACCCTCTATCCTAGGCCCATAAGAGCAAAGAGATTTTAAGCCTTAGCCAGATATTGTAATCAGCAAAGCTTAACAGTTCTGCACTTGGTCTTCCTGATACAAATCCTTTAGTGACCTATGAGGTTTTGCAAGGCTGCTGGAATTGCGTGACAAACACCTGGTGACATAAAAAACAGGTTTATTCATTCCCATCTGTGGCAATAATTCTAAAAGGATACTGTTACTGTTGTTGGGCTCTGTACAGACTTCTTGCTCACTTGATTTTCAGTATTAATCCCAAGAGCATTAAAATGGTGAAAGAACAGTTCCATCAATGAAGTGTTCACTAAATTAGCTCTCTACTTACAGAGCACAAGGACAGAACCTTATCTATGGTCACATATAATAAATTAACACAAAAAGAATCAAAGAATTAAAATTAAGACCAGAAAATATTAGATGTGCATATTTATAAAAAAGGCTTCCTGGTATCAGCTTGTAGGGCTTTGACTCTGAAACACAGACATTGGGAGCAAAACCAGGCAGACTACACCAATCTAAAAAGTTTCTTCAATGCAAAGGAATATTTAACTAAGGGGGAAAACATTCAATATAAGAAAATATTTATATACTGTACATCTAGTAACAGGTTAATATTAGATTTTTTTTAGAAATTTAAGAAAATCAATATTAAGGCAAAAGGGACAGATTTTTAATGAGCCAGTAATATAAATAGATAGCAATCAAAAGAGAACACAAAAATAGTCCAAATATTTGTTTTTTAAAATGGCATTCAACATTAATAATCACCTAAAAATTTCAAATTAAAACCACAGTGAAATATCACCTCACACCTAGTAGACTGGCTATTATCAAATAGAAAATAATTGGTTTTAGAGGAGTGGTAAACAATAGGAAAGCATTATACACTATTACACTGAACATTAATTGGAGCAGTTATTGATAAAAAATAGAGACTCTTCAAAACCACTAAAATAAGACTACTATATGATGATATACATGGTATTATTTGGATATATATATGTATATATATGTATATATGTATATATGTATATATATATATGAAATAAAATCTGTTCATCTGAAAGATGTTTGAATTCTTCACAATACCCAAAGCCAAGACATAGAAGGAATAACAAAGAAACTGCAATGCATGTATCAATGTGACATAATTCATCCTTGATAAAGGAGGTAGTCCTGCCATTTAAGACAACATAACTGGAGAGCAAGTGAAGTGAAAATGAGCTAGACACAAATGGACAATACTGTTACTCTCAAAAAGCCACACACAGAAGCACAGTATACAATGGGAGCGGTATCAGCACAGGTACCTGTAGTTATTATAATGCATTATATCCTTGAAAGTTCTGTATAAGGTTGGTCTTGAATGCTCTCAGCAGAAAAAAAAATACCCATATGAGCCGTTGGATACGTTAACTAGTTTGATTGGGCTAATCGCTTCACAGTGACTACAGACATTAAGACATCACACTGTGCACAATAAATGCATAGACCTTTGTCAATTATATGCCATTAAAGGAAAAAAATCAATCACAATTCTGTCTTCCAACTGTCATGTAGCATAAAAACAGATTTGAGGAAAAGGGACAAAAATATGTTTCCATTCATTTTGAGTATTGATAACCAATTTTTCCTAATTCTTCCACACCCCCTCACAGTTATTGCACAAAACATCTTTTATATACTGTGATCACCTGATTATTAGCTAAGAAATGCTAGTGGTGCAAAAAAGGGTCATAAATATTAACACAATTGAAAGAAGCAAGTACATGGGGTATTATTAGTGACTGTTTATCCAACATCAGGACGGATCAGAATGGAAGTGCCATTTTGAAAGGCCAGCACGGGCTCATAATGAGAACTCTTAGTATTCTCCAACAGACCCAAGAAACATGTTACTACTTGGAAATAGAGAGACAATAATTAAATCTGAAGTATACACAGGTGTGTCCAGGTTCCTCTCAGGGAGAAAAAAAATTGGATATACCCTGCACATAATCCAGAAGCAAAATGAGGAAGCCACACACCCTCAGTGCAGATTATGACTATAGGGTCTACAAACTACTCCTAATAGCTGTGCCACTTAATTTTTAAGGAGATTCATTAACAGATTCAGCATGTGGATAATTCAGAAGTTTTTCAGAGTTGCAAGAGTTTAATTCTGAAAGTCAGAACTGACAAGGTGTGACTAAAGATTCAGTTTAGGAGCCATGAGTAAAAGGTGACTGAGGCCCTGAGTGTCGTTCTTCTTCTGTGACAGGTGAAAAAACTGACATGCAATATTTGCCCAAGACTTCAGTATGAAATAACGAGTAACCCACAGGTAGCAAATTCTCCATAATGACTCAGACCACATCCTTATCTTCAGGGGCATATAGTATAAATGGCATAGAAATGCTGGTGAATGCAATAAAGGAACATCTCTAAGGGAGTATAAATTAGTAGAATGATGTACTAAAGAAACAAGTATAAAAGTCTCTTGTTGGAGTTAGAAAAGAACACCAAGGCACTACAGCTGACACTAGGACTTGAGGGTGTATCCTTAACCATAAGGATGGCTGCTAGTAAGAGAGCTGGCATCCATTCACTACTCCATCACACAGACACTACTGTCCATGCAATCAATACAAGATTATCTCAAAACTTTCTCACACCTTACCACCAGAGATGCAGAAAAGCCATGCACTTGGATAATTATAGAATTCTAATCCAGATCTTTCTAATTCCTATGTGTATTTTCTCCACACACAAATGACACAAACGTTTGGAATATATGCAGCCCAAACCCTTATTTTATTTTATCTTATTTTATTATTCAATTGCTTACGCTAGGGGGAATTGTAACTGGTTGTCTAAGGAAAGGGAAGACCACACATCTAAGACATTCCATGGTCTCTGTAAAGTGAGGAGGGTTTGTGTGGTTGTCATGCAAGGTATTCTGTAGTAGTAGTTTGATCACTATGAAGTAACTGCCAACACAGGCATGAGAGAAATAAATAAGCCAATGAAAAGTATAGCTGTGGGAATTTCTGCCATAAAAAGAGATGAAATTTTTTGCAAAGGGGGAAAAATGATGCACTGAAGAGTAAAGGAAGGTAGTGAAAAAAATCTTGATAAATGCAGGTGCATATGAGGAGTTTGTTCTTTATATACGTTATAGGCATTTTATGTGTTTTATATATACCTGTATATGTATATGCATGAATGTTTATGGGATAAGAATATTAAGGCAGAAAGTCATATGGCACATATGTATTTTTAAAATATGGTTTTCAGCAATTACGTATTGGTGTAGTACTTCTGTAAGATCTTAAATAATAAAAGAACCCGTGAGAAGTAATGATATCTTAAAACAGATCTGTGGGATGTGTGTGCTTCTAGAAGACAAGTGCTAAATAAATATGAGACATTGCAGCATGTTCCTCTCAGATGAGGTTTAGGGGAGAATGTGACCAGGCATAAAAGGGCTTCATTGCAAATTCTCCCTTCCTGGAAAAAATAGTCAGGGCAAGTAATAGGCTGGTCTGTATGTCCTTTAAAGGTGGACTAGCAGTTTCTACAACCAAAGCAGAGGTTCTAAACCCAATTGCACACTCCCTCCCAATGACTGGTTGATGACTGCAGGAGTAAGTTGTGATTCTGGTACTCAGGATAATGTTAGAGGGACCTAATGCCTTTAAAGTCTTCATGTCAATGTCAGACCTCAGACCAAGAACATGAGTATTACCAGGCTAATTCCATAGAGGGTTCAGCCAAGTTTTGCTAGAATATAATTACTGAGCATACCTCCAACAATAAACAGTCAGAACAGAAGATCACCTCATCACTTAATTTGGGCACTGAAATGGTTTTGCTCAGCCATCAAACTTCTAGTTCTCTCAAAGGGTCAAGTGATTAAAAAATATTGCAATAGAAGAATATAAGACATGTTTATGATCCAAGAGACCAGTGACGTGGGAATCAAGTAGAAGCATCACAAGGTAAAATGGCAGCCATGTAAAATCAGTGCTATGGGATCCTAGAAATTAGAGATAAATAAAAGTGGTCAAAGAGCCCTGACTCCTGCTGCTTAATATCCCAAGATTCTCTAAAGCAAAGATGTCTTAGGGTATTAATTTAATATATTAATTCTGAATATCATCCTAGCTTCTCAACCCCATGTTCCCAGAAAAGGGTGCATCCAGAAGGGTACTCAGAAACAGGTACCAAACACCCATTCATTTTTTTCTTAGTCATCTTATTAATTTCTTACAATTATCTTAGAGGTTTTGGTGTGTGTGTGTGTGTGTGTGTGTGTGTGTGTGTGTGTGTGTGTGTGTGTTTATGTCTCTGTGTGTGTGTGTGTGTATTTGTGTGTGTGTGTGTCTGTGTGTGTGTCTGTGTCTGTGTGTCTGTGTATCTGTATGTGTCTGTGTACATGTGTGTGTGCACACACACACAAATGCTCACATGAAGGGGAGAATAGATACATGTCATCACCTCATAGTGGATATTAGAGGGCTGACATAGTGGAGATCAGAAGACAAACCAAGGAAATTGGTTCTCTCTTAATACCCTTTAAGTCATAGAGATCAAACTTAGACCATCAGATGTAGTGGCAAGTGCTTTTGCATTGTGAGCCATCTCCCAGTTCTCTCTTTAGTTATTTTTTTTTAAAAAATATTTCCTTTATTTTTTACTATTATAATGTAAAATTACATCATTGATCCCTTCTCTTTTCTCCCTCCAGACTTTTCCAAATACCTTTCTTTGCTCAGTTTCAAAGTCATGGTCTCATTTTTCATCAATTGCTGCTACATACATGTTAAATATGTATCCCAAATACAACCTTCTTGTTCTGTATAATGTTACTGTATGCATGTAACCACTGCATTAGATATACAATTGGTGTGCTCTGGTCTGGGGAAGACTATTTCTCCCCATTCTCAAAATGCCTGTAATTCTCTGTGTAGGTCTGAGGCCTCATGGGCCTGTTTTTTTATTCACTTTACAGGATGATAGCAGACCTCATTCTCCTCTTCCCCCACTGTCCCATCTTTATACCTCCTCTCCCCACATCCCCCCTATCCTTCTCCTTAGAGAAGAGGAGCCCTCCCATGGGTACCCACCCATCCTGGTACATCAAGTCACAGCATGACTAAGTGCATCCTCTCACGGAGGCCAGACAAGGCAGCCTAGCTACAGGAAAGGAATCCAGTGACAAAGAATCAGAGAAAGTCCCTGCTCCAATTGTTATAGCATCCACATTAAGAACAAGCTGCACATCTGCTCCATATATGTATGGACCTAGGTCTGCCCAGTTAGAAAGCTGTTTGTTACTAACAAGGTATATGTGCCACTACTGTATCCTTGAGGTTATCACACCATGCTGGCCATTGTTGTGGCTCATAGGCATCATAGTGATAGGACAGTTATTTGCTTCTTTCCTTTGGAAATTTGCATGGAGCCTTGTGGATTCATAAAAGCTAGTACATATTCTTTCCTATCTGAGACCCCCTCCTCTATATTTTAGTGTCATCCATTAGCATTTAAGCAGCTATAGTTGGCTTCTAGAACTGGGATACCAAGTACAGGTGCATACCAAGTAAACAGTCCTCCATTTCTGAATATATCTGGCTAGGAACTCTCACAAAAGGCTTCACTTGCAAACATTTTCTTCTAACAACTGCAGAAAAACAAAGAGTTTGCCATTTCTCCAAGTTAAGCCTGATCCAACCTTCTCTCACTTTGAAATTCTTTGTGTCTTATAGCACAAAACAAATTTCTAGGCACTGTAGCTCTGTATCTAAATCCATCATAAGCATTACTTCGCAAAGAGATAAATGAGATTATAGCATGAGCAGGACACAAGACCGGAGCAACATTTCATACAATATCTAGTGTTTATCCTCAAATCTTTCTTTTCACCCAAACTTAGAATCAGAATTGGAAATTTAATATTAAGAGTTTCATGTCGGCATATTAAATAGAGAACCCCCTGTCACATTTTTCTAAGTGGATGAAACTATAGGAAGTGACACCTTGTAGTCTGAGAACAGAGGGCTATTTGCCACTGACTATGTAAGTATATGACTGTATGGCCCAGGTCAAATGGAAATAAAAGAATAACCAGAAACTCTGAAGTGCAATACCCATTCATCTTACAAAATTGGCCCCAAGCTCTATAAATATGAAATAGAAATAGAAGTCAAAATTAAAATGATAGCACTGTTGTCACTGAAGTAGATATTACTCACAGGAGCCTGGTATACTTACACGATTACTGCATGTACACAGGCTACAAGTTCAGAAGCTACCTGCCAACACAGGTGAGTACAGGCTAGAGGAGAGTGAGGCATCTCAGGTTTCCAGAATCAGGTTGTTATTTGTAATCAAGCTTAGTTGAGTGGTAGTTCATCTGAGACTACGTATGTGACTTTACTAAGTGTTAAAGTCAAAAGGTGAGTACATTTATAAGTTAGCGATTAAGTAATCATGTAACGTGTAATTAATTCATAAAGACTTTGACTGAGCCAGACTCAATGGGACCTTCATATGTCTACTTGTCTGCACGCAAATTGACTGCAATTTTTCATCTCTCTTACTTTCTTAACAACTTCATTTCCCTCTTCATATCTAACTACATATGACAGACTAATAGAGACTTAAAACTCTATCCCTGGACTGAAGCCTAGGAAAATCAACTTCTAATAAGCACTTAGGAATAGTGTGCCCTGATACAGAACCTTTCTTTCTGCCTCCAGGGTTCCATCTTTTAAGAGAGCAGTAAGAGTACTGCTCACATACAATTACTGAAAGAAATCAAAATTGGTAAATGAACACATGGTAGATATTTTAATATTTGGTGTATAAATGAAAATCAAGGCAATGTGTCATAATACGAAAAAAATGTCCAATATAGTAAATAAATAAAATATAATGTCTTAATGAGATTCATGGTTATCCATTGTTTTAAGACTATTTCTTGAAGATTTAAGTTCAATAAAGTAAGCTGGGTGTGGTGGTAGATGCTTGTCATCCCGGTATATGGACGACAGAGACAGAAGGCTAGCAAGGTCAGTGGGCTTTCCATAACAAAAGCTTGTCTTAAGATTTTAAAACTTTGGTAAAGAAATTGAAAGCATCGTTTTAAAGCAGTAACTATTAAGCTGTCAACCATCATTTATTATCTCAATAAAGGTAAGTTTTATGTTGAAGAACATTTTGAAAACAACAACAACAACGGACTAGGGTGGAAGTCATAGCTTCACAGTGCTAGAGCACATGGCAACCATGTCCTGAGCCTTAGGTGGGATTCCCCAGCACTTCAGAAACAAATCATCTCTCAAACGATTTGAAAACTGGCTTGATCTCTACACAATTCTTCAAACTCATCTGAAGACTTGCTAATTGGAAGTTAAAACTTTGTTTTATAGCTCATTTACCTTTTTTTATAAGTAATGAAAGCCCAGGACCAGCAATGGGCTACCTGTTTTTGAGTTGTTGGTCAGTCAGGTCACATGGGCCCCCAAAATTACAAGCCAGTGCCCTTCCTCTTGCTTACCCTCCAGAACTTGTTGGTAAGACACTATTACTGAATACACCACATATAGAATACACCACTTACTTGAGACACAAAGATCATGCAGGTACTGACTAGGAAGCTTCATGCCCACTACTGGTTAGCTCTTATAGAGCTAGAGGGTGGTATGCATACTACTAAAAGAAAACTGTAATCATTAGTGTTAACCAGCACTCGATGCCATGAGCTACAAAAAATGACTGTCGTAAAAGCATATGCCCATGAAGGCAAGAGTGGCAAAAATGTTATAAGATTAATTGACTGTTTATTTTTAAATCAGATTTAAAGCCCACTCCACACAATGGAACTCATACCTGCCATCATTATCAGGGCTAGACAGGGATGTACAGGGACAGGTATGTACAACTTAAAAGTTGTAAGTGGTAGATGACTAGAAAAACATACACTGGATACAACAGGGGAGCTGCACATAGGAACTCCTAGCAGTTGTAACAGCAGTAAATAACTGCCTCCACACAGCCACGCTGGACAACCTCCTACCATAGAATGGAGGGAGCGAGTACAAAGTCCCAACCCTAGCAGCGGAGCTGGTGGCACTTGATAGCTTCTGGGAAAGTAAGAGTCAGTTCCCTTTACAAGTGTAACACCCTCAACCATGCTCCAGGGCAGGTCTCACACTCAAAAGTAATTCAGCTACAAAAATTGGACTCAATAAGTCTGAAAGAGTGAGAAGAAGCACAAACTTAGGTGGGTAGGCAGTGGGAGGAGATCTGGGAAGAACTGGAGGACAAATATCTAAATACAGTGTTCTGTATTTAAGTATTTTGAAGTTCTCAAAGAATTAATATAAATACTGTTCTTTTTATTAAATTGTTTTATGTATTTACATTCCAAAAGTTGCCTCCTTTCTTGTCCCTGCTCCCCCTGCCTATGAGAGGATGTTTCCCCACCTGCCTACCCACCTCTGAGACCTCACCATCACCTGCCCACCCACTCCCACCTCATCCCTGCCAGAATCCCTCTTCCCTGGGGCATCAAGCTGTCACCGATTAAGTGCATCATCTCCTACTGAGGCTAGACAAAGTCTCTAATAAACATGTGCTGAAGACCACAGACCAACCCATATACGCTCCTTGGTTGTTGACTTAGTTTCTGGGACCTCTGAGGGGTCTAGGTTAATTGACACTGTTGTTCTTCCTATGGAGTTGCAAACCCCCTCAGCTCCTTCAGTCTTTCTCCTAACTCTTCCATAGGGGTCCTCAACTTCGGTTCAATGGTTGGCTGTAAGTATAATCATGGGAGGCAGAGGGAGGGATAAATCTGGGTGGAAGAGGGAGGTGAGAAGGGCAGGAACAGGTATGGGGGGTGTAGAGACAGGAGAGAAGTCCAGAGGGCCAGGAGAATGAATCAAAATATGCAGCAATGGGGTGTGGGGGACAGGGGGAACCTCTAGAAAGTCTGGGACCTTGGATGTGAGAGGCTACCAGGACTCAATAAGGATGACATTGATTGAAATGCCCAAGAGTTTAGAGATGGAACCTGAAGGAAGCACCTCGAGCAGATTGACATGCCCCCAATGAGGGCAAGGGGCCACCCATTCATCTTCAATTAACCCAGAATTGTTCCTGTCTAAAGGAAATGTACGGACAAAAATGGAGCAGAGGTTGAAAGAAAGGCCACCCAGTGACTGGCCCAACTTGGGATCCATCCTATGCATGCACACCAAACCCTGACAGTACTACTGATGCCATATTATGCTTGCAGAGAGGAGTCTGGCATGGCTGTCCTCTGAGAGGCTCTACCAGCAGCTCACTGAGACAAATACTCTTTTTAAACGGAGGGGTAGTCTACTGCCTTCCAACCAGAAAGCAGGCAGATGTTTTCTCTCTGTTCTATACTCACTGCACCCACTTTTGTTATCACTGAAATCTTCACACACTACTGCCTCTGGTATCAAAAGCAGAGATGTTGTAAGAGGTCAAGGACCCCACATGGAAGAACCTGCTGTCCCCAGGATGAAAGAAATCTCCCAGGAAACACAGCAATCAGTGACTAAAGCATATGCTTCTGACATTGCTTTTCCTGCTTCTCGTAGAATGTGAGCACTTATTTCCAACTTTGGTAAAGCAGGTAATTTATATAATCTTTTGACATCCTTTAAGCCACTAAGCCCATATCATCCTGACTATTAGGAAGACAGATCCTGGACACGTTCCCTGGAATACTTCTAATCTTGTTTGATTTTTAGATTATTTTTCACTAAATCTTTCAACCAAAGATGAATTTTGAAGCACAGGGGGATGGTTTTCGCTAGTCATACCTTCCTGACTCTCCTGAATAAATTAAGACAACTTCAGGATGATGTCTCTGGTGCTCAGTATTTTCAAACTCCCTGGCCTCTCTGGAGACAGAGGCAGATTTCAGCATTATAATTTTTTCTGGTACATTCTTAGGTAGGGAGTATTGAGTAAACCTGTCAAGTTGACCTTCCTCTTGTAGAATTTTAAGTCCTGTTAAGGACTTAAAGAAATCTAGTGTCAACGGTTGTCCAAGAGTTAGTTAAAGTAAATTCACAAGTTTGGCTGCTCTAGTCCACATGCACCACTGCTTTGGGGCTCTGGTGAAATAGCATACACAATAAGTAACACATGGCAGAGAAAAACGCACATCTCAGGATAAGGAAAACAGGGAAGGGGGAGGAAGAAATGGTCAGAATTCCACAATCCTCTTCAAAAATATACTTCCTATTGCCAGAAGACCACTCAATAGGTACCATGTTTTAAAGATGTTGTCATCAATAATACCAACAACATTTTAAGGTATTAAAAGGTAAAAATAATAATACTTCTCACATATAGTTATTAAAAGAAATATAAATTGGGAAAAACATAAAGTAGATACCTCATATATGAGTGTTTGAGAGACATTTCAGATTCAAAATATAGTGGCTCAGTTATAAATAAAAAGTTTGTTGTATGTGTGATAGGCAAAATGATTGTCCTGAGTTATAGATTTTAAGGAAGAATTTGCCTTCATAATGAAAAGAATATGTACATAAGTTTAAAAATAATATGGAGAAGAGGAATGTATTTTCCTTCCAGACTGTTGCACAGCATTCTAGGAAATAAGAAAAATGAGGTGGTTGAGCCAGGTGCTGTAATGAAAGGACTCTTGCCCTTTTAGTTTACTAACAAGACAAAGCACATTGTAATGAAAAAAAATGTCCATTTGCAAAACACAAGAAGCCTTTGTGTGACATTCTAATGTTAGCCATACCACCTGAGTCAGGAAAATCGCAGAGGTTCTACAGTCTAAACAGGAAACATTTATAGATTTTTTTCTCTACTTTATAAAATCAATCTGCTAAAAATGGATGTATATAAAAACACATGTATATAATAGATATGCAACAATTCTCTCCCTGAAGTGAAATGTCAAGCCACCGTGAAGTACATTTTATTTGCTTTAGAGGCATGCTTAATTAGTTTCCTCATTGAAACCTTTTAATCAACTTGCAGTCCTCTAAACTTACACTAATCTGAGCATCATCTTGGCCCAAATGGGAGATCTGGCTCCCAGGGATTCATGCCAACCTGAAGAATAAATGACTATCTCTTTAAAGTCTCCTCTGTCTTCATGTCACATTGATCGGAGATTCTTCTTAGCTGCTTTGGAGATTTCCATCCTAACTGAACTACCATCATGTAATCCTTGGGGAAGACTTTAATGAATGGCTGTGCTCTTTAACCATTGAGTGAGTTAAAGACAAAATTTTGATGATAGCATGTTTACCTTGGCCAAAAAAGGTTCAGTTGAAGAGAAAACACAAAGTAGCATGGATGAAATTGATGAGAAGGCTTTCTGAAGATAATTAACCCTATGTATTTCTTAACTGGATAAATGTGAAGTGGATTCCTAATGTTAAATTTACCTAACTTGGGTTTACAAAAATAAATTTAAAACATACAGTTGTTTTTGTTTCTTTTTACTTGTTATTTTTTTCTTGTTCTTCTAAGTTTTAAATTACATTTGTTTGTTTGTTTGTTTGTTTATTGTTTATTTGGGATATGTGTGTGCTACAGCCAGATGACACCTTACTAAAATAAGATTTTTTTTCTTCTACCATGTGGTTCCCAAAGACGAACCTTGGATGTGCAAGCTTGGCAGCAAAGCAAGCTCCTTAATCCACAGGGGCATTTTGTCTATTATTATTTCTATTGTTTTAATCTAGAAAAATAATTTCTACTTTAAATAAAAAGTAGGCTAACTTCCATCTTACATGCACAAGAAAAGTATGCATCTTTTTCATTCTATTAATCTGCATGATCCAACCACATGAGTTATAAGAGAGGTGAGAACATCACTTAAATCAATGTTATCTGTCATCTGTGTTGTAGGGCAAAGTGCTAGTTCTGGGGAAGGATGAATGGATGGACAGATGGATAAATGAGAAAATGCATAGTAATGACTTTAAGAGATCTGACATCCTGGGTCTATTTCTATGACTCTGGGAAAACCTACATGAACTTCATTTTCTTTTACCTGTAAAACACAGATGATAAAGAATTCGACCATAATGATGGTATTGTGATAGTGATGATGACAGCCACTAAAATATTTACATGAGACACTTGAGTCTCATGTAAATATATCATAACAGTGTGTGGCAGGATGACACTTTAATGTAGTTCAGTGGTCAAGCATGTGCTTAACTTTGTATGCACAAGGTATGAGGTTAATCCAAAGAAACACAAATGCATACAGGGAAAAGCACAAATGCTAACTCCTATTATGACAGAGTATATAATTTCAGAGTATACACTAAGTTATATCACTAATTTCTATATTTATGTAAAAGTTGACAGTTTATAATAATTACTCACATGTTTTAAGTTATTGTGGGTTCGGGAATATGACTTAGCTATGAGAACAATAGCTTTATCTAACAATAGACGCCAATTGAGAAACTAAATATTTTATATTAAATCAAAAGTTAATGTAATAGACAAACTAGTGCCAATGACCTGGACTTAAAACTTAGCTCTGTCAATTATTATTAGCTCAGATATTTTGAAAAAAAAAAGTCACTTAACCTCTCTGACCTCAAACTCCTTATAAATAAAGTGGTGATAAAGTGATTATGCATTTATCATACTGCTATAAGGTATATCCTGTTATTCAATAAATATTTATGATGTGTCTCTTATGCACCTGGAACTGTGCTAAGAACTGAAATGTCATACAGGCCCTGTAATTCATACACATCCAACATTTTTATCACCTTAAACATCTTTGAGATTTCTCAGGAAGAGTGATGAAGAACCAGGGCTAGAATCCAGAGCTTGTTCTTGGAAATGTAATAAAGGTTTCTCATATGGTCCCAATGGCTAAACTCTCAATAGAGTTTTAAAGAGATAAAAGTTATTTTTGGACAGAGGATGTGAAGGATCTACAAATGTTTGTTTTGCTCTAAGTTTTCTTCTATTGCATGACTATGCCACAATTAGCTTATGTATTCAGTTGTCAATAAATATTTAAGAGCTTTACAGTTTAGGATTACATGGAGGCCTGTTATGAAAACAGTAGCTTACTGTTTCAGGAAGTAGCTAAGAGAAGGATTATGGATTCATATAATCATTGCAGCTTAAACCATAGACACTTCAAAACTATTTTCAGAAGTGATCAGACCTTTTAACACTCCTGCAACGAGCAAAGAAAGGCCCACTTGTATTCATTCTTAACTGGCAGATTGATTAATGGCCAAACTGAAGTTCACTATGTGGAAAGGATACACATGCAGGACTCAAAGCAGGTACTGGCCCAAGTGTGCCTGGTAGGGCATTTCCTTAAGAGCTTCTCTACAGACTCAGATTCCCCTCCAAGGGTAGAGGGGCTTGAAATGTAACTTCTTTTATAGGGGGTTTCTCTAGCATGAAAAAAAAGCCTGAATTCTATACCCAGTGCTGCATGGAACCAGATTTGATGGTGCATGCCTGGAATAGGAGCACTTGAGAGGTCGCAGGTATCAGATGTTCAGGGTCGTCCTACACTATGTAGGAGGCGAGACTATCCTAGGTCATGTAAGACTCTCTAGAAATTGAAGAAAGAATGCTATTGAGGGGTCAGGAAGGGAGAAAGAAAGGGAAAATGGGGGCAGTAAGTCACAAAAAGCTTTTAGTATTAACTAAAGAAAAGGATGAGGGGAAAAGAGGTAAGACAATCAGGAAAATATAAACTGAGAAATACAGACTATCCTAAAAAAGATAAGTCATAGCTACCAACTACCAAGATGGAGAAGAATGGAAACAGGTATTCTTCCATTGTAATCACAAACTTGTTTTTAATTAAATTGCTAATCACAAATCTCATAAGATAATTGAAAAAAATATGAGAAATAACATTTTTTCCCAATGAGTCAGTTTGTTTTTGTTTTGATGTTGCTATCGCCACTGCATGTTGCTGAGACACCCCAGGCTCTCCATAGCTTCCAAGGTCTCTTTGTTAGCTTACCTCCAAGCATCTAAACACTAAAATCAGCTATTTTATGTTCAGGTACTGGAAAAGATGCTAATAAAATAAATTGACCAGATTTCTATGGAAGAGAAACCTCTACAACCTAAGGATTTTTTCTCTGGCAACTGCAGTAGTAAATTCAAGCAATCCTGAGTAAATGTCAGGGTGCTTCCAGGAATAAAATGCCTCTATCAAGATAGCAAAATATTAAAAGGAGTGTGGGATTGCTGGAGGGGGAGATTTCCTGCGTCTTCTTCTCATCTCTCCCAATCTTCTTCACCAAACAGTGCCAGACATGACATCTTTTTTTATTATTAATGCTATTGCACCTATATTGGATAGGAAGATTCAGGAACATGCATCTATATTTAATTTAAGTGTCTATTTATGTGAAGAGAGGAATGAGACTTTGGGAAAAGCTTCCTTTAGTTAACAACACCAAAAAAATGCAATCATTTTTGTATGCTTGGGTTCCCTTTATGTTTTCCTTTCTTTAGCATATACTGATTATATATTAAAAATAGTTATTAAGTGCCTACTGTGTGCTAGATAACAAAGTCAATACCCTCATAGAACTACCATAGCAAGAGGGGAGACATAATGGGCATACCACTAAATACATCCTATTTCAGGTAGGGCTAAGGATGAGAAAATAAGCAGGAATGCTGAACAGTTATGGAATTTATGCAAAGAAGCTACGATATAGGATGGTCCTAAAGAGCCTTTCTAATAGGTAAAAGTGAGCAAATACACTGGAGCATAGCAAAGAATGTAGATATCAGAAGAACATTCTGAGCAGAGAAAATGGCCACTGGAAGAGAGTGAACATGTGACAGATAAGGTGTGACAGGTAGTCAGGGTCAGCATGGACAGGTCAGGAAGAATGACATGAGGGCAGAATGGTGACACCTTATAGATATTTTCTTCTTTACTAAGAATATGGAAGCATACAGAGGTTGAATAAAAACCACCGAAAGACTTGCTAATTGAATGCCTCAATGTAGAAGAATTTCCTTGAAGCAGTAGATAGGGTGTCAGTGGAGTCTCTGGGTCTTTATTAGGATTGTTTTCTCTACCAATTAAAGAATAAAAAGGCAAGAAAAAAATCTCTAGCCCAACAGGTAGCAGCTGAAAAATCTTGGAACAAATATAAACAGGATCAGATCGAATCAGCAGTTGAAGATTTATTGTGGCTGAGGAAGCATACCTCTGAAACAGACAGAGGAAAAAGACTTCTGCAAAGCAGAGTGGGGGTTTAGGAAGCCCAAATTTTCAGCCTCTTCCTGAAGGTTGGGTTTTTAGTCTCTTGAAAAGTTTCTTCCCCTGACGTAGGACTTACCAGTTTGAAGAAAGATGGGTGGTGGTTTGGCCCATTACTGTTATGTACTGATGTAACCTGGGACATAATGGGCCAGTCTATAAGCTGTAGGGCTACTGGCAGGAGAAAAGCCTTTGTTCTAAGCTTCCATGCTCTTGTTTCAGTTCAAGATGATGAGGAAAAAGCCAACCATCTTAAAAGTTTGCCACCTTTACTGTCTGTCTGACAGGGAGTCTAACTCCTTGTCCCTTAGTGTGACAAAGTACAAATAAGAAGATGCTAGCCATGCCTGACTCTCACACTGGTTAAGTATGTGTGAAACATGAAATAAATATTCTAACAATTTGAGTCTGCTGTGAAAAAAGTTTGGATATTACTGAGATAGGCAGACTCAATGCATACTTTCATCAGTGTCATAAGGGATGCACTGCGCATTATGGGGTTACAAAAGAATGGTTTTTACATCAATTGACAGGCCAAGCAAAGTGTCCATGAGGCAAAAGTGTAGAGAATAGCAGCGTCTTAGAACTAGATTGTGTAGGCAAAGCATTCTATAAAAATGTGCAGATGGATAATAGTGTGCCCATTTGGCCAGACTAGAAATCTATCATTGAGTTTTTCTAAATTACTGTTGTACAGGATATGCCCAGGATGAGGAACAGAGAGAACTCTAAGAATGATATTTGAGTCTAGAAATTACAATCAGATAATTTTTAATATTTCTAGTGGGTTCATTTGATGGATACAGGTTAAGTTACTCAGATGGTTGAAGGGCTCTCTCATTACCCCAATGTGATGAAGCCATCTTTAGCTTTAGGATTCAATTCTTTGAGCCACTGATTTAGGTAGAATTATTCAAATAGTAAAATACTCAAGGAAGGCTACAAGGAATCTGCAATGGTACATATGATGACTAGCTGATTCCTAGAATCTGTGAAACAAATCCAAGTGCTATCTCATCTTGCAGCTGCATCTCTCTGGCTCATAGTGAAAGACATCTTCCTCCTCTTTTTTGCATACAGAGGGTACCCATGTCCACTTTAAATATTTTCCTGTTGATTGTTGTGCTGAGTCTATGGTCACTTGGGTCTTTGTGTCTGGGCCTTTGGCAACTTGAAACATCATGTCAGGGAATATAGCATGGTGGTTAGGAAGCAGACAGAGCAAAAGTGCTATGGATGGAATACACCCTTCAAGGGAACATCCCAATGACTGGTCTCTTCCAACAAGATGCTCCCATCCAAAAACTACCACTTCACAGTAGCCCATTAAGTTGTAAATCTAATAAGAAATCAACCCATTGGTGAGTTTAAAACCTTCAGGATCCCATCACCTCCCACCCTGAACATGGCTGCAATAGGACCAGGTCTTCAACATATATGCTTTGTGGTACGTTAGAGAATGCAACCAAAACAGTTTAATAGGTACCTGTAGGAACCGGGCTTCTCAATTCCTGGTATCTATGCTTGCCGGGCCTAAGATAATACTTAGTAGGCACTGAATAAGAATTGGTAACACTCACTTCATGTTCTCTGCCTAATTCAAAGGGTATTTAAAACATGGATTCCTAATTTTGCCTCTTTGAATTTGATTGAGCTCTTTTGGTGTTAAATACCCACCCCCCCCACCCCAAACACACACCCCACACACATTTATCTTGGCTTAAAAAGTTTGGGAGTTGCTGATATAGACAGACATAGTAGATATTAAGTCAGGGAAGCCTAGTCAGAAGCTCAACAGATTCATCAAGGATCTAGTTTTACTCTCTCTCTCTCTCCACTTACCATTCAACTATCTACACTGTCAGTGTCATTCTCAGGTTGCACTCAATAGCTGCTATAGTTTAAAGCTTTAGCTGGGAATAGGAAATGTAATGCCCACTGCAACCCAAAGTTCATAATCACAGTTCTTCAAAGAGAAGGAGTTCTTTGAAATAGTTCTTAGGATTCACTCTCCTCCATTGAATGAATGAGAAGGGTGAACCACCATTGCATGGAGAAGACAGACATAAGAATGCCTGGGGACAGGAATAGGACATTATTATAGAAGCTGATAGCAATCTATTCACAATACTGACCATCAGACTCACCAGATCATGTAGCCCTTCTTAAAATTAGATTTGTAACCTCATCTCAAAACTCTTCAATCAGATCCCTAGACCTGTATTTTAGAAAAACTATCAGCTAATGCAGGTTGGAAACTAAAAGGATCTATTGTTTCTGTGTTTTCCTTTTTCCACTTATCTAATACAGGAAAAACAATCCAGATATATATTAAAATGACAAAAATAATTCCTAGAATAGGATCACCAAGAAAGGTAAATCTGTAGATATGAAAGTAAAAGTATTTTCAATAATCATTGCTACTGCCAAGTTCATCTAAAAAAAGAGCTTCTGAGATCTAGAGACATCTAGTTTTGATCTTTTAGACTCACTAATACAAAATTATTCTCTTAGATAACATGAGGAACAGTTGTGTCTTTGAAGGGAATAGGGATCTACTCATCCTCCTGGGCACCCAGCCCTATACTCACAAAATCCAATGCAAAGGGAAGTTTTCTCTGATGCCAAAGTAATCAGAAACTTAGCATCTGGATAGGGAGGATGTGCATTTGCATAACTATGATAGGAATGTTAGGAGAGTCAGACACTAAGAAATCCAAACCGAAAGCTCCCTCCTGATACTAAACTCACTTTCAAACAGGAGTTTCAATGATTTAATCACTGGGGCAAGTCTAACAGAGTTTGCCATGCCAAAGAAGAAGTAGCAGGAAGCTTGATTGAGTTTGTCTGGCCCTGGAGAGAGTCTTCCATATATCTGAAGAATAAAAGGAAGGAAGCAACTCCTTCCTGCTCAAATCCTCATTCACCTATGTGGTGGTTTATAAAATTTTAAAAATATATACATAAAGAGAAAAGAGTATGAAAAGTACAACAGAGAGGTAAGTTGCTAGAGATTCAGTCTGCCTCAGACCTGGACCATTTTCAATTCCTAAGATTGGCAGGTGCTTTTCCTACCTCCTTTAATCTGTGTGTGACCTCACTTCTGCTGAAACTACCCACCTCTTAGTCCCCCTCTGTCAGTGTTTTCTCCTTTCTTTTTTTCCTCTTCCTATTTTTCTTCCTTTCCCCCTATTTGTTACTCTCTTTCTGCCCCCCTCCCACTTTCAAGTATTCTAAGAAAGCCAGCATGATGAGTGACAAATACTTGTTGACATACTGTGTCATTTATCACAGAACAGACCCAATACTACTGACAGGTCCTTTCCCGTATGCCATTGTTGGCTTTTACATGGCCCTAATGTATCAAAAGTAAGAAAAAAAAAATATGGTTTAAAACAACGTGCTATATTCCTGAGTCACAAATGTTAGGACTTGGGATGCAAGGTTCTCTCTCTCTTCTCTCTTTTTCTCTCCTCTCTCTCTCTGTCTCTGTCTGTCTCTGTCTCTCTCTCTGTCTCTCTGTCTCTGTCTCTTTCTCTCTCTCTCTCTCTCTCTCTCTCTCTCTCTCTCTCTCTCTCTCTCTCTCTGTGTGTGTGTGTGTGTGTGCTTTCCAGCATAAACTGGATCCTGTTGCTGATCAATGGTTGAAACGATTCACATGAGGTTTAGTGGAAGAAAAACATCAACGATAGACTTTTGTTTCATGGTGAAAGAAAGAGAAACAAGAAGTAGGAGACAGAAAATGGAGGCTGCACTATATTAGAATAGACCCTGGCAGGTGACTGCTTTTTTTCCCCCTGTGGATTATGTTATCTGTCATGCTTGGCAATGAGGAATATTCAATGACAGAGTCCTATAAGTCTGAAATGACATGAGACCAACTTGCTTTGTCTCAGAAGGGCTTAAATTTTACCGCATGAAGCAGAGTGAAGTTTCCTAATCAAATCATCTTTTATGGCTGCTTTTGCTTTGGCCAAACCAAAAAAATTGAAGACATTTTCTCTTACATCTCATCACCCTAGAAAGATTGTTATAGCAACAAGTCACATTTTTGTGATTTCTAGCTCCTGGGCCCATCTGCCCTACTGCAGCTGCTCACTGGCAAGACCACTGAGTACCAATAGGACCTGGGAAATTTCCATGACTTCTGCCTGCTGAGAGAAGTGCTCAAACCTGGACCAAGGTTTCTGGCTTCAAGTCACAGCTTCTGGAATGAGGTATTCAGATTCATAAAGGGGATGTAGACAGGTTGGCAAGAATGCTAAACAACACTGGCCTCCATTGCTTCCTTTGAAGCCGTCCCTTCTTGGCATAGATCCTGTCTAGCAACCTCATCTTATTGTTTTTCTTTACACACATATAAATGGCAAAGAAAATCTGAATGTCCACCTGAACCTACGACATATTAGATGGATGGATGGATGGATGGATGGATAGATAAATAGATAGATAGATAGATAGATAGATAGATAGATAGATAGATAGATAGATAGATAAGAGACACAGAGAGAGACAGAAAGAGACAGAGAGACAGATTCCCCCTTTGAGAGATGGAGGATGAATATAACCAGCAACTTTGTTCCTGTCATTCTTGACCTTCGTGTAATCACCAGTGTGGCTTGATATTTCCCCTGCTTTCCAACATTGAATCTCCTACTGTTAATATTTTTCTCTTTCACATCTCATTTACCCTGGTTCATTTTCTAGAGCCAGGATGGTTTGTTGAATGTAGGGGGGATAATGATTTATCAACAATGGAAGACCTCAAATAGTCTTCTATGATTGCTTCTATTATTAAATACAATATCAAAATATGCCTTGATTCATATTCTGTGATTCATATTCTTGATCTCTGAACACCACTGTGAAATAAATGTGAATATACTCATTTGTTTGCAAGGAAGTGGTATCTAGGCAGGATAAATAAATGTTTAAAGTGGTATGAGCAGTAAAACAGAGCTTAACAGGCCCCGTTGCACTCTGAAGCTCATAGTCACTCTATTAGATGATGCTCTGGCACACATAGGAATAGGGCACAAACATGATCCTCTCTGCTGTCACCCATCTCCAGTAGATGTAAAACCACAGCCATTTCTTCTCTTTTTCTGGTTATGTGCCTATACTCTATATTACTAATATGCAAGGAAAACAGACACAACTTCCTGGAACTACACAAACAATTTTTTAAAATAGATTTTGCTTAGTTTTATCACTTTCTTCCTTTCTCTGGTCCTAGAAGTGCCAGTCCCCCAATGGTATTAATGTTATAGATCAGCCCCTCTAAAATTACTGTTTTGTTTTTGTTTTTTATATTTTTGCTTTGTTTTCTTTGTTTGTTTATTGGTTTTTGATACTCTTGAAGCTCTCGGGAGCCTCTCTGAACTTCACTTAAGCTGCCCTAATTGTTCTCTCTTCGAGGCCTGATTTCATTACAGTATCTAAGATCCCTGTGGGACTCTGGGTGCAAGGCTTCTGTTTCTTCTGAGTTTGTCCTTTCCCTGTGATTGGTAAAGACAGAAGACTCTGGCTTCTCCCCGCCCCCTACCAATTCTATCATTATCATTCACTCCAGTGAATTGATAACTTGATTGTATAACTGTTATGCATGGATGGATTCTGGCAATGGAAGCTGCTAGAATTCCTCCAACAAGTGACAAAGTATCCTTTTGTGCAGACACAAATACTGTTGTTGAGTCATTTTAGCCCATAGGGAGATGATTATGGGGACTTGGGATGACCCACTAGCATGAGTCCTGGATAGCTCTCTAAGAATATATATAGATTATAGTGCACCAATTCTAATATTGTATCTCATGGTCCTCAAAGAAATTTGCTTATTGATATAATTAGGGAGCTAGAAGGATGGTAGTGAATAACATTCTAAAATTCTTGTAGAAGAGCCATGTCAGGCACACAAACCCAAATTCACATATACATATACACATAGTTTAAAAATTTTCCAATAGAAGCAATATGCTGAGAAGACCCCTGCAAGTGTCAGATAGGGACACAGACATTAAAGAAGGGAGAATGAAAACTTGGATCAGATTGATTGTATCAGCCTGGATCAAACGTTGGGAAGTCTAATGCCAGGCAGTTCGCTGTCAGCATATTTAAAACACAGTACAATTTGGGGCCAATTCCAGATAATGATCATTCCCATTCCAGGTTTCCAGGCAACAGTCATTCCAATTTCAGGTGTGCAATAATGGTAAAGGTGTGACTACACTTCTTTACAAAGTATGGGTGTCCATGAAGGAGGGTTCTATAGCTAAAAGGCTTAGACTCTAGTGTGGTCACTGATGGAGATAGCATGGAGACCAGCAGACCATAAAATCCATGTGACATTTTCCCTAAGGATCGGTTCTATTGACTGGGAGCTAAAGATAAAGGTCTAAGGAAGAAAAGTATGAGATAATCATTCTGGAAGATTTGAGTGAGGTCTGCCTCCACAGATAGCAAAGAGGTCAACAGGTCATTACAATATCCATTTCCAGCTTTCTGGGTGAGAAAACAGGTATTTTTAACTCCTCCATTGTGGAGAGGCCCCTGCATGTTGAACATTCCTGGTTTCCCTAGTGATCTGGGAGCAAAAAGACCTTTGTTCACTGAACAAAAAAAGGAATAAAAAGGGAGGGCATGGCTGAGATCTGACATGCTCCCAACAATCTTCTATATTGCCTTCCTTATGCAAAAGTATTAGAACTTGTTTGAGAAGGAAACAGAGACAAATATATTATTTTCCTATCTGTGGTATGAGATGTTGAAGCTCCTTCATTCAGACACAGACAAGACACAGAAATTGCCCTGGAGAGCCTTTCCACATCAGTTCTCTGGCAGCAAGTCTTCATCTACTAGATCCAGCAGATTACCTTTCCTGAGTCATTATAGTTGGATGGACAATGGCTGCCACTGTCCATCAACTTTATCTCTGACCCTAAAGGTGAGATTTTACTCCATCCATCCTGACCCTACTCTAATTTATAATTCTGATGTCATTGTCTATTACTGCCACCATGTTTAATCTTAGCATTCCCTGAGCATGTTTTAACACCCAACCTTGCTTCTGATGTGAATTCTCTTTAACTCTTAGCATCTGATGCCCTGATAAACATCATTTCACTCTTTTTGTTTCAGTTCTAACCTACGATAAACTTTTGAAACATTGCTGGTTTCTGGTTCTGTTCCTTATCATATCCACACCATGGTTTTGGTTGGAAGTTATGTCACCTCTCCACCCTAAGCTACATCATCAGTGATATGCTCTAGCTATGTGACTTAAGGATATATTGGAAATATTTCTTTACATAAGAAAAGTAACTTTATAAGCTGGTTATGAGAAATAAGGAAAATCAAGTCTGTGCTTAGCATGGTACCTGGAATAGGGCAAGAATTAATTCTAATTCATTTTATGGTACTTATAATTACTAATTTTCTGGAAGGAGTTAGACACTCACAAATTCTTAATATAACCCTTGACAACAGGTTCTTCTTTTCACAAAGATGCCTATTTCTGAACATATAACGCATGAACCACTCATGGATATATTATGTACATTTTAGCTCTTTTCCAGTTGAGAAGTCTCTCTTATTATTTTTTAAAATTATTCAATACGTCTCCCATGGAAACAGCATTAAATTTTCTAACCCCCAAAGTCTCAGATCCCAATGAATGATTTTCAAAGTATCATTTCCTCTTTTACTATCATTATTATGCAGCCAATGAATACAGTATCTCCATTTCATAAAAGTATAATATGGCTGCACAGGAATCACAAGCAAATTATGGTGGGAAATTAGTCAATAAACTTTTATTATACTATTTTTAATGCTGTTATTAATATTGAGGATGTTAAAATTAATATCTATCCATGGTAAGATTTACTGCAGAAACTCCCTAAGATAAAGTGGGCTAGGGCACAACTGAAGCCCCTTCGGGAACCTGTGTACCCTGACTATTTCCAGAATATTTCCTACATAAACCAGGCATGTTTCTGTATATACCTATTCTGTTCTTGGCTTCTTGAGCAAATGAGACATGGAGAGAAGCAGTTATTGGAATTTCCTCATTTTGTGTATCCTGAAGGCAATGTATATGATGGAGAAGCATGAAGGATTTAAAGCTGGTATGAGGTCATTTCCTAAGAGGATAGAAAAAGCTACAGACTACTTTGATTTATTTAGTATTTTTCTTTTCTTATTCCTTTTGTTTACCTGTTCATAACCTTAAATGAGTTCTACTGTGTTTATATATTCACCTTGCACTTATCTATTCACTTACTCTTTCAAATCACAACATGTTAAATATTAAGCCTTGAAAATTCATAAGTGAGTATTGTTTCTACAATATGCAACATTTACGGTATACGTGGAAACAATTGTTATCTAGTTTATAAAACCATTAGTTTTGTTCTGTAAGAATGGAGCCAATTATTGAGCTCAGAATGACACCATCTCTAGCATGGTCTCAGAAAATCACATGAGTCATAGACATGTGACCTATGACTGAGTTTTCAAATACCTAACTATGCTCATTACTAATATTTAAACACTAGTAAATCACACATACTTTTAAAATTCCCAACTATACTTGAGAATAAGAAACATACGAATTTCATAATGACCTAGAAACATAGAGCTGAGGATAAGCTCCTGACACCCTACAGGCGCTTCTATCAGCATGCGCAGCTATTTTACCACTGGCAAGTGTATTTGTACAAAGAAGACTGCAGAATATCCCATTGAATACTACATAGGACAGAACTGTGCTTAAATGTTATCTTTGGAGTAAGTCCAAGGATGAGAGTTTGCATCCACAGATCCAATTTAAAAGTCGGACAGGTACCTAGAAAGGAGAGACAACATCCCTGGAGTGATCTAGTTAGGCGGCTTGTAGAAAGAGCAAGCCCCAGGTTTCAAGAGACCCTGCCTTAGCATATAAGGTAGAAAGCCATTAGTGAAAACATTTCATGTGGTCCTCAGGCCTTGATATGCACGTGTGCATGCGCGCACACACACAGACACACACAGACACACAGACACACACACACATACACGCCTGTGCACACACAGACACACACACCTATGTCTGTTGTTGACCTGAAATTCAAGTAGAAATGGGTGTCTTATATTCTATTTACCAAACAAAGTTGACTTAGATGGTATTAGAGTGATTGAAAAAATGGAATGGCATAAGAAAAGGGAAAGAGAAGTGAAGCACAGGATTGCTGCAATCTGTTTAGAGCATCATAGATGGCAAGTAAGGAAAGGTAAGAAGACGGATGTGTTGAGTATTTTGTGCCAGATTCTACCTGAAACAGTTTACCAAAGTTACTTTTTTTCTCCAGAACCTATATGGTTTATGTCCCATTTTATAAGGAAAAAAATAAGAAAGAAAGAAAGAAAGAAAGAAAGAAAGAAAGAAAGAAAGAAAGAAAGAAAACAAATCCTGAAGCTTGAATTATGCCTTTGTTTCAAAGACATGGGGAGACGTTATATTTGATCTCAGATGGCTCAACCCGACTCCACCTTTAACTCTCATATACTTTTCCACAATAGGAAGAGAAGGTAGGGTAGGGAGCATATGAAGAGTGAGGAGATCTTAAGAGTAGGATTTACATAATTTCATCATCAAACCCCAACCTTTTCTCTAAAGCATTTATTTAGTGTGAGTTGTAGTTATTGATGCACTTGTAGAATCAGAACTCACAGTACTCACTAAGCAACATCAGGACCAGCTAAGCTTGTGATTGAACTCTCTACTAAAGTCATCTGAGCTGAGGGAATAACATAAGAATTGGAAGACCCAGAAAATACCACACTGGAATAGGAAAGAGGTCCCCTTCTTGGACCTGGTCCTTGAAGATAGAGCAATCAGTAAATTCCTCATGTTGATAATATAGTGAAAGTCTAAATGAGAAACAATGTGCCCTCTCTCTGACTTAGATCCTTCATTTCTTCTAATATGGAGAGGAAGTAACAGATCACTGGGTTACTAGCTACTTTTATGTCAAGCTGACACAAACTAGAGTCATCAGAGTGGAGGGAGCCTCAACTGAGAAAATGCCTTCATAATACAGACTGTAGGCAAGGCTGTAGGGCATATTCTTAACTAATGACTGATGGAAGAGGGTTCAGCTTATTATGGATGGTGCTGTGCCTGGGATGATGGCCCTGGTTTCTATAAGAAATCAGGCTGAATAAGCCATGAGGAGCAAGCCAATAAACAGCAACACTCCATGGCCTCTGAATTAGCTACTTCCAGATTCCTCCCCTGCTTGAGTTCCTGTCCTGACTTCCTTTGATGATGACCTACAATGTAGAAGCATAAGCCAAATAAACTCTATTCCCCACTAAGTTGTTTTAGACATTCTGTTTCATCACAGCAATAGTAACTCTCACTAAGAGCCTGGGCTAATATACTTCCAAAATCCTAAATCATTACTGCAAGGAGAGAGTGTTGTTCAGAGAACCAAAATACTTAAAGTGCTATACAATTCATGACACCAGGATTTATGAGCAATGGTTTTCATTATCCTCCCTAGTGGATACCTTAATACACATACTCAGCATCCTCAAGTGGAAATAATTTATAAAATTATAAAAATAATCAGCACAGAGTCACCCTCTCTGGTGATAGTAACTAGCGGAAAGACTTTAATGGAAAAACCTTGAAAAATTTGGCAACATTTCATGCAAAATAAAACCGTAATAAGACCTTTTTGCATAACAATACTTTTACAGGATTTGGCAGGGCCAGTTTGTTTTATTTTGATGAGTTGCAGAGTGTTGAAAAATATTAGAAGATGTTCTGACTTGGTGATCATTTGTTCTTTATTCCCCTGTAGCTATTTTCCAAAAACACAAGCAGATCCTTAGGTTCTCTGGAAAAATATTCATACATTTTTTTTCCTAGTATTACCTTAGCTGATCCATTAAACTAATTAACTTTGGGTATCTGCGCCTTATAAAAAGCTTCTACTCTGCTTATTTGTAAAATAATAATTTAGCGATTATGGCTGTCAACTAATATTAATTATGACTAATGTAATTCTTCTCATTAACTTAGAATAACAGCCACCACAGTCAAGGTCATGTTCTGGGCTTTGTCACACTTCACACTGATATTGAGCTCAGTGCTTTGCTTTTAGTGAGAACTCATTAAATATCCATTGAATGGATAGAAATTGCTAGCATTTCAGGCTTCCTAAACTGTTTTGTACATAAGGCTAATTCTAGAAAAGAGCATCCTTCTCAACAGGATTTTGCTCCAACATATTCACCAGACACACTTAAACTATTTTATGCTTGTTTTCCTTTAATTTTGTGGCTATCCATAATTATTTATTTTAGTTATTTTTCATATCTTGGCATTTCATATGTTGTAACCTTTCTCTCTGCCCTCTAATCCATATGAACCCTTTCAGAAACACAGTCTGAGAAGATGAAACTTGAACCCAGCTTAGTCCCTTGGAAGCTCTTGGCTCCTCCATATGCACTGTCTACCATCATAGAGAGGGATAGGACAATAAGTTATCTACTTGTACATAAAAGTTTAGAATCAAAGGTTCAATAAAAAGTATACAAATGCTTGAAGGCATAGTTAAAAAATCCTACTGCACTTACCTGAAAATATATGTCATTAAAAGAAAGTAAATTAAAATGTTTTCTTTAAATGATCATCTTCTAAGAGAATAACTCTTAACTAAAATAGGAAGCCAAATGAGTTGTTGATCATTATTATTGTATTATTATGAAGTTGATAATTAACTACTATAAAAAGAATAACTAAGATTAATTAAGTATCCTTATCTAAGTTGGTACTATCCACCAAGGCTACCTATTTACAAGGCCTATGACTACTCAGGCTGGTAAATTTCCACAAAAGCTGCCTGTATACAATTGCTTATAGCCATCTGTTTCAGTGTTTTTCCACAGAGAAAACAAGACTTTGTGTTAGCAGGCATGTATGTCAGGCCTATTGCTGATTTTAGGCTTAAGGCTGATTTTAGGCCTTCGGTGTAAAAGCAGGGCTGCCTCTGACATCTCCTCCCTTCTCCGAGTATAGAAGGGCTGTGGTGATTCTAATCTTGCCAAGGTGGGGATGGAGGCCTGACCTCCAGTAATTAAAGGAGACCTTGTAATGGCTCCAGTCCTCCTGTCGTTGTCCAGTGAGGCATGAGGGTCATACCCATCCCGATGTCTTTTTCCTGGAGAGGGGATACTTTTGACATCATCTCCTATGCAGAAAGGCTTGTCCCTCGGGGAACCCAGAAACATATTTTTAACTTTTACTTATATTCCCTTGCAGTGCTTAGCCTGGCAGCCTAAGCAAGAATTCAGATCTCCAGTCAGAGGGGGTTCTGGGTGGCACCTCTCTGCTTGGTCTAGGGGCAGAAGTCCCCTCTTTTAGGTTGGGTGGAGATGGGATTTGGGAACACCCTGGATAGAGTAACAACCTCATAGGCAGAGTCATAGTGACCTGTCCCCTGAACCTTTACCCAGCTGATACCCTGTTCTGAAAGATATCTGTACTCCCCCTGAACAGCTATGCTCCTGTGTCATCCCCTTCCCCACATCCTGCATTTTTGTCTTTATAACCCTTGTGTTAAAAAGTAAAAATTATGATTTGATAATAATAATAATAAAAGTAAAAAAAAAAGATTAAGTATCAATTTCTTGCTAGCACTGTGTTAAGCACCTTACTTGTTTTTAATACTTAGTCAATAAATTTTATTATCCTCTCAAATTTACTAGTTAAGGAAACTGGGCCTCACAGAGATTAACCAACTTGTGCAAGCTCATTAGCTAAGAAGAAAATTTCAGAATGATGATTGTGAAGCCCATTGATAATCTTCATGTTTATACTGTAGGCTAGTGACTGCTTGAAAACCAACTTTAAATTCTCTGGATTCTAAGTGAAGTCATCAACTGATTCATAAGTCTGTCGTTTAGCTTAAATTTCAGATTTCAAAGGAACCAATTCTTCTAAAACAGTTTGCTCTTTGCAGATTAAAATTTAGGAATTCGTTCTATGAGCATTTGCTAAGCATTTGTTTGACATAAAAATATTAACTGTTATGTAGTGATACCAGCCTAGTCTTCAGTTATCAAGACTGAAACCTTCCTCACAACACTTGGTAGACACTTTGATGGCTCAGAGCTGCTCTAACCTCTGCCTCATCTTAATCACACCATGCTGCTCCCAGCATGACGTCAACCCAGGACTGAAAAGTGAAAAAAACATTGGGAACCCCAACAGGAGACAGATAAATAATAATATGATATGTCTTTTCAGTGTGGGTGTCATGTATTCCTGGAGAGATTTGCTTGTAGGTTAGTGACTGAAAAGATGAATTCCCTTCCCTTATACTTCCTCCTTCCCCAAAATTTTGAAAAAACAGAAGAACAAAAAACCCAGCTGAGTTTTTTAATCAGCATTTTATCCTGTTCGGCCCATAATTTTTCTTCTGAATGGATTTATGACAGAGCAAGAACTTGCAGGCTGTGTGTGTGTGTGTGTGTGTGTGTGTGTGTGTGTGTGTGTGTGTATTCAATCAGGAAAAGTTACTACTGAACCTTAATTGATAAGTTTCAGTAAGTCATGAGTATATGAACTAAACAAATCCAAAACGACAGGGCATGTAAACCCTGAATATGACATGTTCATTTCTTCTCCATCAATTACAGCTATAAACCTCTTCTGGAAAGAAGTCATATCCATTTAATCAAGCTTCCCATGCCACCTTGCATGAGCCCAGAAACACACTGGATATTAATTGCCTCAGTGGTAACTGTACAGTTCCTCTGAACAATTTCAATGTTCTCTAGTGTGAGATATTTTGGTACCAGGTAGAAAAGTAGAGGAAAAAGGACCATCTAATGGATTCTATTTAAGGACTTTTGATGAAAATGTTGACTGGCCCATGACCGATTTTATTCTTAGCACTTAAATGTTAGTTAGTCAGTCAATTTGAATGTTAATTAGCCATAATGACAAGGAGTGTCTCTTTTTATGATCCTCTTAAAATGTATCCAGGGGCTAATAACCAATGGGTGCATCCCATAAATATAATAAGTAAATAAATTTGCATCAGTTAATTTAAATGTAAGCAAACTGTGCTATGTGGCTTTTCCTTTGATCTCCTTCAATTTAGTTATGTCCCTCACAGCTTCTCTTGTTCTCACCTCATCAATTTCATGATCCAAACAATATACTCTACTGCTGAAGAGCAAGGTCAGATATTATTGAATTTGGTATAAAGCAAGCAGACCTTTCTCACTTTGTAGACATATGTTGTCCGATAAAGGGGTGGTTAGAAGAAAGGTCAGGGTAAATGAGACTTTAAAAGTCTGCTTATGTGGGAAACTGGTTTCAGTGCAGAGCTTAACCCAGACAGTTAGTGTAGACATCAGAAAGGTTAATTTGAGCAATGAGATGCCTATACACCATTTTAAAAAGTTTAAATGACTAGGTAAGTGAGCCTTCCAGCATTTCAGTCACAATTAAAACAATTGTTTGGTTTTGTAGACAGGGTTTAAGACGTCTGTAGTTTCTTCTACTGGCTGGATAAAGGAGAATTCCTCATAGCTGCTCTACTTTGGAAAGTAAAAGATAGTCAGGTACACCTTATATATTATATCCGCAAAACTGTTTGTGTAAGTTGTTGTGTCTTAAGAGAAAGGCCCACAGAAACAAAGACAATTCTAGCTAACAGAGGGGAGGAAGAACTGTCCAGGAATGGTTCTCAGTTTATCCCCAGCTCAGGTTTCCATCCTCCCTGTGTCATAACTCATTGGCTTATGCACACTGAGTCACCTCAGACCATTTTGTCACTAATACAGTTCACCTTATGACATGTCTGGCACGGCCCTGACAGAGGTAGAATGACAGGAGCAACAGGGCATGGGCTTCCAAGAGTATCAGTGGCTGTTGTAGGTATAAGGCTTCATTGTACAATACTGTGTATATTTTTATGTTACTCCTTCAAGGAATATCCTCCCTGTTAATGTTAGTGATTCCATGATAATCAGAGATAGCACAAGTCCAGGAGGCAAAGGTTGTGGCTAATGTCTCAGCAAAATGATCAATGCTGGAACCTTCACGACAGTCCTTAAGACCGTGGAAAAGAACTGTAAAAACATGAGTTCAAAAACATATAATTTCTCAACTATGCAAAATATAAGAATGTAATATGAATTATATAAGGGGCTTTATGAATCTATAAGAACAAAAGCAGCTGTGCTGTGAGCCAACTTGTCAGAAAGATACTAAGGAAGGAGGTAAAGAGATTTAGTGAGTGGGGATCACAGGAGATCTCACTCAGCTGAGATATTTGCTTGCAAAGGCAGACAGATTTCTGGGCTCAAGGTCAGGCTAGGACAGAGGGAATTTAGGTCTAGGCCCAGGCATGGTAGAAATGGGAATTTCATGTTGCGGTCCCACCCAGCTAACAGAGGCAAGGAGATCTCTGAATTTGTTTGCAATGTTAAA
This sequence comes from Arvicanthis niloticus, assembly GCF_011762505.2. Taxonomy (NCBI): domain Eukaryota; kingdom Metazoa; phylum Chordata; class Mammalia; order Rodentia; family Muridae; genus Arvicanthis; species Arvicanthis niloticus. Next base: position 48,452,892 of record NC_047658.1, on the reverse strand, counting down.
AAAAAAAAAAAAAAAAAAGAAAGAAAGAAAAGAAAAAGAATTTGCTTGCTGTCTCCCTAGAATCACTGGGCAGGGGTCATGAGATGCTGACTCATAATCAAAGGGGCACCTGGAGTAAATGACTAGATTGGTATGTAAAATAAAAGACTGGGCTTATGATCTGCATGAGATGAGCTATCCAGAGAATTTTTCATAATAGCAAAGGAGAACTGCCTGGAGAACTCTACTAAGGAGAAAATAGGAAGAGAACTGTCTAGAGATGTCCAGAGAAAGCAGAACACACAGAGAGAGGATTCTGGAAAGCTGGCTTGAGCCGAACATAGGCCACCAACTTGGACCCACCATTCGATTCTGAGTCATTTGTTTTTGCTGCTTCTAGACTCCCCTTCTCTCAGAACCCCTCTCCAAGCTGAGACTGGTCCTTGGTAACTTTCAACAAGAAAGCTGGTTCTGATTTATAATCAAACCATACTATATTTATATACTGCTCCCCAAAGCCCTGTAAAAAGCATGGAGACAGCAGTTACCCCAACCAATATGACCCATTTCTATGCAGATATACTGCCTTACAGTCACCCAACCAAAGCCATTCCTCTTTGATCTCAAGGTGAAAAAATTCTTTCAATTTTTCATACCACTGGACGCAGGAAATTAATTTAAACCAAAGCAGAAGAGCCTTAGGCTGTAGGTCGCCTTATCTGCCTTCGGGCTTTCATCTGAGCACCTCTTGATCTCTGCTATCCTTGGCATTGACCTGATACAACTTAAGTTAAAAGGACTGTTCAGAAAAAGTATGGTATAAAGCAATATGGGGCATAAAGCAAAGTAACTTCTTGGTGGATAATGTGACAAACACAACCCAGCAAGATCATCATCAAAATTGATGCCTTGTGATATTTGTGTCTTTCCTCAACAAAATACAGTGAAATGCACTGACACCTGCCCTCCTCTTTCCCAAGAACAGTAGGCTAGCCAACCAAGAACAAAACATCAGACAAATCCCAATTAAGGGACCCATTCTGCAAAATACATGACCAGGATTCTGCAAAACTATCAGGCTCATCAAAAACATAGGAAGTCGAAGAAAGTACCATAGCCCTCAAAAAGACTAAGGGGACATAATTTAAGAAAATGTAGTACTGTGAATAGTATACTGAGATTAATTTAATTAAAACTAAGGTCACCTGACTAAGGTATTAGTTTTAGTTAATAAACATGTATCAATATTCTTCCCCATCGGTTCCGTGTATACGTAGCTACTGTAGTTGATATAGTAGAACAAACTGGACAAAGCCAGATTCTCAACAGACAGACTCATAACACACAAAGATAAAACCTGCCTCTAATATCTCGGAATGCTGAGAACTACTGGCATCCCCACCCTGGAGGAAGAATTGTAGGATATGGTAGGATATGAATACCTGGGCTTCAGAGTTTCAGAATCATCATGGTTACTTGTGCATACCCCAAGGGCCACATAATACCCACTCTTCTAGTGGGAGATGACACATCTGGCATTGATTAAACCTGCCTGCTCAATGCCAGAGCAACATGGGGTCTCCACTGAGGAAGAACATGTGAGGTAGAGTTAGGTAAGTCAAAGAGGATGACACCATGAGCATTACCATACTATTCTAACATAATGGCTGCAATCCAGCCACAATGTTGATACACACTATTAAGTAAGTCTTAGCATATTGAAATGCAGGTGGAGTCTAGTGGCTTCTCTGACACTGCATAAGTACTTAGGATTCATAATAAAGCACAACAAAATCTTATTAACGAAGACTAATTAGTATGAAGGGCAACCTGAGTTATAGAAATATTTTACATGTAGTTACTTTGCTTTTCACTACAGAGACAAGACTCAAAGGTGGTAGATGATCTTATACAAAGGTTGGAACCATGTGAATGTCTCTCATGGTAATTGGGAAATAATCTAGTAACAACACTCTCAGGGGGAGCACAGTGTTTACCATGTATTGTGCCAAGTCCTTCATCAATGCAAACCATGTGCTTCCATTTTGCTAAATATCTCTTACTGGAGAGGTGACTGTGTTCATGTTACAGATGAGAGCTATTCAACTTGATAAACTCATTCATGATCATTTGTGCAGACCTTAGGTATCAAGAAAAGCTCTGGTACTTTATCTTATAATATTAGGTTCAATTCTGGACACCAAGGTCCATTGTGAGAACAGTTACTGGGCTAGCTAATTGACAAAGCCAGTGTTGATATGCCCATTAAAATACTGGGACTTTGAAACAAGGCAAACCATGTTCAACTCTCATCTCTACCACTTGGCAGCTGTGAGAACAGAACGTGAATAAGTTATTTACTGTCTCTGAACCCCAGTTTTCTTACCTACATAATAGGTTTAATATTACTTCTCCTAGAGGGATGTCCCAAGAATCATATAGAATTTAATGATATAAAATTTATAACTTTTCTGTTATACCATAAGCTAACATAGCCAGGAACCTATAAAAAGTACATATGATAAAGTTGAACTGTAGTACAATCTTACTTCCTCTTAAGGCTTATGAAGCCCTTATTCCAAACCCCAACTACCACTTTCAAATAGTGATAATGCTATTGTCTTTCTGGGACAAAATTAATTTCCTGTATGTCTCTTCTTTCTTTGTTCCCATACAACTTGTTGATACTTTGAATAAAGCATATACCCTAAGTGTGTTGGTTAAGGATCAAGAGTCTGTTAATGATCATTGTGTACTTTTGAAGACAAGATCATGAATCCTCTTGGCTAAGATCTATCATGTTTATTCTTTGTAAAGTGTGTGTGTGTGTGTGTGTGTGTGTGTGTGTGTGTGTGTGTGTAGGAGAAAGAGAGATAAATCACTGAATTCCATCTCAGTTCTGAGAAAACCATGTGACTCCATGTATCACAACTAAAATCAAAATAATGATTGACATTTTAAAAGTATTTCTCCAAAATATATAATACCATTGATACCCTGTTTTGATTTATACTGTCTTAGCAGTTCAAAATTGGCTAACTCAAACAAGACCCCTATGTCTAAGAATATGGGAATTGCTGGAATCAAAATAGGCTTCAATCCATTTTACTAATCTTCCAGAAGAACAGTCCTAACCCCCCCGGCACTGAACCCTGAACTGAACATTTGGCCTGAGTGATGGTAAAGAATATCCATCAAAGTCAATGTATTGCTGCTGTTTGCTGAAACCATGGATTTCCTTTAGGTTTTCTTTTTATTTGTGTGTTTGTCTATCATGACACTGTAAGCCACAGAGCTAAAAGGCAATGACAAGAAAGATGCGTGGTTTCACAAGCAACATGTCCTGGAGGAATTCATTTGTGTGAAATAAGATAAAAAACGTAGCCACAGTTGATGGTTGTATTCAGCCCCACGGTGAGAACAGTCTGAAATTATAAGACCGTGAGTAGCTGAGAGAGAAGGTCCTCCATGTGGATTCCTCAGAGATGAATTGAAACTGTGAACCCAAGCAGCATTTGCACAATACTTGGCAGTTGCCCTATCTGTCAAATTTACACTGTGAGTCGGCTGGGCCCAGCTATAATTTCAAGTTTGATAGCACAGTTGACAATCTATTATACTCAAAGCACATTTTTTTAAACTTTTACTTTCAAAGAAAAATTACACCCTTCCTATTCTTTTCTATTCATCACACATGCGTGTCCCATGTTGGACTTTTAGAGGATTATCTGTTATCCTTTCCAAGTGGTAGAAGAGACACAGCAGCTTAGTTCCAAATAAAAGCCGAGGCAAGTCTCTAGTACTTAACATGCTTCAAAATAGTACTTGAGAGATGTGGCAGTGCATAAGTAATATCCTACCACCAAGCATATGATGGAAACTTCTCTTTTGCACATTTTTATTGATCCTCTGTGAGTTTCGCATCATGCACCCCAGTTCCATTCATCTCCCTGTCCCCTCGTATCCATTCTTCACACTTGCAACCTCCCCACAAAATAAAAATAATACAAACAAACATATAAACAAAACAAAGTATAGAAAATATCTCACTGTGAAAACCATAGTATGTCACAATGTGTCACTCTGTCTCTCTGTCCACACATCTTCACTTGGGAATGTGCATTGCAATAAGTCATTGTTCTGGTTTGAGCTCACTGGCTTCTGTAACATCATCAACAGTGGCTCCTGCCTGAGATACCTCCAAGTTATCCTGTGTCATGGAGATCCTGCAGCTATGGATCAGCAGGAGTGGCCATTTCATGTGCCTCAACAGTTCACTGAAGGTATAAATTTTGGAGTAGGCCCACTCAAAGCCCCAAATCTGAGCCTGGCTAGTAAATGAGCTGGTCAGCCCACTGGCTCTCCCTTCTCTACACTACCAGGATGAGCTCTCCAGCACTGTTCCAGCTAGGCCACCCAATGCTGCAATCAGCAGGAGGTCCGGTTGACTCTCCTGCTCTAATGACTTCAGAGCTGGCTCACCTGCACCCTTGCCTTCAGAGTCAGGTCCACTGTGCTTCTCATTGAGCTGCATGTCTCACGCTCCCATGTGCTGCAGTCTGTATGGGGTTGGGACAGTTCTCCTGCTCTCACACCCTTGGGGCTGGCTCACTCATACCTTTGCTACCAGGGACTCTACTGTGTTGCCCATGCAAGGTGTAGTACCCTCTCTCCATGATAGGAATATCTTAAAAAAGAGACTAGTCCTCTTCCAAAGACCCAAGGTGTTCAGTGGCCTTAGAAATTGGCACCCTTTTAGATGTCTTTATAAGGGAAGCACTGACATAGAATGGCATTGTCTACATGCTTCTAGAAGTCTCTATGAAGTCAGTCATCACTTCTTTCCTCCTGTATCTATTCTGTACTCAATATCTACTTTTTCACAGCATCATCGAGTCAGAAACTCCTGGGAAAGAAAGTAGTAATTCCTTCTGGGAGAGATGAGAACAGGAGTCTTCAATTGACAAATTCAATCTCTGGTTCAGAAAATGTCTTCTGCAACCTTTTCCTTTCAGAAAAACTAAGTTTATACCTAACTAGCTATAAGATGGTAAGAATCAAAAAAAAAAAGAAAGAAAGAAAAAAAAAGAAAAAAGAAAAAATGAAAAAAAGAAAAACCCAAACCTGTTCATTACCTTCAGACAAACTCTGTGTACTCTGTTAATTCATCGTTGTGAATGAAATATCCACTCATTAAAATATAAGTCCTTAAATTCTAGTTATAAGCTTCCTTATTGTAGCTATCAGGGAACTCATACAAACTCAAAAAAATAATAAGCAGACACTAAAAGCAGAAAATGCATCCTCTAGATATTTTTCAGTAGACAATGCAGAAGATTATTTCTAAATACTACATGTAGAACAAACAGTATATATAGAAAAAAAGGAGGGAAGAAAATTCCAGAGTATCTAAGGGAAGTTATAAACCTGGTTGCTAGAGCCCCAGTCTTGTCTTCAGCATTTCCCTCCAATGTTTGCCCAGTTGTGCTTTATTGCAAAGGTCATAGAGCTGATTCTTTAAAATGCCACCACTTTCCCCTTGTCCTATTCCTTATTTTTCAGGCTTCCTACCCAAAGTTAACTTTGATTAGCATTTCAAATGTCCAAAGCTTCATTTTAACATATCTAAATTTCTTCCTTCACCTTTGCTTAGCTTTATCAGATTCCTTCCATTTAATGTTTTTTTTATTTTAATCAATGGAAATGAAAGCAATTCTGGTCTAACTATATCAACTATAGGCATCATACTTTCTCTGAATGTCATTTATAGAAGTGAAGGCTAAGGACATATAAATGATTAATTAAGATTCATCTCATTTTGAGTTATTTCTAAGAGTAGAAATAAGAAAGAGAAAAGAGAGGGTGTCTGTGTGCTTTGTCTACTTCCATTACTATGTTTCAAGAGTGAGAAAATTTGAGGCATATGTGTCTCAACTCCTGAAGATAATATAGGTATGAAGTATTAAATGCAATCAAGCTTGGAAACCACTGATGCCAGTTAGTCTAATATAAAGTGACTCTATTAGCCATGTTAGTAGTAAGAATACATTATCTAGATTTTCAATAACTAAAGGTTAGAATACTGAATAATCACACTAGGAAAATTCAGTATATATATATTAAAAAAAGAAGGAAAGAAAATTTAGACCTGGCATTAGAGCCCTGGTCTTCTTGTCTTCTGTATTGCTATTTCTCTTTTATATTTGCACAAATATAAAAGAGAAATATATATAAATATATATATATTTATATAAATATAAAATATCTCTCTCTCTTTCTCTCTCTCTCTCTCTCTCTCTACACACACACACACACACACATAATATAAATAAGAGGGGATTCCTTATGAAAATTGGCATGAATGGAACAAATCTTTGAATGGTCACTCTTCCTAATATCAACAAGTGTTTTAGTAACAACTTTCAAATTTATAGAACATCTTAGTTGTAAAATATAGGTCTTAGTATTAAAACAGAGAGAAAAATAAAACAATGCGAGGTACTGAATGCCAGCATAAAGCTGTAAATGTCACGTAGGACTCTGGAGGTGTCCTAGTTTCAAACTCATAAAAATATTGCCTAATTAATAACACCCAGTATGTTCAGGATGTGCTTATGAAAGAAAGGAATATTCATTCTCATGGAATTTCTGATTCTTTGTTATGGATATTATAGAAAGATTCAGCACACTTGCCACTGCCCTACTAAAAATGGAGCTTTTATCATTTTGTTTTATGAACTACGCATTTTTTTCAACATGCACATAAAAAAGTATTCGTATTCATTGTCTGTCCCCAATGTCATAGTTAGGTTTTTCTACTGCTGTGCTAAAACACCATGGCCAAAACCAACTTGGGGAGAAAAGTCTTATTTCATCTTACATATGATGGTCCATTATGCAGGAAACTCAATTCAGCAATGTAGAAGTAGGAACTGAGGCAGAAGCCTTGAAGGAGTGCAGCTTACTGGCTTTCTCCTCACTGTTTACCTAGTTTACAATCTTAAGTACCAAAGATCACCAGTACAGAGGTCACAATGGGCTACCCACAATGGGCTGTCTTGCCCATATCAATTATTAATCCAGAAAATGTCCCACAGGCCAATCTGGTAGGGGCATTTCCACAACTGAGATTCCTTCCTCCCAGATGACTCTAGTTGTGTCAAGTAGATATAAAATTATCCTACATTCCTAGTAATGTGTTCAAATGTCCTCAGTGAGAGGAGTGTATTAGTAAACTTATGTCCTTAACGGATCATCATTTGATGCTATCTAAATAAAGTAAATATAGTACATAACAAAGAAGACTAAGTAAATAGCTCAGCTGTCTTCTCCCCGCCCCCGCCCCCCCCCCCCCCCCCCCCCGCAATGAGGGAGTTTTATTGCAGGATCCACAGAGTATTTCACCTTATGTGAGCTTTCTACATTATATTTTACTTTCAAAGCTCCTTAAATTTCCGTTGACACAATCCTAGCCCCTCTGGTACTCCAACCATCATGGTTAGGTCTCTGTTGTTTAGTAGGTCCTATATAGTTCAGGTTGATTTTACCTAAAGAAATGTTTGAGATTGGACCAATGGGATTCAACATTATACATATGTGAATGAACCCACACTGGGCACCCACACAGCGACTTCATTAAGGCTCACCTAAGCTAGTGGCAAAATTATAATCTTTATATTAGGATGACCTTTCATCAGATCTACAATGGAACAGTAATCCTCTTCTTGGGTGAAATTGATCTTCAGTTGACCTCTATACTTTTCTGTATCTTGTGTTGATTGGTCCCACTCTGACAAATGTGGTATTTTTTTGAGGGATTTTACTTTGACTTCACAGAAATTTCAGCCTTTCTGCCTATAAATCTTTAATGTGTACTTTCTAAATACAGAATAAAAGCTCATGTTATTCCTGTATTGCCTTCAATTTTCTTTCTCCAGTTTTTTTTATACCTTCTTTGCTTCTAATGTTCCATAGTCAAGACACATGTCTTAATTTCATGTCAACTTCACTTGCATGCTTAAAAAACAATGTGTACTGCTTCTCAGAGGCAGAAGTGACCGATGTCTCTTTGCTTTGATGAATTCTCTACACGTGTCATTTTTATGTTCTCTCTCACAAACCTCTGACACACACACACACGAACATACCACATACATTCACATGTTTTTGCCTAGGCTTACAATTTCTCTCTGTATGGCAGTGTGACAGGCAGAAGGATGGAAGCACAGTATAGCATAGTCAAGTGGTATAGAAATAGTCTAATTTCTAAAATATGTATTATCTTATTAATGGTCAATCACAACCTCTAGGCCAGGCCACATGCCTAAGAGGAGTTAGGCAACATAAACTGGTCAAGATGGGGATGGGCCAGAGTTGGCTGAGTGAGATATGGAGTGGGTCTGGGAGAGACTTTAGGTAAAAGTGAATGTGTCCAAAATACACTGTATAAAATTCTCAAAGAATTAATAATACTTTTATAAATTCAGATTCTCCCGGAATCAAAAATTAGTAAATCTCTCCCAAATGAAAAAAAATCAGAAACTGCAGTGGGGAGCTATGGATTCTGATTTTAGAAAATCCCTCGAGTCATTCTGGTGATTTAACACATTTGAAGATAATTAACTAGCTTCTGAACTGGTTCGAAAACACTTCTACTTAAACCCTACCAAGTACAGGGATAATTTACCTGACATTGCTTGCTAGGTTATATTAATAGCTTGAAACTTTGTTTTAAGCTTATCATTTGTTGTCAATATTTTCATCTTAAAATTTATGCACAGTGTATCACATTCTTATGCTCAGGTGATCTTTATAATCTATGATTTACTCATATTCAAGAGGGACCTCTGTTGGTGTACCAAAGCATGAAGTTAATAGATAAAAATTTAAATTAATGCTATAAGAAATGTGCTAGATTAAAGAACCTATTCTATACACTGATTTGATTCATTAAAGAACCTATACTATACACTGATTTGATTCATGCCAGCATCTCAGTCTAGTGAACTAAGATTGATTAAAGAAGCTGAAGGTGAGAGCAATCCTATAGGAAGACCAGCAGTGTCAACTAACCCAGGCCACAGGGAACTCCCAGAGATTGAGCCACCAACCAGGAGCATATAGAGGCTGGTCCAAGGCCCCTGGCACATATATAGCAGAGGTCTGCCTGGTCTAGCCTCAGTGGGAAAAGATGCCATTAATCCTGGAGAGACTTTATGCCCCAGGCAAGGAGGAGTACTGGGGGAGTGAACACCCTCTTGGAGGCAAGGGGGAGGAGAATTGGGATGAGGAACTGTGGGAGGGGTGACTGTGAGGTGGGGACAATGACTGGAATGTAAACAAATAAAGATTTAAAATTATTTTATGGTCGCCCCCCCCTCAAGAAAATATTGAGAGATACAACTCTCATTCCTTCCAGACTAAACTTTCCTGACCAGCATAATGAATAAGAATTAAAAAGATCAAGAGACACAAGTTTTAGTTATAGGCGAGGCCTGAATCACCCTAGGTCAGAAGTTGGGGGTCTGCTCCTGACTTTTCAAAGGCTTTGTCTGAGCATGCCTTTAGCTTAAGAAATGTCTGTCTATGTACAGTTCTTAGGTTTTGAGAGAACCAAATATCCCCCGTTATGAAAAGGAAGAAGGAGGAGGAGGGGGAGGAGGAAGAAGAGGAGGAAGAAGGAAACGGAGATGGAGGAGATGGAGACGGAGGAGGAGGAGGAGGAGGAGAAGGAGGAGGAGGAGGAGGAGGAGGAGGAGGAGGAGGAGGAGGAGGAGGAGGAGGAAGAGGAAGAGGAGAAGGAGAAGAAAGACTGAAAATGAAAATACTGATTCAGACACTGATCTTCGACAAAGTCCTGGGAGAGAGACATAAGCAGGGAAGGTCAGAGCCACATAGAATAGGGAGTAGAACTTATAGAAAGCAACAACCACCACAAAGACCAACTTAGTGAATTATTCCAACTGTGTCAGCCCAACTTCATTTCACAGTATGACAAATTATTAGATAAGGAGATGGGGGTTCCTCAGGCTTTCAGCAAGGAATTTGCAAAAGTCAAGATACCCTTGCGAGTTATATAAAGAAGGATGGGGCCATCAGCAGCCTTAAAATAGAGTGCATTTGAGCGATTATAACTAAAAAGATCTGTGTCTTTGGTAATATGCCTTCTAGCATATTGTCCTTGATTCACTCAAGTTCAGCAAGTGCATCATTGCCATAATAAAAAAGACAAAGGAAATTAATGTCAGTGTTGAAAGTTCCATGTAAATTAGGAGCTAGCCAAATGAAGTGGGTGTCAAGTTCAAGATCCAAAGTGGTCTCCTAAGAATGAAATATAATTGAATGAAATTTGGGTAGGTGTGACTTTAAGTGTTTGATTCTTCCAGAACAACTAACTACACAGTGGTAGAGGGGGAAGCAGTTGAGCTAATGGCAATTAATAATAATTACAGCTTTATTTAACAATAAATGGAATATAAGTTAGCAACACTAAGTCATCAAAATTGGTTAAGAAACCATGTTTTAGGCTTATGAAATAGTGTGTTTTCAGAAAAATTATGTTGTGGTTACCTGAGAATCTGGAAATCTCACCACAATAAAAACCCAGTTTTCTCCAAACTCCTGAATATGATCATTTAACTTGCAGTTAGCTCTCATACCTTCCTACCTATTATTACCTGTATACACACACACACACACACACACACACACACACACAGAGAGAGAGAGAGAGAGAGAGAGAGAGAGAGAGAGACAGAGACAGAGAGACAGAGAGACAGAGAGAGACAGAGAGAGACAGAGAGAGACAGAGTGAGTTAGTTGCTGGCTAACCCTCACTTCAGATCTCAATGTAGATGCCAAAGAGTCATCCTGAACCTGAAGACTATATAATAAGTCCCATTATCCAAAAAAAAAAAAAAATGCTATACTTCATCAGAATAATGCCAATATTAGGCTGCACTGTATACTAATGTCTTCTTACTTCTATAATATGGTTATTATTGTATTTCACAATTTCATCAACAGGCTTACTAACATCTCTCAGTTAAGAGATGTTCCATAATGAGTAAGATTGTGTGAGATTCAAATGCTACTCAGGGCAGTGGAAGAATTTAAAAATGTATAACAAGGCAGGAAACCTAAATAAATATAGCCTTCTTCCGAGGATCCCCTGGAACTCTCACCCAGGGATGAGCCCCTTCATGGTTAGTCCAATACAAAGTGGTAGGCCTTGAAACCATAAAGATACAAACAGCAAATCAACAGAGACAGACTCAGAAGATTGCAGTTATATATTTGTGTACACTTGCACACACATACTATATATATGGAGGGTATGAATTTGAGATCAGAGTGGTATGGGGGGTCTTGGAGTGAGAATAGCTAAGAGGTGCTGGAAGGAAGAAAGAGAAAGAGAAACTAATACATTTCTATTTTCATTAAAATGTATTATTTAGGGCTTTAGGGATTTAATTCAGCAGTAGAGTATTTGCCTAATTCTGTCCTCCACTCCAAAATTTAATTCATCAATCTATCAATAAGTTAATATAAAATACATTATTCAAATAATCCAAACAGGAATTTTCTATGTATTTATCATAGTATTGATAGTAGAATCTTAAGAGATACATGTTTTATTGTAGTTCCCATTGCGGCTTTTAAATAAGTCTATCAATAGTAGATGATGTCTCTATGAGAAGAAATTACAGCAGAGTGCAGTGCAGGAGAGCAAGCTGTGTGCTTAAGTGGCATGAAGGCTTTGAAGGAATTCAAGCACAGAGTATGAGGTTTGATGAGATGCTAATTTCCTTCAGAGTCCGCGGTTATACGAGGATCTTACAGAACTATATTCATCTATAATTCACACTGTCTTTCTCTTTGGGATGATAGGGATCCAATTTTTGTCAGAGAGAAATGTCATTTGTGGAAGTATCAGTACAATGGAGGAGTCAATTCTCTTTTGACTTGATTTCATTTCATCTATTCTAGGAAACTAGGTAATCTTTTATAAATAGCACAAAAATCTAAACTTTTCCCTTTTTCTATATGATGAAACTCTGAATTGAACCAAATGTTTTGGACTATTTTTCTGGATGTATTTTCTATTCGATGCTATCTCATGCCTTAACATGACTTGTCAGAGGAGAGTAAGCTATTTCCCTAATATCCATTAAACTATATGCATTATTACTCAGTCTCTCAGTGGCCAGTTCCTCTGAATGAGAGCACCCAATAACTCAGTGTCAAGATAGCCAGATTAATAGCTAGATATTGAATTATTATTTAAAAAGTTTTTTTCCTTCTACATGAGATCAGATGGATTTCCAGGGCTTTGATTACTATAGAAGAGTCTTGCTGTCTGAGTTTCTAGAGTTACCACCACAAATGATGGGCATTGATGTATGCAGTATCTTGTTGGAGAGAGGCCCAGTCTCATCAGGACTCACAAACATTGTAATTTTTTTGTCTTGACTTTGGACAAATAGAGCCCAAGCTTTGGGTACTTTACCTTAACACTGCACATAAGGGAAGATATTGATCTCACTTCTGCTGACAGTGAATCACCTGATATCACATTAACATAGCCCAGCTCTTTACTTTATATCATGTCAAAATCACAATGAACCCCAAGGGAACTTGTTAATATCTACAAGCTCTACTCAGCTTACACATTTGCCTGGAGTGGCTCTTCTTTGTTTAGCACACACATGAGTTGTCAGCAAGGGCATCTTCTGAAGGAAGGGACTGGTCTCGTCATGGTAATCTGCATTGCTAAGGAAAATATATAACAGAAAATAGACCAGGAGCCTCTATAACTAAGCATAAGAAAAAAATGAGGAGACTGGCCAGGGTGAAACTAAGACAAAATATAGCCAATTAATATACTGGGTAAAAGAGAACGTCTGTTTGATTTTTTTTTTTTTCCGCTTTCAGCATCCTTACTATAACTAACTCTCCATGACAGCTAGTAGGTAACTTAATTTGTATATTTTTATCTTAGCTACTTTAGTAACCATAGAGCACTATTAAAAATACACACATTGTAAAATGACTTTTAACTTACAATGAAGCTACAAAGACAATATCATCATCATCTACACTGTATAGAATTAAATATTGAAGCATGGGTGCTGTGTTCAGTCCCTTGGAGTACACATCAGAACTAAGGAATTCACAATGCCAAGAGCCAATGGGATCTTTCTTGGCCAGGCAACACCTGTCTTTTGTTAGCATTCTACTTTCAGGAACCTTGGTAAGACATGCCAACTACAGATGTCCTCATTGACCTTCCAAAGGCTCTGTAATAGTGGTCCCATCACAATGCAATCTTATACTAGCTTCATTCAATTACTCATAAGTGTTATTCCCCAGGACACAAGAACTAAATCTTCTATAGCCAGCCATTACTAGTCCATTTTCCAAATTATCCAATTCAGGGAAAGCTTCTTATCCCAAGCTACAGAGGTAGTAAGTGGAACACACAAGCTCTCTTCCTCCAAACTGAATGCTCTTAGCCACTGTGCTTCAAGCTTCTCCATATAAAGCTCCATCCTGTGTCTGGACCTTAGGTAAATTCATGAAGAAATACTACCCAAGTGGAAGCATCTCTAATGCTCTTCACTGTAGGTCTACAATTATGAGCCTGATCAAATAAATAACTTTAGGAAATGGCACATTCTTAACAATTTCTGGAGAACCCTCATTGTAATATTACAATGGCAATGACAAGTTCTATAATTTTGACTCAACTTTTCTAAACTTACAACAACCGCAATATTTAAAGTGAAATGCCTAATCACACCAGTGTATCCCTTAGAACCAGTCTGGAAATACTAGGCTTGAGATACTGTCACCCTTGCAGACCTTTTCATTTACAGCTCCTGCTAACATCTGAGCCAACAGGTTTTTAACATTTCATCCATTTCAGTACAGAGATCTTTGTATTCCTTTCTAATGAATACTTTGTTTTATGTGCCCAAATATCCCAATCTTATGCATAAGAGTAGGAATAACTAGCTTTACAGGATATAAATTAGTCAACTTTATATGGAAGAATACATGGATGTATTGTCATTCACCAGGTAAGTTTATAGTCCTGGATTCTAAATTCATCTCTGACATTGAGATTTAAAACTCTAGTGCCATTCTCAGCATACATTTTTTTTCTTCTATGAATAAAGAATGGGCTGGACTTGGTGATATATTGAAATGCCTTTCAGCATTAACACTACTGAATTCTACAGCCTCTGGTTCTGTAATAATGTAGTATGGGAAGTGGGCAGGTTTAAGTTACCCAGACACAGGAAGAAAGAAAGAAAGAAAGAAAGAAAGAAAGAAAGAAAGAAAGAAAGAAAGAAAGAAAGAAAGAAAGAAAGAGAATGAAGAGAATGAAGAAGTTAGAGAGAGAGAGGGAGGGAAAGAGGAGGAAAGAGATGGGAGAGAGAAAAATGGAGAGAGAAAGGAAAGAAGAGAGAATGAGAAAAAAGGGGTAATGAAAGATGGGGGAAAGAAGAAAGGAAAGGAGGGAAGGAGGAAGGCAGGAGGAGTCTTAAAACTCAATTTAAGACTTTACTCTGTTGACCCCAACACCAAATATGCTGTCTTTTTTCCACTGAATTTTTTGGTTTCTTTCTCAAAGATCAGGTGACCATAGGTGTATGGGTTTATTTCTGGGTCTTCAATTATATTCCATTGATCTACTTGTTAGTCTCTGTACCAATAGAGTACACATGGAAGGACCCATGGCAGCTGGGCGGTGGTGGCGCACGCCTTTAATCCCAGCACTTGGGAGGCAGAGGCAGGCAGATTTCTGAGTTCGAGGCCAGCCTGGTCTACCGAGTGAGTTCCAGGACAGCCAAGGCTATACAGAGAAACCCTGTCTCGAAAAAAACAAAAAAACAAACAAACAAACAAAAAAAAACAAACAAAAAAAAACAAACAAAAAAAAAAAACAAAAAAAGGGAAAAAAAAGAAAAAAAAAGAAAAAAAAAAAAAAAGGAAGGACCCATGGCTCCAGCTGTTTATATAGCAGACTATTGCCTTATCTGGCATCAATGGAAGAAGAGGCTCAATGCCCCAGCATAGGGGGATGCTACGGAGGTAAGGCAGAAGTGAGTGGGTGAGTAGGGGAGCACCCTCATAGAGGCAGTGGAAGGGGGGCTGGGATAGGGTGTTGGGAAGGGGAAATCAAGAAGGGGAACAATATTTGAAATATAAATAAAAAAGACTTTACTCAGTTATTATCTGATGGTATAGTTGTAATAAAGATGGTAATGATGTCGGTGACTAGAGAGAAGTTATTACATACTATCTGTCTATACTCCATATTTTCCCAGATTTTAAATATGGAGATTATTCTCTAGAATAATGCAGGAGAACAAGGGAATGTAATGATTTAACAAATGTATTTGACATGGCATTGTTAAAGAATGATGCTAAGAGTCACAGAAAACAATCTCTGGTGGTTTATCTATCATGCACACTACCAAATAACTTTGCAAAAGGTTTAAGGAACTAAAGAGGAGTGATGTTAGACTATACTTTAAATATTGTATGTTAGAACCAAATTAGACCTTATAAGACTTACAATCACAAAGAAAGAAAAATGACTGAAAAACTGAAAACACTTAGGAAGATGACTACCAGACACAGGATGATAGTCGTCATAATTGATGAAGAAAAATAACTGTTCTTCATTTGCACTGCCAATCATATAAGAACAAATGGACTTAAATTGCATTGAGGTAAAATTAGATTGCCCACTTGCATTTTACCTGTGACTGTTTGGCACTAGCCTATTTCACTAAGTCACAAAATCACCTGGGCTTAGGGAATACACAGTTGGTAGGGTAAACTCACCTGAGTACACCTCGATTAAAAGAAGTATATCTGCAGACAGAAGAATGGATAGCAAGCCATTCCCGGCAGTTTGCAAGCTCTGTTGATGATCGAGATGAACGTGCTAAATGCTGCTATTGCAAACACAGAACTATTGACAGTGAGATTTCTCCAGGGATTTTTTTGGGGGGAGGGGAAATTTCCTCTTTAAAGACCCAAGGCATAAGTCAACTAAGGGTGAGTGTCTTCAAAGCACAATAATAACCACTCTAATTAGACACCATCTTCTAAGCTGGATATCAACACAGCAGCAGTGACTGGTGTTAGTAAATTAAATTTTTTTAATCCTGCTGCAATCACTCCCCTGGCATGCTTACCCTCCTGAAGCTCCCTTCTCGGTTATTTTTTATTTATTGTAATTACTTTAGTAATAAGATTTGTTTCCTTGTTATTATATATGTTGCTGTGCAGGGTAACAAAAAAAAAATAATAGCCAAAAAGAGTTATGTATCTTATTTATCTCCTTGGCTGTTATTGGGCCAGGGGGAAGGGTAGAGAGCAGGGGAAGCTGTAAATAGAGAAGCAAGTGTTTGTTGGGGAGTGAAGATGTATGGGATCACATTTGCAAAAAGAGAGCAGGGCAATGAAGGAATAAGCCTAATAATTCAGAAGGGCTAGGTAGCACAGAGAGATAAATAACCAGGCAAAGGCAACCTGGAAGGTAGGGTGAGGAGGATGGATCTTCATGACCAAAGTTTAAGTGCTGATTCTGACTTTCTCCTGGCTTTCTTGGCACTGGGCAGAAGGACTAGGAACTATATAGTAGTGAGTCTTTAAAGTGATTTTCCATAACCATCCCTAAAAAGAGAAGTTCCCTGTGGCACCTAATGAGGAGAACTTTTCTGGAAACCTGAGCCTCTTCTGATCTGAGTTTGGGGTATATAGCGTTCAGACTGGAGAAAAGAGAGTCTATGGACCCAAGACCTGGCTCATTACAAATACCCTGAAACTCTTACAGATGTCTTCATGGAGGTAGCTGATGATAGACTGACTTCTTAGATCAAGAAGTCAGGTTTTGCGTCTATTCTGATGGGCCAGCTAAGTCACTTAATGACCAAGTATGAAGAAGAGAAAAAAGGATGTTAGTTTCAATTTCTAAAATTCAAGCTGTAGATACCACTATATTTTCACTCAAACTTAATCAGCTCTCTAGCCACATCCTGTTATACCATAAATATATACTATATATGATATCTGGATATATCAAAAGGTACCTTTCATGCCTTCAATCTCATCTCTTCTATGATTTATGTCACACTGGTATGACCTATCTGGGTCTCTTTGAGAAACCGAGGAATGAAAAGCAAGATAAGAATGATTAAACCAGGTTGGCCCAGCCACAGAGAAGAGCTTTGATGGTCACCTCTGAAATCCAGGCATCATGGCAGTGAATGGAACCTCTCTTACTTTGCACAGCATAGTTTCAAAGCCCTGTGATATTTGATCATGACACTAAGCAGGTAAGGCACAGTGGGTAGGGCTTATGACCTTGTAATATGTTGAAGGAATAAGAGTAGAGAGGTTAAGTAACTAGTCCAAAGCCACCCTGCTGAAAGGAAGTCAAGTTTGACCTCAGGCAGGATCTTTTGATTATCTGGTCAGGATTATACACTGTATTAACCCTGCAACCACCACAGAGAGATAAAACAGGAACCAGGACAAAGGATGATAAAAAAAAAAATTGTTCCCCTTGAGAAAGGCAATGTGATCTTATGGAGCTCTCATAAAAGAATGGACTCCTCCTCCCCTCATAAAGTAGACACCCTCCCAATGAGATTTGAGATTAAATAACATTTTTTTTTTTCAAAAACATCCTCTGTTTTGGCAGGGTTGTGAGGTCTATGCTTCCCACGTCTAGTCACAGAATTGTTTGTATGTTAGAAGGCCTTATAATTCACTAGATACATGGTCAAAATGAAATGCAAGTCGAAAACACTGCATCTATATAGTACCTAAGAATTTTTCATAAAGATTTCTAAGTATGCGCTGAAAGAACATGTTAGGAGTTGGGCATGCCCTGATGACACATGTCGAAAGGGCATATTGAGAAAGAAGAATGATGCCCTGAGCCTTCTTCCACCCTGCTATCCCTGCTCCCATTTCTTTCCCTTCTACAAGAGCTGGAGGGGGAGGCAACAAGGGAGTAACACTGGAATACAGTCAAACATGAGAACTTGTTCAGCCAATGAAGGATCAAAACACTTAACAAAACAAACACATTTTCCCAAGAGCCTCAGTCCCCACTTGATCAATGATTCTGCAACATTGGCTCATTTTTAATTTAATACTTCTGGGAAGTGGGATGGGGGAACCCATCAACTACAGGCACAGTTGGCAAGAGCTGGGTATTAGCAGTTGGCAGCATTTATTATCGCTGTTTATGATGGCATAAATTAGGTTTATGCTGATATAATTAATAACCCTAAATTTGGGAATAATAAATAGCAATATTTATTCAAATCTGAGATGTCTGTGAAAGGCAAATGAAGTCCTAAAGCACCTGATCTAATCTCCACGTGCAGGCAATGGAGGTAGCCCTTGAGAATGCTCTCCCAGAACTCCTAGCCCAAAGTGATCTGGCATTGCACGTTACGCTAATGACTTAACAGCAGGACCTTGAGAGTACCCGGAGCAAATTATTTCTGATCTACATGAACAAGTTCATCAGCAAGATTGAGTGTGTCGATTTTCCTCTGAACCAGGACTCCATTGTTCAGAGCCCACACTGTGCCTGCAGTTTATGAACAGAGGAGGATTGGCAGTCACAGCAAACCACATTCTTTATGGGCTTCCCTGTCTCCTTCCACCTGTCAGGAGAGGTGACAAGAAATCCCTGCAGTTTCCCTTTAGACCAGGAGTAGAGAATTACTGACAGGCATTTGCAAAGAAAGAATTTAAGTCAGGACACAAAAAAAGTATCTTTGATATCTTCCATTTTTTAAATTTAAATGTGTGCCTTTCATTTTATGAAGTTGTAGTGGGAAAACGATGAGATCAAACTATTCTTTTTACTTGTCCCATTTGTCTAATAAAATATATTGGAATACAGAATGGACCAAAAGTAGCTTCTATCCCTTCCACTGAGGCTGGGAGGTAGATGGAGAAAAGTATGGTTCCACTGAGTAGATCAAAGTAACAAATTTTCCAAAGTGTTGAACATAAGTAAGACAAAGCAAAGAGTAGATAAGATATTCTTCAGTCCCCTCCAGTCAGAGCCCCCAAACACAGAAGTACACAAACAAGGTAGAATCAGAATCTACACTAACATTTCATTCAGTTACTCAAGCTCAGTTCCATGTCATAAAACCTGAAAAGTTTCTTAAAAATTAATAAAGTCAAAAACAGTTCATTCGCTGTTATTTCTGAGGTGCTACAAATAATACAAAAGAATAGAATCGATGAAAATAAAGGCTATGTGAGCAGCCAGGCATAGTGGCACATACCATTAATCCCAGCATTCAGGAGGAAGATGCAGGTGGATCTCTGTGAATTTTAGGCTAGCATGGTCTATATAATGAGTTCTAGAACAGCAAGAGCTACATAGTAAGACCCTGTTTTGAAACAAACAAAAACCTATGCGATCACAGGGCTATGTCTTTCATTGAGTTGTAGAGTGTCTACCTGGTGCATGCAGAGTCTTGGTTTGATTCCCAGCACTAAAACAGGATAGAAAGAAAGAAAGGGAGAGGGAATGACAAAGAGGCATGGAAGGAGAAAGGGAGGAAGAAGAGGAGGGAAGGAGGAAGATGATTGATCTTGCAGTCCCCTTTTCAGCTCTCAGGAAGACTGAAGAAGTACTGTGTAGAAGGAACCAATGATTGGTTCAGGTTAAACTTGCACAGTTAAGGGGGTGAGAGCACCAGGGACCAAAGTTCTGCAGACGAATGTCAAAGTAGGAGCTTTCCATTGCCATGGGATGACTCTGAAGGAAGAACTAAGGAGCTGAGCCTTCAAGAGAAAGTACTGGCATTATATTATCGACACCACAAGCCACATTTCTACAGAAAACAGGGACCAAAGTGCCTGTCTTTCCAAAGTCTAAAGAACACATAGACTGTTCTCTTACAAGTTATGCAGCCTGTGTTCTTCTAAGTCTCCAGAAAGGTATCTTTTGGATAGAGGGTGAAAAGAAAAGGAGAAAAGAAAGAGAAATGGAGAGAGAGAACATTTGTTTAGAAGCAAAGAGACAGACATTGGAACAACAACAACAGCAAAACAAACAAACAAACAAAAAGAGGCAGTAACACAGAGACACATGCTGGCAGGTTTGATTATCCATGTTCCTTCTTGTCCTTCCCTCATCTCCACGAATAGAAACCTGGTCCTCTGCCCTTGCTCTGTTGGGGAATACTACAGAACTCAAAGTCTGCAAGCATACAGGCAACATGTGCTTCAGAAGTCAAGTATAGACCAAGAAACCTATGGAAAAATGAATCCCCTCCTCCCATGTTCTGAAGGTCTTAAAAACATAAATCCCCCGAGCTTAGAGGAAGCCACACATGCCAAGCTTATTCAGCTTTAGCTTACTTGAAATTACCCAGACATAAAACCAGGCTCCCTGAATGTCCTTGGTAATTCTTTGAGGAACATAAATGAGTAAGACCAGAAGGAGGAAATAAAACACTAGGTAATTATCATGGCCACAGAGTCAACTGAACGTGGATCCCAAAGGCTAAGATAGAAATTTCCTCTTTTAATTTTAAGCACTACTGTCCCATATACCAAAATAACACCCACATACTAATATTTGACTGAGTTTATATCCAAATAAAGATATGTTCATTTCTAATCAAAATCTTTCATATCCCTTTCTTTGCTACAACTTCACATGTGAGTCACATTTTATGAAATAACAAAATGATCAGGTGCAGTCAAGGGGAGAGTCAACAAACACGTATTAGACACTTTTTATTTCTAATTTTTTTTGATCTTGAAATTATGAGTAAAAGAGAGAGATTCCCAGTTTTCTGGGAAATTTACTAATTAGAAGTCACAACTATAAAAGGTTAAAGTCATATGTAATCTAACATACCAATGCAAATACTAATGTTTATAATGTTTATATTCACAAGGGTATGAACACCCAGCAACACCACCCATTTTTAGTGTAGACATAAACCTCTGAATTTCATAATAGAAAGAACTCAGCCAAATCAGCATCAAATATACAATTTACATAATGTTTTATTCTAGCATCTGAACTTGAAAATTTATCATCATGAAGTGGCCAAATAAACTTATTAGGAACATAACAATAGGACCCATCTATAAGGTGTTTACAATGGAAAATTGTTTATTAACTATTGTCTGTCAATGCTCTGAGATTGCTATTTTAAATATAATAATGATTGCATATTTTCCATAGAAGATTTTGTTAGGCTTTAAGTTATGTAACAGAATATATGATTTGTAGAAAGTCTCAATGGATATGGTTATATAATTATATTTTAAAAATAGATGATACACCTAGATGTCAGTTTATTGACAGATAACGAAAGTATCTTTCCCAACAGTGTTTTCTGTAGAATTATTTTTTCTTTTTCCTTTTATCTTTTGTTGGATATTTGCTTTATTTACATTTCTTATTTTATTTTATTGGATATTTTCTTTCCTTTTTCTTTTTAGATACTTAAATATCTTTATTTCCTCAGAAAAATGTTTCCCTTCAAATATTTTTATTTTCTTAGAAATACATTCTTTTTTTTTTCTTTTATTGGATATTTTCTTTATTTACATTTCAAATGTTATCCCCTTTCCCTGTTTCACCCCTGGAAATTCCCTATTCCAACTCCCCCCTGCTTCTATGAGGGTGTTCCCTCTCTAACCACCTACTCCCACCTACCTGCCCTTGCATTCTCAAACATGGGACATCTAGCTTTCAAAGGACCAAGGGCCTCTTCTCCCATTGATAGCTGACAAGACCATCCTGTGCTACATATGCAGCTGGAGTCATGGGTCCCTCCAGGTATACTCTTTGGTTAGTGGTTTAGTCCCTGGGACCTCGGGGCGTGGTGTCTGGTTGGTTGATATTGTTGTTCATTCTATGGAGTTGCAAACCCCTTCATCTAATTCAGTCCTTTCTCTAACTCCTCCATTGGGAACCCCATGCTCAGGTCAATGGTTGGCTGTGAGCATCCACCACTGTATTGGTAAGCTCTGGAAGAGCCTCTCAGGAGACAGCTTATATCAGCCTTCTGTCAGCATGTGCTTCTTGGCATCCACAATAGTTTCTGAGTTTGATGACTGTATATGGGATGCATCCCCAGGTGGGGCAGTCTCTGGATGACCTTTCCTTCAGTCTCTGTCCCACACTTTGTCTCTGTATTTCCTCCTGTGCGTATTTTGTTCCCCCTTCTAAGAAGTACCAAAGCATCCACACTTTAGTCTTTCTTCTTCTTGACCTACATGCGGTCTGTGAATTGTATCTTGGGTATTCCAAGCTTTGGGGGCTAATATCCACTTATCAGTGAGTGGATACCATGTGTTTTCTTTTGTGACCATGTTACCTCACTCAGGATATGTTTTAGTTTCATCCATTTGCCTGAGAATTTCTCGAATTCATTGTTTTTAATATTTGAGTAATACTCCATTGTGTAAGTGTACCCCATTTTCTGTATCCATTCCTCTGTTGAAGGACATTTAGGTTCTTTCCAGCTTCTGGCTATTATTAATAAGGCTGCTTATTATTAATAAGACATACTGGAGCATATGTCCTTGTTATATGTTGGAGCATCTTCTGGGTATATGCCCAAGAGTGGTATAGCTGGGTCTTCAGGTAATGCTATGTCCAATTTTTTAAGGAACTGCCAGACTGATTCCAGAGTGGTTGCACCAGCTTGGAATCCCACCAACAATGGAGGAGTGTTCCTCTTTCTCCACATCCTCGCCAGCATCTATCACCTGAGTTTTTGATCTTAGCCATTCTGACTAGTGTGAGGTGAAATCTCAGGGTTGTTTTGATTTGCATTTCCCTGATGACTAAGGATGCTGAACATTTCTTTAGGTGCTTCTCTGCC
This sequence comes from Arvicanthis niloticus, assembly GCF_011762505.2. NCBI lineage: Eukaryota > Metazoa > Chordata > Mammalia > Rodentia > Muridae > Arvicanthis > Arvicanthis niloticus. The sequence continues at coordinate 48,430,000 of NC_047658.1, read as the reverse complement.
ATTCGAGTTTCCTCAGTTGAGAATTCATTGTTTAGCTCTGTACCCCATTTTTAATAAGGTTATTTGGTTGTCTGGAGTCTAATTTCTTGAGTTCTTTGTATATATTGGATATTAGCCCTCTATCGATGTGGGATTGGTAAAGATCTTTTCCCAATCTGTTGGTTGCCATTTTGTCCTATTGACAGTGTCCTTTGCCTTACAGAAACCTTGCAATTTCATGAGGCCCATTTGTCATTTCTTGATCTTAGAGCATAAGCCATTGGTGTTCTGTTTAGGAACTTTCCCCCTGTGCCTAGGTAGTCAAGGGTCTTTCTCACCTTCTCTTCTATTAGTTTCAGGGTATCTGGTTTTATGTGAAGGTCCTTTATCCACTTGGACTTGAGCTTTGTACAAGGAGATAAGAATGGATGGATTTGCATTCTTCTACATGTTGTCCTCCAGTTGATCCAGCACCATTTGTTGAAAATGCTGACCTTTTTCCACTGGATGGTTTTAGCTCCTTTGTCAAAGATCAAGTGACCATAAGTGTGTGGTCTTCAATTCTATTCCATTGATCTTCATGCCTGTCTCTGTACCAATACCATGCAGTTTTCATCACTATTGCTCTGTAGTACAGCTTGAGATCAGGGATGGAGATTCCCCCAGAAGTTCTTTTATGGTTGATAATAGTTTTCACTATCCTGGGTTTTTTTGTTATTCCAAATGAATTTGAGAATTTCTCTTTCTAACTCTGTGAAGAATTGAGTTAGAATTTTAATGGTGATTGCATTGAATCTGCAGATTGCTTTTGGCAAGATGGCCATTTTTACTAAGTTAATCCTGCCAATTCAGGAGCATGGGAAATCTTTCCATCTTCTGAGATCTTCCATTTGTTTCTTCAGAGACTTGAAGTTCTTGTCATACAGCTCTTTCACTTTCTTGGTTAGATTCACACCAAGGTATTTTAATTATTTGTGACTATTGTGAAGGGTGTCATTTCCCTAATTTCTTTCTCAGCCTGTTTATCCTTTGAATAGAGGAAGATAACTGATTTGTTTGAGTTAATTTTATATCCAGCCACTTTGCTGAAGTTGTTTATCAGGTTTAGGAGTTCTCTGGTGGAAGTTTTAGGGTCACTTAAGTATACTATCATATCGACTTCTTCCTTTCTTATTTGTATCCCTTTGACTTCTTTTTGTTGTCTAATTGCTCCGAATAGGACTTCCAGTACTATATTGAAAAGGTAGGGTGAGAGTAGGCAGCCTTGTCTAGTCCCTGTTCTTAGTGGGATTGCTTCAAGTTTCTCTCTATTTAGTTTGATGTTGGCTACTGGTTTGCTGTATATTGCTTTTACTATGTTTAGGTATGGGCCTTGAATTCCTCATGTTTCCAATACTTTTAACATGAAGGGATGTTGAATTTTGTCAATTGCTTTCTCAGCATCTAGTGGGATGATCATGTGGTTTTTTTTCTTTGATTTTGTTAATATAGTGGATTACATGGATGGATTCCCATATATTGAACCATCCCTGCATTCCTAAGATAAAGCCTACTTGATCATGATGGATGATTGTTTTGATATGTTCTTGGATTCGGTTTGTGGAAATTTTATTGAGTATTTTTGCATAGATATTCATAAGGGAGATTGGTCTGAAGTTTTCTTTCTTTGTTGGGTTTTTGTTAGGTTTAGGTATGATCGTGATTGTGGCTTCACAGGACAAATTGGGTAGCATTCCTTCTGTTTCTATTTGGTGGAATAGTTTGAAGAGAACTGGTATTAGGTCTTCCTTGAAAGTCTGATAGAATTCTACACTAAAACCATCTGGACCCAGACTTTTTTGCTGGGAAGACTTTTAATGACTGCTTCTATTTCTTTCAGGGTTATGGGACTATTTAGATGGCTTAGCTGCTCCTGATTTAACATTGATAACTGGTATTTATCTAGAAAATAGTCTATTTTATCCAGATTTTTCCATTTTTGTTGAGTGTAAGCTTTTGTAGTAGGATCTGGTAATTTTTTGAATTTCTTCAATTTCTGTTGTTACGTCTCCCTTTTCAGTTCTGATTTTATTAATTTGAATACTCTCTCTGTGTCTCTGGTTAGTCTGGCTAAGGGTTTATCTATCTTGTTGATTTTCTCAAAGAACCAGCTCCTGGTTTTGTTAATACTTTGTATAGTTCTTTTTGTTTCTACTTGGTTGATTTCAGCCCTGAGTTTGATTATTTCCTGCCTTCTACTCCTCTTGGGAATATTTGCTTCTTTTTGTTCTAGAGCTTTAAGGTGTGCTGTCAAATTGCTAGTGTATGCTCTCTCCAGTTTCTTTTTGTAGATTCTTAGAGCTAACAGTTTTCTTCTTAGTACTGCTTTCACTGTGTCCCATAAGTTTTGGTGTGATGAGCCTTCATTTTCATTAAATTCTAAAAAGTCTTTAATTTCTTTCTTTATTTCTTCCTTGACCAAGTCATTGTGTTGTTCAGTTTCTATGTGTATGTGGGCTTTCCATTGTTTTTGTTATTATTGAAAACCAGCCTTAGTTTGTGGTGATCTGATAGGATGCAAGGGATTATTTGAATCTTTTTGTATTTGTTGAGGCCTGTTTTGTGACCAATTATATGGTCTATTTTGGAGAAGATACCATGAGGTGCTGAGAAAAATGTATATTCTTTTGTTTTAGGATGAAATGTTCTATAGTAATCATTAAATCCATTTGGTTCATAACTTCTGTTAATTTCATTGTGTCTCTGTTTAGTTTCTGTTTCCATGATCTGTCCATTGGTGAAAGTAGGGTGTTGAAATCCCCCACTATTATTGTGTGAGGTGCAATATGTGCTTTGAGTTTTAGTAAGTTTCTTTTATGAATGTGGATGCCCTTGTATTTGGAGCATAGTGGTTCAGAATTGACAGTTCATCTTGATAGATTTTTCCTTTGATGAGTATGAAGTGTCCTTACTTATTTTTTTTTTGATAACTTTTGGTTGAAAGTTGATTTTATTTGAAATTAGAATGGCTACTCCAGCTTGTTTCTTGGGACCATTTGCTTGGAAAATTGTTTTCCATCCTTTTACTCTGAGGTGGTGTCTGTCTTTGTCACTGGGGTGCGTTTCCATTATGCAGCAAAATTCTGGGTCCTATTTACATATCTAGTCTGTTAGTCTACATCTTTTTATTGGGGAATCGATCCATTGTTTTTAAAAGATATTAAGGAAAAGTGATTGTTTCTTTCTGCCATTTAATTATTAGAGGTGGAATTATTTTGTGTAGCTGTCTTCTTTTGGATTAGAAGATTACTTTCTTGCTTTTTCTAAGTTGTAGTTTCCCTCCTTTTCTTGGAGTTTTCCATCTATTATCCTTTGTAGAGCTGGATTTGTGGAAAGATATTGTGTAAATTTGGCTTTGTCATGGAATAACTTGGTTTCTCCATCTATAGTGATTGAGAGTTTTGCTGGGTATAGTAGTCTGGGCTGGCATTTGTGTTCTCTTAGGGTCTGTATGATACCACTCCAGGATCTTCTGGCTTTTATAGTCTCTGGTGAGAAGTCTGGTACCATTCCACAGGTCTGCCTTTATATGTTACTTGACCTTTTTCCCTTACTGCTTTTAGTATTTTTTTCTTTGTGTTATGCATTTGATGTTTTGATTATCATGTGAGGGAAGGAATTTCTTTTCTGGTCTAGTCTATTTGGAGTTCTGTAGGCTTCTTGTATGTTCATGGGTATCTCTTTCTTTAGGTTAGGAAAGTTTTCTACTATAATTTTGTTGACGATATTTACTGGCCCTTTAAGTTGGGAATCTTCACCTTCATCTATACCTATTATCCTTAGGTTTGGTCTTCTCACTGTGTTCTGGATTTCCTGGATGTTTTGCGTTAGGAGCTTTTTGCATTTTGCATTTTCTTTGACAGTTGTGTCAATGTTTTCCACTGTATTTTCTGCACATGAGATTCTCTCTTCTGTCTCTTGTCTTCTGTTGGTGATGCTTACATCTATGACTCCTGATTTCTTTCCTAGGTTTTCTATCTCCAGGGTGGTTTCCCTTTGAGATTTCTTCATTGTTTCTATTTCAATTTTTAGATTCTGGGTGGTTTTGTTCAATTCCTTCACCTGTTTGGTTGTGTTTTCTTGCAATTCTTTAAGGGACTTTTGTGTTTCCTCTTTAAGGGCTTCTACCTGTCCTGTTTACCTGTGTTCTCCTGTATTTCTTTAAGGGAGTTGTTTATGTCCTTTTTAAAGTCCTCTATCATCATCATGAGAAGTCATTTTAAACCTGAATCCTGCTTTTCTGGTGTGATGAGGTGTCCAGGACTTGCTATGGTGAGAGAACTGGGTTCTGATGATGCCAAGTAACTTTAGTTTTTGTTGCTTATGTTCTTGCTCTTGCCTTTTGCCATCTGGTTAACTCTACTTCCATTTTTAACTCTACCTGCACTCACTGTCTCTGACTGGAGCCTGTCTTTCCAGTTATCTTGCTTATGTCAGAACTCCTCAGAGTCCAGATGTCTCTGTGATCCTGTGATCCTGAGCTCCTGGATAGAAGAGCTCCTGGGACTACGGCTTCCTTTTGGATCCCAAAATCCTGCTGTTCTGAGTGCAATGGTTCCTCAGCTGCTCCAAGTGCAGTAGTTGTACCACTGCTCAGCTGCTCTAGGAAGGTTCAGGATAAGGTGTCTTCATGAGAGTAGACCAGCCAAGTGTCTTTTATATATGATTTTTATAGCTTGACTTGTTTCCTCTTGTACATTATGCTGTTAGTTTTTAAACACCTTGTTGTGTTTGCTTGCACTAGCTCCTGTGCTTATTATTGTTGTTTGTGTCTGGTCCACAAGGCATTTGGAAGAAGATAATCATGTTTATGGAGTTGGACATACTCCTAGGATCAATATGTTCAGTCTCCTGTGAATAAAGCACTAGGCTTTGTGTTGGCTTTGTAAGAATTATGCTGATGATACCATCAACACCTGAAATTTAACAAATGGGAATCAGGCATGCCCTTTTCCCTGCTTCACTCTCTCCCCATTTATATAGTATCTGTACCTATTTAGCAGCTTGAAAGCCATCTGCCTTTTCTTCTATTCCCACTTTAATATATCTCCCACCCTTCCTTCTGATTTAACCTGGCTTGCTAAAGCTCATTCTCTTCTAGCCCATGTTGAAAAGAATTATGAATCTCAGAACCACTGCATTGCTCCTGTCTCACTGAGAACTCAGCCTAATTTAATACATAGCTCAGCCAGGAGATGGGAAATTGTTTCTTTTGGAATTAATCATAACAGATATATCGTTGTATTTGTTTCCCTGTTCAGACTTGTGTTGCTAAGGGATTCTTAACTTGGCAAGACTCACTATATTTTTCTTGCGAGAAATTCTGGCTGTGTCTCTCTGACCACTATTATCAAAATCTTCCAGTCATCCTCAGAGGTTTGTCATCAATGCCACAAAAGGAAACTGTTCTATTATGACACATGTTTGTAAGCTCCATGTAGGTCCATGGTAAGTTTTAAATTAAAAGTTTGTTATGGAGTTGGGAAAATGCCTTGATTGGTAAAGCTCTTGCCTTCCAAGAATTAGAAGGTAAATTTGGTCTCCAGAACCAAAATTAGAAACAAAAAAGCTTGGTACAACAGCTAGCACTTGAAATTCCAGAACTGGAGAAGTAATGACAGGTAGATCCCTCAGGTTCCCTGATGAGTCAGTCTATCTAGTATGTCCCAGGCCAGTGAAACACAGATGGATAGTATATTATTCAAGGTTCTCTAAAGAAAAAGAATACTGATTTGTGTGTGAGTGTGTGAAATATATATAATGGATATGAAATGTATAATTAAATTCTACATTTATATATTACATATATGTGAATATATGCGCACACACACACACACACACACACACACACACATATATATATATATATATGGGTTACTTATTTAAATGACTGACAAGCTGTGGTCTAAGTAGTCCAAGAATGGCTTAATCCCAACCTAAAAGCCATAAATCTAGTATTTGTTCAGTCAACAAGACAAAATGCCTCACCAGTTCCAGTCCGATGTTAGAATCCCAGGGAATTCATGGAGAGCAGCTGGTCTTCTGTCTATATTGGAATCCCAAAGAAGTAAATTCTAATATAAGTGAAGTATGTGTCAGCAACAAGATAAAGAAAATTTTCAGTTATAGTGAGTGTAAGCAGGCAGAAAACAAAATGTTCACTTCTTCCTTGTTCTTTTATGTAGGCTGTCACCAGAAAACATGACCTTGGTTGGGAGTGAGGAAGGTCTAACCTCAAATGACCCAATCAAGAAAATCCCTCACAAGTGTGCCCAGATGCTTGGGGGTTGTTGATCCTAAATGAAGTTAAATTGACAACCAAAATTATCCACCATAGACATCATCTGAGGAACAACACCTACAATTACACTTTGTTCTCCACATGTGTACATACACAGGCATGTGCACAAATACCTGAGCACATGCATGCAAGCAAATGCCTAAGCACACAAAGTGTAGTCTAGCTCTAATTGACATGGTGATGTTTGGAGCCACAAATAGGATGCAAATATTATCTCCTTTTAGTCAAACATTCACAGATCACTTCTGGCACTTAAGATGCCTGTTAATAGCATTATGTCCAAAGAAAATCAGTGACATTCCAGACATTGGGAATGACAACCATATACAAAGTTTAGGTGAACTGCATCAAGCTTGGGGAATATTTCTCATGAGGAAATCAAAATGTGTACAGCGATAATTTGATATATACATGGAAGACTGACTACAATAGTTGAATCTCAGAGAGCAAAGGTTAAAACACAATAATGTAAACACCCACCTAATTACACACAGTGGTGTAGGCATGACCAGACAATGGAATATCAACTACAGAAGTGTCTCAGGTGAAACTTAGATGAAGCACATTTTAAGTCCATTCATAAATAGGTTCAAGACATAGAGTTTTAAGCATTATATTGTGACATTCCATGTTTTCATGGCAGCATTGAGTCCTTTCCATTCTATGGCCCGCTGATTATTCTATCTGTGGAAAGTGCTATGATTTCCAATTTGTTTTCAGACATACTTGTTTGTTCAGTCCAAGTGATCTACAAAGTGTCTCAGGCTCTATGATGAAAGATGTATAAATAAAAGAGCAATCAGAGTCATAATAAATAATAGTAATGATGATGAATGCCATTGTCACTGGGAAGAAGCTGCCCTGCCATTTGGGAAACAAAGTAACCAGCTGTGAGCTGGATATAATGTGCACACCAGCCAACAGGCTCCTCAGTGACTGAAACCCCATTAACTTTGACCAAAGACCTGGAGCACACCCTAATTTGGAGGTATGAGTATGTGAAATAGAAGGAGCTTCAACACTTTATCCCCGAGCTTGAATAGGAAATCCCTAAGCTTTGGGTAAGCGAGATTTTCTCTTTCAAGAAATGCCTATGAGCAGTACATTATCATCTTCCACCAAAGGAAAAAACTGAGTAGATCAGGAGACACCCAGAGATCCTGGTCAGTTAAACATGCCTAGTCTGATACTCTTTCCAATTTTCTTCTGATCCCTGATAGTTCCATGGAAAGAGAGAAGCGAGACAAGTTGGATAATAAAATAACCAATTGGGGTCATCTCCCTCAGAATACCTTCCTTAGCTTTTTTCCATCCATGTAGGCTGAGAAAGACTGTAAAATTCTTGGCTGCTCAAGCAGGGAACAGCCAGAGATTGACTGCGGACTTAGAGGAGCACATGACAGGAACCAGGTGTGGTAGCCTTAAAAGATACCACTTGAGGGTGGGTCTGAACCAGTCTAAGATTCTAGAGGCCCCATTGCTGCCAGAGAAGACTGATGCTCTTCAGTGAAGGACCTGGACTCCCAATCCTCTGTGGAGTCAGTATTGAGCAGTCCTTATCAAACAATCTCTACCAAGAAAATAAGAACTCAATAAGTGAATAAATCAATTAGTAATCAAGAAAAGAAAATAGACAACTAAATAAATAAATTACACCTGTGATCTACTGAGCTAACCTAGTTGTGTTAATCTAATATATTAAATACAGATTGGTACACTTTTTCTTTTGAATTTTTCTTTCTTTATTTATACTTCTTTCATTCACTCTTTCCTTTTTTGTATCTAGCTATTGCTTTTAATGTCTATAGCTTTAATTGATTTGTATTGACATACTTTGACATATTACATGCTTTGGATTTGTCTTAGTTCTTTTATATTATATAATTTCATTTTATATTACATATTATATGACCATATATTATATATAATTTATATATATATATAATCTGTGTTCTATATGATGTATAATACATGTATCATATATGTGTAGCCATTATATTCTTAACACTTTAAATTTAATCTATATAGTTATCAAAAAAGAAATCTATTAGAGTTGTTTAATATTTCATTTCTTTTCTTGAAAGGATTAATCTTTGTCTCTTTTTATTTAAGCCCCGTGATCATTTATAACTTTTTGTGTGTCTCTTTATGACCCTTTTTATTTGTTGCTTTCAAACCCTTTACTGTTACCTTATTTTCTGTATTCTCTAAATTTAATTTTTGCTTCTATGCTAATGATATCTTAAAGTATGATTTTTATTTTAATCTTTGAAATAAACATTTTCTCACAGTATTTTCTGTTCATCTTTCATTTTGTTTATGTATGGGACAGAATCTCCCATTCTTATAGGACAAAGAGTCCTCCTTACTAAAAGGGCTAAATGGGTATCTATAAATGTTAATCCTCCCACTCCCTGGTTATGTGACCTTGGGTCCCTTATCTGGGCCTGAGCTCAGACTCTGAGCCCTACTCACAGACCTCAGAGTTTTATTCCCTAATACATCCTAAAGATCTGCAGCAGCATTTTGAAAATGAGGATACCACACTTCTCTTTTCCAGACAACATTCCAGTCCATTAGCATGAAACTCTTATTTTATTTATATCCAGTTATTTAATTAAATAACTCCTTATTCAATTATATTCAGTAATATATAACTAAATAGATATTTCTTTGCAGCTACAAGTAATACTAATGCAGAAGCATTGGTAGTCACCATGAAAACTCATGGACTGAACCCTGAAATGCCACTGGTTCACCAAGTGAGCTGGAGGAGTTTTTGGGGACCCTGTATACACACCCCCTCCTTTATGAATGAAGCACTGGACTAGGGTAGCTGTGTGACTCTCTCGTACAAAATGCTTGTGTTTTCATCTATTCCTATTTAAAGAAATACTGTGAGATATATACAAATGTGCATGCAAGGCACATTGTTAATCATTTCAGATAGAAGGAGCTCAAGGGAGATCTCTATAGAGTACCAAGGCCTCTACACTTAACGCCCCTTAGATGAGATGGCAGAAGATTTTTACTACAGTGACACAAATGCAGTAGTGGATCCATTGGGCCAGTCAGGTGACCTACTTGCCATTGATGACACCATCTGGGTTGAGCATAGGGATGATCTTGAACACGAAGTTTTCCCTCAGGAGCTTTGCCACAGGATCACTGCTGACTAAGAACTCCAAGGTTCCCTTCATCACCCAGCTGGCATTGCTCTCACCTGGGTGAACTCGGGCTGTGATCACCTGATAAGGACGACAGCCTGCAGGAAAGGGGGCACAAGAAATGAAACCTAGATATGTTTTTCATTTCCATCAACAGAGTCTCCCGGGGGAAGGAATCATACCTGAAGGGTATGACGTCAGTCCTAAGTAGGTTGTTTTTGATATATATGATCTACATTTATACATTAGCCATCTGCCTCCAGAAGCTTCAAGACCCAAGAGACCAAGGACACCAAGGCTCTAGGCTGTTATCAAAGCAAAGTACTTTGTGGTATGATAAAAAGCCACAAAGCAGATTTTAAACCAATTAACTCTCCACAGTCCATTAAGATGCTGGATATCAAAGATCTCAGACTGAATCTTATCTTCATCATTTACCAGCTCTGAGATTTTAGGCAAATGACTAAATCTCTTGGTGCCCATGTCCTCATCTGTAAAATGGGGATATTTATAATAATGACCTTATGTGGTTAGAGAAACAAAAAATATATAAATAAAAAGTGTTAAATATAATTCATGCTGTTCAGTTCATGTTAGCTCACTCCTTATTTGATTGCAGTCTATGGGGGATGTGGGGAGGATAAGCCCTTTTATTCCCTAGTAGAGACAGAAAGCAAGGAGAGAGGTTATTGGTGGATGATTGAATGATACCTAATCTGATCTTTCAAAGGAAGGGATCAATACCTAAAGACCTGAAGACACACTCCTAAGATGACTTCCTTCACATTGTAAAGGGGGGAAAGAAATACTGAGTCTACTGAGTGACCTATACGATCTGTGAGTGACCAGATAAATCTCATGGAGGCTGTATCAGTGATGGACAGAGAAGCTCACTGTTCTGCCTATTATTCACAGGAGACAGAAGAAGAACCCAAGCACTGAGATATATTCTTGACCATTCCTGGGCTCATACAAAAAAGTGGTTGATGTGTTTATTGGTCTATCTGTTTGGGTGGTAGAGATTGCTCCTAATACCCTACACATACTAGGCAAGTGCTCTACTACTGCACTGCATCCCCAGCCTGGGAAAGGTGCTGTGAGTGACTACTAATGTCTATTCTCCATGTACTGGAAGATAAAGAGGGAAAGAAGGCATCATATGAAGAATTCACTTTTGTCAACTATAAACCCTTGGCCAAATCTGTGGATGGACTTTTTTCTGACACACTTTTTATTTTGTAGCCTCTCCTGATTCTTGACTGTTCCTAATCTTGCTTTAATAACAAGTACTGTTTGCTGACCATAAATAAATTTAGTCACTAAACAGCTGAAAGGTTAATAAAGAAATAATTTCTTTATATATAGTTTGAATTAGTTCAAACTAAATAAGGTCTTCCTGCTTTTCAATGGTATGGATGTTTTTATAAGAAAACAAACTTTATCTCTCATTGCACACACATACACAAAAATATAAAACAGAGTAACTATTGATCACAGGTTGAAGAGCAGACAACAAAATATACAAATGAGACTTTATATTACTGATTTATGTTAATATTACCGATTAAGACAAAAAAACCCCACTTTTTATCTTTCATATTTCTACCACCAGTCATTGATCCACTGAGGTCTAGACAGAAGGGGCATAGATCAAGGTGCCTTTTCCAACTACAGTGAGAGCAGTTGGCTTCAATTCTTTGTAGGTCATCCATACATTAGAGGTAATTTTCAGCTCTTCATTTCCTTAAACAAGTGTCCAGAACCTTTCCAGGAACTGCAACCAACATCAGGTTGTAAAAGTCAAATAAATTAAAGACCTAGTTCTAGAAGATGCCATATCATTCGTCAGTAATGACACATATGCAAGCATACAATGACAAGAGACCTAATGGAGTTGTGTAAAGAGCACCAGAAATAGATCTGAGATGAGGACATTTCCTGGATGTGATGATATTTGGACTCTCTTGATGTATAAGCAATGTTTTATCAGACAAAAAAAAAAGGTTAAAGGAGCTTCAAGAGTAAAATGGAAATGAGGAAGAGGATGATAAAGAGGAAGAAGAGGAGGAGGTCAGTGCGCTATAAATGAAGAGATGGGGCAGTGCCTGAAGCAAAGAGATGTAGGTAGTGAAGCATGAACTTCAAATCGACTGCCACATACATGTATTTGTCAGAGTAGGGGCAGAAATTGGGTTTCAAATATTCTTAACAATAAAGTTAGCATGTCACTGGTAGGCCATGCACAGTAACAGAGTACTCTATAAAATTACCAGAAATTAATGAAACAAAAAATGTTTTGTTTATGATATTATGCATGCCACAAACTGTTGCTTGCCTGCATGTTATCCTGTCTCTCCTTCTAGCTACCAAAGACCTCCTTTGGGACAGGAGCAGGGATTTCCCCCAAATAAAATACACAGCTTCATCAATACACTTGAAAGTAGGCATGGCTATGAAAAATAAGTGTTTCTAGTGATATAAAATGGTAGCAGAAGGGTCTTAGTAAAGATATGATGAAAGGAACAATTTTACCTTGCAAACAACTACTGATTTTTAAATTTGTCTCGTGCTTTTCCTTCTCATCTTGCTCATAGATATAGTATCTTCTAGTGAGAAAGTCTTCATGAGTGTTGAAAATACATGATAAGTATAATGCCAAGTAGAAAGAATGAGTGTTCTTAGCAATCTCTTTAAGCAACTACATGTACCTTCATTGGCTTCTCCAATATGTCTGGACATGTGAGAAAAACAACTTACTATTTTTCCATGATAGTGCAATCAGATTTCCATTACACAATGCTAAATTCTACCATGTGAATATAAGCCAAAGTATAAAAAATATTGACCAAGTGCATATAAGACCAAGTATAAAATAATATTTTGGGTGACATTCATTCAGATGTGCTTTCTGCAATGGAACAGAAAGAAGGAGTTGAAACGAAAGTTGATATTTGATATACTTTGCAGAAAAGAGCAATTACAAACTACTACTTTAAGATAAAAGACCTAGACTGAAGATGGAACTTAGTTGGTAGAGTCCTTGCCCAGTACAGATAAAACCCTGGATTCTATCCCTAGCATCACATAAAACTGGGAGTTAAAAATTGAAGGATTAGAAAATGAATGCTGTCCCTAGCTATGTAGGGAGTTCAAGGCCAGCATGGACTACTCTGTGACCCTATTTACAAGAGGAAAGAAAAAAGCAAAGAAAAGGAGATGGGTATAAAATAACCTTATGATGGTTTAATATCAGAAGAAAGGTATGCCAGGATCTGTTTATAAAAGAATTCTATTATACATACAATGCATTTGAGAATAGCTTAGACAATTATGTTTCCAGGGTTCAATTCAAAGGAAAATTTGATAGAGAGGACAATGAACAACCTTCAGAATACTTTTCTTCAGGGCTAACCCTATTTCTGAGAGCAGGGCCCCTCTCAAAAGCCCTACTATGCTTTTAACATTTATATGGCAACATGAAATTAGATAGAAAGTAAAGACTTTGTCTATACTGCCCTAGGTTTTCATGTGTGGTTAATCATTCATTAACTAAAAGTTATGAACAAATATTTTAGGTGGAAAATATGCACAGTTCACTGACAGCACAACTGAAATCAGCTAGAGGTCAGTTGTCTCATCATGTAATTTATTCAGCTACTTTTGTTCCTTCCAAATCAAGCTGTGTTGGCAGCCAATAAAAAGCTTTCAGAGAAATAAAGAGGCTTGATGGATACGCACCCAATCAGAAGCGTATTTTCAGTTTTGTAATTGCATATTACTCTTTGTGCCTCTTAGACTATGTTCACTGACAACATTAAATAACAATAGCAAGTGCTCCTTGCCCCATAAGAAGACATAAAAAATAGCTACTCTCTTGCAGATTTCTGATACCAACAGAATACTCTCATTTTCTGGGCCAGATGGCTCCATTACTTTTATATGAACTATAATTCAATGTGTGCGTCCATAGGCCAACCTAAAGTTCTGAAATAGAGGCTTCGGCAGTGTGTTTGTATCCTTGGGAGAGTTGAGTGGATAAGCTATTATGCTGTAAGACTTCACACGGTTTAGCAGGTTGTTTTAACATTTTTAGCATGTAAACAGGGACAGCCGTGGAATCTTATGAAGATGTAATCAGCATTTCAGCCATTCACGTTGGTTTTGCTCCTTTCCCCTCTGTGATTTCAAACATTTTTACAGTCATATTGGTGACTTCAGCTTATGGGACCAGTGAGTTGTAGCAGCAAATGGCACTCCTGAGGACGCATAATAGGTAACAGCTGTAAAGAGCATGCAAAACACATCCTATGAGGTTTTCCCATGTAGTTGATGATTTGGGCCATAGTGAATCATTTCTGCTAGGCAAAACACAACAGATACTTAGATTCACTTTTTTCCCTATGAATTTCTTGAAATCAATTCAAAGGAAAATTGCAACCTATGGGGTATCAATAATTTGGCCATATTCTAAATAACAAGTTAAATCCTGAGTTTGTATCAGTGATAGTGAGATCTGTTAAACAAAAGTAGGGCACAGTATGAACATGAACAATGGCCAAGAGCTATTAGCCTATTAGCTTATCCGAAGCTGAGTGGAAACTAAAAGCATGCACTGCATTACACATATGTGCCCAATTATATGAACACCTGTTCATTTCCACCTTCTAGATTCTTTGTTCAACCAAATCTATTCTGCTCCTACTGGCACTCTGCAGGGTGGTACAGATTACAAGAGAAATTTAACAGATTCTTCTTTCAAGAGAAATTAATAGTTGTCTAGTGAGAAAGAGAGCCAACACAGATAGTTACTACACAATATGACCAGAAAAATTTCTCAAGATATTCTTAAACTGGAATTCTCATTATTACATTATGCATAACAGTTCTAGTAACTGAGAGTAATATAAAAGGCAACCACAGGACATGAGTTTAAGGAAATAATATGCAAAAAGAATACTATTTGGCGACAGAAAGTATTATAATCTCAAAAATTAAAAGGATAATAGTATTAATAATAATAAAGGAAAACAAACACAAGTAAAATATATGAGACTAAAGACAAAAATAATGTAAGTTTCTTGAAATTGTTGATGTAAGAAGGTATCTAGGACAAGATTTAGACAACTAAAAAAATAGAAAAGACTATTTCACCAGAGCAGTACCCATCTGTTTATAGTTATAAGATCTATTTAAAGATATCTATACATAGAAATGCACCTGTCAGGGAAGGTCATTTGGGTAATTTCTATATCTTCTTTAGCTTACCCCTGAAGATTGGTGATTATATGATATTGAATCATTAGCTGTACAGAAAGAAAACATGGGAAAGCAACTACAAACTAGTTTGCACCTGCTTCAACAAACGTGTAGTCTATGCAGGAGTCTATAAAAACACCTTGTGAGTTAAAAAGGACCATGGAAAATCATGATGCAAGGGCATGTGCAGATAGACTGCCCACTGAGGCTGAAGCTACTAAGGTTAAAAGAGAAAATAGTAATAGGAGAGCAGACTGTGACTTCAGGATGGTATCAGTTAATATGAAATCTAGAAAATCTCGAAGGTGGTATATGAAAACAGATTGACCATGGGCCATGGGGCGAGGAAAGAGGCTGAAGCTACTAAGGTTAAAAGAGAAAATAGTAATAGGAGAGCAGACTGTGACTTCAGGATGGTATCAGTTAATATGAAATCTAGAAAATCTCGAAGGTGGTATATGAAAACAGATTGACCATGGGCCATGGGGCGAGGAAAGAGGCAAATAAGAGAAGTTGAAACTCTGGCTCAGTGGGTACAGCTCTTGACACATGAATGTAAGAAACTGAGTTTAGGTCCCCAGAACACATTTAAAGATGGACATAGTTGTATACATCTGTAATTCCAGTGTATCTACAATGAGATAAAGGCAGAAGACAGTAGAATCCCTGAAAGTTCATGCTGAAGCAACCTTGCAGTATGCAGTGGAGAAATGGAGAAACAGAGACTCATTCTCAAACAAGTTAGAAAGCAAAGAAGGCACAAAAAGTTGTCCTTTGTCCTCCACAAATGTGCACGTGTGTGCGCCCTTACTTACACACACACATACACACCATATTGAAAGAAAGTTCTAAGGCTATTGTTTGAATTTCAAAATTTCTCTCAAAGCAATGTATTTGAGGCATGTTCTCTAGCCTATAATGCTTTTAGGAGGTGGATGAACAACCAGAAGATGAGGCTTAGAGTATGTTAGTCATTTATGGGCATGACCTCAAAGGGGATGTTGAAAATCCACACTTGTCTCTTTCTCTTCATATCTCATACTCCATAAGGAGAGCAACAGCCTTATTGGTCTAGTTTTAGCTACCAAAACAGTGCCCTTATAGTCTCCAAAGGAACTAATCATGGACTGTAAGCTCTGAAATTGTGTTAAAACAAATCTCTTTATAAGTCGATTACACCGCACATTTTGTCACAGTGCTGGAAAGTTGACTCATACACTAGGCAAAGAGAGGATTTTGAATTGTAGCTTTCCATACACACATTCTTCCAGTTTTTTTAAAGATTGGCATTACTGAAATACATTTCTATCAACTTCAGTTTTACAATTCAGTGAGATTTCAATATGTGTATAATGCTATGAAATGAAATGGATATAGTGTTAACCATCATTATCATGCCCACTGTCTTCACTCACTTTGTGGAAAATCATCTCTCCACACTATTTTAATAGAATAGTCTTACTAATTCTTTGAGAATTTCATACATACATACAGTATATTTTGATCATATTCACACCCAAGTCCTCTGAGAACCATACCCATCTCCCCTTTCCCTCGCAATTTCATGTTCTTTTGTTGTTGTTATTGTTGTTGTATAGGGTTTGTAATCCACTCAGTCGACTTGGGCTGCTCATATACTCCTAGATATGAAACCATTTACTGGAATGTAATCTACTTACCAGGAACATGCCTGAAAGAAAACCAACTCTCACTTCACCAAATGTCAACTGTCAATAGCTTCTCAGGTAGAAGAAGAGGCTCTCACCAGTTCTGCCTCCCTCCTTGCAGAATGTTGACTGCTCCTCTTTAGGTTTCATGCAGACAGCCATAACTGCTGTGAGTTCAGTGGCCTTATTGGAAGTCCAGATGATACAGCTTTGCTCTGGTTTTTACAAAGCTATGGCTCTCACAATCCCCATGCCCCCTTTTCCATGATGGTCCCTGAGCCTTGATGGAGGGAATATGGTATAGATGTACAATTTGTGGTTGGGAACCTCACAAATGCTTACTCCTTGCATTTTGACCAGTTGACCTGACCACATCCTCAGCCTGTGGGAACCTCTGATCTGCTTTATGCCACCATGGTGTAGTCTTTACTGGAATTTCCTAGTAACTGGATCAGACAGTGTGTTCTAGTTTCTTTCCTGTTGCTGTAATGAGTTACTCTAACTAAAAGCAAAATTCAGTGGACAGTATTTATTTAGCTTACATTTCAGTGTTGCAATCCATCACTTAGGGAAGTCAAGGCAGGATCCCAATTAGAATGCGTAGCAGCAAATCAATACTGTTTGCTGGCTAACTTACTTGATCATAATAAACCAGCATTCTTACACAGCTAAGAGTCAGCTACCCAGGGAATGTTACCACCAGAATGGACACAATGCACCTCCTGCATCAATTAATAATCAAGATAAGGCTCTGGAAGCATGCCTACAAGCCAGTCTAATTCAGGAAATTATTTAATCAAGGCTATTCTCCAAGATGACTCTGGGCTACATCAAGTTAACATAGCTAACAAAGACACAGCATCTAATCAGCTTTTAACTTAATTCTATGAGAGTCACCCATGTGCTGGTCAACATATCAATGGTTTGATCCTTTAAATAACTAAACTGACTGTCTTCTGACATGTCAAACAGAAGATTGTGGACATTCCCCATTTTCTGGATCATTTCACCCATTCGTGGATCTGCTCTTCTTTCTCAGGTAGCATTCCTAAACTTATGTGTGCGCTTGTCTGTCTTTAGGGTGGGTACCTAGGAATAGGACTTCTGGTCATCACAGTAATCTGGTATTATGAAAAGTAATTGTCAGCTTTTGTCAAAATGGTTTCAAAAGACACTACAGAATCAGGTCTATCAACTGTAGTGACTGACTGGTCCAGTTGACCTTCTTGTTGATTTACCTTTGATATAAGCAAACACTTTTATTTGGACATTCTAACAAGGATGTAGAGCATATGATTGCTAACTAATAATGATGGGAATATTTCTATGTGATTGCAGCCATGTGTTTACTATAAGTGAAGTGTCTGTTCAAACTCAATTTCCTTTTCCTATTAAGTTCAAGATGTTTCTTTTTAAAAAAAATTTTCCAAATAGAATCAAGAGATAGAAATTTAAGAAAAATTTTCTCCAATATGTTAGCTTCCCCCTTTCCCTCATTTTTGATTATATTTTGAAACACAAAAAGGTGCAAGTTTATTCATTTTAAATTGTTTGATTATTTTATGGCTCATTAAAAAATTCCTTCCAATTTCAATAAGACCATGATTTTTTGCTATAAGATTCATGCTTTAATTTACATTTAGGGCTGTTTGTGTTAGGTCTTAGAGAGTTAGGTTTTAGAGAGTTCCGAATACACAATGATGTAAAACTTGAGACTCACTTCTTATGAATGTCTCCTTTAGGATGTTGTATGTGTTCAATCTTCTACAAGTAACAATAGTTTCATCTCTCCTTTCCAAATCTTAAAACATTTATTTCTTTTTCTTGATGGAAAAAGAACATTTTCCCCACAGGGAATATTTGGAAATGTTAAAAGATATTTTTCATTGTCACACTTGGGGATTCTAATGCTACTCCCATCTATGAGTCGAGGCTAGGGGGGCTGCCAAACATTTTATGGTGCATGGGACACCCTCCCACAAAATGGATTATCTGTCCTAAAATATAAAAACATGTTGAAGAACTCTGGCTCACTACACAAGCTCGACTCTGCAGCATACTAATGAATAGACAGGGCAATGGGCACTATCCTCTTCTTACTAGTGTTGAAGAGAACTTTAAACATTTTACCTTTAGATCTATAGAAAGTAACTGTTACTTATGTAAGAGCAGTTTTTCCTGTTACTGCTTCTCAAAGGACTGTTTTTGGGGTTCTGAGGGTTAAATACAGGGCCTTATGCATGGTAGGTAAACATTCAACTTCAAAGCTTGTTTCATTGCCTTTGTAAGAGTCTTACAGTTAAATTACGCCAATTATTTCAAGTGAAATGTTCACCATCTGTTGAAATAAACACAAAATTTTTCTCATTCTTAATGTAGTGAAAAAGAACAGTTGCTTCATCTTCAATTATTTTACAGAAACTGCACATAAAAAAAAAAACATATTCATCCTTCGGGCATGATGACCAAGGCACAGCCACTCTTTTTCAACCTGCTCATCACATCTGACAAGATTGTTTTAATCAAATCTCGGACATCACATTTCTCAACATTGACCTTCTTTTTTAAGTTATGTCAACAGTGTTCTCCTGGAATAAAATCAACTGGATTATAAAGTATTATCTTCTAATGCAATTCTGGAATCACTTGTTTCTTTAAGATTTTTGTATCATTGTCTCATAAGAAAATCAGTCAATAATTTTTCTTTTCTGCAACTTCCTAGTAAGACCTACCACCAAGGTTATGCTAAACAGGAAAGCACTCCTTCTTCACTTTTATGTAAGATTTATAAATGCTATACTTGATTTTTTTTCTTAAATGTACAGGAAAATTCAGTCATTCTCCCAGGCCTGTAATAATATCTAATGAGTTTAATAATTAATTTATATGATCACAAATCCAAATTGTTTAGACGCACATTCAAATTACATATTAACAATTTATCTATTTAGAATTTTAGTTACTACTTTTGTCAATTTCATAATTAAACATTTTTATAATCACACCTTTCAATTTATGATTCCAAAATTATTGGCATAAAATTGTTTTGAAATTCTTGTAATTGTTCCCTTTATTTTTTTTTTTTCTGATATAGAGGAAGTATTAGATATTTTACTACTGTCGTGATAAAACACCCTTACCACAGCAACTTGTAGAGGTAAGAATTATTTGGAGCTTACGGTTCCAAAGAGAAAATAATTTATGATGGCAGAATGAAGGGCAGGTGGCCAGCAGCTGAGGGCTCCCATCTTGAACCAAAGCAGAAAATAAAGAACACAGTGGGAACTGTCATTCTTCTGATACTTCAAAGCCTCCTTCTACACTTCTTTCAACAATCCTTCCCAAACAGTTCCACCAGCTAGGCTATAAGTAGTCAAACATAGGCACCAATCAGAGGTTGGGGAAATTCTAATTCATACCACATGGGGGTTCTTTGTTCTCTATTATTATTAAAAGTGAGCATTGTAATTTTATGCCTTTTTAAGGACCCATTCCTCTTGACTTGCTCTCTTTCTTTTAAAATTGTTTGGTGTTTCATTGACTTATATTATGATTTTTTTAAATCTTTCCTTTCTTTGGTTCTAATATATTATACATGGACAAAATTAAGTCTAAGATGGAATGTAGGGCCAACATATAAAAATTTTTTAAAATGCCACCTATGTACCTAAAAGCTGTTACAGGATGCAACATTCCTGAAGCAGCAGTTGAATGAAATGCTAATGTTTCCTATGTTCTTACTAATGTTCGATCCACTTGTTTATAATTCACTTGAGAAAGGCTTGTGAAGATCCTCCACAATTATTGTAGAACTGTCTATTTCTCCTCATATTGTTGTCAAGTTTTTACTTATTTTCCATCTGTAGTTAACTGCACACAACCATTCTATATTCCTGATTTACTGAATGCTTTGTCATTATTAAAGCATTGCTTGCTCTCTTAAGGCAATTTGCCTAAATGTCTCCTTTGTTTGTATTAATATAGCGATGTGATATTTCTTCTCGATTGTATTCACAATACATATCTTTTTAAATCCAATTTTGAACTTCCTATCACTTTCCAATACCCATTTTTCACTCATAGCAGCACAAAACTGGATAGTGTACTTTATGCAGCTTGGCACTCTTTTGTTTTATCTCAGCTGTAGCATTTATTCCATTTATACTTATTGCAATGGATGGCAGGTGCAGGTTTAATGCCATCCATCATAATTTTGCTTTACATTTGACCTAACTTCTCTATTAATGATTTCCATCCCTCTCTTACTTGCATCTGGATTAATTGTTTAGATATTTTATCCCATTGTTCCTTTGCTTCCTTGACTAGCTTAATAGCTGCAGATCTTTTTATTATTCTCCAGTTGGTCACCTTAACGATTATAAGATGCACCTTTTCTTATATTGAAATAGTCTGATTTGTTTCTACAATGTATTAAAATTCATGAGACATATTTATTTTAAAAAGTATTATAAACTTGCTTTAGTTTTGATTCAAACACATATTTATCCTATAAATTACATTTTACTTGGTATTGTATTAACAAACTTCAAGTCTCATTATTTCCCATCTGCGTGAAGATCACCCATTAGAATTTCTTGCAGAAGAGGTCAACTAACCATGAGTACTCAAATTTTTTATTTGAAAACAGGCTCATTTTAGTCTCAGTTTTAAGAAATACTTATGTTGGACATAGATTGCTAACATGCTTAATAAGTTCTGTTTTCCATTTCTTTTCAAGTTCTTTTACCTGGGGTCTTATAAAAAATTAATTGTCTTTAACATTCCTTTTACAAGTAGCTAGAAATGTGTCTCCTTTTTATCTAAGATAGGAATGAGAGTTTTTGTTTTCTGTTTTATGGCTTTCTGTATACATTTTCCATGAGTGGGGGAAAAAAGAATCCATCATAATTAAAAAATCTTGAACAGTCTTATACATGCCTGAGTCTTTTTTATTGATTCTCCTGTAACTTCCAGAGATATAACAATATAACACTGACAAATACATTATAAAGGCTTTCTTTTTGTGTATTTCTAATTTCTTAAAATTTTTCTTCAATACTGTAAAATAGAAAAGTCTTGCATTGTTATGGGGATTTGGTAGATATCTGTCTGATTAATAAGTACTTCCACCGGGAACTGTTGAAACATGTTCATCAGTACCCACTGAAGATAGCCAGTGGCACCTTGCCACTGAGAAGCCATTTTCTCCAACATAATTCGTTGCTTAGTGCTTCCAGGGAATTTAAAGGAAAGAAGATGGACATTATCATTCTCTTCCTGTTAGCCAGAGTAGAGAGGACAGCAAGGAAGAAAAGAACTTTTGTGTTCTAAATCACATCGCAATGTTCTTCTCATTTATCATGTATAATTCTCTGTGTGTAGATCCAAAAGGAAAGCTGAAAGCAATGCTATCAAAACCAAGTATCATATACTAAGATAGAAACAAGTGCCTTATAAATTATGGATAAGGAAACAGGTTTGGGGTCTTGTTTTGCCTCTTTTTAGTGGAATAGATTTGGCAAAATTAAAAATCTGTTGAAATTTTAATTTCAGACTTACAAAGCAAACTCTTTTGGGCTTTGATAGCATTGAAGTCCATACTTATCAATGGTGACTATAACTTTTATAGACATGACCTAAATATTTCAGTTAGTAATACTAGGTCTATTACATCGTCCTGATTTCTTTCAACAGCAATACACACAGGGAGCAAAATTATTTGTCCTTTCATCTTTCATTCATCTTTCCTAGTATGTAAATGCAAATAATAGTATGTAAGAAAGCTGTTCAAGGTCTGGTATGAGAAGAAAAGCAGAAAATACATTAAATGACCCATCTTTATCTCTATCCCCTTGACATTGACAACAAGCACCTCCAGACCCCATCCTTTTTGTCAGCTTTGGTGTCTACCTTTTTTGCCTCTAGTCTGTTACCCACACAGGATACTAGTTTGGAGATCTCTGAATTCCCTTCAAAGTTCCCTCAATTTTAACAAAGAGACATGGAGTTTGTTCACAGATAAAGTTAGGGAAAGGTGGTTCTTAGAGCCAGTTTACCACATCTTGGATCCTTGAGGACAACTGGAGAGAGGCCCCCAAAGAAAAGGCTTGGCATAGGCCTTTTGTAGCCGATGAGTAGTGAAACTGACCTGAAGACTAAGATTGTTTTACTGGCATCCCATAAGGCTTTTTCTTAAACTTTTTAACCTTTTTCACAGATAATGAGTAGCAGACACAGAAGGGGAGAAAAGTTATAGTATGTTTCTCATGAATGCTCAGCTCTTAAAGAATCTACCATCTTCTCTTTAATCTTTTCTCAAATACCTAATCCCCCTTCCTCAATTTATGACAGCAACTCCTTCCTCACCATGAGGTCCATATACCCAGCATCCCGTGATAAGATCCCAGCTCTTAAAATAGAAAGGAAGAAAGGTTGAGATAGATGAATAAATGGATGGATAAATGATAGATAGATGGATAGATAGAGGATAGATAGATAGATAGATAGATAGACAGACAGAAACAACAAAAAATGGAAATAGCATAGATTCCCATGTCTAATAGCTTTATCTTCTATAACAAAATGTCATAGTATTCATACACCCAGAGCTGAGAAAACACCTCAGTTGATAAAGCACTTACAGTGAAAGCATGGCGACCAGAGTTCAGATTCCATGAAAGAAAAGCTGGACAATGTGTCATGCTCCAATAATCATAGTATTTATGACATGAAGGCATGAAAATCCATAGAGATTCCTGGTCATCTACCCTTAGAGAGCCATTGAGCCTCAGATTCAGAGAGAAATTGTGTCTCAAAAAGCTAAGGTGGGCAGCAATAGAGGAAGTCATTTGACACCCTCTGACCTCTACATGTGCATATACATATAAGTGTGCACACCAGCATACACATATATGAACACATGTGCACACAGAGAAACAGAGACAGACAGACAGACAGAATCTACACTTTTGGCAACTATTTTCGTTGAAATATCTAATATTATTTTCTACTAGTTTTATGCTATTTTCCAGTTTGCTATTTGCTATTCCCAAAACACACCATGTCCATTTTATTCTCTCTGCCCTTTTTTGCCTGACAGACTTACACTGTCCTTCATTCTGAAATACCCATTCACCCTTTCAGTAGAATGGATAGCACATGATCTGTGAATTTGTACACACCTCACTATAATGTGATCTTTAAGCCACTTTGACCTTTGGTCCTTCCCCCTATCTACTTCCTCTATCTTACTTTTGTCCCAGTATCTCAGGATAACAACACTGTTGGGGCAGAGGTTGCTGAAAAGATGGAAATGTGTCACTGTAATAAGCTGTCATAATTAATTCCTTCAGTACAAATGTTTCACATGATAATCCTATTTCTCATTCATTTATTTATTCACTCATTAATTTAAAGGATGTACACTAAGCTCTTTCAATAACCCAGGAACTAGAGTTGGAAGTATACATCTTAAGGGCAAAATTGTCAAAGTACAAAATAAGTTCACCCTCTGGTAGGGAGGCAGAAGTAGTATTGTGTAAGTGTTGGAAATGAAAACCAACCAGAAGTTGGTTCATCACTTCAGCAAAGAGGGAGGTTTGAGGAATGTACATCCAAGAGTAATATCTTTACAGTCTCGATAAGGAGGCCATCTAGCTTCCTCAAACAGAAGCACAGTGATCTATGCCTCAAATATGAAAAGGATGCCATGGGAGATGTATCTCATTATTTGCTTTGGATGTCTTAATCTGTACTGAGAGACTGCTCACCATGAAGCATCAGTTGGAGATAAACAGGCTCTTATTTATTCCGTGCATAGGATCATCTGTCTGCCAAGGATGATACCAACCACCCTGGATACAGATGACTATTAGACAGAGTCTCTCTCATCAAAGATACCTCTATTTTCCGATATGACATTAAAATGACTAACTGGGCATATTTTTTCCTCAACTAGTACAGTTAATTGTATTAAAATAGGAAGTCTGTTCCATATATCTGGGGTTGAACTCAATACGACATATCTAGCAACCCCTACATAAGGAAGAAGAGAAAGTTGTTGGTAAGAGATCACAATTATGAGGTTTAAAGCTCTCTATACATTGGATACCTTCTGTGTATTTTTATAAAAATAAGTGTAAAAAATTATAAACACTGGGATTAATTTTAACATGTTTATTTTAATATAAAAATGAGATAATATAAATATAAAATGAGAGGTTTTTATGTTATGCTGCTTAGAAATGAGAGGTCTTACATAATTTTTAACTAGAGCAATTCAGTTTAAACTACATATTTTTAATTGCTCAAAAGCTTCACATGACTCATAGTTTACTATAGTGAATGGTGGGATCCTACACTCTCTATCAAGTGTGTCTCACTGGTTGTTTTCACCACACTTAATAGTAAGCTTATTATACTCCAATGGGATATAGTCAAGACTCAGAGAAAATAAGTAAGAAAAGAAAGCTTTCCCACAAAGCATTCTGTCTCGCTGCCTTATTTCTCATGAAATAATCCAATTTCAAAATATTATAAACTTACATTTCTTTCTGAAGGGTAATTTCACCTTCTTATTTTGTAGCCTTCTGCCTGAACTATGAGAAAGTGGGTTCACATAATGGGTATAAATGAAAAGAAAATCAGCAAATCTATTCCTGGGCAATTTTCAGATAACCAAGAGGAAGTGGTGTAATAGAGGCTGAGATAACAATTTTAGACTCTGCATAAATATGAGTAAATTCATCTGCATTTCCTCATCTGCGTCAAACTCTGCAGACTCTTCTGAAGATTGTTATAACATGTTGAAAATAAAAAATAATACATCTGTGCTATAATGATACATAATATGTACAGCGTAATAATATCATATTTGGATTGGGTTTGAGAAAGTTGCTACACAGAGAAACAACAGTCACTGGGAAGAAGTGTGAAATCATACCAGGAAAATTGCAGACAGATGCTGCGCGCCCGCCTGCACCAGTATGTCAGCTGATCTCAGTCACAAATGCTTTCAAGTGTGACTCAGACTTACAGCCTCTCTTATAATCCATGGAGCCATTTCTTTTGCTCCTACATCTTCCTGGTAGAATTACTACTGCCAGGAGGAACACATGAATGTATGCCTGAAAGCTTCTGGGGCTTCTGGGGATGCCTGTAGCATCAACAGACTATTGAGAATGAAGCCAAGTCACTAAAGGCTGTCACTAAAGGAATGTTTTATAAAGTCATGGCCACAATTCTAACAGTCTCTATCCAGGGTCTGTGCATACTCTCAATATAGTACATATGTCACAGAAACTGCTAGAAACATAACCAAAGTAAGACAGAACTTTGCTTGCGAATGACTTTCCTAAATCTCCCAGTCTGCTACTCTCTTGTGTTTGCACACATCATTGGTATATCATAAGGCAGTGAAAGATGAGAAGCTTGAACAGAGACATATCTAATCACTCAGGAAACTTGGGAATCAGTCCTAGTAACCAATTCTGTTTCCAGATCAAATACAATTTTGAGGTCTTCACTTCTCTTGAAACAAGCATTTTAATGAGAAAAATGAGGTGTTCACAAGGTCTTATGACAGAGTAAATTCATCTGCATTTCTTCATCTGCGTCAAACTCTGCAGACTCTTCTGAAGATTGTTATAATATGTTGAAAATAAAAAATAATACATCTGTGCTATAATGATACATAATATGTACAGTGTAATAATATCATATTTGGATTGGGTTTGAGAAATTTGCTACACAGAGAAACAACAGTCACTGGGAAGATGCCTTGATCATCCTCTTCATCTCACCTTCTTGTCCCAAGTGCTGGGATTACTGGGGATTGCCTCCCTACTTGGGTGAAATGCAAAGTCCCTGAGGAGGTATAATGTAGGCTCCAAAATCCAAGCTGCTGCTGGAAGCAGAGGCCTTGGCCATTTTAGTGTCATAAGGGCTATCCTGAACATCAGTACAGGTGAATAAAGAAAACAAGATAAAAATGAGGAGAGTGAGACCTTCAAAACATGAAACCTACACAATGCCCATATTTTAAAAAGCTAACAGGGGATCGCTGCACACACTGAAAGCCAATTCTCTTCAGTCCCATATGACTCAGGAACCTTGAGCTTCCCCTAAGCACTCCCCAGGTCCAGCTGTGTAAGACTGACTTCTTCACAGAAGAAAAATTAGCAAGTGAAAGCATCGGCATCATGGATCATTTATGGCCCTGAGTCATAGGAACCAATAAGGTAGGCAGAGAAAATGTAAGAGCCTGAAGTGCCAATACATGTGTCACTGCCTGACACACAACACACTGAGAGTGTGCCAAGGAATTCCCATGGTTGTGTTGCTTACCTTAGGATGTGGGAGCTTTCATTCTTACAAGGCTTAGCACAGTCTGAGTTATCTGGGGACCAAGGGGTAGAACAGGAGGCAAACCTAGAAGTCCTTAAGGAATGAGAAAAGTAGGGACTAAGAAAAATCACCTGGCTACTCAGTTACCCTACCAAAAAACAAACAAACAAAAAAAAACCCCACAACTATTATGGGTGTCCTTTGGCTTAAACAGAGCCAATTGCTCTTAAAAATTAAGGCTGAGCTGCTGCTGACTTACTGTAATATATGGAAGGAGGGAGGGAGAGAAGGAGCAAGAGATAAAGAAGAAAAGAGAGATGAGGGTCATTATTATTGCTACTGCTGCAATCAAAATCACTCCAGTGGTGGCCTGCCCATTCTTCACTTGGATAACCTGACAAGGGTATTTTGGGTTCACAGTTGCTTGGCAACCTGCCTTTTATGTTTAAACCATTTAAATGTATTCACCCTCTGAATTAAGTATATTCACAGATGACTGAGCAACAAGAAAGAGCCCCGGGCAGATGAGGAAATCTGAGTGTGTGGAAACAGCAATGTATATGGAGAGGAGGTCTGGTCTGAGAGCCTGGTGGAGAATATTAGAGACACAGTGAGCCTGAATATGAGAGACTGAGAACTACAAACTTTAGTCTGCTCCCAAACAAGGATCTTCCTTTTTGCTGCGGACTTCTGTCTTGCTAAGGTGTCCCTAATGCGTTGGATGGCATCAGAGGCATTGGCTTGAGAAAATAGCCCAGAGGGATATGGGGATGGGAATGTGCTCTTGATCCTCTGCATGACCTGACATAGGGAATGTGTAGTATGTCATCCTCTATCTACTCAGCACACCAAGAAATGGAGTGGACTCACCAGGGAGCCAAATCAGAGTCACCCCACCTCTAGAGATGTATCAGTCTTGTGGTTCCTTCTTGTTAAATACTTTTTGAGATATCTATCAAACATGCTTTGAAAATATTAAATGGCTCACTCATGCTTTAAGTTAAAATTAAACGTTCTTATTGGGATGCAAGGTTGTTCATGCATGGTCTGCTTTAAAAAAAAGGAACCCTCTGTGCTACACCGCATTGCCTCCACATACAGCCAAGTGGTATAGTCATCCAGCCTTCTCTGTACTTTTATTGCCTATGGTTTAAGTTACACAGGGACAACCCAGATATAAAATACTAAAAGGAAGATACCAAAAGTAAACTATGCATTTTTCTTAAATAGCCTGTATTGGATCAGGTGTGGGAGGAAACAGGGGAAAAATACAGAGGGTCAGGAAACTGAACGGAGATGTGTAGCAGTGGGGGTTAGGGAACAGAGGGTAGCCACTAGAAAGTCCCCAATGCCAGGGACCCAAGAGGTTCCCAGGACCCAAAAGGGATGACATTAGCTGAAATACCCAACAAAGGGGACAGACAACCTGTAGTGACCATATCCAGTGAATAGGCACGCCCCTGGTTGAGGAATAGGGCCACCCATCCATCTCAAAAATATTAATCCAGAATTGCTCCTGTCAAAAGGAAATGCAGGGACTAAGAGTGGAGCAGAGACTGAAGGAAAGGGCATCCAGAGACTGCCCCACCTAGGGATTTATTCCTTCTGCAGATACCAAATCCTGATGCTATTGCTGATACCAAGAAGGGCTTGCTGACTGGAGCCTGGTGGTAGCTGTCCCCTGAGAGGCTGTGCCAGAACCTGACCAATACAAATGCGGGTACACACAGCCAACCATTGGACTAAGTGCAGGGATGCCAATATAGGAGTTAGGGGAAGGACTAAAAAAGCGGAAAGAGTTATCCACCCCACAGGAAGAACAACAATATTAACCAACCAGACTTCCAAAGCTCTCAGGGACTAAACCACCAACCAAAGAGTACACATGACGGGACCCATGGCTCCAGCAGCATATGTAGCAGAGGATGGCCTTATCTGGCATCAATGGGAGCGGAGGCCCTTGGTCCTGTGAAGGCTTGATGCCCCAGCATAAGAAGATGCTAGGGCGCTGAGGTGAGAGGGTGTGTGTGGGGGAACCCACATAGAAGAAGGGGGAGAGGGAGAGAATAAAGTGTTTAACTGGGAAAGAGGATAACATTTGAAATGTAAATAAAATAACTAAAAAATAATAAATAAACAAATAACCTGTATTATGGTATATTTTATTATAAATAGATATTTTTCTTAAAATATATTCTGAATATAGTTTCCCTTCCTTCAACTCCTCTCAATTCTTCCCCACCCCCTCCCATCTGGATATATTCTCTTTCTGTCTTTCCTTAGAATGCATACATTCATCTAAGGAATTATAATAAAATAAAACAAAGCAAAATTAAACAAATCATACTAGGACCAAATAAATAAACATAAAATATGCCCCCCAAAGCACAAGAAACACATATAGATACAGTGCTGCACACACTCACACACACAGAAATCCTATAAGAAACCAAAAGCAGAAGCCAGAAGCCATAGTATATATGTAAAGGATCCACAAGGCAGAAAAAAAATTGCCCTGACTCAACATTATAAAACAAACATACTCCAAAAATGCCATTGAGTTCACTTTCTGTTGGCCATCTACTGCTGGGCCTGAGTCCATCCTTACGGGTGGTCCATTTCCCCAGTGAGAGACCCTTAGAGAAAACTAATTTTTCATTTGCAATTAGCTATAAATTGGAGATGGCTTCTGGGTTAGGAATGGGAACATATGTCCACTTCTTTTGGCTCTTAGGACCCCATGTGCTGCAGACCCATGCAGGATTTGTGCTTACTGCCAGAGTCTCTGTGAGTTATATATACATCAGTCCTGCTGTATTTAAAAGGCCTTGTATTCTTGTTGTCTGTACTACATCCACCCTAGCTATTACAATCTTTTTGCCTCCTCTTCCACAGGTTCCCTGAGCCCAAAGAAGAAAGATTTGCTAAAGACATCAACCTAGGACTAAGTGTTCCAAGGTCTCCCACTCTCCATATTTTCTGGCTCTTTTGTTATTTGTTATTATTGTTGTCAATCTCTTACCATGCCCAATTATACATTAACTTTATTATTAAAAGTATGGAACCATAGGAAAACACACAGGACATATTGGGTGTCTTTGAACATGGATAAGGGGGAATTACAGTACAGCTTATAATAGATGCTATTTGGTTTCATGTCTTTGAATAAGCATTTCTTCCACTGGAATGCCCATTCCACTTTTTGTCATCGTCATCATTGTTGTTGGTGGTGTTGTTGCTGTTGTTGTCATCATTGTTCCTGGTTAGGTTGGGCTTCATCCCAGTCTCCGTCTATTTCCAGGATGTGTCTAAGTTACATGCTTCTAAATCCTTGCTCCTATTTTACCTGGAATGTATTTCTACCACAGATTAAATTTTTCTAGGCTGTTTTAGGTTCCAATTCTTGATTTTTTTAAATCCATCTCTAGCCAAGACCAACCTCAAGACAGGGAGCATATGAAGGTTCTTTTTACTACTCTAGTCCAGTCACAGCACCTGGAGCCAACACCATGCTATACAAACTCAGAAAATCAAGACTTGAAAAACTGCATAGGCTCCAAAACATGAAAGGAAACCATTAAAATTGAATAAATATTTAATTGTCCAAAAAATAAAATATTATGTAAACTTCATTATTTATTATTTAATAAAGTATTCATAAAATCCATTGCTTTTGAAAGCAATTGTGTCAGTAAGATTTCTCTATTCCAGAAGAATTCCTAGTTATAATCAGAGCTGTTGAGTGACAGCTACCCATAAAGTTTCACCTGCAGCCAATTAATTGAACAGCAAACACAAGATCAGCTTAGATTTAACAATTAAAACACATTCAGTGTGGACTGTGAGAGAAGTTTGATTGTGTTTAATAAAATTGCTTCCAATGCTTACCTTACTTCATACCTAAAAGGCTTGTAAAATGACCCCCAAGTACACAGATTTAATCAGGTTTTTCCCCTTAAGAATTACAAACCAGCAAGACAACCAAGGGAACACACACATGCTTAATAAAAGATGTGCATTAAGAGAACAAACTACCTAAAAGAAGTGTTATTCTGTCTGAGAATTAGGCAGGTGCCTAAGCAGGCACTGTAAAAGATCCCATAGGGCAGCCAAACCATCCAGACTCACAGTACCACAGTGGATTCGTAGGAGGAGGAACAGCCAGTAAGGAATAGTCTCTCAATTGGAGCCCAGTGAAATAGATCCGTAAATCATGGTATTGACAAGCCTTACAAATTCAGAGGTTAGTGAAATGCTTCCATTTTTATGATGTAAGGACAGACAAATGACAAAGAGACTTGAGAGATACAGACGGATGTGTAAGAAGGATATAGGAAGGGTTATACAGCAAACTGAAATGATCATGCCATGTGGACCTCTATGGTCACCAGGTTTTCCTGAGCAATATTGATTTAAAGGTCCCCAGAAAGCTATCTAATACAAACCAAGTGACACCCTTCCAGTGCCTTTGCTTAAGGCATTTTCCTAAACTGTGCCAGAGGATGGTGCCAGAGGCAGGTATTACAGATAGCATGTAAATGGGTATTTTATAAACCAAATCACCATCTAAATATACTTCAAGAGCTCTCAATTTTGAAGCACTCTGCTATGAATCTTTGTGAAAAGTGAGGCTTGCCCATGTCATTTTTTAAAGAGAAACCCAGCTGCATGGGTGTGACTGGACTGCTTGTCTGCAAAGCACTAGAAGGTAGTTGAAAGATCTGGGAAAGTAGAATAAGGACATTGTGTTCCAGAAATCACAAAGTGGCAGTTGAGATGGGGAGGTAAAAGCACTAGCTGGGTAGGCAATAAGAAGGTAAGTTGGGATGCTCAACACCCACAAAACACATCGGATGTGGCAGTTCACCCCTGTAACCCCAGTGCTGGGGGTACAGAGACAAGCAGACCCAGGGTCTCACTGGCCAGTCAAGTTGAAACAGTGAGTTCTGGGTTCAGTGAGAGACCTGTTCTCGGCAAAGAATGTGTTAACAGAAGACACTTAAGGACAATGTCTGACTCCATGCACACATGCAGAAGCAAATACACCCCTCCTACTCATTCACACTAAATAAACAAATCATGCTCTGGTTACTGTATCCTGCATCAGTGAGGTAAGCAGCTTTAGGGGGAGGTCAGAATCTTGGCTGTATGCACTCTCATGGTTGGTGGCTGAAGTACCATCATCCGCCACTAACTACTGTTTTGTTTTCCAGGGTCTCAGTGACCAGAGCTGGAAAATATCATTAGTCTCAATCCTTTGGAGAGTAAAATCCACATGTATGCCTTTTACTGTTCACTGTTGTTATTTGTGTTTTATATTTTTTATTATTGCTTCTACTCTCCTATTGTACCTTAATTTGCAGAACTTAACATTATCACAGGTATGCATGCATGTATAAAAATCTATGGCACTAAGCTTGTAGCTATCCTTGGTTTGGATCATCAATAAGGTCTTAGGTTAAACCTCTCATGGATAGTACAGTAGTACTATGCAATGAACTTCAAGAATTTTTTTGTAACTCTAAGGAAAGTAATGCTACCATTATCATTAAATTATAGTTAAAGTTAGATATAATAGTGCATGCAAGGGTATTTACAAAGAATGTAGTGATACTCAGCAAATAACAATTAATTACTGGCATAATTTAAAAGGAGAATTATATTATTATTGTGATCATAATAAAGCAAATGAATGATTGATGAATTATTGGTGTAGTCGTTTTTCATTTGTGAAATTAAAGTGAAATTTGACTTTGAAAGCTTTATCTGAAGTATAAAAGCATACAAGGCTGGAGAGATTGCACAGTGGTTAAAAGCATATACTGGTCTTGCAAAGCACCTGAGTTCATTTCCCAACACTCTTGGATGGCACACAGCAGCCTGTAACTCCAGCTGCAGGGAATCTGACAGTGTCTTTTGGTCTTCCCAGAAAACGTCACTTATATGCAGATGCATTCATGTAAATATACTTCCAAGCAGATACGAGCACATACATATTCTTGACATAAATATAAAAGGAAAGACAGGACTATATTAATTGTTCTCCGATTTACTGATGTAATAATATTATTCTATCATATTCTGCTCCATGCAGGTGAGTCTGTGTGTTTAATGGTAAAAGAGCTTTGAGAGCTATAAACTATAGTGAACAATGTGGCCCCCAATGTGGTTTATTCAGGAGTGTCCTGGAAGGTTTATATGTAGGAAATCCCTCAGGCTCCACAAGCCTCAATTTCCTCTGTTGCAAAAAATGGGGCTAATAGCAAAAATGATCTGACCTCATTACACGGTTGAGAGAATTACAGGAAGTAATGTAAAGGGCTTGGCCTGAACTACACATACAGCAAGTGCTCAATAAATGATGAAGATTTGTGAGCCCCCCCGCAAAGCCTGCAGATTCTCAGCACAGCTCAATTGCAAGCTCAGTGACTGTTCTCTGGGAAGCACCAGGTTCAGCAGGGTGGTGGCATCTCCCTCTGGAAAGGCTTTCAGGAGACTACCTGCTGACGACAGAACTGGAAAAGAGGAGAAGGCTGATGGGAAGGCAAAGAATCTCCAGTGACACAGACTGTCTTCAGTGGTAATCAGCACGGACTGGAAAAGGAAATAAGAGGAATTTATGTGACAGTTTAATAGGGTTCTGTGAAATATGATATTATTTTAAAGTTTGCCTGAGTGAGGCAGACAGCGTATAAAGGTGACTCCAGCTCAAAAAAAAAAAAAAATGATGACACTGTATTTTAAACTCTGGAGTTTGCCCTTCTTGTTTTCTGGGTTATACAGGAGTTGTGTATTTTGCATTATACATAGGTACACATGCTGTGCTGAAACCCACAGTTCACAGGAGATGGAGTGAGAAGCCAGGTTGGTAAAGCCTGAACAGCATATCAGACTTAAACTCCTTGCTCAGAAATTACCATCTATTTCTTTTTCTCTATCATTGTTATTTTGTTCTGTGGTCTCTGTTCTTCAGCAGGAAGGAGCAGAAGGCTGTAACAGGGACATAGCTAGTAACTTTGAGATTTTTCCACCAGGCAAAACACAAACCAGACTGCCAGCATGAAGGATGGAGACAGAGACCCAAAGTTGGCCTTCAAATCACCATGTTTTAGCATCTGTAATATAAGAGAAGAGGGGGCATCAAGACCCTTATAACAAGAACCATAGGACATAGCAGCCCCTGTCGTATGGGGCAGCACTGACCCATTCTTCATGGTGATTTAGAATTGGTTTAATAGCATGACTAACATGCCAGAACAAGTTGCACTCTGGTGCCACATACATAAAATATACTTGTAATTTGTAATGCAAAGAAATGTAACAAGTCATGGAGACCTAACAGTAAATCATAAAACTGGGGTTGAAAAAAATGGCTTGATGCCATGGAACTAAAAGGATATGAGTTTGCATCTCCAGGAAAGCCAGAAGTGGTAGCATGTCTTTGTAATCTCAGGGCCCCTATGGCAAGATGGGAGGCTGAGACAGGAGAATCCCTAGAAGCTTGCAGGCTTGCTACTCTGACTTATTCAGCAGAGAACACGCCGAGACCCTGTCTCAAATGAGGTGGAAGGCAAAATTTGACATCTAAGGTTGTTTTCCGGCTTCCAAATGTGTTCTCTGTGACATGTGCACTTGCAGTAACAGACATGAACACACAAACACAAACACACACACACACACACACACACTTTAAAAATATATACTAATAAAATTACAAATTGAGACTTGTCAGTATAGACAAGGAGAAATAGCTCTTTCATTTTGGGAGTCTGGTACAGTTACTTTAACCCAAGGTCTATTTGCAATGAAAAAGGAAGTCCTCCAAAGCATGATAATTACCACATCTTTAACATCCCATTCACTTTGTGTTGACTTTGAGACTCTGTTCCAACATCTGGAGTTGATCACGAGCCTTCCTTCATGGAAGGTATAGTTTCTGGTACAGGCATGGTCCTATGTTGCTGTGTGTATTTTGTTGTAAATTAATACATTTGATAGTAATTTTAAACTCCCTTTCTTTTAACCCATCCAGTGCTCAGTAAAATGAAAGCAAAATGTGCTTATATTTTGATCCCTCATGAACTGTGCTAAGGGTCTCTTCGTTTGGTGGCAATTTTTACTTTCCATACATTTACAATATTTTTAGTACAATAACCTCAAGAAAATTCCCAGAAAATGGATGGTTTGGGAAGGTCCCAAAGCTTACAGCTGTTGTCAGAAGGAAATTCATATTGGGTTAGCTCTTCTGGATTTTAGAACCTGGCTACCTCCCCCAGCCAATGACATTTTCATAACACCCATTTCTTATCCAGCTGACAAGCTTTCCTTATCTTAGGCAAGGGCTCCATCACTAAGCTAAATCCTTGCAAACCTTCATGACTGTGACAACCTTATGACAAGATTCTGAAGCTCTTGTTCTTTGTTCCACTGAACCCTTAACTTAATAGTCAGGATTAAAATGTATGTCATATCCTCAGCTAAAACTTTGCCTCTCTCTAGAACAATCCTGTCTGTATCTTTCCACATACCTCCTTTGCAGCAGTGTGACCCCTGGATTAGTCCAACTCCACGAATCCAAATGACTCCTATGACTCTTCTTGTCTGTTCTCAACATACAGCTTGCCTTGACATTGGCCAAAAATCAAATGAATACATCTCCTCACTGATTGTATTAATTTTTCTACTTCTCTTCCACTTGTGGTCTCTGTATCTGATCCTTTTACCCTTACCTGCCACTAAGTATTCTATACAGTAAAGGAAAAATAGGAAAGAAATTTGGGTCAGGCCAAGTTTCTACAAGAGCCTGAGCCCTCTGCTACATAGTTACACCACTATGCTCAATTCTGTGATCAGCACAAAGTAAGCACTATCTTTGCATGAGACACTATTCATGGAACAGGAAATGTATTGATGAAAATGTTGAAACGATACGAGAGCAATGGAGTTCATGGGAATCTATCCAATTCTACAAATGAAAATCACAATTCAATAATTAGTGAGACAGGTCCATGTTCATATGTGATCTCACAGGGGTCACAGGGGCTCCCTGGAGTTGGCAAGGCAGGAGGAGGACAAAGGTTGAGTCCCATATTGCTGAGTGTAGAGATATCATGGCAGGTTCCACGAAGAAAGCCAAGAACCAGCAGCTTTTATAACAAACAACAAATTCAAGAGCACTGATTTCATGGGCATAGTTACTAACCACTTTTCTACTTTCAAAACAGCTCACAGTAAAGACCCCTTTCATGGATCAGAAAACTGAGGCTCATTATATGTCTGGTTTGAAGTCATATAGAAAAGGTCCACTAAAGGCAGAACCTCTGCCAAGGCAGGAACTGCTGCACCATATATTATATTCTACCCACCACATTTGTAGAGAGATAGTACTGCAACAGGCATACATATGACTGGGAATATGCTGACATGAAAAAGTTGACAGTCCTATGGTATGTTTTTGGCTAGAGAGAAGCATGAGGCCAGAGATGTAAGACAATCCACAAATTATTCTATAACTCCAGTCACTGTCGTCACTGCCAGAAGGCCTGTGATGGTAAAATGAATAGATCAAAACAATCCATCAGCACCCTGAATGCTCTGGAGAAGGTGTGCCTGGTCATCCGCATCTCCTTCCAAGTTGTATTACTTTTATGATATTTATATAAACACGATCATTAAAGCCAAACAGGCAGATCTCTAGGGCATCCATGAAAGTGTGTCTGTGAAATGCAAAATTACATTTAGCTTCATATATTCTGTAATAATTCCACAGGTGTTAACTCACCACGGTATAAGTCTTATTTCACTCAAAATATCAACAGACGTCACTACACATTGTATATTTCACTGGAGGAACATGTAGATTAGAATTTAAGAAAGTTGACATATTTCTGACATTGCTTCTAATAACTACTGAGGCCTAAATCTTGGTAAATTAGCACTTTGGATTGTCACTTCTGCCTAACTCTGAAATCATTCCAGGCCAGGGTAGGAGAATGTGGGCATCTCCTGGGAGCCATTTCTGGACCTACTGCTCATGTTACAGGTCTTACCTAGGCCATATGTAAGTTAATTATCAGTCATTAGCAGCTACTAAACAGCCAACCCTGTACTAAGCAATTTATACATACAGTTTCACTTAATCCCCACCATAACAAAGAGATTTATTGCTCCACTTTTAAGCAATGGGTAAAAGGCTGATAGGTATTAACTGTGCTCATGTAAACTCCTCACAAACAGCACAAGAACTTGAACTTAAATGGAGAGATGGCTTAGCAGATACAGATGCTTGCTGTCAAGCCTGACAACCTGAGTTTGGACTCTGGGACCCACATGGTGGAAGGAAGAGAACTGACCCCCACAAGTTGTCCTTTGACCCCTACAAGGGCGCTGTGGCATGTGTACACCCACACACATACATATAGAAAAAATATAAATGTGAAAAATTAAGCATATATTATTTTTTCAAACAAACTGGAATCCAGACCCTCCTACAAGACTCTGCCTCTGCTCATTCCCACATGCTGTGACTTGGCTACAGGTTTCCCTGTTATGTTTGCTTAGTTCAGTCTTTGTTATAGCCCAAATCTACTTGACTCTCTGCTTTTTAGTTTTGAAGGGAGATGCTCTCCTGGAATCTATTTTCATTGGGATGCCTGTTCTCTCTGTAACCCCATTCACTTGACCTCTCCTGCTCTCCTTCTCCTTGGGTCTGCTGAGGTTAGAGATTGATCTCTGGCATGCAGTACTTGCCAGCTTCTCTTACCCAAGTTCCACCCAAATCACTAGTCCTGGGCCTTTACGGCAAGCCTATTCCAGCCCTGCCCCCTCTTCACTCCAGACCATTTCTTTTCTGTCCTAGCTCTTGCCCCAATATGTCAAGGTTACTTTTTTGCCCAAGGGAACAGAGCTTCTAAATGTTGGAAGGGTGCCAAGGCCTCTTTGGGAGAAGTAATTAATCACACTATAAGAGGCATGCACTCGTAAAGCAAATTACACATAAAAATTCAGCCTGGAGAATTTCAAACAGAATATCACCCAACTTTTCCTAAGGATGTGTTGATTAAACCACAATGAGTTAATTATGTGAGTGTCCATAAGGTATATTTATAAAGGTAATGGCCCATTAGGCTGCACACAATTTAAAAGTGATGTGAGGCCAGTTCCAAAACTTCTGAATGCTTTGACCATTTAATTACATACCAGAGAGGAAGAATTAAAAAAAATAAGAAAGGAAAAATAGAAGGAAAGGAGGCATTACAAGGCTGAATCAGTTCTGCCCAGCACTTTGACCAAAATTTACTCTTCTGAGCCCCAAATCTTAACCTTATCACCCAGAAGCAGCTGCATCACCCAGTCTGTGAAGAAGGCAGCATAGGCACCACTACCTTGCTGCTCAGAGCCTGCTGGGCTCTAGTTCTTGGCTTTTAGATTTCTCCAGAGAAAACTTTACAGCAATTAGAATCTGGCCAGGCAGCCTGGGGTAGGACCCAGAGCCTCACTCATGGAGATGATTTCAGAGATATTGGTCCCACCACATGATGCAAAAGAAAATGTACAATTAAAGGGGTCAAAAAATCTGAATTTCAAACTTGAATACATACATAAGTATATATTTGCATTGCACTCTCTTTATCTCTAGTGGTCTATCTATCTATCTATCTATCTATCTATCTATAACTGTGTGTATTTGTGTGTGTGTGTATCTGTGTGTGTATGTGTGTGTATGTGTGTATGTACACATGAGGGTGAAGAGAAAGGGATGATGGGAAATGGAAAAATGCTGAGGATTTATGAGATAAAAGAAAGGCAGGCAAAATGTAGAATGGGAGTCAGAATCTATTGAAGAATACAGGAAAGGTTGGATAAAAAGAAGGGGAGATTAGGTAAGGAGGAATAAAGAAATGGGATAATATGTCTGTCATCTTGTACTTGAGGTCAGGATGCAAAGCATTCAGATGATGCTATTCTTAACTGAGCTGGGCATTCGCATGCCTGAATTTGGAAGAACACTGCCAGCATCTGTTGTAACTCACTTATGTCCTATCCAGGCAAGTGACTGGAAGTGGAAACCTACCCCATCATCCAACCCTGCCCAACCTCATTGCCCATTTTGCACAGAAGAAAAAGCCCACTTAGGAGAAATTCCCAGCAGCTGCATATATATTCTCACTGAACTTTTCTGGGAAATGCTGAAAAAAAGGAGATGAGGAGAAGGGGCATAGGACCAACCATAAGTCATGGCTGAAGGGTGCTTGGGATTTTCCCATAGATGAAAGTGGTACTTCTAGGTCACACACTCCAACTAGTATAACGAGGAGACTGCACACTTTCTTCCTTTCAGCACATTATCACACAACACCTCTACCACATCCAAATAAGGCTCTGACAAAACCTCTTTAAGAGCTGTGTTCAAGGTCCTTACTATACAGCACCCTATACAGCCCCACATGGGATGGCAACTACACATTAAAATCTTTCCTATGTGATTCCTACCTCCCACGTTCATCCTTTGTCTTCTGGTGATCCTCATTAACCCTCCATGACATGCCCTCCTGACTCTATGCATCACACTCCCATTCTACTC
The DNA here is from genome assembly GCF_011762505.2 of Arvicanthis niloticus. Lineage (NCBI taxonomy): Eukaryota > Metazoa > Chordata > Mammalia > Rodentia > Muridae > Arvicanthis > Arvicanthis niloticus. Next base: position 48,390,664 of record NC_047658.1, on the reverse strand, counting down.
TGAACTGGGGCTTTATTGGCTCATACTAGCCAATGCCTAACTGTCCTTCCACAGTCTCCACTCTTTCAACACCACCTCAATTATTTGTGGTGCTCATGGTCATCTCTGGAGTTTGGTCTGTACTCCAAATTCTAGTCTCATAGACACAAAAGACTCCACATGGAGAGGACTAGGCTTAGGTATCCTCTGATCATTTTAGTGCTCAATTCATATATGGCAACCCTTACTGTACTATACTGTACTATACTGGCTACCATACCAGTTCCTGACAATGTGCAGATGATTCAAAGATCTTTTTCCTAAGTACGTTAGCCAGGAGAAGAGAGAGAGAGAGAGAGAGAGAGAGAGAGAGAGAGAGAGAGAGAGAGAGAGAGAGAGAGGATAATTAGCATCACAGATAACTCAAACTGAGATAGAGGAGTCATGCAATGAGAGCAGAGAGGTAGAGAGGAAGGAGAATGAAACAGGTCAGGCTGAGATCACAGGGTCATGATACTTGTCACTTACCCTATTGTTGAAGAACAGGAATACTGATGGATCTGAGGAAAGGGCCTAATAAAAGGACGAGCATTCCTGATGCCTACAAGGTATAGGTACCACAGTGAAAATCCATACCAAATCATGTGAGAAATCACCCAGGATGCCCAATACTAGCTTAATGTGCAGAAAATTGCTCTAATTAACCAATTTAGTTGCACTCCATATGTTTTGATGTATAGTATTTTCATTGTCCTTTACTTGGAGACATTTTGAGATTCCAAGGTGAGTTTTTAATGAAGAATTAAGTTTCCAAATACTTTCATGATTGATATGAAACTAAATTACCTTCTGCTCATAAAACCTGTTATTGATTTTTTGAAATTGCCTGAGGAGTCTTCCTTTGTGACCTAAACTATGGTTAGACTCTGCAAGCATCTTTTATGGTTGTAGAATTCTCTAAGTTGCAGCAAGATACACTTATGTAAATCACTCATTCTGTAGATCTGTGAGACCTACTAATTATGTCTGACTCCTTCTGTCTATAGAGGTAGTAATACATGAGACTTTACTTGTTGCTATGCTGTAGACTGCTTTATCCCAGTGGGGAGGTATCCCTTCATTCGCTTTTATTTGAGGCTTTTATTTCTTCCAAAGCTTGCTTTTGCTTTACATCTGGGAACTTTTTCTTAGAGTCATTGTTATCTCCCATTAGCATGGTGAAATTCACAATCAATCTTATGATTTCATCCAAAAATAGTTGACTTTAGTCCAATAACACTTATTGATATTACTAGTATTTGTATATGCTGGTTTCAACCAACATATTTTGTGTTTATTAACTTTGATTTTCTTTGCTCCTTTATCTTTTTTTTCTGACCTATGATTAAACTGACAGAGGTTGATATATTCTGTCCCTTTTCCTTCCCTATTAAGTTCAAAATTATAGATTTTTATGTCTGTATTTTAGTCATTACCATAATTTTAATAAGTATAATAACTCCTCCAAGCAAAATTTAAAATCTTGCACAGTGCTTCCTCTCCCCTAAATGTGACAGGAATCTGAATGCACCTGCAGGAGATGGTAAGTACAGACTGATCTTCCAGATGCTATCTGAAATTTATTTTATCATGTAAAATTACACATTTATTTAATAACCAATTCTTAGTATTGCTTTTGCATATCTTCATTATTGCCTATTCCTTAGTCATTATTTGCATCTTTGGATGACTATTTTCTCACTGAAGCATACTTGCAAACATTTCAAAGGTTTGGTTCACTATTCTATTACAAATGTCACACCTTGCTGGGGACCACTTCCTTTCAGGCTAATTGTCTGACTTTTTCCTTGAGTAGATTCTAGATATTTCTTTGTCTTCTGTTCTTTTTCAACTCAGTATTTTGAGATAACTTTTTCTCTTGTTTGGTACCTGGAACGTACCCTGAAAGATTCTGGTCTCGTTTATGTTCTGCAAATTTCTCAGTGACCGTGTTTTCTACTATTAGTCCGCCAGTCCCTCCAGTCATCAGAAAATGTTGGAGACCCTCAATACATTTTACCTTTCTCTATTCCTTCAGCGAACACGACTGTTCTCCTTACCATGCTCCCTTGTTTGTTTCTTATGTGAGTTTCTTTAAGTTCATTAATTCTCCTTTCATTGGAATTTAGGATCTAAATTTTGTTTATTTTTTTTTTTAAGTTTGAGAAAAATTTTCTTAGAGTTTAAAATAACCACGGAGCAGGCAAGCTGTCTGCTGGGAAACAATGGAGGAGAGAACAAAAAGCATGTCACTTAAGCCAGCATTGTGATCAGCCACATGATAGATGAGCAGCTACTTGGTAGGGAGAAAACTTTAGAAAAAGACAAATGAAGCTTAAAATGTTGAGAAGCCTAAACAAAGTGTTAGGGGAAGTATGCTGGCTTAGAAAGGAGATGAGAATAAGAAATGAGAAACTACACTTTTGAAATAATGCAGAAAAGCAAGCCAACTTAGAAACCCTCTTGGCTGTGCCCTATAAAAGACTTCTTTATTTTGTTGGTTGTTGCTGTTGCTGCTGCTGTCACTGTTGTTGTTGAGACAAGGTCTTACTATGTAGCCTTGGCTGGTCTAGAACTTACTGTGTAGACCAGGCTGGCATCAAGTTCATAGAGATCCACCTGCCTCTGCCTCCAAAGGACTAGTATTAAAGTTGTGTGCCAATATGCCAGGTTTTAAAATACATTCAACAAGAGGAAAATCATGCCTGATCCTGGAAACACAGCCAACTACCTAGGACTAGAATACCATAGGTCTTTCAGAAGCATCTACAACCACCATATTACCAAACCAGCATAATCTCTAACTACATTCTAAACATTTTCTTTATACTTACAGGGAGGCATAGTTTTCAGCCCTCATCAAGGAAACTTCTTTTTGCAACAGATGAAAACCATTACAGAAAACCAGAGCCGATCAAAATACAGAGTTGTGAAGCCCATTCACTTGGATACATCTCCATAATACTTCTGCACCTAAGACTCAGGGATCATTGATGAAGAGGGGTCAGAAATGGTCTAAGAACCAGAGGAACAGGGAGTTTGCTGTGAGATTATGTCACCTACCAAATATTAGTAACTACAACCATGAAATATAACCAACAGGGCTACATAAATATGACCTAAATAAGGACAACACAAAAAATATGCAAGCATGGAATAGTGAAAGCTTATGAAGGCCTCAACTCTAGACAAAGACCTATGGACAACTAGAGAATGCTGGGAGCAGAAGAAATAGTCTTCCCCAAAGAAAGAACATACAAATTGATCCAATACCAAAATATCTACATACCTATATACAAGTAACAATACAATCTCTCTAACATAGACAGATAGACAGACAGACAGACAGACAGACAGACAGACAGACAGACAGACAAATAGATATCATTTAAAAACTAATTATTCCAGCTATCTCTTTAGCTTGGTTCATGGTAAGTCCACCCTCCTAAAGATGCTCCCTCAGCTAAGTTGTTAACCTGTCCCAATGGCAATGTTAGGTCTTCAACCAGGCCAGAAATTCTGTTCTCCTGAACAGAAGGAGGTTCTTATTTACTATCACTATTACTTTTTAAAGAAATATATTATGTATGTTTTCATTTCTAAGATTTCTTATTATTTCTCACAGCCATCTAATCTTACTCCTTTTCTATCTTCTTTCATATGTTTATAACTGGAATTATTCCTTCCTTTACCACTTTGAGGATCCTCAGTATAGCAATTTTAAAAGATCTTCATATGAAATCTCATATTTCTTGCATAGTCTTCTTATAAAATTTTCATATTCACCCTTTCCCATACTCTGAGAGTGTTTTTTAGAAACTCTATTTGAAACTGGACATTTCTTGGTTTTTCTCTTTGTCTTTCTCTCCCTCTCTCTCTACGCATATAATCCATGTTTGTTATCCTTCACCATCAGATGCCCTAGCCAAAAAGTATTCAAGGACTCTCCACTCACAGTGATATTAGAATGATGACATCATTGTGATGGTCCTGATTTATCTTTCTGACTAAAGGCAATGTAAGCCCACAGACTTCTAGAAGACGAAATCTCCAAGCACAAAATCAGCACTATTTCCTTTGTGAGAAGTAGATAGAATCCACTTTTAGCCTCTTACAGCAAGCAATTAGCCTGGCTCTAGGCTTCCAACTCCTGCAGGACAGTTTCAGTACTTCCAACCCAGTGATGACAGCATTCTAGCTGTAGTCCTTAGAGAAGCCACTGAATTACAATCTGCTTAGTGCTCCAGATCCTGCTGTGTTCCACACAAAGCTCCTTTTAGGTCTTATATTTTATTAGTGTTATATATATATATATATATATATATATATATATATATATATATATATATGTTATAACTCTTGGAGTCTTGTGTTTAAAACATTAATAAATAATATAAGATGCCTTTTTCCTTATATATTCCTTGTACATAGAGAAAGAAAGGGAAGGTGGACATTGCATCCTATGAACAACATTCCCTAGATTCATCTAATTCTCCCCACCCGGCTTCTTTCTTCTGCTATTAGAAATTTTACTTTCTTTGGTGAATATTACCTCCCAAACTTCCATCCACTTGGCTTAAGTGAGCATGATACATGCATCAGAACCTTGTATATTCCATCATCTCTCTCAACCAACACAGTGGACAAACCCAGTCTCTACTTCACTTTACCATGAGGCAGTTCCAAGACTTGCCTCAGCCTACTGGTAAACATGTTCACTCTTCACAAAGCAATTCCTCATTGGTAAAATCAACCTTAGCTCTGTAAGGATGAGAAAAGTTGATTATCTAGAAATGCCATACCAAAATGAAACCCACTAAGAATAAGGAATGGCCAAGGAACTGGGCAAATTACTCACCTTTGCTGAAGTTACTTAATCCTTCAATGAAAGCACACCTGAAGATTCCCTTTCTCTGAAATCAAGATTTACAGGAGCCTATATATTTTCTGCTCTGCCACTGATGAATGATGGTAAGTAGATACACACTCACTGTCCAGACGTCCCGGTAAATTGAACCCTAATGGGCTGCTCTATGTTTACATTCTAAAGTCAGTCACGGCTAGTAACACAAGTAAGGTTAATGAACCTCCCTGTACCTCAGTTTCCTGAGCTGTAAGCAAGGATTAAAAATCAGGATTGACGTCATGAGACTCTTATACTTCATAAATGAATTCATTCTTTGAAACTGCCTGACTGGCAACACACCCCTTATTTGTTGAATCTGTCATGCTTTTTCTGTCTCTAGCCTTCATCAAATTTTTGTCATTTTTTTTTTTAAAGGCCAGTTTTCAGACATCATCTCAGATTCAAGTCCTCCTTAATTTTAAGAAATGTGGCTGAAGAAAGAAAGTGCGGGGAGGGGGAGCTGTGTCACTGCCTTTGCTACATAAATTTCTGGAAGACAGCTAGAGATAAATCCTGAATGTAGCATATTAAATCAAGAACCTCAGCGACTTTATGGAAATCCTGCCAGGCCTGGAGACACAAAGCGCTGCAGGAATATCAGGTGTCTTTCTTCACAATGTGCATAGAATCTACTCTGCTTTGATTCAAGTTCTCGGGAAGGAAAAGAAAACGATAATTTTTTGAGGAATTATGAAAGGGCACTGCAATCAGAGTCCTCCATTATGACAAGGATAAAATATCAATTTTTGTCAGGATAAAATGAAGCACAGATTGGCCCTGATAGGGGAAATTAAATTTCTAGCCTCCACTTGATTTGATATTTATCACTCCTTTACTTCAGAAATGTTCTGTCGCAAAACATTTTTTAAAAAAATTCTTTTTATTCATCACACACCAAACAAACTTACAGGCTCTTAGGAAAGAGAAATGGCAAATAGAGGATATGATTGAGAGAAAAATCATAGGGTGGAGTAAGAAAGGGGGATAAAGAAAAAAAGCTAGAAATATGAAGTTTCAAAGACAAAAAAATGAGTGTAGAGAGGAGGTATAACCATGGGCTCCAAGGAAGTGGTGAAAATCCTTTCAGCTACACTCTGCAATGAGGCTATCCAGTCAGTATCAAACCACTGTTGCAGGCAGTTGCTAGGACAACCACATCCCTCCATCTTAGGCACCAAAGACAGAGAGCAGCAGTAAATAGCAATCACTTCTTCATGTCAGCTTTTCCCACCTCATGTTTTAGGACCAGAAAAAAATTTTTCAAATCACACAAAACCAACATTTTTATCGAAAACATTCAGACAATCATAAATTGTCTTGAATAGCTGAGTTGAAGCTGCCTAATATAAGAAATCAAAATTGTGCTATGAATGATAATGAACCAAAATCTAAATTTTTTTCCAACTCTCTGAAAACCAATGGAACTCTTGCTTCAGTTATCAACTGTCTCTTATAGAATAGGCACATTTCTACCCTTATCTACCAGGTCAGCTTTGAAAACTTAATTATGTCAATGACACGTATATCAGTGACATAAATGAACAAGGCTCCTTTAGGTTGTCTGAACACTGGCAAAAACAAACACAAAAGCATGAAAGGTGCCTTGAACTCGCTTAAGACAAGATCTGATATCTAGTTAGTGTAAAAACAAATTATTCGATATAAATGATGATCAGTGTTATTGGCTAGTCCCTCCTCTAAGTAACACAAAGAATAAAAAAAAGTGGTGGCAAATAGTTCCTGTCTTTGAAGAGATATTAAACGCCATGTGGGCCAGGTGGTGGAGGTGCATGCCTTTCATCCCAGCACTCACTCAGGAGGTAGAGTCTGGCAGTTCTCAGAGTTAAATGAGATCAGCCTGGTCTGCAGAGTAAATTCTGGGACAACCAGGGCTACACAGAGAAATCATGTGTTGAAAAACCAAACCAAACAAATTACTGCCATGTGAAGAACTAGAAATGCACTCTACTACAAAACACTTTGCATTTGTGTGTATATATACATGTATGTCTATGGGTGTGTCATAGTATTTGCCTTAGGTAGGGATTTATTGCTTTAAAGAGACAACATGACCACAGCAACTCTTATAGAAGAAAACATTGAGTTTGGGGCTGAATTATTGTTCCAGAGGTTTAGTCCATTATTGTCATGGAAGGAAACATGGTAGCTTGAAGGCAGACATGGTGCTGGAGAAGGAGCTGAGAGTTCTACATCTTGATCCACAGGCAGCAAAAAGAGACTATATGCCACACTCAGAGTAGCTTGAGTATAGGAGACCTCCAAAGCCAGTCCCCACAATGACATACTTTCTCCCACAAGGTCACATCCACTCCATCAAGGCCACACCTCCCAACATTGTCACTCCCTATAGGCCAAGCATTCAAACACATGAGTCTATGGCATCATTCCAATCCAACCCACACAGTACTCCACATGCATGAGAAATCCAAGAACAGCTTGTAGAAGTCAGTTCTCTCCTCATTGTATATAGTTTCTGTGGATTATCAAGTTTATAGGCATGTAATTTTACTTACTTAGTCATGTAATTAGCCTATCATATACTTAAAAAAAGTTCACTACAAAAGCACAATGTAAGTAGTGTGAGATTTGAAATGGGAACCAAAGATAAGTAGAGAAGATATTTTCAGATACAAAATCTAAAGGAAAAATTTCCAAGCAAAGTTGGGAGAGGAGCATTAATGTTCTAGGTTAAAGCAATATGTGTAAAAGAAAGCTGTGAGCAACAGAACATCGGAATGGCTACAAACTCTAGGGCCAATCCATATAGGCTCAACTATTTATGAACTCATTATCTTTGGCAATTACTAAATTATGATTATAGTTTCTACTTCAGAGCATCACACTGAAGTCACAAAAACATAGTCTGTCAGGGAATAAGCATTCATACATGTAAATTATTATGATTCACAGTTGTCATGCTATAAAAAGAGTTGGGTCATAGATTAAAGAGAAGCCAGAATTTTAAAGTGCATTTCATTTCTTCTGTGAGGAAATCCCTTGATGGAAACTCCAGTGAAAAATCATACCAAAAACCAAAAGTGTACATACTTTTGAGATATATATATATATATATATATATATATATATATATATATATATATATAAATACCAAAGTACAGAGCTTCTACTTGGAGAAAGCAGCATGCTGGCATGAGAATTACGGGCTGGTACATTGTCAAGGTTTAGTTGGGGTGTAATCAGCTTCACACTACAGTATGGACAGTAGGAACAGAAAAGAAAGACATTTATTTGAAGGAAATCAATGAGAGGATATGAAGGTAGGGTTCTGATTATGAATACAAAGGGGGGAATTTGCTCTGAATACAGTTTTGAGTCTGCATTATATGAACAGGGATAGTATCATGGAGAACAATTGAGGTGGTGGCAAGAGGAGGTAGCTAGAGAAAGGAATGTCAACCTACTTAGCTTTCACAGTGATGGCACTGGAATACTTACAATAACCATGCAAGGGTAACAGACATTTGCAAACATGAGCCAGTAATTCAGAAGAAGAGCTTGGGCTCTACTTAATACTTTGAGATCCAGTTGCATACAGATAAGAAACTGGGAGAACATACAACATAGTTGAGAGACTTTATAAGTATGAAAGAGTAATATGCCTACAGAATCATTGAGAAAGGCAATGGTTCTCAACCTTTGTAATGCTGTGACCCTTTAATACAACTCCTCATGTGTGGTGACCCCATAATATTATTTTGCTACAACTTCACAACTATAATTTTGCTATTGTTATGCATCATAATGTAAACGTCTTCTATGCAGTATATCCACTATGCCACCCCTAAGAGGGTTCTGACACAGAGGTTGAGAACCAGTAGCCTAGAGAAACTGCATTTGGGAAATGGGAAATAAAATAGAAAGATTACTATCAGGGTCCTACTCCTACATGAGAAGAAAAGTGAGGCCTTCCAGAAGCTGAGAGGGTAAGTGGTTGTTCATAGAAAGATCATTAAAAAAACACAGGGGACCAGAATGGCATTGGATTATGGTGCAAAGGTTAACTCAGCAACTCAGTGAAACATACAGAATATCAAAACATCTAAATATATAAAGCAATATTCACCAATCTGAAGGAAGAGACAGACATACAAGAACAATAGAAGACATCTGTGAACTCATACACTTTAGTGGACAAATCAAACATAATATTCCTAATATAATATTCAATCAGAACTGAACAGCACTACAGACTCAGTTGAATTCATTGATGTGCCTTGAACATTCTACCCAGAATGCATGCTCTTCTCAGTTACAGGTGGTATGTTCTCTAGTATGGCTCATACATTAAGGTGTAAAGACATCTGAATTTCATGACTGAAATCATGTCAGCTACCTTTTCATTGAAAAGAAATGGAATAAAACAACAGTAAGAAACCAGAAAAGTTGCAGATGAGCTGATACTTAACAATGAGGTATATTGAGCCAGTGCAATCAGAAGTCTATGACTTTGCAGCACTTACTTGTTTATTTGTTCATTTATCTAGCAGTATTTGGGATTGACCCCAAGGCCTTGTGCATGCTAAACAAGCATTCTACTATGAAGCTAAATCCAGGAAAGTCCTGTCTAATTTTATTTTTCATTCTGATGATTTGGCAAAGTACAATCAGTAGAAACATTGTAGACTTTTTAAAAGACTAGGTATTATGGAATACATACCTGTAACACCAGCACTAGAAAGATAGAGACAATTGATCCTTAAAGCTCAATGCCCAGGCAGCCTAGTCTAATTGTCATGTTTCAGGCCAGTGATAGGTCCTATACACAGGCTTGTGCACACACACGCACATGCACACACACACACACACACACATATATACATACATATATATATATATATATATATATATATATATATATATATACATCTGTATGTATGAATGTATGTATGTTTACATATGTACATATATGTATGCATATATATACATATATGTGTGTATATATATATGTATATGGATATATATGTGTGTGTTTGTGTGTATATGTATGTATGTGTGTATACGTGTAGGTGATGGTCCACTTTATAATTTGCCACAGTTAAATATATGAAAATATACAAGAAAGCTAAAACTCTGCATTCGCAAACCTATTCACACTCAAAAAAGATATGCATGAAATGTAAAGATTCACAACTGCATAAAGCTGAGCCAAATGAATAGCATGTTGTTGATAGGCAACTTAAGCGTTAGCATGGTCAATTACCACATTATTCTATGCATCATATGAATTATACATGGTGAAAAATATGGAAGAATTGAGACTACTTTTCACTAGAATGCCCAGTTTACTGGAGAGACAAACTCTCCATATGGAAATGATGAGACCCACCTGGCACCTTAAGCAGTTATTGGCAGCCCTTAAGAGCACCTCAATAGCCACATAGGGGAATATAAAACTCTTACAGTAACCAGCATACACTGACGTTTATTTTATGCAGTTGTGAATCCTTATATTCATGTACATCTTTTTGACTGTGAATAGCTTTGTGGACACAGAATTTTAGCTTTTCCTTATATATTTGTATACATTTTACTGTTGTAAATTGTAAAGTGGACCATTACCTATGTGTATTGTAAACATTAATGAAATCATGATATTTTGCTCTCATTTTTAATATTTCTGAGCTATGTGGTCCATCTGAGGTTTTTCAAATTTTTAGGAATAAAAAATTTATGTCTAAGTAGACTCTTACAGTGCAATCTCACTGTATATAGACAGGCCAGCTGTATATTGAAACATAACAATTCCAGAACAATCAATAGACCATAGAGGGACTAAGAATCAAAAATTTAAAATACACTGAGACAAATTAAGATGAAAACATAACATACTAGAACTTAATGGAATATGGGAATCAATTAGAAAATGAAAGTTTCTAACAATAAGCATGTCCATTATAAAAGAAGAACTATCCCAAATAAACAATTTAACTTTATAACTCAAGGAACTACACAAAAGATGAGACCAAAGCCAATGTTATCAGATAAAGTTATAATGAAGATTAGACCAGAAATAAAACAAAGCTAAAAAATCAATAATAAAAGCTGGATTTTTCTAAAACATAAACAAAATTCACAAAGCATTAACTGTTATATTAGGAAAATCAAAAACTAAAATAAAAGAAATGACAAATCAGAGTATATTGTAATAAATAATCTTGAAAGCCCCGTAGACTACTAAAACCAATTGCTAACACATTGGATAATCTAGAAGAAAAGGATAAACCATTAACAACATGCAACCTAGGGAAATAAAATCGAGGGGAAACAGAATGCTGGCCATGGTGCTGTATAATCCTAGGTCACAGATGGTGAAGGTGAGAGAAACTGTGTTGAAAGCTAACATGGGGTAAATAAGAGCCTGTCTCAAAAATAGAGCAAAGAATCACAAAGAGAAGCAGGAAGAGAAGGAAGACCAAATAGAAATATAGAACAGACTAATATAAAACAAGAAAATGGAATAAATGAACCAAAACTCTCTCCAAAAGTAAAGCTCAGGAGAAGAGAGACTTAAGACTCAATTCTGCATATATATATAATTGAAACATATATACATGTACAAACATATACAAATATAGATATATACAAATATATATACAAATACATATATAATTTAAATATAATTCAATTTATAATAAATTGAATATATAAATTATATATAATTGAAACCATCTTTATTCAATTCTTCTAAAAATTAGTAGATATACATTCAAACTTAACTTATGATATAGCATCATCCTGATACCAAAAAGAGATCAAATTCTTAAAAGAGACAAAAAATACTTTTTGCCATCAAAATTATTTTTTGAATAAACAGAGAAAGGGGGCTCCAAAAATCATACAGAACCACAAATGCCCCAAACAGATGAAGTAATCTTATAAAGCACAGTGCTAGAGGCATCACACTAAGAATTCACAATCTGTTATAAAAATAAGGCAGCTCAAAGAGAACCTGCACTCATTGTGATATTACACCTGCATTTCAAAAAGCAGAATCCTATAGAACAATGGAAAAGAATAGAGAAGTTGCTAACAAACCAATGCAAACCCATAGAGTAATGTGACAAATGTGTCAATAACACAAAGCAAGAAAAGTCCCTTTAATTCACAATACTAAGAGTTATCTGCATGCAAAGTGAAATTGGATCCTTTCTTGCAGTGCATAGGGGGGAAACAAACATATCCACTAAAGGTTTAAAAGTATGAAAAGGAAAAATATCTTCTTGACACTGCCCTCATGACAGTAATGTGTATTTTAAAGAGCTCTAAATCTAAAAGACAAATAGATTGCTTTTAACTGAAATTTTGTGTTTAAGAAAAGAAAGAATAGCCCTTCCGCCGCTCGCCCCTCCTGCAGTCTGAGGCCTGCGGGTAAGTGCACCCAGGAGCCCCCCAGACACATTCTGGGGGATCCATAGACCCATAGCCAGCGCTAGCACACCCCTTCCGCCGCTCGCCCCTCCTGCAGTCTGAGGCCTGCTGGTAAGTGCACCCAGGAGCCCCCCAGACACATTCTGGGGGATCCATAGACCCATAGCCAGCGCTAGCACGCCCCTTCCGCCGCTCGCCCCTCCTGCAGTCTGAGGCCTGCGGGTAAGTGCACCCAGGAGCCCCCCAGACACATTCTGGGGGATCCATAGACCCATAGCCAGCGCTAGCACGCCCCTTCCGCCGCTCGCCCCTCCTGAAGTCTGAGGCCTGATGGTAAGTGCACCCAGGAGCCCCCCAGACACATTCTGGGGGATCCATAGAACCCATAGCCAGTGCTAGCATGACCCTTCCGCCGCTCGCCCCTCCTGCAGTCTGAGGCCTGAGAGTGAGTGCACCTAGGAGCCCCCCAGACACATTCTGGGGGATCCATAGAACCCATAGCCAGCGCTAGCACGCCCCTTCCGCCGCTCGCCCCTCCTGCAGTCTGAGGCCTGTTGGTGAGTGCACCCAGGAGTCCCCCAGACACATTCTGGGGGATCCATAGAACCCATAGCAGGTGCTAGCACGCTCCTTCTGCTGCTCGCCCCCCCTCCGGCCTGAGGCCTGCAGAGTCTGAGTCCCAGACCAGACCTCTACCAGGTCTGCAGTTGTGTGGACCCCGGATTCCACCTGAAACATACTGGAAGGTCCGCTCAACCCAGAGCCACAGAGGAACAACTGAACTCAGAGTGTCAGACAACATACCCTGAGATATCCAAGAGGAGACACTGCACCCAGAACAGCAGACATCTAGCTGGACTGCTACCTTGGAGGCACCATATCCTGAGGCATCCTAGAGATACCACTGTAATCAGGGCAGCTGGAAAAAATCACAAAGACATCTGGACTCCTAGAAGACCAAACAAAAGCGAGACAACTGGAAAGACAGGCTTCAATCAGAGACAGAAATACAGGTAACACTAGAATTAACCAGATGGCAAAAGGCAGGCGCAAGAACGTAAGCAACAGAAACCAAAGTTACATGGCATCATCAGAACCCAGTTCCCCCATCATAGCAAGCCCTGAACACCCCATCACACCAGAAAGGCAGGATTCAGAATTAAAATCACTTCTCATGATGATGATAGAGGACTTTAAGAAAGACATAAATAACACTCTCAAAGAACAGATAGAAACCCTTAGAGAGGAAACACAAAAATCCCTTAAGGAATTACAAGAAAATGCAACCAAACGGGAGAAGGAATTAAACAAAACCATGCAGGATCTAAAAACGGAAGTAGAAACAATAAAGAAATCACAAAGGGAGAACACCCTGGAGATAGAAAACTTAAAAAAACGATCAGGAGTCATAGATACAAGTATTACCAACAGAATACAAGAGATGGAAGAGGGAATCTCATGTGCAGAAGATACCATGGAAAACATTGACACAACTGTCAAAGAAAATGCAAAATACAAAAAGCTACTAACCCAAAATATACAAGAAATCCAAGACACAATGAGAAGGCCAAACCTAAGGATAATAGGAATAGATGAGGGGGAAGACTCCCAACTTAAAGGACCAGTAAATATTCTCAACAAAATTATAGAGGAAAACTTCCCTCACCTAAAGAAAGAGATGTCCATAAATATACAAGAAGCCTACAGAACTCCAAATAGTTTAGACCAGAAAAGAAATACTTCCCGCCACATAATAGTCAAAACATCAAATGTACAAAACAAAGAAACAATACTAAAAGCAGTAAGGGAAAAAGGCAAAGTAACATATAAAGGCAGACCTATAAGAATTACACCAGACTTTTCACCAGAGACCATAAAAGCCAGAAGATCCTGGACTGATATCATACAGACCCTAAAAGAACATAAATGTCAGCCCAGACTACTATACCCAGCAAAACTCTCAATCATTATTGATGGAGAAACCAAAATATTCCATGACAAATCCAAATTTACACAGTATCTCAACACAAACCCAGCACTTCAACGGATAATTGGTGGAAAACTCCATCACAAGGAGGGAAACTACAACCTGGAAAAAGCAGGAAAGTAATCCTCCAAAAACCGTAAAAGAAGGTAGCTACACAAACATATCTCCATTGCCAATAACAAAAATAACAGGAAACAACACTCATTTTTCCTTAATATCTCTTAATATCAATGGACTCAATTCTCCAGTAAAAAGACATAGACTATCAGACTGGATACGTAAACAGGACCCAACATTTTGCTGCATTCAGGAAACGCACCTCTGTGGAAAGGACAGACACTACCTCAGAGTAAAAGGTTGGAAAACAATCTACCAAGCAAATGGTCCCAAGAAACAAGCTGGAGTAGCGATTCTAATATCAAATAAAACCAGTTTTCAACCAGAAGTAATCAAAAAAGATAAAGAAGGACACTTCATATTCATGAAAGGAAAAATGTACCAAGAGGAACTTGCAATTCTCAACATCTATGCCCCAAATGTAAGGGCACCCACATACATAAAAGACACATTACTAAAACTTAAAGCATACATTGCACCCTACACAATAATAGTGGGAGATTTCAACACCCCACTCTCAGCTATGGACAGATCATGGAAACAGAAACTAAATCGAGACACAATGAAACTAACAGAAGTTATGAACCAATTGGACTTAACTGACATCTATAGAACATTTCATCCTAAAACAAAAGAATACACCTTCTTCTCAGCACCTCATGGTACCTTCTCGAAAATAGACCATATAATTGGTCACAAAACAGGCCTCAACAGATACAAAAAGATTGAAATAATCCCCAGCACCTTATCAGACCACCATGGATTAAGACTTGTCTTTGACATGGACAAAAACATCAGAAAACCGACATACACTTGGCAACTGAACAATGCTCTACTCAATGATAACTTGGTCAAGGAAGAAATTAAGAAAGAAATTAAAGACTTTTTAGATTTAAATGAAAATGAGGACACATCATATCAAAACATGTGGGACTCATTGAAAGCAGTACTAAGAGGAAAAATCATAGCTCTAAGTGCTCACAAAAAGAAAGTGGAAAGAGCATACATCAACAACTTGACAGCAAACCTGAAAGCATTAGAACAAAAAGAAGCTAGTATACCCAAGAGGAGTAGACGGCAGGAAATAGTCAAACTCAGGGCTGAAATCAACCAAGTCGAAACAAAAAGAACTATACAAAATATCAACAAAACCAGGAGCTGATTCTTTGAGAAAATCAACAAGATAGACAAACCCTTAGCCAGACTAACCAAAGGGCGCAGAGACAGCATTCAAATTAATAAAATCAGAACTGAAAAGGGAGACATAACAACAGAAACAGAGGAAATTAAAAAAATTATCAGATCCTACTACAAAGGCCTATACTCAACAAAATTGGAAAATCTGGAGGAAATGGACAATTTTCTAGATAGATACCAGGTACCAAAGTTAAACGAGGAGCAGATAAACCACCTAAACAGTCCCATAACGCCTAAAGAAATAGACACAGTCATTAAAAATCTTCCCACCAAAAAATGCCCGGGGCCAGATGGTTTCAGTGCAGAATTCTTTCAGACCTTCAAGGAAGACCTAATACCAATCCTCTTCAAGTTATTCCATCGAATAGAAACAGAAGGAACACTACCCAATTCATTCTATGAAGCTACCATTACACTCATACCTAAACCACAGAAAGACCCAACAAAGAAAGAGAACTACAGACCAATCTCTCTTATGAATATTGATGCAAAAATACTCAATAAAATTCTCGCAAACCGAATCCAACAACACATCAAAACAATTATCCATCAAGATCAAGTAGGCTTTATCCCAGGAATGCAGGGATGGTTCAATATTCGGAAATCCATCAATGTAATCCACTACATAAATAAACTCAAAGAGAAAAACCACATGGTCATATCACTAGATGCTGAGAAAGCATTTGACAAAATTCAACATCCCTTCATGTTAAAAGTCTTGGAAAGATCAGGAATTCAAGGCCCATATCTAAACATAGTAAAAGCAATATACAGCAAGCCAGTAGCCAACATCAAACTAAATGGAGAGAAACTTGAAGCAATCCCACTAAGATCAGGGACTAGGCAAGGCTGCCCACTCTCACCTTACCTATTCAATATAGTACTGGAAGTCTTAGCTAGAGCAATTAGACAACAAAAGGAAGTCAAAGGTATACAGATAGGAAAGGAAGAAGTCAAAATTTCACTATTTGCAGATGATATGATAGTATACTTAAGTGAACCTAAAACTTCCACCAGAGAACTCCTAAACCTGATAAACAACTTTAGCAATGTGGCTGGATATAAAATCAACTCAAACAAATCAGTAGCCTTCCTCTACTCAAAGGATAAACAGGCAGAGAAAGAAATCAGGGAAATGACACCCTTCACAATAGCCACGAATAAAATAAATTATCTTGGAGTGAATCTAACAAAGCAAGTGAAAGATCTGTATGACAAGAACTTCAAGTCTCTCAAGAAAGAAATTGAAGAACATCTCAGAAGATGGAAAGATCTCCCATGCTCCTGGATTGGCAGGATTAACTTAGTAAAAATGGCTATCCTGCCAAAAGCAATCTATAGATTCAATGCAATACCCATCAAAATTCCAAATCAATTCTTCATAGAGATAGAAAGAGCAATTTACAAATTCATTTGGAATAACAAAAAACCTAGGATAGCGAGAACTATTCTCAACAATAAAAGAACCTCTGGGGGAATCACCATTCCGGACCTCAAACTGTACTACAGAGCAGTAGTGATAAAAACTACTTGGTATTGGTACAGAGACAGAAAGGACGATCAATGGAACAGAATTGAAGACCCAGAAATGAACCCGCATACCTATGGTCACTTGATATTTGACAAGGGAGCTAAATTCATCCAGTGGAAAAAGGACAGCATTTTCAACAAGTGGTGCTGGCTCAACTGGAGGTCAACATGTAGAAGAATCCAAATTAATCCATTCTTATCCCCTTGCACAAAGCTCAACTCCAAGTGGATAAAGGACCTTCACATAAAGCCAGGTACACTGAAAATATTAGAAGAGAAGTTGGGGAAGACCCTCGAATACCTAGGCACAGGGGAAAAGTTCCTGAACAGAACACCAATGGCTTATGCTCTAAGATCAAGAATCGACAAATGGGACCTCATCAAATTGCAAAGCTTCTGTAAGGCAAAGGACACTGTCAACAAGACAAAACGGCAACCAACAGATTGGGAAAAGATCATTACCAATCCTACATCTGATAGGGGGCTAATATCTAATATTTACAAAGAACTCAAGAAATTAGATGCCAAACAACAAAATAACCCCATTAAAAAATGGGGTACAGAGCTAAACAAAGAATTCTCAACTGAGGAAACTCGAATGGCCGAGAAGCACCTTAAGAAATGCTCAACATCCTTAGTCATCAGGGAAATGCAAATCAAAACAACACTGAGATACCACCTCACACCAGTCAGAATGGCTAAGATCAAAAACTCAGGTGATAGTAGATGTTGGTGAGGATGTGAAGAAAGAGGATCACTCCTGCATTGTTGGTGGGGTTGCAAGCTGGTACAACCACTTTGGAAGTCAGTCTGGCGGTTCCTCAGAAAATTGGACATAGCACTACCTGAGGACCCAGCTATACCACTCCTGGGTATATACCCAGAAAATGCCTCAACAAATAACAAAGACATATGCTCCACTATGTTCATAGCAGCCCTATTTATAATAGCCAGAAGCTGGAAAGAACCCAGATGCCCTTCAACAGAGGAAAGGATACAAAAAATGTGGTACATTTATACAATGGAATATTACTCAGCTATTAAAAATAATGAATTCGAGAAATTCTTAGGTAAATGGATGGATCTAGAAAATATCATCCTGAGTGAGGTAACCCAATCACAAAAGAACACACATGGTATTTACTCACTGATAAGCGGAGATTAGCCCAAAAGTTTGAAACAACAAAGATTCAACTACCAGACGACATGAAGCTCATGAAGAAGAAAGAACAAGTGAGGATGCCTAGGTCTTTCTTAGAAGGAGTAACTAAATAACCAAGGGAGCAAATATGGAGACAAAGTGTGGGTCAGAATCTGAAGGGGGGGTTGTAGGGAGACCATTGTGTCTGGGTATTCATTCCATAGGCAGTCATCAAAAATAGACGCTGATAGGGATGTCAGGATGGGAAAGCTGACAGCAGCCTGATAAGGCTGTCTCCTTAGAGGTCTCTCAGAGTCGGACATACCCAGAGACAGGTACCCACAGCTATCCATTAATATGATCAAAGTTCCCAATGGAGGAGTCAGAGAGTAAATTGAAGGAACCGTGAACCATAAGGGCTGGTGGCCCTGTGAGGAGAGCAAGAATACCAACCAGCCAGAGCTCCCCAGGGTCTAAACCACCAGCCCAGGAGCACATAGGGAGAGACACATGACTCCAGCTGTATATGTAGGAGAGGATGGCCCTGTTGGGCATAGGTGGGAGACAAGATCATTGGTACCCTGAAGGCTGAGCACTGAGGGGGGGGAATCTGAGGGTGGGGAGGGAGGCTGGGGGTAGGTGGGTAAACACCTTCATAGAGGCAGGAGGAGGGAGGATGGGATAAGGGGTTCCTGGGTGGTGGGGGAAATATGGTAAGGGGATAAAATTTGAAATGTAAATATTATATCCAATAAAAGGGGAAAAATAGAAAAGCGGTTAGAACCAACATTCTTAATAAAATGTCAGCCCTCTTTAAAAAAAAAAAAACCTATCTTGATACTAAAATTTGTTTTGAGAATTGTATATTGCAGAATGATCAACCTTGGTGTATCTACTCAACAAGCAAGCTGGGCAGACCTGCTCAAACCTCTGAGGTCCATGAATTCTATCTGGAGGCAGCGAAGACACAGCATCAGAGGATTGTCAACTTGCACTCCCCCCACCCCTCTTCTAATATCTCAACGCCCATAATCAGCTTGAAGAAGCTAATGATGAGTCAGCGCCCCTATTCCCTGGGCATGGGGACTAAGGTGGTAAATGTTGGGCTGTCTCCCTAGGAAAAAGTAGTGGTTTTGTCGGAATAGAGAGGATTAGCTAGGGTTTATTGCATAGCCATAACCTATTAGTAGAAATCTGTATAATTAATATCAAGATGAAGATATAAATTCTTAAATGGCACCAATTTACTTTGTTTACAAATTTTAAGGTTTTCAGTGGCATGAGCTTTTTAGTGATATAAGAGTGAGATGAATATTGTTACTCTCATAGGCATTGTACCAGTATAACACACTTAGGAATACAAAGCTTAGACCCAGTCCTTCTTTAACTTTTTTAACTGATTTGAGATGGTCAGCCTGTGAGTTAAGGGACTATAGCAAATTTATGACTTGGAGTTTATTATAAGGGTGTTCTCTATGTTTTATTTAGAAATAGCTGAGTGGAGTTAACAGGCAACACTCCAGATTACCTTACATGGATAGCTGGTTTTCAAAACATCAGAAATCCTTAGAATTGACATGACAAACATTTCAGTATTAATGTTCATTTTCATTAGAGACCTGTCTGCTCCGGACAGCTTCCTATGTTAAACTCTAAGAAGAAATTGAGCATCCTTGGAGTTACTCCAGTTGTGGTGAGACAGCCACTAGGCAAGAATTGCCACCTTCCTTCTACAGACAAATTACTGTCCAGAAAAGGACACACTTGCAGAATAGTCGACTGATTATATCTGCCTAAACAGAGTAATCAGCCCTTAATAATTCTGCAGCACTAAGGTCTGTCAGATGATCCTGGGCCAGAAGGCAGAAGAACAGATGCTCCAACGTTTCGAAGTAGAGCGAGTGTCCAGGTGTTCAGAGGTCTCTATAAATTGGCTAAGTTTTAGAAGCTATGCTTGGTGCTTCCCACAATTATAGTCAACTCAGTCATTCTGGATTTCTGATGGGGTTGAAAACTTATAGCTATTTACTTTGAGAGAAAAGATCTGAGTGTATGGTCATCAGCTGACATTCATCCTAAAGCCAAGGAAAAAGCCAGGTTCAGAACTAAGTGTTTTAATTAGGATAGATGACAGAGGTGCTGGTTAGTCAACAAAAGGATGGACTGGGTATTAGGACTATCTTGTACCTCACTGGTACAAATAGGCATAATTATGCTCTAATTGTATTTTGAGAGAAAAGTTTCCTTTTAACAGGAAGGGTGATGTGTAGGAGGAGCTAAGGTGGGAGGAGTACTGAGAGGAAGAAAAGGAGTAAGAAGAGGAGAAGAAGAAGGAGAGGAGAAGCTAGGTGATGAAAGAGAGATAGAGGGGGGAAACAGGGAAGCAGATGTTTATGTATCTCCACCAGTCAAAGATAGTTGATATATCTAGGTTGGGTAGTGGGTTACACCTCTGATTGAACAATACCAAACTTATAAAGCCTATGATTAACATTTCTTTAAAAAATGTATAAATGCAAAAAGGAAAAGGGGGCATGGGATAGGGGTTTTCTAAGGGGGGGGGGAATGGGGAAACGGGATGGTATCTGAAGTGTAAATGAAAGATCTAATAAAAAAAAATAAAAAAAAAAGAAAAAAAAAAAGAAAAGAAAGAATAAAAAATGAAAAGTTAAAACTATAGAACAGGAGAAAATACTTACAAAGTATATATTGTATAAGTGGCTAGTATCCAAAATGTACACAGAGAGAAAAAAATGAATAGAAAAATTTAAAGTACATGTTAAAAATTAGCTAAGGGCCGAAACAGGTATTTTTCAAGAAAATGAATAAAAATGGCAATCAAACAAATGAAAAGAAGTAATTTTGATAGTTATCTGGGAAATTAACATTAAAACCACAGTGAAATATAATTTTATAACTGTTAAAATGGGTGTTCACAAGGATAATGACAATAAATATTAGCAAGGATTAAAAATAAAAAGGAAATACCTTCACCCATTTATTAGGAATGAAAACTGGTATTGTCACTGTGGAAAATAGCATAGTTCTTCCTCAACACATTGAAAATAATATTGTGTTTGTTGACCCCACTTCCGAAAATATGAAGCGAAATCTGTATCTCACCTCTACTCCCATGTTATGGGAGATAATTCGTAAATGCAAAGATATTGAAACAATCTAAGCATCTATTGATGAAAATGGAAAATGAAAAAGGAGATACATAAAGATGTTCAGAATACTATATATATATATATATATATATCACTTAATGATCTTAATGATTCCAAACAGTAATACATGAGGTAGGGCAGGAAACAGAATGTCAGGTTTACTGTAAAAAAGTATATGTTATGTTGGGGCAAAGATACAATACCTGGAGAAGCTACTAAAAAGGTAAATTATAAGGAGATAAGCTGGTAAGTGCATACAAGGAAGTAGAAAGCAGGCTGAGCACTATTGGGTGAGTTGCATTTTGTTAAGCAAAGGCCTACTTTAACATTTGGGGTAGGCAGCAGGCAGCAGAAGGAATGAGAGCAATGGGTGGGAGGAGCTTGTAAGGATGGGACAGGGAAGAGAGGAGGAAGAAGACTGTGACTGGAGAGACAGAGAAATAAACAATAACTTGGGAGTTTGGTGTAAAAACGTTTGGACAGAATAGTTTTTCAGTTTTGAGGGAATAATGAATTGCAAGATATAGGCTATGGGTGCAAGCCCATTCCACTCTTCTGGCAATTCTATTATTCTCTGTACAGCATCCATGGCAAATGTTCATTCAGCCTTGACTTAATTATCTCAGAAGACATAGAATTCATTATCACATAAATTAGCTAATTCTAGTTCGGACTGTTCAAATTGAAAGTAAGTTTTCTATAACCACTGTACCTTAGTCCCACATCTACCCTCTGGACCGAAGGGATTTAGGCAAATTCTTCTCTTAAATCAGCATATACCTGAAGATAAATGACATCCCAACTTGTTCCTTAGTTCTAACCAAAATATTCCCCACTTCCTTAAGTATCTCTCTTGGGCATTTAGAATGCTTTACATGTTCTTTCCCACCTCCCCATGCACCTCAACAACAACAGCTACAAGCCACTAAGGAATGCTGAATGTCTTCCTCAAGGAAGAGCTTCTCATTTAGCTATTCAATATCAAAGAATCATCCCTAAAAACATACATACAAGTAGCATTATTCAGACGGAGCTGGTTGTACTTTTGTGCTTATAAATATTTATGTATATTTATATGTTTACATATATTTATATATGTATGCATAATGTATACTGTAATATATATATATATATATATATATATATATATATATATATACCCACACCCATTTTTGTACACAACAATTAATTTAAAAAAAAAACCTTAAATTTGAAAAATAGTAACAGGGCTTATAGGAAGGCTTGGAGGGAAGAAAAAAAATATGTGATTATATTATAATATCAAAAAGAAAGAAATACATTGAGAGAATGGGCTTCAAAGGGGCTTGGAAAGTGACTTAGTGGACTAAAACCCTTGATGACAAATGTTAAGAACCTGTGTTAAAACTCATAAACCTATTTTAAAACCTAGGCACTGTGGCACATACCTACAGCTCTAGTGCTGGAGAGGCAGTGGAACCCCAAAACTTGCTGTCCAATCAATCTAGCCAAACCAGTAAATTCCAAGATCAGTGCAAGCAAGACCCTGTCCCAAAATCTAAAGTGGAAAGCAACGGTGGCTGATCTTGATTTTCAACTTGACACATTTGCTAAGCGGGAACCACAATTACGAGATTACCTTCAATAGATTGGTCTGTGTGTATGTCTGTGGTGGGGGACATTTTCTTGATTGCCAAGTGGTAGAGGGTTCAGCAGTAGCATCACTAGGCAGATACACCTGAGATGTGTAAGAAGGGTAGCTGAAAGAATTGAGCAAGGCAAAGGGGTCAAGGACACCACAACTAACCTGGGAACAATGGGGATCACAGAGCCTGGGATACTAACCAAGAAGCATGCAGGAGCTGGACCTAGACTCTCCACACATCTATAGCAAATGTGCAGCTTGCTGATCATGTGGTTCCCTTAACAAGTGGAATGAGGGCTGTCTCAGCCTCTGTTTTCTGCCCTGTGTCCCCTTCCAAGCTACCTGGACTTCCTGGGTATACCTCAGTGGGAGAGGATGTGCCTAGACCTGCTGGGACTAGATTCCACAGGGCGGGTGATACCCAAGGGAGCTCCTTTTCTCTGAGGAACAGGGATGGAGATAATGTGGGGAAGTACTTGTAAGGATGAGACTGGGAAGAAAAGAGGAAGGAGGCTGTGATCAGATGTAATGTGAGTAAAAAATTAAAATTAGCAATAAAATTAGCAGTAAAATTGTAGCTGTGATTAAAGGAGGAGGAAGAAGAAAGGTAGTTGAATGTGAGCCTTGGATTTAGGCAATATTCCTTCTTGATTTCTCTTCTGACTTACTTAAGTAATCACTTGGAAGAGTAAAACAAATAAATCCATTCCTCCTCAGTTTGCTTTTGATCATGGTTATTCATTATAACAACAAACAGAGGTCAGGCTAGAATGTTGACTTCTAACTGCCACATCCACGTGCACACACATAAATATGTAAACAAATAGGTAAAAAAAATCCTTAAGACTAAAAAGAAAAGTATAAAGAGCAAATAGTATAGGAGCTCATGAATCTGTGGTGTTGGACAAGCATGGGACCATTGTAGGATGCAGGTGAATCAAGTCCCACGTGGGAATCTGCAAAAAGCACAACTCTGCCATATTCCACAGAAGCCCAATAGATACAAAGGTCAGGGACCTCACCAAAAGGAACTCGTCTTCCTCTGTCTTTTGAAAAGTTGGCCTTAACTTCTGCTGCGACTTAAAATCTTGCTCATGAGAATTATCAGTATGCTTCTTGCATGTTCTGGTCTAATTCTCAGGGTGAAATCCCTGTGGATCGTAAGATTCATGGGACACAGTATCTAACTTGAAACTTTCTGACCCACTTTAAGACATTCATCTGGATTCCAGCCCAAGATAAACAAGCTGGCCTTTTCAAAAGTAGAATGTAGATATACCGTGTTATTTCTTGAGATATAAACTCAAAGTTTGAATATTAATTAACCACTCAGGAAAGCTTTTTATTCAGTGGCTTATTCCTTCCCAGTCCACCTACACATAAATTCATGTAGAATAATCCATGTTATTCTACCAATTCCCTTTCTGGCTGAACTTCTAAAAGGCCTACTTCGGTGATTTTATTCTCATCAGTCTCTGTATTTCTCATTTCCATTCCATCGCCCTTCCCAGCTTCAACAACAGTCTATCCCTCTGCTGCTGTGCTTTCCATCAATCTAGCTGTTGTTTACCATAAATTAGCATTTTCAGTATCTATGCTTTGATTTAAAATACAGAATACAGTTCTGTTGACTGCATGTGAAGTGCCCACATACAGCTTGGCTGCCAAGGGTGCTGTTCAATCCAAGCTAGTGCTGAAAAAGAAACAGGCAGACAGTGGCTGCTCCTAAGAGCACTTCATTAACATCTTATGACTAGAATGTTTGGGGCATGAAAACAGATAGAAGCCATTATTCTGGGTAAACTCAGGAGTGAGCTTTCAAAATAATGGAGCACCAATAAACAAGATCTACAAGAGTTGTCGCTGTGGGGAAAGTATAGGTTCAGTGTTGATGAGGAAGCCATCCTCATCTCATGTCCTTCAACTGTTAGTCTCAGTACCTCAGCAGAGCAATTTCAATTTGTATTCTAAACACACTAAAACATGTTTTGAAATGATAATTATATGTCTTCAGGTAAACTTATGATTCACAAACTATATATATATATATATATATATATATATATATATATATATATTCTAAGCTTTGGTAAAAACATGTGGAAAAAAATGAAGTTGAGTTTGAGTTCCTGACAATTTTCACATGCTAAGCAACTTTCAAAAGCAAATACTGTGGAAACATCACATATGCCATGAACTTCCAATTTACCACTGAAGATGGTAAATTACAGTCAAAATACATCATGTTGCTGGTCCAGCATTTGGTGATGAGTGTCAGAGAAGTTGACCAAGAGGTTACATCCACTTGGATCATGATGTTTCTATTTTCTCTATATAATAATGTATTAATCCCTTTCTGAAATTTTTATATGTG
Source organism: Arvicanthis niloticus (assembly GCF_011762505.2). Lineage (NCBI taxonomy): Eukaryota > Metazoa > Chordata > Mammalia > Rodentia > Muridae > Arvicanthis > Arvicanthis niloticus. Next base: position 48,365,190 of record NC_047658.1, on the reverse strand, counting down.
TACCTAGTTTTAAATATCCAGATATATGCATCTACATAAATAGATATATCAGTCTGTTCATTTTCTATTGCTGTCAAAGCCAATTAGATCAGCACAAGCTTGGAAGCTGAAATCAACATCCACTTATTTCATAATCTGTAGCTTAGAAGACAAACAATGCCATTATGTACAAAATCACCTTTTCAATGTCAGGTCTTTAAGGAATTCCTTTGTAGGCTCTAATGAGGAATCTCCTTTCAATCTTATTCAGGTTGCATACAGAATTGAGCTCCTTACTAGGTTCAGGAATAATGATTTCCTTACTCAGAGCCTCTCCCAGGTTCCTTCCTCCATCCTCAGGGCAGCAACTGCAGGTCAACTTCCTTTCCTGCTTCCACCCTTCCTGTTTTCTGCTTTACTTCTGTGTCCTTTTCTGCCACATCTGATTTAGACTCTGAAAGCTGTTTTGAATGACTTATGTAATTAAATTGGTCCTACTCTGGTAATCCAGTATAACCTCACTACTTTAAGGTCCATTGTTTCCTTTGTTATATAAAATAGCTCATTCCCAAGACCAAGAGATTAGAACAAAGCCATCTTTGAAGATCTGACCTCAACAGTGCATTTTTTCACCTGAGATCTTTGGATATTAAACTTTAATTGGAGCATATTCACTGACTATACACAGACATGTATACCATATGATGATATCACTCTTTGTTACCATTGTTTCCATGTCTGTGACTCCACTTGCCCTGATTTAGGCTTTCCATTAATCTCTCCTATCTCAGCCTAATTCAATCCCTAAATCATTTCTGATAACAACAAAGGCAAATGCCTATACTAAAGTCTACCCAACATTAGTGGATCATGTCCACCTGCTCTTATTCAAGTAGCTGAAAACTTCTTCACATCCTATCTAGCATCCACCCACGAGCAATCTACTGCCTAGGATTTCAATACTGCAAATCATATCACTGTATTGGCGGACCACCAAATTTCCCTTACATTTTCCTTGATATGTATAACTACATCTCTTCTTACCCACATCAATCTGAGCCACAACTGAGAGCAATTTTGTTCTAATTTCCACAAGGGTGCTCCTCACAAAGCAATGCCTGGAAGAAAAAAAAATCTATTTTTTTTTCACATGCCAGGTCTGGGCATCCCCTCTGCTTAAGCAGATGGTACCATAGGAATCATGCTGTTTAATGCCTTCATCTTGCTCTATAACCTATAGAGAAGTTAAGCACAAACCGTGTGTCTCTTGAGTGTGCTACCCTCCTTGGAATTAAAATATTGTTCTGTGCTACAATTCCTGTAACTAAAATGTTGTTTTGCACCATATCTGTATATTCTGTCTTGGGGCATTGTGAAAAAGACAGCTATGTCAACTAGATTATGTCAAGTTTATCATAGCAACCACCAGGGTTCTATCATTTCTCCTAATCAGACACTGGTTCTCATAGGACTACAATCTCTCAAATGTTGGTTGGGTCATCTGGTTCTCATAGGACTATAATCTCTTACATGTTGGTTGGGTCATTTTAGCCTTGCTTCTAATTTTAATTCCATGCTGCACTAAAAGTCTAGATTTAATGTGGTCTTTAGGTATTTCTTCTTATCAAATCTTTTCTCTGTGGCTGTTTATATATTTCACCCTCCTGTTCAAAATTTAATTGCAATGACGTTCATCCATATGATTACTTTCATAGATTCCAGATAAGCATCTTCAATGTCTGAATTTTTCTGCCACACACATTATTCATTTTATACATCAAATGATTTCTATCATGATATCACATACTCTGCGAAAATGATTTTGGTAAACCTTTTTAATGTGAAGAGATAAGAATGTCATTTGTTTCATTCTTCTGGCAAGTGAGGTCTTTCCACTTTGGTATCTGGGTGGGTTTCATTAGTGTTCTCCATAGTCCTGTTTCTCCCTTTCATTAGTAAATGAAGCTTGACCTAGTATTGGCCTTAGTTACTGCCAATAAATGATGTACTCAAAGTTCAGAACATTGCTCTGTATTGATAGTCCTTATTTATGGAGATAAAAGCAGATTGAAGCTGCAAGGCTGTCCTAACACTGACCAATTTAATTTCAGTCTTATGAAACTCTGCCTTACTCTTTTTCTGGCAGATCTTGGATATTTTCAGGTAGGCTATTGCCAAATCAACTAAATTCTCCTACCCAGATTTTCTGTAAAGCATAGTAGAAAGGCTAAAATAGATAACATATGTTGGAAAAAACAAAACCAACAAAACAAACCAACAAACAAACACCTCACACAACTGGAAATCACATCTGAAGTTTTGGTCACTCATTTTTCACTGTGTTTCTCTCAACTTCCATGTTCTTCATAAAAAAAAAAAAAATGACATACTGCCCAACAGATGAATCTTTAGTGTCTCCCTTCTAGATTTTTTTATTTTCTCAATGGCTAAGGATAGACCCCAGAGCCCTGAAAGTGAAGAAGCACCTTGAAACCAGCCTTCATACTTTCTACTTCTAATATTCTTGTATTAAAACAAACTATTTTTTTCTTCAGTAATGAAACAATTAGGACCAAAAAAATGATCCTCTTATGACTGCCAGGCCACTTTCTAATGTAAGAGCTGATCCAAATACTCCATAGCTAGTTATTTTCTGTACTTTGACTAGTTGTAACTTTCTGCATTAACCATTATCCATTACACAAATAAACTTCTTTGTGGAATCTGAACTATGATGAGAGTTGAAATAACCTATGGGGATATATATATATATATATATATATATATATATATATATTGTGCATATATATGCACAAAAATTTAGAGAGCAATTTTATAGTATGCTCACCTAGCATACTAATAGTTTGCTATTATGTGCTATATAACAAAAACACTATGTATTTGCTATGATAAGTCCACCCCTGAGACATGTGAACTCCCTATCCATGGGAAATTAGGAAGATCGGGTCTCTATACATGGGTTGCCTATTTACAAGGTATAAATGTCAACCATCTCTCCCTATACCACAAAGTAGGGATGGGGAATATTTTTTGAAGTAACTTACACTTGCCTCTTACTTCAGTTGTTCAGGGTACATCCCACATTGTATTAAGCCTTCCTAGTCATGACTTTCCTCCTTTGGAATGGGTCTTCAATTCAACTAAAAATAGTCACTTATCCCATACCATTTGGGACATCTATATTACACCTCCTCGTTGAGGCACAAGGTCCATTTTGGAAAATGAGGAGGAAAGACTGTGAGAGCCAGAGCTATTTGCAGAGCAGAGCAGTGTCTTCTCACAGATGAACTCACAGCATCTGCGAGATCACAACTGCACAGGACCTGCATAAAATCAAGCCTGAGAACATGTCAAGATGGAACAGGGAGGGATCTAAAAGACTTCCCATCATAAGCAAGGAGCTATAGAGAACTGGTGTCTTATGGGAAAAGAGTTAATTTTCTTTAGTGGCTTGGCTCATGGTAGATTGAGCACACTCTAATAAATGGACAGACACCTAAAAGTATATGAGAGGACAAACTGGAGCTTAAGAGTTATTAAAATAAAAAGGAGGTAATATGGAGTTGTGAGGATTAGAGACTTAACAATAGATCTGGGAGGATTTGAGGTAACTATGATCAAAATACATTGTATAAAATTCTCAAGTAGTTAATAAAAATATTTTTAAAAGGAAGTTCTGAAGGAAAGGGTGATCATCTTAGCTTAAGACTAATAGCAGTATGGTGGCAGTGATGTGTTAATACTTTGAAAGGCACAAAACATACAACAAAACAGAAAGAAAAAAATGCAAGGAAGCAAGAAAAGATACAAAGCTGTGGTGGTGTTATATTTTCACATTGATTAAAAGCCTTCTACAAATGGACCAAAATATGTAAATGGGTTGGCTATTTACAAAGTCCAAATGTCAATTTCCTCTCCATATACTCATCAAAAAAGGAGGAATAGAGAATATTCTGAAGTATCTTACTCTGCTTCTTATTTCAATTGGTTGGGGTTCATTCCACATGGTATTAAGCCTTCCTCAATATTTTAAAGGTTTTGGAGACTTACAGTATGAAACCCTGTATTTTCCTGGTAGGAAAATTCAAGTTCAGAATAGCTTTAAGAACCAAAAACCCTACTAAGAAATAGCAAATGAGAGGAGACTGGATCTTTTCAGAACAAATGACTGGCCAGCCCCTAGTGGCTAGAATATTGTTTAGGATAGTGATTGCCAACCTGTAGGCCTCAACATCTTAGGGGTCAAATGACTCTTTCATAAGGGTCATCTAAGACCATTGTAAATCACAGATATTTACATGACAATTCATAATAGTAGAAGAACTATAATTATGACATAGCAACAAAAGTAATTTTGTAGTTAGGGGTTACCAAAGGTGAGGAACTGTGTTAAATGGTCACAGCATTGGGAAGGTTGAGAACCAGTGCTCTAGAAGGTGGACAGCATCTTTACTGGAAAGAGCTGAGGGATCTGAAGAACTCTATAAGTCAAGAACCACTCCTTACATGTTTTCTTAAAACTAGAATAACAGCTAAAGGCAAGGGAAAATGGACAGGTAGAGAAAGATGTGGGGAGGAAAAGAGGGAGAGAGGGAAGGAAGGATGGAAAGGATCTGGGGCAAAAGAGGATAAATATGTCTGATGTCACCATTCATATATAAATAAATAGTTTCAGCTCAGATACAAGACCAAAAAGAGGGATGAAATATAGAAAAGGATCCCAACGTCATTTGTACATAGAATTTTATGTCAAATATTTCTATATAATTATTTTTGATATGAATATACAGAATTATCAAAACTGAGACATTTTGAGGGAGACATTGATATCTAGATCAGCACTATTAACTTGATAAGGTAGAAGTTAGCTAACTTCTAATATTTGCTTCCAGTCCATTTTTTGCAAAAAACAAAAAACAAAAAAGCCCAAAAAACCCAAACACACACACACACACACACACACACACACACACACACACACAAAACAAAAAAACATTTCAAAAACTACTCAGAGGTAAGCACCAATAAGATGAGCCCACCTTTCACCAACTCTTCATAGAGTGTACTAAGAGGGCTCCAATGGACGCTTAACAAATTTATGGACTTATGTCATCTGATAGATAAAACCCAAGCTTCTGCAAACAAACTACAGCATTATGGGCACTAGGAGTCACCCTTCAATGACACCAATAATAGAGAAGCCCTTATCTTCAACATAAATTTCCTCCACAGAAGGTCAGGAGTAATTTTTAGAAGATACACTTAACTTGTACAAGAGAAGTACTAAGCTAGCTGTCTTTGCCTGATACAGATTATTCACTTGGACATCACTAAAATGCACTTCCTGTTTAATTTGTTTTGCCTTTGAAGTGTTCTGGGAATTCCTCCATGAATCAGCATATATTTCCAGTCCACTAGGTTATGCTCAGCCTCACAGAGAACCTGCCAAAGTAGAAATTTTTGATAGACACTAAACAAGAGGGCTAAGGATACTCTTCAGAATGGCCACACATTATCCAAGTATCTTTTCCCAAATGTTTAACATTGTCTTCTATCTCTGCCAGTCATGTTACTGAGAATAAGTAAGATTAGTACCATATAGGATTCCCAAGGCTTTACCTATCACCTTCTCTCCTCTATTGCCATAGATGCCTTCTCTGAATTTTGGTTTGAATGATGCAGCTGCTTGTCAGCATGTTGAGCCAGCACACCTTACTAATGTTAATTGGGAAAAGTTGCCCAGATACGTGGTACAGCAAGTATGTCACCTTCATGAAAGAGGACAAGATGCTTATGACAGGTTTGATAGGAACAAACTATCAAGCTTCTACCTTAGTGCCTTTGTCGGGCTCTTTGCCTACTTGATCCTCATAACAATTCTATCCATGAAGCATCACATACTGTTATCACTATTCTTGCTTGGCAACTGGACTACATCAGGAATTAACTAAAACCTAAGCACCCAAGAGTCTGGGTACACCTGTGAGGAATTTTTCTCATTTACATAGTTTGAAGTGGGAAGACCCGTCTTTATCTGGATCCTTTTAGACTGGAATATCCACCCTTAATCTGGGAAGTACCTTATCATGGCAGCCTATATAAGGGTCATGGAAGAAGGCAACTTTTGCTCTTTGCCTGCTTGCCCTCACTCTTTCTGTCAAGTTTGTTCTTCCAAAGCATTAGAGTATACTTCTTTGGTATTCCAACATATATTGACAATCCAGTCTTGTAGAATGAGAAACTAGTGGGTTTTGGGCATTGTTGGTAGACAGCCATTGTTTGACTAGCTGGACCAAACTCTGTAAGCCACTCTACTTAAGGGGTGTGTGTGTGTGTGTGTGTGTGTGTGTGTGTGTACACGCGCGCGCACACGTATGTGCCTATCTGTGTGTCTCTGTATTCAATCAGTTCTATTCCTCTAGAGAACACTAATACACATTCCCATTCTGCAAAAGACAGCACTCAATTTCAGTAGTGTCTTAGGTAGAGTTTCTAGTGATGTGGTGAAACACTATGACCAAAAGTAAGTTAGGGAGGGAAGGGTTTATTTGGATTATACTTCCATATCACCATTCAGCACCAAAGGAAGTCAGAACAGGAACTCAAATAGGGCAGGAACCTGGAAGAGGGAACTGATGCAGGGACGTGGAGGAGTGCTGCTTACTGGCTTGCTATTTATGGCTTGCCCAGATTGCTTTCTTATAGAATTCAGGGCCACTGGCTTTGAGGTGGCACAACCCACAATAGACTGGACCTCCCCCCATCAATCACCACTTAAGCAAATACTCTATATAGGCTTTTCAACAGCCTGATCTTATGGACACATTTTCTCAATCAAGGGTCTCTCTTCTCTAATGGCTGTAGCTTGTGTCAAGTTGAAAAAAAGACCTAGCCAGTGCCACTAGAAAGATGGAAATTGTTCAAAGAGATAGAAACAGTCTTCAAGCCCAGAAATTTTTACAGTAGGTCATATGAGTGCTCGTGTGTGTGCATGTGTGTGCATGTGTGTGCATGTGTGTGCATGTGTGTGCATATGTGTGAGTGTTTGAACAGTTCTGTGTCTCTCGAGAACTCTAATACACCTCCACAACCCAATCACTTCAAAATCTTGGCTTGACTTTCTCAAAGACTTCTCAAATTTCAGCACTTCAAGACTTTATCCTTTGTAGTACCAACACAAGGGAACTCAGGACACTGCAACTGAATTGTTTACTAACAGTTATACTTCACATATTCCAAACTATATATCAAGTTCATTGTGCTGTCTGATTTTAAAGGACTCAAAACAAGAAGCACCTGCTGGAAGTCCGTAAGTTAACTGACGTATAACAAACTAAAACCTTGAAAGTTAAATAACATGTGAGAAACAGGCAAGAGCTTGCAAACAGAGAAACAGCTTCAAAATACATATGAGTCTTAAATAAGAACTAATCGCCAAGGCTAGGCACCTTATTATCATCATGGTCAATATTAGGTTGCATAGTTCTTTGTTGGTGGTAGCTGTCTTATGCCTCATAATATGCTAAGTAGCATACATGATGTATAATTTTCAACAAACTTGTTTCTATGCAAGTTGGGGAACATAAGATAACAGAAATACATTTTCTCGAGGTTTTGAAACTAGAAGTTCAAAATCAATGTGTCAGAGGACTTCCATCCTTCTGAAGGACCCTTCAACTCCTTGTCTTGATGCTATCCTTCATTGGCTAGCATCTCTGCGCTAGAAGACTGTTTTGATCTCTTTAAGCAATACAATCTCAAATTCTGCCCCATCTCTGTGTAACCATCTTCCCTCTGTCTATATGTGTGTGCCCAGTTTTTCTATTCTTATAATGTCAGCCAGTGGGTTAGGACCTTCCCTCACCTTATCTTGATTATGTCTACAAGGACTATTTCTAAAACATGATTACATTCATATTTTTGGAAAGTGTCTTAGGTAGGGTTTCTATTGCTGCAATGAAGCATTATACAAAATAAAATAAAAAATTAAAAAAAAACAATTTGGAAGGAAAAGAGTTGATTCAGCTTATACTTCTATATCACTGTTCATCACTGAAGAAAGTTGGGACAGGAACTCAAACAGGACAGAAACCTGGAGGCAGGATCTACAGCTGCCACAGAAGGGTGCTACTTACTGGGTTGCTTCTGATGGTTTGCTCATCCTGATTTCTTACAGGATCCAGGAACGACTGCCCAGGTGTGGAACCACCCACAATGAGCTAGATCCTCTCAATCAATAACTAATTAAGAAAATTCTTTACAGCTTGATCTTATGGAGGCATTTTCTCAATTAAGACTCCCTTTTTTTTTTTTAGATAACTCCAGTTTCTGTGTCAAGTTGACATAAAGTTGGCCAGAATAACTAACCCTTGTCAATGTGACATACAAACATGTCATTATTAACCCACACCTTTCCTTTCTTATTCATCCCAAGAACTCACATTAGAGACATAAATAACTTTAAAAGTCTCACAGTCCTTACAAATTCAACTACATTAATATTTCAGTCTCTTTAAAATATCCAATCTCTCTAAAAAGCCAAAACCTCTTTTAAAAGTTCAAAGTCTTTCAGCCCCGCACTTCTGTAAAAATCAAAGTTAAATTCAATTAAATTCCTTCTTTGAGTAAGAAGAATCAGAACACAGTCACAACCTGAACCAAGTCACAACAGTATAAACAACTCAGTGTTCAATTATCTGGGGATTCACTCACATAAAATTTGGTGGACACTGGTCAACCCAAATATTTGGCTTCTGCATATTACATCATTCCATCACCACCAATGATAATCAAAACTGCCTTCAGACAGTGACAAACATTCTTCCGTGGAGAAAAAAAATCACTTATGACTGAGAATCACTATTCCACAGACATTAAAAATGAGAAAGGTTAGCATGGCTACATATCCAGCAAAGATGCCAATAGCAGAGGTCTGAGGTAAAAGAAAAGGCTACAGTTTTGTCTGCTTTTCACCATTCCTTTCCCCTCTTCATCCTTTTGACCTCTTATTATACTTATCTCCCCCATCTAATTTTATGTTTGTGTATATGTTTGTGTTCATGTGTACATAGATACATGTGTATGAGAAGGACAGAGAACAACCTCAAGCCTCAAAAACACTATTCACTTCCTTCTAGAAAGGGTCTCTCAGTAGGCTGCAGATGGCTGGCCAGTGAGCCCACAGAATGTCTTGCTCTGGCTCCTCTGTGCCAGGATTGCAAGTGTTTGCCACTATATTTTTACATCGATCCTGAGGATCAGACTCAGGTCATCATGTTTGAAGGGCAAGCATTTCACTGACAGAACCATTCTCCCAATAATGCTTTTCCGTTTTTTCTTCTTGATTTGCTTGCCCTTCAGCCTTCCTTTTTCTCCATTTTCCTTTGGTTTTCCACTTATCTGCCAGTGTCTCCCTTCTTCCTTCTTTAGAGGATGCCATAGCACCAGAAGAGCACCATGACATCATCATTGTACCAGCAGAAAGATTTCAACGGAAGACTTCAGCATCTAACTGATGGGTGAAAGATAGTTAGGGCAAGCGGGGAAAGATGGAGGTGATACAGACTGTCCTCTTTCTTGTCATCTTGTGAAGAATGGCTCTTACCCAGTCCTTTATTTCTTAAGAGTTTATTAAATTCATTCAGTGAGGGAGAAAAAAAGAAATGTAAAAGGAATTATGAACTCTTGAGGAAAATTACTTTTTTTAAGGTTAAGTAGCATGACAATGGCAGCTGATAGAGCAAATTAAATTCTAACTGCACCAGTGGTTTGATAGATATCATTTTGCTAAGTGTTACTGAGAAAATGCCTTCTTGGGAATATGATGCTCATGTTCAGAATGAACACTTGTCAGTTGTGGCATTCGATTCAATTAGGTAAAATTCATTGATACAATGGGCAGAAAGGTCAGATGGAAAATTACAGGTTTTTTTCAACAGTTTTTTGAATTGAAAACAATATATATATATATATATATATATATATATATATATATATGCAAGAGCTTTAGGAAAACACATGTTTATTTAAAGCAGGATCAAAAGGGAGAAAATATTTTATATTTGAATCAATGAGCAGTTACAGTTATGGTTAAAATTAGTTCATTTTGTGTGGTATTTGAAAAGCTTGCATAAAATATGCTTTGTCTCTGTCAACCTAAAGCAGCTTGACAGGGATTAACCCATCCCAGGAAAACACCTTAGTTCCCAAGATGTGGTTATGTTGTCACAGGAGTAATTTAACACTCAGAAAAATTGCAATTATTTGATGCCAAAGCCTGCAATTGAGAATTTTGAATACCAAAAGCAACCACCAATGAGAACTTTTTCAGTAACCATCCAGCTATCATTTTAAAAATTAGCAAAATGAGCGCTGGAAAGAGTTCTTCATCAAACATTTATCACTCATTTGGTAGACCACTTCTGTTAAGGCATCTATGCAGAGCTTGCTGAAAGTTTCAAAATCTTACTTTGCCTAGATGCAAGCAAGTCTGCCTCATTAGTGATCAATTACCAGCATGGTCAGTCCTAATAAGTCATTAATATATACCTTGTACTGTCAAATCCAGTAATTGGGTACCACACGTCCAATAAGCCATCAGATGCTATTATTAATAAAGCCCTCAAAGCTCCACCAGGATCTATATTGTGTAAACGAGCCACCAAATTAGGTCATTTTTCACTGCCTTACAACTTAGCCTATGATAGATCAGCTTAAAGCAGCAGGCACTGGAACCCAAAGGCAGAGTCTTGCTGTATAGCATATCACTAGTATTGAATTTTGAATCTTCCAATAGAGGTATTGTTTGCAAAAGCTTCTTCTGGTGGGTTGTTAAGGTGTAATGAACTTAAACATGACCGGTTTTGGTAGTTCCTAATTGTTTCATTTATATGTATAACAATGACACCAGATTAGCAAACATTCCTGGGCCATGTCAAAGGAGATCACATCTTGCTTAAATTAAGTACTTTTTAAAAGAAGTTATTCCTGTCCAGAGAAGAGAAAGAAAGGGTTGAAGCGGGAAATTACAGAAGCCAAAACTAGTGAGAAGAGGTCCAAGGAGTCTAGGTGAAGAAGAAATTGCTTTCCTCAACCTGCTACGTTGCCCACTTCCTGACCCAGGGCATTGCCCAGGATATTTTTTTCTCCAATATAGAATTGTATTCATTCATTCTTTGAAGATGGGAGATCAGTCCACTATGCTTTCTGACATTTAAGCAAATACTGGTGAAACAACCACCCATCCACTCATGTGCTAGGCCTTTAAATGGAAAACCTGCCTTCATAGATGGTCCCACACATGAATAATTTAGAAATCATCCAGCCATCAGTATTCACTCTTGCTCTACCTGGCCTTTCTGGGTACCTCCTGGCCACCCTTTAATTCTCAGGCTATGTGACACTTGTAGGGAACTTTGACTTAACTGCTTTCCCACATTAGGACAAGTACCACAGCTGTCTGTGCTTCTTTGCATGATTGCTCTATTTGAATAATTCAGTTCAGTTTCCGCTTTAATACTCATTCCTAAACTATGTACACCATTACATTCCTTGTACCTTGCACAATACCTGAAACACACTAAGGTGCAGAACAATTGCTGATTGGTCAAATGTTGAAGTCAAACTGAAGAAGGCATTCACAACCAATGGGATGGATTGGCAACAGCAGAGCAGCAGACATATTCAAGAAGAGCCAGTCAAAACTTTCTGCTAACAATTCTCAGCTTCTTCCCCATAACAACCATCCATAAATGTCCCCATTCAGCCTGTCTTCTTCATTCTTCTTTCCTAATCATTACTCTGTGGTTCCTGAGTGTGTGTGTGTGTGTGTGTGTGTGTGTGTGTGTGTGAGAGAGAGAGAGAGAGAGAGAGAGAGAGAGAGAGAGAGAGAGAGAGAGAGAGACAGTATCTAGCTGCTTCAAACTCCTGCAGCCATGACTTTTCCACCATGATGGTCTATACTCTCAAACTGTGAGCCAAAATCAACCAGTCCTTCCTTAAATACCACTTGGTCGTGGTATTTAATCACAGCCATAGAAAAGCAACAAAGACGGCAGCCATTCTGATATTCGAGCAGACAAGACTAGGGCCTGAGACAGACCTTTGCCTTCTTTGTTCACTTCTGCTTCCCAGAACATACAGCACAACCTGGAAAAGAGGAAGTGTTCTGAAGGCAGCTTTAATTGACATTTCTTCAGTGCATAAGGATGCTAAACCAATTTTTACATATACATTGGCCATTTGTATTTCTTTTTTGGAGAACTGACTGTTCAGTTTACTAGCCCAGTTTCTTTTGGTGGTTATTTAGGAGGAGTGGTGTTTATTAGGAGCAGATCCTTTTGTATTCCGGATACTAATCCATGTATGATGCATAGTCAGCATGTACACATTTGAGTACAAAACTCTATTCTTGTCATTGTTTCGTCTTCTCTGCAGAAGCTTTGTTAATTTCATATGGTCTTATCTGTCATTTGGTTGGATTAGAATGCTATCTTTTAGGACAGATCCAAAGAAAACCCAAACAATAAAAAAAAAAATCTATGTCCTATGTCATAGAACTGGCAAGTGAAAAGTCTGTGAGTCAACTCAAGTTCATCTGCTCTCACAGCTCTAGTCCTCCTAATCCCTGGACTATGGTATCTCCTACCAGACATGCAGTTGGGAACCCAGAGACCCTTTCCATGGCTAGGCAGCCTGCACACTGCACAACTCCAGGGAGATCCACAGAGTAGAAGACAATGCAAATTTTCTGTGTGGGTTTGAGCAACATGCCAGTATGGCTCATACTTGCAGGGATAGAACCACCATATGCCAAACTCTCAGCAGCCTCCTTGGTAGAAAACTTCAATATTCACCTTCAGCGGGAATCTTTGGAAATGACAGTTGCTGCCATCGTCTCCTCATAACCATTGCAATGATCACTCAGTGTGACAATAACAATTACTCAAAAGCCCATGATATAATTCTGCCATTTTCTCCAGTGGCCCAATGGCCATGTCTCTGCCCCATGTAATGCCCATCAATACATATTTTCAATAGATTGCACTCAACTCCAATGGCTCTCTGGTTAATTTACACAGTGCCAAACTGACCTTTCCAAATGTGTCCCATAGCACAGTGAAAGTGAAGAAAATTTACTGCCAGGAACCAAAAATATGCTACCTTATGAAATATGGGTTTTTTCATGGCTTGATTTGAACTTCATATCAGAAACTGTGGAGCAGCCCAATGATTATTCACCATTTGAGGAAGGGAAAGGCAGTTCAGAGGCCTTCAGAGGCCATATTTCATAGCCCTATCAACTGCTCACACAGGTGATTAAAAGCCCTGCAACCTCGGCAGCAGCAACTGCAGGGCCTGCTGGTCACAGGCTAGAGAAAGAGATGGATTTCTCCGAGACAAGAAACTTAAGAACCTGCAGGCACAAGGATTTCCCCTGTGAGTTCATTTGAGAAGATAATTTCCAAGCCTTCCCCCTCTTCATCTAATCTTCTATTCTTCCTGGAAAATCCTTTATTCTTTGTTTTTCTAAGCAGAAACATTATCTCAGAGATATGTGTTGGCCTATTCCACAGGGAGTCATCTACCCTCTGAGAAGATGGACAAAGAAGAATCATTTTTAAAGAGACAAGTGCTCAGGACTCATAGTGTTAGCAAGACTCACTCCCTCACCACAAAAACAAACAAACAAACAACCCTAAGGGAAATATGTAAGATTTGATGCAGTATCCTGGGAGTAACTGCAATCATTCTTAGCATAAAAACATGGGGCCTCCAGAAGATCCATGTAAAGAAGATCTTACCAGAGGTTATGTCCTTCAAAGGAAGGAAGCAGCCATGGGCAACTCTGGGAGAAAACTATCACAATCTCACTCTGTTCCTTTTATCAAGCTTTATTGTCTTCCATTGTTCAAATCCCACCAAAACTATTCTAGCAAAGGAGACCATTGATATAGACCATAAAGACCAGTTCCAAATTATAAACTTCCTGTCCAGAACTATGGAGTTGATATAATGTATGACGTAGGTAATATAAAAATCTCCAATATACAAAATCATAATAATAATCAGACACACTTTAATCCCTGACCTCCCATTCTATTCCAATTCATGTCTGTGTTCTATTCTAATACATGTCTATGTTCCAAGACCCTGATGGGCATCATGCAAGATGATTAAATTTAAGTTTGTACTTGTTATCAACTTGAAATGAGCTCTTACCTTTGAATTCACAGATGTTTGCTCACAATAGATTCCAGTGTTCTGATAATTCAAAGATAGTCTTTGTTACATTCCATCCTATAAAGGTCTTTAAACCAGAAATCTGTGACTTGTTAATGACTGCCCAAAATGTGCACATGCTTACATCAGATAATTTACATATTCATTATTTGAGTATCATAAGAAACATAAAGACATCGAGCTCAGAGAAGTTAACAAGTTTGTCACAAAGGCATCAAATCAGATCTTTCTGAAGTTCAAAGGTTAACCATTCGGTCATTCTGTCTTATATCTACCTCTGAAATGTCTACAATGTTTATTAAACACCCCTGATACCCAGGCATCCTATCTGTATTTCTTAGATGGATATCTGCCATCTGTGGGCAGAGTTAGTCTAAAAGAATAAATGCATAACTCACCAACCCTATTACTACCTCTTCAGCTGCACTTCAATTCATTTCACAGTAAATTATTTGACCTGTAATTTTTTTTGTTATCTCAAAATGTAGCAAAAAATAGGAAGCACCATCCTGACATTCACACAAAATACACTATTTTTTATAGAAAAGCTGCACCAACAAACAAACATGAGTCCAGAAACACAAGTAAGTTTATCCACAACTACAGATGGTATGCAGAGAAATCACACCCAAGAAAGCCAGCCATTTCCTAGAGGTCCCTCTCTTGAAATGCTTTGACAGTTTTTAGGAGCACAGCAGAGGAGTACTGGTCAGGCAGAAGAGTAGCGGGACAGAAAGGGTGTTAGAGGACACAGCTGTGGATAGACAGTGGGAGGACATGGAGACAATGTGAGGTCAGAAGCCTTCATTAGCCCGAGAAAGCAAGGGGGAGGAGGAGAGTTACCCACTGCCCTTTTCAAACCAGTATTCCAATATGTAATTACTCATTTTAACACTCCTGTTCGTGAAAACACTCATGTAAGTTAAATAATAACTCATTCATCTTGGAATGACTGGCCTGAGAGATTCTATGGTGAAGGAAATTCTAAAGTGAAAACTCTTTTTAAAATACTGTTAATGACATCCCTTCTTCCTTAAAGCAATGATTCATAAACAAAGGGGAAGGACACAGGACATTTCTGACCATCATTGCATTAAGGCTCATGGTTCTTCTGAGTTAAAGAACTCCAACTGGTCTATGATTCACAATGAGAACTGGAGCCTACCAGGATTGCCTTTGTGTCTGTGCAGCCAGAGTTGTCATCAGGAAAAGTTATACAATAATAATTTCCACAACCTTCCAAGAATAAAGAAGTGGAAACTTTTTCAAAAGTACTCAGACACATCTACTTGTATAAATAAACAGGTTAATGTACCCAATCAGCACAATTTAAATCTGATTCTCAAATATAATCAAACCAGGAAGTTCCCACAAGTAGACAAGGGGTGAGCCAGCTGTGGCTCTCCATACCTGCATCATGACATTGGGATTGGTTCTCTGGGTATTGTTTCAATCTTGTTTCCCAAATTTGGAGCTAAAAAAGTCAATCACCTGGAAATAACAATTATTAGCATTGAAAATTAGACAAAAAAAAGTTTCAATAAAAACTGCCTGGCAGTTTCTAGTCAAAGAACCATGCAAAGAGCAGCCTAGTAAGACAGAAAACTGATAAAATAATATCTGAGTCCAACATCACCAATACTGATAACTATTATGTTGTATAGACTTCTTTACTCTGGAATAGTCTGCAGTGAGATATCCTGACAGGCCTCCATGCCAACAAAGTGTTCCATTCAGAGTAGGCCAGGTAGGGAAGCTAGTGTCAATGACTTCATGGAAGAACTCTAGACTCCTACTTTCCATCACAGCAGTAATGGGGCCATTGCTGGGGTATCAACACTGTTTTCTTGCAACAGAACTTCTACCACTTCCTAATAGTAATGAGGCCAGCCCACACTATGATGACACAAGAGACCTCCTCCTCGTCAGTGGAGTTAATACAGGCTCCATGTGCAGGAAAATCCCACTTTAATCAGAATGCTCTGCTTCTGCTCCCTTATGAGGTCAAGATGACACGTAGACCAAACTTTCATCCTCTCCTTTCCTTGCCAGAACAGTGTTGGAAGAAGCTACTTCATTTCTTAGGGCACCCAAAACATATTGCTACTCATGTAGTTACTTAAATCATCAGATATTTATTCAACGAGAGTTAAGCCAAAACTCTGATTAAAGAACTTTGTTCATGCTGGAATCCCCAGGATAAACACCCTTTCTGCTTCTTCTAGCGTCATGTGCCTCTACATCTTATTTGGCTGATGACAACACAGAGAGTTTCTCACGCTGCCCTCCACATTACCTTGGCCTTTGCTCTCCCATGTGTCCCTTCCCAGCATATCTTCTGTGTGAAAGGATATCAGTCATTGGATGTAGAGTGTACTCCAATCCAAGTGATTTCATCATAAAGTCCTTAAGGATAGCTACAGAGATTCATATTAGTAATTATATTGTAAGGTCCCAAACGGACATGGATTTCCAAGACTGCTATCAAACCCATTTAAACCAGCTAAAACTGAAGGCTTGAGTAAAATGTACAATCACACTGTATAGCTGGAAATGTCTAGATTTTAGTACAACATCAACCATTATACATGTACAGACACATATATCAATTTCTGTAACATATCAGTTTTTTACACACAACACAGAGACAGACACACAGAAACACACAGTCATACAAAGAAACACCACAGACACACACACACAAACATACATACACAAATGGAAATATAACCCAGGAAAGAGAAACTAAATAAAAGTTAATACCGAGAAGACAGAGAGAGGCCAGAATCACTTAATACAAAGTGTGTAAACTGTTTTAGTAGGCAGTTATGAATATACTTCTATGTGGAACACAGAAAGTCCTGAGTGAGTGAAGTCATGAGCAAGAGATGTGTATTGTTTGATATGGCATGTCCATGTCAAGAATCATCTCTGACCCTTGGAAAAATAGCAAAACATCCCCTCCTACATGGTGAGTCTCAGAGGGATGGCAAAACCTACCTCTGGTCTCTGGGCAAAATGTTGATAGTGCATACAGAAAATTTCCACCACAGCTTTCTCCCCCCAGATATTTATGTTTTGAAGAATGTTCCTGCTAGAGACAGCTCTCATAAAATTAGCTAAACCTGCCTCCTTGTTCTGCTGTATGTAATAGCCCTACTTTCTGATTATCTGTTTGCAATAATTCCTTCTCTTTGTACAGCTTTGTGTAGTTACCTCACCTGTCTGTCCAACTGCATACAAAAAATACCAAAGCTTCTAGCATGTGACCATTTCTTTGTCAGCGAGTCCACCTGACCCTAGCTTTTCTTTGTGTCTGTGTGTTAATCTTTTCTTCTTTCCCTCACTGTTCCAGCCAGATCCATCCTGGGAGCTGCTCTGGGAAAGGCATACTTCAAAGCAAATAGAAATCACGTATGAGGACGTTCTCTGATGATTCTAGCATTTCTGTGGTGAAAATGAGACAATCAATTCAAGTTCACCATGAGCTATGCATCAAGTACAAAGAAGGACTGGGCTATATGAAACCCTATCTCAAAAATGCAAAAAGAATAAAAAAGAAGTTTAGAACTAAAAAATAAACTTAAGAGAGAACTGTTAAGAGATATGATAAATATCAGTATGGAAAAGAGAGGACATATATCTGTTAGTTTGGTAGGAAAACGGGCCTTATCAAGTCTGAACCACAAAGAAATAGCCTAAGAATAATTCCAGACTCTCAAAGAACTATGACATATAAATAATCTACCAATCTTGTAATTATAGCCACACAATCAGAGGGAAAATTGTAGAGTTGAAAAGGTACTGCAAGAGATAATCAATTTGACCTTGAATTTTCAGCCCCAGAGACCAGCCTGTAGACTCAGCAACCAAACAATCTCATCTTCTCTCTCAGAATGGGTCTTTGTCTTTCTGCTACACATCAGCAATGCCACATACACACATAGGAAGCACCAGTCAGTTAACTACCACTTATCCCATTAACTCACTAAAACTGTTCCCTGAAGACTAAGACCTGAGTCTTGATCTTGCCTCTGTCCACACAAACCCAGACATGTGAACAGGCTTTCAATGTAGATCACCTGGAGCTGGTATCCTTTATCCCCTTCAGAGAACTCAGGCTACTTTATTGATGAAAGAGTGAGTCATAATTTCCTACCAAATTAATAAAAATAAACAAACTTAGTCAACTCCAAGTAAGGAAAATCCAAAGAAATCTACAGCAAGACCCATCATATGCAAACTTTAAAAAACAGAAGAAATGTAACTCCAGAAAGAATCTAGACATGAATAGCACCTCACTTATAGGAAAGTTGCTTGAATGAAAGCCGATCTCTCATCAAAACCCACAGAGGCTGGTGGCACAGTATTTTTCAAGTGCTGAAAGAAATCAAACATCAACCTATGAGTCTTCTATAAGGAGCAAAGAATCAAGCAGCGTAATATACCATACCAATGGGTTCAAGAAGAAAAATCACATGACTGTACCAAAGGCACTCCATGGAATCCAGTATCCAGACATGAAATACTTCTAGGCAAAGAGAAACGAAGGACTACATTCTCCACTCAGTGTAATTCATCTACAAAGAATGGCTATGATCACGCATAACTGTCTTGCTCTCTGTACTATTTTACCAGATACCAAAGATTGGAACATAAATTTTGTAAATGTGCAAAGGACAAAAATGTATTATCTCACCAAATACACAAATCTGACAAAAAAAATGTATCATCTGGAGGTCAGATGTCAAAGATCAAGTCTCAGACAGTTTTCCGTGTCTAGCTAGTGTTTCTCTCTTTTGAAGTGGTGTCTCCAGCAGTAAGGAGCACTTCATTCTCACATGTCAGGAAGTAGTGAGTAAGAAAAGGTAAAAAGTTCTCCAGAAAAGTCTTTGGTAAAGACACAGAATTCCTTTCATGATGGAACTCTCTAATTGTACCATATAGATGACTCCATCCCTTTGTTTGCTTGCTTGTTTGTGTTTTTATTTGTTGAAGCAGGGTCTCTTGTGTAGTCCTGGCTGCTCTGTACTCACTTTGTAACTGTCTTCAAGTTTAGAGAATTCTTCCTGCCTCTACCTCCCAAGTGCTGAGATCAAAGGCACACGTGATAACATATCCAACCCATCTCTATCTCGTACTACTATGCATTACTCAAATTGTGGAGGAAACACACAAAAAAAAAAAGCTGAGAGAAAGAATAAACACTTTCCTCCTAAGATTAGGATCAGCACACATATATCTCCTCTTAACAGCCAAACTGATGCTCAAAACTCTGGCTTGTTTCATTAGCTAATAATACTATGAGTACTGGTCTCCCAACACCAGGCAGAGCAACGTATCCATATTGTTTATACCAAGAACCATCCCCAGGGAGACTCCTTATTGTGTATTTTTATACTGTTCAACAAGGAAAACTGTTCATCTCTCTCTCATCCTTCCTCCTTTCCCCTACACTGTTGCATTCAATGTCACTGCTATTTCATGTATGGGTAGAGATGAATAAGAGTGCTGCTACTTCATCTGTATCCTGGAACAGTCCCCTCAGAGACCACAAAGAGCCTTTCAGTGTTTGAAACAAATCTGCTTTTCTTCAACCCATCACTTGCCTAGTTCCCTGAGGGAAAGCCGTCAAGCTTACAGAGGCTATACCTTCCAACAGGCACTGGTTCCCACCACTTCCCTCATCTTGCCAGTCTCTTCTAGTTCTTGTGATCAGGACCTGCCAAGCATGCTCCCATCTCAGTACTATTTCAGATGCCCCACTGCAGTTTCCCCTTCCTCTATTATGGTCCTACAAGCTTCTTTAAGTGGCTGACCCTGACAGAGATTTTTCTTACCTCTTACCAGTACTTTCTTTCCCCCAATCTGTTTCCCTTAAAAATTTTATGATTGTTAATCCATGTGTGTGCCTTTTGTTTACAGCCTTCAGTAGAGTCCAAACCCTAAGAGGACAGAACATATCACTATGATAATTCCACCATTTAGCAGAACGTCTGCATAAACCAGGCACTTGAGAATTGTTCATTAAGTAACCAAATTAGTTAAAATAGTACCATATGCAAATCTTTCTACCTCAATTCCTTCTTCCTTCTTTTATGTCTTATTTTTCCTTAACAAGTTTCACACACACCTACTACTGACACATGGCAGCCACAGATTCGGAAATGCATGAGTCAATAGTCCAGACATGTGAACAAAATAAGACACAAGAGGTGGGCCATAACTCAATCTGCAAAATGTCTAGCATAAATTCTAATGTGAGCACACAAAAAGGAATTGTGTTTGCTTGCTTTGAACCATTGAGACACAATGCCTGACATTTAAAATTAAAAGTAAATAAGTGTTGTGCTGTTGCTCATGTGTGGGCCTGGGTCCTGTTGTGCTGAGTTGTGGTTCCCCCATGTCTGTCCCCCAGGCATCTGGAACTGTGGCTCAGGGAGGCAGAAGCACAGGAATTTGATTGAGTTCACTCCACTGAGTTGGGGGTGGGGGTGGGGGGTGGGGACGTCGGGCTGTGCTCAGTCTGAGGTCCTGCAGGGCCAGAGCTCTTGGGTCTGGGGGTCTCCAGGCCAAGGCGGCTGGCTAGAGACCAGTAGTCTCAGCCCTTGGGCACCCACAGAAGAAACCACAGAAGGACTGAGATGGGGGGCATACAGGCTGGACCTGCCCACAGCTGAGAGAGACAAGGGAGAGAAGCTCTGGCGGTACCCCACGGAGTAGAGACTCTTGGTCACTGCAACTCACTTGGCTGGGTCATGGCTGGCTCAGCTAGCTTGCTTGAGTTGGCAGCCTCCTTGGCTGGAATGCAGAGAGGTCCTCTGGTGGGAGATTAGGCAGTGACTCATTGGTTAGTGGCCCCCTCTACAATTCTCCATGGCGGGCCCCAAAGACTAGAGGGAGTCCATGATCTTAAAACGTTTATTGTCATAGTGGGAAGTGGATGAAGCTGTTCCCTGTGCCTACAGGGTGGGCCTGAGGTTAAATATCTTTTGAAAGGAGGAGGGTCTTGGAAGGAATGCTTAATTGGCTATGCCCTCTGGCCTATCTCATTAATTTGGGGATCTCTTGTGGCTCTGCAGCCTGTAGTCATGCCCTTTACCTGTGCTAAGTGTTGGAAGGCCACAGACCTTTCTTTGGGAGGGGCTGTGGATAAGTGAAAGGAACCAGGGCCTGGGAGCAAGGCTGAACTCCTACCATCTCTTTCGAGTATCTGGGGTTCAAGGCCTGCACTCTACCAAGTGCCCAGCTGCCTTTTGCAGCCCACCGCCCCACAAATAAGAAGGGAATGATTCATTTTTCTCAGATTCTTAGGGGTTCCTGTCTGTCATGTCAGGGATATCATGACAGGACAAGCAAAATAGCACAGAAGCAAATGGGGAAAACTCACTAAGCTAGCTGGCCTTCTCCTTTTCCTCACAGAGCTGCAAGCCCACAATGCAGTGTTGCCCATACTCCCCTCATGGACACATGCAGGAGATTCTACTGGTCTTCTAGACAATTCTCAATCAAGTACAATAACAATCAAGATTAGTCATCACAGGATCAGAGAGCCACTGGGAATCAAAAGCTCCCAGGATCTCTAAATTAGCCATTTTGAGTATTCACCTAATACTTCACACTTTCAGATGGTATTAATTTTTGTCCTCATTCCCAGGGCTGGGTAGTAACTCCTCAACCCTAAGTAAACAGTCCAGCGGGTCACTTAATTCACTTAAGTAAGTTCTATGGTGTGCTAAGACTATTGATAAGTGGAAAAGCAGATGGAAGGGTAATTTGTTCTTAGTTATTGGTTTTCAATGACCATTTGTCAAAATAGCAGCTTGTATCCAACGTGTTTGATTTGACTCTGCCTTAAGAGCATTGGTCAGTATGACACTCACTCCTGCAATCACGAAACAACACCAACACTGCTCCAAGATAGTAAAGTGTGTAAATTTTCAGCCATCATCAAGGGTCACGATTATGGTTGAAGCCTTATCTGCTCTCCCATTGTTGCAAATCATGGATCAGACTTGGAGAGTGTCCAGTCAACTCAGAAGTCCTGCACCAACAAGGACCCTTCATCTCTCCATTCTGAAGCAAGAGCACTGGATAATAAAAGCACAATTGCTTGCCAACTCAGACGCCACAGTTCTTATTCCAGATAAATGTCTTGTTCCCGTCTGCCCAAGAAGTGGGGAAGATTATTCATTTAGCACTAAATGAAATTTATTTTCTGAACTTGTTTCAGTTGGATTGTCTCATGCTTTATGCTCCATAATAAGTTTACGTTCTGCTCTACTTGAATCAGCGAAACCTCAGGGGCTTCTCTTGCAAGTTACAGGGAGCGCTGATTAGCAACTCAAAACAGAAGCAAGCACATGAAACGAAATCCAAATTGTAACTCTGAGAGAAGGCAAGAACCTGAACAGGAGACATGAGCTGGACATCTTTGCCTTGTGTGAGCCCCTGCTTCTCAAGGATTTTGCCATACCCAAACCCCCGGGGCAGTGTGACATGGCAATGCAGCAGCTGTTCAACGCTTTCCTGGGTATTCTGGGTTTAGACCTTCTTAGAAGACAAAAAGTGGATCTCATGTTTTCTCTCCACTCTGTCAAAACCCTCTAACCAAAGTGTGGAGTTGTTGTAGTAAACAATAGTAATCCCTGTGAGAGATGATGGTGTGAGTTTGTAAAAACAAACCCAAGAGACTAGACTTGTAACATTGTGTTAGAGCACACATCTATCATATATGAGGATCTGGGGTTTGACTCTTGAAGTGAGAAAAACAGAAAACCTTCTATGGACTGGATGTTAGATGATTTAGAAGTTAGATGACTCCATACAGTTCTTACAGTTAGTAATGGACAGCAGACAAGAATAATGTCTACTTAATCAAAGAGCTATGATCTGGGATCCCACTTAACACTTATAAGTGTTCTTGAATTTCCTTTCTCATACTTTTCCTTAAACATCTTTGCCCCAACTTAACAGTTTATTGTTGCGCTTTAGAAAACAGCCCCTAAGTACTGTACCATTTTATGGCTTTCCTTCTTGGTGGAGGCCCAAGAATTTCCTTTGATTTTTTTTTTTCTGCTCCACAGTTGTATCCCAGTGTGCCCAAGTGAGAAACATTCTTATCTTCAATTTAGGGATCCCTGTCATCAGCCTTGTGGAAAATTCTCAGCCTGGGATTTAAGACATCACCTCTACTTCATGTTCCACAGTTTCCGAAAATGCGACCTTCTAATTTTTTCTTGCCTATCTATCTTTTGGTGCTAAATCCTATGTAATGTGTTCATATGTGTTTTTTTTTTTTTTTCTAAGTGATTCAACTGTCTAAGAGAATGACCAATTTGTCTACTACAGTTTTATTTGCTGTGGCTATTCTGTTCTGTTCCTCAATGATAACTTGACTTTATTTTTCAATGTGATTGTTGGACTTTACAGATCTTTATTCTAATGTTTATACTCCTTTTTTTCTTTCTTCACTGGCCATTTGAAATATGAATAATTGGAAGGGTCTCTCAAATTAATATATCATGTCATTTTTAGAATCCAACATCCTTGATTTTTTAACTTGTGGTTTTTCCCTCACCATGCATTATTTCCTTGGGTTCAGAACACATGTCTATTATCAGCTTTTCTTCAACAGTTGAATCCTAGTTCTCCTTGTTTGAAAAGGCTGCTAAAGAGTCATTGGGAAGTGCCTTCTTTAGGGAAAAATGTTTTCTCCCAACTTGTGCTCACTTTCTGATTTGTGTCCTAGACTTGAGATTTTTTTTCTTCTCTAAGCTAGTCCAAGATAGTCCTCCTTTGGTTTTCAGTAATGGAAGCATTCTTTCCAGCCTCACATCATGTTTCTCTGCTAGCCTCTGCCCTTGTCTTTGCTGTACAAGAACATACTGCTCATCTCCACAGATTCTCACACGTAACCTGGGTCTGTCTTCTTAGCCATGTATTTCCTTCAAGTTTATCATTCAGACTGGAATTTGATTTTGTTTTTTTTTTTTTTCTAGTCTGGCACAAAGCATCTTACTTTTATTATGAGATTACTTTTCTTTTTGAATAATGATTTTTCTAAAATGTATTTTCAAATGTCACTCCTAACAGAAACATTGTAAAACTGGTTCAGATAATTGTTAGGCATTTTCCACCCAGAGTCTCCATTTACCATTGTCTGTCTGTCTATCTGTCTGTCTTTATCTCTCTGTATGTCTATCTCCCTGTTTCTATCTATCTGTCTCTCTAGTAGATAGAAAGACAGATAGATAATAGATAGATGATAAATAGATATCCTTCTCTCTCCACCTCTCATTTTTAAGTAGCTGTATTTCATTCTACGGTTTTTTTCTTCCTATAGAAAAGCCACAATAAACATTAATGTGAATGTTTAGGAGCCAGAAACTTTATGGAGTAGGAAAGAAGTAAGGTCTATGTTTCATTCTTTAAAAATTTGTATTCATTTGGCCTTTGGCATATTAGAAAAATGTTGAAGAGATAGGTAAGACTTAAAACAAAGAAATCAAGCTCACATGATTGTTGGATCCACTTATTTATGGCACTTAAGATAATAAATTACATACTCTCACTTAAAATACACAGCCTAAGGGAAAGAAGATTCAGGGATCAGCCCACATTGAGATCCAGCTCAAGGGGAGGCTCCAAGACCTGACACTATTACTGATGCTATGGTGTGCTTACAGACAAGAGCCTAGCATGGCTGCCCTCTGAGAGGCCCAACAAGCAGCCAAAAGAGTCAAATGCAGATATTTACAACCAACCAATAGACAGAAGCCAGAGACCCCTGTGGTTAAATTAGGGAAAAGCTGGAAGAATCTGAGGGAAAGGGTATCCCAAAGGAAGACCAGGAGTCTTACTTAACCTGGACCCCTGAGATCTTTCAGACACTCTCTACCAACCAAGCAGCACACATAAGCTGCTCTGAGGCACCCAATACATATACATCAAAGGACTGCCTGGTTTGGCCTCAGTGAGAAAAGATGCATCTAACCCTCAAGAGACTCGGGGCCCTAGGGAGTGGGGAGGTCTGGTGGGGTGGGGGCTGTGTGGACATCCTCTCGGAGACAGGGGAGGAAGAATGGGATGAGGGACAATCAGAGGGCAGACTTGGAGGAGGATCTAGTATATCACACACACACAATACACATACATATACATACATATACCCCACCACCACCACCACCACCACCACCACCACCACCACCACCATGGCTTGCTTGTGATGACTACATGTTCATAACCCTTTCTTCAGTCTTCTAACACCAACCCCTTATAGTGGGGACCCTATACCTATACCAATAATTCCAGCCATATCTGAGACACGCCTGAGAACCATGTGTTCCATGTTTTCCTTCTGACCCTCTCTTCCAGTAAACATTACTCTCGCCACCCTTGACCAAAGTCTACTCTCTACCCCTCCACATCCAGTTTGACCCTAGACATGTACTGCCAACTCTTCCTAGGCTTGTGACACACTCCTGCCCTTCTACATGTAAGGACCCTAGATTATCCCCACCTACCATCACAATCAGCCTGGGGAGTGCATGACACATGCCAGCCTTTCTCCAGTTCCTCTCTCCAGGCAGAGATTTGTGCTTCCAACCCCACCACCCATCAGGTCGCCCTGTGTACTGCATGTACTATGCCCACCTGATGGCCTTCTCTCTCCTGATAGTGATCCCAGGCTCATGCTGCCAACCCTGCCTAATACCACAGACTTGCTTCCTGAGGACCATGTGCCCTATTCACTCAATGCTTCTCTTCCCAAGTAGGAATGACAGACTCCTGCCACTACTCTATCTACCCTGCAGCTTAAGGACAGGTACTGAATGCCTCCTCCAGACTCCTGAGGATTAGATCCTTCTAACTCCACAGAAAGTCTGCTTCTGGGCTTAGAAACTATCTGAGCTGAGCGGGGACCACTTCTGTTATCTCATTAGAACATCAACAGTGATACCAAGACTGAATCATCAGCCCCATTCAGCTGATCTACAACCTAACAAAGTGGGATATGATGACATAAAGATCCAAGCATCCATTCAGCAAAGAGAGGCAAGTTTTCCATATCAAAAAACCTCTTCCAGACACCAAACTCCAGATGCCTAGGTCACACTGAAAAAGCACAAACATGAAGACAATTGATTTCTGTGAAAAATCAATACTCCCAAAGTAAGATTCCTGTAGCAAAGCAACTTAGAATATATGTATCAACAGCTATTTCAAAATCGCAATAAAAACAATCAAATAAGTAAAATAGTGTATGAACAATTGCCAGATGAAGACTAAAAAATACCAACAACTTAATGAAACAGTAAAACAATTCAATATGAGAAAATGGAATGCAATGAAAATACAGAATCTCTGAATAAAGTCAAATGTAAATAAAACTAAAAGTTAAAAATTCAAGAAGTCAAACAAAAATACTCAGAGGCAAGCCTCACCAAAGAGAGAATATAAGATCTGAAAGAAAAGAGAGATAAAATATCAAATAAATGTGAAATATCTTAGGAATTGAACTTGCAGGAACTATCAGATACCACAAAGAGACTAAATCTATGTATAGAAGGGGCAAAAGAAATACAGCTCAAACAATACCAACCAACCAGAGCTCCCAGGGTCTAAACCACCAGCCTGGGAGCACACAGGGAGGCACCCATGACTTCAGCTGTATATGTAGGGGAGGAGGGCGGGCATTCCTTCCTCATAAAAGCGGGAGGAGGGGGGATGAGATAGGGGGTTCTTGGGTGGGAAGGGGAATAGGGAAAGGAGATTATATCTGAAATGTAAATAAAATATCCAATTTAAAAATAGTAGCAAAAAAAAAAAAGAAAGAAAGAAATGCATCTCAAAGGCACAAAACGTATTTTTAATAAAACTGTAGGGGGAAAAGATCCCAGTCTAAGGGAAGAGATGGCTACCAATGTTCAAGACACATATAAAATACCAAATAGAGAGAACCAGAAAAGATGCTTCCTATGTCATATATAAATCAGAATACCAAAGGTGCAAAAACAAAGAAAAGATATGGAAAGCTGTAAGAGAGAAATATTCACTCACATATAAGACAGACCCATCGGAATAATACCTAACTTTCAATGGAGACTACGAAAGCCAGAATGGCTTAGATTGATGCTCTATAAATTACAAAAGATCACAGATGCTGGCACAGACTACTACTACAAGATGCAAAACAATTAGTTACAAAGGGGAAAGTAAAACTTTCCATAATGAAAGGATATTTAACGGGTTCTTGGCCATTGAACAATTTCGGCAAAGAATGTTAAAAAGAGTACTTAAGCATGAAAAGAAAGTTAAACATATCTACTGTGGCACAGGACATAAGGAAACAGTTCTAGAACATTTAATATAAAAATGCCAAGCAAAGCAGCACAGAATAACCGAATTACAAGAAATAATATGCAAAATTATTGCTCAATCTCTTTAATGAACATGAGTGAAAAGAAATCTCAACAAAATACTTGCAAACTCAATTTGAAAACACATCAATAAAGACTATTCACCATTATTCCAGAATTTCAGGGATAGTTCAAATATACAAATCTGTTGGGGGCCGACTTTTAGCAGAAAGCGGCTATCAGCTTTGCAGCCATCTTGAGCCATATACCCTGACATGAGATTTAAATTACTATAGCCTACAACAGCTGAGAACACTCGGATAATCTTGGTTTAGATACCTTGAGATTAAAGGTGTGTGAGATTAAAGGTGTGTGACTTAATAGTATACTTAGAAGTATAGAGATCAGAGTTAGAGACAAGACCTAAGGGCATGATTAAAGGTGTAACTTAGAGGCGTGGCTTAGAAGTGAGACATATAAAAGGCAGAGACAGTACAGATCAGAATTGAGACGATAGAAGACAGAAACAGAGATCAGAGAATATAGACGGAGATCAGAGACTATAGAGGGATCATCAGAGACGAATCTCAGACATTAGGGAGACACAGCAGAGAGAAGACATTAGGGAGATGAGAGAGAGAGATTCATACACATCAGACATTAGGTAAAATCTGGCCTCACCCTCGCTCTTGCTGAACCCCCGACCTGAAGACCGGAGCGGCAGCTTGGGCCGGGATACAGTGGCCGCCCAAACTTGGGTCGGCCCGGGCCTCAACATTTTGCCTGGGCTGCAACATTTATTTTGGCCACCCCAACTTGGGGCTAGTGTGGTCCCCAACACAAATCAATAAACATAATTTACCACATAAATAGAGTAAAAGGTACAAACCACCTTCAGCTCATTTGACTCCAAAAAGACTCTTGGCAAACTCTCATATACCTTCTGGATGAAAGTCCTGGAGAGTGTCTAAGAATACAGGGGACATAGTTCAATATACTATAGGCAACATTCAGCAAGCCCATAGCCAATATCATACTAAACTGAGAAAATCCCAAAGAATCGCTACTACAACCAGGAACAAGAAAAGGATGTCCACTCTGCCCCACCCCAATTAGATAGAAACCTTGAAATCTTAGCTCAAGAAATATAACAAGCGAAGGAGATGACGTGTGTACAAACTGTAATGGAAGAAGTCAGAGTATCTTTATCAGCTTTTGGCACTATTTAATACAGAAGAATTGTATTGACTCCACCATGAAACTCCTACAGCTGATATCAGCATTCAGAAAAGTTCAGGGTACAAAGGTAACACACAGAAGTCATTAACGTCCTGTGTACAAATGACAAGCATACTGAGAAAGAAAGAGTACCCTTCACAAAGGAATAGTACATTCTTAGAATAAATCTAATCAAAAAAGTGAGAAACTTGTACAATGAAAATATTAAGGAAAAAGGAAATTTAAGAAGATATAAGAAGATGGTCATGAGTTGGTAGGATTAATATGGAAATACCAAAAATCAGTCAATGGATTCAAAACCATCCCAAATAAATTTCAAAATGTTTCTTCAGATATTGAAAATATAATTTCAGATTTTGTCTGCAAAAAAGGTTTAGGATGCCCCTACGAATTCCCAAATAATTAAAATTAAAACAGCTAAAATTATCACTATACCAGATTTCAAATTATACTTCAGAGTCATGGTAATAAAACCAGCATGGTACTTCCATAAAATAAGAAGTACCTATGATAAGCCCACATTCCTATAGTCACATGTTTTGGGGGTGTTATATTTTGGTTTGGTTTGGTTTGGTTTGGTTTGGTTCAGTTCAGTTTGGTTTGATTTGGTTTGGTTTAGACAGCTGCTGGAGGTGATGATATTGTTGTTGTTATTGTTGTTGTTGTACAGAGTCCAATAGTAAATATTATTAAAAAATCACTATCAGTAACAATGACTCTGATCAAACTGGATAGCTACATGTAGAAGAATGAATCTGGACCTGTATCTCTCATCTTGAACAAAACTCAACTTTACATGGGTCAAAGACATTAGCATGCTACCCAATATCTTAAACCTACTAGAGTAGAAAATATAGAGTACACATGAACTTTTGAGCACAGGAAAGAACTTTCTGAACAGGATCTTCACAGCACAGATATAAAGACTAACAGCTGCTAGATGGGAACCCATGAAACTAAAGGGATTCTGCACAGATGATGATACCATCATCCAAGAGAAGAGGCAGCCTACAGAATGAGAAAAAATATTTACCAGCTGGACATTTGATAAAGGGCTAGTATCTAGAATGTCCAAACAACTCAAAAGAAAATAACATCAAAGAAACAAGCAATCCAATTTTAAAAACAAGACCCAGAACTAGAGTTTTGAAAAGATAAAACACAAATAACTAGAAATATCTTTTAAAATGTTAAGCCTCCTTAGCCATCGGGAAAATTTAAATAAAACTAATTTAGAATTTTATTTTACCCCATTAAGAATTAGTAAGATTTAAAAAAAAATAATGACAAATGATAATGTGGATGTTAGAAAAATGAATATTTATTCACTGCTAGTGGGTATGCAAACTGCTCTGGCCACTATGGAAATCAGTGTGGAGTTTCCTGTAAATGCTAGAAATGTATTATGTTAAGCAAGAATTTATCTACTACATGATCCAACCATACCACTCTGTAGAATGCACCCAAACAGCTTGACATCCAGCTACAGGGACACTTGCTCAGTTATGTCCATTGTTTCTTTATTCACAAGAGCCAAAAAAGAAAACAACCTGGACTCCCATCAACAGATGGACAGGTAACAAAAATATAGTACATTCATACAACATAAAAAATAATATTCTACTTAATATTCTATTTATAGAGTAGAAATATTCTATTTCCTAACAGCTGAATACAGTGGTTAAGAAAAATAAAATTATGAAATTCACAGGACAACAGATGATCTGGAAACAATCATTTGGAATAAGGTAAGCCAGACCCAGAGAGACAAGCATTACATGTGTTCTCTCATTTATAGGTATTAGCTTTGAACCTTTATCTGTTTTATCTAATTACCCACAGAATTCAGGGAACTGAGTAAGGCTCCACAATGAGGGGACTTTCCAGAGAGAGAGGATAGAGCACAGAAATGCAAGGGGAGGGTGGAGGAAAAGGGCAAACATGGACGAAATGCAACATACTCAATTCTCAAAGGATGAAGAATATTTTAATATTGTGAAATAAATAAAAACAATCACAGCCTAGAGGCCTCAGGGCAACGCATCCTACTTGATAGTCTCTGAGCCTCCTCATATTCTAAGAGTGGCATGTAAATAAATTAGAATGGCTGTTTTTTTCTCATCGCTAAGTAATTAGGCAAGTCACACCTGCCTCGGGTTCATTTGTAGATACATTCTGGCTTCTGTCTGAGTTTTATACCTGTCTCTTTTGGCAATTAACAAACTCAGCTGAATTTTCTGTGACACACCTCAAAGTGCCATATGCTCACAATGGCTTATGTGTAGAAAAGCAGCTGACATTGCAAGGAAAACATAAGCAAATGCTAAGTAAACAAACACTTCTGGGGACATATGCTTAAGATTGATTCCCTCGGAGGCAGCTCTCATCACTTCCTAAAATGAATGCACAAACTCAAACCGTGTTCTGGTGGCATTTACATTCAGACCAGAAATTCTCCATCCAAAGAATGGGCATTATTGTGTGACAATGAGTCAGAAGCTCTACAACCTTCAGTGTCTTAAATGAAGGACAAAAAAGGTAGCTCTTCCACCATGGGAGGAAATTTTTTCTCTAAGGCGTGGACTCTCAGAAACTTATCAGGGAAGAGCTCAGTTGACTCCATATTTAAAGTTTGTGGCATGATTCTTCCTTTTTACTCACCCCTCTTTCAATTTCCGGATCTATACACTGTCAGCATTGAGCATTGTGATCTCAGCTCTCCCAGCAGAGCCATCAGGCCCTTTGCGCTCTCTGTGGCACCTTCTGTCCTGGACAGCTTTTCTTTGTCTTGTAAAGAGTATTCTTTGACTATTCCCTTCGAATTCATTTCCTCCTCTTTTCCTCACTTTCTGATACCCCAATAACACATGACTCACAAAATATTCAGAACACACAGTGTGGCTCTCCTCTCCTTGGAGCTTATCATTTCAGGAACCCTGCATGGCCAGCAGTCCCCTGATTTCTCTGCTTCCTAATGCTGGGGTTACAAATATGTGAAACTAAACCTGGCTTTTTATGTTTAAACAAAAAATACTTTATTCACTGAGCCACAGTTTATTCCTACTTGTTTGTGGTTAATCTACCCTGAGTCTATTCTAACTTCTCTAGGGTATTTTATCATTAGTTGTGTTCAGTCTTGTCTGTTTTTTCCTATTTTCCTACCTAAAACAAGCTTCTGATCCACTCATAATCACAGAATCTCACAGGCCCTCTTTTTGAGTGACAAATTTTTCTTTTTTTTCATAAACATATACATATGCAGATATATGCAAAATATGCACATCCATATGTATGCATACAATCATATGTATGCTTATATTTTCCTGAAAAGTATGGCTAAGTAAATTTCCATGATAGATAGATACATAGATAGATAGATAGATAGATAGATAGATAGATAGAAGATAGATGGATAGATAGATAGTAGATAGATAGATGGATAGATACATAGATAGATATGTATGTGTTTATATACATGTATATGTGTGTGTGTGTTGTTTGTATGTTTGTATGTATGTTATTCCCCAGCTATTGTGAAAGAGCAGCAAATACCTCTATGGTATACTGGCTTAGATGCCTCTGGTATACACCCAGGAGTACTTAGAGCTGGACCACATGTCTGTCCTACCTTTTGTTTTTAGGGGAACTCCTACACTAGTTTCCATAGTGGCTGAATCCATCTGCATTCCTGATAGCACTCTCCCCAAAGGCATTTCTCAAAGAAGAAATACAGATGATCAGTAAGTGTTTGAGAAAAAATTCAGCATCCTTGGCCAAAAGAAAAATGTAAATTAAGCCCACCTTGAGATCCCATTTACCCTAGTCACAGTGGCTGTCAAAAAAAAAAATACATCTTCTCAGGAGAATGATAGATTTTTTGATGCTCATATGAAGTTGAAGCATGTTGTCCTAATCCAAATTCAAAACACAATCTCACCTGTGCCCATGTCCTTAGTCACTGTAAGCCTAGGACTTGTTGATAGAGAAAATATGTAGGGTGTTTCCCATGAAAGTACAAAAAAAGCTACCAAATTCAATACAACAGTACATTAGCCTCCCTCCCACTGTAAGTGCATATGCATGCTTGTGCTTGCACACGCATGCACACACATACATCATTGCCTCTGAGATTTATGCAACTTGTTAGCAAATAACAACTACTATCTTCACTACAGCCTAGTTTTGCACAGTGCTTTGCCTGATGAGACTTAACTAAGAGGCACTAAGGAAAAGAGCACTGGCTATTCCATGCTCATCAAGTTGACTGGCTGGAAGATGGCTGTGCTGATGCTTACCGGCTGTGGCCAACTCAGAGTCATGGCAATTCCAGGCTGGCAGCAGAGCTGAGGACTCCCAGGTGTAAAAGCTGATTCCCTACCTTGTAGGTTAGCAAAATGCAGAAATGCTATTTTCAAGAATGCATTTATCTCTTATTCAAGTCCTGACTGCTCTGTCAGCTCCAGATAGAACTTAATGTCCAATGTCTATCTACATATCATTCTTGTCTCTCATACTCTCATGAACTTAAAGATTATATGCTGAGCAGTAACATATCCTCCCTCTGCAAAACTATCCCCTCTTGCTGAATTCTGAGGTTTAGAAAAACCGTCCATGGTGTACCTGTCATGCATAGGTGCCCCTGGTTTTCTCCTTGTCTCTTGCACAAATACTTCTCCAATATTTCTCTGTCTCCTTGTGACCATGCTGTGATCTTCCTTCCTTGTTCCCTTGTCTCCCAGCCCTCTAATGTTGATTACTTACTGACAAAAGTACAACATTCAAAACCCCTAATTCATTTTGTTTGTGTCTGTGACTATCACTGTGTTACTGTCTTTGTGTCTGTCTCATCTCTGTCTCTGTGACTTTGACTCTCTCTCTCTCTCTCTCTCTCTCTCTCTCTCTCTCTCTCGTGTGTGTGTGTGTGTCTGTGTGTGTGTGTGTGTGTGTTCTCCTTTCTTCTTCTCCCTCCCTCCTCTTCCTCCATGGGTGTATATGTATGTATCTTTGTGAATCTGATTATATGTATATGCGTATGCATATGTGTATGCATATGCATATGCGTATGTGTATTTATTCACATGTGTACAGATGTGCCAGAGGAGGGTATCTCTATCGCTTTCTGCCTTATTCTCTTGAGACAGTATCTCTACCTAAATATAAATGTTGGCTGGGAGCCAGAAAGCCCCAGAGATCCTCCTTTCTCCAAACCCCAGTGTGCGATATTTTATTCAAAAAACAATACAAAACAAAAACAAACAAACAAAAATACCATGTGAAGCCTTATCTGGCTTTTTATGAGGACGGAGGAATTCAAACTCAGATCCTCATGATTACATGCCAAGTGTTCCTGCCCACTGGGCTGCCTCTTCAGGCATCTCTCCCCCTTTAAACTCCTAATCATTAGTAACATTTTTTAAAAGTATTTTCAAAAAGTTGGGGCTAGAGGATGGCTCATCAGTTAAGAACACTTGCTACTCTCATAGAGGACCCAGGTTCAATTCCCAGCATACGCACCATTGCTCACAATCATCTGTAACTCCATTTTCAGGGGACCTGATGTACTCACCTCTGGGAACAGCAGGCACATAGGTGGTACATGGACATACATATATCAGACAAACACTCATACACATAGAATATACAGAAAAAACCATTAGAGATTGCCCACAATCTCCAATTTAAAGTTGAAACTAATGTTGATTCTGGCTACAGTGTCTTCAAACTGTATGAGACTCAGGGCTTGTCCTTGTTATTCCCCACAGTCACTATGGTCTCCTTTTTCATTCCTGGAACACACCAAGCCTGTTCATGCTATGTGACCACACATGCTATCCCTTCTGCCCTGAATTCTCTTATTCTTGTTTCCACACTCTACTTCAATCTCTTTCTCCAATAGTAAGTTCATGCTCTTAAGACACAGGCTTAAAATTTGTCTATTCATCAAGGAAACACTTATCTAAATGACTGATCTAAACTCCTTTCTTCTTATTCTTTATCAGCACAACCAGTTTTGTTTCTTTTAGCATGAAAGTACCCAAAACTGTTTAAAATAAAACCATAAAACATATATACATACATCCCTGATGAATTCCCTGGTCCCTAATAGATGCAATATAAATTGATTTAATGAAGCAAACAATATATATGAATTAAATAAAGGACCTTTGAATACTGTGACCTCTCAACCAAAAGATGGGCAATGGTACACTCTATCATGCTAAGAAGCATCTGGAAGGCTTCCATATCTTGTTACTAATGTTAGCTCTTTCCAGTCTTATTTGAATTTTTTTCCTTCCAAGTATAGTTTTCAAGTTCCTTCTTTACACTTTTCTTAGTCAGGGTTTCTATTCCTACACAAACATCATAACCAAGAAGCAAGGTGGGGAGGAAAGGGTTTATTCAGCTTACACTTCCACATTGTTGTTGATCACCAAAAGAAGTCAGGACTGAAACTCAAACCAGTCAGGAAGCAGGACCTGATGCAGAGGCCATGGAGGGATGTTACTTACTTGCTTGCTTCCCCTTGCTTGCTCAGCTTGCTTTCTTATAAAACCCAAGACTACCAGTCCAGGGATGGCACCACCCACAATGGTAGGCCCTGCCCCCTTGATCACTAATTGAGAAAATGCCTTACAGCTGGATCTCATGGAGGCATTTTCTCAACTGAAGTTCCCTTCTCTGTGATAACTCCAGCTTGTGTCAAGTTGACAATAAAACAAGCCAGTATAACACTGTATCTTGAATTTGTATAAATTTTCATAACATGGTTGCCTCATATAAACATATTTGTGTTCTTCCTCTTCAGAAAACAGTAACCACTTTACTACCTAACCCAGTGCATAATGCAAAATTAAATTATATTTGAGTTGTTAAATGACTAATCAAATGAGACATGCATATGATTCAAAATTTTTGTTTTTATAGGCTAAAATATACCATGCTGTAGAAATCACCTGACAATCTCCTCTGCACACTTTACCATGAATTACCTGGATTACTGGAAAGCCCAATAGTACAGCATAGAGTTTAATATATAGTAACTTAAACTATTTCCAAAGTGCAAGTCATATCAGTCTATACATGGAAAATAAGAAATGTGGTGAATGGGAGATTGATGCTAAGTCCATTGAAATTGTGAAATACTGTGAAAGACTAAACACCAATAATCCATGACCTTAATACAGTAGAAAAAATAACTTCAGATGTCACAATTCTAGTTTTGAATATAAAGACCTCCAAGCAAAGTAGAACCATAGGAATTGGCCTTTTGGAATTATAACGATATGCTTAGATCTGGAGTGTGTCACAGATAAACCCAAAGACTTGAACACACTGGAAACAAATGTCTAAGTTTGACTTTTGTACTAGACACTGACTTTCAAAAATACATTTGCATCTGGAAAGTTAGATTATCCTTAGCATCATCTGTTCGTTCTCCTGACAGCAGTTTGGAGCTTGACCATAGAGTTCTTTCATGTAACTACAGGGAAGTTCACACAAAGCTACTTTAGAACCAAGTGTGGTGGCCTGATAATCTCTAGGCACCACATACTCAAGACAGATTTTATATACATTTCTAACGTTATCCAGTTGTTTGCATGAACAAGCATGGAAGAGCCAACCACTCTTTTGTTTCTAATATTTTTTTTTATCATATCACTTTTCTGATTTCTAAAGCCACTCTGAAAATAAGTCATGAAAAATACTCTTCAAAAAGACTCTCCTTTTCCTGGAAATGAAACAAAGGAAAAAGCAACACTAAAACCTCAAAAGGAAAAAAAAGAGCATCAGACATGATTAATAAAATGCAGAGTGTCACCATGTAGGCCATAGAAGGAAATTGTGCTGTTCTCTAAAACAAAATGACAACGGACAACCAGGAGTAATGGAGGAATGAGGTCACCTTTAGCCCTGGGAGTCTCCTGCAACCTACAGACAACTCAAGTTTTATTGTGACAATAGGAAAGTTCACGAGAGATCTAAGAGAACACATAAAGTCAGGCCAAAGTGGAGACTTTAAGAGGAGACTATTGTAAATATCGGTGCTCTAAACAAGCTACACATAGTCAGCAAAGTAAACCAAAACCAAAACTGCTTCACAAGGGAAATAGTAAGAAAACTACCTTTACTTAATTCTGTTGCTGCTTTGGACAAGGCACATTCACATTCTCCAGCTAATTTTCAATTGAAATGTATAGATCAATGTAGTTTGCAAATCATTAACCTAATAATTTAATCCAAAGTTGGCCCATGTTATACATGCTGCCAGGAGATAGAGAGAAAAAATTCTCTCAGCAAGAACCTTGTGTGAAGTTACAGGGTGTTCCTCTAGGTACCCCAGGTAAATGGGCAGAGACAATGTCACACACGATGACAATAGATTCCCAAAGGTGTACATTGTAAGATATAATTATACTGTATAAATACTTGTCCTCCAAACTGTTAAACCACAAATATTAATATCAAACAAAGTGATGTTATAGCAATCGAGATAAAAAAGATCACTATATAATTACCAATATCTCAATTAATTAATGAGGTTTTTCTTCTGCATTTATATATAATTATCAAATGTCTCAACATAGATAAATCTAAATTATTAGCTGCATAGAAAAAACTTAAATGATCACGGTAATGAAGCACTAAACATAAATTTCTTATATAATGTTAGACTTGGCGATCACAAGGGAAGTGGGTGAAATAAGAGAGTTAAGCAACAAGGACTGACATGTTTTCTCTAAGGCATACATACAAAATAACAAAATGAATGGTCAAAAGATATACATTATTCCTTCATGAATACATGAGATATTTAAGAAAATATTTATACATAAGGCTATAAAATAGCCTCAATAATTTCCAAAGTATGAGTAAAATGCATTTCATATTCTTTTTTATAATAAAAAACAATTTATAATCAAATAGAT
This sequence comes from Arvicanthis niloticus, assembly GCF_011762505.2. Lineage (NCBI taxonomy): Eukaryota > Metazoa > Chordata > Mammalia > Rodentia > Muridae > Arvicanthis > Arvicanthis niloticus. The sequence continues at coordinate 48,327,422 of NC_047658.1, read as the reverse complement.
GACTTAACTTTTTTAAAATATAGAAAATCTCCCTAAGTTTATATCAATTCATAAAATTGAAATGATTAATCAGTAATAGATGTTAAATAAAAATAGACTTGACAAAAACTAACAATGAAGCATAGAAATTCAAATAATATAAACCTGAAGATGTATGTAAAAAAATGAGGGGCTAGAGAGATGACTCAGTGATTAAGAGCACTGACTACTCTTCTAGAGAACCTAAGTTCAATTCCCAGCACCCACATGACTGCTCACAACCATCTATAATCCCAAGAGCAGCAGGCACAAAAGTCCCGCACATATATACATGCAAAACATCAATATTCATAAAGAAAAAATTAAAATATAATAAAATAAAGAAATTAGATTTTTCTTCAATGTTTGTATCAGAAAAAATAAAAATTTAAGAAAGATTAAACAAAGAAAATAATGCAGGGAAGATCGCTCAGTCAGTAAAATGTTTCCTATGTAAGGATGAGGACATGATATTTAATTCAAGTTAACACCACCAATGCTGCTTGAAATTCTATTAGTTGTGATCTTAACTGTATGAGGACCTCAGAACCCATATTTAAAAATCCAGAGATGGTGCTACATGATTGCAATTCCAGGTGTGGGAAAACAAAGACAGGCTTTCAGGACTCTCAGACTCTACTTAAGAAGCTCCAGTCCACTAACGGGCTCTATCTTCACATGTCCACCAAAAAATAGGAGAGAAATAAATAAATAAGTAAATAAAGAAGGGAGGGAGGGAGGGAGGGAGGGAGGGAGGGAGGGAGGGAGGGAGGGAGAGAGAGAGAGGGAGGAAGGGAGGGAGGAAGGAAGGAAGAAAGGAGACAAAAAGGATGACAGGATTATGCAAGATAAATTGATAGCACCTGTAAAACAACATCTGAATTTACCTCTGTCCCATAGATATACACATATGCTTGTGCACCCTAACACACATGTGCACCCTAACATATGCACAAACAAGACTGCCTGTCAATCTTGTCTCAGAAACACATAGGAGAAAATGTTAATTATGAAGCAATTGAGTCAGCAGTCTAAATTTTCTCACATAAAACCACCAGACCCAGAGAACCATAATATTAAATCGTGCCTCAAATTACAGAGATTTCTACATGATGGGAAGATGGAGGAATTGCTCAGCCTGATTCTCATGAGCAAGCTCAACCATGATATCCAACGCAGACAAAGGCAGCAAAAAGAAAAATTAACTGTTTCTTGTAACCATCAACACATATATGCAAATCCTCCACCTCCCAGCTTTGACCAAGCACTGAATTCAGAAGCTGATATATAATGACAGATGGGTTTATTCCAGGAAAGCGGGTTTAGCTTAATAACAAAAGATCAATTAATGTGATTTATCTCAATAACATATTATAGGAGAAAAACTATCTGATAATCATTGTAGATGTGGGAACAAACAGTGAATAAAATTCAATATCCATTCGTGTTTCCACAACCATTTGAGCAAATGGTGAATAGAATGGCACCTTCTTTATCTTATAAATAAACTCACATGTGCGAGTGGGGTGGGCAGGGGTTGGAGGTGTCACCCTTCAATAAATTCCAAAGTTAATGATGGAACGTTGAAAAATATTTTAGTATTTGAGATAGATGAATATGAGAATCTGAGAATAACTACTGCCATTGTTCTTACTTCTAAAAATTGTTCTGGGTGCATTAAGAATTAGAGAAAATGAAGAATATAACACATAAACCAAGGGCAGAAAGCTGTCATCAGTGGATGATATGATTATTCATCTAGGGAACACTAAATAACGTACAGGAAAGCATGACTTAAATTTTTAATGGTAGTGTACTTGGCTTTCTAAGAACAAAAGTACTAGAAATATATCTATGCCAATAAGAATCATTTTACAAGGAATTTTAAAGCATATATCATTTACAATAGCCCATAAGTATATAAATTACCAGAACAAAATCATAATGTGTAAGCAAGCTATTTATTCCAAAACTGTAAAATTTTACATAAACTATCGGGGAGCTTTAGCTAACTGGCGAAATATATGTTTATGGAACCTTCTAAGAAAGGAACATTCAATATCACAAAACTGGAACTTTTTCCAGGCAGATATATAATTTTAATGAAATCCAAATAAAAACCCCAGTAGGAGTTTTGTATTTATGTTCTGCAACAAGACAAGCTGATATGAAAATTTTTTAGAAGTTAAAAAAAGTTCATGAATCATTAAAATATTCCTAAAGCAAATCAAAGTACAAGATTTCTCCATCCATTATCAGAATATACTCAAATATGATAGAAATAAAACTTGCATGCTATGGGTGGGGAAATGGCACAAAAAATAATGAACTAAGACACCAAAGCATGGCCCTCGTGCCTCTGTGAAGTCCATCACAACTACCACTACACAGCGAGGGGGGAAGTTCTGTAGATATTGTCAGGAAAGGACAAATCAAGACTAAAGACACTTAATAAAAGAACAAATCCCCTGGGCCAAGGAAGAGTTGAAATGATGCTCCACCTTATTGTAACCAACAAAATGTCAACTGAAATTCTGAGAAGATACCATCATCTACTCATCAGAGTAGGAAAATAAAGTAAGAAAGTTTGATGTAGAAGAGAAAGTGGGGGAAAGTCTTGAAAAAAATGGACATAGGGAAAAGTTCTTGAACAGAACACCAATGGCTTATTCTCTAAGATCAAGAATCCACAAATGAAACCCCATAAAACTGCAAAGCTTCTGTAAGGCAAAGGACACTTTCAATAGGACAAAAAAGGAACCAACAGATTGTGAAAAGACCTTTACCAACCCTACATCCAATAGAGGGCTAATATCCAATATATACAAAGAACTCAAGAAATTAGACCTCAGACAACCAAATAACCCTATTAAAATGAGATGCAGAGCTAAACAAAAAATTCTCAACTGAGAAATATTGAGTGACTGAGAAGGACCTGAAGAAATGTTCAACATTTTTAGTCATCAGGGAAATGTAAATCAAAACTATCCTGAGATTTCACCTCACAAAAGTCAGAATGCCTAAGATCAAAATTTCAGGTGACAGCAGATGCTGGTGAGGATGTGGAGACAGAGGAACACTCCTCCATTGTTGGTGGGATTGCAAGCTGGTACAACCACTCTGGAAATCAGTCTGGTAGCTCCTCAGAAAATTGAACATAGTACTACCTTGTTGGGGCCCACACTGCCCTGCTTGGGGGCCACCGTGTTCTGGACCACACTGCTGCTCCAGTCCATGGGTCAGGGTCTAGCAAGAGAGTGGGGATGGAGGGGAAGAGACATGAAGAATGGAGACAAGCCAGGGGTATAACCAAGTCTCTAGTCTCGTTTACTAAAAGGAAAATCCTGGGTATATATATACTTCACCACGTGCCTTGCAGCCGTGGACAAGCAGGGGAACACAGCTGAAGGCACTTTACCATGTGTGCCTTGCAGCTGGGGGCACTAAACAGCAAAAGAAGATATGTGGGATAAACAAGATGTTTATCAGAGTATGCTCAGCTGTTGTAGGCTGTTGAAAAACAAGTCTCTTGTCAGGGTATATGGCTCGAGATGGCTGCAAAGCTGATAGCTACTTTCTGTTAGAAGTCGGCTTCCAACACTACCTGAGGACCCAGCTATATCACTCCTGGGCATACACCCAGAAGTTGCTCCAACATATAACAAAGACATATGCTCTACTATGTTCATAGCAGCCTTATTTATAATAGCCAGAAGCTGGAAAGAACCCAGGTGTCCCTCAACAGAGGAATGAATACAGAAAATGTAGTACATTTACACAATGAAGTATTAATCAGCTATTAAAAACAGTGTCAATTGGAAATACCCTCCAAAGCTCCCAGGGACTGGACCACCAACCAAAGAGTACACATGGATGCACTCATGGCTCTGTCCACATATATGGCAGAGGATGGCCTTGTTGGATGTCAGTGGGAGGAGTGACCCTTGGACCTGAGGGTGTTTCATGCCCCAGTATAGGGGAATGCCAGGGAATGATGACCAGAATGGGTGGTGGGTGGGTGAGCACCCTCATAGAAGCAGATGGAGCCAGATGAGATAGAGGATTTCTAATGGGGAGACCTGGAAAGGGGAAAACAATTGAAATGTAAATAAATAAAATAGCCAATAAAAAAGTTAAGCCAGTACATGAAGCATCTCTCATCTATATTATTGTAATTTCCAAGTAAAATCACACTAGACTCCCCTCTTATGTACATACTTGGCCTAGAACAAGTGTTCAATCACAAGCTAAAAAAAACAACACTTTTAACACCAAATACCTAGTTATGACAAATGGGAAGATGAATATGAAATTTGTGTGTGTTCATACAATAGAGTATAATTATAGACGTAAAAATAAATAACATTGGTAAAGCTTGTTAGTTTTGTTTGGCTTATGTTTTAATATCCCTACTGGCTGAAGAGATGTAAAGAAGGAAGCCATCATTCAAACAATTTGTGATATGTACCATAACTACAAGAAGACCCAGCTATCTGAGCCAACAATCATCTAATCGCACAATTTTTTAATGTCACTTTTTCCAGGTCCACATCTTTCAAGGCAAAGTATACACTGGTCCAGTAGAGTCCCTACAAGAACTCATATTTTTCTATCCATAAGACCATGGACTCTTCATTCCATTAGCACCCTGTTTATAAATTCTAACCACTCTACCAAGAGGTTATCGAAATTACACCTTCTTTGCTGTTACAGACTCATCAAGTATAATTTATGTTGCCCACACATTCTTGTCTTCCAATGGGGCATGACTGACTCACCAGAGGCTATACTTTCACAGAAGATTGGCTCTCCCTCTCTTAGCAGCCTTCAATTGCCAATAGCTTCTTGGTCTGCACTCTTTCCCAGATCTTACTTTAACTTTACTATGAGACCTACTAGACAGATTGGGGCTTTCAATCCAGATTTTACTAACCATATAATATAATAATTATAATAATAATAAAAATAAAATGATTGTACTGAAAGAAAACTGTAGAATACAGAGTATCTAAACTGGCTTAGATGAAATGTCTCACCTTCTTAGGCCAAAGACCCCTCTGAAGGGAATTTCCCTAAATATCACCAACCCATCTCTTCCCTTCCTTAAATCACTTCTCTCCTAAAATTCTGAGATACCCATGGGATTTCTAAACCTTACAGACAGAAGTGCCATCAGTACCCAGTCAAGAATGGTGACTCAAGATAAGTTTCAGTTGGGTATTACAAAAGATGACTTTCTTGGAATTATTCATTTTTATTATATTTTCCACTGAAATAAAAATTCTGTAGATAACTGACTAAAACATTTTCTTAAGGACAAAGTCACAAGAAGCTGTTGTCCCCAAGATATAAGCTGTGTTTTCCTCTCTGAGAAACTACCTCTTTCCCTAGACAAGACAGGAATATCTATCCCAGGTATGACTCTATTCCCTCAGGACTTACTTGAGAGCTTTGAAAAGGCATAATTGTTTGGCCATCAAAGTCTGGGGACGTAAGACTCTGGCACCAGTCACTTCACTGGTAGAACTTACTCTCTAACTCCAGCCCTGTGCCTTTCCATTCTTTGAGAGTCCCTTTGAAAAGCTGGCATCCTTTCTATAAACAATGGTGGGTTGAGAAAGTCTTGCTCATTCCAACCAGCTCTGAACTGAAGATAATCTCACTTCATTAAAAACCCCATCACCTTTATCTGTAAAGTTATTCCAAGAAAAATGCTTAAGGATTTTGTAATTAACATGTGGCAGCAGGTGCAATGAGGAAAGCAGGCACAATTATAATAACTTGAAGTCAATAATTCATAAATGATAATGTATTATTAATCAATTATTGGGGCCAGAACAACATTTAATGAGATTAAGCTGATTGCCAGCCTGAACTGTTGGATACACATTGATTTAATCAGAGTGCTTAATTAAACTATGTAAGTTGCCCACCAAATCATTACATCACAGCTTCCTTCAGAGGACCATTTATTTTCTGTTTCCCCCTTCTTTGTGAATACAGAATTATTATTGATTGAAAGAAATTAAGATAAAGATTCTTGCCCTTCGTAACATCTGAAGAAACTGCCATGCCATCTGGTGACATTTCTTTTCAACCACAGGGAATAAATGGTGTGTGTGTGTGTGTGTGTGTGTGTGTACATAGAGAGTCCAGTTTGCTGTGCAAGAATTCTTTGTTTTCTCCAAAGAGTTCAGAATGTTAATAAGCAAGGCTATTAACATTTATTGTTAAAGTAGATAGTCATTTGCAACCCACCACTTTAAGACAGATGTTTCAAACCTCAAAAAAGTAAAGAAGCCTCAAAAACAAACAACACACACACCAAGAAGACAAAGAAACAATAACAACAACAAAACCACTGTGTTAGCTCAAGATTTGAATCAGGTGCCACCTACTCCCTTTCTTTTTCAGTTTAAAATATTCCCAGGGGATCCATTTAAGCATCAGTCACTGGAAACTGGAGATTCATACCGATTTTATTTTCAGCTTCCAGCAGCAAGCTGCATCCTCAGAGGCTAAGGCTGATTCTCTAGCTGCTGAAACCTCAGCATTGCTCATCATTCTCAAGGATGCATAAATCCCTATCTTTTGGCATGCCGGTCTTCCTTTCACTTGTCACAGTGCTAATGATAAGAGTTATTTATGTTGAACACTAAACAAAATGGTTTTTTTTTTTACTCAATGTTCCAGCCTGATGATCCTGCCTGGGGGGAGACAGTGACAGCTCTGTCAAAGCATCCTGGGGTAAAGGGAGACCTGCTGGTCTTTCTAATGAGGGCTTTACCCTATCAGTTTCCTGAATAGCCACTTCTAAATGGGAAGTGCATCACTACACGTTGAGGTTGCCCTTGCCCTATAAAACTCTGGGATGTCAAAATCCACAGCTGCCACCTGGATGCTCAGTGAGCCACAGAAAGCCAGCTGCAGGGGAAGTGCTCACAGACACTGGGGAAGCTCTTACTCCCTCTGAGCTGTTGCCTGTGAACTCTGGAAGTGATCATCTGGTGCCAGAAACAGAACACTTGTGCAAGCCAGCTTGAGGCGAGAAGGCAGTCACTCAATCATTATCAAGGTGGTTATGGACATACATTTTAATTATCATATTCTGGGCAGTAATGTGCCCAATGACTCAGCTCATAACCTGTGGTCCTTTTAAATCTCTCTTACAGTGAGAATCAGTGAGGTGAGATCTCAGCTGTAGTCTCTGGAGACTCCAGTTTACAAAAGGCTGTCTCGTCAGATTACAGCTTTTCTTCAACAATGACTTCAGAAAATCATCCAAAACAAACCGGAATTGCTGTGTCATTCATATCTGCTTTTCTCTACTCCACCAAATCCAGCTTTTCAAGAAGAGAAAAGTGATATGGTATAATGTCAGCATTCGATAAGCCAGGTTCTGAAGGAACTCTATGCATGTGCTTTGTTTTGAGGGGAGAAGTGCCTTCTGTCTTACCCATTCATCAATCACTTCTCAGGGAGGAGAGTGAGCCTTATCGGCCTTTATAGAATCTATCTCTAGGTTCTGTTGCATCATCCTGTCCTGCTTTTGTAAAGCAAAGATAACATAGATCATACTAAGCTGAGATTCTACTGAGCTGAGATTCAATCATTTTTCCAATTACTCTCTACACCTAGCCTGCCAGTTAGAATTTAGAAAGCTCACCTTCGAACCAAGAGAATCTCTACCAGATTCAAGAAGGCACGCTCCTTCACACTGCATCTCAAGTGGATCCCATAGAGCAGAGCAACTGGACTGAGTTCCTGGTGTCGATGTTAGATACAGGTGACTACTAGCCTCAGACAACCAAGATACTTCCAGGTAAATCAGTCATCTTAAAGACAAAATTCACTCTTTTCATGTTCCTCATGGCAAAGGAAATAGAAAAACCTGTAGAAAACTGGGTCCTTATAAGTCTTAATTTAAAACTACCAAAGTATTTCTTCACTAAATCCCAAAATCATCAGATAAAGAATATTTTTTTGCTGGGCAGTGGTGGCACATGCCTTTAATCCCAGCATTTGGGAGGCAGAGGCAGGCGGATTTCTGAGTTTGAGCCCAGCCTGGTCTACAGAGTGAGTTCCAGGACAGCCAGGGAAACCCTGTCTTGAAAAACAAAACAAAAGAAAGGAAAGGAAAGGAAAGATTTTTTTTCATTAGAAATAGTATTATTTCCAAATATAAAAGTCATACTCTTTCAAATCACAAAATATGAAAATCATCTTAGCTATCATAGTAAAATTTATTATGTGACCATGGAGTTTTCATGTGTGTACTGAATAGATATACAGTTTCTGTGCACTATGCATGACCATGTATATGTGAGTGCATGTGTATGTGCAGGTAAATATTCACATGTATGCACACACACACACCTGTGTGTGTGTGTGTGTGTGTGTGTGTGTGTGTGTGTGTGTGTGTGTAACAGACCAATTTGAACTATAATTTCTTGGAAACCATACACCTTATTTTGGGGTGAGACAGGGTTTCTCACGAGAAAATGTAGTGTACAAATTTGCCTATGTTGTTTGACCAGAAAGTTTCAGAGACCTGCTTGTCCCCACCTTTCCACAGTTGGGGTGACAAGTGCATAGTACCATGCCTGGTATTTTACATGGGTGTTGGGGATCAAACTCAGGTCTTCATGCTTTCAAGGTATCTACTATATTAGCTAAGCTATGTCCTCAGAGCCATCATAGTAAAATTGTAAGATAGATCTTTATTTTCTAGTCTACTAGAAAGAAGTAGCATAAGCAGTGGAGAGGTCAAATAAATACAAGAAAAGGTATTCTCACTTTTTTGTAAAAACTAGACAAAATAGTCTGAGCAATCCTTCAAATACAACAAGACTAGCTAAAATAAGATTTTTTTTTCAGCAAGTCACTTCATACACTCCTACATTTCTCTGAATGCATAATCCTGAAGATGGTAAAAACAAAACAATAACAGCAACAACAAAAAACAAACAAACAAGACAAAACAAAAAATACTGAAGCAGCTTTGGTAGATAGGCATCAATGAATGTTTCTGTCCTGAGAGTTTCAACAAAACTTGGAAACCTTGAGCTTCTGCTTTGAGCACTTCACAAGATACAAGAAGCCAGCAGAGAAGCATAGGGTTAAAAGTAGGAGGCCCTGGCATGATGCTGAAACCCCATAGGTCCTTGTGTCTGTCTCAAATTCACAGACCAAGACGGAAGTAAAATGATCTTTTATTTTAATTTTGCCCTGGAAAACTATGAAAAATAAAGTCTTAACATACATTTGAATTCATAATCCATATGAATTTTTTTCAAAATACAAAGTTCTGTAAGGTTCAAAATGAAAACACTATTGGATGACTGACTAGAAGTAAATATTAATAATAATGTGGGCTCAGACTCTTGACCAAACCTCCCAGCCTCACAGTCCAGTGCACCCATGGTCTGAGCCTATCCTATGAGACTCTAGCTTCAGGCTTGTCCCCAGGAAACTCATGCTCTATCCCCTCATATCTGTTGATCCAGACACCAGGACTCCATCAGAAATCCTGTCTCTAGATCTCATCAGAGTCTGTGTGATGAGGGTGGGGGTGGGAGTGGCTGTACTCGTGCACAGACACCATATTCTGTATGCCACAAAATCATTTAATTGATTAAATAGATACCTTCCTAAGAATAAGCAACCCAGCATGACTGAAGATAAAGATGCCGAGCCTCTGAGGACTTCACCAGTGAGTTCTGCCAAATATTTACAGAACCAATTAATCTTTCTCAAATTCTCCCACACAATTAAGACGCAGGAAGCACATGCACACTTCCTTACAAGGGCAGAATTAGTACCACATCAAAGCCAGCTAATGATACTATGAGAAAACAAAACTTCAGATCAATTTTTCTAATAATCACTACTAAGAAATTGTAAAGAAAAGTCGGCCCCCAACACTAGCAAACCTACTTAAATGTCACATTAAAAGGATTACATGCAGTGACCAAATAGAATTTTATATAAATACTATGTGATATCAAACAATAAATGTAAAGTGCCATATTAATAGATAACATGACTAGAAGTAGAGAGGAAGTTCACGTGACCATGTCTCTATTCCTCAACATTTTGCCATTAAGAATTCTGTGTCTTGCTTGATTGTACTCATCAAGTATAAACCAAAATAAATTTTCTCTCCCCAAAGGTCATGCATTAGACTATGTAATAACAGCATTGGAAACATGATTAAATACCTTCATGATATTACCAAAATATGAAAAATTAATTTGGGATGCATTTATTTAAGGAAGTAAACTATGAAAACTGACACGATATAGGCATCATAAAAAATAGGAATAACTGAAAAGGTATACCATGTTTATTGATTAAAAGATGATCATATAAAATGCTCACACTATCCAAAAAACTATAGACTAAATAAACCCTTATCCAATTACAAATTAAATTTAAACTAAAAGAACAAAAAGCAATCCTAACTTTCGTACAAACCACAAAGTGTCTGAAAGAGTCAAGCAGATCTTAAAGGGCATCTCTGGAGATACCTGATCTTTCCAAAATGCTACGAAGCTGTAGCCAGGAAAGCATGTCACTGTGGGAAAAAAAAAAAACCAAACTTCATATTGACAGTAAAGCCAAGGAGAGGAGTAAATCTATGAATTTAGTGTCAGTTGATCTTTCATAAACCTGACAAGAACATGCACAAATGGGAATGTGTCTCTAATGATTTTGAAAAAACTGGCTATTGCATGAAGCTGTGTGGAAATAGGCCTTCATATCCCACCACATGCAATAAAGTGAATAAGGGCTGAAAAGTCACTTTTAAAACTTTACAACTCAGAAGAAATACCACAGAATGGGTGACTTAACCAGTAATGTACTTCCATGGTTCTAGAGGCTAGCTTCCTGAAGCTAGACTGCTAGTGTGGCTTGTTTCTGGTGAAAGCTCTCTTCCTTGCTTCTAAGTAGACACCTTCTGTCTGTATCCTCAGATGGTCCAGGGAGGGAAATGAGCTCTCTGCTGTCTTTTCATGCAAGAACATTAATTCTATCAGGCTTTGTCTTTTTAGAGTCACTAAACCTTAACACTGCCATCATTTAAAGACAGCCATATTGGGGATTAAGGCTTCATCTCATAAACTACAAAAATGGCAAACTGACATAAATATGTAGAATTTCAGAGCAATGAATTAACTCAGACCTAAACATGTCAATCTGGTTCAATAACAAAAATATTATAAATTTCATCATTTATAATATAAAAATATTATAAATATTAAAAATATTATAAAATTGTATGTAATTACATATGCATAACAAAAACAAAGCTTTAATCTTTAAGCATATGTCCATTTGACATCACAGTAATATTGAAAAATAGGAGAGGAAAGCTATCCATTTGGGGCTAAAATATATTTCTTATATTTTAAGAATATAAGAATATAATTCATGAATAAGCATTTAATTCTTGTCCCTTAATCTATATCTATATGTTTTATGAATTATTTTATAGGAATTTTATTACAAACAACAACCTTAGTTTTATTAGAGAAGGATTAATTCTGATTTCTGGTTCTACATTTAATAGCCAAGAAACCATGTACAACTCATTAGCCCTCACTTCCATCGTGTTTGAAGTAGGAACTTGTTCTCCAGCATATTGCTTTCGCAATGGAAAGGAAAATATGTTCATTCCTATGTTAGCCTCCATCAAAATTAAGCAAGAAAGACTAAGAAATTTAAGTAGAACTGACAGACAAGAAAATCTGTCCCATGCTCAGAATAATGATTGACACTCAATAAATATTTGCAAAATCAAAATGAATGAGTACTGAACAAATTATCTTAGGTGCTTTTGTGTCTTCATCTCTAAGTCCCTGAGAATTTCCAAAGGGAAGAATTGTTTTGGTCATAGCTTCAAATGTATCAGAAGCAGCACCATGGTGGTTTAAAACACGGTGACAAGGAGGCAGAGATAAAAACAAATCCAGAACATAGTGCCCCCAACAACCCAACTCTAGTGACATAACTTCTGCAGCTAGCAGCTACCTCCAGATGTCTCCTAAACCACTTTAAATACTACCACCATATTTGACATCTATAATATGGTCTTAAGGGGACAGTCCTATTCAAACCACAGTACAAAGAATACATCTAATAAATCAAAAGCTCCTAATAAATCAATCTGAAAATAATCAATCATCTGGTCAATTAGTAAACAAATCAGACAAATATTTTTTAATTCATTTACACTTGTTTATTTTGTGTATTGGGTGTGTGCACATGTCACAGGGTACATGTGGAAGTTAGAGGCAAACTTGAAACAGTCAGGTCTCTACATCTACCATGTGGGTTCCAGGAAAAAAACTTGAAAGAGAAAAATCGGAAAAAAAAAAAAAAAAAAAAAAAAAAAAATTTTAAATCATGGTCCTTCTAAGTCATACACAAAGGTATTAAAATTAAAGTAACACTGAAAATTCTTCTTCTTCTTCTTCTTCTTCTTCTTCTTCTTCTTCTTCTTCTTCTTCTTCTTCCTCCTCCTCCTCCTCCTCCTCCTCCTCCTCCTCCTCCTCCTCCTCCTCCTCCTCCTCCTCCTCCTCTTCTTCTTCTTCTTCTTCTTCTTCTTCTTCTTCTTCTTCTTCCTCTTCTTGCTTTGGAGCCACAGATTATGAGTTTTAAAGCTCTAGTAGAAATAAAAATGTAAAATACTGCTGAATGTTTGGTAGATTAGGCCATTGAAGAAATAATCTGTAGAGTATAAAATGGCAGTGGGGAGTTCATTGGTGTCAATACACGTGGATTTGAACTTTCACAGGAAAAAATTATCAAGGTTAACTTAGTTCCTTTGGTGTCTCGAGCATGACTCTGTGAGTTCTTGTGTTTGACTGTGAGTGTGACTTGTTTTTGCACATGTGAATTAACACATCAACATGAAATTATCATTACAGATTGTCTGAAGTATAATAAAATAAATTCTTTTCTATAACCATTTTTGCTTTTACTGTAATTTAGTCATTCCCTTAAATGAGAATATGTTAAAAGATTCTTTTAATTTTATACATTAAATATAAACAGGAGATACTTCAAAAATAAAAGAACAAATGCTCATTTAACTACTATCTAGATTTTAAAACTATTACATCATCATGTGCTTCTTAAAACTTTTGTTGGGAAGGAGAAACTCCCTACAAAATTAAGACTTTTCCTTTTGTGCTTCTTCTTAACTCAGATGGATTCACCACATTCACCCTATGGCTCACTGTTTTTTAAATAGCATGGCTTTAAGTCTTTCTATAAAACCCCCATAATCAAGAATCTTACTATAAAAACAATATACTTTAATGATAATTGTAATGGCTATCACATGGTCATAACACTAGTCTTCTGCAAAATATATCCATCAGGGTACTATCTGATTAGTACAGACTAGTATTCTGAGTTCAGTATGAGACCTGGGGGGGCTGGTAATGACCCACCACTCAGGGTACCTGTCAATAGATATGAAAAATACATGAGACACGTGGGTTAGGTTTCGTGTCTCTGCTATAGAAACTCTGAGAGATATAATCATCTAGATTGTGAAGGCTTGGGTTGCCCACTGGTCCTCACACAGCCTGTGTCAAAAGAGTCATTTGTCCTAGAAACTTGGATAATATCAGATACCCGAAGCTGCTGATGTACGGCACAGGTTTGAAAAGTATTACTCCCATCTTAGCTACTTGGAGTCCAGTGACTTTCTGAAGACTCAGTAACCATAGTAGCAAAGTCCTCTTCACAGCTGCACATAGCCGCAGAGCTGAAAACAAAAGGAGATAACTACAAGATGTCCAGGGGAAGAATAAAATTGCTCACGGTGATGACTTCAGCCTCTAACTCCTCTCTGAGATCATCTGCAGCTATCCTTGGAGAAACATAAAAAGCTCAAGGAAAGAGACAACTCTTCAAGAACAGAAAAGAGGTTAAAGGCGTTGTTGGTGAGCAGAAGCAAGAATGGATACAAGAGTTTTATTGCTTTGTTCAATAAGCACTCTGTGCAAGGCTGATGCTAGTTTCTAAAGATATAATGGTGACAGCTATAGCATACAGTCTGTGCTTTCATGGAGCCATCGTAGGGGTTATGAGGAAATTGTAACAAGGTCGTGAGATAAGGACATTACAAGGGAGGAAACAACATTACATGTGGTGACCCAGGAAGACATTGTAGACCAAAGTTAAGCTAATAGATGACAAGAGGAAAGCAGCCATGCAAAGCTTGGACTCAGAGGGAACGGCGAATTTGGAGGCTAGGAGAGATATTTAGGCTGCTAGGTTTCAGAAACAAAAAATGCTCCAGGGGCTATAGATCATTGGGAAAGTCATTCAATAAGGTAAGAAAAAAAAATCTTACAGGAGAAGTAAAATTTAGTTTTCACTAAAATTAGAATGGTTGTTACTTTTAACATGAGAGTTCAATATGTCAGAGAAGCTCAGAATATTTAGCTGGTAGGATATTATTCTCACATACAGAGAAACATATCCTTTATTTTTTTTTCTTTGGAGACCAGTCTTACTATGCAGGACAGACTGTCCTAGAACTCTCAGTGTGGCACATGCTGTCTACAACTCAGAGAAACCGTACTGGCTCTCCCAACTTCTGGACTATAAGCATGTGTCACCACATCCAGCTTCATTATTGCACAACTGAAAAGTGCAAACTAGGAAAAGAACCATGATCAGGAGTTTAGAGCTCAGAAAGTTTTTTATAAAAACTCAAACTTTGCTTTTATTGGTTTGTCACTTTTTCAGAGTGTCAGTTTCATCATCTGAAACTGGAGATAATAAACATAGCTACTTTTTGTATCCTTACCACAAAGGGCTGTTGCAGGGAAAAATTAGTCACACATTAACACTTTGTAAGCAGTTCATTACTTCAAAATATGTAAATCATTGCATCAAGTGAGCCAATTTATAGAAGAGCTTGTTCTGGAATTTGATTCTGATGAAAAAAGATTCTTTGTGTTTCTGGTACAATAACCACATCTAGACAACATTGGTCTCCATGTTAATTGGGCAAAGTACTCAAGTAATACATCATTTGCTTTATTTCCATCTGAATTGGATTATATTTCATCACATATTGGCTTTAAAATTACACTTAAACTGGGTTCTCAGGTAATTTTGAGTTCTCCGAAAATGAATGTTCCAAATACTGAATGTATCCTTCTCTACCGCCACCTGTCTTTGACTTTCTTTCTTTCCTTTTGTAGATTACAATATAATTACATCATCTCCTCCTTTCTCTTCCTCCCTTCAAACTCTGCCACATACCCTTCCTTGCTTTCTTTCAAATTCATGGCCTCTTTTTTTCATTAATTGTTACATATGCATATATTTTTTTCCTAAACACAACATGCTCATTGTGCATAATACCACCTCTGTGTATGTTTTCAAAGCTCACTTCTCAGTACTGAATAACCAGTTTTTGTGTTCTTGCCTTAGGGAAGACAATTTCTTGCTGTCTCGGCATTCTTTAGCTGCCTGTAGTTGTGTAGGGGTGAAGCCTTGTGGGCTTTTTCCTGTCCACTTTGGGGTGTCTATTTTCATCCTTGTTCAGGTCGTGCTTAGGCAGGCATGCTTGTGTGATTGTATGGGTTTTGCTTCTGAGATTATTAGGCAGCACAGCCTCACAGAAAACTCCTCGGTCCTCTAGATCTTAAAATCTTTCCTCTCCTCTTCTGCAAAGTCTCCTGAGCCTTGGTTGTCTTTATCTCTTGCATATATATCAGTATGTGTCTGTATATATACATACATAATATATATATGCATATATAAGTATATAATAAAATATATAGTGGTTTTGTTAGCATTAAACTGTCAAGCCATTAATTTTTGGCCATCAATCCTATTTTCAATCACTGTCAAAATCTCTCACTTTTTTGTCACATATAGTAAACTTAGAAACTTACTCTCTCCCATTTGCTGAGACCTACTTTTACTTAGAAAGCCATTCATTTATTTTATAGAGGACCAATAACTGAAATATTTCTTGAGCATTCACTATGTGCTAGGCATAGTTTTAAGGCTCTTACTACATACAGACTGAAGGAGGTACTATTAGTATCCACCATTTACAGAAGGAAAAGCCAAAGTATCTATTTGAGCATCTATTCCAAGACTTCATATTTACTTTCCCTAGGAAGAAGTTAACAAATATTTGCTTACCCTAGACAGGAATGAATGACAGGCCAAAGTAATGGCTCTACTTCAGTACAGTTTGGTGAACCAATGCATATATTAAGGTAGTTTATAGGAGAATGAATGGCTCAAGAAACTGCATTACCAAAGAACCTGCATAAAACCATTGTGTCTTTCCCAGTTGAGTTTTTTTCCATATCCTATACACTCTTGAATCCTGGGAGACCACAGATAGCTGGGGAAGAATGACGGAATGCTGGGAATGGGAGAAGTGTGAATAAAATTCAAGTGAAAATCAAGTAAATCTCTCCACATCATCCATTAATAGCTCTGTTCTTATGAAGTTTTTTTTTTTTTTTAATTTAGGTAATAACAGTCATGTTGTTGCTGGACAATAAAGTTCTGTAACACAAGGTCATAGCTCTGATAAATGGCAAAGCCAAGCTTTGTGCCCCAGTAAGTCTGAATCATGGGTCTAAATGTATGTGAGCTCCACGTCACCATTATCTTGATCAGTTCGAAACTTCTCCCACCTTATTCTCCCAAAACAAACTGAAGATGGTTTGGGTGTGTTTTTACAGACTCTCTTTTATATAGTCACAAGGAAGAGTAAGATAGTGCTTTAAACTTTTTGGATTTCCAATTGCAGTTTCTTTGAAGTTTCATCAATATGAGAGTACCTTGCATGTGGGGTTTATACAGGGTGCCTTGTGTGTATAAGTCTACCTGTGATAAGTCCTCTTTTCCCTATGCCTCTACAGTATTCAACTTTGTTTCCTCTCCTGTTTCAGTGTACCTTGTTGTGGTGCTTTGAATAGAAATGACCCTCATAGGCTCACGTATTTGAATGCTTAGTTGTTAGGGAATGGCACTATTTGTGAAGGATTAGAAGGATTAGGAGGTGTGACTTTGTTAGGTTAGATATGGCCTTGTTGGAAGAAGTGATTCTCTAAGCATGGGGTTTGAGGTTTCAAAACGTCCACTCTAGGCCCAGTCTCTCCTTCTCTGCCTACAAATCAGGATGTAGCTCTCAGGTACTGCTCCAGCATCTGCCAGTATGCTGCATATGCTGAACCAGGACAATAATGAACTAATCTTTGAAACTGTAAGCAAAGCCCCAACTAAACAACTTCTATTATGAATGTTCTTGGTCATGGTTTCTCTTTACAGCAACATAACAGTGACATAAGTCACTGTTCTATTATAATGATCTGTTTACATGACTTACACACAAACAAACACACACATACACACTTCCAACAGATTATGAACGTCTCAGTGGCAAAAGACAGAATAATCTTATCCTTGTATTCCTGCTGCCTACTATGATTCTGTGTCCTGTTTGCTTGGAATAATGAAAACCCCAAGGCAAGAAAAGCATACACTCTGGGGTCTCAAATTCTAACTTTTTTAATTTAAGATATTCAAAGAGATATAACAGTATAGTCTTATGATTATTCTGTGTCACTCAAAGCTTTGTCAGAGACAGCACACCCTATAGAGGATGAAAGAAGGAAGTTTAGTAGGAGGCCATAAGTCTGAAGCCTAGCACTGCCTCTATTCCCCCTTAGTTAAGCTACCCAAAGTGGACCACTTCCACTTTCCAAAAATCCAGCAGCTCCATAATATTGCTTGGTTGCACATACCTTTGGGAGGTTTCAAAATAAAGCCAGGCAGAAATTTCCAAAATTGAGAGGCTTTTCACTTGACTTGAGTTTCTGTTTTACATTGCCTCTGTTGTCACTCTTTGCTCTCCCTGAGAGAAAGCTCTGTCCTCCATACCAGATCATGCATCTTACAAACAGACAAGGGCCAGAGAGGATGGAAAATGATTTGCAAAGAAGCCAAAAGGGGAAGTCTGTAACCATGTATTTTTCCACTCGGTTCTAATTTAAAACCACTTACAAGTGACAACTCCCAACCCGAGGCAGGTGCCTTGTGGTAGCTCATTACACCCTTGGGACCTCATGTAAATCTCTTTTTTTCTGAGAACAGCTATTGTCTTCCAAGGAAAAGCTTTTAGCATAATGGCAGGCTGAATAGAACATTGCTTTTGTAAGAACAATTTTAAGAAAAAGAAAAAAGGCAAAGGTATTCTTTAACAACTATGAGTGCAGCCTCCTCAGCTCCCTCCACCTTGGCTCCCTAGAAAGAACAGCATGCTAACTGTGGGAGACCCAGGCAGTAAAGTGAGATTATCTCAGCTCCAGAGACATATAAAGGTTATGCTCTGCTCCTTTAGCTATAATAGGTG
This sequence comes from Arvicanthis niloticus, assembly GCF_011762505.2. Classification (NCBI taxonomy): domain Eukaryota; kingdom Metazoa; phylum Chordata; class Mammalia; order Rodentia; family Muridae; genus Arvicanthis; species Arvicanthis niloticus. The sequence continues at coordinate 48,308,992 of NC_047658.1, read as the reverse complement.
CAGAGTGGCGGTGCCTCAGTTGCAAAAATAGCATATCTACCCCCTCATGAACCTTTGTTGTTTCTTGGCTTCTCACCATCCACTGAGGCAATAGTGACTCTGCAAGAGGAGAATAGGACTTGCTAGTGAGAGAATAAGATGTCCTGCCCAGAAAAGCTCTACAGAGTAATTATTCTCTCTCATAACACTTTTACAGTTAAGAGAATGTTATAAGGACTGTGCACACATATGTATGTATGTATGTATGTATGTATGTATGTATGTGTATATATATATATTTCCTTGGTGGGTTTGTTGCATTTTCCTAATCCTGGCCTGGGTTATGCTGGGTACTGGTTTTGACCAGTGCCCCTCTCTTCCTTTACTTTTATGTGGAGGTGTTTACATATACATATATGCTCAATATGTCCAATTTTGTCAAAAAGTTTCTGAGAAATAAGAAGAACCCATTGTAAAAATGTAAATCTATGGGATAAGATAGGTCAACTTTATGCAGACATGGATCCTTCAGAATATATTATGGAGGGACTACAGAGAAAGCAGAAGGTTAACAAAATGTTGTCAGTCTTTATTAAGTAGTGTGATTTAATTGTGCACATTTCTGGGCAAATTTCTCCTGAAACAGAGAGAAAATGATAGGGTGGTGGAGAATGTGGATTGGTGGCCTGGAGTCTCCTTCCCAAGTGACCACTTCCCATTCTCCTGGACAAGGCTGGTTATGAGCTTTTCTTAGCTACCTACTATCTGCAAAATGAAGATGAAGGTAAGAAGTATAGGGGGTGCCAAAGGTGTTAAGTAAGAATTAATACCTCTTAGAGGCATGACGCCCATAAGCTCTACAGTGGGCTGGGTAGGCAGGTCAGATGTTGAAGGTTTGCCTAGATGACTTAGCAAGAGCATTTATCAGAGGTATTTAGTGGTTTGTTTTTAAAAATGACAACCTAACAACTGGTGTGTATGTTTCCCGTGTTTTCTCTTTGTTACTTATTTTTTCAGATACTGGTTTGTTCGGTCTTTTGGGTAATTTTCCAAAGAGAAAGAAGGCATAGAGTTTAGTAGGCAGATAGGTAGGGAGAATCTGGAAAGAGTTTGGTGAGGGGACATTATCATCAGAATAGAGGGTACGAAAAATAATTATTTTCAATTAAAAAAAAAAGCAACAAGGAAGACTTCAGAGTACTGTGATGGCCTGGAGCCATGTTGGAATAAGCGAATGACCATAGCTAGAGAAACAGATCAGGCTAAGTAAACTTCCTCGACCATCAGAACCACCAACTTTCTTTATCATCAGACTGGATTTCTTGCTTGAAACTACACTGAAGGCAGCTGCTGCCATAACTGCAAAATCGAGCAGACTCTGAAGTAATTGCAAACCTAGCAGGAAATCTACACAAGCTATACTTGTGGGGACTTACAGCACTCAACAGGAACCAGTAAAACTATAGGAACTAAACAAAACCCCCTAAACAATGCTCTGGGCATCACACTATCCTCTTGCTAGCATCCCTTCAGTACTACCTCGACCACAGCTGGAAGAAACTTACTTCGTCTGTCCTCAGCTCACAGAATAGAACTAAGTAGCTCACCACCATTCCCACACTCCCCCCAAAACACCTTCACATAAAAGTGAAGGAAGAGAGGAGCACTGGTCAAAATCAATACCCAGCATAGCCCAGGCCAGGATTAAGAAAATGCAACAAACCCACCAAGGAAATGAAATCAACACCCAAGCCAGTAATTCCATTATCTTGTCTCTTCCGTCAGCTGTCCTTCCAACTGCAGGGATTTCTTACCCACAGAACACTCTAGGTCAATGCAGCAGGTTCACTCTTCCTCCTAACGTTCTCATTTCTGAACATTTAGTTACATCTGTGGGTCTCTCAGTCTTTCTCCTTTTTTCAATTTTCTGTTTGATTTTTCTTTCTTCTTTTCCCATAGCATTTCTCTTATTGTTATACCTCCCAAAGTCCAGATTTAAGATTTATGATATACTGGCCTGATTTATTAACCACCTACCTCCCTTTGTGGCATATTGTTAACCAAACACCCACAGACTCTGCCCTATATTTCTTTTCCTTTGCTTCTATTATTTCCACTCCTGTGTATGTTCCTTTCCTCAACTTCCCATAGAATAATCTAATACTTAACACTGGTGTCCTCATGGCTGCTTATGTCTTTTTCTTTCCACTCATTTCACAATAACTAAATTATTGGCATACATAGTACTATTGGATCACTTTACTCCCTAAAACAAATGCCTACTTTCTAGTTACCTGCTACCTTGTTATAAGAGTGGGTTAACTGCTAGATAGTACCACTTTTGCATGCAGTACTCAATCTTCAGGAGTAGAGTGAAAATTCAACCTGACCTCTGGAACACCAGTCTAACAGAGGAAAACATTACAATTGCACTACACTCTGGTCTCTCATTAACACTGCAAATACACCCACTAAGTAAAAAGAGGTAACTTCAGATAAATCTAAAACAGCATAGCCAGGCAAGGTGGTGGCATGTGTCTTTAGTTCTAGCATGGAAGAGAAAGAGACAGGCATATCTCTGTGAGTTTCAGATATGTTTAGTGTACATAGTGAGTTCTAGGACAGCCAAAGTTACATAATGAGACCCTATCTCAGTCAATCAATCAATCAGTCAGTCAATCAATAATAAACAATCCCCAAATGATGACAATTTTAACCAATGATCTAACCCAGATGAATAGTTCCCAAGAAACACACACGATTACACTCACACAACACAAACACACATACAACATAAAAACCAAGACAAACTATTACCTCCAAAAATTACTGATTGTATAGTAAAAATCCCTGATGAAAATGTCTTACATGAAATTCCAGATGAAGAATTCAAATAAATGATTATATATATATAGTCAAATAATTCAAAGTACACATGAATATTTTCCAAAAAATAAAAAACAAACACAAAGAGATTAATGGAAAAAGAGAAATCAACTCATTATATGAAATAAAATCAAATAAAGAGAGAAATACTGAAGAAAAAGAAAACTAAATTAGTGAAAAACAAATGACAAGTCAGATAAAAGTCTTATTGGAGAGCTTGCCAATATAATAGACTTTATGTAATGTATAATATAATAGTTGGGAAACATAAATATATGAAAAAGAGAATCATTTGATTCAACAAGCATGGAAAATGTTTTAGTAAAACCATAGGTAAAAAATTTACAAACTTAAGGAAAAAGAAGTCCACCCAGGTAGAAGAGGCATATGAGATGCTGAATTACTAGAACCAGCAAAAAACCTCCAATAACTTATTATAGCTAAAACACAGAATATACAGACAAAAAGGAGGGTACATTGAAAGCTGCAAAAGAGAAAGGTCAAATAACATACACAAGCAGGCCAATCTTGAAATTATGTATTTCAAATTCAGAAAGATCACAACTACCAAACCCAGTCTGACACACCCAACAAAGCTATCAGGACTGATGGTGAAAGAGAAACCTTCTATGAAACTAAAAGAGCTTGTGACAATCAAGTCATTCTTGAAGATGATACTGGACAGAATACTTTAGACTTAAAAAAAATACAAACACATTCAAAAGACTGGGGGAGAAAAAAATGATTCCACGACACTGGCTTAAAAGTGATACGGACACTAACTTACTTATAAAACTTTTGACCCAAAATTTATCCTGTTGACAAGAATGTAGGGACAGGGAGCAGAGAGCAGAGACTGTGAGAATGGTCAACCAATAACCAGCATAACTTGAGATCCATCCCATAAGCAAGTACCAGTCCCTGACATTATTAATGATAGTCTGCTATGCTTGCAGATGGGAGTCTAGCATAAGCTGTCCTCTGAGAGGCTCCACCTAGCAGATGACTAAGACAGATGCAGACACATATGGCCAAACAGTAGATAGACCTTAGAGACTCTTACGGAAGAATATGAGTAAGGATTGTGGCCCAAAGTGAATAGGAACTCCACAGGGAGACCAACAGAGTCAACTAACCTGGCCCATGAGACTCTCAGAGACTGAACCACCAACCAAAGAGCGAATATGGGCTGGACCAAGGCACCTGTCACATATGTAGCAGATGTGCAGGTTGGTCTTTATGGAACTCCCAAACTGGAGCAAGGACCATCACAAAAGCTGTTGCCTGCCTGTGGGATATTTTTTTCTAGGTGGCTGTTTGTCTGGCCTCAGTGGGAGAGGACACACCTAGCCCCACAAAGACTTGATTGCTAGGGTGTGGATCCATCAGGGGGACCCTACCCACTCAGAGGAGAAGGGGAGGAAGGATGGGGGAGGACAATGAGAGTAGGTGACAATGGGAAGGAGGGCAGTGAGAGGGACATAAGGTGAATAAGTAAAAAAAAATAATTAATGCAACTAAAAATTGTCCAAACAGTATAAAAAAATAAAAATAACAGGAAGCAATACACATTATCTTAGTTAGGGTTTCTATGCTGTGATAAAACATCATGACAAAAAGCATCTTAGAAAGCAAGGTGTTTGTGTCATCTTTCAACCCTCAAGTCACACTCCATCACTGACGGAAGTCAGGGAAGGAACCTGAAGCCAATAACTGAAGAAGAGGCCTCAGAGTAACAATGCTTACTGGTTTGCTACAGCTTTCTTTTACAACTCAGGACCACCTGCACAGGAGTGGCACCACCCACAGTTGCCTGAGCCCTCCCACACCAATCATTAAGTAAGAAAATGCCAAATAGAGTTCCCAGTGTCCAGTGGAAGCATTGTCTCAATTGGGGTTCCTTTTATCCAAATGACTCCAGCTTGTATCCAGTGGACAAAAACCAATGATAATGTGCACCTTTTTATAATAACTCTGAATATTAATGTGTCAACTCCCAAACCAAAGGACACAAACTAGCAGATACTGTTAAGAAAAAGAATCCCTTTTAATTCCTCACCGTCAAAGATAAACTTAATCTTAGGGTAAACTGTCAAAATGGGGCATTGTAAGCAAATGGAACTGGGGGGGAAAAGTAAGCATTGCTTCTCTAATACATGATAAAATAGACTTCAGACAAACCCTAATCAGAAAAGATAAAGGACCACTTCATATTAATCAATGGAGCCATCTATCAAAAGGAAATTATATACACACACACACACAAATACAAAGAGAGAGAAATTGAGAGATTATAATTGTAATTTAAATATACCAAACATAGGCTCATTTAATATTATAAAGCAAATATTACTAGATTTAAAACCACAAATTAATTCTCATCACAGACATAGTAGGCAAATTTAATACTTCATTCATACCATTAGACTGATCGACAAAAAAAATGAATAAATATATATTTAAGTTAAGTGACATCATAGACCAGTTGGACCAAAAATACACCTACAGAATATATCATGTAAACACCAAAGAGGACACATCCTTCAGAGAAACCCATGGAACTTTCTTTAAAATAAAACACATATTATAACACAAAGCAAATCTGAACAAATACAGGAATATTAATGAAGCCCTGTATTCTATTGGATAATGATGTAATAAAAATATCAGTAAAACTACAGAAAACACACACAGTAATTTTAGTGTGTAAAGACTAAACAACAGACTCTTGAACAATGAAATCAATTCCATTAATAAAATTAAAAAGAAATTTTTACAGATTCCTAGACTTAAATAAAAATGAAATATGACATACTCAAATCTATGGAGTGTGATAAAAGTAATATTAAAATGGAATTCATTGCTCTAAGTACTAATACTGAAAAAAATCAAAGGTATCTCAAATAACCAGATTGTTAACCTTAAGGCATTAGAGAAATAAGACCAAGCCAATTCTAAAAGCAAAAAGCAGAGATAATAAATATTGAGGTAGAAATTAATGAAAAAGAAATGAACAAAACAATACAAAGAATCAGTGAAAAACAGACTGGTTCTTTAAAAAGATAAACAAGATTGACGAGACCTGACTGAAATTAATCAAAAATTGAAAACAAAGAGAAGACATGAATTAACAAAATTAGAGATGAAAAAGGAAACATTACAACAGACAATATAATACTTCCGACAAACATGAGGTCATTAAAACTATATTTCACTAAATTGGAAAATCTAAAAGACATGGCTCAATATTTAGATGCATATATCAAAGTTAAACCAAGATGAAGCAATTTAAACAGACCTACAGCAAACACTAAGATAGAGAAAGAAATTAAGAAATCTTCCCCTCAAAACAACAAGAAAAGAAAATTAAAAAAAAAAAACAGCAAAAAAAAAAAAAAAAAAAAAAAAAAAAAAACCCACCAAGGCAAGATGGATTCAATCAGACCTTCAAAGAAGAGCCAATACCACAGCATCTCAAAACACTTCATAAGATAGAAAAAGGAAACTTCTGTCCTCTGTTTCCAAAGCCAGTGTTATCTTAATATCACAACCTCCAAATATGCAAAAATTCTCAATAAAATACTTGCAAACTAAATTCATACCCAAAATATCATCAACCATGATCAAAGTGGCATCAATCCAGGGATCCAGAAATGGTTCAACATATGTAAATCAATTAATATAATTTACCACATAATTGAATTTAAGGGCAAACCCATCACATTTCAAAAGATGCAGAACAAAAAAATCCTTTGTCAAAAACTAGCATTTCTTTATAACAAGAATGCTGGACAGAGTAGGGGTAGAGAGAACATACCTCACCATAATAAAGGACTATATAAATCAAAACAATAATAATCACCATGTCAAATGGAAAAAAACTCGAAGCCTCCTCGCTAAGATCAGGAGCAAGACACTTAACATTGCTTTCAGTACAGTACTTGAAATCCTAAATAAACTGACAGAGAAGAAAATAAAAGGGATATAAATACAAAAAAGAAATCAAGGTAACTTCTATTTGCATATGACATGATTCTTGAATAAGAGCCCCCAACACCACACCAGGAAATTCCTTGAACATCTTGGAAAGGATATTGAGGGAAGTAGCTGGCTGCAAAGTAAACAAACCAAAATCAGTAGCTTTCCAATATAATATAGACAATTATATAGAGAAAGAAACCACAGAAACAGTCTCATAAAAGGTAGCCTCAGAAATACTGTTGAAGAAACCCAGCCAGCGAACCAAAAGATCTATATAATGAAAACTGTAGGACACAGAAGATGCTATCTCACCAAAAGCAATCCAAAAATTCAGTACAATCTTTCATCAAATTTCCAATGAAATTTTTTACATTTTTTTTAATTTTAAGATTCATGTGAAAACAGAAGACTGTGGCTAACCAAAACAATCCCAAACAATAAAATTATTGCTAGAGGTATTACCATTTATGATTTAAAGTAATACTACAAAGCCATAGTAGTCAAAACAGTATGGTACTGGAACAACAACAACAAAAGACATATGGATTGACACAGTATAATTGTGAACCCAGGTACAAGTCCACTTACCAACCCTTGCCTAGGTTTTAACAAAGAAGCATAAGGTACACATTGGAGAAAAAAAGAGAGTTTCCAATAAATGATGCTGGGAAAACTGGATATCTGCATGTAGAAGAATGAATATTGACACTTATCTCACTCTGCACACACAAAAAAAATCAAATACAAATGAATGACAACCCTCTGACATTTCTAACAGAAAGCATAGGGAGTACACTTCAGGTTCTATGTCAGACAAAGACTTTCTGAATGCAAATCTAGATGGGCCGTGTAGGAAATAGGGCCAACAGTCCACAAACGGGACCTCGTGAAATTAGAAAACTCTGTACTGCAAAAGGAACTGTTACTTGTGGAAAGAGGCAGCCAACCAAATGAAAAAGAATGTTTGCCCCTCTACACGGATGTCAGAGAATTGGTGTCTGGAATACAGAAAGAACTTAAAACGCTAACGCCATGTAAACAACCCAATTTAAAAGTGGATTCTGGAAGGGAAAGGCTGTTCTGAAAAGGATGAAATACAAGTGGCTAAGAGATACATTTTTAAATGTTCAACATCCCTAGCCCACAGGTAAAGGTGAGTTTAAACTACTTCATGATTTTTATGCTACTCCAGTCAGAATCGTTAAGGTTAAGAAAAGATGACAACCATTGCTGACAAGAATGTGGAGAGAAGGAAAAGTATCCACTGTTGTACTCAGTGTGGAGTTTTCTCAGAAGGCTAAAGTAAATATATGACTCCTGGTCCCATCTTCAAAGTCTTTTTATTCTCTGACATAACTGTTTGCTCATGGTGCACACTGCTGTTCTATTTATATCTGGCAAATGAAATCAGCTTTCATTTCCATCAACTAATGACTAGATAATGATAATTTGATACATACACACGATAGAATTTTATTGGAGCTGGAGAGATGGCTTGGTAGCTAAGAGCACGAGCAGCGACTCCAGACAGACCTGAGTTCCATTCCTAGTACTCACATGGTGGTTCATAACCATCTCTAGCTCCAATTCCAGGTGATCCAATGCCATACTCTGGGCTCTGCAGACACCGGTCATGAACATGGTAAACACACATACATATAGGCAAAACAAGTATGATAATTATTCTTAGTTTTCAGCTTGACCATATATGAAATAAACCAAAACCCAAACATCTGGGTGCACATGTGAAGAATTTTTCATGAATGAATCATTTTAGGTAGAAAGTCCCATCCCAAATCCAAATCTTTTGAGGTGGAAAAAAAAATTCGCCTTATATCTAAACTACATGTTCTGGTGGTAGCCTATATAGAGGAGGACATGGAAGAAGAAAGTGCTTGCTATTTGCCTACTTAGCCTTCACTTTGGTTGGCAAGTTCATTTCTTCACTGATAATAGAGCCTACTTCTTTAGGATTCTGTTGTATACTGAAGACCAGCTGATACACCCAGCTTCAAAGATAACTACCACCGGATTCTTGGTCTTGACGTTGGGAGACAGCCTTTGTTGGAATAGTCAAACTACAGCCTGTCAACCACTCTAATACCTTGTGTGTGTGTGTGTGTGTGTGTGTGTGTGTGTGTGTGTGTGTGTGTGTGTGTGTGTTTTAAATGGAAATAGAGTTATCCTAACAAAATGGGGTGTGGGGTGAAATGTTGCTCTTCCCAGTCCTCCTAGCCATAGGTGCTAAGTAGAAAGCCCACTGCCGGGCATGATACATCTTCCTGTGAGCTATTGGTATGGGGAATCTGAGAAACCCCTAAAACAAGACAGGCTATTGGCACTGCTCTTGGTTGCTGAAGATACCACATACTTTGGTCACAGGGCATGGAGAAATCATGTTGACAGTGAACTAGAAGCTTCCTTTCTGCTGGCTAGCTTTCATAGTGCTGGAAGGTTCTGTGTAGCTTGATTCAGGAGAAAAGCCATCAACACACTAAGCCATGAACCCTGTGAGCTAAAGTAACGATTGACTTGACAAAATATGCCTATGGATGAAATAGTTTCAATGTTATAAGTGTATCCAGCTGCTTTCTGATTGGATTTAAAGCCTATTACATAGGCGGGAGGAGAGAACACATCCCTGCTTCTACAAGCCTGACCATGAACATGTGGCTAGGGAAGCCATGCATCCTAAGAAAGAGCCTACTATGATTATTTTGCTAAATAGACAAGGCAGCCAATTGCCTCTAAATACTACATATACCCATAGGTTAGTGATGCTTTTCATCCTCCTCAGAAAATATTTTGGCAGTGGACAATGGTCCATACACAGCCTCAAAACTGGTCAAAGTGCAGAGAATGTCCATGGAGTTTTCATCTATTAATGGAGTGCTATCACACACACACACACACACACACACACACACACAAAGCACATGCACACACACACCCCTCAGGGAACCTCACTAATATTTGTAGCTACTGAGGGAAAGAGTCCATTTTCTTCAGAGATGTTTGCAGCAGTAACTGCCCTTATACATCTACACAAATAAGATATACATATAAGTAGCACTAATTGAACTCTTTTTTTAATAAACTGAATATGAAATTGAGAAAGAAATGTGGGAGATGGAGTTGTCCTAGGAGAAGAGAGAGAGAGAGAGAGAGAGAGAGAGAGAGAGAGAGAGAGAGAGAGGAGTAGATATGATGAAATAGATTGTGTACATGTCTAAAATCTTCACAGAATGAATTACAATTGTTATATTTATTTTTAAAGGGGGACTGTTTGGGAGATCACTTGACAATAGAATAACAGAGGGATTGTCTACTATGGTAAGTCCGTAGGTTCAATTCCCAGAGGCATGGGGAGGAGGAGGTGCAGGAGGAAGACTAATATGCACACAGAGCCAGCATATTTTGTGTAAAAAGAAAAAAAAAAAGGAAAAAGTAGGAATGATTGGGAAAACGGCTGAGTCAAGAAAAGTGCAGAACTCCTCTCCTCGAAAGGTTTGGGTAAGTAATGAGACCCAAGACTCCTCTCCACTTCCACTAAGGTCTGTGTGAATAATGACCACTCGGGACTCTCTTTACTTTAAAGTACTCTCAATTTCTGCTAAACTTCAGCATCTTCTCTCAGTTCAAATCCAAGAATGCTGACATACAGATAAACACAAACACACATAGAAGCTTCTGACAAGTACAGACTGAGCATAAAACCTTTTCTGTTCAAAGGACACAACGCTTATTAACATACACATTAGAAAATAATGTTAATTATATTAGGTGTAATTGTGCTAAACCATCATTAAGCCAGTGGGCTCTAGCCTCAGAAAACATGAGAAAAAGTTTTCTAGATTGATCTTGCCAACTGCAACTATTCGCAAGCCTGCTCATGAGCTAGTTGTCTTCTGTCCCAGCCTGTTGGAGTATCTGTCTCATTCTATTACATTCTATTCACTCCTCATCCTTTCCAGTCTGCTGTGCGTGTCTCATATGCCCTGTACTCCTTAGGTAGTACAGACTTACCAGTTAGGAGAAACCTAAGCTAACCAATAGCCCAAGGTCCTTTATCAGTTAGGAAGAGCCTAGATTCCCTAACACTCCAGTGCCTCAATTATCCCTCCTGGACCATGATTCTAAACTGAGCTGTTCATTGTCTTCTAGAGAACTCCTTTCATTTTTGCTAGGGCCAGTCAGTTAGTCAACTTGGCAACTATGACTAGGGGAGTGACGATGATGATAGGAAAGGCAGAAAGAAGATGCAAGAGACAGAGATGGGAGGGCTGCTGGTGAATACCATGCCAGCAAGCAAGTGTACTTTCTCAGTGTCTTTTAAAGGCAAGCAACACAAAGCATGACCAATTCCAGGAAGATAGGCAATGACCACAAATCCTTACATGGTAAGTTTATGGTGCACGGTGTCTATGTTTGACTGAGGCTGTTTCCTTCAGGCTAGGATTGTCTCTCAAGGATGTATGTGGAAGCACAGGAACTTGGCAGGGTATAAAGCAGTCTTAACTAAAAACAAAGACATATCAACAGACTCGTTCATGAATAATCACAGGCAAGATGTCAGTCAAAGTTTAACTCCAGAAGTGCTCCCCACACAGCTTCAATTTTTCCTGAAGCTTAGCTCTTCCATAATGATTTGATTGGCATTTCCCCAAACTTTCTAACCATTATCCTACTGAAAAGTGCAGACATAGGTGAAACTCTCAAAGATCTGCCGGTATCATGCTTCTGAGGGTTTCAGTCTCTGGTACAAAGCCTTGAGTCTTCTCTTAGGAACATTGTAGGGAATCATCATCCTCAAATCTCCAAGCAGAGATGAAATGTACGGCCAGTAAATCTGGTAAGAACTGAACTGAAGGTATATTTATCAAGAAAGTAAAGTGAAACCATTCCAGGAAAATAACTTTTTTAAAAAATAAAAATAGTTTTGAAAAATTAATCAAACCAAATAAATGCCTCTGGGAGACTCTCTGGAGTCTACACCCAAGGAAGAAGTAAAAGTAATCAATAAATTGTCCTTTAAATTTTTTTCCAGTTCTGGGCCTTTACAACCAATGGCCCAAGGGAACCAGCCTTGAGGAAGGAAATTTTTCTTGGGCACCATAGCCATGCTTCTATTCTTTGGATTTCTAAAATAAAACTCAAGTGACAATCCTACCCAATGAGAAAAACCCTTCAGTGCTCAAATCTCTCCTTATGAAAGGTGAGTGGTGGCCACTGAACCAGAAAGAGGCCCCATCACAACTAAACAACGCACACCTGACTGAGACTGACCCAGTCTCTCTTGGGGGAAGAAGCAAGTGAGACAATTTAAGCTCACCTGGAGAAAGGCCTGGAGGCAAAGAACCCTGAGCCTTTGGCTCATTTGCTGTGTTCTAAATCAATATATCACATTCTATGGTTCAAAGAAACTTAAGTGGTTTTACTTCTGAATTACAGGCACGGTTAATTGCACTTTGGAGTAGATGGTGTTTATATTGTGTTGGGTTGTTCGGATTTTACAGACCCAGAGATGGCATTTATGCACTGCAAAATGCGCTTACACTCATGTGCATATGGGCAGCACTAATTGAATTCAGTAGGTTAAATATAATGATGATGCTAAAAATAATAATGAAGTTAGGAGGGAGATGTGTTGGGGAAATCCCAGGAGAATGTGAAAGAGGGGAGAAGGTGGTTATGATGAGGATATATTGAATGCATGCATAAATTTTCAAAGAAGTAAAATATAACAAAAATGTTTTAATTATATGACTGCACAGAGTCTATGTCCCACTACATTTAAGTCTAAACCCTATAACCCAAGCTCTGTGATGCAATGTGAAGGATATAAGGAAAGATCTTAAGTCAAAAGAATATTCTCTGTGCCTTTCTGCTCCTTTACCTACAATATCTACATTTACCGTTAGGAAGAGAGAACTGAATAAAGCCCATTGTAAGTAGCTAGAGAGTGGTATGTTTGGGGATTATTTAATGAGTTGCCACAACTACCTCACTTCCTATTAAATTACAGACAAAATACAAAAGGGAATAGAGGAAGATCCTACTCAAAATGAAACCAGGATACAGATGTGCAGCACGATGGCAGAGGAAACACATTTGCTTTGCTTGTAGACTCTGGAGCTAAAATAAGGCTTGAAATCTGGCTCCACCATTGGTCATGGTATTGAACTCAGCGAGTCCCATTTGACATGCCTATAAACTGGGGTTTGCCGAAATTAATCCCCACAATGGAAGGTAACATTCAGCTCCTGTGTTGGTTCATTTTATGTCAACTTGACACAAGCCACAGGACCATCTGAGGAGAATCACAATTAAGAAAATGTCTCCATGGGCCAGTCTGTGAGGTATTGTTCTGATTAATGATGAGTGTGGAAGGGCCTAGCCCACAATGGAGTGATTTGACCTCTGGACTGGTGGTCTTGAGTTTATAAGTAGAATGAGCAAGCCCTAAGAGCAATCCACTAAACAGCATCCCTCCGTGGCTTCTGTATCATATCCAGATACCAGCCCTGATATCCTGCTCTGGCTTCCCTCAGTAATGGACTGTGTTGTGGAAGTGTAAGCTGAAATAAAGCCTTTCTTCTCCTCCAAATGGCTTTGGTTTGTGGCGTTTGCTCACAGAAATAGAAATCCATATATAAAATAGCCACAGAATCCACACAAGGTGTAGTGTGGTGTGTGTGTGTGTGTGTGTGTGTGTGTGTGTGTGTGTAAGTGGGTTCAGTGAGTAAATGAGAAAAATGGGCTATAACTTGCATGATCTGGAGAAATGAGATGATAATATTCAAAAGCATCAGCTAAGCCTATGTTTTAATTAACCTTGGACTATTCGGAATCACATACACAATTCTCAAAACCCACTGCAAAATGTAAATGAAGGGTCCCCTGTCAAAAATTTTTTGTATTTATTTAATCTTTCTTGAGGCCATTACTTTTGAATTTTTGAATTTTTGAATAGACATACAACATGTGCATGTTTATGAGATAGTATAAGGGTTTTATATGTTTAAACTGAGCAATGATCTGATCAAAGTTTTTATATATAAACCACTTCAAATATTTAGCAGTTTCAAAATATCCGTACTGGCTACTTTCAGCTATTATACTGAGATACTACCAGGTGTAACTATTTCTCTGTGTCCTGGAGCATTACAAGTTTTCTACCTATCAAACAGCATTGCCATACCTACAGGCCATCCCCTCTCTCTTTTTTTTTTCTCCCCATTAATCTTTCCAATCTCTGGAAAATGCCACTTTAGCCTGTGTTAGTTTGATTCTCTATTGCTCTCACAAACATTAACCAAAACCAATTGGAGGAGAAAAGAATTTTTGGTTTACTGTTCCATGTCACAGTTCATCACTGGGGAAAAAGAAGGGCAGGAATTCAACCAGAACAGGTACCAGAGGCAAGAACTAAGCAGAAATAACAGAAGAACACTTCTTACTTGGGTGTTCTCAATGACTTGCTCAACTTACTTTCTTGTAAAACACAGGAAAATCTTGACATAATCTACAGTGGAATGGGCTCCCCCACATCAATTATAAATTAAGAAATGTCCCCATTGTCCACAGGGCAATTAGATGAAGGCAATGGAGATGCCCACTTATCATGGGACTATAATTTGGGCTGGGTTGACTGTGTCCAAAAAAGTCTCCATTTTTTTCTATTAGATTTAGTGTGTCTAGTTTTATATTGAGGTCTTTAACCTGCTTGGACTTTTTTGTGCAGGGTTGAGTTTTGTGCAGGGTGATAGATTTGGGGTTATTTGCATTCTTTTACCAGCAACATTTGTTGAGGATGCTTTCATTTTTTTATTGTAGGTTTTGGTTTCTTTGTCAAAAATTAAATGTCCATAGGTGTGATGGTTTACCTCTAGGTCTTTGATTCTATTCCATTGATCAACCTGTCTGTTTTTATGCCAAATTCATGTAGTTTTCATTACTATTGTTCTGTAGTACAGCTTGAGGTCAGGGATAGTGATTCCCTCAGAAGTACTTTTATTGTTCAGGATTGTTTTAGCTGTAGCGAGTTTTTTGGTTTTCCATATGAAATTCAGAATTCCTCCTTCACAAGAATTGTGTTGGAATTTTGATAGGAATTGCACTGAGTTTGTAGATTCCTTTAGGTAGGATGCCTATTTTTACTATGTTAATCCTACCAATCCATGAACATGGGAGATCATTCCATCTTCTGATAGCTTCCTCAATTTCTTTCTTTAGAGACTTGGAGTTCTTGTCACACAGGTCTTTCATTTCTTTGGTTAGAGTTAAACCAAGATATTTTATATTATTTCTGGCTATTGTAGAGGGTGCTGTTTGCTCAATTTTGTTCTCAGCCTTTTTATTGTTTTTGTAAAGGAGGGCTACTGATTTCTTCAAGTTAGTTTTGTATACTGTCACTTTGCTGAAGGTGTTTATCAGCAATAAGAGCTTTCTGGTAGAATTATTGAAGTAACTTATGTGTAATATCATATCGTCTGAGAACAGCAAAACTGACTTCTTCCTTTCCAAATTATATCCCCTTCATCTTTAGTTGTCTTATTGCTCTAGTTAGAACTTCAAGTACTATGTTGAATAAATACAAAAAGAATGGGCAGCTTTGTCTTGTCCCTGATTTTAGTGGAATTGTCTTAACTTTCCACTTAATTTTTTGTTAGCTATTGGCTTGCTTTATATTGTTTTTATTACATTTATGTGTGAGCCTTGTATCCCAGATATCTCCAAGATTTTTAACCTGAAGAGATGCTAAATTTTGTCAAAGGCTTTTTCAGCATCTCATTAGATGATCATGTGTAGCTGGGCGGTGGTGGCGCACGCCTTTAATCTCAGCACTTGGGAGGCAGAGACAGGCAGATTTCTGAGTTCGAGGCCAGCCTGGTCTACAGAGTGAGTTCCAGGACAGCCAGGTCTACACAGAGAAACCCTGTCTCGAAAAAAAGAAAAAGCCAAACAAACAAATAGATGATCATGTGGTTTTTTTTCTTTCAGTTTGTTTATATGGTGGATTGTATTGATGTATTTTCACACATTGAAGCTTCCCTGCATCCCTGGGATGAAGTGTAAGTGATGATGGTGGATGATGTTGTTGATGTGTTCTTAGATTCAGTTTCTGAATATTGAGTATTTTTGCATCAATGGTCAATTCTTGAACAGAACACCAATAACTCAGTCACTAAGATTAACAGTTAATAAATGGGACCTCATGAAACTGAAAAGATTTTGCAAGGCTAAGAAACAGGACAAAGTGTCAGTCTACAGAATGGGCAAAGATCTTCAGCAACTCTACATCTGACACAGAACTAAGGTCCAAAATATGTAAAGAACTCAAGAAATTAGACACCAACAAACCAAACGACACAATTAAAAATGGGGTGCAGAGCTAAACAGAGAATTTTCAACAAAGGGATCTCTAATGGCTAAGAAGCACTTAAAGAAATATTCAATGTGCACAGTCATCAAAAAAAAATGCAAAAACTACAATTAAAAAAAACCCCACAAAACAAAAAGAAAGGACCATAAAACTCTATCTTATACATGCCAGAATAGCTAAAATGTGACTCAAGGGGAGCACTCCTTCATCGCTAGTGGGAGTACAAACATGGACAACCACTTTGTAAATCAAAGTTTCTCAGAAAATTGGGAACAGTTCTATCCCAAGACCCAGCTGTACAACTCCTGGACATATACCCAAAAGATGCTCTACCATCCCGTGAAGACACCTGCTTAACTATGTTCATAGCAGCTTTATCCATAATAGCCAGAAACTGAAAACAACCTAGATGCCCCTCAACTAAAGAATAAATAAAGAAAATGTGGTACATCTACACAATGGAGTATGCTTCGTCTATTAAAAACAAAGACATCCAGCATGAAATTTGCAGGCATAGGGATGGAACTAGAAAATATCCTGTTTGAGATAACCAGACTCAGAAAGTCAAACATGGTATGTACTCAAGTCTAAGTGGACATCAGCCATAAAATACAGGATAACCATGCTACAATCCACAGACCAAAAGAAACTAAGTAATAAGGAGGACCCAAGGGAGGATTGTGAATCTCACTCAAAAGGGAAAATAAAAGAGATATTGGAGGTAGGTGGATGGAGAGAATTGGGTGGGAGAGAGGAGAATGAAGATCAAATGTGGGGGGAGGCTGGGAATGAGAAGAGAAATAATGTGGAGGAGCATCTCTGGGACTAGCCAGACATGAGACTGGGGAGTCTATTGGGGTTACCCTATCTGAAACTCCTATCTGCTGAGGATATGAAGACTAAAGTGGCCAACTCTTGTAGCCAGGTAGGACTTTCAGTGGAGGGAGGGGGACATCAATCCACCCACAAAACCTTTCATCCGAAATTTGTCCTTCCTGCAAGATGAACAGGGATAAAAATGGAGCAGAGACTGAGGGAACAGACAACCAATGGCTCACCTCACTTGAGACCCAACCCCTGTGAGAAATCCAACCCCTGACACTATTAATGATACTTGCTTCTTTGCTTGCAGACAGGAGCCTAGCATAACTGTCTCCTGGGAGGCTTCATCCAGTACTGAATGGAGGCAGATGCAAAGATTCATAGCTAAACATCAGGCGGAGTTCATAAAGTTTAGTGGAAGAGTGGGGGATAGGATTGAGCAAGCAAGCGAGGTCAAGGATACCACAAGAAGACACAGATTCAACTAACATGGGACCATGTGGGCTCAGAGACTGAGCCATCAACCAAAGAACATTCAGGGGCTGGACCTAAGCCCCCTATACATTTATATTATATGTGAAGCTCGATCTTCATGTGGTCCCCTAACAATTGGAATGGGTCCTGTCTCTTACTCTGTTGCCTGCCATTGGATCCCCTTCTCCGAGATGAACTGCCTTCTTTATTGTTACAAATACCTGGTAGAAACTATTTATTTAAGAATTCCAAGATTGTAGATATTCAAGATAGGCATCAAGCAAAGCCACAGTTCTTCTAAGCAGGAAGACATGTGAAAATATACATTTTAACAACATAAATAGCATGCAGAATTCATTCTTATTTTACCGGAGGATTATAATGCCCTAAAACTCAAACTCCAAGAAACAATTCAATTGAAAACAGAAAGAAAGCAGGGAAAGATCAAGGATGAGTCGACAGGGGCTGATTTCTGCTTGGTATTTTTATGATTAGTTAAAATAAGTGTATATTTTCATGTATCTTTTATGTTCTCTTCTCTAGAAACACAAGTTGGAAAACAGAGAATTCCATGCATCTACTTTCTAAAATAAATAATTACTCACTGCAGATTGCCTTGGATTACTACCTTTAACTCTAGGCTCTGCTCATCTGCCAAGTAGAGGGCTCTATTGCTGCTGGTACATTGCTCTTAAATGCATAAAACACATAAGAGAATTTTTTAAAAAGCCCTTACTATTCATTAAGGCATTTTAGGGCCTTGTCAATTCAGATGGGATAATCAGTTGTTGATTAGCCAGGTTGTTAAGCATCCATTGTCAAATGTTGATGGGCTATGAGAAATTACATTTTGTATCTACCAAAGAGTCACCTGAACACCATTAGCACTTGATCAGGTAAAAATGTTTTTTTCTGGGGATGAATTATTCTCAAGTCTTTTCTTTCATCTTCCACATTTCTTTTTGTTTCCTCATTCACCTTTGTTGTCTTGCCTCCCAGATGTCTGAAGCTCATTGGTAACAAGATAGTCAAATAAACTCAGGACTCTAGTATCAAAAGGGTGTGATGGATCTGTATATTGGGGTGTCTGTGTGCATCCATGTGTCTGTATGACTGCATATGCATCCACATGTGTCTCGTTGTCAGTGCATTTATCTGTACTCTTGATTTGGCTTTAATTTGATTTCAGAAATACTAGCTATATACTCTTATATCCTCAGACTTTCAGATGCAGGTACTCATGTTACCAAGAGGATTCATCTGCCAGGGCTCGAAGATGCTACTTCCTTCCTTGCCATACTACTTGACTGAGAGAAACAGAACAATGAGCTTGCAGAGAGAGGAGCCTGGATTGGAGCTGGAAAAAGTGATTCAGAGGCCTGGGTCTGTTTTCACGAGGGAGGAAGTCATCACCACTGATGGTCTGCTCTGTATTCTAGCAGGTCATTTCCTTTTTCTGACAGTTAGCAATTCATTTTCCCCATTCTTTAACAACAGAATGATATTAACATTTACTCTTCATGTCATATTAAGAAGACTCAGTGATGTATTTCTGTCAAGACAGACAAGTCCCCACTCAATTATAGAACTTCTGTTCTAAAAGGGAAGGTGCATTCCCAAGCCTGCAGATGAGCCTCTCGGCCAGATTTGTGAGAAGAGTGTCATCGTTTTACTCACGGAACTGTTCCAGATGCTCGGTGCTGTTAGATTCAGGAAAGGCAGTGATTGTCACCAGTGGACATGGATTCCCTCCCAGCGTTTGGCAGAGAACATCATGCCGGAAGTAGACTTTCCTGTGATCAATGCTTCTTTCCAGAATTTCAAGATGCGTCTAGAACAGAAACAAAACAAACATACATATTATTAATATTTATCTAATAGCTCAAACAGTAAATACCTTTCATTTTCTAAATTTTGAAATTATTAGAAGTGCTTTTGCCAACCCAATCTGGCTGGTGTGTACAAAGCATTGAGTGATGAGAGGCTATTCTTGGGAGAGGTTCAGTGGGGCTAAAGAGACAGTATTGTTTCTGCACACATCTACATAAGAGATTTGTTTGAACATTGCACTATAAGTAAGAAGGCAAGGACATAAAATGTTTTTCCTATCTCCATAGTGTGGTTATCATGATGACAGAGGATACCCAGAGCACTAGAGACTATGATCCCCAGAAGCACAGAGTAAAGTGGGTCAAGGCATTAATGGAAAGTTATGAGCACTCTGGAGGAAAACAAAAGACAGTTTACCCATGGGATGCTACATTAACAAAAGACTGATCAGTAACAACTGGATTTTCCTACTAGGATTCCAGATTTAAATACTAGATGTAAACACAGCATTACCCAAAATATGAAAAAGCTATTGAAAAAAGGACACCTAGTTAACAACCTTTTAAGACCTCTGATGATATTTTCACTAACCACAACAAGGGGAATGACTTGTAAACATTCTAGAGATGCCCTGTGAATCACATCTGGTTACAGTGACTTCAAGAACCAGAGAGAGCATAGTCAGCCCCACTGCCACACAGGAGTACTGGTGGATAAATATTATCCAGCTTAAGATCTCAATTTTCTTTGTGATCAGGTAGATATCAACAGAGTAAAGAAGAAACAATTGACCTTTTCTCTTGATAACTAAGCCTGCTTGGTAAATGAAACACATACACACACACACACACACACACTAATCATGAGAATATTTAAGATATTTGTAAATATATTATGGTAGTGTGTAGCATAGAGAAAATGTTTATAGATAAGGAGGATTATGTGCCCCAAGGATGCATGTATTCATCTATGAACAGGTGTGTACTTAACCTTAAATGGGCACAGAGACTTTATGATGATAATTTCCAGAGACAAGTAGTCTAACCTGCCTTATCCAGTTGGAGTCCATGTAATTATAAGTGGTTAAAAGCAAAGACGTTTTTCTAGCTGATGAGAACCACAGAGAACTCAGTCTGATTGCCTGATATGGAAGATAAAGGGTGTCACAACCAATAGATGAATACAAGAAGCCTCCAGAAGCTAAAAGGGTCAAAAAAATGATCCCTTTGGAATTCAGAAGAAGCACATTCTAACACTTAGGTCTTTGCCATGTCAGATTTCTAATTTGAGGGTTTTCTTTTTAATCTCATTTAAACTACTACATTTTTTATAATTTGCTACAGCAGAAATGGAAAAGGATTATAACAGAAAACAAGAAAAGAAAGAAAGAAAGAAAGAAAGAAAGAAAGAAAGAAAGAAAGAAAGGAAGAAAGAGAGAAAGAAAGATTTAAATAGTTAACAATTTAAAGAAATGGCATGGCTATAAATAGTTAAGTATTGAACTATTTGAGACCTGCGGAAAAAAAACAAAATGTGTTGAGAAAAAAGAGAACCAAATAATTCTATGGATTTTTTTCTACCCTCAAGAGGATACAGAAATTTTATGTGGAATTTAAACGAGTGGCTCACATTTGTAAGCTCAACAATCAAGAGGCAGACAGGCAGATAGCTGAAGTTGAGGGATGAGAAGGAAGAGGAAGAAAAAAAGGAGGAGAAAAGTGAAGAGAGGAAGAGAAACAGAAAAGGTATTAAAGAAGGAAAAGAAAAGGGAAAGGAGACTGAAAATGAGAAGGAGCTAAAGATGAAGAGCAAGGAAATTTGACCTGGAATCACATACTCCTTGAAATGGATAAAGTCACCCAGCACCTGGGGCTGACTGTCCACATTCATACGACCTTTACTATTTCACAAGAGTCTTGTCCAAAAAAATAAAACAGAGCAGCAATCAAGTGTCCACCCAAAATTATTTGAATCTCTTTCCTCAAAATCATTTCCATGAATCTGAAACAACCATGCCATAACCCTTACTTAATCCTACCCCAACCCCTACATTAAGTCACCAGCCCTTAAACTGGACTTGAAGGTTTCAATAAGTAGCCCAATTTTGTCCTTTCTCCTTAGAGAAACTTTCAAGATTTTGTCCTATGTTTTTCATCCTGGTCAAACATGCATAGGATGTAGGTGAAAAAGTTCAACTACAAGTGCTCATGGCTCCCCAAGGCTAACACAGGACTTGTGCACTCAGTGTCATTTCTAAGACCATGCTACTCCATCATGAATACTGGGAGATCAAAGGAAACTGATCTGGGTCCAAAGACCTCAGCCAAATCCTCTCCATACATTCTGCCCAGTCACCTTAACTACATTTTTTTTTCTAATAGATGGAGTTTACTCTTGGTAAAACATAGTCTCATGTCTCATGATTTTTATTATTATTCTAAACCTGATACCACTGCCCTCCCTTAAACAGAATGGAACTTTGGTCTGTAACTAAGTTCATTTTTGAAGTGTATATGTAGTTCCATGTGAGTATGTACGTGTAAATAACCCTATCATACATGCATCTACACACACACACACACACACACACACACAATTTCCTGACTTATACTTCTCTTGGAATAACTAGATGTTAGAATGAAGCCTGCCTAGCACTTGATAGTAGTGAGAATTTTAATCCAATTGTCCTGCATCTGTCACATTTATGATCATGAGCAGTTAAATACGTTTTAAACCAAAACAACTAGTTTCTAAATAATACGTATGACTTTTAGAAAAGATGAAAGCAAAATAGATACATGAAAAAGGAGTAAATTAGACAAAATATTAACATTTTTCATGCATACACATAGCAATATTTGATTCCTGGATATTTTTTTAAAAATATAACATTAAGCATTAGAGCAGGAAGGCTAAGTGAAAGTGAGTGCTTGGGTCTCACTGTGTTTGCATTCTGATTCCACTTTTGGAGAAACTTAGACACTTTGCCTCCTGATAGCTCAGTTTTTTATCTTTGGAGTGTGTATTCAAATGCTATTCCCTATGTCATGCATTGATTGCTAAACTTCAGGAATAAAAACTATGAGAAGTATGTCTATTGCCAAGTATCACAGGCTTAGAATTCAAGGAACTGACAATTTCAAGGCCTGCATGCTCTACAGAGTGTTCAAGGCCAGTCTGGGCAACTTAACAGACTTTGTCTCAAAATAAAAGATTTTAAGAAGTATGTCCTTTGTAGTTTGAGATTCTAATGTAAATACATTATTTCCCCTACCTCCCTTTCCTCCCTCCAAACCCTTCTCATATATCCTGTCTTCCTTGGTCTTTCTCAAATTTATGACCTTTCTTTTCATTAACTGTCTGATGTATATTTCTAAATATAATCATTTTGTTCTATATAATGCAAATTGTATGTATGTTTCCAGGGATGATCATTTGATATTTGATAGCCAATTGGTGCTCATTCCCCTGGGAACGGCTTTCTCTAGCTTTCAGTGTTCCTTGATTTTCTATAGTTCTCTGTGTATGGTAGGTACCTTCTGGGCTATCCCTGGCCATGTTAGCATGCCTATTATTCGTATTCTGATTAAAGTCATGTTGGTGAGAGTTAAAGGTACAGTTTCTGATATTATTGGGAGACACAGTCTCACAGAAAACTCCTTGACCTTTTCCCTCAATGATCTTTGAGCCTTAGGTGTGGGAGTTGTATTGTAGATGTATCATTTGGGACTTGGTTCCACAATTCTGTGCTTTGGTTTGCGGTGGTTTTCTTTAATGGTCTCTGTCTATTGAAAGAGAAGTTTCCTTGATGTGCTGTGAGGATTACAGTTATTGGGCTAGACCTTGGAGAAGGGTGTCCAGGATCTGGCTGGGTACAGTGGTTGGATGAAGTGGTTTTGTTTTTGATTTTTTAAATTTTCTATATTTTTGCCTAAGTATTTAGCTCAGAGGCGGAGCACTTGCTTATCATGTGCAATGCCCATGACTCAATCCCTAGAGCTGAGCAGAAAAAATTAGTTACCTAAAATTAAACAAAAAATAAAAACAAGGTCTGGCTGGATGGCTTCATGGTTAAGAAGGTGTGCTGCTCTTGCAAAAGACCCAAGTTCCAACCTAGCTTCCATGTCACAAGTCTGACACTCTCTCCCCTCTCCATGGGTAACTTCACTCATGTGCACTTCCCCCTATATAGACACACATGCAAATATGCCAGTTTTTATGTGTCATGTAGAAACACTCAATGTTGGCTGTTATTGTTAGTTAAACAATATCAATTTTAACTGTGTTGTATTTAAGATCTAAAAATGAAACTAGTAGTATGCAAACACTCAGGAGTGAGGGAAACAACTCAAAGAAAATATGGTCCATGTTGCACAGGAAAACAAAACAAAGACTGGAGCGAAGCACAGAAACGAACATCTACTCAAATGACAGCTATAACCAAATATCTTGTAAGCATAAACAGGTTAATCAGTCTTATTAAATGACAGAAACATTCAGATTTCTGTTTTTCACATTCTAATGCATGTTGTATATAAGAGGCACTTTTGAAAGCAGCCTGGTGTGTTTGAGACTCACTCCTAAATTATCTCTTTATTTTGTTTGCCTGTACTCTAACATTTTAAGGGAGAAATATTGAATCTAAAAGAAAACGTAAACATAAATTAAAGCAGGCAAGGCAACAGTAATATATGGCAAAGTCATATTCCAGATCAAGTGCATTAAATGGGATTTTAAAATCTTATTTTGATAAAGGGCACTATTCTCAACGAACATATAAAACTCATAAATCTTAAGAATCAAATAACATGGCTTTGAAATATATAACACACAACAGCAGAAAGAGAAAAATGACACCAGGATTGGGAAATTGTAAAATGGCACCACAGACGTGGGTAAACAC
Source organism: Arvicanthis niloticus (assembly GCF_011762505.2). Classification (NCBI taxonomy): domain Eukaryota; kingdom Metazoa; phylum Chordata; class Mammalia; order Rodentia; family Muridae; genus Arvicanthis; species Arvicanthis niloticus. The sequence continues at coordinate 48,284,732 of NC_047658.1, read as the reverse complement.
ATGTGGTGAGAGCAGTAATACAGAACAGCCGAACAGCATTGCCATTTACATAGTTGTCTTAACATGTTCTATTTAATTATTCCCAAACATCCGTGAAATTAGAATAATAATTAGTCATATATGAGGCTATTAAAATTCAACAAAAAGGAAAGTTATATAAACCACATTTTCTGATCATTATTAAGAAAAATTGGAGGTAGATTAAAAATTATTTTCAAATAGCAAAAACAAAACAACTGTTTGAAAAATAGAAAAACATTTTCCCCAAAGAAGCTTACTGAAGTAATTTATATGCCAAAAGAAAAATCAATCTTAGGTTACTAGTTCAAACCCTGTTGTAAGCGTTAACCCTGTAGGGGTACAGATTAATATTTGGGTGTTTGCTTAGCATTTGCAAAAGCAAGGAACCTTCCCCAAAGTGTCAGCCACAGGATGTTAACCAATGCTGGATTATCTAAGGAGCTGAAGGAGGTAAGCAAGCCGTTCATAGTCAAAACACCGGAAATGATGAGTTAAATAACATCAAAGTACCTTCATGACATGGGCCTCCTCAGCTCCTTTACTATGGACATGATACGGGCACTGTAGTTACTGAGAATGAAGACTGGTACTCAGTGCCTCATGAATCTAAATGGCCATTAGATTCTCTCATTTTTTTTTTTTTCAATAAAGATTACAGGAGGGCTTGCAAAATGGCTCAGTGGATAAGGATGTTTGTTGCCAAGCCTGAGGATCTGAGTTCAACCCCAAAGATCCACATGACAGGACAGAAAAACCAACTCTTCCAAACTGTCCACATGTGCACAGTGGTCCATGTGAGTACATGTACACACACACACAATAAATAAATAAATAAATAAATAAATATGTCATTTAAAATTTACAGATTTAGGAAATTGAAGTGCTACAGAATATACTTTGGGAAATAGTATTGTGCCAAATTGTTCTGTGAGTCAGATTCTCTCTTTCATCTGTCTCTCATTTCATTACGGCCACAAGGGTCTTCACCGAGATGGGCTGGGATGATTGGCAGCCTGTCAAGGAAAAGCTGTGATTATCATTTTGTGTTCCAAATAAATCACAGAAGTTTAGTCCCTGATATCAAACAATAAAAAATAAATGAAACAATAGGGTTGCAGTCCAGCTCAGTGATAGGACACCAACAACTTGGCAAGAAGCAATGCAGCTCATCGGTAGAACACCAATTTAGCAAATCTGCATGAGACTCTGACTTTAATAGTTGGCACTACCAAGTAACATAATAATAATGAAGACATTAATAATCAAATCTAGGTTTTAGAACTCAGATACAGGAGGCAAGTTCAGCTTTCCATTTGTCTATGAAGTTACTTATGAGAAAGTCAGTGCTGACGAAGATATCACTGTGCCAGGGAACTTGTCCTTCACAGTGTGTCTCAACCTGCTCCCCTGTGGGTAGGGTGGCTGGAAACACTGAGAGTTCCTCCCTGCGGGAAGTTAGTTGCTGCTACAGCAGCTCATTAAAGGCCTTCTCCACCTCCACCTTTCCTCACAGTGCAGCCCCAATGAAAGTCCTTGGGTTTCCAAAAGGGCCCAAACTCAGGGCAGACCTGAGTTAAATAGGGAGGGAGACAGGGGGGAGGAGTTGGGGAAGAATGCTTAATTGGCTCTGCCCTCTGGCCTTCAGGCATCTCATTAGTATGTAAATCTCTCTAGGGCCTGAGGCCTGTAGTCACGCCCTCTACCTGTGCTCTTTGGGTGGGGCTGCATTGCCCTGAACATGACTGAACAGTGTGGGTCAATAGAGTTCCATGCCACGCGTTGGGAGCCTAGATTCTGGGAGCATCAGGGAATAGATTCCCATCCCTTACAGGCAATGGACACCTGTTGGGTCTCCGGGCTTTCCAGCCAGCGCTTCCACCCAAACCAAGACCCCTTTCATGGCCCTACACTCCCCAACAGCAAATGCAGGCACAACATGTTTGAGTTCTGTCCATTTGTATTACATGTGTAATTATCACTGCCATTACCACCCTCTAATACCTGGTGTACATTAACTTAAACTCATTCCCATAAACTGATTTTTTTTCCATAGCCATCTCCCCCATTCACCTCTCAATAAAATATATGTCCTCTGGGAATTATCATCTAATGTGCACCAAATATCTGACACTTCCAACTCCAAGGGGATTATTTTGGTTCTAGTAACACGGGCAAAGACTAGCAGTCAACCAATAAAAAGCCTCTGCCAGATTTCCTTTTGCTCGAATGGCTTTGTCTTGACCTCCAGCTGAATGCTCCCACCTCAGGTCCAGAAAGGCTCTCTTAATTGGATATTGTTGGGATCCTTGATGGCAGAAGCAGAGCCTGTGAATACAAGTGCCAAGTGAAGCTAATTACAGCCCTGTGGAAGCCACAGGGGTGGGGTTCTTTGTTAAAGTGGCACTGAGTTCAAAGAGATTGTAGTAACACCCAGAGGGGTTGACTTCTTAAAGAGAAAGCCCTGTCTGCAGGAAGATCAAGCTGATAACCTTAGCCTGGGGCCACATCCAGAGCTTCACCACAGAGCCCTTGGGCTTTCTTAATGCTTCCACAAAAGCCATTCCCTGACCTCAGCAGGCTACTCTGCTGATGGCCACTTACAAAGCACCAAACTCCAAACTCTGGAAAAATCATCTTTTCTTGTTGTGATTCCCTTAGAACTGCACTTTCTGGTGCCCTAATTTTGGGGGTGGGAGGAGCCCACCCTCAAGCACAAGGCCTATTTTATTTTTGCACTGCTTATTCCCCTTGACACTTCACTATACTCAGCAGATAATCAGAGTGTCCTATCATAAGAACAAATAACACCCGTCAGTAAAAACAGAAGCTAGAGAGCACACAGGAAGTTCCTGGCAAGCTTTATCCAAATGTCCCTGTCTGATAACACCAACTTCCCTAACTTAAAGTACTGTGCTTTGTTCCTATGATGCTGCAAGTGCCTTGAGAACACCTGGGAAACACCCTACCAATAAAAGATGCCCTCATGCTCTAGGAACTTACTTTAAGAACAAGATAGACATTTGCCATTTACAAAGAGAAGAGCGTTTTGATGTCTTTTAGCCATTAAAAAGTGAAACTAATAAGTGACCACTATGACAAGTATCTATCTGTAGCCTTGTATTTATTTCCTTGTGCTGTTCTCTTTGATCTTTAAGTACTTTCCACACTAGTATAGATTATGGAATGGGCAGCTAATGACTCTAACAGAAAAAAAGGATTATCGTAGAAACACCACCAGTGCTCTAATGGCTACCAACAAGAATTGATTACTGGGGTAGACATTTTTATTTAAGATTTATTTATTAATTTTACGCATGTAAGTATGCCGTAGCTGTCTTCAGACACACTAGAAGAGGGGTATCAGATCCCATTACTGGTGGTTGTGAGCCACCATCTGGTTGCTGGGAATTGAACTCAGGACCTCTGGAAAGACAGTCAGTGTTCCTAACCACTGAACCATCTCTCCAACCCAAGGTAGGCACTTTTAAACTTTCATTCATCAATTTTTTTATATTTATAACAGCCTATAGAGCAATGGCATTTTGCTTCCACTTTACAGGTATAAAAAGTAAGTGGAAAAAATATTTAAAGTTTTGCCCATAGCTACAAGCCAAGGAAACAGAGGCCTAGACTCATCAGTGTCCATCTGACTCTCAAAAATTGTCCTTACATTGTGACTCTCATGGTGTGAGCTTTCCTGAGTAGATATCACAAGACATATTTACTCCCCAGAAGAATAGAGGGCACTGACAGAGTAAAGAAGTGATTCTTGCTCAAGGCCAGATTGGTGAACCAATGAGTTTATTGGGGCTACTCACAGGTATATTGGTGACTCAAGGTAGTAGTGCCACTGAAGTGTCCCCAGTCTCAGTCAGCTTTCTACTTCTTATACACTAGCTCCTCCAAGACCACATGTAACAAGTAGGTGCTGGACTCGAGACAAGTCTCAGGCAAGGGTAAGATTGCTCTCCTTCTTTCATTAGGGAATTAATGGCCTCTTACTAGTGTATCAAAGACCCAGTGTCCTCATGGTGTTCTGCATATTTTCTTGCCTTGACTCTTTGGCCAAGGTGTTCCATAGCTACCACAGCAACTATGCTTCATGACTGCTTAAATTAATGTCCCAATGGGATGGCACAGCTTCAACACAACGGCTCCAGACATCTGGCATTTTCCAGCTCTTGGCAAAAGCCTGTCCTTCAAACATATCTTGGTTTCTTCATGTTCACCTCCTTAATATCAAGACCCTGCATCAACATGGGCATTTTGGTTTGGCCCATACAAGGCTAGGTCTCTATCTATTGATTATGTAACAACATTGATTTATAGCTTGCTGGTTGCATCTTTAATCTACCACATGGAAGTCAACATTTCCCATGTGGTGTCTCTGAAACTCTCCATTTATTCTGAACCCTTTATAAAATGGACAACATTGTCCATATGGAATTCTTCTCTTTCCTCCCTCCTGTGTTCCCCCGATTCCTTTTCCTTTCTCACTCTGTTTTTTATCTCTGAAGATGGTTGAAATATTTTCTCCACTAATTATAAATATCAGAACAAAATCCCAAAAATCTCTGCCCCACGAATCTACTACTCACCAACTCTATTAAGCTCTCCCAATATAGGAATCCCACTCATGACCTCCTTCCTTATCTCCTGCCAACTTATGCAAGTAGAAGTTCTCAGTGAAATTCCATTGCCTCACCTCCTAATCCACCCAAAATTGTCTCTGGGCCTCATTTTCAGCTAGGACCACTGCTCCAAATAAGCCTTCTACAGCAGCATCTCAGGACTTTAACAGCCAAGCAGTCTTTTCAGTTCTATCATGACATGGCTGATTGAAACCTAACCCCCTTGGTTTGCTTCAGAATTATAATATTCTATTTCTTTGTCTTAGCTTTAGTTTAATGCTGTAATTTGGGTGATTATCCAACAGAATTGACGGCAAGTATCTGGAAGATAACATTTTGAAAGAACCAAATTCTCATTCTCTTATAAGAAAATATTAATGTTCTTAAAGTTTCAAAATTATATTCACAGCAAAGATATCCAACATACAATCCTCTGCTATAAAAATAAATGTTTCTAAGTCTTAAACATAATCTTGTTGTAAGAGATTTACAAATTGTGAATCCCACATGAAAATTTATTTACCACCCCTCGACATAAACCTCAACTCACATACAGTTCATTCTACCCTAGGGACATCATTCACATTAATTTGTCACTGATCAGTTGGGAAAGAACTGTTTCAGGACACATCCAAAAATAAAAATTACCAGTGTGTGTCCCAGAACCAACTCATTCTGGTGAAGTGGGAGGAAGGGTTCCACAAGTGAAGCCAGAGTCAATTATACTCCTAACCCAGAGAGGACAGAGGCCATCAGTCATTGGATATGTGAAGCCTAAAATTGAGAGTATCTTTGTCACTTTCCAGATAACAGATTATCTTTTATATGCTATTCTGCTCATTTCAGAGGAAGAAGCCTTGCACACCTCTTCTGTGAGTTTTCTTATTAACTCTTCTCAAATGTCTATAGTCGGTAAGAAAACAAAAATCACCAAACTTCAGTTAGCGATCTTATCTCATCTGGCTAGCCAGCTCCATCTCTTCTCCCTAAGAAGGGTCTTCACTGCTGGTGCTTTTGTCTCCCTTGAAAATGAGATTTTTTTCCCCTAGATCCCAATTACTCTTCAGGTGTTTGTAAGTCATGAGCATTAGACCCTGTGCCCTGGTCAGACAAGCCTCTAGGAAGGAAGTAGCCCAGAGGACCAGATCAAGATGGAAGCCTGATTCCAGTCATTGAGTCATCTTGTAGACACTCACCAAGAGTCTAGCAAAGCCCCCTGAGATCAGAACTGTACTGTGCTTGATAAAAACTGCTAGTATTCAGCTGAACCACTCAGAATTTCAGATCTGTATATCTATCTCCTCACAAAACCCAATGATCATACATACTTATAAAATTTATCAAGCTGAAATTTTAGTACCTACAGCATGTAATAGCAAGCAAGAATACAAAGCTGATCCCAAAGCAGAAAATTCCACTGAACTCATTCTATACTTCTATAGTAGAATAGAAAGGCCACAGGGATTAACATGAAAGGCCAGTGCTCTGTTCCTCATTTTGCCACTAGCCAGATATGGGATTTCTCAGGCTCGGTTCATGCATCTATAAATGTTACAGGTGAATCAGACAAGCTCCCAAACTTCTTTGAATGTTTTATATTCACCTCCGCCAAGAATCTTCTCAGAGTCCAAGATAGTCTAACATATATATATGTGTGTGTGTGTGTGTGTGTGTGTGTGTGTGTGTGTGTGTGTGTGTTTGGGTGTCCTATACCCATATTTCTTCCTCCAATAGAAAAAAGCCAACATGTATGCAAAAGTGCACCTCTTTTCCCAATAGACATTCCATACACAGTGTTTCACTGTCAAGATCATAAGTGCAGAGGAAGACATTCGTGAATTCTGCCTGTTGTGTGTCCCCAAAGGCAGCAAGCATGTCTTACAACAGCCACGGCTTGTTTCAGCATATTGCAAGATGTGCATGCCTTAGATTAACTTCATGTGTTCTCTAAGGGTGATACACAAATAATACTAGTTGTGTTTCTTCTGCAATCTGGAAAACAGTAAAAATATCTCTGTAGGCAAGACAACATATGGAAAAAAGGACAGCTGCACTTTCATGAAGGGCTTAGCCAAGTGGTTTGAGTGTGCCTGCTCCAAGAGATTTTATTTATATCAAAGCATTCCTTTTGAACGGTTGTTATCTTGTCCTATTCTTTATCACAGTCTTAAAATGAAAATGTTCAACCTTCAAGCTAAATACTATATTGCAGGCATATACATAATATTATAAACACGGCAGTAACATTTTGTATTAACACAGAGGATAAAAGCATTCTGTAGAAGATATTGTAGCTCATTATTCCACAGGATAGTCATAAAATAACTAGGGGAAAGTGATGGTTTGCTAACTTATGGAAATGATAGGAAACTGTACAGTCTAGGTATAACGTTCCTCAAAGTTGTCCCATCAATAATTTTGTAGAGACTTCAAACACAGAAATAGCTGTGAATCTTGCTGTTTTATGCTGCACCTTCTACATAAATAATAATGTCCACTGGACTCATTGTTTTCTTCTACTATTTGCTCAAACACAAACATGGGATCCACTGAGAAGCTGACCTATATGCTCACTCACAGATTTGCTCAGACTCACAGACTCAAAATCTCTCTCCTGCCTTCTACCTTTCTCTTCTAGTAAGGAATCTTTTTCTGCATCTCTGCCTAATCTGCAGGGGTTGACCCTAATTCATTGCCTGACTAACAACTTCATTCTTTACTTGTGGACTTACTAAAGACAGAGGCCATAAGACATAACCCCAGTTTCCACACTCAACTACTAGACAACTTGGGCCTTTAGAACAGCACTTACCATGAGACCCAACCACGTGCTCCAGTCAGGGAAGGACATAGAACATCAGTCAAGTCAATGACAACACACCCCACTGTCTTAGGAAAATGATAATTCTCCTCTCCCTGCTCACCCCTTATTCTGGGATCTCTAGAATGTTCTCAGAAAAACCTCTTGCCTTTGCTCTCTTACTAAGATAATGATACTATAGGACATTACCATGAGAGTGGAGTAGGTGTAGGGATAGTGATAGGCCAGATAGCAGGCATCTTCATTGTGTGGGAAGGTAACAGCAAACGTGAGGGTGTAATAGCGCTTCCCGGATGTTCCATCCATGGTTGCTGCATTCTGACGGTAGTGATTTCTAAAAAAAAAAAAAAAAAAAAAAACAGAAAAGGACAGGATGAGAATGAATGAAGTTGAGGAAGGAGTGAGGCTGCAGAGGAGGGTGGGGAGGCCCCAGAGTTCTAAATGTCAGAACTCTCCTGTGCTACATATTGGCAAAAGAACTAATAACTCAGTAATCAAAACCATTTTTTGTGGGTAAAACTTAGAAAGTAAAGAAATAGACAATCGAATTCACTGCCAGCTCCTGTATCAGTTCAGACACACATAAGTTTGACCCAGCATCTCCCATTTGTCGTATACATATTGTGACTTCCCTTGCTTAACTGCAACCACAGATGAGCACTCCCTAACCATTGCACTAGGAACAAGGATAATGTAAGCCGTTTCTGTTTCATACTGTCCTATTGCAAGCACATGTCCAAATTTTGCTCCTCTATCCTTATCACTCGGCACAACCATATAAAGTACACCTGATTCCTTTCATTTTGTTATAGTTTGATATGTTATATCCATAAAATGTATTTTTGTTGCACATGACCCACCTTCTACCTCTGATGTTCTTCCTGACCCCTCTTCTGTGTTGTTTCCTGTGTTTTTGGATGGCATGATGTTGATATCCCACTCAGGGCTGAACACATCACAATTTAGTTCTTGGCACTTTGATTACTTATGAGTCTCTGTATTAACTGCCTCCTGCTAGAAGAAGCTTCGCTGATGAAGGTATAATAGAGCACTAATCTACGGATATCAACATGGAGCTCATACCCTTTGCTTCTGACAAATGGATTTATTAGCTATCGCTACTAAGCACTGAATTCCATCTCAAGATTCACATATGTCCTCTTTTGTCACTGCTGTAATAACTCATCCTGTGAATTAAAAAATGGAAGCTTAGAAGGACTAGTTGACCATAAAGCAAGGAAATGCTGGATACAGGATTTGAACCCTGATTTCTCTAGCCGAAATGACTGCTCTTTCACTGCGCACTAAGTTCTTTCCAAAGGAATGACTTTGCCATCCCAAAGGTGACTTCGCTTCCTAAAGCTTGAGAGTGCACATTTTCCTTTGTCAAAGATGAAGGACCATTTGTGATACTTCAGAGAACAGTATCAAAGTAGATTGCACCCAGAAGTACATTCCATGCAATGTTTTCCGTACACACTGCCAGTTACACTCTCGTTTTGCCTGTTGATGTTGAGACAGCTATACAGGCTTTCCTGAGAAAGGTTGTCATCTAGGTTTCATGAAAATGTAAAATGCACCCAACACCAGAGGCAATTCTACCTCTGGTGTTGGCACAACATTAGGTTTCTGGCTCATTGTGAGGTTTGGGGATTTAGGGTGAGGGAAAAGAAAAAGAGAAAGAAGAATAGATTATTATTTGTATGTTTTTGCAAAACATAAAAAAAATGGTTATTCTTTTCTTCTTTTAACTTCGTTTTTACTCCCGTTACCACCACTAACCAAAAAAGGCAGTTGTGTAGGAAAAGAACTAATAGCATGCCACCATACTTCCTGTGTTCCTTGTAATGTTTCAATGTTTATAAAACTAGGGATATGCGTATGAAAGGTTGTCAATACTTCCAACTGCTACCGCCCAACTCACTTTGCTTGCTTCAGCTTCTGTTCACCTAGCAACCTGGAGACATTCACTCTGGGAAGAGGGAAGAGAATAACCCTATAACAACACTAGTTCAAAACAACTGTCCCACCTAGCTTTTGAATCACACTAATAGAATCTATTTCCCATGTGCTTGTAGAAATAGCTTCAAAAGAGTATCTTCCCCCATGCTGTTATCTGGGTCTTCATATCTAGCTGTGTCTATTTTTTCCAGATTTCCCCAAAGTTTTAAAGTATCTCCAAAAGCTAAGACTCTGGTTATTAGAAAGTATACAAAGAGCAGATGGTCGCCCAGAAGGCATGGGAGGCGCATGTGTTCTGTCTTTATTTGCTTTCTGATTGCACTTGCAAAGGCTCCAATGAAAAAACAAATTTTCTTTATACCTAGCTGAATAGCAAACAAGTACTGGTCAGTTACAGCTCCTAACCAAGAGAAATGAGGCAGGGACACTGTATTAAAGTATGAATTAGTGTTCAATCTATAAATAATACAAATGTAAATACACATGTGCACACACATTCATGAATATGAAGACAAGTAGAAACATCATCAAATGTCCACTGACATCAGATTCTTCTCCTATGAACAGTGGAGACAGAGTCAGCATCTTGACTTGAAATAAGAGTCAGTTGTAGTGGTCCTATTTGGTAATGGCCTTGCTTTCTTATAGGTCTGCCCATGAAGTCTGGAGAGTAGTAGCTACATGTATCATACTTTGTAGGTTTCCCACTGTACACTGAATTCATATAACAAGGACACTTACCCATCACAAACTCAGCCTTGCTCTATTCTGCTACAGAAAGCAACAAAGAGTGGGTAATGAAATCTCTGTATTTGTCCTTACGTTCTTCCTCACTGAAACCACCCTGGGTTCCAAAAAAAGACCAGTTCTGGGGGAATGGAAAGAGAAATAGCATGGACTCATAATTTTAAGATTCCATGGTCCCTGTGATAGAGGAGAATGAATCCAGATGGTAGTTTTGATTATGTTTTAAATCTTCTCACACATGTGTATATGTAAACACAGAGACACACACAGACACACAGACACAGACACACACACACACATGAAGATACATATCTCTCATAATATACCTCATAGCCTCAAGGTGTCAACTCCCTCCCTGAAAACTGGCCTTACCCAAGATGGTTGTGCCCTATTAGGAGTTCAGGAAATTGGAAACTAAACATCAGCTTGTAGAGAGTGAAATTTAGCTGAAGAAAGTTGTGTTGCAACTCCTAGTGATGGATCTAAATTCTGGAGGACTCTAAAACAAATGACAGACTTCATCACTGGATACTTTTCTGGTAAACACACTATAGGAGGTGGCAATGCCCACAGACAACATTTCTCAGAGGCCTTTGACAAATGACTAGTAAGTCTCTAAACTGAAATATGGCTTTCTGATTTGATTTGTTCAAGGCAGAATCCAATCATCCAATTAGTTGTCTGTGTTTTCTCAATTGCAGTGTGAAGATGCTGAAGGACATCTTCAGGGCAGTAACAGTCATTCTTCCTACATTAGCAGCTTCCTTCCTATGTTACAAGGACTTAGAAAATCTTTATCATCATCTTCAGTTACTGTGTTTCTTTCTCTCAGCCTAAATGTTTGCCCTTCAAAGAATTATTCTACAATATTGTACATAACTCTTTGACACTTGTATATTCCTCACTGCTAATACCTATCAAAAGGACCAACTATACTCCGTTCTGTGTCACTGTGCTTGGTTGGTGTGCCATGCCTGAACATTGGCAACTGTTCAGTTGGCATTTACAGAATAAAAAGAGCTAAGATTCCCTGAACAATAATTAAGATGTGTCATCTATTGTGTCAATCTTAATATTACCCTTCCAGGGAAAAATATTGTTTACACATTCCACAGGTGGAAACTTTGGGGCTCACTGTTGTGAAGTATCTTGATCAATTCTACACAAGCAGTATTCAGTGTGGACTTAGCTCTGAAACTAAGATTGTTAATATTATACCACTTCTCTTTTAAAAATGGACATAGTGACAAGAGAAGTTTTGTTCAGTTCAGCAAGAATCTGCGATCAGTGTACACCAGGAGTGCTAGAAACTTAGAGACTACAACAAAGAGGAATATCAAACAGTCCAGGTGAGGGCTAGTGAAGATGAGCTGTGTACTGTGACTCTATCACCAATACTCAATTGATGGTTCTAGTAATTATTACTAAAAATTGCTAACATTAATTGAATGCCTACAGTATTCAAGTCTGTGACCTACTGTGTGTTTTATTGCATTTCCTTTGCTCTTTACAGCTGCTTTGTGGAGGTAGATGCCACTTTTGTCCTTATTTTATAGACAAAAAAACTAAGATTGAGAAAAGTTGGAGTAATTTGTCAGATGTCTTTCTGGTGAAAGGATGGTAGAAATTTACTCACACAAACAATTTTCTCTTTAAAACATCTCTTCTGGGTGAAAAAAAATGAAGAAGCAGCCTGGCTACTGGTATGCTCTCAGATCAGCTGGAAACCCTAATCTTGGGACAAAGATGACCTGAGCTACGCAGACCCAGCTGCTCCACCGTTAAAAGCTTACCCTTCCCTGAACCATTCATCTTCAGAAGGGTTCATACTTTTGTAACCATAAAACCTTCAATGAAGCAGGAAGCAAAGTACACAAGGCAGTTACAAATTACATCCATTTCCAGTTGTGCTCAGAAATGTTCCAGGAAGTTGCATGTCGTTACTATTGTCCTCTGTGTGTACTACATTAGCCGACACTAAAGCTACGTGTGAATTAGGTAATCTCCCACTGACGGTGGCGCTTTAACAAGGGTACATCATTTGACTTAATGGAATCTAATAAGGTACAGCAGCAGACTCGCTGGGCTTCCCCGTGCCTGCAGCAGCCCTAATATTCTATATAGCATCAAATCTCTCTCCTGAGATTTTTCAGAAGGATGGATGATGGCAGCGCTCTTGTATGGCATTCATCTTCATGAATGAGCTGTTCCATCTCCTCTCATGAGCAGAGATAAATGTCAGAAGAGAGCAGCTGCAGTGTATTACATGGCCACTCAGCACCTGCAGCTTCCCTCCCTCTGCCCTTCAACATGGGTATTACTTTAGACCAGAGCTGAGAGAGGATTGGGAAAGGTGTGAAGCTGCGAGTCAGAAGGAGACTTGGGCCACAGGAAAGTAAATAAAACAATCCAATGTGCCCTTGCTTTACTTTATGACGGGCACAGAAAAATGAGTTCACCCGTTTTGTTCTTCAGTCTCCAGAGTAGAGGGGATAATTTGTAACCTGGGGAAATGACCGAATAGTGCACACAGAGACAGTATTAAAAGTTTTTCCTTGAACATATTATTTATCTAGGTAATAAAAATATTAAAATACCTAATGTTTAATGTGGGAATTGACCTGACTGGCTCCTGCAGTCAATCATATATAGTGAATAATTACAAAACAAGTTTGATTTGAGGCCAGTGAAATCAAACCCTCTCCCCTGTTTTACTCCAGAGAGAGATTATAGGAAGCACATTAAATTCAATATTGGTTGTTTCATGACATGGACCTCACCATCATAGCTTCAGCAAAGGTTTGTAGGGAATAGGGAAGAAAAGACTTGCCTTTTCCTCTCTTTTCTATTAGCTTCTGGCAAAGTATTTAAGGACCCCCAAAGTATATGAGACCCCATTCTTTCCAGGAGTTCTTTTTCTTTCACGTTTGTATTTAACTATCCAGATACCACATTCTTATTTCTCCTTACATTGAGTATCCTGACACTAACTCAGGGAATTTAATACCACAAAGACAACAGAACATCTGAGTCTGTACTAAGATAGAGAAGACTAGGAAACAAGGAGGTAAGGCTCCCCTTGACTAATAATCCAAAGAGAATAAATGCAGGGATGAAACAAAGAAATTCTCTAGAGCAGATCCAATCACAGATTGTGATGGGAAACAGGGTAAAAGATGTTGTAGAGTAAAGTATTCCATAATAGACAGAGGTGTTGTAATCTGTGGGTGAATAGAGATTACACATGTCTGTCCTGTTGTTACATCATATTATTGGTAATGTGTTAACACAATGTGAATAATTGTAAAACAAACTGCATCACAATGCAGCAACCTTATCCATTCATCTCTGTTACATTCATGGCTGGGATATGAAAAATGAATTACATTATACATGCATGGTTTGCATTTTATCCCTCTGTTACTCCTTAATTCACATAACAATTGTCTTGTTAATGAATCTAAAAGCTATTAACAGTGGCTTCCCTTAGGCCAGGGTGGTGCTTTTGGATGTATGTCTTCATCTTTCTCCTCTGAGGAGATACCTGCCTCCCCTTGAGTTTCACTCTTATTCCCCAGTTCCAAAAAGAGCATATGACTGGTGAGCTCCACTTCACTGATTTAATCATGCAAGATCTTATGTTTGTGCAAACCTCACGTTCGAGACCCAAGCAAGTTTTTTATTAAATCTTGTACATATACTGACACTATTTTCAAAGGAAATTAAAAGATATTTCTGGCACAATAAAAATTGGATTTTATTTATGTCTCCTGCCTTTGTGAACTCTACAACCCTGAGGTGATGTTTAGCCTACATCTCAGTGTACCAGAAAAAGAGTCCTAGGGGTCCTAAGATAAGTGGGCCAGGAAATACATGCCATTTAGGTGAGTGGAAATCCAACAAAGTTGTAAGGTTTTGTTATTCTTCTAAAGAATATACAAAAATGCTACTTGGATTCATATCTTGATACATCAAGGACTGAAGCTGCTATCTGCCTTACTGCACAGTGTTAATCAGCTCCTGTCTGTGCTTTGTGAGCTGCTCTTATCTCTATGGTGATTTCTGCTTTTATCGAAACAAAAGAACAGGACCTCTAACCTTTCCTGTCAATACCTTCCCCAGAGCTCAAAGCAGAGAGACGTTAAGTGTATACCTTCCTTCTCTGAGTCTTTGATAATCATCCTAAATTCTATATTATCTGCTAGTAGTATGTTAGGGACCTGTTATTATCTGAGAAAGGTGAGTGTTTCTTTAGCAGAGAAAAAAAAAGTAGAAGCCTGTTGATTTTTATGAGATCTAGCAATGAACTAGCAAGGTATCATGTAAAATCTGCCTATCGCAACATTCCTTAACCCTTGTTTGTGTATTTAAATTTTATTTTTTATATAAGAAAAATATGCATGTGCATGTAAATAAACCCATTTATTTCATTAAGAATATAGGCCTTTTAAATTTTCATCACATTTTTTGGAGTTAATTGATGAAACTTGTCTATTGATTGAAGAATAAACATGAATAATGCAATCCTTCCCTCTTTTGTATACAAACCTATCCTACTACAGAAGAAGGCTTCTATATATACATTTGTCATATAGTCATCATGCCTTTGTGACCTTGAAAAGTGAAGGTCGTGTGCACAGGGACAGAACACAGAATCTTAGACTTCCTGTTCACTGGGTCCTGAAAAACTAAGGTTTGAAGCAGTAACCACAGCCTCAGCCTGTACAACTTCTAAGACCTGGCCAAAAAAAGTTCCCAAGTTTTCACAGTGTATGTGAAGAGAAACTAGTCATAGTTCAGTACTTCCAATGATACTCAAGGACTAATGTGGGTTCCATTTAACCTGAAATGTCTCAGGACAAGCATTGACAACAAGTTGGCAGACAAACAGGTTGTGGATATTTGTAGGAACAACAGAAAACAAGTTTAAAAATTGAGGGTAAATATCTACACAGATGAAAGGAATCCAAGTGTGTTCTAACATACTTGTAGTAACAAATTTCAGAGCCTGTCCGGATCCAGGCAGGTCGGCCAAGAAGAGCCTCTTTCACAGAATACATTGTCGGCTGCATCCCTGTGAAATAAAAGCAAGCCTTAATACACAAGAAAAGAAAAAGAGACCCAAATGAAGAATACAACAGTAGGCTGAATGATGACCCCCTAAAGACACCCAGTTCTTGATCCCTCAAAGCTATTCTGTGAATGTTCACTATATATTGTCAAAGAGACTTAGCAAATGTAATTAAACTTAGATATGAAGCCAGACTGATGACCCATGTGGGTCTTGAATGTAAGTACCAATGTCCTTATAAGGAGGAGGCAAAGGGAGATTTGACTAAAGAAGAGAAGCAATGTCACTGGAGACATTAAAGGTGATGTGCTGCCGATTTTACAGAGGAAGATGCCATGGACCAAGGAATGCAAGGAAAATGGCTCTTGAATTAGGAGAACAACATCCATTCTCCCATACAGTCTCCACAGAGAACACAACATACACTTGAACCCTCACTTTTGTAAAATGAATGCAAGAGTTAAAGCTCACATTTTATCTTTCTATAGGCATGAGTGTCTGTTCTAGGCAGTATGGAATAGAGGCAGGGCCTGAAGTAGAATGAAATAAAGGTTGCACCCATAGTTATTCTTCATTCAAAACCATCAAATACATTAGTACTTGAGCTATCCCAAATAGTGATTTAAGCATTTTCCAGAGTTTTCTGAGTATATAAAGGAGTCCTCAGGTGGATTTTGCAGCTCTCCTGTCTTGCTGCAAACAGGCCAGTATATTTATTTACTCTTGTAATATTTAGAAGGTGGAAAGCAGAAATAATCACCTTCCAGACTCCAGAGTTCAATGTGTATTATACCTCAAAATGTACTGCAATATTCTGTGCACTCCTCATGTTCTGTGGCAGGGTGAGAGTACCTCACTGCCCTTCCATATTTGCACTATGCCCTCAATTGGCCATTGTCTTGGCAGACTGGCAAGCAAAGCACATTAGGCCATCCTCAACCTTCGGGGACTTCAGGAAGACTTCTGATAATAATACAAACAACCAGGAAGTGACTCATTCGTGATATAGACAGAAATCCCCTGATCCCAAAGAGCTCATACCATAGTTGAACTGGCTGTTGGGTTTCTCACAATTGATGATGTTGAACCGATAAGGGACAGCGGCCCTCATGCCGCTCACCTTGAAGTAGAACCACTGCTGGTGCTGGGAGCTATTCACATCAACGTTGACCAACAAGTCATACTCAAACCTGCAGAGTCAGAAAGGAGATCATGGGTAGAGTCACTCTTTCAAAGGAGGTGATTTTTTTTTCATACTTCATGTACACACTCCAATTCCTGACCCCAGGTAAAAGACATCTGTCTTAGTTAAGATTTCTATTGCTGTGATGGAACACCATGGCCAATACACATTTGGGAGAAAAGGGTTTATTTGTCTTACATTTTCACATTGTAGTCAGTCCATCATTAAAGGAAGTCAGGACCAGAACTCAAACAGGAATAGAAACCTGAAAGCAGGAGCTGATGCACAGGTCATGAAGGAGGGCTGCTTACTGAATTGTTCATCCTGACTTTCTCAGCCTGGCTTTTTATAGAACCCAGCACCACCTGCCCAGGGGTGGCACCAACAACAATGGGTGTGCCCTCCCCCATCAATCACTAATTAAGAAGATGTCCTACAGCCAGAATTTATGGAGGTCTTCTCTCAACTGAAATTTCTTCTTTTTTTTTTTCCAGATAACTCTAGATTGTGTCAAGTTGCCAAAAAACCAAGCCAGTATAACATTTGCTTAGGGATAATTATGAAAGAATAGAACTTGATACAAGACATAAGAATAGAGCAGAGTTAACTGGTAGAAACCTGCCTTTCAACCCGTGGCTGGTAAGAGTATGCCAATGAGCTTGCCATGCAATGATGCATACTCCACTGGGTGGGGAAATCAGGCCTACAAGCAGTTCTATGACCTGAATCGTGCACTGGTCCCACAGTGCTCACCCAAAAATGTGGTCATTAAAAGCTTTATTAGGATGTTTATTTTCCCTATTTATTCTGCTTTGACTACAGCTGATTCATTTATAATTCTGTTCTATGATCAAAGGTAAATCTATAGATAAAGAATCCTAGGGATGGCAGTAAATTAGGCAGATTCTGGACTGAAAACTGTCCACCTAGGAAACTTTTCGGTAACTCTTACTTCCTAGGTCCTTTGAATTTGACTTTAGAAATAAGAGATGATGTAAACAGTGTGTGGTTCCCCTTCTTTAGAACCCCAATTCTTCATTTGGTTCTCTCTCTCTCTCTCTCTCTCTCTCTCTCTCTCTCTCTCTCTCTCTCTCTCTCTCTCTCTGTCTCTCTCTCTCCTTCCTTCCATATTTAAATCTATATTAATCTTTTCCTAACAAAATTCATTGTTGCTATGAGAAAGGAAGAAACCAAACAGAAGCCATAAGACTAAGCAGAAGCTGAGCTGAGAGTGGAGAAGTAGGGCAGAATGGAACTGTGACATGCTTGTCCCTTCTTTCTTTAGTCCAAGAAGCTCAACTTTTCTGTCTTATGTGTCAGGCTTTGTTGAAGTAGTCCATGTACAAAAATAAAGCCAAAAGAAAAATATCATATGTAACTCTTTCCCTCAAAAAAAAATTACCTTCAAAAATAACATGTTAAATTGGAGCTACATTAAGTTCTAAGCTCATCATGGTAAGCATGTATCTCTAGATAAAAGCACGTCCACTGAGTGCTTACCATGTGCTGGGCACTACTCAAAGAGTTTTATGAATGTGAATTACGTCTGATAAAACATCTACAAAGTAGATGTTACTGCTATCCTCATTTTGCAGCTGAGAAAAGAAAGGCATGAAGCAAGGTAGGCTACTCCTAGCCCACCTAGAAGGAGGTGGAGGCAGCCCTGGTTGTTTCATTCCAACATGTGTGGCTACTATACTATTAACTGTCACTAACCCCTTGATTTGTCAAAAGCCAGCCATAGAAGGATTATGTAACTAATAAAATCTAGTCTACTCCTCTATGGCAAAATTGTGTTACATCAAGAGACTATGAAAAATTATTCTCTCGCTGCAACTGAAAAGGGATCATCTCTTTCATTTTAGTTTTATGCATCCTTAGTCTTTCCTTGCCTGTGCAGTCATTTTCTATTAGTGAAAGCTCATTGGTGGCTTTTGACAGGGATACATAGATGTTCCCTGGAATGAAAGGTGGAAATGCAAAGTTGTCGCCTCCTAAATACAGCCATGTGGAGTAAATAGTTGTGAGGAGGAGAAAGAATAAGAAATGTCATGTACTCTCTGTGTCCACAGGTCTAGCCTTGGAATAATAGAAGCATACACATGTACTGAGAGAAGTCTCTTAAACTGAAATACGGAAGTAAGGAATATAGAAATAACTTATATTTATGGATGTAGTGAAAAGTTCACCTTGCTAAGGCATCAGCCAATAGGTTCCCTCATTGTCTTTTGACAAATGACTTAGAGTGGAAAACTTTTATTAGTAGGTAATGTTTGACAATGTTCTTGGTAAAGATACTCTTAACTTGACTGGTTTTGGTTTTGAGCTACCAATATGAGATCAGTGAATAGGTAATGGCAAGAAATAGCACCTGCTCTTCTATCCTGCCAAGAGCCACAACCATAGCTGTTTTACTTACTCACGCACTTGGATGGCTTTACGAAGATTTCCTGATTCAAACTTCGAGTAGAATCTTAAGCAATTGGAAATGCTGCCTTGCAAAGGCCTATAAGAAAAAAAAAAGATGTGTGAACATTTCATATTGCTATGTTTGGACACAGATTTATACTCCTTAAGAGTAAGATATCCTCTTACAGCATTTGAAACAGAATAGTCACCATGCTGGTTTTAGAAGCAGAAGTGGATTCCTAATACGGAACACTCCTATTCACATATCAACATAACTAACAGAATTCTTCTTGTTTCCATTCCATGAATGTTCAAGACCACGTACCAGGGCTCGTCTAAACTGAAGACAACTTTGTTTATAACATCACTTGGCTGGAGGAGCCTCCGGACATCTTCAAGTATCTTGATCCTTGTAAATAAAATTGGAAACAATGTAAGTGTTGGTGCCTGCTCTTTACCTCAGCTCAGAAATCCTTAATGAAACAAAGAAGATAGGCACTTAACAGTTCCTCCATCTTACATTCAAAGGGTAAAAACAGCACTGTTCTTTTTTCCCCTCATTCTTAAAGCATAAAACTACATGATCAGTAGAAACAGAAAGTGGAGTGATAGGTGTTCTTTAAGGTATTCATAACTTAAAGACAGTCCTCAAGAGACTCTGGACTAGGGTACTATGGCTTTTCTGTGTGTATAATTAAAATTTTCCTATGCACTGAGACAGCATTGGGGGAGAAATTGCCACTATTGACTATTTACATCTTTGCAGCTTGAATGGCTCCAGCAAGGCTTTCTACTTTGCATTTATTCTGTACATTTGCATTCCTCGGACTCTGCCTGTTGTAGAAGACTGACGTCAGTCTTCTGTCGGAGTGAGAAAAAAAAAGTGTCTGGGAGATTTAAAGAAGAGAGAGGAAGAAAGTTTAAGAGGAATTTATAATCCCTCTTCACATTTTCAATGAATTTTGTTGACATTGGGTAAGAGAAATGTGAAGGTGAGGTGGACCCAAAGCTTGGACTGAGAAGGAAGAGGTGGTATACAGATGACAGGGACAGACCACCCATGAGGTTGTAAGTATGAGCGTCCTAGGCAGAGCAGTCATGTTGAGATAAGATCAATCAAGAATCCAAGTAGGTACAGTTCTTGGGACCTACTATAAAAAGATTAATTTGCTGAAGACATGAAATTTAAAATAAAGAAACATTCTGGTCTGAATATTTGACTCTACTGGCTCAAGATATGTGTAGCAATCTCCCTCCTCAGGAGAAATATCTTTTATCAGATTTCATTTTCATCCCACTATGCTGATCCAAGGACAATGCAGCTTTTCTTGAAATATGGGAATAATCTATCACTTAGGATTTCTGCCCTGGAGAATATTTGAGATGGTTTTTCATTCTGTCCTTGGTGATATGGGAAAATCTCTCTACAAATACTAGGTCTATAAAAAAGCATGGTACTTTTCTTTATCAGCAAGGAGCCAAACACCAATTTGTAATAAAAAAAAAAAAAGAAAACAGATCTCAAATAATCACCTTCTTATTTTTCTGAAAATATTTCTTTTAGGAAAGGTTCCAGAATGTGGAGACACTGGATGATGTCCCCTGTTGAGCTAGTTTGCCATGGATATGATTCCAAGGTTTATATTAGAACCATCCAAGGAAGTCTTTGCCCAGAATTACATGCCTACCACTATCTCATACTTGGATTATAAAATCTCCAATGTAGAGACAAGATTATATGTCTCCAAAGGTATTTAACTCTAGGCTAGTTCTCACTTCCCTACAAACAGCAGACTATCTGTATAAACCACTCCATTTGTGAAAGTATTTAGAAGAGAACCACTGAAAATTCCAAGTCAGTAAAACCCTCACCTCTGTACTCCCAGTTTGCGATCAAGCATGGGTTGAGCAGTGGGAGGTGGACAGTGCCCCCAGAGATCAGGAAATGCCATTGTCTTGAATCCCACAACAGATCTTGTTCGCATAGCATTGGCCACATAAAGATGAGGATCATGGAAAGGTGTGTGCTTGGGATGTGTGTGCAGAAGCTTCTCGGCTACTTCATTGCTTTCTTCTGACTTAGTAGAGTTCAAAAACGAGGCCGTTATCCTTGGGCAAGAAATTGCTTCAATGTCCCAAGCCGCCTGTTCTAAGGGAGGCTGAAGGTCAGAGGTATCATGTCCTGAAGAATCTATTCCCAAACCATTTTGTTGTCTGCTTTGGTTCACATTTGTTGCAGATCTTTGTTTTGAGGATGGCTGCACACTGGACTTCCCTGTCTTCACCATGTGCAGAATGGACGTGTGGACTGTGTCTTCTCGTTGCAAGGAGCTATGTTCCCTGACGATGCAGTGGTGTCTTGGAGAGGCATCACTTGGAATGTGGTGGTGGTTGGCATGCAGATTGTCTTTGATGTTTAAATCATCTCCATATTTGGGTTCTAGTTTCTTCAAATTCAAAGTAGAAAATGTGTATTAATATTTTCTTCCAGATAGAGAATACAATTCCACTCCTATGCTAGCTGTCTGGAATCAAAGCTATGTGTGACCCTTGTGATTTAGGAACTTTCTTAAAGGGTCAACCAATGGAAATAAGCTAAGCCTTAAGAGTAAACAAATACCAGAATCCCATAAACGTCACTCTCAGAAGAGGCTTTAAATGAGTCTAGAATAATTCTATATGGTATGTAAATTTTTTGAAACCTCCACACCCCCCCACCCCATTCAATTACAGTCTAACTGAACAACTTCATTTATAGGGGCCTTGGTGATATGCAAAGAACAGGCTTTCACTGTGCCCCAGGCAGTGCCTTTGATTTAAAGACAATTTTTTAGTCTGTACACTGAACTGAAATTTTCTACCCTAAAATTTTGACCACTGATCCTCTTGTGTTTTCTAGAGTGAAATAGGATATATCAACTACTCTCTACATGTGCCTCTCTATGCCCTTTGATATGGCTGGGCTCATAATTTGTTAAAAAGCATTAAGAGAATAATAGAGATCAAAGGGCTGGTCTGAGTCTTAATATTAGCACCAGCAGCATACTGGGTTAGCATCACTAGATCTAAGGTGTTCATTTTGTCTTTACTAATACAACAGCCTGGATTCTGGATGGTTACCTTTAACAATCCATCTATAGTGATGACCTTCTCAATTTGTCAAAAGATCACCTAAATCATCCAGAATTTTCATTTGGTCTTTAGTGCAGAGCCAGGACTCAATGCCAGCAGGCCACAGTAATGTGTAATGTCATTCTGATTCTATCCTTGGTGTAGAGTATCACAACTTATGGTTCTTGAGATCATTCTGGTCTCTCTACTCTTTTTCCTTTTGTTTTTTCTTTTCTCAGAAAGATCTAGGAACAATGGTAATGATGAACAATGAGATTCATCTGGACACCTCTGCTTGGCTTCCAAGGTTCTTCAAAGATCACACCATAAATTACCAAGAAGTTGATTACAGCCTGTGCTTACCTCAAAGCTACAGGAGAGCTCAGGACACATCGCATCATACTGTGCCAGTTCCTCCTCAGGTAGCTCAAGACCAGGTTTAGAACTAAGTTTGTTCATATCAGTTTCCAAGTCATCATCCTATAGCAGAAGAAGGAATGGACCACAGTCAAGAAATCCACCCTGCGAGGTGTCAAGACGAGATACATATCTGATTCTTTATGAGGTGAGGTCAGTAGTTCTTTATCTTTAGAATATGATACTAGCCCAGCTAGAAAAAAGAACTTAATGTACTAGGTTATATTTCTAAATAGAATATAAAGAAAAAGAATAGAAAGCTTTTCTTAAAGCATGGATGCCAATGTTCATTGGCCTCATCAGAAATTAATATGCAATGAAGTATATAAGTAATAAAACATGCTGTAAGAGAAATTCTTTGTCTTGTTCATAAATAGCATCACTGCTGTTATCATCCCTTTTGCCTGGCTGTCTTTGCTGTTTGGGTGTTTCACCTGCACAAACATTTAATGAGCACTTTCCATGAGCAAGTGCTTTTGTAGATACTCAAAGACTTATTGATGTTGAAACACATGTCCACAGTCCAGTGGGATCCTTCTTCTAGTAAGAGAACTGAGACATAAATGAAGTGAATGAAACACAGTTATTTCTAGCAGTGGTAAATGTCCTGAAAGTGCTCGTGGATGGCATTACCGCTGGATGGTAGCTGTTTGGACTGGATAATCTGAGAAGCCACACAAAGAAAGTCACTGTGATATAACGAAATCTAGAAGACACAGTGAGCAACATATAGAGAAAAATGATTCTTGCAAAAGAATCATTTTGAATTTGCTTACAGAAAGAAGATGCCAGGGGCATGGAGCAGAAGAGAAAGATAGTGAGATGGGAGACAAGACAGCAGAGGAGCATGGCAGATGTATGCAGTTTCTGGGGACAGTCAATTCTGCTGTGCCTGTGTCTCTATGTAGAGCTAAAAGCTCAAAAGTGCTTCTAAATTTCTCTTTCTGGAACAAATCATATGAGTAATTACACTTTTCTTGTAGATTAGCATGTGATAGTTTCAAGGTGAGGTTGACTCTCTCTACTCTGAGAACGTTTGTGTTTTCCAAGGGTTACAGAGTCTTACAAATACAATATACCCAGGATGATACTGTCCAAACTCTGCCTTTTCATACTCTGGATAGATCAAATGTCCTTACTAAAATAGGGAACAAATACCTACCACGAGCACTGGAAACACATTTGGAGAAAACCTGTCAGTCTTGAAAGAGCTAACTTAAAGAATTATGGAAAATAAATGCTTATATTTCTGAACCAGTGGAAAAAGAAGAAAATCTGATGTTCCATCCATTTTATATAATTTTCCTACAAACTCAAAAGCAAATCTCCTGAGTTTGACTTCATAATACATTCAAGCACCATTCAGGCACCATTCAGGCACCATTCAGGCACCATTCAGGCATCATTCAGGCACCATTCAGGCACCATTCAGGCAGTCCTCCTTACCTTGTCTCTACAGACTTTTCCTGTCAGTTCTGCTCCCTACCCTGAGCTATGGCCCAGAATGGTTCTATCAAGAACACAACATGGTTAGCCATTTGGAAGACCGTCCCTACCAATGAATAAGGCTGTTTCTTGAGTAAGGAGTGTCATGTAGGCCATAGGTGGCAGCATAGTTCATTCCACATGTTGTCATTGACCCATGCAACCATACAGCAGGGGTTAGCAAATTGTGGTCCACTGCTTTCTTTGTAAATAAGGCATTATAAGGGCACAGTTGCTCTAGTTCACCTATATGTTATCTGTTGCGGACTGCTCTGCCCCACATTGGGGGCCAAAATGTCGGGGACCACTCTATCAATGTTGGAACCCACACTGCCAAAAGCCTTGGGGGCTAAATTGTCAGAGCCCGCACTGTCCCAAGCTGCTCCGGTTCTCGGGTTGGGGTTCAGCAAGAAAGAGAGTAAGGATGAACTCGAAGAATGGAGACCAGACAGAGTGTGATTCAATCCTGTTTATTTTTCAGTCTCTCTTCTCTCCAAGTCCCTAGTTCCAAGTCCCTAGTTCCTAGCACCAAGTCTCAAGTCCTTATCCTAGTTCTAAGTTGCTAGTCTCTTTCCCAGTTCCAAGTTTCCTCCAAGTGCCAAGTTACTAGTCCAAGTTCCAAGTTCTCTTCCAAGTTCCAAGTCTCAAGTTCTAATAATCTTCTTCTGTCTGCCTCTTGCCTTTTATATGTCTCACTTCTAAGTCACGCCTTTACGTCTTATCTCTAAATTACACCTTTAAGTCACATCTTTAAGTCTGGGCTCTAAATCACACTTTAAGTCTCACGCACCCAAGGGAAAATCCTGGGTATCTAAAATAAGATGCTATCAGAGTGTGCTCAGCTGTTGTAGGCTATTGTAAACAAGTCTCTTGTCAGGGTATATGGCTCAAGATGGCTGCAAGGATGATAGCCGCCTTCTGTCAGCTCCCCACACTCATCAGTGGCTGATTTCTTTATATAACAGCAAAGTTGGATTGATGTGGGAAAACTATTTCTGTCCTACAAAGACATGAATCTGAAGCTGAAGATACAACTCAGTGGTTCATAACACTTACTATATAAGTATGAGGACCTGGGTTCAGGTTCTAACACTCATGTAAAAAGCTGGGCAAGGTCACGTGTGCCTGTTATCCCAATGATGTAGGAGGCAGAGACAGAAGAATGAATCACTGAGGCTTAGTGTCTGTCAGCTCAGCTCCAAACAGTAAGAAAGCATGTCTTAATGGAATATGGCAAAGAATAGTAGATTAGGGCATGCAGAATTCTCCTCTAGTCTCCATAGGCATATGCAACTGCACACTTGCACTCATGTGTCTGTCTGTGTGTGTGTGTATGCATAAACCACACAAACAAGTGTGTGAATGTAAAAACACACAAACATACAAAGACCCTGTGGCTTGGTCTCTGCATCTTTTGGCACCCTCATCACATCTTAAAAGACTATGCTCATCTAGGGATGAACCTGCTACTCTGCTCTCATATTATCAAGGGTACTGATAGCCCCTTAATCTAGATAATGCTTTCTAACCTTGTGGGCACCATCACTGCCCTGATTCACACTTGCTTGTTCAAACCATAGAATTCTAATTTGCTCTTTAGTTTATGAAAATACTGACAATAAAAATCAACATCCTATTTGGTTTTGTATCATATAACCCTTCCTCAGAACTTACCCTATTGTACATGGATTTTACCAAAACAAACAAACAAACAAACAAACAACAAACACCCCAAAGAAAGAAAAGAAATTCAAAAAGGAAGAAGTTGGGGAAAGAATGCAAGTGCACTTTGTGCATGCTCCTCTCCCAACAGTTTATTCAAATCCAGTGCACAGATGAAGAAAACACAGCCACCATCTTCTCTTCATGTGCCATTCCTCTTTTCCTATGTTGACTTTGGCAGTTTTTTCTAAGCAAATCAGAAGATTCAACTCCTCAGACCTCCTTCTCACAAGACTTTCTTTTAATATATTTACTCAGATTTAGGTCACATCTATCTATAATTTTCAAATGAGAATGTTACATGCTAAAGGCCTGGGTCAGCTCTGAGAGTAGAAAAGAAATGGGCCTGGCTCCTTGTCCACATCATGGGCAACAAATGCTACAGCATTCACCAAGCAAAAGCTGCTTGCAGGATGGGCAGCTCTCTGATGCTGGCTGGACCCCAGAGTCAAACCTCATTCCTATGCTACCTCATTACTCTGCAGGTCAGATTCATATCCAGTTTTCACCATCTCCTTGGCCATGGGCTTTGATGAATAGTTTCACTGCCCTCGATAATTTATCTTTCACTTCTTTCCCAGCTGGATTTTTGTATTTGTTTAGTTTCTACACCCTCCTATCCTACAATCCTCCCCAGAATGGAATCAGAGAAATTATCAGTGCTCCCTACCATTCTAGCTAGCTGTGTGGAGTCAAGCACTGTCATATGCTATGTCCCCCAGCATCAGATACAAGAGGCAACTGACAGTGCATCAGACATCCAGTTATCAAAGTGTGAGCAAGAGGGGAGTGGAAGGTGGCATTGATGAATGACTACAGCAGCCCAGTATTATTCAAATGATTCTGCACGTACTCTATAGGCCTGCGTGGCCAAGCCAGAGCAAAGAACCAATTTGCTACTGATGACTTCAGAAATGATTCTATTTATCAACAAAACCCTGGGAACATCAGACTGTCAATAGCAGTCTAAGCTCAAAGATGGCCTGAGAGATAGTCCCTAGATATCTGCCACTGTCATCAGCAAAGTGAGAAATTGCTCAGATTGAGAATGCCAAACCCTCTTTCTTTCCAGAAAAGGAAAGAAGGGAACAGGGAAAGAGACATGGGAAAGAAAGGGAAGGGGGAGGAGAGAAGAAGAGAGAGAAGGACATTTTTCTTTTATTTTTGTATAATATTTTATGATGTGTGTATGTATGTGTGCTTCTGTGTCTGTCATGTGTGTATAGTATGTATGTTTGTGTGTTGTGTGTACAGTGTGTGTGCGTTTGTGTGTGAATATCTGTGTGTCTACATGTCTGTGTATACAGAGGTCAGAGTACAACTTGACAAAGGTGGTTCTCTCCTTCTACCATGTGGGTCCTGGGGATTGAACTCAGATCATTAAACTTTGGAGCAATTGCCTTTACCTGCTGAGCCATTATGCTGGTGCAGAATCATTTTTAAATTTGAAATTCACCTCCAGGACTGTTGCTCAAATCTTATGCTACAGATGACAAAATTAAGGGACTGTAAATGGAGAAACTTATCCAAAACTGCATATAGAAGGAGAAATGGAGACAGAATTATAAGTCATAAACCAACTATCATTTTTCCAGGAGGATGATTGTCAATTAAGAATGATTTGGCAGTTCTTGGAGGTATTTTTGGTTCATGAATGAGGGGCAAAGTGATGGATGCTATGGGTGAATAATGAGTAGAAATCGGGGATGCTGCTACACATCCCCTGATACACAAGAAACCCTATTCACAAAAGAAATATCCAGTCAATATTAAAACAATGAAAAAGTTTAAAACACCTATCAACAACAAAAAAGCCAGTCAACAAACTATGTTGTTCAGTTCAACAAAGAGCCATATCCACTCATTCATGCTTTATGGGTGGCAGGATTTTGTCATGATGGAGTCATTAAAACAAAGAAGTGGCTCACCAAGTGTAAGATAATTACTATGTGAACTTTGAACAGAAAGGCTTGCTAACCTTCCTTTCATGGATCATGGTGGGACAGGAAACAGGAACGTCAGTACTGTAGAAGCAAACCTGCATACTTTGCAAAGCAGGAAAGACTGATTCACACAGGCGTGAGCGAGGATGCACAAGGCTACATCGTTGTGCAGAATGCACAGGGAATAGGAAAATCAATTTATGAAGACAGGCGAGGTCTAGCAAAAAGGTCCCTAAAACATCATTCTATGCACGTATTAAATACACCATCTCTAAACACGAATCTGTCAGGTTCATCCAGATAGAATATTTGAATCATAATCAATAGACTTGACTTACAAAGAAACCATGCACTAGATGGATCAAGATGAAAATGACATTTGAAAAATTAACAGTATCTGTGCTTTCCAGACATCACTATCATTGCAGTGACAACGCTGGAGTAAGTTCAGTAAATATAAGGAAGTGGTCCTTTCTTCTGCATAGTGTCAGCATGAATATTATTGCAACCAAGGGCACGTTTACCTACTTCCTTCACAGCTTCCACATCAGAGTCTTTGTCCATCTCTTCGTCACCGTCATCATCAAAATCTTCTGGATGGGAAAAAACAAGGTGAAAGAATGAGGATACTCATTGTCTGGTATTTACTCTCTCCTACACCGTGACTTGCATCTCTTGTAAATGAGGAACCCATTGCTAAGCAAGAACACTGTACCCCAGCACACTAAGATGCTCAGTGATTTGTGTACATGCTATGCACATGAGCATATAGGAGGAGGGTGCCATGATGCCTAAACTGTTGCTCCATATGAATCTGGAGAGAAATAACACATGAATGACAGAAGGGCTTCCCTCTCACTCATTTCAGAGTATTGGTGCAACTGACAATGTCAATGTTTACAGACCACATGTACTAAATCCATTGTCATTTAGATAGTGCCTTGATCAGGTCCTTAATTTTAAAATGGAGGAATTTATTTAAGAGTTACCCACTAACTTCAGAAAGGATCAGATGCCATGTGATAAAATTCCGATTGTGGAAAATCTGCTCCCTGAAGGAAGATGAGACTTAAAAAAACAAAACAAAACAAAACACTAGAATCTTTGACTTTAAGGTCTTCCTGAAGGTTGAATCATGAC
This sequence comes from Arvicanthis niloticus, assembly GCF_011762505.2. Taxonomy (NCBI): domain Eukaryota; kingdom Metazoa; phylum Chordata; class Mammalia; order Rodentia; family Muridae; genus Arvicanthis; species Arvicanthis niloticus. Next base: position 48,256,069 of record NC_047658.1, on the reverse strand, counting down.
ACTTTCAGATATAAAATGTGTATCACAGGGCTTTACACAGTGAAAGTTTTGTTTCAGTTTTTCCAAACAACAAATTAATTCCACCAATAGACAGTACAGCAAAGAGGTCGGGTCACAAAATGGTGGAAAGATTATTTTTCTTAATTAGATGAAATGACGGTACAGGCATTCGGTAGCCACCAGGCAACGTGGCAACAGCTAATAATTAGGGACAACGTGAGAGAGCTTGATGCTTATTCTTCCTGTTTATGAGAAATTACTCTTTCATACATGTCTCTAATGAGCTTATCACAGTTGACCTGTACAATGACAATTTCTGCTTTAATCCCCATCTTTCTGACAAGCTGTAAAATGCAAACACTTGTCTTAAAGCCGAGCTATCTACTACTTTACCTTCAGTTAGATGGCATGGAAGCTCGGGGCTGGTGCTCCCGGGGGCCGGGAAGGTGTAAGCACTGCTGGCTGTGACCAGGGGAAGCCGACTCGCAGGGTAACACTGCCTGAGGATCTGAATCACAGCAGAGATCACAAGTTCCATGTTCTTGTTCTCCAGGCAGGTCTGAGCAGAGAGAATATTATAACAGACCCTGTGTGCACCTCCCATGCTGGGACATTATTTCAAATAATGAAATGCACACAGCCTAAGTGGCCAGTAAACAGCCTTACTGTCTGATGTTTAGTAGTTGGAGCACTCTAATGGAGAATGTTGTCTAGTCAGAATGTGCATTTTTATTTCTATTTTGCTGCTCAGGTTGATATTGTGATGAATTTAGTCTGAAAGCAGGCTTGAACTTATTTCAAGGGAGGCTGCACCTGAGACAAGTCCTTATCCAGGATGCCTGAGGAAAGAGGAGTGACATAATCCTTCAGGCACGCCTGAGTCACTGTGAATTATTGCCTCAGTTAGGAAATGAGTGGCTGAATTAATGGAAGTCTTGCTTTTCTCTTTTTGGCTATTGTCTGAACAGAAAGATATAAAGGAAAATGGATAAACTAAGCAAGTTCCAGATGCCTAAATTAGCCAACTTGCTTGTCTCAAAGCCCACTGTGCAGATCCCACTTGATACCTACCCAGAGCAAAGAAAACTCGGGTTTGCAGATGTAACATTTTGATGGCAATGGAACATGACAATACCTGTCTTTGCAGACACTGTGAAAAACATACAAACAAGTTTACTAAATTGAGACAGAGTCGATGAGGCTCTGTAACTCTTTGGCCAAAACACTATTTTCTCCAGTAGCTTAGAAAATGTGTTGTGCACTGAACTTGGTGTAGAAATGTGTTCAGGCTGAGCTTCCAGTTTGAGAGTGTTAAAGAATACAGAAACTTCTTAGACCAAGGAGCCATAGTAGTGAGCTGGTGAACATCCTCCATAAGGCCTGTGTTATGCTGTTGTCCTACTGGGGTACACACTACAGATGGCTCATAAAAGTAGATAGATAGATAGATAGATAGATAGATAGATAGATAGATAGATAGATAGATCAATAAAAACTTAGCTGGGTAAATAGATCCACTGATAAAGTGCTTGTCATGCAAGCATGAATCTGTAACATTGGTACTCCAAGAAATCACAGAACAATATATCTATGATCTGGAAAAACAGAGTTAGAAGGACCCAGAAACCTTGCTGGCCAGCCAGCCTAGCCAAATCAGTGGACTCCAGGTTCAGAGAGAGAGCCTGTCTCCAAAAATAAAGTGGAAAGGAAATGAGGAAGACACTAGATGTCAACCTGTGGCTTACACACACACACACACACACACACACACACACACACACACACACACGTACATACAAAAGCATGCACAAGAATTAGCAATGAGGGCTTTGGATACTGCTCAGGGTTAATGCCCTTGCCTAGAATGTGCAAAGCCTGCATTCAGTCCCCAGCCAGCCCTGCAAACACAAAAGGCAGACTATAAAATATAAGTGAGGCAACTTTCAAAACAGAAATGTCTTAATGCAATCAAGAATGCCACTTTCCCTTTAGTGTCCTCAAATGGTACCAATCAAGTGTCTCTGAGGACACAGCAGGAAACACTCCCTGTGGAAAATGAGTTAGTTGGAGATATTTCATCCTCTTGGCCTGGTCAAATGGCCCCAAGTGTTTGTTGTAAAGTTATTAGTATTGGAAAAAGAGGAAATGGAGTGTGGAGGAGAAAGAAGAAAGGTAAATAGATGTAGATTGGAGACGACGTTCTGAACTTCAGCCTTAGGAAAGTCAGAGCTAAGTCCTAACCAAGAATGTCCAAATTGCCAACATTTGGGAACACAGCTCTATCTGTAATGGCCATTGACATAGTCACTGATGATGATTGATGGCAACTGCTTTTTTGCTTTGTGTGAGATGGTCCAGGAGAGTAAAAGGAGAGAAGCAAGCTCATGTGGCTAGTGCAGTGAGCATGACACACAGGGGTTTCAAGGAGGGGGTGTTAAAATGTACCGAGACCAGGGCATTAAGAATAATGTCATATTGGGTAGCTTCTAATCAGAGGGAAATGATTGTGGATTTAAAAATGGATTATTGAATCCAAGGAAATAAAAATTTCTAGATTCCCATGCACCATGTCCCTTGATAATGGGCCAGGGAGTAGGCAGGAAAGGCAATGTCAGAAAACATCATTAGGTTAAAAGTGATCTTGGTAAAAGTCCCTGTAGGAGAACATATTATTTTAAAGTCTGAAAGCTAAGTGGGGCATAAGCACATGTGTAGAACCCAATCCACAGAAGTTTCCACCCACCTAGTATGCACATGTTTCCATGTGGCAGGCTTAGCACATCATGTAGCATTGTCCTATAACCCTTCCTGGGCTACTTTTTCATATAGTACCAACCAGACATTACAACGTGGGCTGGATAAACCTCACTATAGATTCTGCCTCCACTCACACTTAACTCCCTTTTACAAAAGCAACTGGAAGCTGGGACTTTGTTGTTTGCATTATGGAGGGATTAAAGACATTATTGACCAGTCAAGGAACTGCTTCCAAAACTCTACATATGTTTTTGTAGCCCCTGACATACGTGAGCCATCATTTGCTGTAATATAATTTTTCACTGTCCCTCTCTGCAATATACAACTGTAAAAGTCACCATCTTTTCCCTCTACCAACCTTTTAGATATTTTTAGCACAGGAGGGAGAAACAGCCAATAATATAGAGGACAGATTGGGTGAGCATGCCACCCAGAATCGGGGTGCCCTGTACAAGCTATCAAGAGGGAAATTTCACAAGGACTGAGTGAGATTAGAGACTTGGGGGATCATGAGTCTACAGAGCACAAGGAAGCCTGAAAAAATTGAAAGCATGGCTTGATCCAGAAAAGGCAGAATGCAAAATGCAGCTATTTCATGACTGAGAAGCTCTGAATTCAGTAGCGACAGAGAAAAACCCAGAGGTGAGAGAAGACAGAAAATTAGATATTGGTTTGCAGCACAGGATCATGTTAGTGTTTAGAGGAGCATGCTATTTTAAAAAGAATAGGAAACATCTAGTGCTGTGATGAGAGGAGACTGGTGCTCCCATCAGCTGCTTCATTGCCCCTGCATGTACTTGTGTAGAGTAAATTTGGAAGGTTTCCAGAGAAGAGCAACGGGCACCAGAGACTAGCAACAGGGAAGATAACAGGGAACATAAGGCATCTGAAAGTGAGCAGGCAACGGGTATCTGGGATGCTCATGTATCCAGTGGGATGGCATTTAAATCAGTCCTACTAAAGTGTAGGTGAGGAGGGTGTTACTTGAGTTGGAACCCAGATAATCTCATACTACACACCCCACTTGGTGCACATATGTGCCAGCCAAGGGAGTCACTATTTCCCATGCCTGGGACGTTTTTCCGCTTAAACTTTGTATAAGGATCTGTCTAATAATTTACATTTGGGTATCACCCACTCAGAGAGGATTTAAGGTCTCTAAATGATCTTCTCCCTCCACCTATAGATGTTGTTCTTACTTTGTTGGTCTCACAGACCACTGGAAAAATCTTCCTCATTGGGTGATGCATTTATTTAATGCCTGCCTTTTTCTAGGATGTGTGTCCCATAAGATCAGAAGTCTAATTTGCTGTGTTCCTCACAGATTCCCAGTAATATTTGGTCCAGTAATGATTCACACTCAGAAGAAGATAAAGAAACTATTAAAACACAGTACGTAGTTGCCTGAACACATGAATCACGTAAATTTCGTGTACAAGAAAAATCTAAATGTTTCTATTCCACTTCATTTGAGTGTATATGTGTATGTTTCTTTTATTTCTTTCGTTGTTAGTACTGTTTGAAACACCGTTTCTCAGTATAGCCTTGGCTGTCCTGGAACCCACTCTGAAGATCAAGCTAGGCCACAAACTCAAAGATCTGCCTGCCTTGGCCTCTTGAGTGCTGTGCTTAAAGGTATGTGGCACCATGCCAGTTCACATATTTCTTTAAAAAAAAAAAAAAAAAGCAAATTTGATGGTTTGCAAAGTAAGATGATAGTTTAAAAGTTTCACAGCTTTAGACTGGGTTCTGTTATTCTGGAGCCCATGCACAATCACTGTGCTCTTTGTCATTTTTAGTAGTGTGCAGACAATAAATACATAATGATTGAATGAGTGAGTAAATGAATGATTGAATAAACACTGCTTGAATGAGAATAAGAATGAGTGAGGGAATAGGGATTTGAATCCAGAACACCTGTCATATTGAAACAAGAACCATGTTGAAGTTGTTTTTCCGATACCCCTGTTCTGTTCAGGACAATATTCAAGTCTCGGAGGATCACCCAGAAGTCATCCACCTGCTGTGGAAATCCCCATGCTGGCTACCTGTGCAATGTTGAAAAGAGTCTCCATGCCTTGGGCTGCCAGGAAAGCCTCCCTGCCAGACCGGACGGCGACAATGTGCCTGAGGCAGAGCAGAAGCCCATGGCGGATCATCACATAGGTATTGGTCACATCGCGGCTGTGCCAGTCCTGATGCAGCCTGAGCAAGCTGTTGACATAGCCTCTGTTCACCGCCCTGCGGCTGTTAGACTCTGGAGACAAAGGCAAAAGGTCATGTCAATCACAGCTCCTCGGGAAACAGTTGCGGGAGTATGCCACACTGTGTCTCCCACATAATACTTACAATGGCAATAATAACTTTTCAGCATATAAAACTGGCAGGTGTTATTTATACCAAATGATCAAAATCAACATTTGTAGTAATAGGACATGGGGTTGTAATAAGCCTCCTTATATGATGACCTGAGAAGGACACAGCAACATTTCTATAGTCTCCTGCCAGAACACATGACCTTAATCTAAGCATTAGGAAAGTCAGCAAACTCACACTGAGGTAAATGCTACAAGACATGTGACCTATATTGTTCACAAATGTCAAGATCATAAAATGAGAAGAAAAAAAAAACCAGACTTGGAATGGCGACGACAGAAAAAGACTAGGAAGACGTGACACCTAAGAACAATATGTAATTATAATTCAAATAGTAGGCCAGTTTTTTCCTTTTGCTAGAAAAAAAATCATCAGTGAAGCAGGGGTTAAAATTTGGGTAAGGTTTGTAGATCACTTCATAATATTGTGTCAATGTTTATGCTATAAGCTATTTTTTTTCTGACTGAAATACTCCCTCTCCCTCCTAGAGGGAGGCCCATAAGACTCGAAGTTCTTGAGACTCAGAAGATTCACAAGACCCTTTCCCAAGGCTACGAAACAGTAAGCAACTGTAGTGATGGAGAGATTCTGCGGGAGCTGCTGCCTGCAAGTTCTGAAGGGAACTGCTGTAATTTTCATGAGTCACTGCTCATACCACTTGATGCAGCTGTCTGAGTCACCCACATCCCAGTAACTAACCTTTAACCACGTTCCTACAAAGTAACCACAAAAACATTCATTGTATCACTAAGCTAGACTTAAATAGAATCTTTTCTTTGGTCTGTCATCAGTACCCTTTCCTGTGATGAATATATATTTATTCATGTCTCCACAGGGAAAGTCACATAACACAATTGGCACCCAAAGACTGTTTGACAGAGCCATAGATTATACTGAAGGAAGCTGTTGACATTAAGATATGCAACTGAGTCTGATATTTCTGAGGGTGAAACATCCATGGGGACAGTCCCAATGCAGTGTGGCTCCTCACTATAGTGGGCTGCTGTGTGGTCCCTTCTATAGACTGATAAAACATGTAACTGATGCTATGTCATCTGAGGGGCGAGTGTCCTTTGAGGAAATCACAAGATAGTTGTCTTCCTCTGGGTGATACAAGATGGTTCACCTTGAGTCAGGCATGGATTTGAAGGTGCACCCAGATGACTGCTAGAGCAGAGATGATACTTCAATACTGAAAAATCTCCAAATAGGGTTGTGGTAGCATCAGTGGATGATACGACATGTAAGCACATCTGAACTTTCTCCCTACAGTGAACTTCGCCCATGTAATGATGAGATTGGGGTGTTTGCTTGCCGTTTATTATAGCTGATGGGGCACAAGGGGGAGAAGTACATGTTAGATCTTGCTAATGAGCTCATCCTGGCATCCCCAAACATGGAATCCATGGGAAGAATCAGACAGCAAGAAGAAAGAGCGTGAGGTCAAAGAGATAGGGGATACTATTTCAGTCCAACACCCGATACAGAGTAAACAAGATCCTTGCCTATGTGTGCAGACGGGGGCTTTAATAGTGGAAGCTTCCATAATCAGTAAACATTCCATCTCTGAACTGCCGGAATTGGGAAATAATTTTAAGCAAGCAATAGACTAGTCCCCCACAGCTGTGCTGGTGATGCTGAGAGACATGGATGCAGACAGATCAGTCTGAGTACTAAGCAGAGTAACTGAAGCTGTGTAACTACCCATCCCTCCTAGAGACAAAGACTTCATATGCATTGATACAAGGGTCCCTCATGGACAGGCTCATACACACCATTAGGAATACTTGACTATTACTGAGTGAAGTCCTCAGGAATACCAAGAATAGGAAGAGAGGATGGACAGACGTTACTAAAGGAATTAAGTGACAGGTTCTAAGTGGTGCCCATTTCACTGGACCAGACAACTTTGTGTTTACTAAAGAGTTAAAAAGGAAGTTCATTGGGCAAGGACCTCAAGACTAGGTTGAAGCCTTAGTGGGTCTGTAAAGCCGCACAGTAAGGCACATTTAAGGTAGGAAAGACTCTGACAAATCTTCATGCCTCAGCCTGGCATGTAAGTCACTTTCATGAGGCTCATGCCACATATTCATCGTGCGAGGAGGTATACGTGTGAGAGTTGTTTTCCCATGATGGGTCCTTTCAGCAGCCAGGAGTGGCTGAGAAAGAAGCAATGGGTGCTGACCTGGAGCCTGTCAGACCCAGGAAGCCAGCTTTCAAATGGCCTTCTAAATGCCCATAGATCATCACTGCTCTCAGCCTCGGTTATGGAGAGAAGTGTCCCTTTCCTTTGCAACAGGCAGTGCTTACTTCAGAGACTCATAACTTGTTACGCTGCTGAGAATAAGTGACTGTTACTATGACATAGTAGTTCAATGTTTCCACAAATGGAAGAAAATAAGCAGACAGCCACATCATCTCCTCCAAGGCTCAGAGAACACCTCTTCTCAAGGGCCAGGAAGCTTACAAGATTGACAAGATACGCATTGCTAAAGTTAAAACAGTCAATAATTGTGGACCAAAGACTGTTTAGTAGAGTACCTGCTTATAGGCTGGGCAGACGGTGCCAGCCATGCTGGTCTATGAGTCATGACCCAGGCAGGGATGCAGTGTTTGAGTGATGTAGCCGCCTGAGTTTCTTTTGTTCTTTTAAGTAACCCATTATTCAAGCTCCTGTAAGTCACATCCCAAAATTAATTGGTTCCCCAAGATAGACTTTCTATAGAATCAATTCTTGGGTCTGTCATTCCCTATCTGAGAGGAACAGACATTTGTTTGTACCTCCCTGGGAAAAGTTACACAACAGTTTATTTTTAGATTTTGTTAAATAGAGGTTATATAAGAAAATCTCCTACTTTTTAATAAATTCACTACTGCAAAATGTTGAGTGTCTGTAAGTTATTCTCAGAGAGAAAAAAAAGAAAATAATGTTAGGTTGGGAAGAAAGAGAGATGGAGGAAAGGCGGAAAGAAACAGAGTGAAGACAAGAATGATGGAAGGAAGAAGGAAAGGAGGGGACATCGTCATATTTCCATTCTTCTCTGTATCTCTTCAAAGCTGAGTAGAGAAAAGGATTAAGTGAGAGAGACACCATACTTCAAAGGTTATCTATCATGCGTAAGAGACATGCTATATGCTTTTCCCACAGTAGAGAAGCCAGTTAATGGACAATCACAGTGTCACATGTTTATATGATTACCACGTCAACATTTGCTTCCTCTGGCCTAGTGAAACCTCCCTTTCTCCAGGCATGATTCCAACATGATGTATTTGTTCCTCAACTCATGGGCCCTAAAGCAGCACTTTATTCTACAGCCAGTTAGATCAAATGGGCTGCATCAAAGTCATACAAGCAAATCCTCCTCATGCCGTACTCCTTTGAAGGAGTCAGTCAACAACCTCTGTGAGTGTGCCCTTAAATGGACCACGACCTTTAGTGAAGGCTGGCCCCTTCATATCCTCTCTTCCCATCAGACACTGAACTCCCCGACACATCTAAATTCCTTCTCAGGACCCATGGTCCATCCCTCTTTTCTTTGTGTCTGAAACTAATAACCACTTCTGTAACAACATAACAACTTGTGTCAGGTTCTTTCGTATCTTCTTGTGGGGCACAGCAAACTAACCTCACCCTGCTCAGCACTGTCCTCATGAATGACTGTCTGAGCTTATGGCTCCTCTGGAGAGAAGGACTGTATGACAACACTATGAAGAAATTAAGGCAGAAAGTGGGGCGCAGAACACGAAGGGAACTCCTCACAAAAAAGACTATTAAATACCAGTGTGGGCTGTGGGATGGGAACAACATACACTGCTGAGGTTCAGGCCAAGACAGATTGAAGGGTTACTCTGTGAGGCTTCCCTATAGCGGATAGAGATTTAAGAGTTCTGCCTGCCCCTCCTCCACACCGTGATTTCCCTGTCCCAGTTTTCCTGGTTACATTCACTGAATCTATGATATGGATCTATTTGTCAAGCTATCTTACCAATTGTCTCTGAAGAAACACAAGACCAAGGACAACTCCAAGATACCTCTGTCAACAGTTAGTCGTCTACACTATTTTTCAAATTAACTTCCCTGCACTATGGGGTGAGTGAATGAGTGTGGAGGTGTCAACCCAACTCAAGGGCTGTGGTCTTCGAGCTCCTATAAATAAGGCACACTGTGGGGCTCTAGATGGCTGCCTCTGTGACTCTGCCACAGATGTTCAAATCTTGTCCTTCTCTTGAGGCTGCCTGGCTCCGTTATAGGAACCAGTCATGCTGGTTTACGAGACAGTACGTGCTTCTAGCCAAATGCGTGTGAGGAAGCTCCCCTGAGCTGTAGTCAGAAGAGTGGGATTACAATCTCAAGTATTATTTTACCACAAGACCATGCAAGTGCACATGAGTGTTTAAAAAAAAAAAAAAAAGCATGGAAATTTAATGCCCTATTCCACAGAGGTTTTCCTCGTAATATTAAGAAACCTTTTCTTTGCTTGTTTGTCACATTTTAAATTACAGGGTTTCACTTAGCACCCCTGAGAATTTTGACCCATGTGAAGAGTTGATTTTATTTTGTCTTTTCTTTTTATAAAATTCTGTGCAGCCATGACCCTGAATTGAAAGTGATAAGACTTATGCCCAGTGATATGTTTGTGAAAGGCTTAAACCTCTTCCAAAGCCTTCTTCAGAGTATTATTCGTGGTAACAAAAGTATATCTTGCCTTGACTGGTCTTGGCTATAGAGTCCTTAGCTGCCTGAATAGGGTTCCAGTCTATCTTATATCCACTGTTTAAAAGAAAATTGGGAACTAACCAGGAGACATTAAAGGACAGTATTTCTTAATGAAAAGTGCCAGAATGGCAAATATGGGACACTGGGGCCCTGTACTCAGTGGAGGGTGGATGACATTTCTTTTTATCTATTCTAAGGCAATGTGACCAATAATACATTATCAAAATGACCTTCATTCATTATTCTCTTTGGATGAAAAGAAGTGGGTAACGGAGGAAAAGAAAATCTTTAATTGTCTGAGAGAGAAATCCCTTATCAAATAGCAATGATTTTATTCATGGTTTTCCTGTTAATCCCCAACAAACTGCCATGTTTACTAAGACCCGAAGAAATTAAACCCCCTTCTTTACTGACCCTACATCAGTCAATCTTTCTCCGAGAATAGTTTAGGAAGTTTTGTAAAAGTCAATGCGCATCTTCCAGCCGACAAGTGGAGATTCACCAAACTTTGGAAGAGCAAAAGTAGAGAAGAGCCAAAGAATGAAACGTGAGTCACTGGGATCAGCAGCTCAGAGGAGTTCCTGGAGATCTGAGAAAAAACACCACTTCTCAGTGTAGAAAAATAGTCAGAAAAAATGTGTGTTTCCAGATACAGCTCTGGGTGAGCTCAGAGTCTGGGGGACTTTAAGCTTTCCAACCCCCTTCCAAGAAGACCAGCTCTTCCATAGTCTGACTATATAAATGGCTTCTTCCTAAAAGTGTTTTTACAATTTTTATTGTATGTATGTATGTATGTATGTATGCATACATACATACATGTACACATGTACACACACATTTTCATTTTCTAGAAAGATGAGGTGAGGTACATAGACTGGAATAGGGAAGTAGGGTGAGAAGTCCTAAGTCTTGCATTGCCCTGCTTCCTGGGAATCCCTTGTTTGGTTGGCCACTCTAGATACAGCTAAAGATCTTTGGCCCATTTTCCACTGTAGAATCCTTGAACAGCAGAGAATTAATTCTCTTGTGTTCTCACTCCCACTCACCTTTCCATATTCTACTCATCTCTCTGGGTTATGTCCTCTTGGGGACTTACTTTTAGCGAATTCCCAATCTGAAACATGGTTTATGGGAATCCTTATTTTCAAAGTATTCTTAATTGAAGTTAAAATTTCCTTTAGAGACACCCATTGGTGTAGTTTTTACACTCAGGTAAGGAGAAAAATAAATAAATCAAAAAGAATTATGCTAAAGTATCAATGGTACTTAGCTAAGTTAGCTAAAAAAAAAACGGGTCATTGGTGGTCTTGATTGCCTGTTCAGATTCTTCTAACATTTCTACTTCAAATATTTTACAATACATTTAAATAATTAAGAGTGTAAGGGAAGAACAATCCTGTGATTGCAGCTACAGTCCAGTAGCCTGTAGACTTTTGGTGTATGCCATGTTGTCAATGTTTAATCACAGGGCAAGCAGGCCTGCAGGTTACCATAGCAACCACCTCACCTTTTGTCTTACCCCATCTCCTTTAAAAGTGAATTATCTCCCTAGCCCCTGAAGGCATTGGTGAGCAGAACCATCCTCACAAAGATATTTGTCTTCTAAACAGAAAAGCCTAGAGACCTATAAGCCTCAAAGGATTGACTTTCTCTTAGAGAATCTGGAGCCTCATGGCAGCTGCTTTCGAGAAATGTTTCGGGTCCCAGATTAGTACATCTACAAGCACCCCGCTACTCTGCCCTCTTAGTTGGCAAACGAAAAGGGAGTTGTCTGTCATTGCCATTCTCTGTTCCCTTATCTTAGGATTGTCTTGTTTCTTTGTAGGTAGAGTAAGGTCCTTCAGCAAAGGAAATGTAGGACCCTGCAGCAGAGGACCACATGAGATGCTGGCAGCTACATCCTGGAATGAGACATACAGAGCAGTTTAAGACTCTAAACTCATCATTGCCATCCACAGGTACTTATGTTCCTGCTTTGCTAGTCTTGATCTCTGGGAAGACCCTCTACATTCTGACAGCTGTCTACCTGGAGGCCTGAACAAGGCTGGGCTCCACCACCGTCTAGCTGTGCACAAGCAAGCATGCTATTTCACATCTCCACTTTTGAGTCTTTCTATCTTAAAGACAAAACAAATAATTGTTTCTTTGCTCTTAGTTTGAGAAAATTAAATGAGATAATATCAGGAAGTAAGCCACTTAATGCCAGAGATACACTGACTGCTCAATGCCTGCTGCCTGAGATCACCATCATCAACACAATCTGCACTGTTTATGATTCTAGCAACCTCTTTGTCCTTATGCACAACAGAAAGTCCAATGTTGCACTATGATGTGTTTCTTTTGAAATCCCCATGCAAGAACAGAAGCATCAGGGTCACATAGCTTTTGAGGTTGAACATTGGCTCTACCATTTACTGTCTATATAATTACATCGTCACATACACTACATTACATCATTACATTATTCAGTACTATGATTTAAATGCAGTTTAAATGTGTCCCCTCCTGCCTCTGCTGATAATTCAGGATAAGCCCATGTAAATCAAAATAAATCCACAGATGTGAGTCCCTAAATAAGACCAAGAACAAGTTACAGTTTCCCAAAAGACATTGACACGGTGTTAAAATTCCCATTCCAGAAAGAAGTAGGGCGTAGAATGCAGTAGTAAAACCAAATCAAGACCAATAATTACCACAGGGAGTATGTGACAGAGCAAGTCAGCCCACCGTAACAGACAGTAAGAAGAGGGATTCCGAAAGGGGAAGGGCATGATAGCCACCAAAGACCTGATCCCATTGGCTATGTCATCAAGCTCTGTCTCCATCCTAAAATTTCCCAAACACTCCAACACAGTACTACCAGCTGGGCATATGGGCTCCAACATTCAATTTCATGAGGACATTTCACAGTCAAACCATAAACCATTCTTGGGTATAATAAGATATATGTGTATATAAGAATAACTGCAAGGATTTGAGCCCTTCTGACGCTTCCAGGGAGAGAAATTATGTTCAGCTACATCGCATACTCTAACATGCTTTCTTGGGAAATTCTTGCCTGTAAAGATCAAAGAGCTCTATGCTTTGTTCAGAAACTGCCTAAAAGTCCATTTTCTGAGCACGTGTAAGCTCTTCCTTCTCAGAAAAGAAAATGGAGAGCACACAATCACTTAGCCCCCCTGTGCCGTCTGAGGTCTTCTTGCAAGCTTTCTCCCCACTGTCTACCAACCAGGAACAATTATATCACAAAACTTGCTCAGTCCTAATCAAGACTTCACACTAAAACATGCACTTTGACTCACAGCGCTCAAGCCCTACAATAGCTCACCGGGAACTGTCCATTCTGAAACATTAGGAAGCTCAAGCTAAGGCTGTCTCTACCTATAATATGTACTGTGTACACCTTTGCAATAGATTGTTTATGGTGATCTTCTCAGTGAGCCAATTTAGAAAGTTTTTCTGGACAAAGCAGCCTTTCCCAAGGCTTCCAAATCACATTATAAAACAGTGAACGGCCTGCTCTGTCACTGTACTACTGGGTACGAGGGAAACTACTTATTTGTTGAATGTTTCCTATGAGCTCAGCGGCAGCCAATCATCTCACACAGACCATCTTGTTTGTCTTATGGAAGTGCTGTAGAACAACCATTATATTTCTAACTTAGCAAACGAAGATGCAGAATCGGAGACTTGCTGACAGGCTTATTTAAGTCTCTCAAGCTTGTAAATGGTATCTCCAGGGTTCTAATGGAATCTCCCATCTGACCGAAGAGCAGACATATTAAGTTGTTCCCAAACCCTTGGTGCCCCAGATAGCATCCAGTTTTGTATCCAGTACAGCATTTTACTCTTACCAATACAGCTAGCTTCTTTGCAAAATGTTTCTTGGAAGGCTAGAGATAAAGAAGCATGAGGGTCCCAGAGGAAATGGGTTTCTCCCCATATCTTCCATTTGCCCTGATTCTTCCCAGACCCCTATGATCTCCTAGTGAGAAGCAAATTCAGGAAGGTTTATGGGCACAAATAGGTAACCAATAATTATTCAGGTCACTCAAGACAATGTCTGGGGGTCTTTCTGGTACCCAAAAGCTAAGTGAGGCCAGTCCTGAAGTCAGTTTCAGAATGTAGTGTGAGTGCATTGATATTGAGGAGAGGTGTACAGTTGTCCTCCCCCATTTGAATGTGCTTATTTTAGTAATGTAGACATATCTCAGTAAACTTAGCTATAAGGTGAGTGTTAGTTTCAAGTAAATCCTGTTTTCACATCATCTGCCTTTATAAAAATTAAAGACACTTTCTCTTAATTCCAGAAGTAGTGACTCAGATGGAGAGCCACCCATAGTTTTTCCAAATGATTTTGAATCTAGATGTTTCTCTTTTAAGCTGGAAGCTACACTTAGAAACTAACTTCTCATGACATAGTTCCAAACCAGAGGGGCCTTCACCCTCTCAGTTAAGCCTTGGGGTCTGTATCTTCCTCTCCCTGCACAAGAAGAGCTTCTGCCATTTCTCCTATGCTCCATGCTCACTGCCTGACACAGGAAGACTGGTAGCTATGCCACACTCCACGACAGAAAGCCCATTAGAACAGAGATCCTCTGATTCAAGATTATGGATCACATATTTAAGCAAATCAATACTTCTATATCATAACTCACTTTTTTCTTCTTTGTGTGGAGCTCAGGGGTTTGAATCTAAGACAGGCCCAAGGTATACCAGAGAACTATGATTTAGTCAGTTTATTAATCTATCTATCTATCTATCTATCTATCTATCTATTTATCTATCTATCTATCTACCTACCTATCTACCTACCCATACACACACAGATATATATTAATATATATTATATACCTATATATTAATATATAATATGTAATATGTAATATATATGATTGATATATGATATGTGATATATATTAATTATATATTATATATATATATAATATATATGTATATATCAGGTTCTCACTACTTTCCAAGCTATGATAACTTACATTCTTTCAGTAGCTTCCTGAGTAGTTGGAATGGCAGGTCCACCAGACCAGGCCAAGTTTATGCTTTTATTAATTCTAAGCCATATTTACTAAGTTTTTTCAAAAGGTACAATGTTACCACATAGAGTGCATCTATGGCCATCGGAGGCATTTATTTCATTCTTAGTCATATGTGAATATTGATGCACCTCTCTGACAGTGCAAAATAATATGATCATGTTGTCATATCGATGCTTTAAAAAATATCTAGAATCAGTTGATTCTCAGCAATGGTCAGCAACCTGGATGGATCACTCTGCATACACAAATAAACAGAAACCTTTTCCCTCAAAACTAAATCTTGCTGCTGCTTTAGGCAATGAATTACCAACTAAAATCATGCCCACACATCTAGGGCACTATATTAATCCACTAGACAAACATTTGTTTGTCAGTGATATGCCAATATATTCCAGGCACTATTGCTATCACTAGGGACAAGCAACAAACAAGCTGAGGTTCCAGGCCTCATGGGGCATGCACATGTGTGAAGGCCGTGGAGAAATGCAGGTGCCAACACACACAGAACGTCAGGTAGTGGCAAGTGCAACAGAAGAGTGACTCTGTGGTGAGTGGGTGGGATGGGTATGGTAGACTGCATGGTCAAGGAAGATGGGACCCTGGGGCCAAGACCTGCATGGCAGGAAGGAGTTACGAGGCAGAACCTGCAACTGGGAGATACCCAGAATCTTGAGAGCACAGCAAATGGGAATGGCAAAACCTTGGTGAGTGAAAATAAAAAGAAGCAGGAGAGGAAAATCCAGGAGGAAAAGTAAAGGGAGAAGTAAAAGAAAATGCCTGGAAAGGTGGGCAATGGTCTCTCTTCCCCATCCCCTTTGTATGTCTGTCTGTCTCTGTGTGTCTGTGTGTCTGTGTATCTATGTGTCTCTGTGTGTATGTCTTTGTGTCTCTCTGTCTCTCAATCTCTCTATTTCTCTCTGTGTGTATGTATATATGTGCATGGGTGTATCTGTGTCTCTGTCTCTGTGTGTCTCTGTCTCTCAATCTCTCTGTGTCTGTCTGTCTCTGTCTCTCTGTATGTATGTAAATGCATGTCTGTGTCTGTCTCTCTGTGTGTCTCTCTGAATCTCTGTCTATCTCTGTGTCTCTGTGTGTGTCTGTCTCTCTCTGTGTCTGTATGTGCCTATGTTTCTGGGTCTCTCTGCATCTCTGTTTGTCTCTGTCTGTGTGTGCATATGTGCATGTGTGTTTGTCTCTGTGCCTGTGTCTATGTCTCTGAATCAATCTCTCTCTCTCTCTCTTTTGCTCTCTCTCTCTCTCTCTCTCTCTCTCTCTTGCTCTCTCTCTCTCTCTCTCTCTCTCTCTCTCTCTCTCTCTCTCTCTCTCATAGAGTCACAAACTCTGAGATCCATTGCAGAGAAGTGTGCAAACGTAAACAGTATCAGGCCAGGGTTTCCTCACCCCCTTTCATCATTACTTGTCTATGACATCTCAAAAAAAAAAAAAATGCCCAAGGAATAAGCAGCTTTGCCTTGAAACTTCAGGGACACTTCCATGCATCCATAGTTTCGCATTGAGCCTATTCTCTCTGGGGGAGAGAAAATACTCACCAAGCCCCCAAAATAACTGTTACCCTTGCTGAGGTCCCCTGGGAAACCCCGCCCCTCATTTCACTTGGCTGTTTCCACTGTAAGCACATCAGAGGATGACACCTGGGGAAGGTAGGATTTACACCTAGAAGAAAAAAAATAGAGGCTTCCCCAACCTGCCCTCCTGGACAGTGAGGCGCCTGAGTGGTGTAGCACCTCCTGCTTCTGGCCACAATGCAGTTGAGCACTATGCACTTCTAGAAAGCAAATTACGTGGTTGGTTTTACAGATGTGTAATTCAGCTCATGCTTCACAGAACCTCTAGACTTGGTAGGTGAAGAGGAGCAAGGAACATACACATCCAGCCTGCTGCCTTCTGCCTCGTCCTCCAGTGGCACATACTATAAAATCCTAAATTCTTGAGCCTTCTGCATATTCCTTTGAAACCAGCTCCAGCCACTATCAATATTTCCACCTGCTCTTCTACCACCTGGACTATACTAACCATGACCTCTTCCATGGCCCTTAGGTTGCCTTTTTCTCATCCTGAACAAGCACAACATGGAAGCTTCAAAACACACACACACAGACACACAGACACAGACACAGACACAGACACACACACACACACACACACACATCAGAAATAGACAATAATGACTCTGGGAAATATGGAAGAACTTAGGATCCAGCAGAGGTCTGAAGTTAGGGACAAGAGCTAAGGAACAGATTGAATGACATCTCTAACCCTTACTGTCATCTATTTATATAGATATCTGCCAAGATGTCATCCCAAATCATTTACTATTGAAAACATAGAGTTGAAGCCTTCTAGAATGAAGTGAATGAGTATATCTTATTCCCAACACATCCAATGCCTATTACACAGCTATGAGCTCAGCCAACCTCTCTGAGCCTACAGAGAGCAAGATTTTCTCAACCTCTGTGGACATCTGGGGCTGGATATTACTTATTGTAGGGCCCATTCTGAGCACTGTAGGATGCTAATAGCAAATTGGTCTGGATCCCATGGCCTCCAGGAGTAACCCTCCCACAGATGTGACAGCCACATTGTCCTTAGCCTCAATAAATGTTCCTCCGGGGCAAAATCAATCGCATTGAAAGTCGCTGCTGTGGAATTGTTAAATATTTACCTGTCTTACAGGATTATTGCGGGCATTAAATGAGATAATATATGAAAGTTGCTCCATAACCTGCTACTTCTAGGATCTCAGGGAACCAGCTGATGTGCATCTTGACATAAATAAATAATCGTACACTCAATCCTGGGTGAGATGAGGAAGCAGCCGTGTGCCTCTGGAGCTGGGGAGTGTTTATCTTTTTGTCTATCCCTTTAAATCTTCGAGATAGTTTATCTTTGTCAACCCACAGGCGGCCATCAATTATGCCAGAATGATACACTAAAACCTAAAGGGTTTACAGTTCCACAACCCTGGATGTTAACCCTTGAATACCCAAAAATGTAAACAAAGTAAGTGAGTAATGATGCGCCAAGGGGAACCGGATTTGAAGGCATCTGTGTATTCATTCCTTTGCTTATTCAAATAGCTTGCTCTAAGTGCCTGCTGTATAAAATACATTAGAGTTAATGGCTTACGAAATAAGAATTAATGGAATACAATCCCCAGGGCTGAGGTTCACTCAGTCTAAAGCAGGGGTCAGCACACTGCCCACATCCTATTTTTATAAAGTTTTATAGGAACACAGCCATAGCTATTCCTTTATGTGTTGCCTATAGCTGCTTCTGCCTTCTCAGGGCATGGGGAAATAGCTATAATAGAAAGAGTGTGGTCCACAAACTCAACTATTTTCTGTTAGTCATTTCACAGAAGAGGCTTCTGGTGGGAGGGAGGGGAGGAGGGAGATGGGCACTAAAAACCACCAGGAGTCAATTTAATGCGATGGACAGATCTTGGGAGACAACTTTAAATTTAAACAAGCTCAATTTAAATTTGAACAAGCCCTACCCCTATCTATTTTCAACTTCTTCAGCCCCTAATGGCAGTAATAATAAACTAGCATTGACTTTTTACCAAAGTTTATTAACATCCGTTGCACTACTCCTGCTCCTGGCTTGACACCTGCTTCTATGTTGCTCATTATTTTTAGATGGGACAGACCAGCCTACCTCGATAACTGTGTCTCTGTAGTTGACCCCACAGTAGCATGAGAGCGGACATCATGGCCACTATGTAAACACTGTTCTCTACTGTATCATGCCCTGTGGATATTGAGTTATACAATTATATCAAATGTATGCCATCTTCATCATGACTTGGAAACTTGGACACTTTTACAGTCTTTTTGAAGGGACATTTTGACCCAAACTTGCAGGCACATGTTAGAATAGAGGGAAAGCCCTAAAGACGGAGGTGGTAAAGGGTAGCGTGGTGCCTGTGCATAAGAACCGACCTGACTTAACAGTGGTACACCAACAATAATGTTTTAGCCAAGTTTTCTGTGCAGCAGGAACATCTCCCCAGCACCATCCACAGCTCTGTTAAGATCCAGGATGGTCACCTCTGAAGAGTTGACTATCACAGGAAAGGGTTCGCTAGCTTACCTTCCTGCCACTGGGAAGTAACCCCACTGTCCTCAATGACTGAGGTTCAGCACAATTGTTTAATTAGACCCAGTAATCCTAAGAGACTCCAAAATGACTGGACTGGGATGATGGATACAAGACTCTGGCTTTCTCTGGGTCAAATATCACTAGATTATTATTATTGTTCTTATTATTGTTGTTGTGTGGCACACTTTTCCAGCCTCCCACAGAAGGCATCACGTCACTCCATCTTTAAGCTGTAATCCCAAACAACAGGTCAAGCTCCCAAATACCCCACACAGACATTCATTCAGAAGTTTTCTGTGTTATTTCTTCCAGACTCTCAGGAACGTCCCTGGAAGCTTCTCAGTGTCTATCAGAAGTCAGAAGAAAGGAAAAAAAAAAAACGAGCTGTTATTAACTGGGGTCTCTACCTGAGCCCTCATTGTGCCTACCGAATGTGCAACATTCACGCTTAGGCTTTGAGGACAAAAAGGGTAAGATTCTGTTGCAAAGAAGCATCAAGCCCCACCTCAAATCCTCCACTTATGGAAAGCCAATCTGAACTCAAGCGCAATGTCAAAGGCCGAGTTTAAGATCACATAGTCAATCTATGGCTCACCCCATAGTCTGAGGATCCTGGCTCCTGCTGAAGGCTGGCAGAAATATGAACATTTGATGCTTTGGCAGCAGTCACAACTGAGGTAAAGTTTAGCTTTTCTTGTGCTATTTGTGGGCTCTCAGCAAGTCTTCATTTTCTGCTAACTACCTCTTCTTGGCAGGTAAAACAGGTATAGTACTATGATTATTATGTAAATGAGGAAAAGAGTTCAATGAAACGTGAGCAAAGTGTCCAGCAAGTTATTAATCACCACAGTCAGGCTGTGGGTGCTGCTGTGCTTGCTCTGGTATAGAGTCGCTCCCTTTCCAACCTCTTCCCACTCCGCAGTTTACAGACACAGCTTGCGGTAGCAGTTAATTAAAGATGTCATCCAATTGGGAGAAGGGTCTCTTGCAGAGGGTACAGAACTAGAAGACTCTTGTCCTTCCAAACCAATCCAGAACCTTTACAAGCTGTCACAAGGTTCTGGGAGACTAGCAACCCTAACGACCAGTGTTGCTACTGTCAAGCAGAGACAGCCTGTGAAATACTACTCGGATGCCCCCGCCTTTGGATCCTGCTCAGTCATGCTAACACCACTTGGAAGGCAACAAATTCCTTCGGCTGTTCTAACCCCAAGCTCTACTCACCCTGCCTCCTCCCACCTCCCTTAAATAATGGCTGCGCAAATGCCTCTGAGACCATCTTCAGCTAATTTCCTTCAAGACATGCAAGCTGCTAACGCTGGGAAGCACAGATAGTGTGCGCTAGCAAATATGGCCAAAATTAGATTAAAATAACCTCCTGATAAACAAATTACTCACAGAAAATAAATATTGGACTAGCAATGGTCGAGATAACTAGAAGAACAGCACCACCACATGGCAGGAAGAGGAACTACAGGAGCAACTCTCTGCAACTCAGCCCCACTCTTCTGCAGCATCAGACTGAGGCGGGGCAACGGAAGGAAAAGAGACAACCAGTATAGTTGCAACCTTTTAACTTAAACTTTTTAAAATCACTTATGTACTTATACAAAATACGCAAGTATTTGGCAGACCGGACTGGACTCGAAGCCAAGAAAGTAAAAAGGAATATGCCAAATTGAATGTGGCATGACGTAATAGGAGCCTGTAATCCTTCCAGTTCCTGCTCGCTCCGGGATCTCATGCCCTCATTCATCAACCTTGCCTGATACCCTCGAAGCAGCAGACACAGGCTCCTCACACACATGCTAGTGTTCCAGCATCTCTCACTGGGTCCTGTTCAAACGTTATGTGGAGTGGACCGTGTAATGTTACTACTGACTTAAGTAACACATGGTCTTCCAAAATAATCCTCCTGATACTTAGACAATATTTACTTAGCTTCCTTTCAACATTTGGCTGTTCCTTCTTTGGGTTAAGTAAACCTAGCCTCTTTAATCTCTTCCTGGTGAAGCATAGGCTTAGCTCACTGGGAGGAAGAGACTTGCCAGGTAAACCCTGAAGCCTGCTAGCTGAATAAATTATTTAAGTCTTCCAGACTTCAGTTACCCCACTTATGAGATGGGGATTGCGAAATCACCTTTTCGGGCTACACATACACAGTATGACATACTAAGAACTCAATAAATGATGGATATGAGTGTTGTCATTTTAAACCAGCACGGTGATGGATGTAGCTTGCCATGCTGCCTTCAGATGAAGCCAACTGCAGCAGTGTGACAAATACAAAAAAAATCAATATTATTTGAAGGAGATGTTTGGCTCATCAGTGAAATACATATTGTATGCTTCCCCAGAAGTCATCGTAGAAAAAAAGAGATATCATGTTCGTGAACATACCACAGTAACTAAGGCATGGTGGAAAAAGATTCTAGGAAATGGGACTCCTTCCTTATCTAGTATTAGATAATTAGGAGAGCATCTAATGTGGCGATGAGATGTGAGGATGAGGTAAGAAGCACAGCCCCTGTGTGGGTGCTCAAAGAAGAAAATAGTCACACATATTTATGTGCACGTTACACCATGGCTGGTTCCATTCTGTGTAAAGCAGTGACTCTCATCTTGTGGGTTTTGTCCCTCTTTGGAGTGAGGGGGTCGCATATCAGGTACCCTTCTTCTCAGGTATTTACATTATTCATAATAGTCACAAAATTACAGTTATGAGGTAGCAACGATATAGTTTTATGGTTGGGGTGGGGGGGGTCACCACAACATGAGCCACCATGTTAAAGGGTCACAGCATTAGGAAGATTGAGAACCACTGTACACTGTGAAGGATTAGCAAGGAACCTTACGCTGGGCAGGGGTGACAGTGGCCGGTGCTCAGACATGCCCTCCACTGAGATGTAAGAGCCACGGGGGCTGGTTATCAGAGCTCCGCACGGGTCACGTCTTCTACCTCAGCTTTCTCCTCTGGGAATGAGAGGGACAAGTAAGGTCTGTAGTGTCCAGGCCATTCTGAGGCCATATGTTCCTGACAATATCCCTTATTTGCCTTTCAGGGGGTCCTTGAGAAATAAATTGATAAAGGTATGCTCTCTACTCTGCAAATGGCATACATTTGACCAAGCAGGATGGCCCACACCTCCTGTTTCAACACTTGAGAGGCTGGGGTCTGAGGATCAGGAATTTAAGTCTAGTCTAGATATAGTAAGTGGTAGGCCAGCCTTTTTACTCTACAGAAGACTGAGTTTAAAACTAGAGAAAATAGAAAAGACTTAGCCATTTCATGGTGTGCCACATTCCACAACATCATATATGATAAATATAAATGTTACCATAAATTATCAAAAATAAATAATAATTTGGTTGGGAGGATAAGTCAGTGGTTGGTAAAGTGCTTTTTGTGCAGGCATGAAGACATCAGTGAAATTCAAACCCCAGAAGCCACACAAAAACATCAGGCATGACCATGAATATGCTTGTGATCTCAATGTGAGGAAGGGCCAGATGAACAGATCGCTGGTTCCCGCTGGCCAGTTCTGTAGCCTACCTGGCAAGCTCTAGGTTGGCTCTTTCAAAAAACAAGATGGATACCAACTGAGGAACAACTTCTGAAGTTGATCTCTAGCCTCCGTGCAAGTTGAACTCACACATGTGCACACATATGGACATACCACACACACATACCACCACAACCACCATCACACACCACACACACACAAACACACACACACAAACATACACACACACACCACACACACACCACTACCACCACACACACACCACACACACACCACACACACACCACACACACACCACACACACACCACACACACACCACACACACACCACACACACACCACACACACACACACACCACACACACACACACCATACACACACCACTACCACCACAACTACTATCAAACACACACACACCACACACACACCACACATACACCACACACACACCACACACACACCACACACACACACCATACATACACCACACACACACCACACACACACCACACACACACACCACACACACACACACCACACACACCACACACACACACACAAACATACACACACACACCACACACACACTACACATACACCACACACACACCACACACACACCACACACACACCACACACACACACCACACACACACACACACACACACACCACACACATACACACACACACCACACACACACCACCACCACCACAACTACTATCAAACACACACACACCACACACACACCACACATACACCACACACACACCACACACACACACCACACACACACACCACATACACACACACACCACACCACACACTACACACACACACACACACACACACATACACCACACACACACCACACACACACACACACACACACACACACACACACACACTGAGAGAGAGAATGAAGAAATACAAGGATGACTCAAGGTCTTTCAGCCATGACAGTCTGACCTTCTTTAGTTTCATTGGGAAACTGAGGCAGGAAGCAGGGAAACGTAGGGTGCCAGACTTGTCAAGACAGGCCAGTTCTCCTGGAGAGGAGCTCATAGGCTCTGTGGAAACATGCACTTGAGCCCAAAGAATGCTGTACTGATCTGCTGGTACTTGCATATGGCCATCAAAACAAAGGGGACATAATATCAACCATCTTTAAACACACAAAGCCCATTCTGAGGATGGCTGCCAGCACTCCCAGCTTTTCAGTGAATCTTGAAATTGGCCCATCGTGGGCATCTCAAAGCAGTGATCAGCTGGCCACCATGTGCTCCAGCATCTACAGTGCCGATCACCAGACTACCACAGGTATTTTCTCCAAGCATGAGGCTGTCTGTCCGTGCCAGACTCCTCTGTGTGTACTGGGTTTGCTCTTCCTTCCTGTTCTCTGCAGTAACACTGCTGCAGCCTGTTCCCTGGGAATCAGACAGACAGAACGTTAACTAGGAGGGACTGTGAGAAGTCTCGCCTTCCTGCCAAACTTTCCATTAGCCCTCTTGTCTATCCTCCTTCCTTTCTTCTCTGTATTTCTTTCTCTGCTGACTTCTCTCAGCCTCCTCTTTCTCCCTAACTTCTGCACACTTCCTGAGTCCCCCAAATGCTAATTCTCAAGTAGAAAAGAAGTATGAAGTAGACTCCTCCTCCCCCAGTAAGATTTAGGACCTGAACCAGAGGGTGTTTCCTAGTTGCAAGATTATGACCTTTAAATCTGGGTAGCAAGGTTAATGCCAGGCCATTATTGGAAGATTCATCCCTGGAGCCAGCACAAATCAACTATAATTCCATTGCTGTACCTCATTCAAGGGCTGCTTCCGTGGTCACAATTTTTCATAAGTGTATTTATGGGTAATGCTTATGGAAAGGAGGTTAAGAAAGAAAAGGGAAGAGGGAGAGACTGCGGGCACAATGAGAGGGATATGGAAGTGAGAGAGAAGGGCAGAGAGAGAAGTGAGAGAAATAAAAGCCTAGTGGAAAGAGGGAGGGGAGAAGAGAGAGAGAAGGAGAGGGAGAGGGAGAGGGAGAGGGAGAGGGAGAGGGAGAGGGAGAGAGAGAGAGAGAGAGAGAGAGAGAGAGAGAGAGAGAGAGAGGTTTAGAGAAAAACAACACAAGCAATTGAAGTAGTGTGATTTCCTAATCAAATCTCTATTAAATTTCTATAATAAGAAGCTAAGTGCTTTTGGATAGAATAAAACACACACACAAAAGGCAAGCTCTCTGTACAGAACATTTAGTGGAGAGTGTTAGTGGAGAGTGTGCATGTGTGAGCAGAGAAATGAACTGATTTGAGGATGATGTGGAATTTAGCTCAGGCCATCCTAATCTAAAAGACAGAGACAGATGGACTCTCGAATGCACAATGATTTTTTTCTTTGTAGTGTCAAATGGCTGAGATAATTGGACATGAGGCCTCAGATTTTTCATGCAGAATTTGCCTGATCAGAAATTGAGATTTGAGATGCCATTGCATCCTTTCTTTTCCTACTGTCCTTATCTCCTGTGCTGGCTACATTACTTCTAGCCGGTTTAATAAGGGAGGGAGAAAGCCAAAGAAAATAATAAACTCTCCCTAATGTAATCCAAAGTTCTTTCCTTTCCCTGTCCACTGCTGTTGGCAGACCCCATACCTCAAAGAACTGAGTCTTGGCTTTTCTGCCACTAGTGGGGATTGACTCCAGTCAGCCACAAATAAATAGATCTTAGTGACCTCAGATTCCCAAGCCTGCCTTCATATTGATGATGGTCATAGGCACACTGAGTGACTAACCCCAACCAGTAAATATTTTGTTCTAGTTTTATTTAGACAAGGCAATGTCTTCTGTTTGTGATGCAGTTACTGAGATCTACTAGAACTGCCAACTTTTATATTCGCCGACAAGTAAACATCAAACCAGAATAGCAGCCACCTTAAAAAAAAATGTGCCTTTTATAGATAAAAGTCTGCATAAAAGTTCCAGGAGAGCTGTGCACATACAGTTTTGAATTTTAGACAGAATCTAACATCCTGCATTTAAGTTCAACTGATAGATTCAACAGTTTTCAATTCAAGTCAAAAGGCATTCCACTTTAAGGTTTAAATGCATGAGACATTTAGACATTATAAAATGACTAGAAATTTCCAAAACACTCAAAGCCCTGCAAGAACTCCAGCCTAAGTAGATTGGTGTCATCTATGCCCAGATATCCCATGCCATGTATACTTTGGCTGGGCTGGTGGAACAACAGTGGCAACTGTCTTGTAGGCTGTAATTGCACTTCAAGCCCATGGTCAAGTGAAGCCTTCTTTTGCACTGAGCTCACAGATGATCTCAGCACCCTTCTACCTACACATTAGAGTTACTGTTTGAGACAGAACCTCCCTGCCCCAGCAGGGTCCCCTCCATGTAATTTGTGAATGTGTGTAATACTGGTCTCTTTTCTGTGTTCTTGCTGCTTACAAATGATGAATGATGCTTGATGCTGAGGAATCATAGAACATCTTTATTAAATACCAAAAAAGGTCTCTTGGGAAGGAAATTTTGAAACTTTGGGCAGATTTTAGCCCTGTGTACCCAGATAGGTATTGGCAATTCTCAAAAAGAAGCAGCTTTGATTCCCATAGTGTGTGGTGGGATGTTACATCTAAACACAATGCCAAGGCTAGTACATAGCTATCTGGGATGTCACTAAATATTCCACATTGTATAGAACAGATCCCAACAAGAAAGAATTACCCAATTCAAAATGTCAATGGTGCTAAGGATGAGAGACTCTGATATAAATGAAGGGTTTGTATTTAGTGGGAGAAAGAATATTAGAGAACCTCTGATCCAACTGTTTTGTGGTATAAATAACCAAAGACCCAGGCAAAGACCCATATGGACAGCTCAGCAGAATTAGCAGATAACCCCATATATCTTCTTAATGGGATGGTAAAACCTGCTTTATATGTAGAAGACAGCAGGCTTTCAGTTCCCTAGCAGCCTATTAGGAAAGTAAATAGAGATTAGAACTACAAATGTTAAGACCATTGGTTCCAAGCATGGATTGTTAGATTTAGGTAGTAGGGAGCAATCTTGCTAGTTTGTGTGGGTAAATATCACGAATCAATCACTTAATTGTAATAAACAAATATGTGCTTTCAGCCTTGTTGTGCTGATACAAGAAACATACAGATCAATAGAGATAACCCCTGTCCCTTAAAAGTGCCTGTTGAGAGATAAAGACAGAAAGAAGAAAAGTTGTACAGTGATATCAATGCACTGAGGTAGGAAAGCCTATGGAAACAGAAAGCAGGGGCACCCAACCAAGTGATCCAAAGAATAGTCTAGAAAGGAGGAGAGTCAAAAGCCAACCTCTAAAACAATGTTTCTCAACCTATGTGCTGCAACCCCTTTTGGCGGGGAAAGGTCAATTGATACTTTCACAGGGGCCGCATATCAGATATTCTGCATAGCAGATATTTACATTACGATTCATAACAGTAGCAAAATGACAGTTATGAAGTAACAACAAAAATAATTTTATAGTTGAAGGTCACCACAACATGAGAACAGTATTAAAGGGTCACAGCCTTAAGAAGGTTGAGAACCACTGCCCTACAAGAAAAACATATGTTGGAAAACTCAGAGCTGAGCCCTCTAAGACTGTAGACTCAGCTTATTAAGCATGGCCAGTGTATGGAACACCCAGCCAAACAGTGTGTGACTGAGTCTGCTCATATTTGCACATACTACTGGTTTTCTATACTACTAGACTTTTGGAGCAAGATCCCATGATCCTCATCACTAAAGTTGAGGAATGTGAGACTACTTTAAGATTTTTCATAACAGAGGTACATTTTATGAGAGGTTACTTAACTTCAAATTTAAGGGCTAAATGGGCATGCATGTTGGAGGTAAGATGGCCCTACTTAGCCCTTAGGGTTCCCTTCCCAGGAAGAGTCACATTTTCTATTGCCAAAGCTGGCCTGGGAAGACTCAGGAGAAAGCTCCTGTCCCAAAGCACTGCACTCACTGGTGTCCCAGGTAGCAAAGCTGTTGATTTGAGGAGAGAATGACACTGCCATAATAAGAATCAAGAGTCTTAAACGTGTAATTAGTTGGTTCTGAAGACTCAACAGCTCCTCCCCAGAACTCACAAGTAAGATCTCTCCATCTTAAGTAGACCATAGACTCCCTCCTTTTCCTTCCTAGTCTGATCCCACTGCCTTCCACCTGCCCCACGTTTAAAAGCTGTGTTTGTGGATAGACTTCGTCACTGTATGAGGTTCCAACCAAGAAAATGAATTCAAGTTTCATTTTCCTCTTCGGTCTATAAACGGAAACATCATGTGCTTTGGCTTATTCTTCATGCTTCTGGTTGACAGAGATGTATGGATGGTGGAGAAAGAGTGTTTTATTTATTTATTTATAAGTTTTATTAAAGTTCACCTATTACACACAGGCCCCAGGCTCCCTATCGAGAAACAAATATCACCATTGAAGAAGGTGGTTTCCAAGGTACCAAATTAAAACAGATGAAGCAGTAAGGAGGGGAGGAATAAAAACATTAAGCCAAGACTTCACTCCCAAGTGCATCATGCTGTCTATTATATTGCACACGTGAAATTGACTTCCAATGTAATTAGGCTAAGGCCACGAGGCAAAAAAAAAAAAAAATCCTCACAATAATTCAGAACCTCCAAGCTATTCTTTTGCAATCACTCACATAGTTGAGAAAAAAAATAACTTTTTAATAAAAAAAAAAAAAACTTAGCAACCAGTACATTGTCCAAGTAATTCCCAACACCCTACCTGCCCAAGCATATAGAGAATCATGAGCTAAGTTAAAAACCAAATGTAAGATTCGTCTACCTACCCTCTCATACATAAACTTTTGTTTCACTGGACAGTCCCATGGGCTGAGATTTAGTTTAGTAATGCTTAAGGGTTGTTTCTTCTGTCGGAAAGAATTGAAGAGTCCCCGGGGTTGCAATAGACAATTTACTTCACTTTTAGGGACAGTTGTCTGTCTTATCTACTTTTTTTACTGTGATAAAATACTCTGACAAAAGCAACCCAAGGTAGAAGAGGTTTGTCTTGGCTCATAATTCAAGGTTATCATGGCAGAGAAACTAAGGCACCAGGAGCTTGAAGTAGTTGGCAATACTATTTACATGAAGCAGAGAACAACAAATGATGGCCCCTTCCAGGAAATGGTGGCACCCACTTTGGCCAGATCTTCCCATCTCAATTAATCCAGTCATGATAATCCCTCACATGCAAGCCAAGAAACCATTCCCCCGGGTGATTCTGGAGTCTGTCCTCTTGACAATCAATACTAATGATCTTAGATTATAAGTGGACATGTCCACATGGAGATATATTCACTCGTATTTCTACAGTCACCAAAGTCTCTTTTTCTCCAGCAGATTTGAGACATGGCTCTCTATTTCTTCACAGGTCAGAATGGAGCCATGGAGCAAAAGAGTTCCCATTACAAAAATAAGAACAAGAAGAGATAACCCCCTCTTTTAAAGAGATGCTTACTGGATTTCAGCAATGCTGCCAAAACTTCAGTGGCTGCCCTGGTGGGGAAAAGAAAGAAAAAGCAAAAGTCAATGTTCAATGGTCTTTTTTTGTTAGTCCATGTATCCCATAGGTAGCATGTTCATCGCTGCCACCTATCAGATTCATTATTAACCACACATAGAAGGCATTCTATTGATCTCCGCTGACCATTAAAGACGCATAAATGTTGAAATCACATTAACTGAGGTGTCTATCTTCCAAATGGGTCTCAGAGGTCCCCCTCTGCTGCTGAAAATACCCTCCCTTCCCCCATCACTTCCCACCTTCCACCAACTTCTTTGCAGAGCATTTTTTGTTTGTTTGTTTGTTTCTTAGGTGCTGCCCTTACCAGCCACTGTTAAGTTTCTTGATTTGTACTTGAAAACATGTGGCGACTCTGATGGATGATTGGGAGCAATGGGGTGAGAAGGCACAGGGAACACAGCAGTTTAGTGCCAACCTCCTGAACCACTCATGCCTAGAACACACTGGAAAATGTGCACACTGGGAGGAGAAGCTGCTTCCTCAGGATGAGGCCTTCCCTCCAAGCACATGGCTTTCACACACACACACACACACACACACACACACATACACACACAAAATTCACAACTTTGGCATCAAAATTAAATAGAGGAGAATAAAAACATCTCTTGTGGCAGTTTTTAGTGACCCCTCAGTTTGTTCCCGGCATCTGAGGTGCAGGATAGCACTCTCATTGCTACCCTTTGAGTGTATCCTCCTGAGCATATTCATTGGGGACTTAATTCATATGTCCATAATATTTCAATGTGAAGCTTTGGGGGAAGTGATTGAAATTACATGAGACCATGAGAATAGGGTACCAGGAAGTCACTTGTGATTTTTATTAGCCATGTTCCTCAGTGTGTGACTCTACCTGCAACCTCACATTTGCTGACTCCCAAAGAGAAATGTAGAGTCTCCGGGCTACTCCTCACCTCATGAGTCAGAATCCTGTTCTAACAAATCCTCGTGCGCACACTGGGGAGTATTAATAATGGGTTCAGAGGATGCATTGATGTGATCCCTATAGACTTGGCTGGTGGTCTAGTGGGGTAGGTGCCTTGCTGGACCATTCTCAAACATTTGCTGTCTTCTAACTCACATACTTTTTTTTCCCCTTCTAATCCATTTGGCTGCCCTAGTCTTTCCTCTAGATGCTGAGCTACTTTCATAAGTTCTGATTTTTTTCTGTCCCATCACAACATAGGGACTATGTACTGTAGCATCTGGATTTTGTCAATCTCCATGGAGTTAGAAAAGTAGGGTTGTAGAAGCCAAAATTCAATTAGGGGGAGAAAAGGATGGCTATGAGTGACTAGTGGGGAATCTCACAGTGGAATCTGGCTCCACTGACTTGAGACTTTTCTAGTGCTAGTTTCAATGAGCTGAGTGATTGTCTCTGCTGTTGAGTCTGCACTGTGTGTTTTGGTACGTATCATAAGAATCCTAGAGGCTAAGAGGAGATGCAATTACATCTCAAACCCTTTGTTTCTGTTTTATTTACTTTTACTTTTTTCTCATTCATTTGTCTTCTTCATGCTGCTGGCTCTGTCTCAGTATCAGGCAACATACTGTAAAGAATATGCTGAGGTAAGGAAGTGGCTAATGAGAAAGTCTGTATGACATTAGAAAAAAAGAATTCCTGGTTTGGGGCACAAGTCTGTTCACATGTGTGTGTAGCCTAGAAGGGACAATCCCTCTGGTCTACTTTTCCAGTCTTCAGAGGTGATGGGAGCACATCACTGCTTGCCTTAAGCATAAGTTACCAGGATCATATGTAATATATCTATTCCCAAGACAAACAAACAGCATTCTTCCATGTTGCAGTTCTCTGAAAGCCAATATTTTCCTCTGTAGGAATTTTAATTTACTTCCCGTTACTAAGACAATTACATAAGACTGAGTAATTTAAAAAGAATACGGGTTTATTTAGTTCATTGTACTGAAGTCTGGTAAATCTTAAAGCATGGACCAAACATGTTCCTGTCATTAGGTTATGCCTTCTTGTTGAATAACACAGCAAAGAATATTACATAGGAAGACAGAAAAGCCAACACAAGTTAGAGGAGAAGAATAGAAGTGCAAAAAACAGGAAAAGATAAGGGATATTCAAAGTAGGTGCCTAACCTGGTCTAGATCACCAGCTAGGTTTACAGAGACAAGAGACCTGGTATAACTTATCCACAGAACACTTTCATCATGGGCAAGAAACAAGATAATAGGTTCAGAGAACAGAGTAGAGGTGAGGAGAAAGGATGGGCTAAAGGAAATTTAGAGTCTTGCTGCTCAGAATATGAGTCTTTACCAGCGGCCTCACATTTGTTGAGAGTTGAACAGAAATGTAGACTGTGAACAAGCCTGTCCCCTGACCTGATGAATCGGAATCCTGTGTTAGCAAATCCTCATGTGCACATTAAAACATGTTAATAAATGATCTGGTAACGAACTGATGGGGGCTTGGTCATTCTTTGACTGTTGACAGGGACATTAAAGATGACTTCAGACCTTAGTTCTCTAGATTGTACCAAATAGCATGATGATATAAGAAATGAGTATGATCCTCATGGTAATATTGTGTGACATGGTCAAAGTTACAGCCAAATTGAAACTGAGTCCTGAGGAACCAGTGAAGCATTGTTACTTTGAAGACCATAATTTGGGAATCAATATTTATGATGAAGCACAAACTTAGGATGATGATAGAGACCATAGTTAAGACCAAAGTCTTATAATCTAAAGATTTCAAATTCAAGCTTTTACACAATGAGACATCATTCATTTGCTTTTAATTCTTACATATGATGTCAGTGATGGAAAACTGAGATGATGATGATTATTATTCAAAAAATGTCATTACAGAATAGAAAAGAAAGAAAAAGAGGAGCTGGGGGACGACCTGAAACATTTAGGCTAGGTAAATCTAAGCACAAGAAAGCCACTAACTGACTAAGAAGGGAAGCCATACCTTTAGAGAAAATAATGGCTTTCATTTAGGTCAGGCTGAATTCAAGATAAACTATGTGAAAGCTGCCTGAAACTGGTCAGAATACAGCTGCCAGCATCCACCTACAATGCTGGAGGGCACTCAAACATGGAAATATTTATTTACTAATTTCTACAATAGCAACAATAGTTTGTAACCATGGGAACAGATAGTATCTTCAAGAAAATTCAACAAAAACAGAGCAAAGGATTAACACACACACGCACACAAATCATCATCACCAAGGAAAGGAGACCACTAGAGGGATGAGAGAATGTGCAGTCAAGAACAGTAGTGGGTACTTGGCAGGGGACAGGGGAGCATATTTGGCTTCAAAAATAAAAGTTGCTAAATTGCCTAGGGCCAGAGCTTTTGCAAACTTCAATCTGTGACCATGTTGTAGGTTTTAAAAATCAATTTTATAAGTTTTTAACTTTACTAGATTTGCAATAAAAATATATTGGAGCAGAATGTAATATATTAGTGACCCAAGAAACTTTTATCTCAACACTCATGTGTGTGTTTGTGTGTGTGTGAATGTGTGTGTGTTTATAAGGATTGTGTTACAAATGCCTTTAAAAAATCAGTAGTAAAGATATTGTTTGTGGTGTTGTGCCAATGTAAGATTTAAACAGGAACAAATACCTAGAATAAACTAATGAGTAACAGAAAATAGTCACTATTTTAGTGGCTTCTGGCACTACAGGAATGCTACCAAGGAGCTCTTTGTTCGGGGTCTGGTCACTAGGCAAGTGTGTAGCAATGGTCTACTGTCTGAGCAAGACTCTCCTGTTTCAATACAACATGAAAAGCAATGATGCTCAGTAGAACTGAGACAACTGCTTTAGTCAACCAATGCCTACGCCAATGAAAAGCAACACTTAGGCGGGTGTAGTAGCACAGCCTTGTAATAACAGCACTTGAGAAGCTGAGACAGGAGAATTATGAGTTCTAGGATGGACCAAGCTACATAGTGAAACCCTACTTCAAAAGCAACAAAAGTCAAATATAAGGCATTGGGGCTTAAACAAGGAAGAAAGCTCAGAAACGTGAAGAAACCAAGCCCGCTGCACTTGACAAGTGAACTGAAGCCCCACTTTATGGCTTTGAGATGCCATCCTCTGGATGTGGACATCTAGCAGCTATCATTCTGGTAGACCCTCTGATTCTGTGAAGGGACGGGGAAAACCATTTTTCCTTAAATTTATCTCATCCTGAAGTTAGTTTATCATTCCTTACCATTATGTCATATGGTTTAGGTGCTGTGTGACCTACGGAATGGAAAGTAGAACTGAAAAAAACAAAAAAAACAAAAAAAACTCTTCCATCTAACTTTCTCTGTGTTTTTGTCAATGAATGAGTCATTGGGAAATTTTTTTTGAAGAATGTATTGATCCACAGGACTACAGTGACACCCAAAGACAAAAAGGAACAACTTTTGTCCCACCCATTCTTCACTCCAGTCAGGATTTGAGCTACCAGGGATACTCCCACTCTGCTCAACAAAGACTAAGGCTACACTGTTGGCAAACGCGTAAGTAACCTCTTGGCAAGCATTTACAAAAGAGCCACAGAGTTGTAACGATGCAAGTTACTGCTTCAGGTTGAAATACATTTTAAGAACCATTAAGAGAGTTGTGTTAGTAATTGTTAGCACTACGTAGGGAGCCTCTATAAGTGTGAAATGCTACATGTCCTATATTTATCAATGTACATCACTTTTGAACTTTATGGGAATGACAGATAATGAAATTACTCAGTATAGGATAAGCAGCCCACCTAAGGCCCTGCAGCTAGTTAGCAAGCAACACACTGAGGTAGACGCCTCCTTCTGCCTCACTCTAAAACTGTTCTCAGTTTTTCTTATACTTTCAACATAATTCTCGGTGTTCAAAATATTGTTCAGCGTAACTTTTTTATCTTTCAGATACGGGCTATGGTTTATAGTCAGACAACAGAAGCAAGATCCTGGGGTCAACACATAACTACGAAACAAACGTGTTCAGCTAAGTTTGCTGATTGACTCAGCTCTGTACAGAACAGTCACGCTACATCTTGAGACTTAAGACTTAGACATTCAGTGGTAGTCATGGAGACAAAGACAATGTCATTGGAGGCAGGTCTTGAATATGTCATTTGTTTTCATGATAAGTGTTTACTGAGCATCAATTACATACCGGAACAAATTGACAAACCAATTACTGTGTTCAAAGAGTTTATAATCTTGGAGAATATAGTAAGAGAAATGATAAACAGTAGTGGTTTTGTAAAGTGCACTAACTTTAGACTCTCAAATGTTATGAATGGTATTTTTAAAAGTAAGACAAGGGCTGGAGAGTTAAGAACTCGGCATTAAGAGCACTTGTTGCCCTGGCAGAGGACTCAATTGTGTTTTTGCAACACCCACAGAGTGTCTTAAAACCATCCATAATTCAAGTTCCAAAGGGATCTGACGCCTTTTCTGACCACTGAAAGCACCAGGCACACACATGGTGCACATACATACATACATACATACGTACACACATACACACATGCATGCATACAACCAAAAACACTCATAAACACAAAATAAATAAATGTTTAAAAAAAAAAGGTTAGAAAGGAGCAAATAGACCATCTGTGCAAGGGTGAGCTGAAAGTTTGGAGAGGGGTGCTAGGGCAGTTGCAGGAGAACTCAAACAGAATGTAAGGAGGGGGTAAAGTAATCACATAAACATCAGGAAGAAGCCTGTGTCAACATGAAAGAATAGCCTGCAGGACGAACAAAAATCCAAGCTAAACCAGCAGACGGAGGCAGGGGTATTATAGCTAAGGATAAAGTGAAAATAGGAATAAGTTAAATAACAGTTGGATAAGACAGGAGGTCCTTTATAGGAATTGAACACATTGCTATGAGTACAGACACCCAGAATGCCATCTGGTGCATTCCCACCCCTCCAGCCCCCTGCCTAGCTTGAGAGGAAATAGAAGAGTAGAAAAACATAGTATACATGAGTGCACACAAAGGCACACACACACACACACACACACACACACACACACACGAGCCAGGTGACCAAGAAAAATGGGTAACACATGGCTTCAACTGATCATCAATTTCAGGAAAGAGAAGAACCCAGAGATGAAAATTGAGATGGATCCTGCATGGTGGGAGAGAAGAAAAACCATGAGCATATGGTATCGAGGCTAAATCAGATCCTGTGCCCAGCATGGAGCTTTTCCACTTCTCTCTGGAATGGAAAAGAGAAGGAAACACACTCATACACCCAACTCTACCCAGGTGCTGTCAAAGGCTACTTGTGAGAACCATCATCAATCATTATAAATTGGAACAGAAACTGAAACCCAAAACCCAGGCTGATTTGGTACATAACAGACACTAGGGAGACGGACAGAGGATGGCTTCTGTCTGAGACAGAGATCTGGAATACAGTTCTGCAGTGAGTGAGCCCTCCATACCAGGCTTGTCATATGCAGAGGCTCTGCAAAGGAGAGATGGTTTAGAACTTGTTCCAAGTCTGCAGGCAGCAGCAGTATAGAGACTGCCAAAGGTTTGTGAGAATTCCCAGCACCAGAAGTAAAAATCTAATAAGTGAGAAGAAGCAAGCAGGCTGGAGTCGCCATGGGCTCCCCAACACAAAATAGTCTCTTTCAACTTAAGAACGTGACTTTCAATTTAGCACTTAAGGTAAACAGCTTCTATTTCCTTAAATTATTCATAAAGTAAGTTATATATTAATGCACAACTTTAATCCTATATATATAATATGTATATATAAATATATAATGTGCAAAGTCTACAAGTAAGCATATATATGCAAAATAAACTTTTACAGGGTGTTGCTAAATGACTATGGTAGAATCAGTGTTATACCACTCTGAACTGAGCGGGGCCAGAGTGAGCGGGGCCAGAGCGAGCAGGAGAAGGGAAGGGGGGAAAAAAAAGCAAAGCTCAGACTTAGTTCTAAAGGAGCTACTCTTTGCCTTTTAATAATGTCTATTCAAATTGAGCAAGAGAACCCTCCACCTCCATGTTCCGTGACTATTCTTCCTCTTTTGGAAATAAACCAGATAATAGAAGAGACTTTAGGGGGAAAATATCAATCTTACTTGTTTAAAAGATGGGATTTATTGCTAAGAAAGTATAACTGCGGCCATTGTATTTCAGAGAACTGTAGTATTTCAGAGAACTGTAGATAGAGTGCACTGCCTGAATTCCCTCTGCATACACCATGGCCTTTGCACTGCTCCACAGGTTTGAACAAGAAGCCCTGCAGTGCTCTGGGAAGCCATCCTCATTTTCATCTTTCTGTCTATCCACCAAAGTCCTATTTCCTCATCTACCTACCTTACGACATCCAGATCAAACAGACCCCAGCTCCTATTGGTCTGCACTCAAAGCTTTGCGACATTCTGCTGAGTTCTCATCCACTTTCTAATTTCCCTTATTTTGGTACCATGAGAATTATGTATTTGTGCATCTTTCTCCACACTGGTCTGTAAGTTCTCTGAGGACAGCAGCTGTGTTACAATCTTTTACATGTAAGCCGTTATCATTACATCAGCTACATGCAAATTCTTCCATAAATGCTTTGGTTAGTTAATAAATAATTGAACAACATGACAATAGTTTTTTACTACCTCAATATGGAGCCCCACATCACCTCATTGTGGTAGAGTTTTGAATGAAAATGGTCCTCCTACACTCATAGGAACTGGAATTGTTGAGGTGTGGCCTTGTTGGAGTAGGCATGGCCTTGTTGTAGGAGTATGTCACAGGGAATGGGCCTTGAGGTTTCAGATACTCAAGCCAGGCCCATTTCTCACTCTTCCTGCTGCCTGCCAATCCAGATGTAGAACTCTCAGCTCCTTCTCCAGTATCATGCCTGCCTGCATGCTGCCATGCTTCCTGTCATGATGATAATGGACCAAACCTCTGAACTTTACACTGACCCAAATAAATATTTTTCTTTATAAGAGTTACCAGGGTTATAGTGTCTCTTCATAGCAATAAAATTCTAATTAAGACACTTTTAAAAACCATAGAATTAGTGTTTTCACAAAAAAAGGATTTTCAGAACAAAAAGTTTATTACCAAACTAAACCTATACAGTATAATCCAATGATTTCACTCTTTGATATTTAATCAAGTTGAAAACTCATATCCATACAAAAATCTGCACATGGGTATTTATAGTGACTTTATTTATAATGGCAAGAATTTAGAGCAATAAAAGTATCCTTCAGTTTGTGGTACATTTATTCAAGAAAATATTATTCAGCACTGAGGATAAATGAACAATCAACACACACACACAAAGAGTAATCTTGATGTACACAGAATTCTATATATAAATATACCTATATAGTATAAATGAAATTTTCCCATCTGAGCTTATTGTGCTTTCTCCAAGAGCCATGGTCTATGTAACAAAATTCTCAACACTTGGCATGAGGCGCCCTCTTTTGAATTGTTGTCCAGGGATATCTAAGAAACTTCAAAAACACGTAGCCTATTTCTGCTACCTTTAGTTATCCCCGAGAGGTGGAAGGTAAGTTTCTATTGCTAAAAACAACATTCACTTCAGACACAGGGTCCAGAGAGCCCTGAGATGGAAGAGAACTGAAATACCTCTTCCCTGAGGACTAGATTTTATGATGCCAGAAGATGCCATGCAAGCTTCCGAAAGAGCAAAGGAAACAGAACTCCTACCCTGCCATGCTTGCAAACCCCAATAATGACCAGCATGGAATAACAACCCTAAGGGTATGCAGTATTGGCACACATACCTTGGCAGTAACCAATAGCTCTCTAACTGGACTTAAGACCCACTCAACAAGAGGGAAATCATGCCTGGTAAGAAGTATAGTCATTAACTCAACAAAAAATTTTGAAAATAAAAATTTTAGATGAAATCTGTTGACATATATAACAGAGGAGAGGAAGCTTGTTGCAAAAAGTTAGGAGGGGCTACAAAGAAAGAAACAAAATATGCTAATGTCAAAATTTATGGAATCTTAGTCCTATCTGACCACCCACCTTCACCTGAAATAGTAGTTTCTTCTACTTGAGAGACACACTGCTCTACTGTTAATTAAAAAATGTTCATTGGTTGCCTGTTTCTGGAACAATTACTTTTAGAAGTTAATCTTGTGAAAATATTCTAAACTGTAAGTTGTAAGTTATCCGTCGAAAGGTAAGTGCATGTATGCCCCTTTGTAAGAGCACATTGCGACTGTTTTGAAAGTACAATCATAATATTCTTTAAATTTTGTCAAAACCAGTTGGGGCCTTCACAATCCTGAGAATGTTTGACCCCAAAATATATCCTGATCCACTTACAATTTCCTGTTTTTTGATTCTTCTCAGCATCTTGGTCAGATTCATGGTATTGATCACTAAGTGCACTTCCCCTCAACCCTTTATAGAAGCTTAAGTTGATCTAGGACAGAGATATAGTCACATCATTCTTCCCTAATTCAACACAAAGGCTTTTCATGACATTCTATGGATCTTGTCTGAGTTGAAATTTTCACAACTTCCAGGTGTACCAGACAGAGATAAATTTTCCAATATGACAGGCCAGCTTCTTTTCTACTTGCATTCCCAGAAACTGAGTGGGAAGTAGGAACATTCAATTTTTGTCATCTTAAGAATTACAAAATATAGCCTTCAACATAATGGAAGGGTCTGTCCTGCTTCTACCATGGACACCATGATAGTCACCGGAATTTACAAAGAATACCCAATGTGACACATGCTTACCATCCTCCTTTTAAATAATTTTTTTTTTTGGCAGGAGATCTAAGATGGTTCCATCTTACTAAGAAGAAAGAGGTATAGGGAACTAGTTGGCTTATCTAGTACACTTTTCCTGATTCTCAACCTGAATGTTCTGTTCCCAGGACAGGTATATTCCTATGGTACAAATATATTCTTAAAATAAATTGATTACAAGAAGAAAAATAAACTATAAAAATGGAAGAGGCTAGAAAATAAACTCACATGACAGTACCTCTCCTCTGCTTAAGACAGGGTTTAGGTGTTATGGAATTGTCTTTCTCAGGCAATAGAATTGAATCATCCTATACATGTCCAGCCTCCACTTCTATTGTATAAATTGGCCTCAAAGATACTCAAAATATAAGGAGCATCTAACCCTCTGGCTCTATGCATGCTATTGAAGTATCTTACATGATAGCACTAAATGGTTGAGGCACCACACAACTGTGGTTTTTTCCCAATGGAAAGAATGACTTAGGTTCTCAACGTGGCCCAAAAGGTATCTTCTAGGGATGTGCTTGTTAATGACATCTAGGTTAAAAGACCTTCCGGTCTTCTTGATGGTACCCAAATAACATCTCTTCATTAACATATAAACTAAGGTCATTTTCCTGGAAGTGTGAACATAAGAACATCTTACTCTGTAAGTGGCTGAGGGAGAAGAGAGAGGATTTGAAATCTGTCATGATGGGCATTACAAAAAACTTCAATATCTTCCCCAAGTTTTGAAAGTTCCCTTAGACAAGTCTTGTGTTTTAGACAGAAAAACTCTACACTATTACTATGCATTATTAAAGTTACTTTAACCCAATGGATAGAATATGATAGTGCTAACATATGAAGTATTTCAATATAAGTATTCATGCATGTTGTATTATTGAATATCAGCTTTGACAAACACAATATTTATTAGTACAGTTATATTTATTATACCATTATCACATGCTTTTACTATGTAAAGGTATTTGGGTAATAATTTAAATAAGCTTTTTAACTTAATGAATCCATTTTTGTTCTTGAAGCATCACCATTATGGGAACAAGTGAAAAACTTAGTGGCTATTAGTCTACAAAAACAATATAAGTCTTTAAAGTGCTATAACACAAACACCTTTAAATAATGACACATGTGGAATATCTCAGCCTTGGTGTCTGAAATCTAATAATTTGTAAACTCCCCATATATGAGCCATAGATGAGATAAATGAGGTGCTAAAAATTTAGTGAGCTCAGGAAAGAACTTTTTCTTATAATTTTTGAAAACAGAACAAAAAGTTCATTAAAATTGTTAAGTGTCTGATCCATCAATTTAATGATGCTGGTGCCTTTTCTTTGCCTCTCTGTATATGTACACCCTCCTAAAATACATCTCAGCCAATGCAAAGCATTAAAGTGAAGAAGTAAAATAGTTAATTCTTTTGATTCTTTTAAATATTGAAGTTGACAGATCTGGGGACCTGCAAGCATCTGGATCAGCAAATTGAGATGTGTGAGTGACAGTTAACAACATTCGTGTGGGATTTTGGCATGTGGAGTTATCTTTGCTTTGGAGATCAATACAATCCTCAAATGAAGGCCATCCCTTGTCTAGGATAAACACAGCAATATCTTGGCTCTTGCAAAAGGGACAGTGTGTAAACTCCCAGGCATAGAATCATCCATGTTTATTTTAACAACCCCGCTGATAGGATTAAATGGGTTTAAAGATTAAATGGCTTTACAAGAACTGGGTTTTGTACATATGTAGAATGTTTGTTGATAAATAAAATTAGATTCAAATGGTGTAAATTATGAGATGCAATTTTCCTCGTAAACACTAGGCAAATTTTGAAAACTTTTCTAGAGAGGCCAGAGTCTTTCATGTTGCCAAAATCCTGCCTACAAATTCATTAGTCAGATTCACTCTATTCAAGGCATTCGTGTAGCTAAAAAGAGAATCAATTCAAATTGAAACAAGTCAGCTGTTGAGTAATGTCACAATTTCCATAACAGTAGAGTGTCATGAATGACATCACAGAGCATAGTCTTCTAAGAAGAGACCTTAGGAGTTTGGATGCAGAAACAATGTTGGTCAAGCATGTAGTTATTAACATGGAACTGATCTGACCGTGCGCTTTGGGACATGTCAGCCAGATAATATTCTGCTATAGCCAAAAAGTCAGTTGTCAGGAGAGCTTCCAAACAGTAGACCTTATTTGTTTCATTTTTTTAGGATAAATTGATACATAATGTAGTGCCCACCCTTCTTGATTAGCAGTTCCAAAAAGTATTCTGGAAAACAAAAGTACTAGATTTTTTTCATTCAGGTAAGTGTAGGTACTGGTTCTGATAACATTTCCTACATAGAAATAATTGAAGAAATATTCCATACATGCACAAGGAGTAAGGTAGGACTTAATACTTCATTGAGAAGAAGAAAATAACTTGCATAACAAACAATAAAATGTCAATGTTTAAAAAATTTTTTTAGTTAGGTCCCAAGGAGATAGCTAAGGCCATGAAGTGCTTGTCACAAGGACCTGAGTTTGTTCCCAGAACCCATATATAAAAGCCAGGTGTGACATGCTTGAAATCCTAGCATTGAGATAGAGACGGGTAGATGTCTGGACTTAGTAGGCTAGCTAGTCTAGTCTGCTTGGAGAGTTGCAGGCAAGCAAGATACCCTATCTCAAAAAAATGAGATAGTTGTTGCCTGTGAAAAACACCCAAGATTGGCCTCTGGCTTCCACATGCACACACATACAACATACACACACTTTACAATTGAACTTCTGAGCTGAAAACTAAGTAAATATTTTTGCTTTTAAGTTAGTTACTTTGTGTGTTGTTTTATAATATTACAACCCTGACCAACATGGTCTTAAATCTAGTGCTCTAAACAATGTTAAAAATGTATTACATGTAAATAAAACTGCCACATCCACCCCTGAACAATAGACACCTCCAGATGACCTCATCTTCAAAGTAGCTATAAAGGCACTCCTGTGTATGTATGCCTTCTTTGGTCTCAAAGAAACATAAGTACATTTAATCAAACAGAACTACAAAATATCCTACCTACATGCCCTTCACTAATGCAACTTTCAAGGGGCAGCAATAGACATGGTGCTTCTACAGGAATCTATGGGACGCTTGACTGACATCTGCCTTTTCTCTTAATGAAGAAAGCCCTTGAGATCAGAGACTACCTCACAGCATTCCACCCCTCATGTCCATGTAGTAACCTCCCCACAGTAAGCTGTCAATAAATGCATGATGGAAGAAGGAATACATGAGTGAATGAAGCATTTAAAAACCCTCATAGAGCAATTGAAGAAGTAAATTACTCAGTCTCACCAACTATAATAAAAGAAAAAAATTTATGCTCATCATAAAATAATGTCTACAAGTAGACAAGAATGTGTCAAAGACAGTATATTTGAATCAAGTTCTACAGAAAGAGATAAATGACAAATTGTAGAAATATGTGTCTTTCTTTATATATGTCTTTTACTTAAGGCCTTGGTATCTTATTCCTTTTGTGTCAAGTTTGATGGGGTTTGGACCATGATTTAATCACCACAGTATAAATTTTCAGGCTGTGACATTCCCGTTAGAATAGAGAACTGCCTGTTGTATCTCTGAATGCTGGCACATCCATTCCCTGTCCTATCTGTCGGCATGGAATCAGGAATCCATTCCACAATTTAACCTCTTTGCTGGGCACCACTATGGTTACAGGCTAATTGTAAAACATGTTCTGGTACATGGATGCAGACTGAACTGCATCAATTTCCTAAGTCTCTCTGCTTTGAAAAGCACCATCATCAAAGAAATACCAAATCACATCAAACTGAATGATCTTCAGAGTCAGACAGTAAAAGTGATGCTGTGATCCAACAAAGCAAGCAGGAAGCAAAGGGAAAGCCACAGGAGCAAAGATCCCAAGGCTATAGTCAAGTAAGTAGACAGGAAACTTCATCCGTATGTATCATTACTTCTTAGCAAGACCCAGACAGCTTGACAAATGACTAGGATCATGGAGAACACTGGGGAAGATGATTAAGCAAGTGAAATAATTGATATATGAAGAGAGGATTTTGAAATTTTTAATTACGAAAATATCCAGCCAAACAATGAGCTTGCTGAGAAAATGCAGATGTACTTCTGGTTTGCACTCATGAGAAAAGTCCAGAACAGGATAAGATGAAAATGCCTTATCCAAAAAAAGATGTGAGTGGGAGTGGAAGGAAGAAATAATAAATGTCAAGGACCAGGATCAGGGCCAAATTCTCACAGGAGGATGTGTACCTCAAAGACTTCTACCCATGCCTGTCAGTCTCATTCCCAGATAGAGAATGTGGAGTTTGACTCCAGCTTCTCACTCTGATGTCTCCTCTGCACACTGGGCTGACCAGATTTTAAAAAAAAAAAAAAT
Organism: Arvicanthis niloticus; assembly: GCF_011762505.2. Lineage (NCBI taxonomy): Eukaryota > Metazoa > Chordata > Mammalia > Rodentia > Muridae > Arvicanthis > Arvicanthis niloticus. Next base: position 48,212,767 of record NC_047658.1, on the reverse strand, counting down.
CACTTGTAATCAGTATGAGTGTTTAATACAAGCAGGCCCTTGCGTTTACAATAGGAACTTGATTAAAATCAGCTTAGAAAATACTCCAAAACTAAAGGGATTTTGAGCCTCTTTTTGGAGTCTAGCTAAAACTGGCATGCCAGGAGAAATCTCAGTGATTTGGGCTCCATCATCTGTATCTTGGTGTCCCTGACTGTGTCAAGAAACAGGAATTCTTATTCAAATGTTTAGTCACTTCTCTGTGCCAGGAGGATATTCCAGATCCCTGAAAGAGAGATCCATAAAGCCTGTCCCCAAATCAATATCTCTGTGTAGGCTTCAGTCACCCTAACTTTGACAAAAAGCAGATCTCACTAAGAATGGAGAGGAAGTGTGGTCTCAAATGAGCAGCAGAAGGCAGATAGAAAAGGTGTAAGCGAACAGCTGTGCACCCTCAGGTGACTTCTGCTCATTTGAGGAAATGTCATCCAGGCTCTAGTGAGCCCTCCTGATCTCCTGCAAAATGACGAATTCACGACCTGGCAGACCACAGATCCCCATTCTGTGAGCGGGTTCTTTGGCCTCTATTTTTATGTTCACACTCTGCCACATCCCTTGGCATCCTATTCTCCCATTTCCTGTCTTGGCAAAGGAATGCTGGAGGAATCTGGGCAATCACAAGGGACAAATCCGCTCCTCTCAGTGGCTCTCTAAAGAGCCAGGGGAGCATCTCTTCTGAGGAAAAAAGTCCCAACATTCCTTCTATCCCACACACCACAGTGGTTGGCGTGATGAGGGTAACTAATGAATCGAGATATTATTTTTTCATTAATAATTATGTAGCTTTCTAAAAGTGTTCATATTAGGGTAAACATTAAAGATAGATTAAACTAAAAAATGTGAAAAAACAAGTAAAGATAAAATCTGACTTTAGAATATACGAGGGCAGTTCTAAGTAGATGGATGAATGCAATGGATGTATAGTTGACAGATGTTTAAACTAGACGATGTACATGAATATATGTACATAAATATTAATTGATCATGGTGTCAAGGGTGTTCTAGAAATTTTATCTGCACTTTCTACCTTATCAACTGTCTTAGGATTATTCTATACATTAAAAATATTTCCCTAGATATGATTATTCTGTGACTGTCTAGAGATATTACAAATATACTATTATTAACTTTATCAGTATTCTGTGGTTGTTTTAAAAATATCCTTTTTCTTTTACTATTAGAAAGATTGTTGACGAGTTCCATGTTCATAAGTATTAAATAATTTAAAAGAGTTTTCAACATGAAATTTCTAGGTCAAAGGAATTAAGTACCTTTACGGCTTTTAATGTGCGTTGACAACTGTGATGTATTAAGAAATCTGCTTCATTATATTCGCCCCAAAATCTATGCTGTAACTTATCAACCATATGATATATAAAATATGTGAGTGGATATTTCTAAACATGTATGTACATTAGAGACAATAAAGGGGGTGATAGGATTAAATACACTATGTACTTGATCAAAAATGTCACAATGAAATGAATTCTCACATACTATTAATGAGTGATAACAGCATATTTTAAACGTTTGAGTCTATGTAAATAAGGGGTAGGGAGGGTAGGTATAGATTATGAAACCAGACAGAATACCACAAGAGGTATTAAGGGATTAGGAAAGTGGAGGAGACACCAAAGGGTGACATGAATGTAGAAAGGACACAATTGAGGCCAAAAGGGCCCACGAGACTGAGGGATGGGTAGAGGAAGTAATGGGTAAGAACAATTTTGCTTTAAACGTCCATGGTTATGCCTAATTATGTGAAAGCTAATCAAACATCTTAAAGCTACACAAATTAAATTATTAAATATTTCACAACATATAATCATGAAAACTTCTTTCATCCTTTTTAAAATCCTCAGCTCACCCCTACATCCAATGTAAATACAGCCAATGACATTCCCAGTAGTAGCAAATAAGTTTATGATTCCTTGAAATTCCGTGTGAAATGATATGTAATTTGTTTCTTGAGAAAAAAAAAAGGTGTGTACTTTTATTCTAGATTGATTAGTTACATTCTTCATGTTTCTGTATCTTTTTAAAGCTTTGTCTGTTTGTGATATGCTGCATTGGATGAGAGATGCAGAGGACAACTGCACTGCCCTTGTATGTCCATTCACTTGTCATGACAAGCAATGCTGCTGTCTTTGGGAATGTTGGCATTTTAATAACATTACACTTAATTGTTGAATTTTGTTTTGTTTTGTGTTGCTTTCATTGTGCTGTTCCTTGTCCTCATTACTGCCTTCTGCCTGGTGTTTTCTCTGCTGTAACATCACTCCCAGTTCTTCTGTGGTTGCTGCTGCCATTGCCATTACAGTTGTCCTCATGCGTCGGCCTGTCTCCTTGCCATATTTAATAAAATTTCTTTATTAAATCTCATGACCATCCTTTGAAAGCCAGACTCAGATGCAAATGTCGAACTCAGAGGGTCCATGACTATGGGGGTGTGCCTGGATGTCTGCCTTCCTTTGTGTTTTCCACAGCTGAGACATTCTTTTTACTCTTCCTTTTCACTGTCTTGACCTTAGTTAAAGTTACTGTGTTTCTTTATTCCACGCTGCAGATTTGAAGGCTGAGGTTTTGAAAAATTATTTTCTTTTTTTTTGCAGTCAATTGATTTTCTTTTTTTTTATTTTATTTTATATTTTATTTACATTTAAGATGCCATCCCCTTTCCCCATTTCCCCTCCCTAGAAAACCCCTGTCCCATGTCCCCCCTTTCCTTTTTGCTTTTATACAATTTTTTTAAATGTTAATCAAAGGATTTATAAGTTTGGTAATACTCAATCAGAAGCATAACCCAATACCCAACCTAGATATAAAAATTATTTTCTAATAATTATTTGGAATTTTAAGCATATATGGTAAGCTCTTGAAAGTTAGATTTAGTTAAATTTTTACTTAGAAAAAAGTATTGTTCTCTTATTCTCTCTTTTCAATCTTTGTAATTTGGAAGTTTGGAGAGACATCTTCTTTTAATATTTTTAATTTTCATTTTTATTGTTTGAGAAGTCTACACATACATATAACCTAGTTTTCATCAAATCCCCTCACCATCTTCCCTCAGTTCCTCCCTGACCACCCCCACCATTTTCCCTCCCAACTTCATGTGGTCTATTTTAAAATTTCCCTAAACCCACTTAGTGTTGCCAATATGTGCCAATATGCAGAACCATCTTCTGAAGGGAATTAGACTATCAGAGGCCAAGTTCCTACAGAGCTCTGACTCTTATTACCCTAGCAGCCATCAACTGCCTTAACTCTACAGATAGAGGTGAAACTTCATGAACCCCTCCTTTTCGTGCTGGGTTTGACTGGCTTGATTTGTGTAACTCTTTTGCATGAAGTCACAGCTGGTATGAGTTTGTGTGTACAAAGGTCTTGTCATGTCAAGCAAAAGCTATTTTAGTGTATAGATTCTTTCTGTGACTCTCCCAAGACAAGCCTTTGATGCCTGAGGATGTGCCATAGATGTCTCATTGAGAGCTGAGTGTCCTATACTCCTACTTTCTGCACAGTGACCCACTATGAGACTTTTTACCAATCACTACTGCAAAAGGAAGCTCTCTAACGAGGCTCAATAGATGCCCTTGTCTGTGGGTAGAAAGATGAAATCTTAGGGGCAGTTTATTAATATGTCTGTATAGAATTGGTGCCCCTCCTACAGCCAATGACCTAGTAGCCCATGGCTTTTGTCCCAGTAACAGTTGCTCTTTAATAGAATGAGGTGCAAAGAGTTAAACACAGAAGTCAGCTAACAACTTTTACTATATTCTCCTGTATTTCTAAAAGATGTTTGCAATTTACAAAGCTAAAACTATAACTGTATGATTATTGATTTAAATAAAATCCAGATTGGTGTGGAAAACCACAAAACACTGCCACACTTTTTTTCTATATTTAAAACTCCCATGCTGGTTAGGGACATGACACAGTAAAGTACGAAGCTTCCAAGTGTGATGTCCTGAATTCAGTTTCCCAAAGCCAATATATAAAGCTGGGCTCAGTGGCAAACACCTGTAATTCTTGTGCATCAAGATGGAATCAGAGAAGAAGACTCTATTGAAGCACACAGCCTAGCTATCCTCTCCTATGCACTGAAGCTCCAGGCCAATCAGAGACCTTCCATCAAACAAAGGTAGGAGGTGCCTTTGACCTCCACACATGCACCATGTCCATATCTACACGCGCGCACACACACACACACACACACACACACACACACACACACACTTTTCCTGCACATGCTGCACATTTCTCTTACTTTTTATCTTTATTTTGTAAAGGATAACACTGATACCACTACCTATTGGCATTTGACAACACCAATGGACTTTTGTTCTGGTAGATGATTCTGCATTGGCCTCTCCATATCCACACATAACTTCCTTTTGCCAAGGATTAAAAGCTACAACACTGCTCTTGACTCCCATGAATCTAAGTCTGGCCATGTGATACATCTCTAACCAGTGAAAAATGCAAGGCTCTCTGGGGTGCTTATTGCTTCCTTCCCAGAAAGATAAAATTACACTAGTGGAAAGCAATTTGGTCCATATCCTGCATCCACATTGCCATCAACAGAGAAAAGCACAATTCCAATACCTCAAGGATGTTGGAGGAAGAGAATAGAAAGACCTTGATACTGATAACATATTTGCCATGTTTGTAGTCCATAATGCCTGGTCCAAGTTTTCAGACCACTGTAGTAGAATTTTGTTTCCTTCTTTACTGTTGTATTTCCTTCCATTTGTATTGAAGAAAGACCAGTTATTCTTAGATACTATAATCTCTGGCTTTCATATGAATGTCGACATTCTAATTATGTTAATCTTTATTACTGTTTGTATTCGATCATTACAAGTCTCTTAGTCATGAATTAGTTTCCCGCCCCCCCCCCGTCTGTTCTGTCTCCATCCTATTAATTGCGTTTAAAAACAGAATTTGTGTTCTCACTTCTTCTTCCTCAGTCATCTCTCTCAGCTCATCTGTCTTTGTGCTCTTGAGTCACTGAATTCATGATCTTAAATTATGCTACACTGTGAAGCAGTTTCAGGAAACAATCATTTGTCTCTAGAGTAATAGTTTCCTCATTTAGATTCTCCCTCTGCCTTTTGGACCCCTCCTTGCTTATGTATTTAGAAGGCGGGCATGCACATATTGATACCTCCTGTATTGATAAGGACAGATCATATTGACTATTTTAATCATATTACATGATCTTGGTTCAAGTACGAATTAGTTCATCTTCCCATCATCTGATTCCTGGTTCATTTCTCCTCAGATATACAGTGGATGTACACACATCTGAGATCTATCTGTTCTATGAACTCCTAGGGAGAGAAGGGCAGACCGAGGACCTAGTTCAGATACATTTACCTAAGTAGAAATACCAAAATTCTGAAAACCAAATGAGTAAAAATAATAATAAAATAAAAATGTTATTGCTTTATATTTAAAAGTATTTATTTGGAAGCACGTTATCCCTTGTTATTTATTTTCTATTACATATGTGATAATATTTATTTTGAAAATAAGACTAACAACTAGTAGTAATTAATAGTGGGCTAAAACAAATGTGTAAAAAGAAATTACAATAATATTTTATAATTCTTTCTCCTCTCTGACAGAGTCACTTACTTTAACGTCTTACAACTCTCTATCGGACATTGTGGCTATGCTGTATATGCCTTGGGCTATGTTAATATGTGTTCTTAAGAAATGTAGAACAGGAATTTTAGACTAAAAACATCACTATGACCAAACTAAACACATATGTAACAAAAACAGTAACAAAGTTCCCATCCCCTGCACAGACAGTCTGACCTTTCCATTCACTCCCCAAGTCACGATTCTGTTTAGTGTCTGTCGGCATTAGGACAGCCTTGCTTTCTAGTGCGTTGGGACCAGACTGACATGACAACATTCCTTCTGCCTTGCATCTTTGCTCCCATGCTCCCCTGCTTCCTTCATTGTCCTGACTTTTGTTGTTTCACAGACCTGGGCATGTCAAGTTTAGGCAGGCTCTATTAACAACAGTGTTTAATCGGGGAACTTTAACATTTTATTTACTTGTAAGAATAGTTTTTTTGGACACATAGAAATTCATTTTCATTCCAAAAAAAAAAAAAAAAAAAGACTGCCTACCTGTACCCACAGGCTAGTTAGAGTAGACTTTTGAGAAGTCTGTTCATTGAGCCTTTTGCATTTTTATCTTTTTATGTTATACATGTCTAAAATAACTATGATTTAAATGTTCCAAAGTCAAATTTCACTCAGGGAAAATGGTTTTGAAGCACAAACTTAATTTGAACTTCTAAAATCAGAATTGAATCCAGTCACATAACAATTTTGATGAAGAAATTGAGAAAACTTTATTTAATTGGCCAGCTCCTTCTGTTGACATTTTAATAAATTCTGAAGCAGTTCTGTTTCCATAACTAGGGAGGTATTGTTGCGGTTGTTGTTATTATTGTTATGGTTCTTTTCTTATTGTATAATTGTTTGGTTTTTATATAAGTGCCAAAACCTAAAGCAACTTAAGTACAACCCCTTAATTGTTCCTCAGAGACCATGGACCATGTCTGAAGGCAGAGCATATAAATCTCTAATTTACAGCAAACTCGTTCCTCATTTTGATCCTCAGTATGTTTACAAATTGGAGGATAATTGTAGCACTCACCCTTTGAAGTGAGTTTATGTTACTGTAGGTCCAGTCCGTGTTATGTTTTCTGTAGATGGCAGCAACTATAAAGCACTATAATATAGGCTAGTGTCCAAGAGTGAATACTTTTCCATTAATACAAACTCAAGCATGTTATTAATGTCTGTATGATGTAAGGAGAACTACAAGTAACTGACTGTATTAGGAAAGATCAATAGAGCAGGGCAACAAACCACACTATCTTTGATGAAGCAACACTGATGGTGTGTGAGACCTTTAACAGGCAAAGTCTTTTATTTTCTTTAGTAAAAGTTTCATCAAATTGTCATAACTGACTCTAGTTCAGTTGTGCCAGGAACATGCACATAGTGGAGAAAAATCAAGTGAACATTTGGATGGGATCACCAGTAATCTTCATCAACATCTCCTGAGAAATTAAGATGGTTTGAAGTGCCATTATTTTTGTCCAAAATCTAGGGCTGACACATGACTCAATCTTGAAGAGTTTGAGATCATTAGTGAGGGCCAACAGAACATCTCCACATGGTGAGAAACCAGCTTACCAGCTGCCCTGTCTTCTCAGCCTTCTTTGTTTTTTTCAATCACTGGGTATTTTAATTGGAACTCATGGAATAAGAACTATAACATCCCTCTGTTTCCTAGAACATTCAATAAAACAGTAGGACAAATATGTTAAATGTGTATTTAGTACTTTCAGCTGAGGATTCCATTGTCAAAAAGATTTTTAAAAAATGAAAGAGTTAAATTGTAGAAATAGTTGCTCATCTTGTGCCAAGTTTTTGTGATTCCGTCTTCACATTTGCCTCCACATGCTGTCTCTAGCGTTCCCAATCTCAAATTATTTTTGACATCTTATACAATATGTTTGGCTTTTCTTGTTGTATCTCTTCAATCTGGGTGTGAACATCCTTCCATCTGTCACTAAAATTATACAGTATATAGCCTTCTTCTTCAGTGGCTATCATTTTTATTAACTGAACTCTTTTAAAACCTAGCCACAATATCCACCTTTAAAGACAGAGTTTCAAGCATTTTCAGGTACGATACACTTAAATTGCACATTTAAATGGAATTACTCAGAGTTGTATGACAATGGAAAGTCCATGTCTGTAGGCTACAAATCATGTGGCCAACATCAACATCAACATCAAAATGATAGCAATGTAACAGAATCTAGTTATCTACCTCCCTATGTCATATTTGCAACATTGTATCCATCCATTATCTTAGAAGTTCCCACATGACTTTTGCATTTCTCCAAACTTCCTACCCCCATAATGAGAAACAAAAGTTTTTCTATTTCTTATTGAGGGGTTTTCTAAAACACAAGATTTCCAGTGGAATCATTACTCTCTGGTGGAAATGGTTGGTCACCCTGTATCTTAGAACATATTGGCTTTTATTTGTTTTGATCTTTGCTTTTTGTTTTATTGGGATTTTGGGAGGAAAGAGGAAGAGACAGAGAAGAAAACATGAGGTTGGGTGTGTTAGTATTTTGTCTAAACTCCACCTCCACAGTTACCTGGCAACAGCCAGGTATGCTCCTCCCCACAGTTACCTGGCAACCGCCAGGTAGGCCTGGTCCACTATAAAAGGGGCTGCTTGCCCCCTCCTCTCTCTCTTAATCTCTTACTCTTACCCTCTTGCCTCTCTGTCCCCTCTTCCCCTCTTCCTCTCTCTCCACGTGGTCATGGCCGGCCTCTACTTCTCTACTCCTCTACTCCTCTGCTTCTCTGCTTCTCTCTCTCTCTCTCTCTCTCTCTCTCTCTCTCTCTCTCTCTCTCTACTACCCTCCTGGCTCCCTTCCCCATGCCCTCAATAAACTTTATTCTATACTATGCCAGTGTGTGACTGGTCCCTCACGGGAAGAGATGCCTCTACATGGGCCCACTGAGACATCCCCTTCCCCATACCTCTCCACACACCCACAGAACATACTCTCTTTATCTCTTTATCTTTTTATAAACACTTCAGAGTGGGTGGGAGGAATGGGGAAGATCTGGGAGTAGGTGGAGGAGAGGAAAGAATGTGATCAAATATATAAAAAATAAATAAATAAATTTAATGTCAAAGTTCAAATTATATGGGTAAACAAAATGTACTATTCACATGAGCTTTACTGATTATACCTCCAATAAAGCTTGGACCACAACAGAAATCACTATCCCCAGAAGTTCACAAACAAAGGGTTTGAGAGAGACTTCTCTCCAGTAGCTATGTATAATGACATTTTATATGTGGTAAGCAAAGTTCTGACTAAAACTCATGGGCATGGAATATAGAGCTCCTTTTATACAAGGTTATGAGAAACTTGTCCTAGGGCTGGCTCATCAGAAGATATCGCCATGAATATTGGCCTAAAATTGTGAATATTTGTTGTTTATTTTACCCAGCAGTTATCCTCTTTTCCAAGGATGCCATGTCTTGATTTCCACACAGAAATAAGGTGGTGCCTACCATTTAATACTGTCTAAACATTTCAGGAGTTTGTCAAGATCAACAAGAAAACCAATTAAAATACTAAGTAAAGCCCTTGGTTTGGCATTTGTGTGAAGAAGATACACAAAGAGCCAGTATGACAGCCAAACTTGGTTGTCAACTTCACAATGCTTGGAGTCTGAATCTCCTTTCCATCAGATTAGCCTATAGACACATCTATTAAGCATTTTTTTTGATTGATAATTAATGTAGGAGGGGCCAGCTCACAGGGAGCAGTCAGTACCATTTCTAGGCAGGTGAGCCTTACCTTTCCGTTTTTTTTTCTTTATTAACTAATTTATTTATTCAATTTACAACCTGATTACAGCCCCCTCCCTCTTCTCCTCCCAGTCTCACCCTTGCACCCCCTCCCACATTCCTCCATTCTTTTTTCTTCAGAGGAGGCCTCCCAATGACACATCAAGTCACAGCAAGACAAAGAGCATCCTCTCCCACTGAAGCCAAACAAGGCAGCCCCGGGGGGGGGGGGAGCGGGGGGGGGGGGAATGGTCATGGGTGGGAGAAGGGTGTCCAAAGGCAGGCAACAGACAGAGTCAGAGACAGCCCCCTCCCCCACTCTAATTGCTCACATAACTGTCTCCTGGGAGGCTTAATCCAGTAACAGGTGAAAACAGATGCAGAGAGCCACAACCAAACAAACATCAGGTGCTCAGGGAGACTTGTGGAAGAGTGGGGACCAGGACTGAGTGAACCAAAAAGATCAAGGACATCACTTACAAAGCCAAGTAACCTGAGCCCATGGGGATTCACAGAGACTGAACCACCAACCAAAGAACCTTACCTTTGTAAGAAAACTAATTGAATGTAAGCCTGGGAGCCAGCCAGCAAGTATTCTTCTATGATTTGCTTCAAGCTCCTGCCTTGCATTCTTGCCCTGGCTTTCCTCAGTGATGGACTATTACCTATAAGGCAAAAATGCCCTTTTCCACCCAAGTTGCTTTTTCTCAGAGTATTTTACCACAGCAACAGGAAAGCAAACTACAACTGCCAGTGAGCAATAAAAAAAAAAAAAAAAAAAAAGACATTCCCAACATTAGTCTTCATGGTAAGTTGTATTAAGGGAGACACCACTTCACTGAAGCCCATCATGAATAAAATAAAAATAAAAGGGAGAATAACCGGTTGGTACAGAGGTGGGAAACTGTGGGACTCTTCACTCATTACTCATAGGAATATAAACTGGTACAAATACTGTAGGAAAGAATCTGGTACATCCTCAGAAAGTTCATCTTGGAATTTTTGTATAAATTTGCTATTGTACTCTTAGCTATATATCAGTAGTATTAAATCCGGGTACTCAGATACGTACACACGTGTGTTCTTAGCATCAACAATCCCAGCAGGCAAAAGGTATTAAAAAAAATGCTCAGCAACTCGTCATGAATGGATTCACAAAATGGATTATATCTGTTCAAAGGAATAAGATTAATTTGTCAAAGAAAGGAGGTACTGAGGCATGATGCAGTAGCAACAGACCTAGAAAATAGTATATTACATGAAACAAGAGGCAAGGCAGGAAAGGCCGTAAGTTAAGCATCTATATGAAACATCTAGAATAAATAATTGGAAAGAGACAGAAAATAAACTAGTAATTGTTAGGGGCCAGAAGAGGTGGGAGGCAAGGAAGGAGTAAGGGTTGCTGCTTAATGGATGTAGCTTTTCTCTTTGAGCTACATATTTCAATAGCAATGAAACATCTTTTTTTTAATTGGGTATTTTATTTATTTACATTTCAGATGTCATCCCCATTCCCCCCCCCCAGAAACCCTGTATCCCATCCCCACTTCTGCTTCTATGAGGGTGTGCCCACTCCCACCTCCCCACCTTGGAATTTCCCCACACTGGGGAAGGCAACCAGCCTTCAAGGGACCAAGGACCTCCTCTCCCACTGATGCTTAACAATGTCATCCTCCCCTACATATACAGGTGGAGCCATGGGTCCCTCTCTATGTGCTCCCAGGCTGGTGGTTTAAACCCTGGGAGCTCTGATTGGTTGGTACTGTTGCTCTCCCCATGGGGCCCGCAAAACCCTTCAGCTCCTTCAGTCTTCTCTCTGACTCCTCCATTGGGAACTCCTTGATCAGTTCAATGGTTATCTGTGAGCATCTGCCTCTGTATATGTCAGGCTCTGGCATAGCCTCTCAGGAGACAGCTATATCAGGCTCCTGTCAGCATGCACTCCTGGCATCCACAATAGCATCTGCCTTTGGTGACTGCACATGGGATGGATACCCAGGTGGGGCAGTCTCCAGACGGCCCCTCCTTCAGGTTCTGATCCACACTTTGTCTCCATATTTGCTCCATATTTGTGAGTATTTTGTTATTCCTTCTAAGAAGGACCAAAGCACCCACACGTTGGTTTTCCTTCTTCATGAGCTTCATGTGGTCTATGAGTTGTATCTTGGGTATTTCGAGCTTTTGGGCTAATATCCACTTATCAGTGAGTGCATACCATGTATGTTCTTTTGTGATTGGGTTACCTCAATCAGAATGATATTTTCTAGATCCATCCATTTGCCTAAGAATTTCATTAATTCATTGCTTTTAATAGCTGAGCCAGATTGAGATAGTCATGATACAACATTATGAATATACAAAATGCAACAGAGCTGCAAACTTTAAAGTGGTCAATTTTGGGTGCTTAGAGAAATGGCTCAGTGGTTAAAAGCACTTATTACTCTTGCAGAGGATCCAGGTTTGACTCCAGCACCCACATGATGCTCCACTACCATCAGTAACTTCTATCCCAAGAAACTCTCTTTCTGACTTTCCTGGGTACCACACAAGCACATGGTACTCATACAGACAAAAAGGCAAAATACTGATATGCATAAAAATATAAATCTTAATTTTAAAAATTGGTTAATATTCTGTTATGTGTCTTTTACCTCGAATGCAAAAAAAGATACAAGATACATTTATGACCTAACTAATAAAATATTCAAAATGTATCATTAAATTAAAAATGCAATAGAAAGCAAATAGCTTTAGGACAGTCCCATTTTGTAAAATCATAAAAGTTATAATGCGTATTGTAAATTCATACAATTTAGTGAATATATAAAATAATGCCAAACATTACAAGGAACTACTCAAAAAAGTTAGCTATGAAGACGGAATTATAGGAGACATCCATTATATACATATTACTCGCTGAAAGAAAATATAAAGCATGTAACAAACTTTTACAATGTAATTATAGATTCTTCCTACACACCAGAAGAGTAAATTATAAACAGCTTTTAACCTACTTAAATATCTGTTTTCTATTTTGCTGTGTGTAATTTTTGAAATTTAGTATTAACAATTTTAAAGACTATTTCGTGTCCATCTGTCCTCTATCCCCTTCGTTTTCACAGCTTTCCCCTACACTCGGAACTAGTCGTGTAGAAAGGGAAATTGCAAGGTGGACCTTGCCTCCTTCACTCAGACTGGACCCTGCAGTACCGGAACTACAAGAAATGCCTTAAGTCTTCTAGCATATACTGACCTCTAAATTCCAGCTCAGAATGCTTGCACGCACAAGGAAGATGGCGCAGTCTAAAGTTCTTGTCATATGCAGTCTGCATATCTACAGAACGACTTTTGAGAAATTTTCAAGGCATATTTATGAAATCATATTTATGAACAGACAGAGTAATGGGGTAGGAACATATCAGGAGTAGGGTAAACACCAAACTCGTGAGTTTTCTATAACTGCTTCCAAGTAGGTAGCGCCTATCTGTATTCGTTTGAAGTCTTGTGTAAGGATTCATTAAAAAAATAAATAAATAAATAAACAAGGATTTTCCACTTTAAGAAGAAAATCTTGTAAAGAGATCAGACCATGACTACACAAAGCAATGCCTTCAATGCCTTTCCTTCCCCCCCCACACACACACACATCCTTCCTATTTGCTGATCCTGTGTTAGATCTTGTTGCCTCATTTGAAGGTGTGGTGTTGATTTTCATCAGGTGTGAGAGTCACTGCACAGTTAGGATGTTTTTACTTAAAAGCAAAGAGGAAGTTGCTTGATTTCAGATAAATTGGTATTAACAGTAGGTGAGCAATCCAAATCTCAGATGGGCTTATCACAGCCTTGGGCTGCACAAATTCAAAAGATGGTATATTGTACAAGGAAAAAAAAAAGTGTAGGGTTTAGGATTGGGTCTTCTGACTTTCAGATTCGGTTTCCATGTTTATAAGTTGGCAGCACAAATGCCGCATTCACAGCAGTAACATAAATATTAAGATAACGTATTTGAAAACTCTCATGCCTTGTGTACACAATTGATGTTTCATTTTTGTTAATACTAGTGATTAATTTTTTTAAAAAAAATTATGATAATGACAATCCTCTATGAAACTTACTTATGAGAGACACTTATATATAGTAGCCTGAGGGGTCCATGTCAAACCACCTCCTGAAGACAAAACAGCAGCAACATACAGGAAACATTTTGACAGATTTGCAGCAGGTGTGCTCTGTTGACACTGTGAACCAAATCCTGGGTAAGACAGGCACTGGGTACCAAACCACCTGCCACGGTGACTAACTGACGGGCATCCCGTTGTTCATGGAGGGAGGGCTGGAAAGCTGCAGATACAGAGGTTAATTACAATTTATCTTGTGTTCTTGTTACCTCCCTAACAATATTCCTTGCCCACCTCTCTGACTCATCTAATATCCTTGTGACTAACAGCTAAAACTTTTGGGATAAATTAACTTAGACTTCTAGTTTCAACCAACCAATAGACGAAGAATGTTGTTGATCCAATAGCATCTGAAGGCTATAGGAGTGACTTCCCAGCTTTGATTTAACAAATCCAACTAATGTTTCTCATGTTTTAAAACATCTTTCTGTTACTATAAGACTTTACTGAACTGTTGCCATGTTAGAACATGGAATTTTGATATCCTGAATCTATGTTCCCAAGGCACTGTCACTCTTATCTGGCTCTACAATAAACTGTCTCTTGTCTCCCTTGAGATGAGAGTTGGGTTTTTATGTCAATATCCCAACAACCTAAAGCCCAGGGTACAAAAAACAGAAAGATAAATCTGTATAGCTTATTGATTGTCCCACTTTCCTTTTAACTAATGAGAAAAAAGTAAGGCTCAGAGATGGACAGTAGGATGAATGACTTTTTCAATTCTATCATGGTACAGGACCATGTCCCAGCCATCATAGATCTGGGTGAATCCAATTCTACAAGGCTGGGACACTCATAAATTAGTTCTTGCCTTGTCATACCACTTTCTAACAATTCTTTAAAAGATAATTTTTCTATATCAGACAGACAGACAGACAGACAGACAGACAGACAGACAGACAGACACACACACACACACACACACACACACACACACACACACACGCCAATGTCCACATACACCCAAGGTTTGAGGACCATTCTGGATGAGGTGGTAAAAAGAACTAGAGGTTGGGGAGAACTGCTATGAAACAGTTTTTTCTGGACAGACAACACTATTATATATGGTTTATATATGTTCGGTCCAGGGAGTGGCACTATTAGAAGGTGTGGCCCTGTTAGAGTAGGTGTGGCCTTTTGGGAGTAGGTGTGTCACTGTGGGTGTGGGCTAGCAGTCTTCAGATTAAGGTGTAGAACCCTCAGCTCCTCCTGTACCATGCCTGCTTAGATACTGCCCTGCTCCCACCTTGATGACAATGGATCAAACCTCTGAACCTGTAAGCCAGCCCCAATTAAATATTGTCCTTACAAGAGTTGCCTTGGTCATGATGTCTGTCCACAGCAGTAAAACACTAAAACAAACACTGTCCTCTGGGAACTCACAGCAGCAGTGGTTACCTGCCCAAGACCTGTGTAAGTTCAACAGTCAACGGTTCATCAAGGAAGGCAGACAGCTCATGAGTCCCCACTCCTCAACCCATGCCAAGTAGCTACTGGCAATGGAAGGTTTCTGGGGAAGGGGAAGTCAGCCTAATTCAAGGGTGTGACTCCTGATAGGTTGCCATACTCCAGTAGATAGCTTTGTACCAAATGGTCAGCATTAATTGACCTCAGTGGGTTATGTTTTAAAAATAGAAGAGAAAGAATGGGCCATGAAGCAAGAAAAGGGACATGTTGGGTGAGAGTCTAGGGGGAGCAGGATGGGGAGAAAGTAGACATGGCCACAGCACCTTGTATACATTTATTAAATTCTCAAAGGAAAAATTAAATATATGTCAAATAATTTTCTCAGTCAGAAATATGTTTTTATTTTGGAATTCCTTTCCGAAGAAATAAATTATTTTAGTATTGTGTTCTTGAGTTGTTTTCCCTTTGAAGTAAGCAAGGACAAAAAAAAAGACAATGTAAGAATGTGTACAAAACACAAAGCACCACTGAAAATTAAAGCCTTTTTAACAGTAGCCTTCCAGAATATGGTCCTCTATTTATGCTTTTTAAAAGCAGGATAGTTATTGACCCAGTGACTAATCTCTGAGGAACTCACTCCAGCCTTCACCAGCTGCTGTGATCAGAAAAGAGAATAATAATAAAGGCTACTCTGGAGTGAGCATGTATCTTAATCAGAAATAGAATTTAAGAAGTCAATATTTGAGTCCTTCAAACAAGAGGGAGAAAATAATAGCAAACTGAATTTTTAAGAGCTATTTTCTTTGAGTTTCTTTGAAACGACAGGTTTATATCCAAATAAGACCAGTTTGTGAACACGACAAAATGAATTTGTAATACCAACAGCTACCAATAGATGTCGCTGGGTGACACATGCTCAGGACTCATGGGTTTGTGCCATCTGGAACCTCCATTCATGAGTCTTTGCTTCATCGACCTTTGGTTGTGTTTCAGAAATATTGCCTTCCTCCGTTCCTATTGCCTGATTATTTGCTGCTTTCCCTCTTCCTCTTTTATATTTTAATCTTGCAACTCTATTATATAACCCTGTAACAGCATTACATAATTGGGGGGACCTTGATATTAACTCTGAAAATCCTTTTGGGGGGATTCATTTGGCTTGAATCAAGCAACATAAGATGAGATTATATTGTGTGTAATGATGATTACTATGATTAGGGTGGTCGTTTTCAAAGACAAATTATTTCAACCTCCTGGAAGCCAAGGCCAAAGGCTGTCTCTTTCCTCTTTAGAGCCCTTGTGCTATAGTAAAACTGTCCACTGCACATGTTTTATTTATTTATTCTAGCTATTCAATCATTTCTGTTTGTAAATCGTACCAAAAGAAAAGTCATCACGCTGCAGCCACGTGTTTATGAGGACACCTTCTCCTACTACTTGAATAGTTACAGGACATCACCTAATTCTGATCTACCATCTTATCAAGTGTGATTACTAAATCAAATAAACTCCACTCCCCAGTCATCATGTAAGAATATTCATATTGCAATACCATTAGCAGGACCGAGAAACAGACATACAACATCCTGAAGCAGAACATTTAGAAGTCTCTGATAGCCAGAGATATGATGGAAGGGCTGGTTAACATTTGAAAACCCCTCTATCCCAAACGAATGAGAACTCATGAAAACAATGTGAGAGACTTCTGGATTGAGAGCTCAGATTGGATACTTCCCCCTCTGCAAGCGAGAGATCCTCCAGGTTTGCTCCTTGTCATGCACACCTGAGAAGAAGCCCTATTGAGGACCATCATTCAGTGACACTGGTAAAGCAACAAAACAAGACTAACTGCTAAAGAGCTTGGGTGTAAAATGCCGGATGGTGTTTGAACACACCAGCTTTGGTGTTTGAATGCTGGTGTTTGAACACACCAGCTGGTGGCTTGGTTTTGAAGGATTGTGGAACTTCTAGGAGACTTCTTACCTGAGGAGGTAGGTCACTGAGGGCAGACAAGGTTAGGGATTTTACAACCCACCACACACTCTGCTTCTTGATTGCAAAAGAAATGTGACCATCTTCCTCAAGTGCCTGCCTCTCAGTCTTCCCAATCATGGTGGTCTATACCCACAAACTGTGAATTTAACACAAACTCTTCTTACCAAGTAAGGTCACAGCCACGGGAAAAGCCATGACTACAATGGCCATCACCAAAGATCCTCTCTGTGTTCCTTCTCTAAGAACTCAAAGTGCCAAAAGAGTAATTATTTCTGTTTCTATCTTGATTCCATCAATCTGACCCTGGAATTCCTGCTATAATATATTTAAGTGGCAACCGATGGGACTGCTTTTGATTATAAACTAATATGCATGCCTCTGTAAGGATAACAGAGCAGAGAACACTACTCTTCAATTCAAAGATAGAAGGAGTCAATTTTCTGAATAATCAAAGGATACTTCTGAAGCAGAACAAATGTAATGAGAAAAAGGGAGCAAATATCTGATTTTTCACTCTGAGGAATATTCTAGAGGACGTTTGTGTCTGAGATACAAGAGCAAGTTGACATGAGGCTGTAAATCTAAGAACATAAAAAATGGAAACTATATGAAATGCATAGTAATAGGTATGAAACTTGGCAGTTACCAACAGCAGGCAGGATTCAGCAGAAATTGAATTATTTAAATTGAAACAAAAATAGAGAATTTACCTAGAATGCAATAAAAAATAGATTTTGTTTAAAGTGACAAAAACTTTCTAGGGGAAGGAGAGGAAGAAGAAGGGAAGAAGAGAGGAAGAGAAGGAAGACGACAACAGAAATACATAGAGAAAAGACATTAGATTGTTCATACATTAGCTGTGTCCCTGTCTTCTGTCACCATCGATCTCTACTGTTGCTTTGAATAGCCCACCATTTCTTCTCCTCACCCAAATGTTGCTACACATATTACTATTACTTGTTTCTCTAGCCAGGAAACACTTCTGTGTTCCATCCTCCGTTCCTCATCCCTAATATTGAGGGTTGAAGTCAGTGCCACCTGTCAAAACTCCTTTTCAGGTCCTCTTTGAGTGAATAAAAGCTATGACTTAATTATTGACTGTGGTGCTTTTAATTTCCACATAAGTCAGACAATATACTAATATGTATTTTAGACTAGATAGTACTCAATAATTCCCATTTAGTTTAAATTTTTGTAATTACAAAGGCTGTGTCTAATAATTACAGGAAATGTCAATAACTTACAGTTCCATGACACAGAACACTTGTCATCTTTCTTTGAATATTTTACTGTTCAGGTACTCCACCCAGTTTTTATAAATGATATATACTGAGATATAATTGACTTAGAATACATTAGGCACATTTATGTAAAATTTGATAAGATCTGACAACGCATAAACCTCTGACCAAAAAAGTAAGATGAGGAACAACCCACAAATATCTCCTCATGTTCCTACATAATTTTCACCCTGCCTTCATGCTGACCCTCCTTCTCCAGACAGCGAGCCATCTGCTTTCTTTTACCATAGCTTATTCTAAAATTTAGTAAACGTAGAAACACATAGCATACATTTTTGTCTGGATTTTCTCTCTCAGTACGATTTTTATTATTAATTTTTAGGTTAGCATGCAAAGTAACCGGCTTTTTCATTCATATCTATTGCATCTTCATACATTTGTATTACGCTTTGTTTTCGTTAGCTCTTCTCCACATTAGCCCCCTCCTTGCCCCAGCTACTCCCCCTTTCTGCTCTCTTATCATATTTATTCCTCCTATACCCCTTTAGATCTCTGTGGTTCCTCACATAAACCCTGCTAGTGCCATGACCTACTCATATGCACGTATATAAATGTAATATATATATATATATATATATATATATATATTACATATACATATATATACATATATAATTTTAGTGTAGCTCCCTGATATAAGAGAAAGCATGTGATATTTTTCTGAGTCTCTTATTTCACTTAACATAATAATTTCCAGTTGCAACCATTTTCCTGTAAATGTCATGATGTCAGTTTTTTTTCTAATACATAAAATTCTTTCAATACACATATGCTTTTACAATCCATACATCTTTTGATAGACAGCAGGCTGGTTCCACTTTCTTACTGTTGTAAGGAGTACAGCAATAAACATGGACTTCAGCAGTTATTTTGAGGTTTACTCATGTCTATACCAATAATTTCTTTTATTTTGTTGCTGATCAATATCTCATTGTATGAAAACATTACAGTTTATTTGTGCATCAGCCAGTAAATGTTAGGGTTGTCTCCTATTTTGCACTGTTGTAAATAGAGTTGCTATAAACATTGGGACTACATCTGCATAAGGATATGTGTCCTCATTTCTACTGTGTAGCTACAGAAAAGGAATGCCTAGATCACATAGTAGGTATTATCTTTAATTTTAGTAATCCATTTTCCACAATCGTTTTATTTTCTGTGTTCTCACCAGCGGAGCGTGGGAGCTCTGGTTTTAATCCAGCTTGTCTAACTCTTCTAATACTTTTCTTTGTATTTTTTGAGATTATAATTTAATTACAACATTCTTCCCTTTCTTTTTCTCCCTCCAAACCTTTCCATATACCCCTTCCCCTTTCCTTCAAATTCTTGGCCACTGTTTTTCTTGCATTTCTCTCTCTCTCTCTGTGTGTGTGTGTGTGTGTGTGTGTGTGTGTGTGCATGTGTGTATTACTAAATCTAACCTGCTTAGTCTGTATTGTGTTACTAGTATGTATGTTTTCAGGGCTGTTTGGTACTGGGCAACCAATTGGTGTGTTTCCACCCCCAGCTTTCCTTAGTTTCCCCTCTTCACTTTGGCATTCCCTGTGGTGTCATCTTTCTTCAGTTCAAGTCTGCCTCTATGTTGATGAGACTTTATAGGTGTAGCTTCTGGTATTACTAGGAGACACAATCTCATAATTCCCTACCTCTTACAACTTTTATTCACTCTCTTCTACAATGTTCCCTGAGCCTTGGTTGTGGTTTTCTGTAATAATCACTGTCCATTGCAAAAACAAGTTTCCTTGATGAGGGGTAATAAATACACTTATCTGTGGATATATAAACAACTGTTTATAGACTGTTTTTAAGGAGTGTGCTGATTTAGTAATGTAGTGGCTGTAGATTTTCCTCCATTAATTATAACTTTGCTAGCACTGAGTAGTTAGCTAGATTTCCAGTGTTATGCAAAGTTTCCCTCTTATTGAGTGGGTCTTATGTCTAATTAGAGAGTTGTTGGTTACCACTAAGGTATGTGCACCACTACTGCATACAACATTTAGGGTTATTGTACCATGCTGGTCATTTATGTGTTTCATAGGCATCATCAGTGGATAGTCTTTTTAATTATAATTGTTGGGAGCTGTCTTTTAGCAGAAAGTGGCTAGAAAGCAGCTAGAAAGCAGCTATCATCTTTGCAGCCATCTGGAACCATATACCCTGATAGAGACTTGTTTTTCAACAGCCTACAACAGCTGAGCACACTCTGAAAAACATCTTGTTTATCCCACATAGCTTGCTTTGCTGTTTAGTGACCCCAGCTGCATGGTACACGTGGTGGAATGTCTTCACCTGTGTTCTCCTGCTTGTGCTTATAAATACCCAGGATTTTCTTGTAATAGTCAATAGGCGAGTCAATAGGAGGTGTGAATATCGTCTATGGGAGACAGTAATTGAGACTTGACTACAGACCCTCTGGTTTGTCTCTATTCTTTGCGTCTCTTCCCCTTCTTCCCCCCACTCTCTCTCTTGCTAGACCCTGACCCGTGGACCAGAGCAGCAGAGCAGTCCGGGACATTTTGGCCCCCAAGCATGGAGTGGAGAGGGCTGCAACATTTTGGCCCCCAAAGTGAGGATGCAGGGCAGATCTCAACATTTTGGCTGCCCAAAGTGGGGCAGCTCAGGCCTCAACATTTTTGGCGCCCAACAAGGCTCCAGCATGGGTCTCAACACATAATAATTTTTAAGGTTCTCTATTCATTGTCATATTATGCTATAATATGTATTTTCCTAATGAGACATATGCTGAGCACATTTATATGCATATTTTCTGTGTATCTTTTTGTAATATCTTATGTCCATTTTCAGTTGAATACTTCATTTTACTTTTAATTTTAAACACTGGCTGTATACACAAGTTAAGGCACTTTTATGAGATAGATGATTGACAAATATCTCTCGGCCTATGCCAAACACTATTGTGACCTTACTAAGCCTTTGAGATTTGGGAGTTTTCAATACTAGTGAATCTAATTTATCTAAATAATTTTTATCTAGCCAACAATCACAAAAACTTCCATCTCTTTTCTTACATACATCTTATAGATATTATTTAGTTACATTTATTAATAATAATAATAATTTTATGTTAAGCCCTTTAGGTATGAAGTATAAGTTGAAATTTATCTTTTGCATATGAATATTTTTCAAGCACCATTTATTAAGCAGATGTTTGTTCTTCATGGAATTCACCTAGGGCAAAAAAAAAAAAATGTCCAAATATGTATAGGCTGATTTCTAAACTACCTGTTTTTTTTTTTTCATTAATCTGTTTGTCAACCTTGACATTACTACGACAGTCCTGATTACTAAAGCTTTATTATAACACTTGAAATAAAGTGCTCCAGAGCCTTACCAACCTAAGACAAAAGTGCACTGCTTTTGATAATTCATATTCCATGATGGGTAAAGAAGGCATTCTTGTCAGAACAACCTAAGACAGACTCAGTCTTGTTAATGAAATAAAATGGAGGGAGAGGCAGAGAGCCTTTGGGGCTGCTTGGCAAGAATCTGACATGAGCCAAGGACAAGGAAGTAGGCTTCAGGCAGGAATCTGACATTAGGCTAGAACAAAGAAGTAATTTCCATGTAGGAATCTAAATCTCAGGCTAGAACAAAGAAGTAATTCCAGACAGGATTCTAAATATTAGGCTAGAACAAAGAAGTAGGCTTCAGACATGAAAATGACTTTGGGCTAGGATGGGTAATTTGTCTCAGATATTTTGGTCATCCTGATAAGCCTTTAGAAACAATTATCATGGAAGTGTTCACATAATTGGGTTTAATGCCTTGCTTTTTCTTTGACTATTTGCATCTATTGTATTGCTAGACCCTCAATCTGGAACTGATCTTAATATATGCATCTAATTAAAATGGTATAAAAGCATAAAGGAGTAGGGGAATGGGATAGGGGGCTCTAGGGAGGGGAAATGAGGAAAGGGGATGACATCTGTATTGTAAATAAATAACATATCCAATAAAAAAAATTTTTTTTAAGTGCTCTTGCTCTTTCAACTTTTCACGTCTGTTTCAAAAACTGTCTTGGTTATTCTAGATCCTCTGCATTCCCAAGCGAATTTTTAAATCAATTTATAAGTTTATAATTTTAAAAATAAGAGCTTGATAACCTGTACTAAGATTGTATTGGTTCTATAGCTCAACCAAAGGAAAATCAACATTTTAAACTCTCAGGTCTTTTAAGCCTAGTTAGTTCTATTGGTTTGGCTGTTGTTTATTTTGTCTCTGCAGGGTTGTGAACATTGCAATATATATTCTATTCCCAGATTTATACCTAAACATTGAATCATTTAATGCAACTAAAAAAAATCAGAAACAATCTTCAAATTCAACACTATTTCTATAAAAATTTTAGCATACTTCTGAACACAGTGTTCCTGAAAGAATAAATACAAGTATTTAATAAACATTTTCAAAATGTTCAATGTAATTAGCCATCTTGGAAATTCACTTTAAAACATCTTCGAGGTTTCTTCTTGCTGAAATTAGAATGGCAAAAATAAAAAATAGAAAAGCAAACAAAACAACCTAACAACAAATGCTGATGAGGATGTAGGCAAAGAGAAACAAACCCTCATTCATTGTGGAGGATGTAAACTGTTGCAGCCACTTTGGAAATCAATGTGGAAGGTTCTCAAAAAGCTAAAGCACAATTATTGTATGACTCAGATATACTGCTCCTGGGTGTATACCCGAAGAACTGTATATCCTATCACAAAAAATACCTGCACAGCCATGTTCATCACTGTTTACACTAGTTATGTGAAGGAATCAGGCTAGCTGCCCATTATTTGTTAATGAAAATGTAGTACATAGACACAATATAATTCTATTAATTACCAAAGAATAAAGCTATTGCAAAACTTTTAAAAAATGGATGTAACTACAAAATGTTACACTGAGTGAGGTCATCCAGGCCCTGAAAAGATAACCTGTACATATTCTCATTCATATGTGAATTATAGCTTTGAATATTTAGATGTTTGATCTTAGTTGAAAGGAAAGTCTCTAAAGGCCTGAAGTAACATTATATGAACTGAGCAGGTTATGTTTATATATACAAGTACATTGGACACACAGGGAAGGTCTTGTGAGGGACATCGAGGCACAAATGATATAAAAGGAGAAGGCATATACTAAGTAGGGGCTTAAAAGAGATGGAGTTTGTGCTCCCACCATCCTCCCATTCCAGGCTTCCTGCTCTCGAATTCCATAACACTAGGGAATCCAAACTTCCAGTCACCAAGGCCCTCCACTTCCACTGATGCCTGACCCCTTACCCCATCCCTCCTCTTCCAATTACTATGAGGGTATGCTCTTCCCATCCTCCCATTCCTGCCTCCCTGCTCTCGAAATTTTCCAACACTAGAGAATCCAAATTTTTAGGCACCAAGGCCATCCACTTCCACTGATGCCTGGGAATACCCCCCTCAACTACCTATACAGGTGGAGTCATGAGTCCCTCCCTTTGTGTTCTCAGGCTGGAAATTTTAGAATGGCTACTCCAGCTTGTTTCTTAGGACCATTTGCTTGAAAAATTGTTTTCCAGCCTTTTACTCTATGATAAAGTCTGTCTTTGTCACTGAGGGGGCAGTTTCCTGTATGCAGCAAAATGCTGGGTCCTGTTTACATATCCAGTCAATTACCCTATGTCTTTTAATTGGGAAATTAAGTCCATTGATGTTAAGAGATATTACAAAAATATTACAGAAATATTAAGGGATATTACAAAAAGAGATATTTAAAAAATTAAATTTAATGCAAAAATATCTGTGATGTTCAAAATAACTATGTAAATAAAGGCAATATTCTAAAATCAACTCCCTTAAAACAACTTCTCCCAAAAAACAAAACCCAACTTGTGATGTATAAATATACCATGTAGAAACCTACTCCTTTAATAAGCTAACTGGGTCTATAATACTTTTTAGAGACGTGTAAATGGAGGTCCTCTGTAGCAATAGACAATGCTGCTTTGAGAAGCCGTGACCTTTAAACCAAAATCTAGGTGCTGGCTGTAGGACAACTTCCTATGCCTTGATAGCCATGAAGCTTTCAGAGGCTCCACAAACAATAGAGACTATCGTCATTGATTTTGTTTGCTGGCCAGAATAAGTTATCAAGACACTATTGCTAAAAACACCCCATGTACTTTGGACACAGAAAAATTAAAATGGGCTAGGATACAAGCTTCTTCCTTGGGGGCCCTCACACATGGTGCAAGAAGGTCAAAGAGAAAAATTCATCAGTGGCCTTATCCAGCTATAAAACCAGCATGTCACAATACAAATACACAGACAGGATGTGTCCATAAATGTAATCATGACATGACTGTTTAGGCTGGTAACCAATCACTTCTTGACTGGATCTAAGGCCTGTTCACAGAAGGGAATACAAGCTTGATACTATAAATCTA
This sequence comes from Arvicanthis niloticus, assembly GCF_011762505.2. Lineage (NCBI taxonomy): Eukaryota > Metazoa > Chordata > Mammalia > Rodentia > Muridae > Arvicanthis > Arvicanthis niloticus. The sequence goes on along the minus strand of NC_047658.1, from coordinate 48,187,996 downwards.
CACCAAAGATTAACTGCCCAAATGTAAGCTGAACAAGGATGACACCAGTTCACATGACAAACTGGATGGGGAAAACAGGCCCCCTACCCACTGTCACAAGACCTCAACCCTACACAAAAAAACATTATAGGCAACTGAGCCAAGATGGGAGTGGAAGAGGTGGTCTTCTTCCCTGGGGAAGAGCACACCAATTAGTTGTCGAGTATCAAATGGTTACTCTTGAAAACATACATGCAAGTAATGTTATATGAACTGAACAGGTTATGTTTATATGTACAAGTACATATATCCATGCAATAGCAATTAGTGAAGAAAATAGGGTGTGAAGGTGAAGGAGAGCTAAGAAGGGTATATGAGAGGATTTGCAGGGAGGAGAGAGACAGGAAAATTATTACATGACAATTTCAAAAATAAAAAATAAAAATAAAATGAAATGAAGTATCATATTAACCAATATCATCATCAATTATAATAATAAAGTCAAGAAGAGGAGGAGGAGGAATAAGAGGAGGAGGAAGAAGAAAAAGAGGAAGAGGAAGAGGAAGGGGAAAGAAGGAGGAGAAGGAGAAGGAGAAGGAGAAGGAGAAGGAGAAGGAGAAGGAGAAGGAGAAGGAGAAGGAGAAGGAGAAGGAGAAGGAGAAGGAGAAGGAGAAGGAGAAGGAGAAGGAGAAGGAGAAGGAGAAGGAGAAGGAGAAGGAGAAGGAGAAAGTGATGATATTATGCCCAGGGAGGTCACTGGCCCTAGAAGGTAATTTATTTCTGATGTTTTGATAAACTGCTGCCATGGGGTCAAACTTCACTCTAAACATGTATACATATATCCATAAACTCATGCCACTCTCAACCTTGATCAGAGAAGCTTCTCATTATACCAGGTGATGGTTAATTTAGAGACACATAACTGGTCAACGTTCTGAGAATAAGTGACTTTCGGGTCATCAGTTCTAACTAGGATAACTCTAACACCCTTTTCAAGACCTAGGGAACATCATGGAGAAACAAAGACTGTAAAAGTCAGTGTGTGGAGAAGTACCATGAAATGCTATTTTCTAGATCTGACATGGCCATGACATTCATGACCACACTATAGTGTTAGCTGCTTGCATAAAATAATACAGAGAAAGGAGGATGGAGGAAAGGAGAGGAAGAAGGGATAAGTTGGAGTGTAAAAGAAATGAGAGGATGATAGGAAGTGGTCATGATCATAATGTGTTACAGATAAGTAAAAAAATTAAAGAAAATGTATTTTAATGAGGTGTTCCTTAAAAAGACTATTTTTAAGTACTGTTTGATTTTGTTTTACTTCCAAGTACCATAGAGATATGGCTTATTTTCGTCTACTGATCTCATAACCTTGTTATATCCTATACTACAGAGACACATGCACAACCAGATTGATTGTTGCTGTAGTCACAATAGGTAGAAAATGAAACCAGTCTAGATGTACACAATGGAATGATAATAGCTCTTTTTTAACAATGTGCTAAACTTAAGTTAGAAATATTGCATCTATTCATAAGAAATATTATTTGGATGGGTTTTGTTTTGTTGTTTGTTTGTTTGTTTGTTTTTGTCTCCCCTTGCGCCACAGTGCTGAATGAACTGAGATTAGTCCCCATTTCAGAGTTTTCTGCAGGGATCTGGGCACAAGTTCTATTTCTCAGGTCCATCAAATATGAACTGGGAGAAAACTCATTCATTTTCTCACTCATATTCTCTCCCTCTCTGTCCCATTCATCTCTCTGTCTCTCTCTCTCTCTCTCTCTCTCTCGCTCGCTCTCTCTCTCTCTCTCTCTCTCTCTCTCTCTCTCCCCCTTAGCTCCTGTACTCTGTCCTATAAATTCTAGGCACCCGGGACACTTCAAGCTTCATATTAGCTCCTTGTCTCTACCTCCTTAACTACAGGCTTCTTTTGGGCTACACCTGGGTCTGTCACTACCAACGTCTAGAATTAATCTTTCAGGAATCACTATTCATTGCTGCCAGATGTTTATATGTTTAAAAATATTGCCTCATCTATATTTTTATTTATTTCTTGTGGAAAGAAAATCTAACCCCAGTTTTCCTGTCTTGACCTGGGTCATTTTGTTTATATGTTTACATAAAGTTTGAAACTTAATATTTTTTTTATTCAATACTTGTCTTGAAAGAAATTTTTCAAGACAAACTTCTTTCCCTAGTCTGTTTTTGCATTTTGCACATAAACACCATAATAGATAAACATATCACATTTACTAAGGATTCTCTGTTATTGAATTTTTCTGTTTATATCATTTCTGGTTATAAATAACATTGTTATTGATATTTGTAAGCATGAGTCTTCTTCATCCAGTTTTCATAGTAATTATTTAGGACAGATTTCAAGAAGTAAAAAATCTGAGTTGAGTAATGGAAACTTTCTTCTGCTCTTGGTAAACATCACCAATTGTTCTCATGAGTGTTTTATCAGTATACATTCCCACTAGCATAAAAGTGCCCATCTTAGTAAATCCTCACGAACAGTAAATTTTATCATATCTCAAGTCTTTCCTGCTCTGATTTATACAGAGTGCCTTCATCTAAATTATATTTACAGATTACTAAAGAGTTGAATTCATATGATTTATCCATTTTTCTTCTTTCTTTGTGAATTATGCATTTTATAATTTTCAACTAAGATACTAGGGGTTTTTTGATCAATCTGGGTGAGCTTTCTGCTTCATACTCATCCAGTATACACCAACTATGCATTAAATTGTGTGTGTGTGCACATACATGCACACCTTCAGATCTACACATCAATGTGTGTGTTTTTGTATTTTCACTTTCTCTTCTGCCTCTGCCTAGAAGAACCTGTTTAGTATAACCTTAGCATTTGGAAAATATATTCCATACTCCATGCCCAAAGCTTCTTTCCTTGGAAATTCTTCTCTGCCAGTTTCTGGGTACACTAAGACCCCCTCCATGAATACCCCATCATTATGGCATTTGTCTTGCTCATTTAAATGCTGATGTACTATGGATCATCTACAAGCTCCTTGAGGGCAAGAGCCATTTCTTTTCATCTCAAATCCCACACATATCTACTAAAAACAATATCTTCAAATACTATTGAGTGAATAGATTAATGGTTGAAAGGATGAACCTCAGGTAAACCTAAGCATCAATGTTCATTAAATTAACTGGCATTTACTGAATACCTATGAAGTGCTGTCTGAACGAAATTCAAACTTAATTTATAATATTCACTTCTTTTAAATAGCCATTCATTGTTCTCTATTTTTCTCATCTGCTCTGTTGAATTTAACTAATGATCACACCGAGATCCAACAACAAAATAGCACCGTAATTGAACTAAGCAGAAAGTCTCCAAACTGACCTCATCACAAAATTTCTGCCCAAACTCTTCAAAATAATTAGCATTCAATAACTATGCACACTGGCCTCTACTGGGCTTTTTCCTTTCTGCATGACTGGGTGGCTTTTATATGTTAAACATACTCATCTTCAAGATATCCTATCACATCACTCTCAGCTCCACACAACAAAAGAGCTTTCCCAATTTGCTTTATGATCTTATGACTTTGGTATGTAACTGTGGAATTGTTCCCTGTAGAATGTGGCCATGAAGTCCTCTGAATAAAGACTGGTGGACACAAGAGTGTTTCCTGCTAAAAGTATTTCTTTCCCTCCCTTCCTTTCTATCTTTATCATCTCTATCTCTATCTCTATCTCTATCTCTATCTCTATCTCTATCTCTATCTCTATCTCTATCTCTATCTCTATCTCTTCAGTTCCCCAAATGCTCTCCCTCATATTCACAAGTAATTTTGTAAAGAATCTATGATCTGTAGGAAGATATGAAGACACAAACTTACGTATAAAATTTTACGTACAGGGCTAGGCTCAAAGACTTATTCCTGCAGCAAGCAAAAGTATCCAAGAGTTTGCCTTCTATTAAGATGGAAACTGGGGCAGGTAACTATGGAAAGGTTGAATAGTGTAACTTTGAGCAGATACATGTGGAAATGGAGGATAGTTACAAGGGACACATAGAACATGTCAAGTCCCTCTAGTATACATGAACCCAGGATGTGTATTCTGTTTCTAATATTAGTATATCAAACCAATTCTGACTCCCTCATCATGTCATTCTGGAAAATAAATACCACAGCAACAGTGGAAATCATCTACTTGCCAATCATTGTTCACAAGTCAAAGAATGCTTTTAGAAATTCTGCACACCTCAGTCATATATAAGTCTCAGAGGACCCCTCTCCAAGATATCTAGACTACCTCACTTGGGTGACAAAAGATCAGAGAGCTTCTCAGAGGGAGTAAAGGGAAATATCTAGAACCTCAAACTCACAGTGCCTCTAGACTAAGCCTTTCTAGGCCCCAAATGGTTACTCTGCTGATTTCAAGGAAGATTCAACCAGATGCCCTGATTGACAAAAGCATGTAAGAACATCTTCAGGGGATGGAAAACCCCACCACTTTGCAAGCCAAGAGTCTGCCTCCTATCGAGATGAAAACGGGGACAAATAACTATGTAGAGGTAAAATAGTATACAAATTTTACAGATACCGATGGAAATGAGAGGATGGTTACAAGGAAGAGCATGTCAAGTCCCTCTAGTATACATAGGACCCAGGATGTGTGCTCTCTTTTGTATGAATCACTGAATCACTGGATCACTATGGAGGACCATTCTGTCTCACATGCTGCACTGTAGTTGTTGCACAGATTCAGAAGCCTGAGGACAAAAATTCATCTTCTATTTGTAAATCTTCACTGCCTCCTACCAAGACAAATGTATCAAACGTCACACAAAAGTCTTAAAGCATATCTGTTTCATATTATGCAGTAGGGTTTCCTTCAGCTTCAGTGACAGAATATGTCTTAAAACCCATTAGGAGTTTGATGAGCTTTTCTGGATTTCACTGACCTCACCTTAGATGAAAGAGGTGAACTAGAAGGAAAGTTCCTTGGAAGCTGCCAACTTTCAATCCTGTGACTTGAATATCTATGACCAGACCTAACAGCGAGAGGTCAGTGGCTTCTTAAGAAGATGAAAGGGATTTCAACCATAGACCTCATTGCCAGGGTTTAATTCATGTAGGAAACTATTCATTCCGCTATCAACTGCAGGCTTGGAGTCAGGTTGCAAAGGCCATAATCACTTTGTCAGTAAGTTGAGCCCATGGTGCACATCCCCAATATCATCACTTGTGAAGCTGGGTTGGAATTTTTTTGTTCCTGTTCCAAAATATTTGAGTCCAAGTGCTCTGAAGCACAGGGCTTCTGAATCATCATTATGAGCCCATGCCTGAAAAACTCAGATTTTATTTACATTGAGTGGAAAGTTATAATGTTTTTTGATATTAATAGAAGCAAAGAACACCCAGGAGAAATATGGTATCTATTTCAAGAAACAGAAAATTCTGTTCCCTGTAACTTGAGTCCCCACTCTCTCAGTGACAAAGCTGTGTCACCTATGTTGCTCATGATAACAAGGAAACCATTAGCTTTGGCTGAGTCTCCATTCGTTTATCAACTACTATGCTCAAATAAAATGGGATGGTAAGCTGGCTAGAGAACACTCAGAAGACTTGACTTTGGAAAGACACTGGTTTGGGAGAAAAAGAAGTATGAGGCATTTTTCTAGCTCATAAACTGAAAATGAAATCACCATAAATAGCTGCCAATGAAGCAATGCCCAGTAATCCTGCACTCAGGCAAAGCTCAAATGCCAAAGAGCCCTGGCAGACAAGAGCTCAAAAGGGAGAAGATCACTAACACTATTCTAAGTACAGGGAGCAACTAGGACAGCCAACAGGACACTAAACTGAAGAATTTGCCTATGTGGCTTGTTTGAGACCCAAACACTATGCTGCCTTCTGTTGCCAAGGTATTTAATCCCAGGACCTCTAGAGCACGGAATATAACCCACAACTGTGCCAAGATACTCCATGGCCCCAAGACCCCTGATCTTGAAAGATAAATCCTAGCATAATAGATCTGCTGAAAGCCTAAGATAGAAGGTGTGAGAAAATTGAAGACCTCTCCTGTAAAGATGAAGCCAGCATGGTCCTGAATACAATTATCAACTTCCCATATTCTCGGGGAAGCTTCAGAGATAATCTTAGCCTATGGCTAATCCTGAATCTTCTGTCTCAACATGCGGTCCAATGATCAGAGAATACAATGGGGTTGAAGAAGCAGCTCCTGCTCAGAAAATTGTAATTGGCTTTGATAATTGGAACTCTGTGAGGCATGGCAAGCTAGCAGAGTTTAAAATCCTGGAAGCTGCTGTATACTGTCATAGCTGATAATCCAGCTTCAACCAGGGGTTAAATATTATGGCCTGAGGACCCAGCGGGATCAGAGAGGATGTAGCCACGCTTTGGGAAATGTCATGGGAACATCCAGTGCACATGGATATCATCACTACTAAAAACCTGGAGCCCTGTAAGTAAAAGAAAAAGGAGGAAGCTTGAAGCAGAGAATGTTGAGACATGGAACAACGGAAGCTCTTCTAAGTTACCAGATGAGTCAAGAACCTGCAAGTGATCATCTTTCCCTCAGGAAATTGTCCTACTTAGTAAGTTTGAACTGATCCAGGAAAACTGTGTGGATACACGAACTGGTAGCAAAAGGCCAAACTCTGACTTAGGGACATTTCCACCTCCAGGTTTTTATAGACCACTCCCACAGATTCTAAACCTCTTCCTGAATCTATTAACAGACCAGCACCAGCTATTTAATTCAAAGGGAAGTAAAGCTTTCATTTGAGTGCTACTCCTATCTTCTGAAAAGCCCTTCAACTTTACAGCCTTCCTTTCAGCCAACCTGGCAGATCCCTGAAACAACTCTAATAACACATCCCTTCCCTCTAGTGATCAAAAACTTTCTCCTGTTAAGGCTGATGTTCCAGCTTCTTTTCCCTTGGCTGACTTCTCTCCAGAGGCACCTCAGTCCCCTCTTCCATACAGTTCTTGGTAAAAGGGCCACATGAATTTTCAGGTATGTTTAGACACCCAGGATAAGCTAAGGAACAAAAATGGCAACCAACATGAAGTGACTCACTTGGTAGATGCTGCATTGCACTTACAGATACATTCAGAAATCACCAATAATTTTTAGTTAAATTATATCTTTTGGTGCATGTTATGTATGACACTATACATCCTAACGCTGAGGTGTTACACAGATGATTAGTACAGTCTCTGCTCAAAATAACACACGAAGCAAAATTTGTGAAGTGTTTCATACATTAGTTGGTGGAAATGCTAATCGCCCTAATTTACTCATTACATAATGAATACTTGCATCAAATTATCACACAGTACCTTACAAGTAAAAATGATTACGTATAAATCTTTTAAAATACATTTCTTTTGAATTTAACTGAGAATTGCCATAGTCTACACGTGGAGCTAGACCCTGCTGGGGAAAGGGAAACAAGGTAAACATGGTTCAATTTCTACCTTGATAAGCAAAGTTTAGAGGGGAGAGAAGACCCCGGGGCAACAGTAAACAAAGATAAGTACAAAGTGTGTTGAAAGGAAAAATGAAAAAGACTCCAGAGCAGTGCTGAGGACAGGTGACTCCCTGTTCCCCATGCTCTGACAAGGAGACTAGAGAGCTGTTTTCCCCTCTAGTAGAATGGCAACACCGTTCCCGGAGCAAGCCACACTGAGAGACAGCTGAAGAGAGAAAGCGATGAAGAGTGGGAGATAAACTGAAGCACATTCCTGGCAGCTTGAACGCAGGGAAGAAGACCACCGAGAGGACAGAAATGGCTTGCCAAGTCTGTCATGACTCTTCAGACCAAAATGGCAGATGTGGGGAGCAAAAGGAAGTGAGAAGGCACAAGACAAGACACTCACACATCGGTGAAGGGTAACAAAATGGTGGCTATCTAGCAAATGAAGGAAGTCTAGAGCGGCTGCCTTCCTAGGCATGGAGGCTGGCATGAGGCCACAGGAGGCTTGGGATATTGCTGCACAGGCCCTTTCTCCCTCCTAAGGCTGGAGCTACTGCCATAAATCTTCCCCTGAGTACCACTGGAGATCGGAGGACAGCTGCGTGTCTATTTTAGGTACACATGGGAAAAGTAGAGCGGGTTTAATCTTCACAGGAGGAAGGAGTCACAGTGGCACCACACTGGGCACCAGCTTTCAAAAAGGCATCCTGCAATAATTCCCCCACAGTTTGCAAGGCCTTGGAGGACATTATTCAGTCCTACAGGCATGTTACCATATCCTCCCATGGAAAAGTCCTCAAAGCCATAGGTTTGGCCTTGTAAGTACAGGCAATCAAGCACAGTTTATTTAGGTGGTCTTAGTTGAGATTTGGAGTGGAGTTTACAGGAGCTCTAGTCTAGCTGTAGGCAAGCAGCCTATTACCCAGCTGTATCTCTATTACTGGTGAGTGACATATCCTAGCATGTCAAACCCCACAGACTTTTCTAGCCATTGTTTCTAGTGCCAACTTACAACAAGCTTGTAAGTTAAGGCTTAATATTCACATTTGAGAAATGCAGGGGTTAGTTAAGAAAGGTAAAGTGGCTCACCAAGGAATTGGAGCTGCTGGGGAGCATCTTCCAATTTCAATACCTTCATTTCTTTTCTAGTTGGGAAGGGTGGAGAGTTAGAAAACAAAGGAGCTTTGGGAAAGAATTGAAAAGCAGGGAGAATAGCTATTTAGCCTTTGAGAGGAAATGGCCATTCAGTTGAGGAGAAAGATTCCCTATCATTAAGCAAATTGTTCCATGGATATGAACCGTTTAGGCGATAAAAGAAATTTAAGCAAACTTTAACTACTTGTGATTGTCTTACATATGGGGTTTTTAGAAATATAACACTGGAAATAGACTGCAAAATACTCCAATGGTGCTTTCCATGCTGGAGCTCATGGATCAGGCAGTGCTTAAATCCTGGCTCTTTCAATTAAATCCCCAGCAGGTTACTTAACTTCTTTCAGCTTCCATTTTTTCCCCTGTAAAGGGAGACACAGTAATAGCACCTGCCTCAAAGAAGAAAAGAGGCTCTAAAGAGATAAGGCATGCTAAGAGCCAACTGTGGTGCTAGGTACCTAGTCAACACCATGGCAATGCCAACTACATTGTAAAGGCTCATGAAAAGGCCTCTCTGTGAACATTTGGTTTTTAGTTTGGCATTTTGCTTAAGAAGGGGCACGATCTGGCAGAAGATTTCTAAGGCAGATCAGACATGAAGAAATGGTGGGTACAGTGCTTAATACTCCTGAGATCCCTGGCAAATTTTCTGTTCTTGGAAGCATTCCACCCCTGTTAATCTCTGATGTTGTTTGACCATTGTTCTGTGACACCTTGATCAGATCTGAACCTGAACCTGAATGTGACTTTTTACAGGAGCAAAGAAAAACAATACAGATAGCAACAGGAGGTATCCCTAAGAAGGGAACTTGTATGCTTTAATTACTTATTACTGTCTTTTTTTTCATTATTAGATATTTTATTTATTTACATTTCAAATGTTATCCCTTTTTCCAGTTTCCCTTCAGGAAACCCCCTATTCCATCCCCTTCCCCCTGCTTCTATGAGGGTTCTCCCTCACCCACTCCTGCCTCCCTGTCCTCAAATTCCCCTACACTGGGACATCGAGCCTTCACAGAGCCAAGGGCGTCTTCTCCCATTGAGGCTGGACAAGGCCATCCTGTGCTACATATATGGCTGGAGCCATGGGTCACTCCATGTGTACTCTTTGGTTAGTAGTTTAGTCCCTGGGAGCTCTGGGGATCTGGTTGGTGGATATTGTTGTTCTTCATGTGGGGTTGCAAACCTTTTCAGCTCCTTCAGTCTTTTCTCTAACTCCTCCATTGGGGACCCTGTGCTCAGTCCAATGGTTGGCCACCAAGAAGTGCTTGCAGACAGTACCCTGATATAACTGTCTCTTGAGAGGCTCTACAAGAGCCTGACAAATACTTATTACTGTCTTACATGTGGTATTTGTATTGCTTTGTTCTCCCAGTCTTGGCCTTCATAACAGAGACAACAGAAGCCATCAGGATGGAAAAACATTAGGACCCAATGCCTTGATACCCAAGGTTAACTGATAAGAAGAAAACACTTCAAAAAGCATGGTACCCAAGTCGAAGAAGAGATCACTTAGGGAGACTCATATGTACAAGGGCCCAGTTAAAATTACATAGTGTATGAGAAAAACCAGACAATTGCATGTTATAGGAACAGTATATTCGAGATACTATTATGAATAGGATGGATAAAACTCAGGTGTTAGTGGCCAAGACATGTTGAGACTGCAGATCTCAGCAGCAAAGGCAGTGCACAGTGACAAAATTGGTGACATACTCAAGTCCTGAACATCCCAATGGGAACAGATGATTAAGGACAAACTGTTTTCTATCAGTGCTTCTCACAGTCACCCATAGCACCTTTAAATCTAGAATACATCCCCAGAAGAGGAACACAGTAGACAGAAAGACACCATGAACTAAAGGATCACTAATCTGATTTTGATCCCTGGCTAGAATGTTTGTCATCTGATGCAGTGGACATTTAAGAACAAAGTAAAGTGAAACTACAGAAAAATAAAGAGTTTTTTTTTTTTAACTCTTGTTTTTGACTCTGAGGTGTTTCACCTATTGCATGAGAATTTTGCTGGTAGAGTTGGGTTGGGTTGACTGCTACTTTGCAATAAGTTTCCGCTTTAGAGTGGAAATTTATAAAATAAAATGCAGACTGTTCTAGCCCCTTTTAAAAGTTGATCTTTAAAAAGTGGAGTTCTCTGGCCAGATTGGTCTTAGGACAGAGCACACTACAAAGCCATCTTAGGCCCAGTGTGTATAAGTTTTACTAAAGGTTCTGCAAAATTTTAGCATAAAGAAACCTATAAAAAAAAAAAAAAAAAAAAAAAAAAAAAAAAAAAAAAAAAAAAAGAAACCTATCTCACTTAGTTGAGTCCAGAACTTCTCTATTTGATGAGGCCATTTTTTTTTGGCTGCTATGTAATGTATTTCACTTCAGGAAACACTGGTGTAGAGAGCTGTAGGTGAGAATGGATGGTGGTGGGATAACTGTGGTGACCCAGGAGAAAAATAATCAGGTGAAACACGAGCTTGAGATTGATGCTAGGATGCAGAAAATATCATGGCTGGGCATGGAAATGCTACTTGCCAAATGACCCCATATATCTTAGAAATTGGCTGAATTTCTTCTAATATTCTCTCAAGGTCCTCGCTGAGTCACTCCCATAAATGATGGATCTTAATGGTTCCGAATATCTCTAAAGCCTTTATGTGAAACCATCTCCCTTTTTAACTTAGTGATTCACTCCACTCTGGGATGCAGAGGCTGAGAGAATGGACCAGGTTTCATTCTCCAGTCATAAAACCATGAAACAAGACCAACACACAACCATGATGAACTATTAGAAGGCTCGGGACTCATCTAAGAAGTTTAACTGGCTGATTTTTTGAGACCCTGTCACTCCTGGGCTGTCTTTTGAGGGTTATGCTCATTTATCACTGCAGATAAAAAAAAAGTATTTATCTGAAAGCACTAGACCAAAATCAACAACAACAAAAAGAACATGAGGTTTGAATGCTATGGATTTAAACTTCACCTCTGCCGTTTCCCAGCATTGTAACCTTAGATAAAGCTCTGTGCATTTTGGCTTGAGAGTTATATGATTATTTGAGATTATCATGAGAATGAGAGGAAATAAGAAATCTGGGATCGGGTATGCATCTGTATACAGATTTATATGGGATAGAGCCACTGTACATCTATAAGGAAGAAAGCATCAATGGATTGAAATGGAAGCATCAAGAAGATCTAAGGGCAAGCACCTCCATCTTCTATCCATCACCCAGAGCCCAGGGTTCTATGAGCATGCTCTATACCTGATTGTCCGGGTGTGCTTTCGGGTGTAAGGAGAAATGACCTTGAAGAGCAGTTCCATCGCTCCGTTAATTCCCAGCATGGCTCCCGTAGTTACTGAAGACAAAATGCATAGTAGTGAGTAGCTACTGTCACAAGAAGATGTGCTAACACAACTTGGATTTAACCATTGACAATTTTAAGGGGGTCAACACACAACAATAAAAAATGGAAACAACAAAGACAGTGAGTGGGGTATCTGTTTCTCCCTCAGTTTCAACCTCTATTCTATTTAATACTTGACACCCCTAAGACTGAGACAATGAGTTGGCTGCACCACTATCAGAATACCAGTAGAAGAATGAGTCTTGTGCTCCAAGATAACTAGCCTGGGAACGTTTCCCTTTTCGCTCAATTTGGGGAGAGGGTATTAGAACATGATCATAGATCTGAATGATGGAAAGTCAAGGGAACACCCAATAAATAAAACCCTCCAGATGTCATTACCATCTCCAAGGATATCCCAGCCACTTTTCAATATGACCCATACCCTTCTCAACTCAGTTGAATTTGGGAAGAGTACAGAAGGCCCTGAAAAGAACAAGGATCTATGGGATATAGAACCATAGGAGAAGACAAGGAAGTGGAAAAAGAAAAACGATTCTCTGATAAGATGACTTCTCTCTTTCCTCCATGGTGCTTGTACTTCTGGGAGGGGAGACATAAGACTGCCTGGTGTTTTGGTCCAGGCTTTTTCTGGGAAAATAAGTGGGAACAGGGCATCTTAAAGATGCAAAGAGAAGAGCAATGTGTCTTAGACTGACCTAGTTCAGGCCTCGGGAGAGGAATGCAAACCTGGATGTGGTAATTCCACAGTTCTGTCTACCAGGTGAAGACTGAGAACAAAGTCTTGCCCATTACAGGGAGTACATGTTCTAGGAGTATCCACTATGCACATACCCCCACCAAGGAGAGTACAGACCATTACCACCCATATTAACAGGATGGATTTGTCATCCCAGTTGTGTCCATCAGTCTTCCCACTGTTATACTTATTAATATAGTCTTTACTTTTAATGTGGAAAATAACACTAGAATAAATTTTTTAGCAGGTAATCCAATAAGAATTACCACATTAACTGAAAGTAGTGAAAGTGTAGTCTTAATACCTCTGATTCTAACATGAAAGACTTGAAATCAGGAGTGGATACAAGAAGAAACTTCACTGGGCTCACCTTTACCAAAAGGTTGCCCAACATGGCCATGTGGCCACTGCCAACAACTTCACTGGCTACCATAAACACATTATGGGTACATCCAGCTAATCAGGTAGAAATAGCTGTTCAGAAATCTTGCTGAGACAGTAAATAGGGTCACAATTCACCCCCCAAAAAAACCCAGAACCCACAGACTTCTTGAACTCTGTCAGCCTTTCATAAGTAAATGCAATGCAGAGAGGCACCATGACTTTATGTAACAGCTAGTTGGTATGATAAATGTAGGCTAACATATGATCCAACTAGTTACATTCTCACACTCACAGACAAATCACTGACTTTCTCAGAGCTAAGCTGATGTTATATTGCTATGTTATTATTAATTCTATTATTTTATTAATTATATTGTCATTACATATATGTATTAAAGACAGCAAACTCTTTAGGAAACCAAAAATTACATTAAGTCCTGTATTGCTGGCAAGCTGCAGATTGGCTGTTATGCTCTTGGGTTTCTCATTAATGACAGTTGTCTTTCATAAAGTGGTACAATTCCTCTTTCATTGTTTGGAGATGGCTTTGTACAGATTCATTCAGATAGTCCCAAATGCTCTTTGATATTCTTTGCGCTCTCTCTCTCTCTCTCTCTCTCTCTCTCTCTCTCTCTCTCTCTCTCTGTGTGTGTGTGTGTGTGTGTGTGTGTGTGTGTGTGTGTGTGTAAGAGAGGGAGGACATTGTGAACAAAGAACCAATAATCCATCTTATTATTAATCTTTTTATTATCATTATGGAGAAAACTGTCTCTTTATGTAGACTCCATGTTTATTAAGAGTCTTCAATAGTGAAAATTGAGATACTGAACCAGGTATAGTGGCCCATGACTGTAATCCCAGCAATTGGGAGGTAGAGAGAGGAGGACATGTAATTCAAGGTGATCTTTGGCTATATGGTGAGTATGAGGCCACTCTGTGCTTCACAAGACCCTATATTTAAAGTAAGAATAAAAATAGTAAAAATGGAATATTTCATCCATTCTTAGGATACATGGAGGGGTTATATAGTTACTACACTTACACATGTACTCTTCATGTGATTTCAAAATATTAGACGAAAGATTGGGGTAGGATAAGGCAGCTGCAGTGTCACGGCCTTACCTATGAACATGATCTTGTTTGTCCCATACCAAGTCTATGAGATTTGCTAGGGGTTGAATGCACTTCCCCAAATCCACTTTAAAGCCACAATCCCTATGACCTACAGGCATAATTAAGTTAAAGGTATGCCATTGGAGAAGGAATATAATCTAATCTGTTTTGTGTCTGTCACACAGAAAATTTTAACATAGAAAGAGACTAAGGATGCACAAGCCCATGGGAAAGACCACATGGGGACATGGGGGAATGACGGGATCTTCTTTTGGCTGGCCAAGGAAACAGGCTATAGAAGAAAACAAACCTTGCCAAAATCTTGGTCTCAGACCTCCAACCTTTAGCACTGTGAGAAAATTAATTTCTGTTGTTTTAGCGAGACAAAAACCTAGCAGATTAATAGTAATAATTATTGCTGCTATAATTTTACAAAGGGAAAAAAACCATGAGGTTAAACAGGCCAAGTGCCCACGTTCCACGACTCATGAGAAATAGCATCAGAGTCAAACTGAGGGCTCCCTGGCTCTAAGCCCACAGTCTTTCCCCTACAGAGTATATTACATCTAAATAATTGTCACTTTTATTCCCCAGTAAGGGAGCTTAAAAAGGAGAAATGAAAGTCTGTGTTCATTACATGTGAGATAGGAGGTATAGAATCTAATCTATTAATGAAAAGTGCCTCCACACGGGGTAGAATTAACATGATTTTTGGAATTCTAAAGCCAGCCTTCAGGACTTTTTATCTGTATAAACTTAAGAAATTACTTCACTCTTCGAAGCAGCTGGCTTTTTCTTTTCTGTGATATAAAAATATAGATCTAAACACACAGTTGCGATAATTAAAAACAGCTGAAGTAAGTAGATCCTTAATAACTATCCTCTGACAGGTTCAGATGTGATTACCCAGAGAGAGGGTCTGTTAGGAAAAAGCATGAGGTTAGAAAAAAATCAGTAAGGATTTTGTTGCATCAGTGAGTAGCAACATGGAATTAATAAGGACTATTCTTTGTTTTAATCTCTCTCTCTCTCTCTCTCTCTCTCTCTCTCTCTCTCTCTCTCTCTCTCTCTTTGTGTGTGTGTGTGTGTGTGTGTGTGTGTGTGCACAAATGTGTGGGTGAGTTCACAGGCTTGTCTGAGGAGGCCAGGTTTCATCCAGAAGAATAGAGTCTACTGCCTTTGACATGGGTTTGCTCATTGGCTTAGACCTCACCAATTAGGCTACACCAGCTGGCTAGCAAACTCCAGGCATCCTCCTGCCTCTGCCTCCCCAACACTGGGATTACAAGTCTACATCACCATGCTAGTATTTTGATACTAGTGGGTTCTCGAGTCTTTGTGTTTATAAGTCAAACATTTTACTGGCTGAGTTCTCTCTCCAGCCAACACAATGTTGTTTTGAACAGATATTGTTATGACTGTGTCAAGGCCTGAGTAAAGCCTGCCTTTCTCCTGCCACAGAACTTCTTACCTGGTATTATTAATAGAGAAATTTGGAATGCTGTATATGCAACTCAGAGGAAAATCCAAAGACAATACTTAGGTGTTGCTCAGGAGCTGTAACCTTTGGGTTGTCAGGTCCCGTTATGTGTCTGAATAGGACCACATGCATCCTCGCCCAAACCCTCACTCTCCCAGACCACCACATGATTTCCAGGTGTCCCAGCCCAACTTACCACTGGAAGCAAACACACGCAATGCCCAGAGACAGTGCAGGAGGTTCTGGCTATGAGACAGGTTTTTCCGGGCCAGAATCAAGGTCACATCAAGTGCTTCTAATTCTAGTGCCTTCTGTCCAAACTTCTTATCTAGGAACACAAATTCATTTCTCTTAATTATGCCTCACATTCATGCTGAAGGTTTCAGGAGAGAATGAAAAATGACAGACGACAGAGGATAATTATGGCCAAAGACACTTTTTATCCTAATTAAAAATATTCTAAATACTCCCCCATTGGAGCCAAATGCATCAGAAGAGTGGAGATTGGATTACTTATTTACATGAAAGCTATGGGTTCTAAAACTGCAAGCCTTTGATTCTACAGATACTCCTAGTCAACCTCATATATATCAATGTCTTTAAGATAAATATGGATTGAATAAAACAATTAGCGGTATACTCAAATGCAGTGCATGAACTTTGATTAGATCCTTTGCTATTTGGGTTTTTGTTTTGGGTTTTTCGTTCTGGATTTTTTTGTTGTTGTTTGGTTGGTTGGTTGGTTGGTTTTGGTTGGTTGGTTGGTTGGTTGGTTTGCTTTGCTTTGCTTTGCTTTGCTTTGCTTTGCTTTTGTTTTTGAAATTATTTTTCTACAGATCTCTGTGCTGTCTTGTAACTCACAATGGAAACTAGACTGTCCTAGAACTCACTAAGATCCACCTACCTCCATCACTACCTCCCTAGTAATGCTGAGATTAAAAGCATACTCACCTTGGATTGTGTTCTTTTGACTGGATATTATTTTGAATATGCAAAAGATAGTGTGGAACTTTTGGAGAAAGATAAATCAAAGTTATAGGTAGATGATGGCAATATTTCCATTTAACAAAGAATTTTCATAATACAAAGTGAAACGCTTTTAAGAAAACTAAAGTTAAAAATTATGAGGCTCTACTAACCTGACATCTAGTGTTGTGGGTAAGCCGTTCATTATCTTCATCTCAATAGTTACAAAGTGAGCATTCAAAACAAGAGGAAAACACCTCTTGTTTATGCTCATTGCTCCCACTATCAGGTGACTATGTCTAGTCACATTTGTTTGTTTCCTTCTCTAAGTGTAATGCCCAAATCATCATGATTATTATAAGATTCATAGAAATATATTTCTATACATGTTTTGTTATTTCATTTAGCAGAATATTCTCTAGACACAACCCATTAGACTAGATAATACTCCATTGCATATGTATATCACATTTTATTGATGCATAAACACGTATACTATTTCCATGTCATGGCTCTCACGACTAGTACATCAATAAACAAGGGAAGGCAGAGATCTTTCTGAGATAGTCATTTCCTTTTCTTGGGTATATGTTCAAACCAAGGATTATAGAAATTTCTGAGTAATATGGTAATTTCATGGTTTGTTTGTTTGTTTTGACCAGGGTCTCCTGTGTCCCAATATGGCTTGGAACACATTATGAACTTCTCACCCTCCCACCTTTACCTTCCAAGTGTCAAGACGCCAGGTATGTCTTACTATGCCTGTGTGGTAGCTCTTTTATTTTTTTCAATTCTCTATGCCATCTCAATAACAGCCATCCTGATCTTCAGCACCACGAAGTGTGCCAAGGTTCCCTTTCTCCATACCCTAGCTGGCATTTGTTCTCTCTTGTCTTGTTGATAAGCCATGCTCACTAGCATGAGGGAATGAGTGCACAGTAGTAATGAAAGTGCTTTCTGCTGACTCTGAGGGTTAAGCAGGGAAGGAGGATAGGGTCGAAAGACAAAGAATTGCAAATAAGCAAGATAGATGAACCTACAGCTCTTGTACTCAACATGAAGATAAAGTTTGCACAATTGTGCCACGCTAAATATGTAGACTTTAGCTATTCCTGTCACCAAAATAAAGTGACACTATATGAGTTGGTAGATGTGTTCATCTGCTTATCTGTGGTAATGACACAGATAGTTCTGTCTCATAATGTCACATTGAAAATCCCAAGTATACACAATAAAATTTGCTGTAAAGATAAAAAATATTGAAGCTGGAAGATGACTCAGTGGGTAAGAGTTCTTGCTGTGTAAATATAAGGAACTTAGTACAGATCCTCTACAGTAATGATAATAGCACTGTGTGGCTGCACATATACCTGCAATGCCAGCACTGATCCAGGCAATAGGAAGAGGGTCCCAGGGGCTCATTGACAAAGAAATCTAACACAGTGAGCTTTGTGTTCAATCAGAACCTAGGTCACAAAAAATAAGGTGCCAAAATTGAGACAGATACCCAACATCACCCCCTGACTTCTACATGCGCATGCATACATGTAAATACATGGACACATACATATAACACACATACACAAAGAGCAGTAACTTGGAAACCACTGCCCTTGAATGTTTCTTACCATTTGACTGTCAGGACCCTGGCCCCACATGCTAAGGATGTATGTTTGAGTAACATTTTGTACACTGGGTGAAAGTTGTCTTTGTATTATTCAGATGTTGATTTCTGTACTGGCAGAGAGCAGAGTACCGTCTGGATTTTTGGTATTGTTATTTTTAATGGATCATCACCTGCCTTAGTATTTTGTGAACCTACATCTCCATCACCTTCTGCTTGATTTAATAAAGATCTGACAGCCAACAGCTAGACAGGAGAGAACAGGCAAGACTTCCAGGCAGAGATAGGAAGTGTGAGAAGAATTCAGAGACTTGAGATTCACCATGGAGACAGATGCTAGGACTGTCCAACTAAGTGAGAGGTAACAGGCCATATGGCAGGTGTGGAATAGAATAGTCAGGCTAACTCATGTTAGATGAACTAGCTGGTGTGCATCCAGCTAAGTCCTAAGCTATAATAAATAAGTGTCTGTGTCATTATTCAGGAGTTGGTGGGTCAGAGACAGTGCAGTGATAGATGTGACCTAATACCTCATTTATTCTTCCTAGAAACTCTAGAATTAAATTCTATGCTTACATTTTAGACATAAGGGCACCATAGTTCATAAACCTTAAGTAACTTGACCAGGGTCACACAGCTATTCAGAGTCAGGAACAGTCTTGAAAACAGCCTGAACTGTGTGACTGGGGGATATATCAGGTCTCTACTATCTTTTCTTAGAGTGCACTCGACCCAATCAGCTTTGCTGACTTTCCCTGTTCTTCAAGTTTCAGCTCAAATGTCACCTCTCCCAGACTGTGCCATCCTAGGGTAGCATCATTCTTTCTCCTCCTTGAGGCAGTCATTATAGTCTGCTATCATCCAGTTAATTACTTGCTGACCAGCTATCCTGCCCCACTTGGAACAGGAGCTCCGTGTGAGCTGACTCAAACTGTCTTGGTCACAGAGATGTTTGCACTGTGTAGAACACTGCATATAGTTACCCCAGCTGAACGATCACTAAATGAAAAATTGTTAGTTATGTTGGGACATACTCATGCAGGGGCTAGCTGGTGCTTTTCTCAGTCCAGCTGTAGAGTGCCAATAAACTTTAAGTAGCGATCTAAACATTGAGTGTTGGAGCATAGAGCTTCAGATTCTAGCAGAGAACATCAAAGGGGTCTGAGCTTTTCAATTGTGACATAATATGTGATATGATATTTAATACACAGTTTAAGTGTAACTGTCAAAGGATTTTTGCAAAGTATGCATGAGCTCTGAATGCTTAGATTATTCAACCTTCCTCTAGGAAGTTCCAGAGACCTAAAGAAGTGTTTCAGGATCTTCCAGGGGTGAAGAGAAAGAGGCAGAAGCGCTATACCTAGTGACTTATCACAGTGAGTTGATTAACGGTGTTGCCCCAAAAATCCATTTCCACCCAGCCATCCAAGATGCCATCTTATTTGAAAAGAGGATTTTGAACATTGAATTGGCTAAGAGGGGGATCAGATGGGACAGAATGGATCCTAAACCTAATGACTGATACGCCCATACAAAGAGAAGAAGACACACAAAGTGAACACATGGAGAGCACTGTGTAAACACAGACAGAGAAAATAAATCAGCCCATAAACAAGAAAGAGATGGGGGCGGAAGAAGTGTTCTGGCAATACCAAGGAGAAGCAAAAACCGGATTCTCCCTTGGGATTTTCGAAAGGAACATACCCTGCAAGGACTTGGTTTGTGACTTACAGAATCCAGAAGTATCAGAGACTATATTTATGGTGGATAATAGTAAACAGTCAGTGGCAATTTGCTATGATAGCTCTAAAAATTGAATGCACAAGTATGGTCAGGCATGCTGATATATTACCTATAATCTCAGCACTCTGGAGTTCAAGATCATCCTTCCTACACAGTGAGTACCAGGCTAACTCGGTCTACATGAGACTCTGCCTCCAAAACAAGAGAGAAAAGCTAATACAGAAAATGTACTTTCATATGAGATACATTTCAGAAAATGGTCTCATTCTGTGTGAGGATTTAAAATGCGCTGGAGTCACTCCCCTCTTTTCTGACTTTTGATCCTTGCTTTTGCCGCCCATGACAGCTGTAACTATAATGTCTGTGTCATTCGTTCATTCCTAAGCACTGCATCTTATATTATCTGACATATCTAATCCCAGTATACAGGAAGCTGAGGCAGAAGGATTGCAGTAAATCTGAGGCCACCCTGTGCAGCAAAGCTTGAAGCCAGTCTCAAAAATATGTAATACTCTGGGCCTCAAAATAACAATAAAGTAAAATTCCCTCCCCTATAAGGCAAGGCCTGTTATCACCAGGGCACCTAAGACCTCCCTTTCTGCCTCCCACAAGGGCTACCCCAATTGCTCTCAGGGGACAACTCCAGAAGTATGTTGTTAGTCATCATTAGGTTTTGACATGTAAGTACCTCTTAGGCCAACTTTAGCCAGCAGCCTGAAGAGAGGCAGGAGGATCTCCCAGTCAGGGGAAGCTGACCTTGATGTGTCCACCAGAGTCTGCAGAAGGGCTTCACTGCCACCTTTGTTGATCATATAATAAATCCTCCGGTCTGTACCTGGGAGGAAACCAGAGGAAAGATGAGATTCAAATGGTAACCCTCTCCCCAGAGGAAACCTCGGACTTAACAGCTAGAGACAATGTGAAGGTTCATTCATTTCACCACAAAAACACAAGCTGGCAGATTCTTGACATGACCTGTCTTCAAGTTGTGCTACCACCTGAGGGAATAAAGGTGTGCAATATGGTAATTGAAGGATATTTAGAAATTTTAATATACTCACATCTTGAAGCTATGGTAAATTGAATGATACTACAAGTTCTGGGGACCTGTTAAGTCATCTCTTATGTATACACAAGTATGTAGATGTCTATAAATCGACACATCATTATATACTAAATATTCTTCTGCAATAAATGTGAGTCATTAGTAGCAGACGTGAGGTGCTGTCTTATCTAGAGTCATTTTACTGGAGGTGTAATGATTTCCTAATTCTGATCTTTAGCAACTAATAGAAGGGAAATAGAGAAACCACTATAGGGACCTCCTAAGAAACAAAATGCCCATAGTATCCAAGAACTCTTGGTCAGAGCCCTGAGCTCTGCATTAGTCTTTTTACAGAAGAATAGATTTGAATAAGACCTCTCTTACTTTTCCCAAGGAAAGCTCAAAAGCAGTGATTACATATTAATGTGGAGAAGGTCCTGTGTGACCTAATCAAGGGAGTCAACAGGTATAATAGTATCGAAGAAGAAATTCTCAGTTTCCATCCTAATGAAAAAAGGATTGTCTGAAAAAAATAATGAAATAAAGGCAGGAATAAAGAGAATAAGATAAAGGAGGAAGAATAAGATAAAGATGGGATATTGGACAAGGGGAGCCACATGTATCCAGGAGTAGAGATGCACACTTGTAGTCCTAGCACATAGAAAGTTTAGGCAGAGGATTGCTGGTTCCAAGGCATCCTGAACTATAGAATGAGACCTAGACTTTAAAAAAATAATTATAGCCTGGTCTGAAGAGTGAGTTCTGGGACAGCCATGGCTACATAAAGAAACCCAGTCTCAACAAACAAACAAAAATATCATCCATATGGGAAAAGAAAGTCCAAGGCTTTATTCTAAACATTTCTACCTACCTCCTGAAGATAGCTTCATCTCAGAAGACAAGTGATAATTTACAAAATGGAAACTCACTTTAAAAACTTTTATATGCATGGAAGTGGCCCTGCCACTGGAGGACATAAAAGTTGATTCCTTTTTTAAAAGACCATACATAGTATGATGGGATCCTGGAGGTTTTTATCTCTGGCATGCCATACATCCTCAGTGTTGCCTGTTTATGCTAATATTTCTTAATCCAGTTAACTCAGGTGACTCATAGCTACTCAATCCTGTCTCTCATTTCTAAAAAAGTAAATGACTTGCCGACCTTTAAGTTCCATCTCCACAAGATACATGTAAGAAAACCCAAGTAGCTGGCTCCTCCTGTGAGACACAAAGGAAGGGAGCCTAGGGAGGGATGGATATGGTTACTGAGAAGCAGCTCTCCCAGATGAAGTCGTTTGAACTTACAGAAGAAAACGCATAGCATAACCACCCAACATCTCACTGCCTCCTAAGTTTGGGCACTGTAAGATGACAAGGTAACAAGGCTGAGGAGCCCAAGTATAATTATCCCAGTCTACACAAATCTTATCAAGTCATATCAAGGGGAAAACATTGGCTTGTGGTTCTCTCCTACACAGGAAAGTTAAGCTACAAAAATACCCAGCTATACCACTTCCTGGGACAGACAATAGAGACACTGTCTCCAATCTACAATATGATTTGATATGAGCGTAGCCTACTCACCAACAGAAAGCAGATCGCTGAGGACTTGGAGGATGGGCAGGATAGATGCTTTCTCAGAGGAGTTCTGCAATGATAACACAGACAGGTAGGTATCTTTACAATGAATGCAAGAGGATAGAAGTAGCCTGGTTAGAGATGCAAAGAACAAGCAGAGTTACGCTTTGTTGCACTGAGATCAACTCCATGAAGTCCAACGGATAGAAGAGCTCTCCTTAAGTAGCAATGAGTGAACTCACTGAGAGAGGAGTTTCAGGGGCTGTGTCTCTAAAGTATTCAAGACCCCTCTTTGGGGACTAGTCTAATAAAAACATTATTAAGGTACACACAAACACAAGTATTGATTGACCCAGAGACAACAAACTAAAAGAACCTTGTGGGCCTCACTCACAAGAACATCACACATTTAAGTAGCCTTGAATTATTTTTAAAGGTTCTCTCTCTCTCTCTCTCTTTCTCTCTCTCTCTCTCTCTCTCTCTCTCTCACACACACACACACACACACACACACACACACACACACACACACAAATGGAAGCCATCAAAATGTTCTGATGCAAATACTGCAAAAATAAGCTTTGATTTTTCTCAAGAAAGTGTAAAGTAGTAACAGATCATATTGTGAGAATGATTTTAGAAATCCTTCTAAATCTTGACATTGTTGCTTGTTCTTCAGAAGTCTTTATTCAGAAGTTGAGAGCACATGAAGATTCCCTGAGGTAACCTATATCATAATTCTGGAAATGCAACCTAGTCCAGGTTTCTAGAAGTCAGGCAATGTCTTTCCACTGTAACATTAGGGAGTGGTCATTTTTGTCTTTATTTGGGTAAGTGCTTCATTTATGAGTATTAACATTCCCATGAGTAAGACTTGTGTTCCAGGCTGGAGAGATGGCTCAACAGTTAAGAGCACTGACTGCTCTTCCAGAGGTCCTGAGTTCAATTCCCAGCAACCACATGGTGGTTCACAACCATCTGTAATGGGACCTAATGCCCTCTTATGGTGTGTCTGAAGACAGAGACAGAGTACTCACATACATTAAATAAATAAATAAATAAATAAATAAAGCCTTAAAAAAAAAAAAAGACTTGTGTTCCTTCTCCACTTCGATGACCTCAAGAATTCTCCATTATACATTGGACAAATGCAGGAAACCAAAAATCTTCATGATTTTCTTCTCTTGATATTTCCAACTTCATTATTAATTTCAACACTCCTATCCAAAATAGGTATTTCCATGGTGTGGGAACACTCAGCTGTAAATTCCTTCCCAAGAAATGTTATAGCTTGGTCTGCAAACTTGACTATACTGTTCCCTCTTTGACAGCTCTTTCCCTGCGTTTTAGGCTGGGCAGTGCTGATTCCTCCTTCTAGTGCATGCTGGGCTCTGTGATGTCTCCAAACCTCCCCCAAACCAGGTCTGGGATGCTTTCTATCACTCCATCACTCAGCTCTCAGTTCTTGACAAAGCACTCACTCTAACATGGATGTGTAATCTTTTTTCTTATCTCACCTTCACTAGGTATTAGAATTAAAAAAAGCACCCATCAGAGGGTTGCTTTAGAGAAAAAAGGAGAAATAAACACTTTTAGTGGAATCCAAAAGAACTTCAGGTAATACACAAAGTCTACTACCACCCAATCCTTCCAGAAAGTCATATTTCAAAACACCTAACAGAAATATTTTTCTCCAGCAAAAAATTCCAGAGGCACTTAAGAAACATTTACATAGATGTCTTAATGCTATATTTTTACAAATCAAAACTAATACCACCAAAATTAAGATGGTCAAAATTTCAAAATGGAGTTTACTAACTTCTTTTCCAGGTAGATAAAGCCTCTAGGACCTCCTAGTACTTAACACATATAGAGCCATCAAAAAAGAAAACCATTGATATAGATATAGATATATTCTGATTTTTTTCTATGAGCTTTAACCTAAAAAGTATATCTGTACATGGCTGTCATCATATTAATTGAATGTATTACACCCAAAATTTAAAGTCCATATCACCCTCAAGCAACTGCCAGTTATGTATATACACAATGTCAGTACCTTCCTCTACTCAAAGCTGGAAACAAGAAGCAACAATTCTGGCATAGGTCTATCATTTGGGGGTTTAAAGAACTTTATACCTTTGAAAACTAGACCAAAAGATTATTTGCAGTAGAATAAAAGATGTGCATGGGATTCTTTCTCTGGTTAATATTGACAATTGTGAGTTGGCCTCAATTTTTCCGTGAAGAGAGAAGGGAGAAGCTTTGTGTGAGACTGTGCAAATGCTGTATAACTTAAAATGCTAGACTCATGACTTGATTGCGAGGAAAGGGAAAATAAAAGAGGAAATGAAGAGGTGAGGACAAAGAAAGAGAAAAAACTAATAAGGCAGAAGCTGACAGAGGAGAAATAAAGGGTTTCACTTTCATTTCCTTCCATTCAATTATTCATACATTCATCCCGCAGACATTCATTGGCTGTCATCTATGTTCTAGTCACCAACAAGGCAGTGAAGATATTTATTGATCAAAAGGCAATCTGCCATCACGGGCTCTTGCCTGGCTGAGACAACAGCTGGTAGACAGTCAGACCTGGTAGTGCTAAATAAACCCTGTGGCAAAGGTAAACACTGGTGCTGGGAGACTCAAGGGAAGAGACATTTAACCTAGCCGTGTCCATGACTGAAAAGTTAAAGACAAAGACGCCAAATGAAGAGGTGACAGTGGGATATTCTAGTCATGCTGTAACCCCTCGTTCCCAGAGGGAAGCATGGCAGCATGGTGACATTGGCATGTGAATCTGCATTCTGTGTGACCAATTGAATAAAACAGATGGTACAGGGAATTTTAAATTCCTTGTGGGCAAAAACTAGGTCTTATTTGTCTCTCTATTCCCACCTCCTGAGGTGTAATAAGCAACCTGTTTTATTGTTTTTAGTGTTTTATTGAATTAATTTCTCCCCATAAAGAATTGCCTGCTCTGTTACAGGGCCCATGAATACTCCCTGAGAACACTCTTGTCTTGCATGTTCCTATTATATTTTCCAGCAGGGATGTAGCTGACCATATGTTATATATTAAATCACCAGACCCAAGTTACTTTGACCTATGGCCAACAATAGAGGCTTCACACAAATGAGCCATCTCTCTGTAGATCCCTTAATGAAAATCCTATTTGTGGGACTACAGAGATGCCATGGGGGTTAAAATACTGGACCTCCTCTTGGCAGAGGAGCCCAAGTTTGCTTCCCAGCACCCACACAATGGTCCACAATCATCTATAATTCCAGTCCCAGGGGATCTAATACTCTTTTCTGGTCTCCAAGGGCACTGCAAGAATGCCGTGTACTACATCTATGCAGACAAAACACAGTACACAGAAAAATAAATAACTAACTAGCTAAAAAGAACTTGCTTCAAAGGAGCAATCTAGTATTAATAGAGAATACTGTTCCCTCTTCTCCAGCACACAGGTGGAACTTAAGCCAACCTTCCAAACCTATCTGAAGTTATCATGATTAGTTTAGAAGTAGATATCAATCCTAGGTCTGGGAAAAGAAAATCTGAGTCAAAGTCAGCTGGAAGACTCTAAAAATGGTTTTCTGCAGAAAAAAAAATAAACTTCCTATTTTTGGATGTTGTTGTATGAAGACATTATCTTGAATCCTAGGTGACATTGTTAAGCCAGCAAATCAACTCTACAGAACCACTTACCTGTGGACTTTGAGATAAGAAATATAACAAATACCCTCACTTATGAAAGTCTCTTAAAGTTGGAGAGTTTGCCTCTGAATTCAGCTGTGACCCCTAAAGAAAAAATTTTACACCTCTATATGCCTCCTTCCCAAGCAGTGTTCTTAATAGAAAAGAAATTGATTTTACAGACATGCTGTAGGTCCACCCAGAGACTCCTGCTTTGACAGAGAAACAAAGAAGACAATTCCTTCCTACAGATATTGAGCTCACAACTCTCTCACTCAATGCTCAACCAGAATACATCAGTGTTGTTTTTCTTTAAGTAAAAATTATGGCAATCAGTGGAGGGGAAATGCCCCGCCCCACAAACTCTCAACCGGCACTAATTTATGCACTGCTATATTTACCAATAAATATTTTACACTATTTAGAAGAATAGCACAAAGCCGCTATCTCACCCACAGTAATAATAAATGAGCAATTAAAGAAGGCAGGATGTGATGTGCCATGGTTTTCCTTTAATGATTCCTTTTAAATGAATCACTGAGTAATCCCTTGTCAGTTAAGACTTTCCAATAAAAAATGGATCTGCCAAGCTTTAAGGGAGAAACAAACAGTTGGGAGAACAAACAGTGTCTTTCAGAGACTGCAGTTTTGAACTGCAATTTTCTCATAGACTGTTTTGAACGTGTTGCCTCTTTGCCTTCAAATTCTATATTCTGTATCTCCCTCTTACCTTCTTCTTCCTGCCTCAGAATCATGGTAATGAAAATACGGCCCTTCACATCACTACCATGAAAGAACATTTCCAGTCCTTTCTAGTACCCTGAATCAGAATATGTCAACTACACAGAGCCAGTGGGTGTACCCAAGAGCATCATGGGTCTTGTCCTTTGGGGATTTGTTCATCCTGATGCCACTGCCTGGTATCATTTATCCTCCCTCTTCCAGTCATATTTCAGTTACCAGCTCCAGGTCTCCCTTTTATATAATTTCCTCAGCTATCTTACCTTCTCAGGTCTCACCATTGTCAAAAGTCTGAACAAACTGGGTACTGTACAAGTCAAGGGATTCGGCACACACTGTTCACAAGGATCATGGTACAATTGGTACCCACTTAAGTGGGGCCATGCTTGGCCTCACAGGAAACAAACTTACTTTCTGTGCATTTGTTCTCTCAACAATATTTTATACCTACCCTTCCTTAGAATGCTTAGTTAAAAAGTTACCTGTTTATGTATGCTGGCGTAATAAACTACTCTAAAACTCAATGGCTTCAGACAATGCTCTTTTATCAGATCTTTTGATTTGGGGACTCGAAAACTGAGGTATAACTTTGTTGGTAGTTTCTTCTGCTTTCTTTGTTGGTAACTGGGGTCAAGAAGAGGTCAGCAGATATACTAGTCAAATGTGGCAAAGTAATCTGGAGATATGGGCTCACCTGGGACTATTGACTATATATGTTCTTTTTAGCAGCAGAGTCTTAAGGATCTTGAATGTCTGACATGGCATCTTATTTCCCCCAGGGACAGCCTTAAAGGAGAATTAGCCTGAAATCTCAAGGCTTCTTTTGGCATTGTCTCAGCAACCAAATGTGTCAAATTCACTACATTATATCAGTTAATTAGGCTATGATGCAATTCCATAATAGAATGGATGGTCCTAGATGACTTCTCAAGCAAGAGAAGTTTTTTAAGCCACTTTTAATCATCCATACTTCATCTGGGCTATAAACTCTAGACTAAGCATTCTGAATCATTCCTTTTGGCATCCATAGGACCTACGATGGATTCTTGCACAGAGAGGCTTTTGGGTAGCTATGAAATGGGATCAGACGGGAGACGTGGGACTGAATGTAATGAGGAGATATGAAAATGGATGGAGCGGTCTGAAGTGGTACTGGATGGGTTAGAGTGAGGTGGAACAAAATAGATGTGATGGGATTTCTCGGGGCAACTTAGACACAGAATGTGAAATCTGCCATGGCCTTGCTGCCCTGTTTTCCTCAATCCTGAAATTTTCCTGAATGTATGTTGCAGCATGAGCACTATGACAGAACTATACCGAGTATGCAGCCTGAACACGCTAGAAGAGTCTTCTACCACTGAGTTACTCCCCCAACCCCAAGATGTACTTACAATGCAGGCTCACTTTAGCCTAGTTCCTGTTACCTCTGTAAGACTCAATTCCATATTCACAGTATTTCCCTAATTTTTTTTTTTCGAATTCACTGGTGATGTTGGGTTAGATACAGCACATCAGATTTTAAAAAAAAAAAATCTGGTTACAATAAATACACAATAAATCATGAGTAAGTGCCCGTGTGTGGGCAGACATGATGGAGAAAAGGTGAATAATCTAAAACTAGGTTGGAAGGTCATTAGGGCTACAGGCTCCTGAGTCAGTTTTCCATCTGGGTCGTGATGTTCCCGACTTATGAGCAAAATGCTCATAAGAAACGCAGAGGGGAAAAAATGTACATCTGGAGAGACTAAGGTTGCCTCCTCTGGCAAAAACAAGCAGGAACCCCGAGCTTTGTCAACAACGCCCAGCACACTTGTTGCCACTTGGTGGATGGTGAAGTCTCCCAGCCCTAATGCTAATCACGGCAGTAATCAACAGCATCATATCCCTGAAAGGTTCTCTGATTTCTTTTAAATGGCAGTCACTGGAATGTCAGCTCTGTCTCTATTCTAGGCAGGCTGTGATATCTTTCCAAGACACAGTTGACAAATTACAGCATGAAGTGTGCAGGTTAGAATTCAAGATGACTGAAAAGTAGTGTCAAACAATTTCCAGCTCTTTAGGATGGATTCTAAACACGGCAAGTAAATAATGCCTCCCGGTGCCTGCAGCTCAGGCCTCTACACCAACCAACACTGAGGAAGGAAGTCAGCATCACCCTGCTTCATCCAGAAGCTGCCATTTATTGCTTTGATGCTTCTAGGATCCACTACCTATAAAACACATGCTAAAAGCATCCAAGACAGGAGATACAACCATACTCCTGGAAAGCCATTGAATCAATCACATCTCAGGAACCTTCATCCCAAAGGCACTGAGAAATTGTCCCCTTTCTGAGTCCTATAACGAGGTACATTTTTCCTCCAGAATTATTTCTCAGAATTCCTTCTTCTCCTGCTCCTGCTCCTGCTCCTGCTCCTGCTCCTGCTCCTGCTCCTGCTCCTGCTCCTGCTCCTGCTCCTGCTCCTGCTCCTGCTCCTGCTCCTGCTCCTGCTCCTGCTCCTGCTCCTGCTCCTGCTCCTGCTCCTCCTCTTCTTCTTCTTCCTTTTCTTCTTTCTCCTCTTCTTCCTACTCCTCTTCTTCATCTTTTTCCTCTTCTTCCTACTCCTCCTCTTCTTCCTCCTCCTCCTCTTCTTCCTCCTCCTCCTCCTCCTCCTCTTCTTCCTCCTCTTCCTCCTCTTCTTCTTCCTCGTCCTCTTCTTTTTCCTCTTCTCCCTTTTCTTCCTCCTCTTCCTCCTCTTCCTCCTCTTCCTCCTCTTCCTCCTCTTCCTCCTCTTCCTCCTCTTCCTCCTCCTCCTCCTCCTCCTCCTCCTCCTCCTCCTCCTCCTCTTCTTCTTCTTCTTCTTCTTCTTCTTCTTCTTCTTCTTCTTCTTCTTCTTCTTCTTCTTTCTTCTATACACTGCACACAATTATACTAGCATCCTATTCTTCCAAGGTTCCTGTCTAGGCTGTTTTTTTCTTGTAGTGGCTTGGAGGTATCACAGAAGCCTTCAATATTTCTTCTCAATTATGAGTCTGCAGTCATCAATATCACTGTAAAAAGAACTTTTCTTACCAGTAACAGCTAGCAAGTCTACAGATTACGGACTTCTATATGGTTTCTGGCAGTAGCATAAACCATGGATAACCACAGGGCTTCCAGCAGCATCATGGAACACAGAACTCATCATGGGCCCTGGTAACAGCATGGACCATGAACCTCAGTATGGCTTCTGGATGCAGCATGGATCACTAACATCAGTCAATATAGCTTCTGGTGACAACACTGACCACAGACATCAACATGGTATCCTTCAGTACACACATCCTGATCACAGACAGTAACATGGCCCCAAGCAGCATCATGAACTATGGGCATTAACACAGCCTGCAATGGCTGCAGGGATCACAGATACCAACATGGCCTCCAGCAGCAGCACAGACCATAGAGGTTTTTCAAGGAGGTTTTATCCAGAAAATGAAGCATCTTTCATCTCAAATATCTTCTTGATGCTCAGAATCAGGGTGACTGAGGTACTGAGCAGCACATTCAGGGACCAAACCTGTGCAAGCTCCAGGTTGCTGCATACTACCCCACCAGCCCAGATGCCCTAAAGCAGAGTTATGACTCAGTAAAGTACGGTCATTGTAGCTTGATCAAGATCCAAAGATGATCCTTTGAGGTCAACTTGAATGGACTTAGATTCTCTAAGAGACCCAACTCTAAGTGTATCTATGAGGCTGTTTCTAGAGAGGTTTAACTGAGGAGAGAAAATCCAGTTTGAATGTGGGCAACATCATCCCATGGGATAGTGTCCTGAAGATAGGTCGCTCTCCCTCTCCTCCTTCCTCTGCCACTCTCCCTCTGCTTCCTGACTACAGATGTAATGTGATCAGGTGTCTTGCACTCCAGCCTTCCTGATGTCTTTACCATGAAGGACTGTGTGCCCTTAAACTATAACTCAAAATACATTCTTCTTTCTTCCTTTTTCAACATAATATTTTTATTGATTGTTTGGGAGTTTCACATAATACACCCTTATCACAGTCATTTCCCAGTATTCTCAGGCATACCCCCTCCTCCCTTGTGACCTCCTCACAGAAAAGGAGAAAAGAAAACAGAAATATATATCAAATCCAATTTATGTTGCCCAAATACTCACTGGATCATGATCAAACTCCCAGAAGTCAGCCCCTTAAAGAAAATTGAGTCCTTCCCCACATCCCAGCCCTGCCAGAAACCATCACCTGTGAAGAGCTACACTTCAGGATCCCTGTCACAATATTTAAGCGTTCTCTTCAATGGTTTCCTGTCTAAACAGTGTGTGGGAATGATAGCTCGCTCGTGGGCGTGGGCGAGGGCGTGGGTTCTTGAATCTTGTTGGGCTGTTGTGGTTCCCATGGCTCCAAGGAGACTGGAGCTTGAGAATCTCAACTAAGTTCACTCCACGTGCAGCACCTGGCAGGCACTATGGGGGGCCCCACCCAGTGGGGGGAGTTCTCACTCAGTCTGAAATTTTTCGGGGACATGGAGTAGGGCTCTCGAGTTGGAGATCCTCAGGCCAGGAAGCTGCCAGGGACCAACTGGTCTCAAGCTTTGGGGTTCCCAGATGCTGCTAGTGGGCTGTGACAGAATGGAGATGCGGGGCATGCAGGCACAAATGGCCTGCACACAGAGAGAATCGAAGGAGAGGGAGGGAAGCCCAGACCACGCCTCACAGAAAAGGAATTCTTTTGTTACTTGGCTCCAAATGGCTTGGCTCCAAATGGCTCGGCTAGCTTGCTTGAAGAGGCAGGCCTCTGTGGGGAATGTAGAGAAGCTCAGGGAAGAGCAGCTACATTGGCTCATTAAAGACCTTCTCCATGGTTCCTCACAACTTGGCCCCAATGACAGGAGAAAGTCCATGGATTTTTACAGGCTTTATTGGCATGGCTGATGGTAGTTGAATCTGGATGCACCCCCTATGAAACACAGGGCACACCTGAGTTAAATAGGGAGGGAGAAGGGGGGAGGGTCTGGGGAAGAATGCTTAATTGGCTACTCCCTCTGGCCTTCAGGTATCTCATTAGTATGAAAATCTCTTGAGGCTGAGGCCTGTAGTCATGCCCTTTACCTATGCTCTTTGGGAGGGGCTGCATTGCCCTATGTGACTGAACGATGCAGGTTAATGGAGATCTTTGCCATGTGTCAGGAACCTGGATTCTGGGAGCACATCCGAATAGATGCCCATCCCTCACAGGCAATGGACACCTGTTGGGTCTCCAGGCTACTTCCAACCAGCACTTCTACCTAAACCCAAGCTATCCTATCATGGTCCCACAAGAGTATACTTGGGGTAGGGGAGGTCACAACTGAGAATGAGAGACATAGAAGGCTCCTGTGACACTCTTCTTTCTTTAAGAAGCCCTTCTCAGGCATTTTGTCAAAGCAACAAGAAAATAACTAATACAAGCATACATCCAACTTCTTAGTGATATGCACTGCAGAGATGCCTGTTCTTCCATGGATACTGGACCAACATGAGCACTCTATAATCATACAGGGGATAGCTATCCTTAAGCCCCAGTATTACGAGATATTTTCAGAGACATTATATACAATTTAAAGTTACAAAATAGGCATTTTGTGTAGATGAATTCCATAGATGGTTCAGAGGGGTAATGCTTTTGTGAAAGCAAGAGAACATGAGTTCAGATCCAAGCACCTATGTAAAAGGCCATGTATGACCTCATACCGGCCTATAATCATAGGACTGTGGGAGACACAGATAATAGGATTGCTAACACTTGGTAGCCACCAGTTTAGCCACAGGTTCAGTGAGAGACCCTGTCTTAAAGAAATGTGAAAACTGATGCAATGGGAGTCCAGGTGCTCTCTTCTGACCTCTGCAAATGTACACAAAGGCATTAACACACACACTTGGGCCTATACCATACTCTCATGTGCAGAGAGAGAGACAGACAGACAAAGACAGAGAGAGATCCAGGCATGAACTGGCATGCCATACATTCAACTCCATGACACTATCATTTATGTGTCTACTATTTTGGGAATCATTTACTTTTTAGCCCTCAAAACAAATTTTTTATATTTCATTTTCCTGTGTCTATTCCACTTGTAATGATGATAATTGAGGACAACAAAAACTGAAAAACAACTTTCTCCATATTTTGTGAATTGATTTTTTGAAATCTAGAAAGTCTGAAAAAGGAAATCATTCAACAATAGCCAAATTAATGTCTTTTTCATGAAAGCATTTAAGATGTAAGGTACAAACTGTGAGAATCTTAACATGTCCTCAAATACTTTGGCAGACTGATCACCAACAGGCAAGAGCTGTCTCTTCTACCCTTCAATATTACAACCTTTCTTATTACCAGATAGAGTGAAACAGAAGTAGAACCTGATGCCTTTTGAAGCTAACTCATAAAAGGCAATGTAATTTGAAGGTTAAGAAATAAGTGTCATGCCAGTGGGACACTGACATTTATAATCCAGAATTTCCATGTAAGAATATAGAATACTCTGAAATAACCATACTATAAGGGACCTGGGCTGATGTCAGTGGACAACCAGTGAAGAAAACCACTGATCTGGGAACAGTGGCCATCAACTGTTAGCTGAGTTGAGTAAGCAGCCTCATATGCCCAGACCAATGGGGGCTTTAGATGGCAACCATAGACAGCAACCTCAAAAACACACTAAGTAAGACTGACCTAGGAAGTATTTTCTAAATACCAGACTCATCAAATTGTGAGGGTGAATTAATTAAGATTAAAAAAGAAAATTATGATTTTATGCAGAACAATAGTGAACTTATCTCAGCAGCTGATCAATAAAAGAACATTTCAAGTCTGACCTCTAAAAGGTATCCCTAAATTTGGCATGCAACCAGTTCAGAGAGAGAGAGAGAGAGAGAGAGAGAGAGAGAGAGAGAGAGAGAGAGAGAGGGAGAGGGAGAGGGAGAGGGAGAGGGAGAGGGAGAGAGAGAGAGAGAGAGAGAGAGAGAGAGAGAGAGAGAGAGAGAGAGGCAAACATAACAGAGGAGCTGGGGAGAGAACAGGGTTGAGCTAGCTAGATTGGTATTTAAACTGAAAATCTAGCAAAGATTTTACTGAGCTTTTCTCTGAATTATTGATTTGTTTCTTAAAGTGCTACCATCATAGAATACAGAAACATATCAGACTTGGAGAAGGAAAACCTAGTCCTAACCCTGATTTTGCTATTATGACTTCAGATTAATTAATCCTGCACCTTCTCTGAACTCCCTGTGCTGTCCACTTCCATCACTTATGCTATAATTAAAGAAAACATCATTGGACCCTTCCAGTTTCAGGACCCACTGAAAAGCCAGGACCATCCTATGATGCCAGACTGTGACAATAGGTCTTTATGCTAAAAAAAAAAAAAGCACACTTTATGTTTCTTTGGTATTGGGGACCGGCTGTCATTTTATAGAGCCATACTCTGATAATGAGAAGTCAAAGAGAAAGAGGTAGTGTGTCCATCTGCTGGAAGTATGCCAAGGACTTCAGAGGACAGGTACCTGCTCAGGCAGAGTGTGAATCACTGTTAAAGCATACACCCCCAGCTTTTAGAGACAGAGGCCTTATAAGAGAAAGACCATTCCTAACCTCAGTATAATGGCCCCTGATCTCTCCCTACCACAATCTCCGGTGGTCTTAATTAATTTAAGACAGTATTAAGACATTTCAAAAGCATAGCTGAACAATTGCCATATTCCTGGGAAGGAGTAATTATTTTTTTTTCTTCAGTCTGTTTGTTGGCCTGAATCCTCTGGTCCATTAAAACATCCTAGCATTCGCCTTCAACCTTCATAATTTTTTTATGTATCTCTTTCTCCTTAATCTGCACACATCCTCTTAAAATGCCTACTCTGCTGATTATCCTTTAAAATATAATTTCAACAAATTAACTTACACTAATGCAGAGTTTCTTAACCTAATGTTTATATTTGAAGCAAATGTGAATATGTTGAAATGGAGAAGTGGAAGATAAGATATTTAGCAATGTCTCTGGCTTCTACTCAAGTAGGTAAAACCATCTCCCACTTCCAGCCCCATCTGTGACAGCAAAGCATATATAAGTACTGCAAATTGCAACTTAACTCCAGTTGAAAAATACCATAATAATGCTTTGAAAAAAAACTGTGTAATATGATGTCCCTCTCAAAATAGCTAATGAAGACAATGATACAAATGAAAAGAATAAATGTTTTCTGATTTACACAAAAGCCCCAAGATAGCCAAAACAAACCCCAGGCAATGAACACTGCTGGAAGTATCATCATTCCAGATTTCAAGTTATAAAAAACAATATTAAATTATTAAAAATTAATTAAATTTATTAATAAATTAATATTAATATTAATATTAATTAATTTATTAAATTATTTAAAAGCTATAGTTATAAAAACAACATGGTACTGGCATAAAAAAAGACATATAGATCGATGAAATAGAACTACTAAGACAACACTGCTAGAGCCAATGGATTTTTTTCTGAAGAAGCCAACAATTGATATTGGAGAAATGGTATTATCTTCAACAAAGGCTTCAACAAAGGTCAAACTCGATAGTTACACGAAGAAGAATAAAACTTGATCCTCATTTCTTACCCTTCAAAAAGTTCAACTCTAAATGGACCACTGACACAACATATGGCTTTATACCCTGAATATGGCAGAAGAGAAAGTAAATTAAAATTACCTTAAGATTTAATAAAGCATATATGCTTCATATAGCATATAAGCAAAGATCCTCTGAGCACAACATTAAGAGTAAGAGCTGACAAATGGTACCACATTAAACTAAAAAGCTTCTGTATGACAGAGGACAACATCATTCTGGTGAAAAGGCAGCCTACAAAATAAGAAAATGTTTAATTTCTCAGTATCTGGCAGAGGGCTGACTCGTGTCTAGACTATACAAAGCCACTCAAAGCAAACCATCAATAAAATAATCAACCTAATTAAGAATTGGGATATAGAACTAAGCATAAACTTCTCAAAACAACAAAAAACTGATACAGGAGCTAGAAAAATGTGTCAGTAGTTAATAGCACAAAGAACTTGGGTTTAATTCCCAGCATCCATGTGATGGCTCACAATAGTTCCAGAGGACATAGTCTCTCTCTCTGGACATATTCTGGTATTGAAGGCATACATGTAAGCAAAACACCCACACACATAAAATAAAAATAAATCTTGTTTTTTTTTTTTTTTAAGAAGAAAAACGGAGTGGGATTGAGGAAATTCAAATAACTAAGAAGTATCTTGAGCCATCAAGAAAATGTAAATTAAAACGACCTTAAGATTTCATCTGACTCCAGTAGGCATGATAAGATTAAGAAGAAAAGAAAAGACAGAGCAATAAATGCTAGTATGTGTGTGAAGAGACGGGAACCACACTTGTTAGAAGTTGCCCAATGCTCCATCAGATGACCCCATACACATGCACATATTGTCAGCACTAGGTGGGCTCAGTGGATTGAAAAACACAGAACATGAAGTAGGGAGGGGAAATTGGGGGTAATATGGGAAACATTGGAGGGAAAGGTATGGGGGTGGACTTGGTCAAAACACGTGATGTGAATGTACAAAATTCTCAGTAACAAAATCTGCTACTGCTGTCACATGATATAAATTTTTTAAATTTCCTTGTATTAAGGATGGGTTGTTGTTTTGGGTCTAGCAAACAAAATGTTTCAGCAAGGGAAAAAGAAGATAAACAATTTTGGGTGAATGACTTACATTTGTCCTTTCTGTCCCCATTGATAATGGCAGAACACTGAGATTGAGTTGGGGGAAGTGATGGGATGTACCACAAGAGGAGGCACAGCTCGTGTTCAGAAACTGACTCTCTGTTCAAAGAGCATCATCTTCCAAATTTCTTAGTTACTAGCCTGCAGAGCCAGAGCACCAGTGCTACAAACAGCTCTAGATCTCATACTTTTGACATTACAAGAAACTACTTAGCAAGCAGAGGAGCAAGTCTATTTGTTGTATGGGCTAGTTAAGATAATGTGACCATATAGTAAATAACCCCAAATGTATAAGTAGCCTAATTACAAAAAGAGGGTTTCTTCTTCATTCACAGAAAGTCCAAAAGTATTCAGATGCATCAATAAAATACAAAATTGTAAGGTTCTTTCTCAGAAGACTTTGTGCATTGGTCCTAGGAGTGGTCAATATTTTTAACCTCATTTCTTTGACTAATATTGACACATGTTCATACATAACCACAACAGTAGGCAGAATAGGCAGCCCAATACTGTTGAAAAGGATACAAATGGGTTTTATAGACTGTGAGCTTGGTTCTGCCATAATCAAGTTTCCACTTATGATTTCCCACTCATCCTTGACAAGACTCACCCTCTAGAGGATTACATTGATCCCTTTTCATCCTGGATTGTCTTGTATATCTATACTACAGAACTATAGATCAATATAAGCAAGATCATCAGACACTGGGCTTCCCGTCCTACCATGAAAGTTAATTTCCCAAATTATTTTCTATTTGAAGAAGCACCTCATTCATCAAATACTCTAGTATTGATCACAGTTTTCAGGAAAGAAAAATACTCAACAACAATGATATATACATATATATGAATGACAGAGCTTCCAACAATAAGGAGTTATCAATGACACCAACAATAGCCAAGATTGAAAAAGATCACATATTCTTTTAAATAAATGAGCCCTTCTATAAACCCAGTCACAATAGCCAAGGTCAGTTACAGAAAGGACAGACATTAAAAATTCCCTTCTTTGAGAGTCAGATTGCTGGAGAGTATCTCAAGAAGAAAAATAATTCTCAATACTTACCTTGTTGAAATTTCCTTAAGAAAGGGATTACACAGCCTGCATGGATAGCTTAACTTTCTCATTTGACGAGGTTCATCTTGGGAATATTTTAAACCACATCATGAGCTTCTGGAAATGACTGGCTCATCCCAAGTGCCTCTGAAGAACCTCAACTGTGGTTTCCATCCAAACAATGTTCATCTTCAAAGCAAATCCTTCCTTAACTAGTATATCCAGGATGGCTATGTGGTCATATACAATGAGAGTTTATTACAGGATTTGTTGTGATAAACATAACTACAATGAAGCAGCTAAATAGAAATCAGTTTGGGAAATAAATTCAGCAACATATTTCTTTGCAAATGCCCAAAAACTTCATTTCAAGATCACCCCAAGACTAAAGAAGTAGTTAAGATATATTTCATCTGTTTATATATTATGTATCCTGTGGAATTCCTTTGCTGAATAAGATGTCCACTGTTAATCATGACTATGTAAAGGTAAGTATGGTTAAAAAAAAAAAATTCTTCCAGAGAAGTTTTATCCTTTACTGAAAAGGTCACATAGATCTTGCCACCTATCTATACATATGCTAGATGTCTCTTTGAACATGTAAAAATCCCACCCTAGAGCTACAAGAAAGCACAGATTGCACATTAGAACTGTGCCAGGAGCACTGCTTGGACACTCATGATGGTGGATAATCTCACACAAGGCCTCATGTATCCAGGAAGTATTTCACCAGGGCTCAGACAAGAACAAGTGCTTTGTATATGATAATGCTGAATACAAATCCCACATATGGTTTCCCTCATAGTATGGTATTTTGCCTTCTTTATAGAGCACACCCAAGAAAACCAGAGAACTCCCCAAAATCAATGTCAACCCTGTGGAGTATAAAACTAATAAAAATGCATGGTTAAAATCAATAACAATTATGATAAAGAGAAGAGCATCAAAAGGTGGAGGCAGTGTTATACTTCCACTATGAACCAAGGCTTCAAGGTCAAAGGCTGTCACAAGACACTGGGGGAAATGGTCTGTCTATATGGCAGTCAGTGAATAAAGTCACATTTTTATTACCTTCTTGAAGTTTCCTTAAGTGATTACACAGCCTGCATGGATAGCATAATCTAGAAACATGTGTGCAAGTCTATAAAATCACAAAAGGCATAGAAGACACAAGGAAACTCTTCCATCTAATTGTCATAGCTAAATTCCAAGAACCAAGAAGATACTCCATAGGCCCCAAGCTCAATAGTCTCACTTATGGAGACAAGTTTGTTTCACTTCTCCTACCTGTTTTGAGTTCATTTCTCTTTTGTGTTGAATGACTGAGCAAGTGTCATGAACAGAAATTGTTTTTTGCCTATCCTTTGAAAGAATCTGAAAACACAGCTGGATCGGGAGCACTTAGGAATCCAGCAGCATCCTTTTGCCTATCCAGAAGAAGGAAGAGATGAGAACGTCATTACATTCATTATGGAGTCAGGACTTTATGACAAAATGCCCATTTAGCTGTCTGTTTATTGACCGCTCTAGTCAATTATTTATTTGAAAGTATTGGATATTATTTAATACATTGATCCAAAGTGGAAGGTGACATCAAGGACATGATCCGTGTGAGGATTCTCAACACGAATTAAACGCAAACCCCCACAAACTCAAAATTCTGACACTCATGTCTAAACTGAATTCAGTGTATGAGAAGGGCTAATGCATGTCCATTTAGGGCCAAAAACCACCAGAAAAAAAAAGCAGATACATACATTACAATTCACAACATTATAGAAATTACAGTTATGAAGTAGCAATGAAAAATAATTTTTGATTGGGGGTCACCACAACAT
Organism: Arvicanthis niloticus; assembly: GCF_011762505.2. Taxonomy (NCBI): domain Eukaryota; kingdom Metazoa; phylum Chordata; class Mammalia; order Rodentia; family Muridae; genus Arvicanthis; species Arvicanthis niloticus. The sequence continues at coordinate 48,148,232 of NC_047658.1, read as the reverse complement.
AAGGAACTGTATTAAAGGGTCTCAGCCTTAGGGAGGTTGAGAACCACTGTACTACAACAAGTAAGGATGTAGACAACCAAAGCCGCATATTACTTGTCTTAAATTTTGTGAGGAGTTAACTGTGTAAAAGAAGCACAGATCAGCCAGGACTGAAAACCACAGTTCCCCTCTTCCAGCAAGGCAAAGAGAGAGTAAGCTGCAAAAGCAAGAGCAGACAGCTTTCAGTCTCTCCGAGGTCCTACACAGACACTGCCTCACTTTGAGGAATGTTTAATAAAACTACTTCTAAAGCCCCCTTTCATTCATTCCTCCTCAAAATCAAGTCTACTGTTTAAACACTCATCTATTTTCTGACCATCTGTAATTATAATAATGCCGACTTGCCATTATGTATGCCTGTAAGTTACTTTGTCCATAATTAGGTTAAACATTTTGACCCTCTTCTAATTTTCAGTCTCCAGGGCCAATTGTCAAGAATTTAATGATGAATTACCACCAAAACCATTTCCTCTTGGGAAATAACATTCTGAAACGTTGTATCTGAGCCATAACGTTAGAAGCATAGACACTCAGTGAAGAGCACATTGATCTATATAAAACCATATGAAAGGCCAATGTTAGAGGCATGTCTAAGTCCATGAAGAAAATGGGAGTAAGCTAGAGCAGTGTTTCAGTTGGTGGAATGCTTGCCTGGCATGCATGAGGCCCCAGGTTTAAGTCCAAGCACCACTTATTCCATTGTGGTAGTGCATGCCTATAATCACAGCACTCTGGGGGTAAAGAAAGTCAGAAGTTCAAGGTTATCCCTGGCTATGTATGAAGCTCAAAGCCAAGCTGGGCTAAAGATGAAAGAGGAAAAGGTAGAACTAGAAAGAGATAAATCAAGAGCTACTTGTACAGTAAACAAAAATCCTGAATTTTAAAATTTTGAATGATTTAGGTTGACAGAAAAGTTTCAAAGACATACAGAAGCCCCCCATTTCCTTTTTGTTAACCATATCCAATGGTGGTTGGTTACATTTGCCAAAATGAAAAAAAAGCAGAGCTGATAGCCCAGTGATGAAGCATTAGTTTAGTGTGCACATGAGATTCTATACTTGATCCCAGCACCAGAGAAAGAAGGGTGGAAGAGGGAGAAAAAAAAAATACTCATACATTCTTGTTAAGTGAACTCCAGACTTCCCTGAATTCATGCACTTTTTGACCCTTGTTCTTGCTCTGTTCCACTGTCCCATCCAAGTAACTGCATCTCATTTAAAGGCTAAGTCTCCTCAGATTCCTCTGGTGTAGAATTGCTTGTCAGTCATTTCTTTCTTTTCATGACCTTTCCAATACTGAGAGATGCTGAAGATACCCTACAGAACAGTTCTCAATCTGGATTTTTCTCTTTTCCTATTACCTCTTCTTTGGTGATGAGAGTTTCCACCCATTCCATATGAAGGGCCATGTGATAGCCACATGACATCAAGGATGATGCCATCACTCAGTTAACCACTTGAGTAACGTGATTGTTATTCATGTTTCCATGCTATGAAATTAATATTTTTTCTCTTTCTAGCCATTCTTCAACCATAGACTCACTAAAGCTAGCCTATTATTGGAGAGATAAGGTAGAATTCAGCTCCATTACACAGAGATTACACAAACATCTAGGTAAAGTCTTTAATAAATCCTTGAAGTATCAGGGAGAAATTCATTTAGTGCGTTGAGTTTTCCTGGGAATTTCCATATAATCCTTCATAATCGGGTGGCTGTTAACTCTGCTTGAACAGGACTTTCTGTAATGCTCAATCTGTCAGTACATCTTACAGTCCTGTCAGGAAATGGCCAATATCATGTTTCTCTGATGCCTGTTTCACCATCAGCATCAACAGTGAATTCTGGCTGCTGAGAGGTGAAGGGGGAAGGAACTTGGAGATGGCTCCTTAGAGGAAGAGCATACATTTAAACGCAAATGTGTGCACTAATTAGGTATGATGGGCTGTAATTTTCCTGACTTCCTTTTGCAAAGCAAATTGCCTTTTGAGTTGAAATGTTCTCTGGCTTTCTTTCACTCAAGTTTGGCCTTTTATGAAAGTCTTCATTTTCAAAAGCCAAATTTGTCTCATTTTATACTATAACTAATTTAATGCTAATTGCACAATGACTACATTAGGCATTGTTGGACTGTAGCACATTGTGGTAGGAAAAATCATTTGTCAATCTGAAAAATGTAAGTAAGCCTAAGAGACTGATCTACAACTAATCTCAGAAAGTTGCCTTTATGCTTTATGCTGATTGAGAGAAGGCTGCAGAGTGTACATGTTTCTGGCCCTTGACACAGCTAACACTTCTAAAAACATGTGTTCTCCTCAGAATCCTTCAGACCTCTCCAAGTAGAGAAGAATCTCCAACATTAGTTTTGTAGTCTATTGCACAGATAACCCTAACAGTATAAAAATAAGTGTTTTTTTTTTTAATTTGGGGGCATTGTTTGTTTGAGTTCATTTTTTTTCTTTGTCTATTCAGGATATAATCTAAGCTGGCCTGGAACTCATGATCTTCCTACTTAGATCTTCCACGTGTTGGAACTGCAAACATGTGCCACCTATATTATTATTATTATTATTATTATTATTATTATTATTATTATTATTATCCTTCTACATTCAGGGGTAGAAACTTGGGCATCTTCTAAAACAGCTTGCAACCTGTTTTTAGACTGCCTTTAAAGAAGTTTCCCTGAGTCTTGGCTATTTCTTTATGGTTTGTAGATTTATACATTAGCCTATTCTATTTGAGACAAAATGATACATTTGTTTTTTAAAATAGTCTACGTTAATGTGCTCTTGCATAGGAAAATACATATTAATAGTTCTGAGTAGTAGAATCACAAAAATTTTTGCTTATTCAGATTTAGAATTATCTAAAATGACCATAAACCTTGCTTGTAATAGAAACCAAGAGAAGTGATCTGGAGAAATGGCTCCAGAGCTTATAGGAACACTTAATGTTCTTACAAAATAATCACATTGAGTGGCTCACAACCACCTATGACTCCAATTCCAGAGGAACCCAATGGTCGCTGGTCTCCTGTGACTTTTGACTATAAGTGGTACATAAAAACTCCCAAAAGCACATATACATACACATAAAAATAAATAAATAAATATTTAAAAGATAAAACTGAGAGAAGTAAATGAAAATCAAAGCTGAAGTAGGCAGCATGAGATACATGAAACCAAACGTTTTTAATATCCTTGATCTAGAGATATACTTATTAAAGAGAAACCTATAGCAACAATATTCTTCTACTATTTTTAAACATTTTTGTATCAAGTCAACATACATCTACTAACAACCAAAAAATGTACCAAGAATTTTACTAGGTGCTATTTATATATACCTACATACATTATATACATTGGTGGGACTAATTTGAACTTAAAATACAGTAACAATCATGTAATTAGACTAAGCAAAAGGGGAGATAGTTGCTGGACACTGAAGCCAGTGAGTTAGCTTTTTCCCTATTCAATAGTACTGGATATAAGAGGATGTGTCTGTCATCAAAACCAGCAAGGGTTTACATATTTCTACCAAACTTTCAAGATTTGACAGCGTGTTTCCAGAAAAGAACATCTTTTTCTCATTATCACACAGATATCCGCTTAATAGCCATCCTGAAGATGGGCTCGCTGAGTACTCTGTGAACATTGGAGAGGATTCTCTTAGTTTAGGTCTGGGGTCAATGAGAATTACAGAAAATAAGTCTAGGAGAGGATGATGGCCATTTGCCTTACAACTAAGCAATAGTTGGTCACCAAGTAAAGAAAGTGAAAGTGCTTTAAGAGTTGTCCAGTAACCTCAAGTACATGCAAGAAAAAGCAAAAGCTGACCTAAGCAGAGAGAAGCAGATGGGAAACTTATACTTTATCCTGTAAGCAATGACCTGATGTCCTATGCTCAGAGTGTCGACTGAAAGATAATTGGTTTGAATGAATAGAAAGATTAATGACTGAATAAATAGTAACATAAAAATTGAAGAATAATCAAGTGAGCTTATCAATAGTCCATGTATGTTTGAAATTGATATTAAAAAGAGATTATAGACAACTCTTTACTTCTCAGGATTTCTCTATCCATCACCAAAACCTTTTCACTTCTGCCTCTATGAGAAGCTATTTAGAGACAGCAAAATGATGTGTTGCCAACTATATATCCACTAGGACCCCACAGCAAGGAGACAACTGCAGTTTGCATGAAATCACAGTAGCAGTGCACTGATAAGCATATACACACATATACACACACATACACGCACTTTTCTTTTTAAATTTTTTATTGGATATTTTATTTACATTTCAGATGTAATCCCCTTTCCCCCACCTCCTCCTCCTGCTTCTATGAGGTTATGACCCCACACATCCTCCCACTCTCATCTCCCCATCCACGATTTTCCCCACACTGGGGCGTCCAGCCTTCACTGGACCAAGGACTTCCTAGCCCACCTATGCCTGACACTGTCATCCTCCCCTACACATACAGCTGGAGCAGTGGGCCCCCTCCCTATGTACTCCCAGGCTGGCACATAGCTTTCCTTAAATATGCTCTTCACTTTCCATATCTTGACCACTTGTAAACAGCCAAATTTATATTTGTAACTGTCTCCCTCATTAGCCTCAGCTGATGGATGCGGGGCTAAGCAGGTCATTTAAGATGGGACTCTGCTTTTCTCATGTCTCACTGAGTGAATTTTATTTAACTGGTAAATTTGTGAACTTATTTGATTGTTGAATTATATAGTGAGTGTTGATAGAGAGAGATAGAAAGAACCAAACTATAACAAGAAGAAAGCAAACTGATGTAACAAAAAGGGAAGACAGAGCTACTTGGGGGTAGAGGCCTATGAAGAGGGGGAGGTTTTAGTGGAGGGGTTAATAGAGAGGCATAAGTGATATTAAACTGGAAATGGTAGTACTAGGTGGTAGAAGGATATAAGCATGGATACAAGGTAAGGAGAATGGGGAGAGAGGAGTAAGAAGAAGCAAACAAAATTAAGTAATATGAATAAGTGCATATGAGTCCTACCTAGATTTCAGAACTGGCTTAAAGTAGGAGATACAGGGCCACTTTAGATTCTGATGGTCTGAAACATTCATATCTCTACAATTAATTCTCTTTCACATGCAAATGGGAGCTATGTTGAATTACTTTTTTTCTAATTCAAAAGCATGGTTTAAATTAGAATTGCTGGAATTCAGAAGTGGCATTCTTTTGTTTGCAATCAAGCTAAAGATAACAGGACAACTTTGGGGGTGGGGGTGAAAGGACTCCAGAGCATGTAGGTATGATTCTCACTTGTACCACCTAGCTGCCATTTTATGTACACCCTCAGACACAGAGTATTATCCTACCTCATCCCACAATTTCAAATCTTATTGTAGAAACTATCATGACTACAAAGTTCCTGGTATCATCCCTGAATAAATGGCAATCATTAGGATGCCTATATCCTAAAAGACCCACTTTTTAATATATGTGATGAATACTGACTACATGAGAAATTGAGATGTTCACAATAACTAGTATAAGATTATATTCTTGTGTCCCCACCTTACCTCATTGATACCCCTTCCCAAAGGCTTTTGGTAAACCTCCCTAAATGTGCTTAACTGTATTGTGAACAGAAACCATGCAAAGAATTAATGTCTTCTGCCCCTTACCTCCTAAAACGCTTGACTGTTTTTCCTCTAGGAACGTGATATTATCTAAGATAGACATGACAGAAAATTAAACCCCAGGTTCTAGATTTTTAAGGAGTGTATGTTTAAGCTATTCCTGCTGAGCATACACACATGCTCCTAGAACAACCAAATAACGAATACTTAAGATGCAACTTCTGGCTGCCTTTGTTTTTGAAGCATAATTATAATGTTGTCGTTGGTGCTGATTTGCAGAGGGCCAACAGTGTAGGGGGAACTGCCGAGTTCTTGCAGAGACAGCCTTTGTGAGCATAAACAGGGAAGTTATGCCTCGAATATTATTTTTGTGTTTTGAAATCCAACCTGCTGGTTGGGACTCTATACTTTTCTATGTGTCCCCTGCCAACTTCAGCCTGGCATCTCTAAGGATAGAACTTCAACAGACCCCAAGCGACAATCTCAAAAATGCAACCAAGCTCACTCAGGAAGAGGTGAGATCCGCCTGTGAGAAAGTGTATTCAGGAGACTTCTTGAGACAAATTAAACTGACACTTCATAGGAGGGTAGAGACAATGTCAGTGTGACACCAAATTCAGAGAGGCAGGCAAACATAAACATTGGAACAAACATAGATTTCACAATCCGAGAAGATGATACCAAATTAAGAGTCACAGAGTGTTTCATGAACACTCTACTTCTTATGCTAGAAGCTCACCCATAAAGATGCATATCAACTTCCTAAACTACAAATCCCCCCAATCTTTCAACTCCCTGTATGTAGTAGAGTATTTGAATTTGTGTTTGGCTCTTTAATGCCCTGTAACATCCTCCTGTCATCTCTAATTGCATTGAGTTTGTCTTTTCCATCAAAACCTTGATAAAGGAAAAAAAATGGGTCCCATGTGATGGTCAGAAAGAAAAGTTCCCATTCAAATTAAGTAAATAAGTTTTGATGACCTCTCATAGGCCATGATAGGTGTTGGTCATGCACATTTTACATAAATTGAGGTACAGTAAAACATTCTGAGCTTAGGTTAGCCCATCTGTAAAAAATAGACAGTGCTCACATCATGGGCTTTATTCTTTACCTACCCAGACTCCTTCTGACAAGTAAACTGGAACTTAATGGGGTGAAAAACAAGGGGGAACAAAAACAGCTACTATGTCAGCAGAAGTTTATTTCTCTCTTTCTCCAGTGAAAAAAATCAACTTTAGTAGGGAATTCTAAGAGCCGTATTGGTGTGCAGAATGCATGTTGAGTAGGCCACCATATAGCACAACATTTTGTATGGAGGAGGAGCCAGAACCAGAAACACTGGTCCCTGGGCTGGCTTACCTCTGTGTTTCCATATGTGAGAAACAAAAAGTGGTGACATTCCATTCTTCATCATCCGCAGCCACCGCTAATTCTAATCAATACAGTCACAAGAGGAAATCTTCAGCAAGACTATGATGATGACAATTGATAAATCATTAAGCAAATGGTCCAAGTAACTCAGAAACCTATAAGAAGGCATTCTTGAGGCCAAATAAAGAAAAATGACTAGTTGCCAACTATATTGCAGAGAAGGAGAAGCAAGGAACCACTAAGATAGAAAGATGGGAAGAGGGCAAAAGAGAAGCGGATGGAAGAAGAGAAAGAGACATGCAAAGATTTACTACAGGAAGTTGCTATAAGGCTAAGGAATCTAGGAAGTCTCATGATTTTTTTGAGCTGGATAGCTAATTACATCACTAGTCTAATCCCACTCAAGTATAAAGGCCTGTGACACAGGGCAAAAGATGTTCTAACTCCCAGTTGTATCTAAAGGCCTAAGAACTTGGAGTTTGGGATTGCTACTCAAATGCAAGCCCCAGAGTCTACAGGGCAAAGAAGTTCAGTGCCCCGCCCATGAAGAGTGGATTAACTCTTCCTCAGACTTTTCTCATTGAATCCAGGCCATCAGAAAGTTAGATGATGCCCATGCATCTTGGTAGATCTTTTTTAAGTCAGGCTAATAACTCAAATGTTAATGTTGTCCAGACACACTCCAACGGCCACATTCAGAAGTCATGCTTTCCCAATGGTCTGCCTATAACCAGGATAAGTTGACACACATCACATCAAGTGATTAGAAAAGATGAACTTGGATTTTGGCACTAGACAGAACTAACCTTCAAACCCAGCCCCAACACTCCTAGGATTTTAGGTAAGAAAGAAATACTTTCTAATTTAAATGTTGACTTGATTTCCATGCAAAGAGTAAATTTCAAGGTCTCTCTAAGTAAAAGATGACTGGAGCTTGAACTAGAATTGTAGTGTTGAGGGAAAGTGTGTACATCTGATTGATTGATTAATTGAATTAAGAAAAATAATCAAAAATGTCTTAGATAGCTGGCATGTGCAACTTGTACCTGCTCATCCTATGAACTGAGAGAAGATAAGGATACTGGGTATAAAATCTAGGGCTAGGAAAAGATTTAAGAGCCAATGGGGATGATAACACCAAGAAGCCAGTGTCTTCAAAACTGAACATCTGAACTCACAGATACTGTGGCAGCATGTACAGAGTCTGCACAGATCCAAGCCAATTGGGGTCCCAGTGCTGAGAGAAGGAAGTAGACACAAACCTTCCCCCCAAATCAAATTATCTTTAATTGGCAACCACTTGCAAAGGCAAAATTCGTTTTCTCCAATGGAATCTCAATGAGGTGTGCTTAAGGAAAGGCCCAGCCATGGATGGAGAAAACAAAATAAACTCAATTGTATTTTTGAAAATGTTTCATCTCAGTTTGAGCGGGTTTTTTTCACCTTACTTGTCTTTTGCTTGTATATTATTATTTCTGACTTTGTGTGAGTGTGTGTGTGTGTGTGTGTGTGTGTGTGTGTGTGTGTATGAGAGAGGGGGGGAGGAGAGGAAGAGAGGGAGAGGTTTCTGTGGATTTTCTTCTTAATTCTAATTTGTACTTTTATTTGCCTGTTTGTTTTCTAAGAGAGAGGAAAAGAAGCCATGAAGTTGGATGTGTGAGGAGATGGCAAAGGTCTGGGAGGAGATGAAGAAGAAAAACCATGATCAGAATGTGTTATATGAAAAAAAATTTTTTTTCTATAAAAATTAAATTTGGTGAGTACTTAGTTTTTGACATAATAACTGTTATACCTATAAAATATTAAAGTGAAGATGCCAAACTGTCAGAGGCATATGAGATAAAGAATGATTTCTTAGGAAGAGAGAAGAAAAAAGGAGAAGAAAGGTGGGCAGGGAAAGAAAAAAAGAGAGGAGAGGTGAGAAGGGTAGGAGAGAGAAAAGAGCAAAGGGAAAAATAGGAAAAGAGGGGGGAAAGGGAAAAGGGGAGGAGAGAAGAAATGAGGAAGAGAGGAGAGAGGAAACTCAAAGAACCCAAGTTACAGCTTCTAGCTTTCCAGAACCTGTAAGTCAAGCAGAAAATGAGCTAACTGAAGGAAAGCTGTGGTTTGGTTCTCACACCAGGACACCAGATATTGGGAGATGACTAGGTATTGTCTATCTCAGCAGAACTGTAAATAATCCTCAATATTCCACTTCCTCTGACTTTTTACAAAATCAAACAGTGTCACTCAAAGGTTCTTCACATCAAAGAACAGTGAACACAGGGCTGTTTGGTATATTCTTCCAAGACACAGAGAATAGAAAAATCTAATGCTTCTTTAAAATATGAAAGAATGAAAGAAACAGTCAATAATGAAAAGATGTAGCAGGAAGGCCTGAAATACTGGATTTATACTCTAGCACAACCTAGTGGTCCTGCGCTTAACAGACAGGTCTAGACAAGAATGAAGAAAATGCCACTGTTAAAATTTTATCTTAGCAGTTTCAATCCACCACTGTGACTTCACAGTGCTCACCTGGATCATGGGATTAGCAACATGATGGATGTCACAACACCACCTAGAGAACAGTGTAAACATTCCCCAAGAAGGATATTTTTAGGATTCTCACTGTGTCATACTGTGTCATTGTGCACTAGCAATAGCTTTTCCTTCTTCTTCTTTTTTTTTTTTTTTTTTCTTTAAGCAGTTAAGATATAGCCTGGAGTCTTCCTTATCTGATATGCTAGGCAGGTGTTTATCTATTGTTCAGTGGTGAAGTCTCTCTGAAACAGTCACAATTTCCCCGCTCCTTTACCTTAAAGTATAACATGGAGCTCAATAAAGACATCACAGAAAACACCCAAATCCAATACAGACCTTCTAGAAAAGACCCAGAGCTTAGTTCACTCAGAACTTGGCTTCTGGCAGGACTAGGTTCCAAGGGGATTCACTTGAACAGATGCATTCAAGGATATTCAGCATGGCTGTGCATAGGTGACTAAACACCAGTCAATGCACACTGGAAATATTCAGAAGTGACTAAGCATGATGTGAACTGCAACTTGCAACAAGCTCAGCAAGTTGCTTTGCTGACTATGCTGTAGTGGTATACAGAATCTCCAAGCCAGCAAAGCAAGGGCTAGAACTCCAGCAAGCTTTAGATGCATGAGGCTAACAGTAACATCAGTGTAAAGATTTTTCCTGGACTCAGCCATATCCCTCTCTGTTTTAGAGATGAAGTTCTTTGGATGGAATATCCACATGAAGTAAGATGCCCAATCATATTGGGGTTGGGGATCAACATTTGAATTATAGTGAACTAAGTTCCTATTGCTTTTCACCAATGCAAGGCTCCACAAAAAAAAAAAAAAAAAAAAAAAAAAAAAACCTCCTGCAAGCAGGAACACTAAAAGAAACTTGAATAGATTAAGACCACATCCCACAAATTTCATGGAAATGAGTCTTTCTTTTGGAACTTTGACCAAGCAGAGTTCACAGGCACTTCCCCAGAGAGTCGAAGGCTAAAGACACAGAATTACAACCCAATAACCAGTTATAGGTTCAAAACATAACATCATCTTAGTACTGCAGAGGGAAACATGGCATACATGTTATGTATAAAGAGTTCCTTAATTGGATTGTTGAACAAGGCTAGAAATAGTTATTGGATTCCCATTGCAGCCAAGTTTGTAAATAATTACAATTTGTTAAGGCTGGGGTATTAGGAAACATGGCCCTTGAAATGTCAATGGTAGCCCACGTTTTATTTCAGATGAGGTTAATGAGTTGTGTGTAGGATAGTCTTAGCTGTTTTTCTTTTGTTGCTGTTGCTGCTGTTTGTTTGTTTGGCTCTGGAATAATTCTCAATTCTCAATATCTTCAAAGATGTGCTTAACATTGCATACCTTATAAACAAATATTTGATTTTTTTCCCCCCTTTGAGGCTTGGAGAACGAGAAGGAAGGGAAAGTCGGGTCATTTATCTAAAACTACCCAGAAAGTCTGATTAAAAAAAAAAAAAAAAAAAACAATGAGGAAATGGTACAACCTTTCACTCAAGTTACTAAGCACCCATCATAGGCAGAGTTCAAAGATAAAGAAGGAACTGCCTTTGCCTCTCAGGAGATTAAAACCTAGTTTAAGGCACAGAAATGCAGGCCCTCAAATGTTCTAGACAAAGAGGTAGCTGTTGGTAAGCCCTATAAAAAAGAGTGGCAGTAATGTCCTGAGAGCCATTAACAGAATTTGAGGATCCCGAAAGGCAGTCTGGGGTCTGATTTAGGAATAGAGGCAAAAGTCCCCAAATCTGCCCCTGACCCCATTGCTGAGATTCAGCACTTGCTAACAGGAACCAGATTTCTTCCATTTAGACAATATCTTTCATTTTCCATGTTTCTAAAAATCAAAGAACAGATAATTTTTGTTTTTCAATCTGATCCTGGTGTCTTTGGAGAAAATTCCCCAAGGTAAAAGATTCCCTTGTCCAAAAGAAATAAAACAGGCAATTTACAAAAACAGAATGCAAGCGATAACGTGCTCATGAAAAATGTTCAATCACATTAGTAATCAAAGAAATGCAAATTACAATGAATTGCTATCTTTCCCCCTTTCAGATGGGCAAAGATTTAAAAGCATGATAAAATTCAGCCCTGGTGAGGGTGAGGAACCAGACACTCTCCTACAATGCTGAAGACAGCATAAATTGCTGCAACTTTTTTAGATGGGCAATTAAGAAATACTTAATCAAAAGCCTTTAAAACGTACAGTGCCTCTGACCCAACTGTTCCACTGCAATTATTTCCAAGAGATGGAGACAAATATCTATTTGCAAGGGTCTTCATCACTTCCTCTGTGTTGCTAATCCCAAGAAATTGAAAGCACTCTAAATGTCTAACATTAAATAAATGACCAGAGTACGATAGAATGATGCTCAATCATTGAAGATAATGTTGTAAGACATTTTTATTAATGTGCATATTCATTTTATGTTATTAGGTATATTAAAGATATTTATAACATGTCCTGGCATTTTTGTGCATGTTTGTTTAAATGTGTGTGTGTGTGTGTGTGTGTATAAAGAACAGAACCTGAGCATTTGGATACCCATCATCGCTGTCAAGCTCTTTAATAGGGAACAGTCTCTGTTTGCATGCAGTTTCATAGAGACAATGCACTATGTGATTTTGCTTTTACACATAGACCTCACCACATCTGATCCCACAGCAAGCCTCCACTAGGTCTTAAAAACATAACTTACATGTCGCTTCTGCCCTGAATATCTCTAACTCTCTCACATAAAAGGCTCAGTTATTAGCAAGCCAAAGACAGCCATGAATCTCCATGCTCAACCTCCTGAGCTTGGAAAGGCAAATAAATAAGTAAATAGATAGATAAATAAATAAATAAATAAATAATCTCACCACTACCTTGACATCCAAGTTCTAAAATAGATTCAGATGTTCAAAAGAAGATGTCCTTCTCTAAAGACTGTCCCCAGAAGATGAGTTTGTTCTTGGTTATATACGATGGTACAATTGTATTCATATATTCACAGCACGCAGCACTCACGTACATATTGGACTTGCCACTATGCACCTTTCTCCTCAGTCTACCCATCAAAAGAAGAGAATTAAACACCAGGAGATGAATGGAGAAGGCAATAGATTCCCTAAACACACAGGCTCATTTAATTTCTAAATCCTCAAAAACCAGAGCAACAGGAGACCAATCCAGAATTTGCCTGAGCCCTGATACCTTCAAGGGGCTGATGGCTTTCAAAACAGAAATGCCTGAGTATGTTTATCCCAAGAACTCAGCTCACTCTCCTCATCTCCCTACTTGCGGAAGGGGCTGACAATGTGTAATTGTAGGTATAGGCTTTGATGTAGTTATGTAGCTTGGTTCTGTTGGGAAGCCCTGGGGTTAGTTTACTAAGGAAGTCTCTGCTAGAGGCAAAAAGCAGGAAAGTAGTCCTAAAATCCTCATGTCTTCTCTCTCTTCCCCATCCACAGTGACACTGCTGGGCTGGCTCAGAAGAAAATGAGAGATCCATCTCCATAAAATGAAATTACTAACTTCAGATTACCAAGACGAATGTGGGCAACATTTCCAAATTCACATCTTGGGGTCCTTTGTCAGCATCAGAGGCAAGCAGATTTCCCATGACCCTTAAACAGCTTCAGTTCAGGCTCCTTAACTTGCCTGGGGTTTCTTCTAAATCCTGAGAAAGGTCCTGACCATGTGTTTACATAAGCATCTGGATTTGTTGTTACTGTTGTTAATCTGTTTTTATGTAACTTACAAGAAGGTATTTGAAGCACAAGTAAAATCTATCAACAAAAGTGGCATTCGCCTTGTGTTGAGGATCTATTTAGCCCTGAGTATAACTGGATTTATTTCTATGATTTGCACCAACTTTTGATACAATTAAGTCCCTGATAACAGTGGCTTCCAGGAGCACATCTGCTTTGGAGAACCACTGGGTTGAGTATGTATGCCCTATCTGATGAACACTTTGTCTACAGTGCCCAGCATGGAATGTTAGTAGAAGAGAAGAAATGAGGCATGCAATGAAAATAGACAGGAGCTGGGAGATATAATTGTGGCTTGAATATGAAATGTACCCCAGATAGACTCATGTGTCCCCAGATGCTGGGAAGTTTTGCAAGCTGTGAAACCTTTGGAAAGTGGAGCCATGCTGGAGGAAGCAGGTCACTGGGGACAGACTTGAGGTTGTATAGCTTGACAACTCTTCCTGACTGCTCTCTGCTCTCCGAATATACAATGTGAGCAGCAGCCTTGTGGTCCTATTTCCATGCTTGCCCCTCCATGGTGGGCCATATCCTCCTCAAACCGTGAACCAAATAAACCTGTCTTCTGAAAGTTGCTTCTTGTCAAAATGTTTGGTTATAGCAATAAAAAAGCAATATTCTTCAAAGTTCATTGAAAGAAACTTCAGAGAGGTCTTTTTTTTTCCCTCAAATTTGAGAATGGTCCTAGATGTTTACCTGATACTTCCTGAGAACAAGTTGTGAACCCAAAAGAAATTTGCTTTTAATTATCAATAGTAAAAAAATAAATTTTGATCAACCATACTGGGGAAGAGGTTTGAATTCTCTTTATATTCTCTATAGAAAATGGTATTATAAAATGTCACATGAATAAGGCAATCAAAGTATATTCAGCCAAAAAATGAATATATGAAAAGGCATTATAAAGAAATGCCAAGAAGTCAATTTAAAAATGTTATTTTTCTGATTTTGTGAAGCTTGTGGCATTTGTCGGCTTTTAAGAAACCATTGCTTTCTAAAGGCTTCTTAGTCTAGATAAACATCCTTATTCATGCCTAATTGTATATTTGTTTTGTATCCCTTTCCTTAAAGAAGAATCCAAAGTTGTATAAGCTTCAATCTCAACAAAATCTGATTATCACTTTTATAATATTTTCTGTGTACATACTAAGTACACGTAGGAGCTGCAATGTATAAGCTCTCCCTTCTCGTTTTATTTTCTTCTCTCAGGGAACAAATGCCCATTTTACAACTAAAAAGTCTTTACTCAAAAGAAATAAGAGGGTTTGGAAAGTGTCTCAGTGGGTAGTGTGCTTGCCATGCAAGTGTGAAGACCTACATTTAGATCCCCAGCACCCACATAAATATTAGATTGGCATAGTAGCCCACCTGTAATCTCAGCATTTGGTAGGCAGCCCCTTGGAATCCTCAAAGCCCATGCTATCCTGCTATGTGATTCTAGAGGACACCCAAAGCAAACTGGCTAGCTAACAGGGTATTCAATCAGGGCTCCGCCTCAATATAAAAGATAAGGAGTGACCAAGGAAGACATCCATTGTCAGTCTCTGGCCTCTACACACACAGGTACACACATATATGAACAGGCATGCACAAATGCACACATAACACACATATATGCATGCAAAAGAAGAATCTCATCTATGGACTTCTCACTTCAATGTTCCCTGCTCCTTGCTATGAAGGGATCTCAAGTCAGTTTGTAACTTTTTAAACTCTCATGAATTTCCATACCAGAAGATAAACTGAAGCACATGAACGGTTCCTCATAAGGCAAATTAATCATGAGCTTCAGAGCCCCTAATTTCATATATTAAAGATATATCCACATCTTAAGATGGCAGGGAATATTTTTAGGATCTGTTCTAATCTCCTATACCCTGGAGCAATAAGTCATCCCTCAAAGATGAGGATGGATATATAATGACTTAGCTATCACATGATCTGTCTCTCTCTCTCTCTCTCTCTCTCACTCTCTCTCTCTCTCTCTCTCTCTGTGTGTGTGTGTGTGTGTGTGTGTGTGTGTGTGTGTGTGTGTATGTGTGTGTGTGTTAGAAATTCTTCATCCATTTAAAGAGAAAAAGCTCAAAAGTGGCTCACCATTCTTGGAAATAATGAATTATTACTGTTGTGAAAATTACAATTGACTCCAATGTATTATTGATCCATGGTGTAAACTTCAGTCTCCATTCAGAATCTCTATTTTTGCTAAAGGTGTTATCTTTAATGCCTTCTGCTTTAATCTGCTGGTCTTGGTAAGATAACTAGCTTGCAAATTAGACCCAAGGGCTTGCTTAACTGCCTTGCAATAAGGATGAGGCAGGCTTTGGGGTGGTAACATAGGGTTGTCCTTGCGCTGATGAAGAATCACGCCATCAGTTCCATTCATCACTTGGTTTTCTTTTTGTTGTTGTTGTTCTCAATTCTGTTTCAAGAGAGCTGATGCTCCTGGAGAATTGAGTTATAGAAAGTGAGGTACCATTCTGAGACAATGGTATTGAAGCCATTTGAATACAAGGCTTTTGGATGCAAAGAAAAAGGAGAGTCTGGAAAGGCAGAAAAAGGATTAATCTGATCCTAGAGATCCCTGTTTCTCAAGAAGACTTGGAAGCAGTGTTTGTCTTTCCCCTCAATCACTGCCCCCCGATCATGAAGAAAGGGGATGATATTGTTGAATGTAGGTAATGAAATCATGAGTGGTTCATCCTCCTGTCCATGCTGTGAAATTCTAGAGCATGCCTTGCACTCTGGTGATCATCCTAAATGTTTGCAAGACAGTGCTTCCAGGAGACCCACTATTTTGATAGGATGATGTGATGGATTGAATAAGAATGAGCTTCATGAGCTCATGTATTTGAATGTTTGACTCCTGGTTGGTGTAACTGTTTGAGAAACAGCAGAAGATATTTTCTCCTTGGAGGAAGCATGCCCCAAGGGATGAGGTTTGAGGTTCCAAAAATCCCACACCATCCCCAGCTCTGTCTGTCTCTGTGTGTGTGTCTCTGTCTCTCTGTCTCTGTGTGTGTCTCACTCTCTTTTTCTCTGTATTTGTCTGTCTGTCTCTCTGTCTCCCTCTATCTCTCTCTGTCTCTCTGTTTGTCCCTCACTGTCTGTGTCTCTGTCTCTCTATTGCTTTCTCTGTCTCTCTGTCTCTCTCTCTCTCTTTCTCTCTCTCTCTCTCTTTCTCTTTCTCTCTCCTCATGCTGTTGCTCTGTCTGGTGCTCTTAGATCAAATGTAATCCTTCAGCTACCTTTCCAGTGCTGTGCCAGCCAGGCTGCTGCCCTGCTTCCCACAATTATGGCCATGGACTCTCATCATCTGAAACCATGATTCCCAAGTCAAATGCTTTCTTTTATCAATTGTCTTGGTCATGGTGTCCTTTCACAGCAATAAAAAAAAATAACTAAGTCTGATGGGGTTATGTGCCTCAGCTTCAGAGGATAACAGGGTGAATGAATATCCACCAGGCAGCTAGTGTGTTTTGTAACTACACAAGCATATTCAGAATCATACCTCCTGTCTCCACAATAGGTAGGTATCATGTTCTCCTTTTTTATATCAAGATCTTGAAATTGAAAGAAGCTAAAGACTGTAGCTAAGAGCACATAGCTTGTGTGTGGTACAGCTAGGATTAGAATTGAGTTCTCTCTGGGGCTAAAGCAATGTCTAGCCAGTACAGATCAAAATTAAGCTCCACTGTCTTCAACTACATTGCAGAGGGTGAAAAACAAGAGCAGGATAGAAATCATGGAGGAGCAGAGTTGTCTGTAAAAAATCTCCTATTTCACCTTGCCCTGTGTTCTCCTGTGTGCTTGTAAACCACAGGGAGTCATATCCATCTTTATTTTTAGCATGCCTGGATCTTGGTGTGCCTACATCAGCTTGCTGAATGATTTGGGGCCTAAATGCATCCCACCGTGTGTTTGGTTTTTAATCAACTCTAATTGGTTTCCTTCTCCCCTTTGTGAATTATAATATCCCTTGCCTCTGGGCATGTGTCACTCACAGAGTTCAAAATTCCTCTAGCCTCAGGAATGCATCAAAGCAAATTACATTGATCACTGCCAATTGGCTCTCAGGACTCAACAGCACTACACCAGCAGGAAGTGAGGACAAAGATGGGAAGGAGGAGAGGGGGGAGAGGAAAAAGAGAAGGAGGAAGCAGCTCTGGTGAGAAAATGATGTCCAGAGAGCCACTAGTCTGATCCTTCCCTGAACAGCAACAAGAATTAGAAATTATAGTCTCTCTCTTACTCCCTCTCTCTCTTTCCCTCACTCCCTTTCTCTGAAAGCATTGTTTGGACAGACAATTATACTCTGCTATCACATATTCTTCCATTGAATTTTTAGCCTAGGTTAATAAAATAAGTAAAAGGTTGATTAAACAGAGCAAATGTCTTAATCTGTCTTGTGTTACCATTATAAAATACCAGAGGCTCTATAAGAAGAAAAGCTTATTTGACTCACAATTCTAGAAATAAAAAGGCATGGCATCAGTGTGGGTGGGTGAGGTCATGTTCCATCCACCTTCTACCTGGCCCCACCTCTTAAAGGTCCTGCTACCATTCAACACTATCATTTCAGGGAAAAAACTACTAGCACATGAATTTTGGGGAACAAATGATACCTAAACAATAGCACCAGGGTTCTCACTCTGGGAACTTTAGATACTTTGTAATAGAGCACTCATTACTGGGAAGAAGGCTGTGTTATCATAGCTATTTGGCATCACTATAGTGATAAACAATGAAATGTTTACCCAGTAGCCCCCACAACTAAGATTACCTGAATTTTCTCTAGATATAGCTAGATGTCCCCACAAGGAAAAATTGCTCCCAACTGACCACCACTAGAATCAAGGGAAAAGATCATGTGTTATCACAAGACTCATTGGAGGATTCCTGTCTCTTACTACGATTTAAGCTTGCTTCAAAGATTTTCTGCACTATGTCTTTCACTTTCCATGGACCCTCTGCAAATCACACATGAACACTGAATTGACCATAGGTACCTGGGAACATGCAAGTGTGTTTCTGCTCCAGATAATGGGGAATTTAGCTTTTCTTAAACAATTTCATGAATCAATTTTCAATTCATACAAAGACTCAGCACCTATACTATAAGCAACATATTCACTAGTGGTTGAACTACCCTATTCTCTGTACTTCTAAGCTGTTGACAAATACAATAGAACACCAGGTTATAATGAACCAGAAGAGCTAAGCACACATCAGGCTAACACATTTATTTGCACATTATTGTTCACATAACATCTGTCCCTGGGCCACAGAGAACTGAATAATAATGTAGGAAGTAGAACATTTGGATACAGGGACAAAAGTGGTTCCCAAATGAACTTTGATGAGATAGCAGGTCACTCTACAAATACTAGTGTGATTTCAGATAGCCCATGTGCCTGTGCCTGTAAGGCACACCAAATAAAACTAAACATACACCACTGACTCCCTTTTCCAGACCTTGTTGAATTGGTCTCAAAACTGACACATGTTGCAAAGATGCAAAGCACCATAAAAGCGCTGAAACTGGATTGTTCTGGAAGAAAACACAAGAAGCTGATTCAGTCTAAAAGGAGCTTTAAAACTAGAGACTGGAAATATCACAGAAAGGATGGATATAAAGTCTGTTGGCCCTGTCCCCATAAAAAGCTGCACAGGACCTAGAATGCAGTTGGTGCTCATTAATGTCCCCTTTTCCTGTTGCCTTCCTTTTCTTTCCCCTCTTCTTTTTCCTCATAGTCTCCCATCTCTGTTAGTAGGCTGAAAACTACCATTATCACTCTATTCATACATTGACATGAATTGGTTTTATGCCCTATAGTCTCAATTCCCCCTAGAAATATTCAAGTTACAGATATTAAGTATAGTCACCTCACACACATGGATAAGTACCTTTACCATCCCAAAGAGAACTTCTCCCAGTTTACTCATGAGAACAAATCATCACTGACAGCTTCCAGCCATCTAGCTTAGATTAACTGAGTAGAAATTTGGTGAGTTCAACAAGAGATGCCAAGAATCCCAACAGTGAGAGACTACCAAGTGACAACTCTGAGAAGGAGCAACCATTGTTACTACAGAATAAAGAATCTACAACACATTATAAGTACACATCTAGAATCTCAGGACTAGACCTGGGATGCATAGTGAGTGGAGGCCAGCCTAAACTGCCTGTCTCAAAAGACAACAAAACAAAAGCAAATATCAGATTTACTCTAGTAAATTTGAAAATGACGGTGGAATTCTAAACTCAGAACTCTGGACCATTTGCCTTTCAAGAAACTAATATCCAAAATGCACAAAGCACTCCAAAGTCAGCAGTGGGTGGCGTCAAGTTACTTTGAACACATAAATATAAGTTTCAAAAAAATAAGAAAAAGTATTATTACAAAGTCGATGAAAAGGAACTAAATAGCCCAATTTTTTTAAATGGACAAAAAAACATAAATAGCCATTTCTCCAAGGAATGTATCAGTGCTGTTGAGATAGCTCAGCAAGAAAAGTACTTGCTGCCAAGCCTGATGACCTGAGTTCAATCCCCAGAACCCACATAGCAAAAGAGGAAAACTAAATTGCCCTCTTATTCATGAATGGGATACATAGAAAGTAAGTAAATAATAGATGTGTGTGTGTGTGTGTGTGTGTGTGAGAGAGAGAGAGAGAGAGAGAGAGAGAGAGAGAGAGAGGTCTAAAGAGTAGATTTCATAGAAGTCTAGAGTATAATGATGGCTGTCAAAGACTGTCATAGATGGAGAAAGGGGAGAAACTGACCAAAGAATACATAATTACAATTAAAAGCAATAGCATCTCCAAAGATCTACTGTGCAGCAAGGTGTCTATTTATAATAATAACATATTATATTCTTGAAAAATGCAGAGAGCTGATCTGTGTTCTTGTCAGAAAAAAAAAAAGATGAGGTGCCTCATCTGTTAATTAGATAGATTTAAACATCCCACAATATTCTCATATTTCAAAGCATCATTTTATATAATGTTAGCTTTAATTTTTAAATATTAAAAAGTGTAATGGCAAATAAAAAAGCTCTGCTTCTGGTGGTGACCCACCTACACAGAAGTCACAGAATTCTGGAAACCAGCCAGCAGTTTTGTGCAGCTCATTTCAGGATCTTATATCTTCCAGGAAGATATTAGGAAAGGAGAAATTTTTTTATGTCCTAGATGCCTTAGGATTGGCTAGCCTCTGGTCAGCGTTGGAAATGAGTTTAACAGATATAAACTGATAGTCTTGCCATGAGGGAAATCAGAACATGTTAGTTCAAACCGGTGGAGAGGAAGCCAGGCAAAGAATGGGGCCACAGCACAGATCTCAAGGACCAAGAGGGTCTGCTATGAAAGTCTCCTTCTTCCAGGAATATTAGGAGAATTGAAGTGCTGACTGCTCTCAGCTGGTTGTCATGGCTACCTTTCAGATATGGAGTTCTATCCAATCACTTTAATTCTTCAAGCTGCTGGCCAATAAGTATTCAATCTAATAGATGTATGAACTCAAAAATAATATGACTCCTACTCCCCAATACTCCTCTCTCACAAGAAGAGAATCGTGGAATAATGTAATTTTACCCTAAAGACTTTCTAATCCAGTATGTTCTTGAAAGGTCACAAACCTCCTACAGAGAGCATATGACTTGAATTTAGATGCCACTGGAGACATCACATTAAATATCATGGAATCACATGGAGAAAAATGTTTACTCTCAGTAAAGTGTTTATTCTTCTTTTGGGAAATATCATTCAAGTCCTGGTTATTAGTACATTTTTATACCTCTCTAATATGAGCTGATCTTTTTAGAAAACAAATAGCAGACCCAAGGCTCATAAACTCCAGAGAAATACTATCCAGTTGGACTTTAATAACATTATGTTGTTTGTATTACATTTATTTTTGTGACTACTTTCTATTTGTGTGAGGAGCTACTGCAGTGCCTATGGCTGTATATACAGTATCTCCTTAAGTTATAATTATAAGCTTACTAGAAAGATGATAAATAAACAATAGCATAGAGGAACTTAAATTTGAAAAACTATGATTGTAGCAT
Organism: Arvicanthis niloticus; assembly: GCF_011762505.2. Taxonomy (NCBI): domain Eukaryota; kingdom Metazoa; phylum Chordata; class Mammalia; order Rodentia; family Muridae; genus Arvicanthis; species Arvicanthis niloticus. The sequence continues at coordinate 48,126,835 of NC_047658.1, read as the reverse complement.
GCAAATAACCAATCTTTAGGAAAATCGATTTCATCCTTTATTTTGTAGATAAATCATGACCTGTGCTTTATTCAATGCCAGTTAGTAGCAAATCCAGGACTTAAAGTGAGGTCACACAGTGCCCACACTTACCAGTCAACAAGCAGTATATGTTCTAATGGACTTTCAAGGTCTTCCAGTCAGAGGGAAGACAGTGACTGACAGCTCTTGGTAATGTCTCACTCTTTATCTTGTCTCCAATGTCATATGATATTGTAATATAATTGGTCTATTTGCTTATCATTCAAGATCTTGGTACACAGAGCCTAAGACCTTCCTAAGAGATCAAAGCAATGGAGAACTTTTTATTATGTTCGATTTTCTTCCTTGGTTCCTGACATGAGAGCTTCTTAAACCTTTAGGATATTCAGAGTTGGTGTTTCAATGTATATCTATAGAATGACTGGTGATTAGAATTCCACAAATAGCTTCAAAATGGGGGCTTCAAAATTTTCATCCCCATCTTCTATTTTCTGAAAAGAGGAAAGGGATCAAGAATTGAGTTCATCACCAATAGCCATCCCTACATAATGCAATCTCCAAAAAAAAAAAAAAAAAACCTAAACAACAACATTCAAAGAACTTCCAAGTGGGCAGATACATTTACAAGGATCTGAAGGAAGGATTGTAGGCCCCAAAGGAATACGAACTCTGTAGGAACCAACAGTCAACTATCCAGGACCCTTGTGTCTCTCAAAATTTGAACCACCAACCAAAGAACATACACAGGCTGGACCTAAGCCTTCCTGCACATATGTAGCAGATCTGCATCTTGGTCTTCATGTGGATCCCCCAATAACTGGAATAGGGACTTTCCCAAAAGCTGTTGCCTGTCTGTAGGATATGTTCTTCTACCTGGGCTGCCTTGTTTGGCCTCAGTGGAAGAGAAAGCACCTAGCCTCACAGATACTTGAAGTGCCAGGATAGGAGGATACCCAGGGGGACTCCACCCGATCAAAGGAGAAGGGGAGAGGGGAGGGGGGAGGATTGTGGGAGAGGATGACTGGGAATGGGACAGTGACCAGGATGTAAAGTGAGTAAGTAAAAAGAAATTTAAAAAATAAAACAAACAAGTAAATAAATAAATTTACTATTAACAGGAACTTTGGAAATTGAGACCAATTGTCTAGAGATAGCAGTAAGGATATGTAACCTGAAGAGACCACATCCTATAGCCAGGCAGGAATCCCAGTGGAGCGATAAGAACACCAGCCCACCCACAAAACTTTTGACCCAAAATTTGTCCTGTCTACAAGAAATAAAGGAACAAAGATGGAGCAGAAACTGAGGAAATGGCTAACTAGTAACAGGCCCAACTTGAAACCCATCCCATGGGCATGCACCAATCTCTGACACTATTAATAATACTCTGTTATGCTTATAGACAGGAGTCTAACGTGGCTATCCTCTGAGAGGCTCCACCCAGAAGCTGATTCAGCCAGAGACCCACAGGCAAACATTGGATGGTTTGAGGACTCTCATGTAAGAGGTAGGGGAAGAATTAAGGGCCCTGAACAGATAAAAACTCTACCAGAAGACCAACAGAGTCAACTAACCTGGACTCTTGGGAGCTCTCAGAGGCTGAACCACCAACCAAAAAACATACACAGGCTGGACCTAGTCCCCCCTCCACACACACATATGTAAAAGATGTGCAGCTCAGTCTTCATGTGGGTTCCCCAACAACTGGAATGTGGGCTATCCCTGAATCTGTTGCCTACCTGTGGATCCCATTCCCATAACTAGGTCACCTTGTCTGGCATCCGTGGGAGATTGCTGAGTCCTGCAGTGACTGATATGCTGAGGGATGATACCCAGGGGATGCCTCCATCCTCTCAGAGGAGAAGGGGAGGGGTAGGGACTACATGAGGTGGGGAATGTGAGGGGGACAGCAATCGGGATGTAAAGTGAACATTAATTCAAATCTAAAAATATAAGTATGAAATATATATATACTTCTAGATCACCCAGGTGAGTTGAAGAATGGCTCTCTGTGAAGAATTGCTTCTGTGAAGTTCACTAAACATCTAGAAGAGAATGTGTCAGCTTCAGCCTGGTGTGGTGAATGGTGTCCCACTCTTAGCAAGCCTGTATTCCAGCCCTTATTTTCATAGATTGTACAAAGTCATGGAATGTCACAGCACCCTTTTCAGCCCACCTCTCCCAACTTTAAACTTCTTCATAGTTGATATGGTCTGGATGTGTCACCCAAAAGGCACATGTTGGAAGTATATTTCTCAATGCAATAGTGTTAAGAGTTGGGCTCCCCAAGTTAGGCTACAAGAGATGATTTTTCATCACAGGAATGAGATACACTGGAATCTCTCTCTCTCTCTCTCTCTCTCTCTCTCTCTCTCTCTCTCTCTCTCTCTCTTTCTCTCTCTCTCTCAATTTTCCTTCCCCTTGTTTTCTCTCTATTTCCCTTTCTCCCTCCCCCTCTTCTTCCCTTTCTCTCCTTTTCCTTCCATCCTTACCTGTCTACCAAATGATGCCTTCTGCCATGTTATGAAATAGTGAAAAAATTCATACCAGATACCTGCCCCCTTAGTCTTGTACTGCCCACCTTCTAGTACTGTAACCCATCAATTTATGTTTATTATAAAACACCCAGACTTTGGTATTCTGTTATAGCTGCACAAAACAGCCAGAGACAAAGACATAAATACCAGGATTTTGCTCTTTCCTCTGGGTGCCTCCCATCTCCTGACCTCAGTCTATTGCATGATCATTATCTCATTAGAACACCAATGTGTCTCCAAAAGGGTACTTACATTTAACCATATTTCAAAATTATCTCCTGTATAAAAGTTTGGCTGAATTACTCAATGTCACATTGCTCAGAAGAAGAGATTCACACAAGGTTGAAGGTTGATTAAGGTCCTCTTCATCCAAAAGGAACCTGAGCTTGCTATTCCCTCATCATTTATAATGCTTAGTAACTATGTAGTCCTGTGTCATCACAAGAAGTCTCAAAGCAATGATTCTTAATCAAACTATAAACCTTGTGAGACCTCGATGCTGTGAGTGAACAGATGTGCTAGGTAAGAGGAGATCTGATGGTTCTTTTACAATTTTCAAAGGTAAATCTGGTTCTACATATCTGAAAAGGCAAAGACAATTTTTATTTTGAGATTCTCATGAAGGGAGGTTTGAGCAAATCAAGAATGACTGTACTTGTCACTAAGCAAAGCATAGGCGCGAGGTACAAATGCTTGGGTACTGTTTGAAGAACAGCAAATACTGTAGAGCTGAGTTGTTGGAAAAGGCTGGTTTTTAAAGTAACATTTCAATTAAGTTTATCTTTATGTTTACTTTTAAATTTTGTTAGTTTATATTCATTGTACATGGTACTTGATTTCACAAGGACATTTTCATACAAATAAGTAAAACACACTGAGCGTGTTCCTCCATTCTTCCTTCTCCACCTCCTTCTCGTCCTGCCCACTAATGTTGGTCTCCTACATTTTCCTGTACAATTTTTACTTCTATTTTTATATTATGTACATGTGTGGTTTTTATGTATCCATTTAAAATCTAGGATCTACAAATAAGAAAAGTCAAAGGTTTGATTTTCATATAGATATGAAAGATGTTCAAATCTAAATTAGGTTACAGAGATAAGAATATTCGAATATAAGAGACAGAGGATGGGAGGAGATTGTTAAATGCTGATTTCTGGACATGGTATAGCTATGGCAATCATGAACTCACAGCAGCTGAGTTACCTGTACCAGACCGAGCCAGCTAACACTCTAGCACAGATGGGGTCAATAATTCCCATGCATGTCTCACCTCTTACTGAGGAACCATTGGTAGTTAACAGTTCCTGAGGAAGAGAGAAATATTCTTTTTATGCCACTGGTAGGTTTCCCATGCTCAATGAATAGCCTCATACACATGTATATATGGGCATGAGTACCTGGGCTAGATGAGTTGTCAGAAAAAGAAAAGAAGACAAGAAGTTTGGAGGAAAATATTCTGGAAAGAAGTGGGGTTGTTGGAACATTGTGGCTATGATCATGTTTCATCGTAGACATGTGTGCAATCCTCAAGAATAGAGAAAAATATCTTTTAAAAGGAATATTGTATCAAGTCTAGAAGCATGAGAGATTTACCATGTTTAGATTAAAAGTTAAGCCAGTTGTTATTTGATTAGAACCAGCTCTGCTATCTCCATCTTTAAAAACCTCCCTTAGAAAAACCTATATAGACTTGGAGATAGCAATCAAAATTTTCACATTGTGTGTGTGTGTGTGTGTGTGTGTGTGTGTGTGTGTCTGCTTGTGTGTCTGTGTGTGTCTATGTGTGTGTGTGTGTGCATGTGCGCGTCTGTGTGTGTGTCTGTGTCTCTGTATGTGTATGTGTGTGTAACTAAGAAAAATTTCTTTATTTTTTAAAGAATATTTGCAACATTGCACCCCAGGGAAAAGAATCAAAAGCTAAGAGATCTATATTAACTGGCATAGGTCAATGGGTATAACAGAATATGCAGCTGTTGGGATATCAGCTCTTTCCCCTACCTGGGAATAACAATGTCACCATGTTTTCAGCTGAGTCCCACTGAGCACAGTGGCCTGTGGATTGGGAGTGGGAGTGATTGCACCATTCCTGAGCACTTTCCTCCCAACATGAAGTAGTTGGATCCTAAATGTATGTGGCTGAGAGCCTTGTCATACACCTAGTATCTGGTCTACTAATATCTGGCCAAGTGAACCATTCAATATGTGAAAGAATTAAAATGAAAACAATTTTAAATTATCGAGGAAGTATGTATCACTCTCTTATCGTTGCTGGACTGTTCACTCTAGCACTGAAGTCTGGAAGCTATCAGTTCATGAAGAATACTGACCCAGAAATTCAGGTCAAACATAAAGATAATGACAGCGTCCAAAATCAACCTGAACTCAGACAGAAACCTGCATATACTCATTTTAGATAAAATGTAGCTCTTCCAGATCCCAGCAGGCAGAGCTCTAGTGGGTGATGTAGGGACAAGTCTTGAAAAAAAAGTCTTGTCTTTTACCAAGACAAGTCTTGGTAAAAGAAAAAACAAAAAGCAAAAACAAAACAAGACAAAAACAAAAAACAAAAAAGACAAGTCTTGGTAAAAGAAATACCAGGTGCAAAAACTTCACCACTGTTGGCGCAAATAAAGTATAATGTGGCATAAAACTCCATGAGAGCAACAAGGCAAGAAAGATGAGTGATTCAGTGCAAAACTTAAAATTTAAGTCTTATTAGTATAAGAGTTAGAATATACAGAGAAAGTCTTACAGCCAATAATAATTCATGAAAGAAATGTTTAATAAATCTGACTGTTCAAATGTAGCATATATCATCAAAAATAATGACCGTAAAGTCAGACTTAAATGAAATACAAAAAACCTTGTATTTATTTAAATTATTGTATATCATGTATTTAAAATATACAATATAACATAAAAGAATGAACTGAGTCTATAGCTCTAGATTGAAAAGTGTTCAGCTATATTGATATATTGAAAATGATGTATAAAGAGGATAGAAATTTAAATACATAATTGTAGAAATATATGTGCAAACATCTTAAAATATTAAGTAGTCACTTATACAATAGTTTTAGAGAATAGGATTTGTTATGGGAGTTTTTATTTCCTTCAATTTTAGTTATTTATTCATGAAATTTTTAAGAGTTCACTCGTGTTGCTTTTATATTTATACAAGAGAAGAAGTGGGTAGCTGGGAAAGAGATGCTATAGTCCAATGACTAGAGCACAGTAAAATGTGGAGTCAGAACCCAGCAGAGTTCAGATATACACTCTGCCACCTAATGGACCTCATGACCTTAGTCAAGAGGTCTGTTTCTCACCTGTTAAATGGGTCTCAGAGCAGTGACAACGCAAGACAGGAACGTGGAGGATGGTTAGACTATTTCTTAATACACCGTAAGTGCTCAGCAAATATAAGGGGCTCACAGTAAAAGAATAACACACTGCCTGAATTTTAATAGCCACCTTCCTCCAAATATTATCATCTTAGCCTCTTCTCTCCAAAGTTTTAGCTGGCATTTAGAACATTTTTATTTTCCTTCAAGACATATAGTATATAATTTTTATGATTCAATAATGAATATCAAGGATAAAATGAAATTTGCTTGTAAGTTGTATGTAACTATTATGAAGGGTAAAGAATATCTACATTGCCTTAGGAGCTGCTTGGATTTGGTGGTGTCTTTAAAGGGCTGCAATAAAGATGTTCCAGGGTAGGGAGTATAAGACGCTGGGCTTATGCAGTTTGAAGGGACCAGGAAATCAGAGATGTTTACACACATTGCTTGAGGTAGGGATAGGGAATGGTAAGAGAGAATTTATTACTGACCCTTTATTGACAATGCTGCTTTCCTCCAAGTCCCGTGGGAAGAGCTTCATCAAATAGCCTGACTCTGAAACATGACCTGCTTCTGATCTGAAACATTGGCCAGGGCTGTGGGATCTTTATGTCTTCCTGATTCTCCTGAGCCTCAAAAAACATTGTTATCAACTCCAACTCTGAAGCTTAGGATTTTCCTGCTGTTGAAACTCTCCGAGCACAGAAATGGCACTGGGCTTCCAGTAGACTTGACTTACAATCCATGTCTATCAGGATTTTTTTCAACATTCTGAGATCAATTCCCACACCAAAGAAAGACAACCCCACAAATCAGTAGAGGTGAAATACAAATTGGTCTAAAACCATTGGTTTCTAAATGTATTCATTCATATATTTCTTTTAAAAAACTGTAAGAATTTTGACCCTCAAAGTTAACCCAGTTCCAAGATGACCTAGAAATGCTAAAAATTATATCTAAAATTTATCAATATACCGTGCATATTTTATGACCATCATACACACATTCCCTGAACATCTGCTGTGTTAGCAGATAATGTTTTCAGCAATAGTGGGATTAAGATTAAACATGACAGAAGAAATTCTAATCCTGGTGAGAGAGAAGAGAGGACACCAAAGAAAATATCAGGAAATTTGTGGAGAGTGGGAAGGGAGTCATACAGTGACAGGGCAGCCAAAGATGCTCTCAGAAAAGCTTACTTAGGAAAAAATATATTTAAACTGAAAATATGTTTTAAAGTTCATTGGTAAATCTATCTAAGAAATGTGCTTGTACTAACAGTTCAAATCCATACATCCTTTCATTCTTTTATTAAGTCAACATTGACATTTAGTAACGCAAATGTTCCTCAGAACCCAATTTGGTAAGTTCTGGTTTGAATGTAGACCACAGGTAGGTCAGGATGAAGAACGTAGACACCATCTACACTATAGCACCCACCACATGCTGCTGGAAGCACATATCAGAGAACTAGGAAGTCCATGTGCTGTTTCTACCAATACCCAGAACAGCAGGACAGCAGCAGTCTCTGAAGATACTGTCTTATCTGTGCACTTCAGGGTCTGCAAGATTCTCCCAGGCCCACCCACACTTGAAGAGATGTGGTGTTGTCTGTTCCTTTGTAAGAAGGGCTGGCTGAGATTGAAGAGGTTATACACTCCCCATGGGTTCCACCTGGCAGTTACAGCAGCAAGTGGCCACTCACAGCTCCCTTTGTCACTATCTGCCAATCTCAGCTGCCACCTTTCTTCCTGGCCTACAACTGCAGGCCAGTATCGGCAAACTGCAAACCATGAGCCAAATCCAACCGCAATATCTGTTTTTACTGATACACAGGCACAGTCTACTATGGTCATCTACAGCATATAGTGACCAGACTTAGTAAGAATCACATTCCAAGTCTACGGAATGACTCCCAGCACTAGTCCGGGTGCTCTAGCACATTGATGTGAGAGCAAAGGAGATCTAACACTTGTACTGTCACCCCATATAGATAATGCCAGTCAAAGTTCTCATTGTTGTGACATTATGGCTGATGTAAATAACTCAAGGAAGGAAATATTTGCTTCTGCTTACAGTTCCAGGAGGTTCTGACTAGGGTTGTTTGGTCCCATACAATTAGGTAGAACATTGCAGTGGCAGAAATGTGTGACAGAAGAATTTTATGGCCTCATGATGGACACAAAGCAGAGAGCAAGGAACACACAAGGAACCAGACATAACTATCAGAAATCACTCTTGCTACCCAGTGACCTATTTCCTTCAATAAGGCTTTGCTTCCATAAATTTCCAGAACCTTCTAAAATAGGGCCACTAGCTGGAGATGGAGGACTGTGGGATATATTTTATACCCATCTTGTGACATCGTTTGAGGAGTCCAAATTTGGGCATCTCTTTTCTTCCTTTAATAACCGTGATTCTAGCTAAGTCACAACTAACACTCTTCTCAGATTTGCAAGGAAGAATATATATCGCCCCTCTCAGACAATCTACCCAACAAAATCTCCATTTTGGGGCATTTGTAAAGGCTTGCCTTTCCTTGAAAGATTTAGTACATGTGGCACTGGTGCCTCTGCTAAAATAACTTTCCCTTCATTCAAATTTCAGCAATGGCATGTTCTAGCCTTGAGATGGTGGGAAATTTGTTAACCAATCCAGTGTTCCAATTTAGGCTTTTGAATAGGATTGTTCCAAAGACTAAATGAGACAACACCCATGAAGAACTTTACACAGCTTCTAACTCATGAAAACTGTTAAATAGAAGTGAGTCGTTCTTTAGCTATTATTATGAAAGGATGAGAGGGCTCAGGATGAAGTTTAGTCAGTAAAGCACTTGCCATGTAAGTGTGAAACCTGAGTTCAGATTTTCATCACCCAGTTAAAAAGACATATATGCCAATCTGTCAGAGAGAGAGAGAGAGAGGGAGAGAGAGAGAGAGAGAGAGAGAGAGAGAGAGAGAGAGAGAGAGGAAAACAAAGATTCCTATAGAGTCCAAGAAAAAGTATCTCAAACCACTTTCAGCTAACAGATACAAATGAAAAATTTCCAGCAAAAGTAGATATTAGCCAAAACTTTCTCAAGGTAATTTAATGGTATCTATGTAGATAATAAATGGTTTTTTCCTCTAGAAATTCTTTCTGGGAATTAACTGCTGTTATTTATGAAAGCTAAACATATGGAAACCCGAAAGCGCTGCTTCAGTAATAAGTGTATATCCAACAGTCATGTATGCATATGTTCTGATAAGTATATATCCAACAGTCATGTATGCATGTGTTCACAGAACCTTTACTAGAACGTGGATAAAAGTATTATTTTAATCTGGGCCCAAATTGAGAAATTATCACAGCTTTCATCAACCATAATATGTAAAAAGAAATCATACCATAATCACACAATGGTATTCTATTGGACAAGAGAATCAGCATGTTCAACTATATACAAAACTTGGAGGGATCACAGAGTGTTAAGTAAAAATAACCAGACACAAGAGAAGATTTGCTATAGGGTCCTACTCATGTGAAAGGTAAAATCTTCAGAAGTGATCTGTGCTGGTAGGTATCAAGAGTAGAGGTGCGGTCAGCATGACAGTGTCCCCCTGGGTACTGGGAATTCACTGTTGCTTCATCTAGGTGTTCACTACATAAGTGTTATTCTTTGTATGTTTATAATAGTTTAGTTGGCTTGTTTGCGTTCAGCTTGGCTTTTATTTCAATTTTAGAGTTTGCTTTCTTTAAGATTGATTTTCTTTAGTTTTTTTCAAAGATTAAATTTTTATTAATTCTTTTCCATAGGCTCAGGTAAAGAGTTTTTAATAAGATACCAGTGTTCCAAGAGCAGCCATCTGTACCACAAAGGAAATTAAAACATTTCTGTATTGTTTAAAAGAAAAATTGTTAACTGACTGAAGAGACAACCTACAAAATGGGGGAAAATGGTCGTTATATGTGCAACTGAGGATTCATGGAGACAAAGACAAGAACTGAGGAAGCAGTTCATTATGATGCCCATTTTGGAGAGTAACAGTATTGGGTTCTCCACAGAAACTGTGATACAGGCAATATTAAGTGGACTCAGGGTTGGGGGAAGGTGGTAGATAGGATAGGGGAAGAATAGAGGGGAAAGAATGGGTAGTGCATTAGAACAAAATGTGTCATGTGCATGTATGAAATTCTCAATAAAAATAAAATAAATTTATTTGCTTAAACAAAACAAAATGAGCCTTAAGAATATTACATTCATGGGGTTAGGGATTTAGCTCAGTGGTAGAGTGCTTGCCTAGCAAGCACAAGGCCCTGGGTTCGGTACTCAGCTCTAAAAATAAAAAAAAAAATTTAATTACATTAAGTGAATAATAATAAATAAAGGAAAGTTTAATAGAGCAAAGGGAGATGCAGACCTGCCTAGAACTATTTCTTCAGGTTAAATCTAATCTGTGTTGACAGAATATCAGTAGTTAGTTCACATGAATTAGTAGCAGTAGCTTCATCCACTCACAAACACCGTTTAGGACTCAGCACTGGTAGGTCAGTTTAGAAGAAATGACAAGGCTCTGACAATTATTGCCAATTATTAATAATTAACAAACTATCTATTAAACCAGCCTCAAAATAGCAAACGTATGATTCTGCTTACACAAGATTCCTAAAGCAGTCAGTTTTATAAGAGAGAAATAGAATCATGGTTGTCAGGTTCCAGTGTGGAAGCAGAGGAAGCTGATGTAGGTGAAATGACTTGGAGACTGCATGATAAATAAATGAGACTGTACACACACTAATGAACTGAATACTTAAAACTGGTTTAAATGATACATTATGTGTTGCGTGTATTTTATTTCCATTTTTTTAGTCCGACAAAATTGAAGTAAAAATTTTTGGTGTTTTTGGAGACTCAGTTGTGTCATGTGATATTCTGGGAACTGTCTTATGAGAGGATGTTTTTGCTGAAGCAGACATGTGGGAGGATGTTTTGCTAAAAACAGACATGTGGTAGTTTTCTGTGGGCAGCCTAGGAAAAGGGCATGTGATGTTCTGCTAGAGTAGATGCTTGAAAGAGCACATGATGTTTAAAAAGGGTATAAATAAAGCCCAACAGATAGTGGACATTGACAGATGATATTGGTTCACCTTGCCATTGTTTATTGGTCATCATTGGGCTTTGCTGACACTGGTCTTCACTGACAACTCTGAGTGGTATTGGTACACCTTACCATACTTTGTTGTTCATCATTTGTTATGACTTCATAAACACACACACACACACACACACACCAGAAAAAACTTCTAATGATGTTCTGGTTCCTTCTTACAACTTCCTTGGTTTAGAGCCAATTAGCAAAGGCTTGCAGTTTCTTCTAGATTGGCCTGCCATTGCTGATTCGTAAACGGTGTTTGCAAGTGGATCAAGCTGCCACTTCTAATTCATGTGACCTAAAGTATTGATATCCTGACGACATAGATTAGATTTAATCCAAAGAAATATTTTAAAAACAGGTCCACATCCTTCTTTGCTCTATTAATCTTTCCTTTCCACTACCTCTGGTGGGTGGTGGTGGGGGAAAAAGTTTAAAATATTTAAAAACCCTAACTAAAAGTAGGTTTTTAAAAAAATCTAAGCCTACGCAAAATCTCTTTACATAATCCCCATCAGACCTCATTCGTAATCCTCCTGCCTTGGGCTCCAGAGTGCTAGGATTACAGGTTTATGCCAATGTGTCTTGTCTACAGTTAAAATTTTTAAATAAAAACACATGAACAGAAAACAAAAAGACAAGAGACAGGAGAGAAGAGAATAAAGAATGTGCTCAGGGTGAACTCTGAGCCACTCTTCCATTCCGTTCATTTCTTGGGTCCCTCTTTCATGCCCGGCATCACTGCTCCTGTCTCCCTTGTCTTATACCTGCTTTCCACTGATGAGGAGCCAGTCCGCAGATCTCTTGAAGAAACCTTGCAGCAAAAAAGGGCACAGATCCAATAAACCCTCTACTTCCTTCAGTCCAGGTCTGGCAGAAGGATATGAAGGTCACACCCAGGAGGATGCATTTCCATTCACCTATTTCTGAAATATGAAGAGGCTCCCAGTCTGTTTGATTCATTGCTGCCTGTCCAATGATTATATATACACTAAGAAGTAACCAACATTTCCTCTAGGGAGCCGTAACCCAGGGTTCAGACAGAAACTGTGTTTGGCTGTCTTAAGGCCCACTCCAGCTTTAGAAACTAGGTAAATTGTAGAGCAAGTGCTGCCAGTGTGTAGTCTCTGTTGTGGGCATGGGATTCTATGTTGGCCACTTGCCTCAGCCTCTCACCAATTTCCAATTATACCTCAAAGCCATGCTAGCCTCCGAGTTTTACCCTTTTCTGTGAGGAGGTGGATAATCGGGGACACGACAAAACCAGAACCAGGACTCTGAAGGTGGAAACATTAACTGTCCCTGGTTCTAAAGTGTGCATAGTACTTCTTGAGTCAGCTCTGTCTGGTTTAGTTTACTCATGCAGTCAGAGCAGCACTGATGCCAGAACAGTTGAATACTACCTATAAAATAAATACACCATGTATTTAGAACAATCTCCTCCCTCGATGTAAGCAAGCCTAGCCTTAGACTTAGTCTATCCCTTCCCTGTGAAGAGGGCTTAGAGTTGGGAAGAAGCTAAAAAGTAGGTGAGATTCAGAGATGAGTGAAAGTGAAGAAGAGCTCCAGGCTGTGGCTTATCAGAATAGAGATAGGAACAGAACTGGGGACACAAGTTGGTTTAAGAACAGAGGGTGATGATCATTTTTCTCTGTGATGTCATCACTGGCAAGCTACCCAAATCCAATAACTAACCTTGCGTTCATGCTAATGCAAGCCATTCAACCCCACCCCACCCCCCCTCTCTCTCTCTCACACACACATACACATTGTAACACATTGGACATCTCTGTCCTCCACACACAAACACATCCATCCATGAACACATCCATGTACATTCATAGCACATGGGCACACCCACATGAACACTTATATATACTACATAAACACATATTAAAAATAATAATTAAATTTAAAAAGAAAAGAAAGGAAGGTAAGGATATACAATTTGATAGCAACATGAAACAGTGTTGCATCAAATCAAGTATCACCCAAGTCAAACAGCTCTATAGATGTCGCCTTGGTTGTAGCCACATTCAGGAATTAATAGCAACTTCCTTGAGTGTATCAGGCCTAAAGCTTATATCCCAAGACCCTTCAGAATCGAAGCAAACTTCTGTTTCCATCTCTCTTTTCCCATATGCATTTTATTCAACTCAAATTGAATCATACCAAATCCCCTGTATATTTTTGCTAGGAATGGATGATCTCACGTCTTCTGCTCACTCTGGTCAGCCAAGGTGACATGGGGGCCACCTTCTAAGGCCTATTCAGGAGTTGCTTCCATTCCAAATTCCATGGAATTGTCTCAGGCTGTTCACTTTTACCATAGCTGTCATCCCATGTTGAATTTAATTTTCAAATATCGGTCTTCCTACTTTTCATCTGAAGCAGGTTTTCATGAAGACAGAAACTCCTTTTAATTATGATTGCCAACGATTGAACAAAGGCCACTGTGTTTATGACCTTTTTTCACACTTTTTTTTCTAATTTATGGGCAGCCTATTAGTAGTTAGTGTAACTCTCATTTTGAGGACGAAGAAATTTTGAACAAAGGAGCCGCAGGTTTTTGTCCAGAGACAGAGTTTTAAACAAAGGGCCATGTGCTCTTTCTCTCTCTCACACACACATACCACCTACCCAATGGTCTTCTGAATATCTTATATCACGAAAAGGTGATAGATAAACTAGAGGGCTAGACAGATGATGGGTAGCAGGTAGACAGTATTGAGACTATCTAACTGGCCCATCTCAAAAGCACTACCTTCCTTCATCAGAAGCTACCACCATGCTGAATTAAGATGTAGTATAACCCTCCCTCTGTTATGAGAAATTCACATTCCTCCAACCTTCCATTCCATCAGGCCAAAGTAATTCCCTCAAAGTGACAAATAAATAGATCTAACATCACTTAAGAAAGACTCAGACAAACTTTGTAGTGGCAAGATCTGTTTCACATCCTCCTTCATAGTGTTTACAAAATTTATGTTACTGAGTCTTGAGTAGCTTCAACAATTTCATTTGGGCAATGATGGTCTCACCTCAAAGGCAGACAGACACACCTCCTTCCCAGGTGGCAGAGTGATGTGAAGTGATGAAGGTTCCCATTTGGCCCAAAAGAACACTTGTCCACTTTCTCTGACCTCAAAAGACTTCAAGATAGTCTGTGAAATCGGCGGTGTCTTAGAGAAAAACACCAAGTGAAGGGTTTGTTCTACTTCCAAGGCACTGCATCTGAATGCCGCCACCATTCCCTTCAAGATCCAGGTGGACGGGCATTGTTATCCCTTAGGGACTCATGGAGGTGACATCCTGATGGTTTTTTACCTTCTCTTTCCATTGTGCATGACATTAGGGTGATTTTCTTTTCCTTTCTTTACTGGTGATCAAAATTAAGACACTTCATTCTACATCCATGTTTATGCCATAATTGAAGTAAACATCTCCAACAAACTCAGCTACCTCAAACAACCAAAGAGAGCAATCTTAGCAAGTTCTGGGGAGTTGATTCACAGTGTTCTCCTTCCAAGTAGGAAATGCTTGGCTAGATCTGTTCAAGCCTTTCTGATTCTGTCAAAGGAGAAAGCTCTGGTTTTGTCCAACCTGGTCCCACAGATAAAAGACATGAATAGTTCCTCATCCCCCATGGAGAGGTCTACAAGCGAAATTATCAAGCACATATGGAAGCAAAAATGACTAAATTCTATGAACAAGACAAATCAATCATTTTCCCCACACATTTCATCATTACAGCCCAGGCACTGAGTCACCTGTTATCTTGAAAATAATCCTTGGAGGATCAAGTTCAAAGCAAAAGATAAACTGGATGCCTCAGTTCAAGTTTCCTACTAGCAAAAGTCAATGTTTACTCAAGACAGGAAACCCCACATCCTGAGAGCTACTTTATTCACAGTCCAGAATAAATGATGTTCTTGGAACCTCATTTGAGAAAAGCAGTCAGCTATACACATTTTGGCAAAGCTGCAGACCTGGGATTCAGCCTGAACAGCTATACCATAAAATACTAAAGTATGAATGCAAATAGCAAGCATGTGCCCACATCGCAGCACAGAGTGTGCCAAAGCTGACCTAATCATTATACATTTTTCATGATTCAATAAGGTTCTTAACTGGCATTTCATGGGACACTGCTAGATGAGGTCTTGTGACATCAGGGCTGGCGCACAGTCCACATCCTGTGACCCTGGCAGCTCCCCATCTTCCCCATTAACTCAAACCACAGGAGGAGACAAGAGCAGCACAGAATGAGACACCTGCCTTTTTTTCTAAGTATATTGGAGTCCACCCAGGAAAGGGCAGGTTTATGAAGGGTGTAGAGAAGTGTTCTCAGCATCTCAGAATTGCATATTCCTCTAGGGAAATCATCAAAACCACAGTCGTTGGACAGCATGCATGCTTTACAAGTGCTTTCTAAAATATGATAAAAATATATGAGATGTTCTTTTAAGCCTCACACTAAGTGCTTAGAAACCATTTTTTATTGCTTTCCCTGAATATATCCATAGAGGGAGGGTCAGGGAGGTCAGGGGGCTTACATAAGGATAAAGAGCCAGTAAACACTAGAGCTGGGGCTGGACCACAGTCCTCTCTGCCTCTTTGAACTGAGTAGATAACTCCCTTTCACCCTGAGGATCCCCATCAGTCTATCTAATTTTCTATCTAAAACTCAAGCAGTCAAGTGGAAAAATATCCCAGTAGAAAATTGATTCTTGAACTCTGGACAGGAATCAGGCTGTGTTAAAACTAAAGGAAAGAAAAAAACAACAACTGTCCCATCCTCGTTTGCACAGAGAAAGATAACAGGCCAAAAGATTATATCTTGGTGGTCAGGTTTATGTTACGATTCCGAAGAGGTGATGTTCTTAAGGAAGTAGGCTTCTAGGATTGTGGGGGGCATAACGGGGACATCTGCCTTATTGACTGTGCTCTTTCTAGCCCTATCCCCCACCCCAGTAAGGTTCTGAGCCACTATTCAAAACTCAGAACCGAAGTTCACCTTCTGTTCATCTTCTCTAGAGGTTTGAAAAGCCACACAGAGCCATTTGTCTGTCACATTTATGGATAATGAAAAAGTGTTGGTTTGGATTGGCAGGATCTTGGAAATTCCTAATTAGAGTATTTCTGCTTAGCTCCTTTCAGAAACCTTTGGGAGTCTCTCATTCAATGGTTCTCAACCTGTGGGATGTAACTTCTTTGGGGGATCATAGATGAGACATCCTGCATATCAACTATTTATATTACTATTCATAACAGTAAAATTACAGTCATGAAGTAGCAATGAAATATTTTTATGGTTAGGGGCCACCACAACATAAGGACCCTGTATTAAAGTGTAACAGTATTAGGAAGGTTGAGGACAACTGTTCTAGATTAAGCTAAGAGGGAACAGGTATTGGAACAGGACACCAAATCCATCATTCACGATGATTCCTGGCTCTCTCTGGGTTCACCATTTAAAAGGATTTTATAGTTCCAACTTTACAACAGGTATAAACACAGGGGTCCTGGAAGCACTTAGGAGGGGTCAAACTAGCTCACATCAAGTACACAGCAACCAAACTAACCAGCACAAAACGCACCGGTGTTATTTTAATGTTCTAGTTAATTGGAAACTAAGTAGGGCCTAGTGAAAATAATTAAATCTTTCTTTGATAATTGAGAATCTTGCGGTGCCCTAGAGTGCTCATTCTAAATATCAATTATAAGTCCCCTCTGGTAGCAAGACAGAAGATTAAGCTGAACCTGCAGTGACTTCCAGCCACTACAGGACATTCATTTCCACTGAGCTCTTGATACCAATCCACCAGCATCTTTCTACCCCAAACAGCCAGAGCAAGAAAATTCTAATCAGCCAAGTCTTCACTTCTGTGAACAACAGTTAATCAAGAATTCTTCATGACGTTAGGAATTACGAGAAAATATTAACTTGTGGTATCTGACTACCAAAGCATCTAGCCATCTAAATGCTTTCAGATATACTTCACCAGCTTGTTTTGAGGTTCATTCCCACCTTCCACACCCCTGGCCCAGATATGGCCTTGTCTTGCACACATCACATACAATGAGACAAACAACCCTAAATAAACTGGATTTGAGGTCTTGAGAGATGACCCAGTCAGTAAAGGGCTTACTGTACAAGCATAAGCACCTGAGTGTTATTGCCAGAATCCACACACAAGAGCTAGGCATGGTAGCATGTGCTTATACTACCAACCCTGGAAGATGGAGATAGGCAGGTTGTTGGGATTTGCAGCCAGCCAGCCTTCCTGAATTAGCAAGCTCTGGGTTCAATGAGAGGCCCACCTCAAAGATCAAGGAGAAGAATGATAAATACCCAAGGTTGTCCTCTGACATCCACATCTACATGCACACATGGACACATGCACGTGCAAACGTACAGAGGAGGGACAGAAACATATTCATGCAAATTAATTTAAGTTCTTGAGTGTTGGCCCAGGTTCTCCTTTTCAATAGTCACGTGATACTGAAAAACTTACTCCATTCGCTGCTAGGACTTACTCTCCTCTGAATACCTGAAAGGTGGGTTTCCTTAACATTTTAGGAATGCCAATTCCCTTCAAGTTGCAGGAACAATAAGCAAACATTTCACAGCAGGAAGAAAGAAGCAAATACAGAAACGCTGACAAAACCTAGTCCCCCATTCTCCTGTCCTGGAAGATTGTTGTCTTGTGGCTTTTGTTTATAACATCCGGGTTCAAGCCTCCGGGGGAGGGGGGGAACCCCCTCAAACCTCTTTGAACACTAACATCCTCTGAATCCCACAAAACATAAGTATCTTTCCAAGCAGTCGCAACTTTGGCTGTGTATTAAGATCCAGACATTTCCAAACTTTCAATGAGGATTTCTCCCCCCCCCCCAAAAAAAAAGAGAACCCATGTCTTTGTTTGGGACTGGCATTCCAGACATCAGTATTTCCACTATTCTCTAAGTGACTCCACAGTGCAAACACTTTTGCAAAACACTGCCCCAGAAAAAGGCTTCTCAAAATTACTAGTGAATAGCATCGCCGGGGAGAAAGCCAATTCCGAGGCTCCAGCCCCTGATTGGTTCCAATGACTTCTGGCCACATCTAACCTGAGAATATACACAGTTAGCATCCTGGGCCAGTCTGATGCAGAATGCAATTTGGAAGCTTATTGAAGGAACCATTTAGCAAGAGAAGTTCTCTCCCTAGCTACCCATTCCTCCCACACAGTTCTCCAAACACCTATCAAGGTTTTTTTAGCCTCATTCAATAGCTTTACTATACGTCTTTCATTTGCCAGACAGTTCTCTCTCTCTCTCTCTCTCTCTCTCTCTCTCTCTCTCTCTCTCTTCCCTTTCCGATATCTAGCAAATCTGTATCTTTTAGCCAGAGCCTTTGATCCCAGCAGGTTCAATAATTTAAGCAGAACAATCATCAGCATTGTCGTGTTTAATATTTAAACACCATAGCATCCCTTAGGGCAGCTTCAAGGTGAGCGCTGGTGCCTATGCTACTGCTTGGTTAGCAAACCAGGCTACTGGCTGCCAGGGAGGACTGAGTGTTCATGCAGCATCACAGGCCAGCTGGGCAGAGGCAAAGCCCACTGGCTTGTGCATTTCCTACCTGAAGCGTGTGCAGCAGCACCTGCAGGCCACTGCCTTCTTGTTCAGCCATCTCTGCTCAGGTCCTGGGATACCACTGCCTGAGGCTGGATCCTGGCTAGAGAGATGATGCCTGCCAAGATGACCTCGCTGCCTGCCTTGCAGGAGACTGCTCTGCAGAGGCCTCAGCTCCACATGCTGCAGAGTGTGAAGTTACCACTGTGCAACCTTAGCCTTCAGCACAGGCGTGGATACCCCCTGACTCCCACTGTGGGGATTAGGTGAGCCCTGGCTCTGGGAAGGGCTGAACATTTGGATGTAGGGGTGGGGAGGGCACCCTCATGAGTCACACACCCACCTCCAGACCCATACAGGAGCCTAGAGGAAAAGCCACCCTGGATGGTTGACAAGCATTCCCAGCTGACCTGGTCAGACTCCCTGCATCGGTTCCCCCCCCCCCCCCCGCTGCCGCCTACCCCCACCCCTCCCCTCACACACACTTATTTTGGTCTGTTGCCGGCTCCTGGTTGTAACAGGAGACCCAAGAGTGCTTGCACAACTGTGGCTGTTCAGGGCACAGAAGCCCAGGGCTTCCTGAGGTCCCAGGCTTAGGGATAGAAGCTCCAGCAGAGAAGGAAAATAACTGCCCTGATCATTTTTTATGGAACAAGTCCTTTAAATAACCCTGTCATTTTCACTGTGACTGTAGAGAGGTAAGTTTTATTATAAGTATCTTTGTTTTACAGAAGAGGAAATCGGGGCAAGAGATATGAAGGAAGGGTCAGAAGCATAGAGTTTAGGAGCTCAGGTCTGGCCACAAACAGCCAAGCTTGCAGGAAAGTGTGAACACTAATTGACTTCCTTCGGCAGCAAGCCTTTCTTCATAGCAACAAAGACCAAAAAGACTTTGCTGTTGAAGAGAGAGAAGGAGGCAAGTGGGGGATAAAAGGGGAAAGACCCACCTCCCAGGTGACACTTCCTGCAGAGCTGGGGGCTCTCAAGAGCATCCCAGACATCTAGCTTCTGGCTGCCAGAGTGACCTGTAGCCCAACTGAGGAAGAAGAGTTTAAGTTTGCAGGTTGTATTTGGCCTGAGTGTCAGCTCTGAGTCAGAGGTCAGGTGTGGTCAAAGTCTAAATTCAAAGATGAATTCTTGTAGGTCTTGCCCCCAAGGAGTTTCCATGGCAATTGCCAACTATCCTGGTATACTTTTATACTCTCAGCTAAGGAAGAAAGAGGATCATACGTTCAAGGCCAGCCTAAGGTACATGGCGGGATCATCATCAGTCTTATTTGCAGAGAAAGGGAAAAAAGGGGGGAGGGAAGAGAAGGGGAAGAGAGGAGAGGCGAAGGAAAGGGAGGGAAGGGAAGGCGACATTTTTAGTGTATTTTTTAAGACAGGAGGCAGGCACCCATTTAGGCTGCAGTGTAAATGCCTAATAGTGGGGTAATGTGCTCTTCTGCATCTAAGTACGAATTTTCCTAAGGGCAGGAGATAAAGTAGAGCTTAGAATCTTTCTGGACATAGTATCTTACCCAGGAGTAGAGAGAAATGGGTGCCTTTAAAACACATGGGGCAGCTGTGAAGAGAAGGACCCTGTGCCTCCCTTGGTGAGGAGCCTCTGAGGAGGCTGCCTGCTTGCCTGCATTCATAAGGAAGTTAAGGAAGACAGACAAAAGATTCTAGAAGAAGCCCAGAAAGAATGACATTCTGGATCCAAAGAAAACAAGGTGCTCTCCAGAGATTCCTGATGTAGTTTGCAGTCCCTAAGACCAACTACTGATTCAATACCTCCCCAGTCACACCGATGTTTGATCGAGGAGGGTCAAGTATTAGAGTCCAAAAAGAGTGGGAAGAGCAGGTTTGAGCTGGCAGTGAAGGCAGGCAGTCAACATGTCTCCCCAAAGCAACATGGGCAACACACACACACACAGTCTGGCTAACCAAGGAAGCTTATCCATAACTCAGGGTCTAGGGTGTTCCTTGGCGTACATAATGTGTGATGTGATGGATTGAACGAAAATGAGCCGCATAGGATCACAGGGAGTGGCACTGTTAGGAGGTGTGGCCTTGTTGGAGGAAGTATGTCCCATTCACTTCCTAATGCCTGCAGATCCAGGTGTAGAACTCTCAGCTCCTTCTCCAGCACCGTATCTGCCTGCACACCATCCTACTTCCCACCATGACAAGATTGGATTAACCCTCTGAAACTGTAAGCCAGCCTCAATTAAATGCTTTCTTTTTTATCAGAGTTGCCATGGTCACAGTGTCTCTTTGCAGTAATAGAAACACTAAATAAGACACTTAGCCTCTAACAATTCCAAAACACTTGATACTTTCCAGGCTAAGACCCTAGCATAAACCCTACTGTTTGCATAAAATGTCTGGCCTGGCACAGGATCCCAGGTAAACAGACCTTCTTATAGACAGAACATTCCCAGAGCTCAGAGATAATCTCCTAGAAGCTGAAAACAGGGTCAAAACTTTATTTGGACAAAATAAATCCCTTACTGAACACAGGCTTTCCTGCCCTACAATATCAGGGTTTAGATTCTTGTATCTTGTTAGTAAGATGGAGACTTAAGTTTAGGTCTGCATTATTCAATAGCTAGCAGCAGGCTAATGCTCAGAGTGGTAATTAATAAATTTCACTGGGATAAAGTATGTTTCCTAACATCATCAGAATCCCATGGTTTTTCCATTCAACATTTTTATCAATGGCTTTCATGAATATAAATGTTATATGCTTATCATATGTTTTCTGATGACACCAGTTGAGAAAGGTAGAAATACATCAGATGACACGGTTGGGCTCCAAAAAGATGTCAGCAGCCTTGAGTGATGAACCAGGTCCTACAAGATGAAACAGAACAGAGTCAGGTGGCAGCTCCTCTCCTGGGTCTTCAACACCAGTGGTGTAAAACGAAAGTTGAACAACTCAGTGAACTGGTATTGAATGTGGAAAAGGCTTGGGGGTTAGCCAGAGGTGAGACCAGGTTGTCAGCACGGCCCTATATTTCCAACGTGTTACTCCAATCCAAAATCATCACATTTAGAATAGGGATAAATGTAGTATCTGTTACCAAGAAGAAGAGAAGCTGAATGGAGATATCATCTGAAGAGGACCTGTGTGGTACCCAGAATTGAGGAGGTGTTTCAGAGTTCAGGACAGCAGCAAAAGGACTATCCTACCACTGTCAGAGAGGAGTCCCAGGCTGCTCAAATGTGCCCAGCTTCTATTCCAGTGATTCTCATTGTTCTCAATGCTGCAACACTTTAATACAGTTCCCCATGCTGTAGTAACCCACACCAATAAAATTATTTTCATTACTACTTGGTAACTATCATTTTGCTACTGTTACAAATTGTAGTGTAAATATCTGTTTCCCATGGTCTTAGACAACTCCTGTGAAAGGGTCATTTGACCCTCAAAGGGGTCATGACCTATAGGCTGAGAATCACTGTTCTCAACTGAAACACATCAGTACCCATGAAAATACAGCAAACGCGTACAGAGAAGTGAGTCCTAATGGCTAGAAGCAAGGCCAGTGGGTAAAGCCAGAGACACAAGAGAAGAAGTGCATTGACCTTTTCCACACATTCATCAGATGGTTCTTTCCAAATAACAATAATGCCTAGCACGGCCTGGAAGACATCTATAGGAAAAGGTAACAAAGGGTAACAAAGGTCATTCCAAATCAGAGTGATCAAAGCTTCAAGTTCAGTTTAGTGAGGGGGCCACAGAGCCAAGACATGACAAATGTAATGTGGTCTCCATTTTTGGCTGTTCTCTCAGGGCAACCTCCCAAAAAGAAAATTTCAGTGTAACTTCAATGAATTCTTGACATTTGGACAGGTTTTATTTCAACCTACCTATAATTTCCACAACAAATATTCTGAAATATCAATTTCCATGTTGAATGTTAAAGATTAGAAATGAGGGCTGGTAAAATGGCCGAGTAAAGACACTTGCCACCAAGCCTTACAACCTGAATTTAATTCTTAAGACGTTAAGATGCTTAAGGTAAAGAGAGAACAGAGCCCTGGAAATTGTCCTCTGAACAAACATATACAGACATATGATGCATGTGTGCCTGCTAGAACATGTACACACACACACACACACACACACACACACACACACACATTCACACACTAAATGTAATAAACAATGAAGGATTAAAAAGGAGTCAATGGGTAAAAGAAAATTAAACAAACAATGATTATATATGGCACCCTTTCACAGTATTTTTTTTAAAAAGAGGGAAGGTAGTTAACAGCTGAATTTTTGAAAACCTCACATTACTCTGAGTTCCCCAGTACTTAACATACACAATTTTATCCATAGTTTTACAGCAAGACTAAATCTCACTCAAATAATACCCGCCATCTCTCTTGCTCAGATGCATCTTGTGTGCATACTGAGAAACACATGCTCCTTGACTTTCACTAGTCAGTATAAGGTTGCCTTGAAATGTGTATCAGAGTTGACAAACTGTCCCTCTTGCTCCTCAAAAGCCTTCCTCCACCTTTGTTTTATGTGTGAAGTTCTTGGTTGTGAGGTAGAAGTATTATTCAGCTTTGTGTCACTGTAACAAAATCCCTGAGATACTCAACT
The DNA here is from genome assembly GCF_011762505.2 of Arvicanthis niloticus. Taxonomy (NCBI): domain Eukaryota; kingdom Metazoa; phylum Chordata; class Mammalia; order Rodentia; family Muridae; genus Arvicanthis; species Arvicanthis niloticus. Next base: position 48,103,572 of record NC_047658.1, on the reverse strand, counting down.
TATAAAGAAGAAAGGTATGTTTTGGCACGATCTCTTGACCCTACCATTAAAAGCCTAGGGCAAAGTAGAACATCACATTGTAGTAGCGAGAGAGTAGTTGAACAAAGCCACATTCCTCATGGAAGCCAAAGAAGAGATAGGGAGAAGGAGGTTAGGGACAAAATATGCCTTCCAAAGGGTTGTCATCAGACCTGGAATGATAGTCTTAATATTTAATACTAGTTACTCTTCCACAGGACCAGGGTTTGATTAATAACATACACATGGAAGGACACAACTATCTGAAGTCCCAGTCATCATAGAATCTGGTGCTCTCCTTTGTCCTCCTCAGGCCCTGCATGCAGATAGCACAGAGACGTACACTCAGACAAAATATCTGTACACATAAAATTTTAAAAATGTGAAAATAAAACATAAAGACACCAGTGACCCACTTGTAATCAGGCTTCACCTCCTGATATTTCTTTCTGCCACCTCTCAATGGCCCCAAAGTGCCCACCCCATAGTGGGAATAATACATTCTCGATGGCAGAATCCTCAAGAAATAATCACCTTCCAAAGGTCTTACCTATGAGCATAGCTAATTTGGGGATCAAGCCTACAACACATGAGTTTGAGGGAGGGAGACCACTCAAGATCCCAATCCTACTATGAGTGCAGGAGACAATTAAAAGTAAAACTGTTTGCAAGAGTGTTATCTGTGCATGCTATCTAATTTAGTCTTTGTACAAACCCTCTGAGATAGACACTGGCCCAAAATCCTTTCCAGCTTTCTATTGAACAGAAAGACTGAATGTGTAGAAGCCTCAGGCAGAAAATTCTCAATGGATTTGAGCTCTCAAATGGCAAATAGGGGACTATAGGACAGCATAGGTCACAGGAGAAGATGCCCAAGTGAAGCCGGGAGTAGAGACGATTCTGATGGTGACTTCAGTGCTCGTGGATGCAGGTCCCTTCTGTGGAAGGAGAGGATGAAGGCAGAGTTCCCTCTGGGCTAATCTCTCTTCTCTAAATACAGAATGTCTGTGTTGAAACTGTTGTCCCCTTGTCTACTAGCTGAATAACCTTAAGAAAGATATCAAGTTCTCCATGATCCAATTTTCTCATCTTTTAAATGGGAGGGTAATAGTAGTGTCTAGCTCACAAGGGTCTGAGAATACTCTGGGGAGAAACACCCACAGTGTTCTCAGCACAGTGCTTGATAAATGTGGGTGTTGGTAATGTTATTGCTACTGCTATGGAGTCAATAAAACCTATCTCAAATAACTGATGAGAGGATTACGAGTTGTAGACAGAGGAATTTTTCCAAGACACTCTGCAGATTCCAAGCCAGTGATGCTCAAGACCCTCATGACTAACATGGTGTGCAGTGTGCCCTGTGCACGTCTTCACACAGACTTTAAATCAGATCTGGTTTACTCGTATCCTATCTGCTAACACAAGAGAAATAGTTACTGTGTGTTGTTTAGCGGGTGATGATATGGAGAGTCTGTACATGCTCGATATAATTTTTGAAAATTTTTCAACCTGTGTTCCGTTGACTGCACGAATGCAGAATGCTGGGGCACAAACTTCGTTCCACCCATGGAAGGGATTCATTGAAAGTGATGAGTGGATAGAAATTTTCTGAACAGTGTTGTCCAGGACTCCTCAGGACTCAGAGGGTACTGTGTGGAGGAAATGCCACAACATCCCTTTTCGTGCCCAGCAAGGAGAAGCACTTGGCACTCTGGTCACTTTGGAACGTCTCTGGGATGACCTCCTGGGACTACAAGGCTTGTGTATAGTTGCAGGTTGCAAACAAGGCAAACGTGCTCAGCCTTTTTGGGGTGATCTTAGGGGGCTGGAGGCCAGTCTGAGGCGCTGAAGGGAAACTCACCTGAAGGGGTTAAAAGGGGACTGACACTGAGGACTTTGCCCTTTGGGAAAAAAACAAACTCGGAATTTAACAGCAAGGGAGGAAAGGCAACATTGCCATCTCCACCACAACCATATCACTGAACACCCAGTGCGTGCCCATTGCTATTCTTAGACTACTTTATGATGCTACCATGCAGGAGATGAACTGATTTTATCCCTCACTAAGCCATGCCTTTTTTTCTTTTGGCATCTTACCCTATTTTCACTGTATTAAATGGAAGAAGTGAATGTTCCTTTTCATATGTCTCCAGAGCACATACAAATAACAAAGTAGTAATTATGTGTTATAATTCTTAGTCAGAATGCGTACTCTATCATTAGACCCTAAGTCTTTTAAATGCCATTGGAACCCTCTATGTTCATAATGCCTAGCATAGTACTAGACACATATATTGGGTTCCAGTGGCCACCAATGAAAAGTCAAAAGTCCCTCGTCTGGGCTGAGTAGTATACATGCCAATGTTCACAGCCTTGTCAGCAAGAGACAGCTCAAAGGTTACCATACCCTTGGCCCTATGAGGCAGAAGGCCAGCTCTACTCAGCATCTACTCAGGACTTTATGGACACCTGACAGACTTCTTCAAGGAAAGCCAAGAAAAACCTCCCTCCATGCCAGTCGCATCAGGAGCCAGGCCTACAGTGCTGACAGCTGTGGAATGTCCATCAGATCTTGCAGCTTAGCCAGCCCAGGGGCTCACAGCTTCTGAACCCCCAAGATGAGGTATCGGATCACAAACAAGTTGGAAACAAGGGCTTCTCAGGCCAGGCTGCCCAGAGTGCAGTGGAGGAGGAATAGAGATATCAGCCATCAGGGCCTTCCGTTCAGATGTTTTCTTCTTCCTCAGCAAAGGCTAAGAGACTGCTAGCCAGGATAACAGGAATCCAACACCAGCTTGGACAGGGGCATGGATTCAATGGGGAAGAGCTATGAGGCCAAGGCCACCCTTTGCCCATTCCATCATTCTCCCCACATACATATATTAATCACTGTTCTATAGCAGGAAGTATGAGTGGGTCTGTGGCCTAGCAGCCAAGAATAAGATCTCTAGGATCACAACTTCAGTTCACCTCCAAGCACTTCCAATTTTAGTTGCATAACTTAATAAGTTATATACATTCTCCATGTCTCGATTTCTCAATGCTGAAGCAAGCAGAGTAAAAGGGGTCGTACAGGTGTAAATGGGCAATGCATTAGAAATGTGTATCCCCAGGTCAAGCACAGACAAGTTAGTAGTTACCATCCTCAAGCATTGGACTGGCATGTAATGGTCAAGGTGAAAATATCAGTCCCCACATTTTTGATTCTGGTGCTCAACTAATTAAACCACTGATTAAAACTTCTGATAGGGCTGTCTTGGGAAGCCCATGATGACTTGAGGACCATATCTGCCATTCTGGATTCCCTTTCTACATTATGACAACTAACACAGAGCTGTCTGCCTTTACAGTAGTTCAGAACAAAACTCCTACACTAACAAACAACATGATTCTATCCAAGACCAAGATCTAAGAAATAAACAGATTTATTTTCCATTGAATGAATTCTCCATTCCCCTGCTTAGTCTGTGCCATACACATAATTCAAGTGGGATTTCTTCTGTTCTCTACCCCTGCCTCAGTCCTTTCTCAACAAACACTAGATGATCCAGTGTGATCCCTAAACAATGATGATCCATCCATACAACTAAATTTGATTAAGAATAACATCAGAGAGGCATTTAAAACTAAATCTTCTGTCTTCTATCAACATAGCTTAACGAAAGGCATCATTCATTTAGAAGTTTGCAAAATAGCTGAAAACAAGTGGGGATACTCAAACGGTAAAAAAGGCCAATGTTCTGTAACCTTAGGATATGCTGCCTAGGTGACATGAGAGTTGACATTGCTTAACCCTTTCAGGACACGTTGGTGCAAATGAAATGGTATGATAGGGCTGGGTAGACAGCAAAGGAGGAAAGCACTTGCTACACAAGCGGGATGACCTGAATTTGACCTTTGAATACACCTTTAAAAAGCTCAGCATGGTAGCTTGTATGTGTTTATGTGTAATCCCAGCACAGAGTAGGCAAACACACAGATCCAAAGAGCTCTCTGGGCGATTATCTTAACATACTCAGTGATCCCCAGACCTAGTCATAAACTTTGTTGCAAGAAGGAAATGAACAAGTTTGACCTCTGACTTCCATATGCACACACGCACACACACACTCGCGCACACACACGCACAGAGAGTGAGAGAGAGAGAGAGAGAGAGAGAGAGAGAGAGAGAGAGAGAGAGAAAGAGAATGATAGACAGCTTCCTGCTCTGCATCTCTACTTCCCAGTCTTCACATCTATGTATGACTTCTTGAGTGTGGGAAGGACCTGCCTCTAGCTAACAAAACATATCAATGAGTGACTACACTGCATTATATTAGGCTCTACCCTATTGTCAACTTCACTGTAGAGACTGTCCTCACTGTTCAAAAGGAAGCAGTCAGGTTGAAAGCTAGAGGTGACCAGTAAAGGACAGTCAGCAAAGAGCTGCCACCCTCCAACACGGAGCCTCAGCCTGTCTCCATACAAGTACTTGCCATGATGTCTCAGCCAGAGGATTAAACTGAAACCTTGCAGATGAAGCCTCAGCAATGAGCTGACCATCCAGCCTAGATGTCCACTCTTTCATCATTCCCTTCGTCTCACTCCATCCTACAGCCATCCAGCCACCCTGAAGAAGGCCTGGGAAAGTCATCCAAGTACCTGTCTGCCTCTCACACCCTCAGACTAGGAAGTAAATGGAGAAACGATGCTCTCATCTGGCTGTTTGAAACCAATTCTCATTATAGTGATTTACATGAACAGGAATGCAAATCTGCATACCATCAAGTGTTTAAGATTAACTTGTGCACATTTGATTTGATTTGATTTGATTTTGGCCTTAAATTCTTCATGGATGCTGAGCCTCCGTGGTTTTCTCCTTCCAAGTAACTGAGCTTTATACCCAAAATTAAAACTGCCGCAGCCAAAGACTGTCTTCAGATGTGCGTATTCGCTTTGGGGAAGGACAGCCGGGTGCACTTGGAAGTCTCTTCAGCACTGAAATGGCCCTGGTCCAGTGATCAATACTCACACAGAAGTGTCCTTAAATAGGAAATAGAATTTTAATAGGAATCTCTGCAGAGCTCCAGGCAAGAGTTTGCATAATACAACCTCCTGCCAACAGAATGGTAGATGGGGGAGAAGGAGGGGCCCTGCTGTTTTTTCACAAGTGGGAAGAATTTCATGTGCACTTAAACCTGCCTCTGGGATTCACACCTGTCCACTGGACTTAGTGTACCAAGACACTGGTGGGTGTGGCTCATCAGCCAGTCTCTGTAAAATCTTACAACAGGACTTTACATAGGAACCAACGTGACACCACATATCTCCGGGCCCTGGAAAATGATCGGGGGAAAGCAGGTTTTATGAGCTGTGCTGACATACTGTTTCTCAGTGTGATTAATCCATCTCAGAAAAGTGACTTGAAGAGCCAATTAAAGGCAGCTTAGAGGATCTACTTTGCATTGTCTCTTTATTCTGTTCCAGGCGACAATTGTACCTGTCAGGCAAGCTGTGAGAAACTATCAATTTTTGGCAGCATGAGTTTCCACAGGAAAACAAGAATCATTGCCCTGGGAGAAAGCAACTGTCCTTCTCATGGTGCAAATCTGCATGCCCAAATGAGGTCCTTGCAGCCAGTGGCTTCCATGCTGAAATAGGGACGTTGCTGCTGGTTGAGAAATTTCTAGCTCTAGGGGTGTTGTCTGCTGGGCTGGCCTCTTCTCCTCCTTGTTTCCTTCGGCTCTGCAATACAAGAGGATAAGCACCTTCACATCTAAATGCAAGCAATGCAGAGGTACTCCATCCTAGAGGGAAAGAATGGATCACAAGGAAAAAGGAAGGGTGGGGGAAGGAGGAGAAAGAGGAGGAGGAGGAAGGTCAGAAAGAAGAAAAGACAAAAAGCTCCTACATCCTAGATAAAAATTATTTTCCAGTTTAAGACAACTAACAGAAATAAAGAGATGGTGAGGTCCATAATGTGCTCACTATAGAAGCATGAGGAGCCAAGTTTGAGTCCCAGCACCTCTAACGCGCCCCTCTTCGAGCTTTGCGTCCGCGGAGAAATCACGAGACGCAGAGAACAGGTAATTACTGTGAAACGAGACTTTTTAATCTTTATCACCCACGTGGAGAAACGCTGAGAGACACGGAAGGGTCGAGCTGAGGAAGGGGCCCGGCTTAAGTACAGTCTAGAGTGACGTATTCACTTCTGGTTGGCTGTTCGCTCACCACATGCCTCGGGATTGGCAGTGACTAAGGCACGCCTATCTGCCTAGCAACTGCGCAGATAAATGTTTACATCTGGAGAAGACATGCGGCCAGTGCCATCTTGGAAATGCAAATGTGTAGCCACTGAAACAGCGGCTCACTACAAGCACCCACATAAAAGACAGGCTCAATGGCATGCACCTACAATCCTAGAGCTGGGAAGAAAGAGACAGGAAGATTCCTGGGGCTTGCTGATCTGTCATTCTAGCAAATTAAGTGCACTCCAGTTTCATCAAGAGGTCCTGTCGCAAAATATAAGTTGGAAAACAATAAAAGAAGGCACTTGGCATTGACCTTTAAGCTCAACAAACATGCGTGCATCCACTCACATGCCTCAGATGGCACATACTTGCAATGCCCACGCGTGCAGACAAGAAATGGTCAAATAAGTGGAGGCAAATCAGTGGTTTCATTCAACCTGATTGCTTGAGCCCATCATTTGACCTTTTCGCATCAATGAAGATAGTGAAGTATTATTTTAGTAAGGAAACAAAACCTGTAACCCTTATGCTTCATCCTTCTCTCTAAAAACAAGACCTACCTACCCCAGCATAAATCACTCTGGATGAAGCTGGGAAAAGAAACAGCTCCCAGCATTCAACCCAAGGAAGGGCAGATGGTCCAGGCTGCCTCCAGGGAAAAGCAAAGATTCCCAGGCTTAGTCCAGGTGGCTCCATAGGTCACTGTCCCTCAGAGGTGAGCTAGTGACTGCCAGTGGCTCAGATATCAGACCCAAGTGAAATGGCTGGCTCAGCCTGTGGCTCCAGTTATGTGGCTCAGCTCGGGTAGAGTTACAAGTTTGTTGTGATGCCTGTCAACTTCTGGTAGGGACAAACACCCATCAGTTCACCTTTCCAAGAGGTCAAGGCTATACCTGGTAGGCAGAGTCAGACAGAGACACAGCTGTGAAGCCCAGAGGGGAGTTCTGTGAACCCCTTAATTACCCTTCTGGGAACAATGGGTATTTTCCAAATGAGATAGAGTTCCATGGATGCTGTCTGTTTTTGCTGTGGAGCTCCCAGATTTACCAGGCTGGGAAGGTAGTTAAAACACTGTAGCCTCCAAAGCCCTTGGGGAACACACACAAGTTAGTTGGATATTAAGGGTATTATATCTTGGAGCTAAGGGGGAGGACTGGGGGCGGGGAGGGTAAAGTGCTTGCTGTGCAAGCACAAGGACCTGGATTTGATCCCAAGCATCCATGTGAAAAAGCCGGGTGTGTGACTTATGCTTATAATCCTAGCACAGAGGTCGGAGACAGAGACATCATTGGGGTTTTCTGGACAGTGAACCTGGCCTAACTGGTGAGTTCTAGGCTAGTGAGAGACCTTGTCTCAAAGGAAGTAAGTAGTGTTTCTAAGTCTGTCCCATCTTTGTGTCGTATGTATGTATGTATGTATGTATGTATGTATGTATATCTTCTGTGTGTCTCTCTTTCTCTCTCTCTTATATACACACACATACACACACACAGAGAGAGAGAGAGAGAGAGAGAGAGAGAGAGAGAGAGAGAGAGAGAGAGAGAGGTGGTGGTGGTGCCTTAGCCAAAATGATAACCTCTTCACAAAGCATCCCACAGATTTCTGGAACTAAACATGTCTGTGATAAACCACATTCACCCAAGCAGAGTGCCTTCCTCTGGACCTGGACTTCCATAGATGCTTAGGAAATGACATTAGATCAAAAAAGGGGAGGGGGAGAAGAGAATTGCTTTACATGGTCAGTGGAGTTTTTTTGGTCACCACAGATAAAAGGAAAAGTAAAGCAACCAGTGTGTCACAAATGTATTTTATCTGACATGTTTCCAGTCATTTCATTTCATTATAAGTACTTTTATTCCCACAGAGAGAGAGAGAGAGAGAGAGAGAGAGAGAGAGAGAGAGAGGTAGATATAGGGAGAGAGAGAGAGAGAGAGAGAGAGAGAGAGAGAGAGAGAGAGGGGAGAGAGAGAGAGAGGAGATAGAGATAGATATATCTCAGTTCATATATGTATGAACTGAGGCTCAGGCCATTGACTAACTTTCCCAGAGCTGCACCACTTTTAAGCTTTGGAGCTGAAAATTCTAACCACTGGTCCATCTGATTATATCTTGTAGTGTTTTCTCTTACAAGTTGTTTTCTTTGGCTCACAAAACATTTGGATCCAAATGGACCTGAGCAATGATCTCCCCTGAACTGCTTGAGGCCAGGAGAGGTTAAGCCACTTGCTTCAGGTCACCTAGCTGGTGCATGGGAGAGCCAGGAACTCATTTCTCCCAACTTTTAGCATTATCCTCAGCCTCTCCGAATAGCTGTAAGCAAATGTGACATTATCCTATGGATTCAATACATTAAGAAAATGTACAAAAAATGTTTTGGAAAGAAAGTTGCCACTGTCTGTCTTTCAGAGCAGCTGCAAGTTCATAGATGGAACCAGAAAATACAGAAACCATTGGGCTCCTTCCCTGAAACTGGTCCATGCCTGGAGGCAGCAGGAGCTCGCTAGGAAGTTCTGTTGATCTTTCAAAACCTTCCCAAATAGACACAAAGAGCCAGTGAGACCAGTAACAGGACTTTGCATTGCTTTCCCTGAAAAAAAAAAAAAAAAAAAAAAAACATTCATTAGATGTCTCTGATACATGGGTCTTCACACCTCAGTAACTTTCCTGCCCATGGGCGTCTCTCCATCCTCTTCTGAGAACTGCTCTCTGTCAGCATTTTTGGAATGCCTTAAGAAGACACTCTGAGAGGATCAGGTACTCATTTAGCTAATGACACTATTTGAGCTGCAAGTAGAATTCACTTGCAGCCCCTGAGCTTGATGCAGAATAGGTTGTTTGGCTCATGTCCTCTTGGGTGGTGTTTGTCTGTTTTCTCATTGTCTTTGCCACTATTGCTCCATTCCTCTCAGTATCCTTTCTCCTGTAATGTCCCATTACCATCCTCTATCCTTAGTATCTCTAGAGAGACTTATGTCCTCTAAACTTGAGTGACATTTGTATCCCCCCACTGTGGCACTTGGTGGTTTTCTTTGGGACACTGATTTATTCAACTTCTGACCTCCCATGCCTCACAACATTGCTGTGCAATTTGGTCGTTTATTACGCATGGTTACCTTTCCTGTCACTGCTTCCCATAGACAGTCTCATGTCTCTAATTAATATGTAACTGCTTAAGGGCAGAAACCAAAGTGAATGCTTCTTGTTTCTTCTCTGTAAAGGTTCACAGAAGCATGAGGAGACAGACAGTATTTAGACAATGTCTGAGAATGAATTTGCTGGTGGTATTCAAGGAAGACCCACCTTGATCATCATGTGATCACCCCCTGGATGGCTTGCAGAAGAAAAGTCAAGATAGCCATTTCAGAATCCAACCAGGAGAGGTGCTAGACTGGACCCCACAAAGACTGGACGTACCCTAATATCCACACAGCTCAGGCCATGCTCCTGGTATGGAAACAAAGGACTAAGAAGGAATGAGCCAGCTGCCACCCAGGAAACAATGCATAGAGGGTGGTAGAGTAGCAAATTAGGCCCAGAACCAACCTGTAAAAAGTGACTGAACTTCTGTCTAACTAGTTCAAGCATTAGCTTTGAATCATAGCCCAACCTGCTTGTGCATTCTCACTTCAGGTGACAAGCAATGCTTATAATAATCTGGTTTTTTTGAGTTTTATATAAAGGAAAAAAAATGCAAAGGATGGAGGCTCTCCCCATTCTTGTTCCCTGATCATCTTGCCATTTGCACTGATTCTTTCGAAGCCTGTTTAAGGATCTGCTTCTGTTCAGCTAGAAGGCATATCATGGAGCCAGGTTGCCTGACTCTTTCCTGACTTTGCCTCCACTAACCTTGTAATCTTGATTAAGTTGCATTTCCTGGTTCCCTCCATGACACTTGGTTTCCTTGGGTGCAGAATGCACATGGTCATGTCCACACTTAAAGGTTGGTATAAAAATTCAATGAGAACATAGACTTAGAGTCTTTTGAGTGGTTCCTAACAGGTACAAGCAAATGTTCCACCACCCCTACTTTGGCTGAGTTTTAGTTAAATATGTCACATCTAGCTAAACACTTATCCTCTGAGGCAATTGCCTTTAAGAGTAAATTAGATTTCCTGTCTGCAACACAAAGCTTTCCTAAGACACGAGTGAGTTTTGCTCTTACAATTTGTCTCACCTTTATAATGAGAGGGAAATTAATTTAGCTTAAAATCATTTCATTCTGCAAATGACTGCTGTTCATGTTAATGACTTATGCACTGTGGTAGGCATGTAAATAAATTCTACTCAGCCCTGGTGTGTTTCCAGTCTTGTCAGGGAAGCAGGCACAGGACAAAATAACAGTGGTGCAAAGGATGCCAGGATCCCAGGTATCATGGGTACCACAAAGAAAAAGAAGACATCTGAAGCATGACCTTGTCCCAAGTAAGCAATGGAAACCTACTCCCTCTAATCTGAGTTAAAAGGGATTTGCCGTGAAAACACTGAAGTATCTCACAAACACCAACCGTAGGAAGAATCCATGTACTCCCTCACTTAACAAACATTTATTGTGGAGTTAGTATAATGTAAGCTTTGGGGATGAAGCCATGAGCCATGTGGACAAAGTTCTCTGTCTTCTTAGAGTTGCTATTGTGGCGAAAGAAACCAAGATTAAATAGCATGAGTCAGGTATACATTCAGTTTTAAGAGAATGAGACCAAAAGGAAGAGAAGAGACTGGAGGGAGGAATGGGAATTAGCAAAATGGTGATTTCTGAACACAACTGTGATTTTTAAATGTCCAGACTGTAATGCTGCAATAGATCCAAAAGAGGCAAGGATAAGCTTTTCTGATGCCTAAAGCTTTTTTATCCACGATAGGGAGCCATCAGAAGAACATGGTTTGGTTCAGGCTTAATAGGGATGCTTGACACATCTTAAGCTTTAGGGAAGAAGAGGCAGAGACAGGAACCTGTCCTGGCAAAGAAGTGAACCAGGTTAGCCAGGGGCCAAGGTCAGCCAGAGCTGAGAATGGAGGAGACCCACAGGAAGCAAGACTAGAAGCCAAGGAAGAACAGATCACACAGGGCCTTCAGGTCAGGGAAAGGAGTCTGATGTACCGTCTGGGAGATGTCACCACTGGGTTTTAGGCAGGCTTTCTGAGTCACATGTAGGGTCTGAGATGAGATCAGAACCAAGGAAACTCTATCCTCATTAATCCCATGTATCACTTGCTATCATTCTTTCACTGAGATGTCAGGTTGGCAGCTCCGGCCTACGATGAACAAAGTAAAATTCTCAGTTTTCAACCACAAACTGCATCTCCCCACAGTCATTGCCATACAGGGAATTCCACTCATCCAGTTGCCCGGGTAGACTCATCATTCTCTGTCACCTGCAAGTAGTTCAAATCCACCAGCAAATCCTTTTCCCACGTCTCAAAAGACATAAGCCCAGTTTTATTTTCTACACATTCACTGCCACCACCTTTGTTTGAACTGCTATTGGCTCCTATCAGGAGAGCAGTGAGGAGCCTAAAGAGCCTTGCTGCCTTCTGCTGTCCACGACCTTACCCTCAAGGTACGTCAAGCATCCCTAGTAAGCCTGAACCAAACCATGTTCTTCTGATGGCTCCCTATCATGGATAAGAGCTGTGGCCTTAACAATATCTTTCTCTATGATCTAACTTACGATGACAACTGAACCAGACCCATCCCCCCCCAAAGTAGCACTTAGCCCCCAATTGCCTCATGGACAGACAGGCAGACAAATGAATGCATGGAACTTGGAATTTGAGAATGAGTGGAGATCAAAACTCTCTCTCTCTGTTCTCTCTCTCTCTCTCTCTCTCTCTCTCTCTCTCTCTCTCTCTCACTCTCTCTCTCCTACGATGCCCAGAGTACTTCCATCAGCTACCCAAATTTGTTTCACTCAAAGGAATAAGTTATCATCAACCTCTCAAGGCAGTAATTTGTGTCTAAGTAGGAGGAAATAATCATGCAAAGGTTCTGAATATAGCAGGACAAGGAAAAGATGAGAAGTGTCCCTGATGTCCAAGCAGTACTTGTAAAAGCCTTGGCATACAATTCAATAGGAGGCATCTGAAGTGTAAATAAAATATCTAATAAAAATGAAAAAAAAGAAAGTCAAGAAAAAAAAAAAAACAATTCAATAGGAGGCTGGGGAGACACCTCAGTAGCCAATGTGCTTGCAGCACAAGTATGAGGACCAGAGTTCAGATCTCCTCAAACCCACATACATGCAGGGTAGCCACCTGCCTGTAATTTCAGTCTTGGAAATTAGATTCCCAGATCAAGCTGGCTAATAAGGCTAACCAGATGGACTAGCTCTGGGTTTGATAAAGAGAACCTGTCTCTCTGAAGGCAAGAGATAGAGGATAATTCTTGACATCAACCTTGGGCTTCATACACACCTGCTCCTACAGTAACACAGATGGACCCACACATGTGCAAATACACACACACACACACACACACACACAAATAAACACCACACACAAGCACACAAAAATGGAAGAAAAATAAGTAACTAAATAAAACTCAGTAGGACAGATTAACAAAGAATCCTGAAATAAAGGCTGTATAAGAGAAAGTGCAGAGGAAAGAATTTGGAGAATAGGCAAGCACTGTGGCATTGGACAATTACCTAGGGTGAACAAACCATGAGGGTAGAAACTCAGGAGTAGCCACACATACAACTTGTGGCAATCTTCCTGCCTCAGCCTCCCACAGTGCATCTCCATGCAAAGTTCAGCCAAGTGCCCTGATGCTTCATGAGGCTGGAGAAGTTCTTGTCCTATGACAAATACAAGATCTGTCATATACATTAAATCCTGGCAAAAGGCAGAGAACAGATAATGACAAGTCTTAATTGAACACATGGTAGGTCAGCTGTGGATCGTATAGCAAAGAATTCAGTCTGGTTTCTTCTGCTTGGAAGCCCAAAAATTTAGGGTAGTCCCTCAATTTGTTCTTGTCTCGATCTCATACTTAAATTTTACCAATACAAGAGATTGTGCCACTACTTAAGAATGTCCATCTGCAGCAGACTCTGCATAAGATTTTTAACTAAGGGACAATATGAGAGTTGAAATCATGCTTAGGACCCCATTCATCAAATATAAGACATACCAGAGTACAGTACTGCCCAGGGAAGTGTGTCTTACAGGCTAGCTAGCAGGGGCTAGCCAACTTTTAGTCATTGTCTACTGTCTTAACACAAAGACTATGGCACTGAACAGGAAGCTAACATGTCTACACTTTTCCTTTCATCTAATACCAGTTTGATTTGTTCAAAGATCTAGTTTGCCAATTATTGAAATGGTAAAATTTTATCAAGTTATATCTAAACTAAAAAATATGAATGCAAAATTATTTCATTTCTGTGGAAACTAAGTTGAATACCTATGAAAGTCACCACTAAGACAATAAACCGTAAAGAACATTTTGATTTCCAAATACCTATGATAAAATAACATAAATTAGGGTGGGTAAGATGCAGCCAAGACTGACAACCTGAATTATATCCCTGGGGCCCACATAATAGAAGGGAAGAACATAGTCTAGCAAGTTGTGCTCTGACCCACACACACACACACAATCACACATTCATATGCACTCACACACACTAAATAAATTAAAATTTGAAAAGAATTAGAGAAATAAAACTACCTGTATGGAGACTGAATGCTAAATGCTTTGGAAATCACTTTCAAAGGCTTTGATTTCACTTCAGAGAAACTAAGCCTTGAAGTTATAGGTGATTCGTGATGTTCAAGGTTTATCTAAGGAAAAAATTAGGGCTGGGGAGATTGCCCCATCAGTAAAACGCTAACCACATAGACATGAAGATTTGAATTTGGAAACTCAGAACTCAGGTTTTAAAAAAATCTGGGTATAGTGGCATCTGGCTAATAAATGCCAACTCTGAGGAGGCAGAGGCAGGAGGATTCCCAGAGTTCATTGTCAGCCAGTCTAGTCAATAAGTAAGCTCCAGCTTCAGTAAGTGACCCTATCTCAAAATAAGTAACAATAACAAATGATGGTGATGATGTAGAGAGCAGTTAAAGACCCCTGCATATATGTACACAAAGGAATATATGTATGCACATCACATTTCAGGCATACACATATGAACATATCACACACACATATAGATGTATATATAATCAATATATATGATCAATATATCATATATATCATTATTGGTATATATACTGTATTGATGACATATATATTATATATAAAACTATATATAATATATATATTATAACTCTAGCCAGAGGGTACACACAATATAGTCCTTTTAATTTTATTATATATGTAATATAATATAGCACAAGCTATAATAAAAACGTGGTACATGCACATTTATTTAAGTAAAATAAAAGAGTCACTAATATGTTATTTTGTTGCAACTCTTTAACTGACTCTAGTTGCCCCATCTTTGAAGATGAGTCTTCCTAACTTTGGCTCAAGGTTACAGGATAATACTAAAGCAGGAAGCATTTTCAAACAGTAGAAAGTAGCCATGGTTGTCTGCTACCTTCTCTTTCTATTTTTTGGTACCTAATGAATCTTCTGAGCATTGTAGGAGATCCATAAGTTGTCTGAAGTATACTTCATCACCACCAACTCCTTCTAAGCACCCTCCACTCTTCTCAATTGTTAATTTCTCCAGTCCTCTGTGGGAGGAATTAATTAAGGGATTGCTGACAGCTGCTATCAGTAAGAAAGCCTTACCTAACGGAAGACCATTTCTCACTGGGTTGAGTCTTACCCCAACACCACACTGTCCTTGATGGGATGATTTTGAAGTCTAAATTGTTCCAGATTCCAGGCTATCATATCTTCTGCAGATGAGAAAGGAGAAAGCAACTTCCAAAATGAAGGCAGGCACACATCACTTCTGCCCCTCAGCCTTGGTTCTGATGTGATTATAACTGGGTTCAAGGGGCTCTGGGAAATGTAGCACAGGCATCTCAGACTTAGAGAGCTATTTTCAAGGGTAGTTACTCATGGAGGTGGAGCAGGAAAGGCTCTCCCTTAGTGCTCTAAAAGGGAAGGGACTTGGCAAGATTCCTAGACTAATATCTGAATGGATAACCCTCAAGCATCAGATTGGCAGATATCAAAGGAAAGAAGCTCACACAATGCTATACATTAGTGAGGCAAAAAGCTGAGCAGGCCTTCAATCAAAGAAAGAAACATTGTCCAATTCATTGGTGAGCATTTTTACATATTGACTCTGGTTGGTTGATTGGTTGATATTAATAGAAGGGATTTCTAGGCATTACAGGCGTTCCGTGCATAGAAACCGTGTGTTCTGCCACTGGGCTATGTGGGTCCCTGAAAGGATAGCATGGTTTCTGGTGGAGCACTGGCTAGAGATGGCCGGAGACTCAACAGGTATCCCTGCAAGGGACGGCATACATTTCACCACGCTCCCAGACTCCAGGCTTCTGACACAAGGCCAAAGACCTCCATTGATCCACACTTTTCAGTCACATAGGGCAATGCCCCTACCAGCCCCTCCACAGGTAGAGGGCATAACTACAGGCTGCAGAGCCTCAAGGGATCTCCATATTAATGAGATACTTAAAGGCCAGAGGGCATAGCCAATTAAGCATTCCTCCCCAGACCCTCCTCCTTACAAACAGTATTTAACCTCAGGCCCACCCTGAGGACACAGGGTACAGCTACATCTACTTTCCACCATGACAATAAACCTTTTAAAATCATGGTCTTCCTCTTGTCTTCGGGGCCCTGCCATGGAGAACCGTGGAGGGGGCCTTTGACTACCAAGCCGCCAATGCCTAGTCTCCCATGAAAGACCTCTCTGCATTCCAGCCACGGAGGCCTGCCAACTCAAGCAAGCTAGCCGAGCCAGCTTTGACCCAGCCAAGTGAGTCGTAATGACCAAGAGTTTCTACCCTGCCGGAGCTTCTCTCCCTAGCCCCTCTCAGCTGTGGGGCCAGTCCAGCCCATCCAGCCAATATGCCGTCACATCTCAGTTCTTCTACGGCTCCCAGCAGCATCTGGGAGCCCAAGGAGAGAAATCACCAGTCTCCTGGTCAGCTGCTTCGGCCCAGAGACCACCAACCCAGGAGCTCTGCCCCCACGGGACTTCAGGCTGAGACCTCTCCAAGCCTGGGTGGAGCTCGATGGCTTCTCATAGCCCAGCATCCACCCAGCCGCAAGGAGTGAACTCAGTCAAATTCCCACGCTTCTGTTCCCCAAGCTGCAATTCTAGCCTCCTGAGTGGCAGACACAAGGGATCCACAACTCAACCTAACAGGACCCACACCCACACGCTAGCTGCAGCCCCACAGGGCTATACCCCTTGTCTTCAATTCTTTTCTTGTTGAGTGTTGTGCACAAAACTCAGACAGATAAAGAAAATGCTGTTTATTTCATACATCCATAATATAATTTTCTTCTCAGTCTTCATGCACTTGCTAATAAATTTTGAGCAAGAACTAAATTCTAGGAGTGCCCTCCATACTTGCCCAAATCCCTGGCGCTTTTTCACATTCTCCACATGTCCTCTGCCTCGGCATTCTCCCAGGAAGCTCTGTTGGCCTGTTGCCATAATGGGATCTGAAGAGCTACAATGGGTACCACCAACGCAATTGTTTTCTGAAACAATCATTCCTCAGGGTACTGGCAGCAATTGCTATGATCTATCTATACCACGTGATCAATCTAGGGCAGTTTAAGAAACTTGAGCTATAATAAACTGGAAATCTTGTTTTGCAGTGACAAGTGGAAGACAAGAGGATGTCCTGTCTGGCCAGATACCCAAACAGGAAGTACAGCAAATATCCTGCTCTCAGAACTCTCCTTCCTATATAAATGCATCCCCTGCTGGAGTGACACAAACGCACGCCACACTATGGCAACACAAACTTTAGTTTAAAGCCTACTGGTTTCTACTATTTCTTTCTTTCCCCAATTCTATTCACTAGAAAATTCATTGACCACCTTTCCACAGCTGGTGAGGACCCCTGGTAGATTTAACTCCCTGCAGCCACGGCTAGCCCTGGCTTGTTAACACTGCCAGCGGAGTGTTTTCTCTGTTCTTAGTAGAACAAGATCTAATATGACAATCAAAGCTGAACATGTTCTTCATTGTTCTACAGGTTACCTGCTCCCCTCCGAGCACCAAAACTCATTGCTTTCAAGTTTGAAAGTCCTCATGCAGCAAGGTTTGCAGGGCGTGCACATTCATACAAAATGATTCCAAATAGGCCATTCCTATAACAAATGCAATAAGAAATGAAGGGAGTCGTTGGTTTTGTTGGAAGATCTGCTATAGAAAAGGGACTGAAGTGAGAAATGATAGGTTATGACAAGGTTGAAAGCCAAGATAAGGACATTGGGCTTGACTATATAGCCAACATAGGCTAGGAGTTTGTGATGGCTAATCCCCATTGCCAATGGGATGGGTTAGAATCGCCTAGGAGACATACCTCTGGCATGTCTGTTGACATGTTTCCAGAAAGGTTTATTTGAGGAAGACAGTGCCACTCCAAGGGCTGAGGTCCTGGACTGAGTAAAAAGGAGACACTGAGGTGAGCACCAGCGTTCATCTCTGCTTCCTGGCACAATGTGATCAGAGACCTCACTTTCCTGTCACCATGCCTTCCTGTCCATGATGGACTCCACACTCAAGCTATGGACCAAAACAAACTTGTTCCTGTTGTTGATTTTATTATCTTTTTGTCATAGCAACAAGACCAGTGCCTAATACAGACTTGAACAGACCTGGGACCAATTATCTTTTTTTTTTTCTTCTGAGTAGATGGGAGAAATCTCTTACTTTAATGAGTCATTCAGCTTTAGTCTGGAGATAATTATGATTACTTCCTTTATAGAGTTGCTGTAAGAATCAAATTCAGTATTCTTTATATTCAAAAAATACATGAAAGGACTTTATGTACTTTGGGATCATCTTCAAAACACATTGTTTAAAATGGGAAAAAGTGAGATGCTACTCATTGTATGTGTTCACTCTCATTTAAGCATCAGTAAATGCCATGAGAATGATACTACAGATACTTGTTTCTTCATTTATAGAGACTAAAATCCAAGAACAGGGTGTCATTGTATTCAGTCTTTTCTACTACTTTTCTCCTTGACTTGAAAATGTCCAGCTTCTCCAGGTATCCCTACACTGTACACAGCTGCCCAGGCCACCTGTGTCTTACTTTCCTCTTAAAAGGACACCAATCATATCAGGTAAGACCCACTCATCTATTGTTATAAAAATTACATCTGAAAAGAGTCTATCCCCATATACTGTTATATCCTGAAGTACTAAGGTACTAGAATTGGGGGCTGAAGAGATGACTCAGTGGTTAAGAGAACTGACTATTCTTCAAGAGGTCCTGAGTTCAATACCCAGCAACCACATGGTGGCTCACAACCATCTGTATTGGGATCCAATGCCCTCTTCTGGTGTGTCTGGGAACAACAATAGTGTACTCACATAAAAAATTAAATCCAAAATAAATAAATAAAAATAAATCTTTTTAAAGATAGTAAAATCAGTTCCCTCTCCAACAAAGTTCACATATTGAAATTTTGACCCCCAAGTCAATATTATTAGATGGTAGTACCTTTGAGAGTGATTAGGTCACAAGTATAGATACTTTATAATTCAATTAGTTATCATGTGTGTGCATGTGGATATAATTATGTGTATGTAAGTTCATGAGGGTGGATGGTTGACTGTATACATGATGTTCAACTAAGTTGTTATTTCTCTTGGGAACACTGTTCACCTTGTATATTTGAGACAAGGTCTCTCTCTGACCCAGACTTCACCAAGTAGGCCAGACTGGCTAGTCAGGGAGCTGCCTATTTGACCTACAATAAGTGGGGCCAATGATATGCCTATTTTTGTTTTCCTAGCATTGGGATTATAAGCAAATGCTACCATGCCCAACTTCCAACATGGATTGAACTCTAGTCTCTGTTCTTATGGGGTAAACACTTCACCAAATAAGCCCTCTTCCCAGGTCACAGCCATTTTACAAGAAGTCTAAAGACCTTCTCTCCTCCTGCCACGAGGCAACACAGGAAGATGATGCAAGACTAGAAGTGACCCTCAACCAATCATCAAACCTGTCCATGCCTTGATCTTGGGCTCTCCAGGCTCTACAATTTTGAGAAATAAATGTCTGTTAGTTATAGTGTACACCACCCATAGCATTTTGTTATAGCAGAAGCTTTGAGGAAGAAAGCTTTCTTTTGCCATTAGGGTATTTTAAGGAATTATATAAACAAACCTAATTAGAACCTTCCGTCTCCTAACTTGAAAAATTCCTACTCCCCCCATCTTATTAAGCCAATGCTAAGCCTTATATGCCACTACTGATAGAGCCATTTCTTATAAAGTGTTCTCTCATTCAAGCAGAGTAAATTTTTTTCTTCTATTAATCTGTTTGCCAATTAATGCACATATCCTTGACCACATGAACTTAAGTAGGTAGAAGAAAAGGCTTTTCCTCCAAAGAAGCAAAAAGCAAAGCAAGAAAAATAAATAAACTTCTTATACAAACATCTTAGAAGCACTATGGCAAGTCAAAGCAGCAAGGCTGAATAGACAACTCATTATGTGTTCATTGTATATTCCAATGCAGAAAAGGCAGAACTGAGAAACAAACCAATAATCTCCAGGTGCTGGGGGGTGGAGAGAGAAGGTTTGTCCACAGTTTGAGCAAGGGACTGCTTGATGGGCGTGGCCATGATTATCTGTTAAAAATTTTCTGATTTGCACTCTAGTAAAGGGTGTGCTTTATTTTGTGTAAATTATACCTCAATCAAGCTCATTAGGAAAACACTGTAAGATTTTTTTTTCTGTTAAAAGAAATTAGAGGTTGAGATGGTATGTTGAATTTTTTTGTAAATATGTAAATAAGGTCTATATGGAAACTGAGCACGGTAACAGTAGCTGCAACAGAATCTAGAAGAAAATGAAATCCAAATACATTCAGGACAAAGAGGAGATGACAAAAACATTTTACTCAATATGCACATATTGGTTTTTTTTCCTTTAAGTGTATGTGTGTACATATGTGTATGGTCTCTCCGCCCCTCCCCCCCCCCGTGTGTGTGTGTGTGTGTGTGTGTGTGTGTGTGTGTGTGTGTGTGTGTATGATATGTGCTGGGCAAACTCTACCTCTCAGTCCCATGTCCAACAGCTGTGAACATTTTTTTTTCCACAAGGACACTTGATATTTCTCCTCTATTACCTGTTCCAAGGAATGCTACAGAAAGATTACTCTGTTTTACTTAACCCAACCTTCTTCTAATGTACCCAACCATGCCATGACCCCCCCCCTCCACACACCTGTGGCACATTTCTCTAGGGTCCTTTTCCACAGTAATAGCCTCTTGAGAATGGAGAATGTGATTATAGCTTCTGTGGGCAAGGTAATCTTCTGGGTAGTAAGTCAAGGTCTGGGTCCACATTCTAGGTAAGGGCAGGCAGAATTCCAAATTCTTCCAAGCGGAAGACAGGTTGGGGACCAGTAAGAGGGAGTAGGTCTAAGCCCTGCTGTGCTACCCATACCACCTCAAGTAAACTGCTGTCCATAGGCACTGGACCCCTACGCACACGCTGGCTTCCTCCACCTTTTACTGCAGAGCAAGCCACAAACGGGATCATTAGCCTCGATGAACAAGAGGCACGCTCACACAAGGCAGAAGTAAGAACCAGCACCGGAGCTTGTTCCCTGACCTCTGCATATGTACCATGTGTCATACATACATGTGGACACACACATACACATGGAGCACACATACAGACACAAAGATTTATCTCAAGAAGAGGAACGATGGGACACTGGCCCAGTAAATGCTGTCGACTACGTGGTTGACCATCCTCCTGTGCCTCAGAGGGACACAAATGAGATCAGAATTACTCTTTGGGCTGATCCCCACATGGTGAGCTTTCTCACTAGAATAAGACAAGAATACATGTGTATTGTAAAATTGCCTACTAAGGCAGATGATGGAAAATGACCAAGAAAAACTGTTGGAGACTCATCAGTGGGATCTGGAATTAAAGGATTCTGTTACACAGCAGGAACCACATGAACTTGGAGTTCCAGGGAACTATCCAAGGTTTTTATTTTGTGTAAAATCCTATCACTGATACCTATCAGTCCCTACTCCTTAAGCCTACTCCACATTTGAAGCTGTTCTCAGTCTTGTAGCCATCGAAGCATAGCCTGGCAGGAAGAAGTCAAAGGCAAGAGTCATTAATGTAAGTTCACTAGTCTGTTCCTCGATGCACAGTGCTCATACCGTGTAGTCCTTGCTATGAGGCAAGGCAGCAGGGCTAATTGTGATCAAGTTGAAGTGACAAGGGACATGCAATCTCTAGATGTAGGCAGAAAAAGGCATCTCCATAATTCCCACCTTTCCTCTTCCCTCCACAGGGAACATGGCAGCCTCCCATTGTGATGGCAGAGCTACTCAAAGAGAATGGCCTAACATCCAGAAACACCAAATGAATATCAGGGCCAGCTCTAGATTCCAATCACAATGGGGATGTCCAGGCCACCTACAAACTTCTGATCAGGGGTCTCAATGGTCCCTCTGCAGGTTTGATAATTCATTCTCTAAACTGATTTCCAGAACTCAGGAAAAGTCGTATATGGCTGCTCAGTTTATTTCAAAGTGTACATATAGAAACTAAACAGAAAAGCTGCTTAAGGCAGAGGAAAGAGTAGCGGGGTGGGAAAGAGGGAGCACGGAGCTTCTGTGCCCTCTCTGGGTATACCTCCCCACCTAAAACACCCCACCTGGAAACCCTCTAATATTTGTCCAAAAGTTTGTGTTGAAATTTAATTATCTAACCATAATTGGTTAAATCAGTGGCGAAAACAACCCTCTAGTCATATGTATTTATAGCCCGTCCTAGTTAAGGTTTCTATTGCTGTAACAAGGCACCATGACCAAAAAGCAAATAGGTGATGAAAAGGTTTATTGGTCTTACATTTCCACACTGTAGTTCATCATTGAAAGAAGTCAGGACAGGAACTCAAAGAGGGCAGAAACCTGAAGGCAAGAGCTGTTGCAGAGGCGCTGGGGGAGTGTTGCTTACTTGCTTGCTCCCCATGTCTTGCTCGGCCTGCCTTCTTAAAGAACCCAGGACCACCAGCCTAGGGATGGTACTACACATAATGAGCTTTACCTTCCCCCATCAATTACTAATTAAGGAAATGTTCTACTGGCTGGCCCACAGCTCCATCTTCTGGAGGTATTTTCTCAGTTGAGGTTTCCTCCTCTCCAATCACTATAGTTTGTGTCTAGTTGTCATCAATCTAGCCAGCGATAGCCTAAACCGTTCACTTTCCAATCTCTCACAGAAAGAGTTTGCTCTTCCCTGCGCCTTATATGGAAACTCCTTTCCCAGTGGGGCATTGCTTTATGAAGCTGACCTCTTGTTTCCCCAAATGACAGAATGCTGTCCTCATTCACGTTCCAGAGAATGTGTGCTCTTTCTCTCCTTGCCCTCTCTCACACATGCATGCATACATAGTGCTCTGTAGAGTGGGCAAAACAAAACGATTTGCCTAAGAACCCACTTAGCATCAAGGGAAGTGTCTAAGCTGCAGGAGAGCTCTCACCAGTGGTCATAGTTTGAAAACACCTTAATGAATCAAGCTTTTAAGCATCCTTTGCAGGGAGTGCCCACCTCTCTCAGGGGCTCCTGGCCTGGTCCTGTCAGCTGCTTCTTGCCTTTCCCGCAGGTGTTCATCAACATTGATGGTTTCCTTTCCTTTGTTTTCCTACACAGTAGGCTTCCACAAAGACTGCACGCTTTTTTTCCAAAGCTGTTTCTGTTAAAAAAGAAAGTCTCCTGCCAGTCTCACTCTGAAGAAGACAAGGCACAGAATCATTTCTCACTGAAAGCTCCTTGGGGAAGGGACGGGCTTGTCCCTTGAGTCTCTTGAATTCATGCAGTAATTACATTAGTAAACAGAGTAAGATGGTCAGCACAGGTTTGTTTGCTGGATGGAGTCTAATTTTAATAAATTATTAAATTATATTTCATGCCTAAGGAAACCCGCCTGACCCCTTTTAGCCTCTAGAGCAGATGTGGCTACTTCTACTCTCCTAATGAGTGCTTCATAAAATCTTTTAACTCCAGTCTTCATAGCTTTCAACACTGGTTCAAAACTTTATGATTAACATGAACTTGCACTAATTGATTAACCTTCAATAAACCTATTTTCTAAACTGTTAAAGAGAAATAATAAAAATTGTGCTTTTAAAAATATGGTGGGATTGTATATAGAATATCTTAAATATAGAGACAATAGATTGGGAGAAAGATACTCTTCATTGTTGATGGTCATTTTAGAAGGGAAGTTGAAGCATTAAAGAACCCTATTAAGCCTATTAAAGTAGGATTTGAAACCTAGCAAAACCTATTAAAGTAGGTTTTAAAAACTATAACCTACAGAGGTGAGTATGATGGTTTTTATATGCTCAGTCCAGGGAGTGGCACTATTAAAAGGTGTGGCCCTGTTGAGTAGGTGTGGCCTTTTTGGAGTAGGCGTGACACTGTGGGTGTGGATTTTAAGACCTTCATCCTAGCTGCCTGGAGTACTCTTCTAGCAGCCTTCAGATGAAGATGTAGGACTCTCAGCTCCTCCTGAACCATGCCTGCTTGGATGCTGCCAAGTTCTTGCCTTGATGATAATGGACTGAACCTCTAAACCTGTAAGCCAGCCTCTATTAAGTGTTGTCCTTATAAGAGTTGCCTTGGGCCACTCGCCCCTCCTGCAGTCTGAGGCCTGCCGGTAAGTGCACCCAGGAGCCCCCCAGACACATTCTGGGGGATCCATAGACCCATAGCCAGCGCTAGCACGCCCCTTCCGCCGCTCGCCCCTCCTGCAGTCTGAGGCCTGCCGGTAAGTGCACCCAGGAGGCCCCCAGACACATTCTGGGGGATCCATAGAACCCATAGCCAGCGCTAGCATGACCCTTCCACCGCTCGCCCCTCCTGCAGTCTGAGGCCTGCGGGTAAGTGCACCCAGGAGCCCCCCAGACACATTCTGGGGGATCCATAGAACCCATAGCCAGCGCTAGCACGCCCCTTCCGCAGCTCGCCCCTCCTGCAGTCTGAGGCCTGCGGGTAAGTGCACCCAGGAGCCCCCCAGACACATTCTGGGGGATCCATAGAACCCATAGCCAGCGCTAGCACGCCCCTTCCGCAGCTCGCCCCTCCTGCAGTCTGAGGCCTGTGGGTGAGTGCACCCAGGAGTCCCCCAGACACATTCTGGGGGATCCATAGAACCCATAGCCGGTGCTAGCACGCTCCTTCTGCTGCTCGCCCCCCCTCCGGTCTGAGGCCTACAGGGTCTGAGTCCCAGACCAGACCTCTACCAGGTCTGCAGTTGTGTGGACCCCGGACTCCACCTGAGACATACTGGAAGGTCCGCTCAACCCAGAGCCACAGAGGAACAACTGAACTCACAGTGTCAGACAACATACCCTGAGATATCCAAGAGGAGACACTGCACCCAGAACAGCAGACATCTAGCTGGACTGCTACCTTGGAGGCACCATATCCTGAGGCATCCTAGAGATACCACTGTAATCAGGGCAGCTGGAAAAAAATCACAAAGACATCTGGACTCCTAGAAGACCAAACAAAAGCGAGACAACTGGAAAGACAGGCTTCAATCAGAGACAGAAGTACAGGTAGCACTAGAATTAACCAGATGGCAAAAGGCAGGCGCAAGAACGTAAGCAACAGAAACCAAAGTTACATGGCATCATCAGAACCCAGTTCCCCCATCATAGCAAGCCCTGAACACCCCATCACACCAGAAAGGCAGGATTCAGAATTAAAATCACTTCTCATGATGATGATAGAGGACTTTAAGAAAGACATAAATAACACTCTCAAAGAACAGATAGAAACCCTTAGAGAGGAAACACAAAAATCTCTTAAGGAATTACAAGAAAATGCAACCAAACGGGAGAAGGAATTAAACAAAACCATGCAGGATCTAAAAACGGAAGTAGAAACAATAAAGAAATCACAAAGGGAGAACACCCTGGAGATAGAAAACTTAAAAAAAACGATCAGGAGTCATAGATACAAGTATTACCAACAGAATACAAGAGATGGAAGAGAGAATCTCATGTGCAGAAGATACCATGGAAAACATTGACACAACTGTCAAAGAAAATGCAAAATACAAAAAGCTACTAACCCAAAATATACAAGAAATCCAAGACACAATGAGAAGGCCAAACCTAAGGATAATAGGAATAGATGAGGGGGAAGACTCCCAACTTAAAGGACCAGTAAATATTCTCAACAAAATTATAGAGGAAAACTTCCCTAACCTAAAGAAAGAGATGTCCATAAATATACAAGAAGCCTACAGAACTCCAAATAGTTTAGACCAGAAAAGAAATACTTCCCGCCACATAATAGTCAAAACATCAAATGTACAAAACAAAGAAAAAATACTAAAAGCAGTAAGGGAAAAAGGCAAAGTAACATATAAAGGCAGACCTATAAGAATTACACCAGACTTCTCACCAGAGACCATAAAAGCCAGAAGATCCTGGACTGATATCATACAGACCCTAAAAGAACATAAGTGTCAGCCCAGACTACGATACCCAGCAAAACTGTCAATCATTATTGATGGAGAAACCAAAATATTCCATGACAAATCCAAATTTACACAGTATCTCAACACAAACCCAGCACTTCAAAGGATAATTGGTGGAAAACTCCATCACAAGGAGGGAAACTACAACCTGGAAAAAGCAGGAAAGTAATCCTCCAAAAACCGTAAAAGAAGGTAGCTACACAAACATATCTCCACTGCCAATAACAAAAATATCAGGAAACAACACTCATTTTTCCTTAATATCTCTTAATATCAATGGACTCAATTCTCCAGTAAAAAGACATAGACTATCAGACTGGATACGTAAACAGGACCCAACATTTTGCTGCATTCAGGAAACGCACCTCTGTGGAAAGGACAGACACTACCTCAGAGTAAAAGGTTGGAAAACAATCTACCAAGCAAATGGTCCCAAGAAACAAGCTGGAGTAGCGATTCTAATATCAAATAAAATCAGTTTTCAACCAGAAGTAATCAAAAAAGATAAAGAAGGACACTTCATATTCATGAAAGGAAAAATGTACCAAGAGGATCTTGCAATTCTCAACATCTATGCCCCAAATGTAAGGGCACCCACATACATAAAAGACACTTTACTAAAACTTAAAGCATACATTACACCCTACACAATAATAGTGGGAGATTTCAACACCCCACTCTCAGCTATGGACAGATCATGGAAACAGAAACTAAATCGAGACACAATGAAACTAACAGAAGTTATGAACCAATTGGACTTAACTGACATCTATAGAACATTTCATCCTAAAACAAAAGAATACAACTTCTTCTCAGCACCTCATGGTACCTTCTCGAAAATAGACCATATAATTGGTCACAAAACAGGCCTCAACAGATACAAAAAGATTGAAATAATCCCCAGCACCTTATCAGACCACCATGGAATAAGACTTGTCTTTGACATGGACAAAAACATCAGAAAACCGACATACACTTGGCAACTGAACAATGCTCTACTCAATGATAACTTGGTCAAGGAAGAAATTAAGAAAGAAATTAAAGACTTTTTAGATTTAAATGAAAATGAGGACACATCATATCAAAACATGTGGGACTCATTGAAAGCAGTACTAAGGAAAAATCATAGCTCTAAGTGCTCACAAAAAGAAAGTGGAAAGAGCATACATCAACAACTTGACAGCAAACCTGAAAGCATTAGAACAAAAAGAAGCTAGTATACCCAAGAGGAGTAGACGGCAGGAAATAATCAAACTCAGGGCTGAAATCAACCAAGTCAAAACAAAAAGAACTATACAAAATATCAACAAAACCAGGAGCTGGTTCTTTGAGAAAATCAACAAGATAGACAAACCCTTAGCCAGACTAAACAAAGGGCGCAGAGACAGCATTCAAATTAATAAAATCAGAACTGAAAAGGGAGACATAACAACAGAAACAGAGGAAATTAAAAAAATTATCAGATCCTACTACAAAGGCCTATACTCAACAAAATTGGAAAATCTGGAGGAAATGGACAATTTTCTAGATAGATACCAGGTACCAAAGTTAAACGAGGAGCAGATAAACCACCTAAACAGTCCCATAACGTCTAAAGAAATAGACACAGTCATTAAAAATCTTCCCACCAAAAAATGTCCAGGGCCAGATGGTTTCAGTGCAGAATTCTTTCAGACCTTCAAGGAAGACCTAATACCAATCCTCTTCAAGTTATTCCATCGAATAGAAACAGAAGGAACACTACCCAATTCATTCTATGAAGCTACCATTACACTCATACCTAAACCACAGAAAGACCCAACAAAGAAGGAGAACTACAGACCAATCTCTCTTATGAATATTGATGCAAAAATACTCAATAAAATTCTCGCAAACCGAATCCAACAACACATCAAAACAATTATCCATCAAGATCAAGTAGGCTTTATCCCAGGAATGCAGGGATGGTTCAATATTCGGAAATCCATCAATGTAATCCACTACATAAATAAACTCAAAGAGAAAAACCACATGGTCATATCACTAGATGCTGAGAAAGCATTTGACAAAATTCAACATCCCTTCATGTTAAAAGTCTTGGAAAGATCAGGAATACAAGGCCCATATCTAAACATAGTAAAAGCAATATACAACAAGCCAGTAGCCAACATCAAACTAAATGGAGAGAAACTTGAAGCAATCCCACTAAGATCAGGGACTAGGCAAGGCTGCCCACTCTCACCTTACCTATTCAATATAGTACTGGAAGTCTTAGCTAGAGCAATTAGACAACAAAAGGAAGTCAAAGTGATACAGATAGGAAAGGAAGAAGTCAAAATTTCACTATTTGCAGATGATATGATAGTATACTTAAGTGAACCTAAAACTTCCACCAGAGAACTCCTAAACCTGATAAACAACTTTAGCAATGTGGCTGGATATAAAATCAACTCAAACAAATCAGTAGCCTTCCTCTACTCAAAGGATAAACAGGCAGAGAAAGAAATCAGGGAAATGACACCCTTCACAATAGCCACGAATAAAATAAATTATCTTGGAGTGAATCTAACAAAGCAAGTGAAAGATCTGTATGACAAGAACTTCAAGTCTCTCAAGAAAGAAATTGAAGAACATCTCAGAAGATGGAAAGATCTCCCATGCTCCTGGATTGGCAGGATTAATTTAGTAAAAATGGTTATCCTGCCAAAAGCAATCTACAGATTCAATGCAATACCCATCAAAATTCCAAATCAATTCTTCATAGAGATAGAAAGAGCAATTTACAAATTCATTTGGAATAACAAAAAACCTAGGATAGCGAGAACTATTCTCAACAATAAAAGAACCTCTGGGGGAATCACCATTCCGGACCTCAAACTGTACTACAGAGCAGTAGTGATAAAAACTGCTTGGTATTGGTACAGAGTCAGAAAGGACGATCAATGGAACAGAATTGAAGACCCAGAAATGAACCCGCATACCTATGGTCACTTGATATTTGACAAGGGAGCTAAATTCATCCAGTGGAAAAAGGACAGCATTTTCAACAAGTGGTGCTGGCTCAACTGGAGGTCAACATGTAGAAGAATGCAAATTAATCCATTCTTATCTCCTTGCACAAAGCTCAACTCCAAGTGGATAAAGGACCTTCACATAAAGCCAGGTACACTGAAAATATTAGAAGAGAAGTTGGGGAAGACCCTCGAATACCTAGGCACAGGGGAAAAGTTCCTGAACAGAACACCAATGGCTTATGCTCTAAGATCAAGAATCGATAAATGGGACCTCATCAAATTGCAAAGCTTCTGTAAGGCAAAGGACACTGTCAACAAGACAAAACGGCAACCAACAGATTGGGAAAAGATCATTACCAATCCTACATCTGATAGGGGGCTAATATCTAATATTTACAAAGAACTCAAGAAATTAGATGCCAAACAACAAAATAACCCCATTAAAAAATGGGGTACAGAGCTAAACAAAGAATTCTCAACTGAGGAAACTCGAATGGCAGAGAAGCACCTTAAGAAATGCTCAACATCCTTAGTCATCAGGGAAATGCAAATCAAAACAACACTGAGATACCACCTCACACCAGTCAGAATGGCTAAGATCAAAAACTCAGGTGATAGTAGATGCTGGCGAGGATGTGAAGAAAGAGGAACACTCCTGCATTGTTGGTGGGGTTGCAAGCTGGTACAACCACTTTGGAAGTCAGTCTGGCGGTTCCTCAGAAAATTGGACATAGCACTACCTGAGGACCCAGCTATACCACTTCTGGGTATATACCCAGAAAATGCCTCAACAAATAACAAAGACATATGCTCCACTATGTTCATAGCAGCCCTATTTATAATAGCCAGAAGCTGGAAAGAACCCAGATGCCCTTCAACAGAGGAATGGATACAAAAAATGTGGTACATTTACACAATGGAATATTACTCAGCTATTAAAAATAATGAATTCGAGAAATTCTTAGGTAAATGGATGGATCTAGAAAATATCATCCTGAGTGAGGTAACCCAATCACAAAAGAACACACATGGTATTTACTCACTGATAAGCGGAGATTAGCCCAAAAGTTTGAAACAACAAAGATTCAACTACCAGACGACACGAAGCTCATGAAGAAGAAAGAACAAGTGAGGATGCCTAGGTCTTTCTTAGAAGGAGTAACTAAATAACCAAGGGAGCAAATATGGAGACAAAGTGTGGGTCAGAATCTGAAGGGGGGGTTGTAGGGAGACCATTGTGTCTGGGTATTCATTCCATAGGCAGTCACCAAAAATAGATGCTGATAGGGATGTCAGGATGGGAAAGCTGACAGCAGCCTGATAAGGCTGTCTCCTTAGAGGTCTCTCAGAGTCGGACATACCCAGAGACAGATACCCACAGCTATCCATTAATCTGATCAAAGTTCCCAATGGAGGAGTTAGAGAGTAAATTGAAGGAACCGTGAACCATAAGGGCTGGTGGCCCTGTGAGGAGAGCAAGAATACCAACCAGCCAGAGCTCCCCAGGGTCTAAACCACCAGCCCAGGAGCACATAGGGAGAGACACATGACTCCAGCTGTATATGTAGGGGAGGATGGCCCTGTTGGGCATAGGTGGGAGACAAGATCATTGGTACCCTGAAGGCTGAGCACTGAGGGGGGGGAATCTGAGGGTGGGGAGGGAGGCTGGGGGTAGGTGGGTAAACACCTTCATAGAGGCAGGAGGAGGGAGGATGGGATAAGGGGTTCCTGGGTGGTGGGGGAAATATGGTAAGAGGATAAAATTTGAAATGTAAATATTATATCCAATAAAAGAGGGGAAAAATAGAAAAGCGGTTAGAACCAACATTCTTAATAAAATGTCAGCCC
This sequence comes from Arvicanthis niloticus, assembly GCF_011762505.2. Taxonomy (NCBI): domain Eukaryota; kingdom Metazoa; phylum Chordata; class Mammalia; order Rodentia; family Muridae; genus Arvicanthis; species Arvicanthis niloticus. The sequence continues at coordinate 48,072,830 of NC_047658.1, read as the reverse complement.
TCTTTAAAAAAAAAAAAAACTATCTTGATACTAAAATTTGTTTTGAGAATTGTATATTGCAGAATGATCAACCTTGGTGTATCTACTCAACAAGCAAGCTGGGCAGACCTGCTCAAACCTCTGAGATCCGTGAATTCCATCTGGAGGCATCAAAGACACAGCATCAGAGGATTGTCAACTTGCTCTCCCCCCCCCACTCCTCTTCTAATATCTCAACGGCCATAATCAGCTTGAAGAAGCTAATGATGAGTCAGCGCCCCTATTCCCTGGGCATGGGGACTAAGGTGGTAAATGTTGGGCTGTCTCCCTAGGGAAAAGTAGTGGTTTTGTCGGAATAGAGAGGATTAGCAAGGGTTTATTGCATAGCCATAACCTATTAGTAGAAATCTGTATAATTAATATCAAGATGAAGATATAAATTCTTAAATGGCACCAATTTACTTTGTTTACAAATTTTAAGGTTTTCATTGACATGAGCTTCTTAATGATATAAGAGTGAGATAAATATTGTTACTCTCATAGGCATTGTACCAGTATAACACACTTAGGAATACAAAGCTTAGACCCAGTCCTTCTTTAACTTTTTTAACTGATTTGAGATGGTCAGCCTGTGAGTTAAGGGACTATAGCAAATTCATGACTTGGAGTTTATTATAAGGGTGTTCTCTATGTTTTATTTAGAAATAGCTGAGTGGAGTTAACAGGCAACAGTCCAGATTACCTTACATGGATAGCTGGTTTTCAAAACATCAGAAATCCTTAGAATTGACATGACAAACATTTCAGTATTAATGTTCATTTTCATTAGAGACCTGTCTGCTCCGGACAGCTTCCTATGTTAAACTCTAAGAAGAAATTGAGCATCCTTGGAGTTACTCCAGTTGTGGTGAGACAGCCACTAGGCAAGAATTGCCACTTTCCTTCTACAGACAAATTACTGTCCAGAAAAGGACACACTTGCAGAATAGTCAACTGATTATATCTGCCTAGACAGAGTAATCAGCCCTTAATAATTCTGCAGCACTAAGGTCTGTCAGATGATCCTGGGCCAGAAGGCAGAAGAACAGATGCTCCAACGTTTTGAAGTAGAGCGAGTGTCCAGGTGTTCAGAGGTCTCTATAAATTGGCTAAGTTTTAGAAGCTATGCTTTGTGCTTCCCACAATTATAGTCAACTCAGTCATTCTGGATTTCTGATGGGGTTGAAAACTTATAGCTATTTACTTTGAGAGAAAAGATCTGAGTGTATGGTCATCAGCTGACATTCATCCTAAAGCCAAGGAAAAAGCCAGGTTCAGAACTAAGTGTTTTAGTTAGGATAGATGACAGAGGTGCTGGTTAATCAACAAAAGGATGGACTGGGTATTAGGACTATCTTGTACCTCACTGGTACAAATAGGCATAATTATGCTCTAATTGTATTTTGAGAGAAAAGTTTCCTTTTAACAGGAAGGGTGATGTGTAGGAGGAGCTAAGGTGGGAGGAGTACTGAGAGGAAGAAAAGGAGTAAGAAGAGGAGAAGAAGAAGGAGAGGAGAAGCTAGGTGATGAAAGAGAGATAGAGGGGGGAGACAGGGAAGCAGATGTTCATGTATCTCCACCAGTCAAAGATAGTTGATATATCTAGGTTGGGTAGTGGGTTACACCTCTGATTGAACAATACCAAACTTATAAAGCCTATGATTAACATTTCTTTAAAAAATGTATAAATGCAAAAAGGAAAAGGGGGCATGGGATAGGGGTTTTCTAAGGGGGGGGGAATGGGGAAACGGGATCGTATCTGAAGTGTAAATGAAAGATCTAATAAAAAAAAATTTAAAAAAAAAAAAAAGAGTTGCCTTGGATGCTTGGACCCAACTATCAGATTGGGCTCAGGAACCTGGGTGGGGGAGCTGGCAGAAGGACTGGAGGAACGGAGGAGGATTGTAACCCCATAGGAAGAACAACATAGGCTGCCTTCCAGGGACTAGACCACCAACCAAGGAGTGTACAGGAAGAGAGCCATGGCTCCAGATACATATGTAGCAGAGGATGGCCTTGTCTGACATCAATGAGATTGGAGGCCCTTGGTCCTATGTAGGTTTGATGTAAGGGGATGCTGGAGTGGTGGAGCAGGAGAAGGTGGGGGAACACCCTCATAAAAGCACAGGGGAGGGAGGAGAGGGCAGATGTGGAATGGGAAGTTTGGGGAGGGGTAACCGGAAAGTGGGATGACATTTGAGATATAAGCAAATGGAATTATTAATTAAAAAAATAGTTTCCTTGGTCATGGTGTCTGTTCACAGCAGTAAAATTCTAACTAAGACAGTGATCATTAATTATTCACCCAGTCAAGGAATTGGTCATGTATGCTACATGACTAGCCAATGGTTCACCATGGGTCCCAACCTTAAGATTTCTGCCTCAGTGGGAAGTAAGACTGGTTTGCTCAAATGCTATCTCCTGGGGAAAATGAAAGAGTGCTATTGTTCCTCTCCACAAATAGTTTTTTAAAAACTTCTAGGAAACTAAGATTCAGATTTAAAAAGATTTTGGTAGAAAAAGCAATGTAAGGAGGACTATAGTCAGGAGAACCACATGTTGGATGAGACTCCCATCTAGCTGTTCCTCTGCTCCACCTAAACAATACAATTGACTTTGACCTCCTGGGGCTATTTCCAGCAATTCTGTAAACCAGTGGTTCTCTATCTTGTTAATGCTGTGACCCTTTAATATAGTTCTTCATGTTATAGTGACCCCCAACCATATAATCATTTTGTTGCTACTTCACAACTGTAATTTTGATACTGCTAAGAATAATAATGTAAATATATGAAATGCATAATATCTGATATGTGACCCATTTGAAAGGGACTTTCAACCCCACAAAGAAATAGCAACCCATAGATTGAGAACTGCTACTTTTTAAAAATTTTTTATTGGATATTTTATTTACATTTCAGATGCCATCCCCTTTCCCCATTTCCCCTTCTTAGAAAACCCCTAACCCACCCCCCTTCTCCTTTTTGCTTTTACACATTTTTTAATGTTAATCAAAGGCTTTATAAGTTTGGTAATGCTCAATAACAAGATGCCCATACAATCAGAAGTGTAACCCAATACTCAACCTAGATATACCAACTATCTTTGACTGGCAGAGACACGCAAACATCCACTTCCATGTTCCCCCCTTCTCTGTCTCTGTCTCTGTCTCTGTCTCTCTCTCTCTCTCTCTCTCTCTCTCTCTCTCTCTCTTTCTCTCTCGTCACCTAGCTCCTCCTCTCTTTCTCCTCCTCCTCTCCTTACTCCTCCTCTTCCTCTCCTTCTCCCACCTTAGCTCCTCCTACATATCACTCTTCCTGTTTAAATAAAACTTTTCTCTTAAAATACAATTAGAGCATGACTATACAAATTTCTGTCAATAAGGTACAAAATAGATCTAATACCCAGTCCATCATTTTGTTGACTAACCAGAACCTCTAAAATCCCTCCTAACTAAAAGACTGTTCTGAACCTGGCTTTTATTCTTGGCTTTAGAATGAATGTCAGCTGAAAACCATGCTCTCAAATCTTTTCTCTCAAAGTAAACAGCCGAGATTGGCCATGAGACTATAAGTCTTCAACCCCGTCAGAAATCCAGAATGACTGAGTTAACTGAAATTATGGGAAGCACAAAGCATGGCCTCTAAAACTTAGCCAATTTATAGAGACTGCTGAACACCTGGACAGTCCCTATACTACAAAACATTGGAGCATCCGATCTTCAGCCTTCTGGCCCAGGATCATCTGACATACCTAGTGATGCAGAATTATTAAGGGCTGATTACTCTGTCTTGGCAGATATAATCAGTCAACTATTCCGCAAGTGTGTCCTTTTCTGGACAGTGATTTGGCTGTAGATTTTTTAAAAAAGGCAATTCTTGCCTAATGGCTGTCTCACTACAACTGGAGTAACTCCAAAGATGCTCAATTTCTTCTTAGAATCCAAGACAGAAAGCTGTCAGGAGCAAACAGGTCTCTAATCAAAATGAACTTTAATACAGAAATGTTTGTAATGTCAATTCTGTGGACTTCTGACGTTTTGAAAACCAACTATTTATGTAAGGCAATCTGGACTGTTGTCTGTTAACTCCTCTCAGCTATTTCTAAATAAAATATAAAAATGCCCTAACAATAAACTCAGAGCCATGAATTTGCTATAGGCCCTTAACTCACAGGCTAACCATCTCAAATCAGTTAGAAAAGTTAAAGAAGGACTGGGTCTAAGCCTTGTATTCCTAACTGTGTTATATAGGCACAATGCCTATGAGAGTAACAATATTAATCTCATTTTTATATTAATAAAAATCTCATACCAATGAAAACCTTAAATTTAAAATCAAAGTAAATTTTGTACCATTTAAGAAATTATAACTTCATATTAATAACAATTATACATATTTCTACCAGTAGGTATGGCTATGCAATAAATCCTAGCTAATCCTCCCTGTTCCACCAAAACCACTACTTTTCCCTCGAAAGACAGCCCAATATTAACCACCTCAGTCCCCAAGCCCAGGGAATAGGGGTGCTGACTCTTCATTAACTTCCTCAAGGTGATTATGGGTGTTGAGATATTAGAAGAGGGGCAGGGGGAAGAGTAAATTGATAAGCCTCTGACCATGTGTCTTCACTGCATCCAGCTGGAATTCCAGGACATCAGAGGTTTGAGCAGGTCTGCTCAGCTTGCTTGATGTGTAGATACACTGAGACTGTGTATTCTGCAATATACAATTCTAAAAACAAATTTTAGTATTAAGATAATTTTTTGTTTAAATTCTGGAATCTAGTCTTCTGGCAGCCTGCCTCTGTCATGTCTAATTCACATAATTCTGGGAGTTTCTACGAGGGTGTGCTCCCACCATCCTCCCATTCCTGCCTCCCTGCTCTCGAATTCCCCAACACTATGGAATCCAAACTTTCAGTCACCAAGGACCTCCATTTTCACTGATGCCTGACAAGGCTACCCTCAACTATTTATATGGGTGGATCCATGAGTCTCTTCCTTTGTGTTCTCAGGCTGGGGGTTTTATATAGGATACTCCAGCTTGTTTCTTAGGACCATTTGCTTGAGAAATTGTTTTCCAGCCTTTTACTCTAAGGTAGACCCTGTCTTTGTCACTGAGGTGGGTTTCCTGTATGTAGCAAAATGCTGGGTCCTGTTTACATATCTAGTCCGTTAGCCTATGTCTTTTAATTGGGGAATTGAGTCTATTGATGTTAAGAGATATTAAGGAACAGTGATTGTTGCTTGTTGGGAGCCTACTTTAGTAGAAAGTGGCTAGATCAACTTTGCAGCCATCTGGAACCATATACCCTGATGAAAGACTTGGTTGTCAAAAGCCTTTAACAGCTGAAGCACACTCTGATAAATATATTGTTTATCCCACATAGCTTGTTTTGCTGTCTAGTGACCCCAGCTGTATGGTGCACGTGGTAAAATGTTTTCACCTGTGTTCTCCTGCTTGTGTATATAAATACCTCAGCATTCCCTTCAATAGAAGAGACTTGAGAAAATAGAAGAGACTGAATCACACCCTGTCTTGTCTCCATTCTTCGAGTCTCTTGCCCCAAGAGCCACACTCTCTCTTGACCAGAGCACTTAGCCCCAAAAGTGTTGAGGCAAAGTGTTGAGGCAGAATGTGGGCCTCAACAGTTGCTTCCTGTTATTTTTGTTATTATTGGTGGAATTATCTTTGTGTGGCTATCTTCTTTTGGATTTGTTGGAAGAGGATTACTATCTTGCTCTTTCTAGGGTATAATTTCCCTCCTTGTATTGGAGCTTTCCCACTATTATCCTTTGTAATGCTGGGTTTGTGGAAAGATATTGTGTAAATTTGGTTTTGTCGTGGAATATTTTGGTTTCTCCATCTATGGTAATTGAGGCTTTTGCTGGGTATAGTAGTGTGGGCTGGTATTTGTGTTCACTTAGGGTCAGCATGACATCTGTCCAGGATCTTCTCGCTTTTATAGTATCTGGTGAGAAGTTTGGTGTAATTCTGATAGGTCTGTCTTTATATATTACTTGGCCTTTTTCCCTTACTGCATTTAATATTCTTTGTTTGTTTTGTGCATTTGATATTTTGATTATTATGTGATGGGAGGTATTTCTTTTCTGGTCTAGTCTATCTGATGTTCTGTAGACTTCTTATATGTTTATGGGCAACTCAAAGAATTGCTACTTTAAACAAATATGATATTTCTGTAAGCTAAACCTCTTTGAAGCATTTACATACTTCATGTTAATATATGCATAGGACTGAAGACTAAGGAGAAGTCTTACACAGTCTGAGGCTATTAGAGTAACCAGATATTCTATAAATCTTTTAAAAATTGGACCAATATCATATGCTTTTCTTTATGTGTTGGGGTTCCTGACAAGGGCAGGGGAAATAACTTTGCAATGGACACTTCTGAAAGAAGCAGCCATTATTACATCCCATTACCACTGTGCTATATGTATCTGTTTGGGTAGTGATTTTTCCCCATGACTTCTGATAAGATCCACACTGAAAATTGGTTTTGTATGGTAAGTGTGCTCTTAGCCATTGTCACAGTAATATTAAGGTTAGTTTGACTCATTCAAGAGATTCTAGGGCTCAAGAGATGCTCTAGTGATTAGGATTTAATTGCTATAAATCACAAGGAAGAGTCCAGACACCAATAACCACTGTCTAGCACATAATATAAATCTAACTCCAAGCAGGGCAGAGACAGGAATATCACTATGGCCTGCTGATTTCCACCCTAGTTTAGAAAACAGGAGCCTCACATTCAGGGAGAGACCCCGGCTCAAAGAAAGAAGCAGGGTAATAAAAAAGAGCATTGCTGTCTTCTGACCTCTGCATACACACACTGGTATATGCACCTGCACATATACACACATCTATATACAAGCAGAAATGTATATCATTTTTTAAAAGAAAGAACAGAGATTTTGTGGTAATCCCAGACTTTTCAGTCTATGGTTACAGATTTTCAGGGTTTCTTTTTTTTCAAGTATATGCTCACGAATTAGACTCAAAACACCATCTATCAGGGTGGCAAAGGGCAAAAGATCTCAGTAACACACCTTTCTTGTAATCACAGATTATCTAGCAAGATACTCATCCCCTGATAAGAAGCTGTATTCTGGGATCTCTGGAGTCTCATTTTCCCAATAATTCCTATAGATACTCTCGGAACAGTAGGAATGTCTTAGTGTTTAAACTTCAAGAGAATCATATATTTCTTTCTCTTCCCCTGTTCTTCCAACATAATCCAAGATTTTATACACATCTGGCCCTCCCCCAATGAGGACTAGCCACTTACTGAAAGTATTAGCAAAAAAAAATCTTTATCAGAACACAAGCTGGTCTCATGTGCCAAGTTTTGCAAGGCTACATAAGAATTCAGATTGGAAGCCAAAGACAGACACCAAATTAGAGAAGTGGTTTAAATTGTTCTTGGGAGCATATCTGCTTCTTCATTCTAAATTATTTTTACTTCTGCCTCATTGGCTATTAATTACTTTTATTTCACTTCTGAAAAGTAATGCATTTTCATGGGATTGGGATATTTCTTCAAACCAAAACCATCTTGTGCAGGAGGACTGGAAAGATGGCTCAGTGGTTAAGAGCATGTGCTGCTCTTACAAAAGACCCAAGTCTTGTTTCTAAAACCTCTGTGGAGCAGCTCACAACTGACCAGAACTGCACTCCAGGAGACCCAGTGCTGCTTTCTCACTTCTATGAGCTCAAGTGCACATACCTGTGCAGAGACACATATGTACACATAATTTTGATGTATCTTTACCTTTGAAAAGTCATTGTGTGAGCTTCCACAGAGTCACAAGACTCTATCATATCAATCCACTTAATTCCAAGTACTACCTGTACCCCTAGTTAAATTAAACAATTCAATTTAATGTTTTATCCTACTAAACTGTGTCTAAAGTTACCATGAAGTTATATTCTTGAACTATCTAAGAACATATGAAATTTCTTTTGAGCATGCTGTGCCACCTTCCTTATTCAGGAAAATATATATATATCCTACATACATACATACCTATCTATGTTAGATTTTAAATAACAACTCTGATTTAACAAAATAATAAAATACTTTATCCTGAGCCATAGATGAACTTCCATGCCCTGAGAACACAGATTCAAGTTACTATGAATGACATGTTTAATCATGAAAATGTTATATGAAACTTACAGTTGTAGAGAAAAGATAATCATGAATAAATGTGCTTCTAAAATTCAGGAGGGTAATCTGACAGGAGGATAGAGCAGTGTATGGAAATCTATAGGATTTAGGTATTGCCCTTGTCAAAATCTTAGCTTTATCATTGATGGTAGCTAAGTATGTCAAGCTTAGGAAAACTTCATAAAACATAAAAGATGTCAAGTCAGATAGAGAGGTAGATAGTAAGTGGCTGTTGAAACGGGACTAAAAGTAGCCCAAGATACTTTTGCTTTTGACCCTCCAATATCTCATTTCTCCACAATCACAAAGCATAAGATTATGATTAGAATGCCTCCCCACCCCCACCCCCCAAAAAAACTATGACCAAGGCAACTTATAAAAGGAAGCGTTTAATTGGGCTTCTGTTTTCAGGAGGTTGGAGTCCATTACAGTAGTGCAAAGACATAGTAAGAGGAGTAGCTAGGAGCTCACATCTTTATCTGCAAGCAGAGGGCAGAAAGCACAGTCTTTGGAAACCTCATAGCCCCAGAGACGCACCTCCTCCAATGAGCCACCTCCTAATCCTGGAGGTCACATATTCAAGCATATAAACCTATGAGAGACAATTTCATTCAAACCACCACACTGATCCATTCTCTGCTTCTTGAGAAAGCTTTCATTCATTCATGTAATACTGTTGCATACATACAGTCAATAATATAAACATAGAACCGTTGCTCAGGAACACACAGTTCTAGTAGGGAAAGGGTAACCCAATGACAAAATACCAGTAGAGTATACTGAAAACTCATCTTGCCAGTGGGAAGAACTGAGGACAGGAACATTGATTCAGAGAAGGTAGGTTGTGTACTACATGACAAAGGAGTTAGCTCAACAGAAAAGTACAACCAGACACAGTGAGCACACCTCTTGGTGAGTACAAAGACAGAAATAAGAGTGAAGAAACGTTTATTATTTACAGTTAGTAAGGAGCGCACTCTGGATCAGTATTCAATGCAGTGGTCCATCCCACTAAGAAACTAAAAGCTTAACTGGGGAAATCTGTAGATACTCATGCAAGAAAGACTCCTCTGCACATGTACAGATGGGTATACTCATGAGCATGCTCAGTTTGAGGTCACAACCATATGCTACAGAGAATGGCAGAGAAGAACATCTGGGGATGGATTTAGAATTATAATAAGCAACACATACTTTAGCTCATTTAAAAGGGGTAAATCAGAGTGACTAGAAGATTTTGACAAGTTCTTTGTAAATTTCTCCCAACGACATTGCCTGAAATAAACAAAGGAAAGGCATAATTTGAAGATATAATCATCTTTTAGAAGGGCAACAGCTTTACTCACAGAAGTATAAGAGCTTGCTTTTCAAACACCTGTCTAGTGCAATCCAGGCAGAGGCAGTAATATAGACAGACATCCCAAAACGTCTGTTGCATGGAGGGATCTACAAGGAGTATGATATAACCCGTACAGTTGAGCCTGAGTGCCCAGGAGGGGACTTGACAGTTAGACTTATCCTGTAATGCATATACGTATACAATCGATAGCTCATGGGTTTTAGTTCCCACCACATTTCAAAATTAAGTTTCAAACTTGTGGATGGTGGCCCACTTAAGCTGAGTCACACCTCAGTGGCATCACACAGCACTGCTTGGAAATCTTGCTCACTCACATCCATTGTGGGTTGAGCCCAGCTGAGCTCCAAGGTCTATTCTAAGATGGCGGCAGCAGGAGCAAACACTACTTGTAATATACATCCTAAGGAATCAGGAGCCCTCGGCATGGTATGGAGATTCTTTTAAACTAGCAGCAGTTTATAAGAAAACAGCCATAGGCAGAACTATCTTCCAGACTGAGAAGCACCTCCCAATATTTCAGTTGCTGTTCAATCATCCCTGAGATCTTCCTCCTTGAAAAAGGCTGCCCCTTAGCACCAGTGGGTATGAATTTAGCTGCCATAAACCCTCCCTACAGGAAAACTTCCAGCCAGGAAGGAGATAGACTAGAATCAAAAAGCCCAAAAGGATTGCCCTAGATTAAAAGGCTTCTGTTCAGTGAACAAAATCATCAACTGAGTGAAAGCACAGCCCACAGACTGGGGGAAAAATTGTACCAACTATCAATCCAACAGGGTATTAATTTCCAGACAATATAAAAAACTCAAAAACTGATACAATGAAAAAAGTAAATAATCCAATCAATAAATGGGCAAATGAGCTAAACACACTGTTTTCAAAGGCCTACAATTGGTCTATAAATAATTGAAGAAAATGTTCAATATGTTTGCAAATCAAAACTGCGCTGAGATTTCACTTCACCCCAGGCAGAATGGTTACCATCAAAAAAACCAAACAATGGAGAGAATATGAGAGAAAACAAACAAACCTTTAGACACTGCTGATGGGAATGCAAATTAGCCCAGCTAAGACTGAAAACAGTGTGGATGTTCACAAAGAAGTTAAGAGAAATCTACCATACACTCAGCAGCAAGTCAGTTTACCACAGAGATACCTGCATGCCAATGAGCTGGGTAATATACACCCTCTACCACATGATGCACAGTAAGAAGAAAGAGTAACTATTTGAAAAAGATTAGTTCATCTACAGAGTACTCAGTACTTTACATCCCAGTACTTGCAGAAAGCTAGGGTTTCTGGGTTTTCTTGAAAAAGAAAATGGGCATTAGCTCCATGGTGTTCTGTTTCTGTATGATAACAGTCGGTGGCCTTGGCTTCTAGCCATGCCTTTTAGATTAAAGCCTTTTCTTCCCATTTTGCCCCTGGCTCCGCCCTGCCTGCCCACAATGCTGTGATTTTTAAGATTCTAGGAGCCTCTTCTCCTGAAGTAATGGTCAGTCACTTCAGAGATGAAGGAGGAGAGTTGCTGGATCCATCTTATTGCCAGTGGCAAAGGCGGGGGGGGGGGGGTCTCAAAAATAGAGAGACCAAACTGAGACATCTACCCACTGTTTCCAGGTTTTTTGTTACCATACAGGGGGAAAAAGGAGAGAGGCAAAAGAGAAAATTGGGAGGACATTTATTCCAAAACAAAACGACTCAGAATGGAGAGCTCCCCAACACAGAGGTGCAACCCCAGTATCTGGACACTGTTGTTGTCCAGTTGTGACTCTGGTAGAGGTTTGTTCTGTTTGGGACACTTTTGGTTTTGTTTTTTTGAGGTTTGAAGTTTTTGTTTGTTTGTTGATTTTGACTCAGTAGGGTCTTCTTATTTATTTCTGGTTTGTCTGTTTATCACTATGTGTCTCAGGATACACCCAAATTTATGGCAGTCCCCCTGCTTCAGCCTACAGTGACAGGGCAACACAGACATCCAACACCACACCCGGCTGGATAGTAATTCTTGTGAGAAAAATCTATCATTTTTTCCGGTGTTAGGGAAACATTCTTCTTAAGGGAACGGAGTCTGGGATCAGGTCTGTGTCTCTCCCACAGCTTTGCTTCCCTCCCCTGCCATCCTGTAGTTTTATAGGTTATGATATGGCATCAGATGCATGATGGACGCTAGCAGATTTGCCTGGATAGTAATATGAAAGTGGGGAATAAAACCAAGAGCATTTAGCAGTCACTCATGCCATGAGTCAGATCAGCCATGTTGGTCCCAGCTTGTTTGGAATGGACTCCTGTCTGAGCAGTTGTATGATGTCCTGCCATGAAATAACTGTGTGGTTACATCAGCCATCATTCAGCTTGTCTCTTGTAGGATCTTTTGGTTTCTTTGGTTGTGGGGAGGAGGGTGTTTGTTTGTTGGTTGGCTTTCTTTCCCTTATGCGTATCTATTCTGCCTGAATCTGAAAGTCTGAAGTTGAACATAGAGCATAGAACACCAGTGGGAAGGTCACTGCCGTAATCCCTAACCCAACACAGGCATATGATTTACAAAAATAGAGGGGAAAGTCTATGCCTGTTATTCTTTACCCAGGGAACAACTGAAAACACTGTACACAGGCAGCCAGCAAGGACCAACATACAGACATGTCTGACAGTTGCCTTGAGGCAAAAAAACAAACAAACAAACAAACAAAACACTATGGTGCAGTGTATAGAAACTCACCATTGTAAGGGCTGAGTTTGAACAGTGTCTCCCAACCACTGCATGAAAAGCAAACCCTCTGTGCTTTCCAGGAAACTGACACTGGATTCCAAATGCAGCTTCACTCTGCGGTGACGAAGCCACAGACATTACAACTGGTGTTATTAAATAGTCACATCACTCTGCTTTTCCTCCCCATCTCCCTCTGGGTTTCCCTTCCTCCTCCCACCCACTGTTGGCCTAAATTAAGTTTTCGAAAGGCTCTGTACTGATTTTTTTTTCTGAAGAGCATTCAATTCAATAAAACATAATTATTGATTTAATTAAAATAGCTGCTGTGTGAGAAGCAAAGCTTTTTTAATAGCTAGAAGAGAGGGGAGAGCCTTCATTCATTTCCACCGCAGCTCCTGAAACAAATCGGGCCGCTGTTTTTAATAGGCTAATTCTAAGTGCAGCTATGAAATGGATGCTCGAGCCATTCATGAGGACTAATTCACCCAGGGAAGAAGGGGCCTTTTTCATTGGCTGCCTTTTGGGATGAGAAGGAGGAGGCACTGTGAGCCTGGAGCCCAGAGTAAGAGATGAATAATTCATGGACCTTCTTCTAGGTTTCTCTGTGTTCCCTTCTGCTATCTGTGCTTACACTTGAAAAGAAATGTAGGCTGGGGACTGTCATGCTTTGAGCACCACATTCTCTCTTGATCTCTAAAAAGAAGAGCTATCTCAGGGGAGCTGGAGGCTTTGGGAAGCAGCCACACCTTTGGGTGCTTGCTTTGCTGCAAGATATATACCTTCCTGCCTGAGGAACACAGCAGGGACACAGGAACTGGAAGATGGTGCTCTCCAGATGCTCTCAGGCTCTTGCTTTGTCTGCATCACTCTCTTTCCATGTCACCCTCCTTCTGCACCTGCAACTGTAGACACTCCTGACCCCACTGCACATCACTTCTGCCAGACAGAGACGCTCTGAGCAAACATTAATGAAGTGATGACATGGTTTTAATTAAATGCCTTATGCAGACTATTAACCTATTTCTCTTGGAAAGATAGGCAATGACATATTATAAACATGAAATAAGCCAGTGTATCCAAATGTGTGAGCATGCATACACACAGATACACAGATATACAGATACACACACACACACACACACACACACACACACACACACCAGGCCCTAAAAAAGACATCTTCATACCAACCACTACCTGAGAGAAAGCCCAGGATGTATTAATCCTGAGCCTTATTAAAGCAAAAATTACTCAATTACATTTTATTTTTTTAAAAAAAAAAATCTCAGTTCTAAAATGTAGGTCCTACACATGCTAGGCAAGTAGTTTGCCACTGTGCTAAAACACAGTGAGGAAGATTTTACCAAGGTCCACTGTGATAGGTGTAGGTAGATACCACAACAAAGGGAGTTTTGCCATCAGGTGGAAAGGTCTGGCTCTGCAAAAGGAAGTAAGACTTTATATTCAAGGAGCAAGGTGAAATCAGTGTATAGAAAACTGCTTAGTGGGAATAGCCAGAGAGATTTTTCACTAACCCAAGAGCATTTATGCCCAAGATTGACCATCAATAACACCTGGGGGAAGGGGTCAGAGTCTGGGTCCTGACAGCCCTAACAAGCTAGCTTGGTGGATAGGCTAATCAGAGAAAAGTCGCAGTGAAAATTCGAGAAAGGAGATTTGTGTGGTACAGCCACACTGGACAGAGAAACAAGGAGATACAGTGACCTTCAAGTCTATCTTAGGGGCTCTTGACACGAGCGTTAGCGTTAAATAGAAGATCAGAGGTATGCATAGCTAAGCAGTCCTGATCAAGATGTGGTCCTGCCCATAACCAGCCCATCAATGTCTGGGCACCAATCTCTCCTGCACAATGATCTGACAAGTTGTCAGAACTGTGTGAAATCTCTTCTTGGGAGACTAATTCCTCTTTCAGCTGACACTAAACTTCAGCCCCTTCCTTCTTCCAGCATGAGACTCCTGAGGAAATTACTGTTTCTTGGGGAACCATTGTTTCAATAAAACCCATCAAAAGGAAGGTACAAGCATCTCTCCTCAGAATATCTCCACTCATGCGTGGACAGTTACAACAGGGAGATAACATTTTATTTAAGCAGAACCACTTTGTGGTAGTTTGTGAATGAGAATGTCCCCCATAGGCACATGTTTGTATGCTTAGTCCCCAGTTGGTGAGCTGCTTGGAGAGAATAGGAGGCATGGCCTTGTTGGAGGAGATGTGACCTTATTGATGAAGGTGGGACTTTGTTGGAGGAGGTGTGTTATTGGAGGTGGGCTTTGCGTGAAACGTTTCAAAAGCCCAAGCCAGGCCCAGTGTCTTTCTGCTTGCTGCCTATGGATCAGCATGTAGCTCTCAGATACTGTTCCAACAGCATACCTGCCTGTGTGCCACCGTGTTCCCCATCACAATGAGCATGGACTAAGCCTCTGGAGCTATAAGCAAGGCCCCAGTTATAAGCTTTCCTTTTGTAAGAGTCACTTTAGTGATGACATCTCTTCACAGCAACAGAGCACCAAGACACATTGTGACTAGAGCTTTGCAGTAGGGAAAACAGATTGAGCTCACCCCTAAACCCAGGACATGCAGGAAAGGAAATGTGTTCCAATAAGCAAAGACGAGGCCAGTGGATGAGAAACTACTCAGAGGAGCCATCAAGGCTAGTAGGAATCTTGGTACCCCAAATGAACAGCATTCTAGAAAAGTTAAAGAATTTAATCAGGTTAACTGGGCACCCAGGATGGAGTCATTCCAGTACACTCACTGAACAAGAGTCTCACTAAAACTTGACTAAGCACACAACAGATGGGCTAGTCAGAAAGAGGACTTTGGAGCCTCATTCAACTTTGGCCAAGAACAGTTTTGTCACTGACCAAGTTAGGGTTTCTATTGTTGTGATGAAACTCCATGACCTAAGCAACTTGGGGAGGAAAGGGCTTGTTTTAGTTTAAACTTCCAGGTAACAGTGTATGATTAGGGGACATCAGAGCAAGAACTCAAACAAGGCAGGACCTGGAGTCAGAAGCTGATGTAGAAGCCATGGAGGGATGCTGTTTTCTGGCATGCTCCCCATGGCTTGCTCAGCCTGCTTTCCTATAGAACCCAGAACCACCAGCTTAGGGAGAGCACCACTCACAATGGGTTGGGTCCTTCCCCATCAATCACTAATTAATAAAATTCCCTACAGCTCGATATTACAGAGGTATTTTCTCAGTTGTGGATCCCTCTTTTCAGTTAATTCTAGCTTGTGTCAAGTTGACATAAAACTAGCCACCTGTAGGAGTTAATGGACATTACTTAATCAACAACATGCCCTTATTCAAACATAAAGCCTGATGGTGAAAGCCATAGTAAGCCACTCAGGTCAAGGAACACCCATGACAACTCATTTTCAGTCATCCAGGGGACAGCATCCAGCAAAGATGGCTGGTCTCTACAGCAAATGCCCTCCCCTTCCTGCTGTGAAAGTGTACCCATTTCTCTCCTCCTGGTCTGCAAGAGCTCTTAGATTTGACTTAGGCTAAAGACAGTCTTCTCTGACTATGCTCCTAGGCTATTATAGTCACCTCTTGATATCAATGCTGGATGCTGCCAACATGCTTTTAGACTTTAAAGAAACAAAGAAAAAAACTACAATGATATTAATGACAAGTATTGATATGTCAGTTCTCTAATGATACTACCCTGAATGTGTTGTCTTATCTGATTTATAGACACTATTCCAGTAACAGTCATGAGTTATCTTTAGCAGACCCTATGAAAAAGGCATTATTATTACTATATTAAAGATAAAATCATGTTTAAAAAACTTTAGAAAGTTAATAACTGGCAAGGACAGAGTCTAAATTCTGTTTCTGGGGAGTTTACATTTTTGTTTATAGTTTTGTTTGAATTGGTTTGGTTTGGCTTGCTTTGGCTTGCTTTGGTTTGGTTTGGTTTGGTTTGGTTTGGTTTGGTGACAAGGTCTTACTATGTAGGTCAGGCTAAACTGTTACTTGCTATGCAGCTCAGATAGCCCTCAAATTCTCAAACCTTCTGCCTCAGCTTCTCAAACACTGGGATTACAATTGTGTGCCCACCACTCTCAGCCTTTTGAGAGATTTCTGGAATTCATACTATTGTTATTAATTCTCGCATCGAATTTATGGAATTAATCATAGAGAGGTCACCTTTTCCACAATGCCGAAGAAGGAAGTAGAATTAAAATCTAAACCACCAAGATCCAGAATCCAAGTGCATGCTCTCTGCACCAATTTGAGGACAGGCAATCAAGCACTTTCCTTATATCCACACTGCTAGAAAGGGATCTATAGGCTATTTGTTCTCAATTATTTTCACTATAGAAAGCAGCGGATGTCAACGGAGAAATCAGCATCTTGGTAGAGAAACAGGATGTCATGCTTTTCCTGCAGAGTCATAATGAGACCCAATCAGTATTTTGGGAACACGCTTCCATTTCTCTCCATCACCTCTCATTCCAAATCTCCTTGGGAGACAAGGACATATTCTGCTTTCCCACAAGAAACAAGATTGCAATGAAGTTCAGGGTTGTCCTGCTCCATGGATGGCAATCATCCCTCCCTCTACTCAGACTTTACAAGGAAAGTAACCAATAGACAGCTCTCTAACCACTCTGGATAGTAACTCAATCCTAGGTCAGTACACCAGAGACCAAGGAAGTGCTATGGAGACTTTGAACCTAGCAGCACTATGGAAAAGAGGCCTGCAAAAGTGGTCTGCATCAGGATGACAGTGAGGTGAAAGGCATAGCTCACATGGCGCTGCAAGAATTTATGGTTGACAAGCCTCCTTGAAACCACTGGCAGGAGTTTACATTTTAAATGCCTGAAATAGACTTCACAATAAAATTACACTATGCTTAACTAAGTACACCACATTATCTATGGCAGCTTTTGAAATCAGGCATTTTCTTCTTTAGGTAATATACTCAGAATATTTAAAAACCAATGGTACAGACATTGGCATTTATGAAAGATAGGGTCATTGCCTAGGTTGGTTGAATTTGGGCCTTTAAATGATCTTTTTTCAATAAAACAACAGAATAAACTTTGTAACATACTTCCATCAGTTTGCCTCCCTCTCCCTCTTCATTTTCAATATATATATATATATATATATATATATATATATATATATATATATTACCTGAGATTTAAATGTACAGAGCTTTGTAATTCTTTCAGACCCTCAGCATACCTTGGATGAGAAGCATAAGGATGTGATGCAGGTGACAGGATTATATCTCTTAGGCAGGTCTCTTCCCAAGGCTCTTACAATGAGATAATAAGTTTTTAATATCCTAAAACATCTCTCCATATTCCTTGCTTGAATTAGAAAAGCTGTGTGAGAGCATCAGCCAATAGACAGGGGAAATCAAAATTTTGTCAACCATTTAGTATAACTTCCTGGACTCCCATCCTCAGTCCCTCATAAGAGCTGTGTGAGGTGCTAAGAAGACTTAACCCTACAAGTGTGAAAACTTGTGTTTGAATCCCTGGGACCCACAAAAAAGTCATAGCAGTATGTACTTATCCCAGAACTTTGAAAAATGAGGCAGGGATGAGAGGACCCTGGGAAAGCTCATGGGCCTTCAAGCATGGTATATGGGGTAAATCTCCAAGCCAATGAAGGAACCTTATTTTAGGAGGAAAAGGGGGGAAATGTCTTGGTTGTTGATACTGGAGACTACAACTTTCACATGTACATTGGGCAAATGCATTCCATCAACCACACATGTATACACAAACACATGCACACTACACACAAAGCTGTGTGACCCTGTATGAGCTACTTGATAACTATCTGTTCTGTTGTAATTTCCATTATATTAAAACACCACTCCATGAAGGAGGGGTAAAGCCCACATGACTTAGAAAGTAAACAACTCACAAGTTTCAGAAAATTTCTGGAACTAACAAAATTCACAAGCAAGGTTCCCACAGCAAGGTTATAAAGCCAGTAAGCACCTGATGGAAAACGAGACTCTCCAACTAGCGAAGATACCTGTAAAGGACTCTGTGGACTGTTGAGTTGCCTGCAAGTTGTACAAACAGCTCTGTGACTGTAGCTTTTGGGGGACATTCTAGGGTAGACTTTTCAGTGATTCAGCTGTCTTTGAGTACTTCGTGCAATTATTTTAAGTAACACTTCAACGATACTTTTAAGCAACCCCAATAAAATTGTTTAGCCCAGTTGGACTTTTAGAAAGTTGCTTCTCTAGTCTGTCATCCATGCCCTATCTGGGGTAAATAAAGATTTGCTCATGACTCTTCAGGAAAACTCATCTAATGATCTGCCTTTCTCCCCAAAGATATGAGGAAAGACTAAGAAAATAACTGTGACATGCTTTACACAGTAGCTAGCATTGCACACTTCTTAGCTCCTTACCAATGTTTCTTTCAAATGGAGTCAAGTAAAACAGTGCTTCTGGACCCCCCACAAAGCAATATAATTCTGCATATATATCTCTAAAAAGTCACATGGATTTTCAAAAGTATTCAAATTCTCATTTAGAAACATAAAGGTAACCATCCTCTTGCCAAAGCATCATCCTCCCCCCACCAAAAAAAGAAAAGAAAAATTGGAATCTATAATTGTTTTATGATACTAATTTCACTTTTATAGACATGATGTGAATTCTGCTTTTCAGAGTCTGGTATTGATTGTTCTTGTATTGTTAACTCATAACCAAACCATATTTGAACACATAAACTTCAAGAGAGATAATAAAAAAAGACACACATTCTCACATAAGCCTCATTTCTCCTAGTGGAGTGGAATACTTAAACACTTTTTAAAAATCTATGAAGTTATCTGCCCTGAAACAAACCCTGTATTGTGATTTAGAGGTCACTGGGCTCTGGCTGAGCTTCTCTGCACTGATCCAGTCATGCTTGGACTGTCTCAAACTCTATGCCAAGTTCTAGGGCTATTAAGAATGTCATTACCACTCTATAGTAGTACACACATTTAGCACCAGCTCTTAGAGGCAGAAGCAAGCTGATGTCTGTAAGTTTGAGGCCAGCCTGGCCTACATAAAAAGTTCAATGCCAACCAGTGGGAATAAAAAAGAGTGTCCTTACTAGAGTCCATCTGATAAAGTGGAATCAATGTATTATGCAGACTATCACTGTAGTCCATGATAGATAGATGGATGGATGGATAGATAGATAGATAGATAGATAGATAGATAGATAGATAGATAGATAGATAGATAGATAGATGAGGCTGAGTGCTTAACATAAGAAAGATGAATCAAGAGATAGGATTTGGCACAAAGAGATGCCTCAGTAGTGAGGGATACTGACTGCTCTTCAGAGGACAGAAGTTTGATTTCTTAGCACTCACATGGTATCTAACAAACATCGGTAATTCCAGTTCCAGAGGATACAACCACTCTCTTCCAACCTCTGAAGGCATTGTTCACACATACATGCAATGAAAATGCATGCATATATGTAATTTTTAAAGACCTAAATTTTTTAATGAAAAGGGGATAGTAAAAGGTTGTCAGGGCTGGAGAGATGGCATACTTGCTCCTCCTCCAGAGGACTCTTAGTCAACTCCCAGTGCCTATGCTCAGTGGGCACACAACAGCATGTAACTTCAGATACAGAATATCTGCCACTCTTGTCTAGCCTCCTCTGTCACTCCACTCACAGGCATAAACCCACACTCAGACATCCACATTGTCTTAGTTACTTTCCTGTTTTTCTGAATAGATACCACAACCAAGGTAACTTATAAAAGAAAGAACTGATTGGGTCTCATGGTTCCACAGGATTAGAGTCCATGATGGCCGTGGTGGACAGAATTGTAGCTGGAAGGCAGGCATGGTGCTGGAGTAGTAGCTGAGAGTCTACATCCTGCTCCACAGACATGAGACAGAAAGCTAACTGATAATTCCATGAGCTTTTGAAACCTTAAAGCCCATCCCCAGTGACACACCTCTTCCAACAAGGTCACACCTCTAATTTTTCCCATACAGGTCTATCAACTGGTGAGTAAGCATTCAAATATATGGGCCTATACTGGTCATTCTCAGTCAAGCTACCACACACATACACACATATTCATAAATAAAAATTTTAATTAAAAAAATTGTAAAAAGGTTGTCATACAAAGATATGATTTTGTACTTCTCTTTTTTCTTTTTTTCTTGGATATATTTACATTTCAGATTTTATCCCCTTACCCCATTATCCCTCCCACCCAGGAGCCCCCTATCCCATCCCCCCTTCTCCTGAGGATTTTTCCCCCACCTACCCTCCCACTCCCACCACCCCACCCTTGAATTCCCCCACACTGGGGCATCCAGCCTTCATGGGACCAAGGATCTCCTCTCCCACCTATGCCCAACAAGCCCATCCTCCCCTTCATATACAACTGGAGTCATGGGTCCCTCCATATGTGCTCCCAGGCTGGTGGTTTAGACCCTGGGGAGCTCTGGTTGGTATTGTTGCTCTCCTCATGGGGCCACAAACCCTTTCATTCTCTCTGACTTCTCCATTGGGAACCCCTTGATCAGTTCAATGGCTAGCTATCAGCATCTGCCTCTGAATATGTCAGACTCTGGCAGACCTCTAAGGAGACAGCTATGTCAGGCTCCTGTCAACATGCACTTCCTGACATACACATCAGGGTCTATCTTTGGTGACTGCACATGGGATGGATACCCAGGTGGAATGGTCTCCAGACAGCCCCTCCTTCAGTTTCTGTCCCACACTTTGTCTTTATATTTGCTCCCTTGAGTATTTTGTTACTCCTTCTAAGTAGGACCAAAGTACCCACACTTGGTCTTCCTTCTTCATGAGCTTCATGTGGTCTGTGAGTTGTATCTTGGGTATTTTGAGTTTGGGGGCTAATATCCACTTATCAGTGAGTGAATACCATGTATGTTCTTTTGTGATTGGGTTACCTCACTCAGGATGATATTTTCTAGTTCCATCTATTTACCTAAGAATTTCTCAAATTCATTATTTTTAATAGCTGAGTAATACTCCATTGTGTAAATGTTCCACATTTTCTGTATCCATTTCTCTGTTGAAGGACATCTGTGTTCTTTCCAGCTTCTGGTTATTATAAATAAGGCTGCTATGAACATAGTGGAGCATATGTCCATGTTATATGTTGGAGCATCTTCTGGGAATTTTGTACTTTTCTATGGTGATTGAGAAATTGGTCTTCTATAAGAAGAAAGACTCATATGGCCTAGTGTACTAAAATACCTAGAAGTCCCAAAGTGAGGATTTATAAAGTACAAAAGGGTTGTGTTTTGTTTCTAATCTCTATAAAGATCTAAATTTAGGGAGGAAACACAAATGTTTTAAATCATCTGTAGCAACAATAAAAGGGTCTCGGGAGATGCCTCAGTGGATAAGGTCACTTGTTGACCAAGCATGAAGACTTGAGTTTGAATAACTAGGTATGGTTAGCTTGCATGTAACTCCAGCATTGAGAAATAGAGACAGGTGGATCCTGAGATCTTACTGGCCACTCAGCCAAGCTTATCCAGTAAGCATCAGGTTCAGTGAAGGATCACGTCTTAAGAAAATATGCCCTCCTCTGGCCTCCAAATGCATGCACATGGGTTTAAATCTTGAGCCAATTTGGCTCGTGGACCTCTAATGGCAATCCCTTAAATTAATCTCAATCAAGTTACTGAACTCCATTGTTTTTCCTGAAGTTGTTCTGTGACACTGAGACATTAATATGGTTTGCTTTAGCAAGATTCTGCAGGCCTCAATCAGTAAATGTAAGATATATGGAAAGACCATGTGTAGCAAATAAAGAGCTATAAATGCTGAATATCATTTGAAACAACTTTCCAATTAATAAGCAGTTTTTTATTATTATTTATTTTATTTTTATTTATTTATATAAATAAATATATTTATTTATTATTTAATTATTATTAATTAAGAGTTACTTATCTAATTGGAACTACAGGTTTGTTCCTCTACTGCGATGACCATTTAATTATAGAGTGGGAGAAACATTGGATTTCCTGGTTTAAGGAGAGTGATGTTGTTAAATTTGGTCAAGACTGTTAGAGGGTACCCTGAAGAACAGTATCTGGAAGTCATGAAGAATCTAGGTAAGCACAAACAATGAGCAACAACTGTTGAGTTGCTGCAGTTGCAAGGGAGGCCTAACGTCTGAGCACAGAAAGCCCTGGAAAATTGCCTCAACCATGACAGGGAAGCTAGCCTCTTATATGCACACATGGACAAGTCACTATATTCAGCTCTCTGTGAGAAGAGTATAACCTTGGGTATCTGAGCCACAGGGCTCAGCTGTGAGCCATGGTAGCTGATATTCCTGGCAGCTGGGGACTGAGCTCATCCTTCCTGAATAGGAGTCTGGGCAGTGTGACACCACATCATTGTTGGAGGTTACATGACCTCACCAATACTTATAATAGAAATAATGACAGTGATTGATAATATAATGAATCAGCATTTCCTGGCTGTCTCCTCTGGAACAAGTGTTCTTCTAACCCCTCATTCATAATTTTTTTTTTATCTTCACAATGGCCTTAAAAGATAGTTCTTCTCTCTAAATTTTAAGTGGGGCAATGTTAAGGCATAGTTAAAACATCATTCTACCTTTATTTCTTCTCAGAAGATTTGGAATTTTAAGAAGGTACATTAGACCCCAAAGCCTGAGAGACTAGCTTTTCAAAAATGCTCATATTTGTCTGAAACCTACCATGTCATGGTGGGCTCTCCACAGAGGGGTCCTGAGAATGCCATTTTCTGTATAGGATTTCATTCTCCTGTTTCCTAGGTGAGGAATTGGGTTCATACATTTTGGGTCATTGTGAAGCATGATCTAGATTGCATTCAGACTCAGAACCATTGAATACCAAAGTCCTTGCTCCTCTGAGAGCCACACCTCCTCTTCTAAGATAACTAAATTACATATCTAAAGGTAGAGGCTGTGTACAGTACAGCCTAATGCTACCAGGGGGTTCAAAGAGGATTATAGGGATATAAAAAAATGACCACAATAGTGCTTTCATGAATGCAGTCCCAGCATCACTGAGACAGAGTTAGCCTGGACGACATGAGACTCTAAAAAGTAAGGAAAGAATAAAAGAAGGAAGGACAGAGATGTGAAGATGGAAAATCTTTGCAGGTTGCACGCACTCCTGGGGTCCAAACTGTCAGAATCATCGGCCTAGAGGTCAGAAGGAACCCAAGAGGACAAAAGAACACACTTAAAATGTCCAAGTAAAGCATCAAATGGAAGGCTGCAAGCAACTGGGGTTTGTCTTTCATTTATCATCATCACCACCCTTGAACAATCATCTCAGAAGAGAGGAATTTAAGTCTCTCACCCCATTTATCAAATAGAGTTATATTCGCCTTAGTGCCGAGAGTGCATTAGAGTCCTAAGACCTGGGCTTCTATGAGCAGTAGATTCCCAGACCCAGCACTGGTAGGGTTATCAAGTCCCTTCTGGGATTTGAAGAACTAAAGTCCACCTAGATATCTCCAAGATAACTTACATCTTTTGCCATCTGACAAAAGATGGCAAAGAGTGAAAAGATAACACTCTATTTTAAGACAGCCGCTAAGGGGTTTCTAAACATCTTCAGGCCAGCTGATAGGCATTATCTGTGTAGGAGGTACCACACTTAACTCTTATCACTTATCTCTCCCTTTCTGTCATCCCTACCTTGATGTATTAGTAGATCCAGGGTTTTATTTTTAAAGCTTTAAAAAGAAAACACAGTTACAATGCTGGCTCACAACTGAATAATTTCAGAACTGCTTAATTATTTGCATCTGTAAATGAAAATAATAAAAGCAGCATTTAGGAAAATGCCTATAAAGCAGACAGGAGCCTTCCTGTTCTTTCCATTTCTCCCTCTTCATCTCTCCCAAACAAACAAATCTAAATATAATGAGCTCAAGACAAAGGAGAGATGGGAACATAAGCCACACTGAAGTGTAGAGAAATCATATCGCCAAGTCATACCCACGTCAATAAGCCATGGGAATTTTTAAATTTTATTTCAACAAATATCAATCAAGAACTGAGTAGATAATGATCCATGGGACATAAAGATTGAAAAGTGATGCCAGCCAGGCTCCCGAGGTGTTCAGGCAAAAACTGATACTTAATGCTTATGGCCTTTTAAATCATTTAATGGAACTTCACACCAGATCTTTCATGTACATATCCTCCCCCACCCCAGAGAGTTGTATATTCCCATCTTATTATTCATAAGAACCAAGTAAAATGGATTTTTTTAAATATTTTTTTGATCTTACAGTCAATACAGTATTGAAAAAGACATTTGTGACAGAGGGTATAAGTGTTGATAATGGGAGAGGGTTAAATACAATCAAAGCACCGTCTCTATACACAACAGTATCCTAATGAAGCCTACTGTATTATACATTTAATGTATATATATTTTTAAAGAGCCTCTTGGACAAGGAAATCTAACCAATGTAGCAAATTTAGTTAACTTTTCAGTTGAATGAATTTTTTCATAGACTAGATTCAACGCTGTAGTAGATCTGTCAAAAGTACCTCACCTCCCACCAAACTCCACCACCAAACTAAAGTCTCAAGTAGCCCAGGCTGGCCTTGAACACATTATGTACCCAAGGATGGCCTTGGAACTTCTAATTCTCTTTCCTTTACGTCCCAAGTGCTGGGATTACAGGTGTACACCACAAAATCCAGTTTTACGTAGTAGTGTAAAAACCCACTGTTTCTTGCATGCTTGCCAAGCACTGTACTAACTGAACTACATTCTCAACCTCATCTCACCTTCATTTGTGAGAAAAAAAAATTCATTTGCTTTATCCTAGAAGGGCCTTCCATGTTTGAGCTGGAGGAAACTTTTGCTGAAGCAAAGAATGATTACTTCAACCACAGGCCCCACGAGAATTTGAGGAAATTATATTCACATGACTCTCAAATGATAAAAAAAAATTAAATCACAATTCATTATTGTATTGTAAATGGGCCAAGTTAGGTCCCCTGAAGCCTATTAACCTATTAACTATATAGGAAGTTTGCTATCACATAGTCTTTCGGTAGTCAAGAAGGGAAATAGCACAGCTGGGATCATACTATGAGCCCTGTAAGTAGGAAAAGTTTGTACATGTTAGTAAATGTTAGAATCAAAGCAAATAAAAGCAGTTTTTGTATATCTATGCAAAAGCCTGAGTATAAGAAAATGAGGAGGAGGAGGGGAAGGAGAGAGAGAGAAGAGAGCAAGGTGGAAGAAAAAAGTTTTACCAGGCGCCATGTGTCTTGTTGCTCAAGATACTTGATACCATCTGTATTAGCTACTTTTCTATGGATGTGATAAAACACCATGACCAAAGCATCTTATAGAAGAATGGATTTCTTTGGACTTATGTTCCTGAAAATTAAAGTCCATGGTGGCAGAGCAGAGGCAGCAGGCAGCACACTAGCAGGCATAGCAGGTAGAGCAGAAGCTGGGGGCTCATCTTGCATTGCAAATAAAAAGAAGAAATAGGAGATTGAGAATATCACATAGCTTTGAAACGTTAAATCCCACCTGTAGCTAATTTTGCGGGTTCTTTTTTTTCCCTACCTTTTATTCCTGGTTTCATCTCTATCACTAGAGAAAGAATAGAGGGGAGAGTGATGTGTTTATAAAAAGAGAAAGAGAAGGAGAGAGAGAGAGAGAGAGAGAGAGAGAGAGAGAGAGAGAGAGAGAGAGAGAGAAAGAGAGAGTTCTATAGGTATGTGATGAGGTATGGGGAAGGGGATGTCTCATCGGGCCCATGCCAAGGCATCCCTTCCCCCTGAGGGACCAGCCACAGGACAGTATAGTATGGTAGAATAGACTTTATTCAGGACATGGGAGGGGAGTTAAGAGGGTAATAAAGGCAGAGAGACACAAAGAGTAGAGAAGTAGAGACCGGCCATGACCATGTGGAGAGAGCGGGAAGAAAATGGGGAAGGGGAGAGAAGAGGGTAGGGAGAAGCAAGAGGCAAGAGCACAAGAGTGCAAGAGTGCAAGAGAGAGAGAATACAAGAGAGAGAGGAGGAGGCAAGCAACCCCTTTTATAGTGGGCCAGGCCTACCTGGCTATTGCCAGGTACTGTGGGGAAGAGCATACCTGGCTATTGCCAGGTAACCATGGAGGTGGAGTTTAGACAGAATGCTAACAGAGAGCAAAGATAAAGATCCTTGAATCTACTTTATTTCTTCTAGATTCTTTCTTGAGGACAACTACTAATAAACTGCATCCAAGCCCCCTGAATAACCAGCAACCACCCTAGCATTTATAAAGCCTCTGAAGAGTTCCCAGAATTTCAAGCATCACACAATCACCAAAACTATCCACAGCTGGCAAAACCACACCTCTGCTAGAGCATGAGACAAATCATAAGTCAGCTGCTTTGGACAGTCCAAAACAAAGCAGCCCCACATCTTCACAGCTGGGATTAAAATTAAAACACATTCTTATAATGTTTCTATGTTTTTTTTTTTTTTAAAGAAACTGAAACTTACTATATCCATCCCCTAAAGTTATAGTCCTCTAGTCAGGCCACACCTTCTAAACAACCTACTGAGGATCAGGTACTCAAACATCTGAGCCTGTTGTGCATATTCTCATTCAAGCCAGCACACCTCCTCTATTATCACAACTATATAACAGTAGCTGAACCTGCTGCAGTTAAGTAATTTCCCACTCCATACACTAGGAAACAACGGGGATCCATAGTCTCTTTAATTCTCAGCTTGGTTATACAGAGGCAGAGATTATTAAAGAAAGTCTTAGAGAACTTGACGAGTCATTCTTCTATACAGACGAAGCTTAATTCTCAGACAGCTGAGCTGTTCTGATTTTTCTTTAAAAATCAGGAAAAAAAAGATGGAAGAATTCTTTCTGGGCTCTGTGGTGGTTTGAATGTAAAATGACTCCCGCTCCCACCCCACTCCCACAGACCCGCATTTCTGAGTACTTGGTCCTCAAATGATAGTGCTATATCGGAAGGTTATTGAACCTTTAGAAGATGGAGTGTTGCTGAGGAAGTGGTTCGTGGTGGGGGTGGCCTTAAGGTTGAATTAATTCAGCCCCACTTCTTTCCTGACTGCAGACACTATGTGACTAGCCCCTTCACTCTCCTATAGCCATGCCTTCCCTGTTATGGTAGGCTCTATAAACCAAAATGATTCCTCTGTTAAATTACTTCATGTCAAGTATCTGATCACATCAATGGGGAAAAAATGATAACCAATATAGGATTCATTGATTCAAAGAGAGTGGTGTTATTAGGCTGTGTCCTAGAACCCGAGCAGTATAGTTCCAAGCATTGAAGTTCAGGATGCAACTAGACCACTGGTTTGCTTCAAGAAGGGCCACATCATCAAGGGGCCAACATTTTACCTCCAACATAGACTCATTCCCTTAAGAAGTGTGTAGAGAATATAGGTAGGTGCCACATGCTGATGAAAAGGACAGGCTGTGTCCTGATAGAAGTTACCACCTAGTGAAAGTATCCATATGGCTGCATTGAGGGTGGGTGCTGCAAGAAAACAAACAGTGAGCGATACGTAATTGGTTGGGTGAAGAAGACTATGCATTACTTAAGATAAATCTCTGAACTGAGAAAAACGTTGTTTGACATAAGGAAGCCGCTGTGTGCTGGCATCATAAGAGAATGTATGGACAAGAATTTGAGGTCCTGCCAAGCTCACCAAACTGGATATATGAGCACTAAACTTTTTCCCTCTGAGCACACAGCAGAGTAAACTTTGTTTCTCAGACTCTCTTGCAGACAAGGAATGTCACTGCAGAGTATGTGTCATGATCACTATAAATGGAGAACGGAAAAATAGAATGAAAATTTTCAAAAATGTATTCACAGGCTCTGCCTAGAGCTCAAAGCAGCGTTCAAAGAGGAGATGGCATCCGATTTGGACTCTGAACGATGAATGGGAGTTCTCTACATGATGAAGGACAGGAAGGGCAATTCAGGTAGAGGAAAATAGCACATGCAGTGGACCAAAAATATATATCCTTTAAACATCAGGGGACCAATGAAGAGCTGTATCATATATACCACTGAGCTTTAATCTCCATAATGACTCTGTAAGCTCCTAGGAAGCCAGAGATGCTGTCGGTTGCTTTTGCATCTTTATGTGCCCATGGTAAGAACAAAGAAAGAAAGATGGGGAGATAGAGAAAGAAAGAGGTGGGGTGATATAGTACACATGGCTGCAGGCAATCCACCCATCCTCAGCCACACAGGGATGGTCTCAGTGCCGAGAGAGAACACTCAGGCTTCATTTGTGTTTGATTTACCCCATGTCTATATTCACTTCACACCATCTGACAGCTGTTTTAGGCCATTTCACTCGTCATTGGAAGCATGGCCGTGCCTGAAATGCAAGTTGTAAATAGTGTGCATTACATAATAAAGCTGGATTTAATGCATAGCATCCTTTATGAATGCTGCAACATTTATTGTATATTTTCAAGTTGTCATTGACTTTTATTAAAGGGGGCACTTTTATTATAAGTACACTATGCCAGAAAAATCTCCCCCATAAACCTCAAGAGCAAATCTGGGTTCGTTCGCTGTAAGTGACATAGAAAACCAAGCACACTTTGGCTGGCCTGGATTATGCTTCCCCAGTGATATCCTTCACCCACACACATCTCTCATGAGTGAGCAGAAAGGAAGACAGATCGAGTTCACCTGGATCAGGGTGAATACCAAGGAAATAGAATTTGTATTGTTTTATTTTGGTTTTGACCATAAAGACTAATGAATAGATGACTTCAGCTCTGTGTCAGCTAATATGTCCTGAGCATGAGAGGCAGTCTTTTAGACACTGGAATTGTATTTTTTCTTCACTTCCCATCCCCATGAGCAGCCTACACCTGGGACTCTCTCACTATTGCAGATGATGTTTATAACCACCATTTGGCATATCAGATACTCTTCCTTCCAATCTCTTCCCCCACCCTTTTCCTGAACACACAAAACCTTTCCTGAAAGACCTAAACATTGGTCTATGTTCTTTAATGCATGCCTGTACTCCAGAAGCTGAAACTGGAGGGTCTTGAATTTGAGGCTATCCTGGGCTACATAAGAATACCCAGTTTTGTTGTTATTGCTTTTGAGAGAGAAAGGGAAAGAGGGGGAAGGGAGAAGGAGTGAAAGAGAGAGGGAGAGAGGTAAGGAGAAATGAATATTTGGTACTCTTTACTATAGTATCCACAGGCATATGTGGCTATTTAAATTGAATTTCCAAAACATATAGTTAAAAATCCTGTTTCTCCTGTGAGATATGGATGTTTAAAATGCTCAAGAGACATACATGTCTTTGGTCTACCGTATCAAAGACACATGTCTACAGTCTACTATATCGAGAGACACACACGTCTGCATGCAACCTACTCTATAAAAAACACTCATGCCTGCAGTCTACTGTATTGGACAGTGGGGAAGAATATGATTTTTGTCTTTGCAAAAAAAATGATATTCAACTGCATTACTATAGACCATTGGCCCCTTCAAGAACTTAGGAATAATCACATATACTGGTTGTATTATGCCAGTTCATCTTTCTGATGTCAAGGTTTAGATTCCTCTGCCTCTTTCCCTGACTCTAGCTATTTTCCAGCTTAAAGCTTGAAAAGCCCAACCCCCATTCCATTCTTGCCTGTGCTGGCCTCTTCTCTCCTTCACACCCATCCATTCACTTCAGTAGGTGTATGGCACTTGCTTCCTAGGTGCCAGGGATGCAAAGGCAAAGAAGGCTCCATTTCTTATCCTCAAGAACATTAAAATCACTCAAGCAATGAGCACTAATTACAACACTTGATTGTTGAACAAGAATCCACAATTGAACCTTCAATAGGGCAATATTTCCCCATAGAAATGTTTAAAAAAAATATTTGCTGTAAATTATTCAATATATAGATACAGTTCCAGGGAATTATTTTTCTATACTTTAGAAGTGAGCAATAATGAAGTATCTTATACACTTTTCTTTATTGTAAGATTAATATCACTTATTTTAAACTCTTATAAGCTAATGCTCTTGAGGAATGCATCTGTCCCCTTGTAAACAATTTGATGATGAAGGGCATAATTTGCAATGAAGACGTGTAAGGTACTCTTCCTACCTATAGTGGCCTTGGGGCATTAGAGAACACTAAATGCTTGTGCCACTTTGTGAAAGTCTTTTGTGCAAGGTGAACCTAGAAGACCTTTGAGGTTATAAATCTCTGCTATTCATTTATACCATACTGACTGATAGCCATTTTCTCTCCCTCAATGAAGCAGATATAGGCCAGATGAGAGCAGATAAAAAGTAGATAAAGGCAGGTTTATTAGGAGGCAGCTCTTGGGTGAGTTCACCGATCTCATTGGTGGAGATCAGTGACATCACACATCACAGTTAAAACAAAGGGATTTTATAGAGTTTAGGTGAGAAGTGATGACGTGCCAGCAAGAAGCTGGAATAGTGTCCATACATGTCAAAAACTGAGCCCCTGGGTGGCCACATTTGGGTGGGTTGTCAGAAACAGGGAGACAGGGTGTGGTGACATGTTATCCCAGAGTTTTCTCCAAGTCTATAGGGTTGTTTTCTCTGTGTGGGCAGGTCTTACTTTGTGCAGGGGATGAACAGGGCTTCCAGCCTAACACTGACTACCCTCATCTAATTGCCAAACCATATATCAGAAGGTAGAGAAAAGCAAGGCCACTCAGGCCAAGAAGTGAAAGTTCTTCTTAATGGGTCCCTTGCTATGACAACAGTAGTAGCAGTTATTATTATATGTCTATGTTTGTACTGGCTCTACTTGGCATTAAGAATGACAGCAACCTCCTTTCAGATAATCACAACCTTGATAAAACCAGGCTTTGTTAGCTCCAGCCCCTCTCATCCATCTGCATCAATCTGCATTTTGCCCACTTTAGGAGAAATCAAGCATTTTCTAGTTCTTCCAAGTCTATAAAATGAATGCCTTTGATGGATGCATACAGCTAGGGAGCAGTGTCTAGAAATAACTTGATAGAAGTCCTATGTTTCAAGCCACTTAGACAGTGAATGATGAAAATCCATGCCCAGATCACCCCTCTATGGGTTATGGGACACTTCCAGTATCCTTGCATCAACTCAGAAATCTTGGATGCACCTATTTTGTATTTATTTAGATTTAGATGATATTTTACAACCCCTCATCCAATGGATAAAAAACCGAAAGGACAAACGCCAGCCTGCAATGGGCCATGGCAGTACCAAACCTCATAAATTTTAAGAATTGCCCCACCCTCACCACCCTGAAACCAAACAGCTTGGGTTTGAACTGTGAGTCCATCAACCACTATGGAACATATTTATTCCCTTACTGTAAAACCTTCATTTTTTCACCAGCAAATTGGAGACACTGTAGTACCCAACCTATAAAACTATTGGGAAGATTAACTAAGAAAATTCAGGCAACAATCCCAACATTTAGCACCAGGCTTGGTTCCTGCTTCATACTTATCCGTTGCTTCCTTGTTTTTCTACTGGACTTTCTTATTCTGTTGGACTCGACAATGGAGACCAGGTAGGCCAGGCCCTGTGGAGAGAAGGGACTTTCTGTGTCAATTTTACTTTCTTCAGGACATAGTTGCATCTGATTCACTCTCCAGAAAGAACTGACATTCACTCAGAGTCAAAAAAAAAAAAAAAAAAAAAAACCCAAAAAAGCAAAACAAACAAACAAAAAAAACCAAAAGAACAACAACAAAAAAAAAAACAAAAACAAAAACAAAAACAAAAACAAAAAAAAAAAAAACCTAAGGCAGGATAATGGGCCGGCAGAAAGAGGCGGAGCTCCCAGCCTTATAGCAACTGTCACCTAAATGGGGGTCTTTTGCTCTTTCCCCAAGACTAAATCTTTGCAGTTTCTTCATGAGATGACCTGAAGCCTGGTCTGAAGAAGCCTTCTCACTGTTATTTTATCACACTGAGCAGTAGAAGAGCTGTGGTTTCTCAGGATGCTAAGGATGGAACCTCTTTCCCCAAGGGAAAAACTTTTCTCTATCATTCAAAGTTCGGGTACTGTGTGGATAAAATTCTCTCAGCTTGACACAAGCTAGAGTCACCTGGGAAGAGGAAACCTCCTTGAGGAACTGCCTCCATCGAACTACTCTGTGAGTATGTCTCTGGTCTTTTTCTTAATTGCTGATCTATAAGGGCCCAGAGCCATCTGTGAGAAGTAGCTGAGGAAGCTAGATGGACACAAGGCAGCATCAGCTTCCATACATGGTCTTTGCTCTAGTTTCTGCTTTGGGTTTCCTGCCCTGGCTTCCCTCACAGATAGACTACATCCTATAAGCCAAAGACCACCTCCTCCCAAGGTTTTTGTTGGGTTTTTTGTTGTTGAGTTTTTTGTCGTTTGGTTATTTTGTCATGGTGTTTATTATAACAACAGAAACCAAATTAAAACGGGTGTCTCTGCAGCATTGTGAGATGGAATGAATAAGTTTTTACCACAGCATTATTAAATAAATAATTATTAAATAAATAATGCTGTGGTAAAAACTTAATGAAATCTTTCTACCAATAACAATGCCCTAACACTTTCCCTGAGCAGAACTTAAAGACAAGCTTAAAAGTTCCCAGTTGACCATAGTCAAAACCCAAAGACCTCCTCTGGAAAACAAATCAGCCCATGATAATTAGTGAAAAGAGAATGCCTGGCCACAGAAACTGGGCCCAAAACTGAATGACCAAAAGTCTAGGGAAGTTCTGGGTGTGTTAGGAAAAAGCCTTATGCTTGAGGCTGGCATCCCTATCTGATCACATTTACTTCTCCTGTTTTACTGACCATCAAGATGCTTTGCTAACATGACAACTATATTAAATTTATGCCCTACTGTCCTTCTCTGAGCTGGTTATGAACTTTCTCCAAACGGAACCCTGGTACCATGGGCACAGAAGGGAGTTAGTATCTGAGGAATGACTAGAGGGTAAATTCCATAGTTTGTATCCAAACACACTCACAAGTAACAGGGCCAAAACTCCTCTGCCCAGGCACATTCTACTCTATGGGCTCTGCTTCAGGCCTTCTTTTCTCTGGTCTAAAAGAACAGCATGTGTTCCACAACTCTGAACTTGTTCAATGAGACTCTTCTGCTGAAATCTTGCTCCTCATTCTCCTCATGAAGGGCTGTTTCCCTTCAAGTCCAAATGTCATTTCCTCCATAAGGGCCCTCCTTGATCATAAATAATTCTCCTACCACTGCACTAATGTTTTTAATGCTGTTTAGATATTTTAAAGAATCACCATTGATTATAAATGAATATAAAAGTAGACCCATATCAGGGAAATGCTTGCAACTATCCATAATATAGGAGCAGAGAAGAATTTCCTGAGATCATCTGAAGACTGATTATAAATTCTTATTTATTCTTATAACCTTCTTATGTTACTTTTTTCTATCACTAACATTTATACCAGGCAGAATATCCTGGATAATGAGATTTCCTTCAAGGAAAATATGCCTCAACAGCTGCCATACAAGAGGAGAAGTAGTCAGTTGGCTCATTCTAACTGAGACCCTGAATGTTTCCTAAGCTATATGGAGCTCTTGGATTGTTTATCCCTAGCACCAGAAGTGCCTCTCAGGCCTATGTCCTGCCTTTTCTTTTTTTCTCATGGGACATTTCCCTGGACTCAGACTGATTAGAAACTTCCCTATCTATCAGGAACAAGGTCTCTTATTGGGAACATAAGGACAGTGTTTAACTACTGTCTTCTGCCACTGACTTCTAGCCCTAAAAAGGTTTAGAAACTCTGAAGGGCTGTATACAAACACAATGGCTGTTGACGGAGATTGAAGCTGAATTTGATATTTGTTTTATGATTTCATACCTTCATAGCCAAGTGGTAAACCATGTATCTAATCCAGGCTGCTAGATTAAGTACCAGACATATTCTTTGTTCTGCCCACCTGTTTTTCTGACACTTCTATGAGAAAATAGACCCTTCCATTGAGATACACATCCTACTTCCTTCTAGTTCCAAATATCTGTGAGTCCAACTTATAATCCATCATCCTTTAGAGTACCCAGATCAGTGTGCTAGAAATAGGGATGGAGTCACTAGATGCTGAAAAACTCCCTCTATATCCCATCTGGACCATTCTTCCACCAGGATTTGGCTACCATCCACATATCCAGATGAGCACCAGAACTCTCACTCAGAAAGAAGATAGAATTTGATATCCCATTTCAAATGCCTTGCTGGTTGTGTTTATTGTCCCATTAATTATCTCTCTGTATCTTTTAACAGTCTCAGTTCTGGAAGAAAGCTGCAGACAATGATTCCAATGTGACTTTCCAGGGTGATGGAAATTACAAAGATGTCCAGCCCTGGAGAGCATCAGGCAGTGTAACAAGGTTCTAATGTAAAGCACAGAGCAATTAGCAGGGAGATTTACCTCCCTGTCTTAAAAGCATTTTTATTACTTAATCAATCACAAGCAATTTCTAAACAAGGCTGGGATTTTACAAGGAGCTATAAATCTCTTCCATTTGCTTCCAGGAGAAAGAACAAGAAAATAGGCGTGACATTCCAGAAGGGACATTTTATCAGTTAAAACAAAAATTGAACCCAAGTCACTTGGGGAAGAAGAAGTGAGCAGGAGATAGCCACAGGGTTGTAAATGGCCCCCAAAAAGAAAGATAGAAAGTGAGGTAGGGGTGTTGGGTCATGGTAATGGACCCGCATTCAGTCTCATTATTTCCCTACTTGTGTGGAGGGAAGTAGAGTGAGGGACACGATGTGAAAGATCTCCTAGAGGGACCAGGCAGACTTTGGGGTTATTTTTGCCTCTCATTTCACGGCAAGGCTTCCATACTGTAGCCTATCTCTAGGTCTCAGGCTTGTTACCTGTAAATGGAGAGAATCCAAGCTAGACTGCATACAGATGATTCTGAGTCGTAAGAACATATAAGGGTCACCAAGGGAACGTTTCAGAAAACACCATTGCCAAGTTTCTTCCCAGACCAATTAAATTATACGATCCAGGGCCCAGCTGAATGCTCTTTAATCTCATCTAATTCCAGCTTGAACACTCAAGCAGGGACTTATTTTGAAAATGAAATGTCTGAAGTCTTCATAGCCAGGAGGTCATCAATTGATGATAGAGACATTCTGCCTGAGTTCTAGCTTTCTTTCCTTCCTTTGCTCAACAGGCTTTCCCAAGCCCTTCTGTGGTCCACATCCTAGGTTAGGTCAGTGGGCATATGTCTCATGGCTTCACCATGTTTCCATGAGAAACATCCCCATTAAATCTCATTTACACCAGAAAAGTATTCTCTAGAAATCTCACTAACAGATGCTAGGGTAAGAAACTGCTGTCCTCAGATTAACCACTGACACTTTTCAGCTTTGTGGCCATATGATTGCCCTCTTTAAAGATAGGTGCAGAATATAATTCTTTTCTTACATAGTTGTGCTGGCACATGCTGGGTAGTGAGATTTGACCATAATCTAGCCCTGATCTCTGACTAACTCCACCCTCGGCAAACACAGAAGAGGGTAGTTACCTCTAAGAACCTATGTCAGTGAGCTTTCTCTTCACTGTGACCAGGCATTTGACAGAAGCAAGGCAGAAAAAGACTTAGATTTTTCTTCATGTGTCTCAACTCTCCTACCAAGAACCAAGAAGGAAGCCATGGCTTCCAAGGGTTTTAGTTCATGATCACTTGGATCCATGCACTCAGACACATCATGACAGCAGAAGTATGTGGTGGTGGAGAACTATTCATTTACTTCATGCCTGATCAGGGAACAGGGAACGTGACAGGAAGTGACCAGGGATATTTCCCAAGGACCCACCTCCAAGGATCTACATTGGCCAGCTAGGCAATACTTCAAACCTGGGGGAAGACTATTCAAAACACGAACCCCTGAGGAACAGTTCATACTCAAGCCAGATCAGAACAGCAATGAAACAAGGTTGGATCTGCCTTAAGCATTTTCTTGGGTCCAAAGTAGACTCATCCCTGAAGCCAATACTTAAAAACTCACATCTGAGCTCCTCCAGAGCAGCAACTTGTAGCCCATGCAAAACCCATCACTTCTATGTTCCTTCTGTCCTCTTAAACAGGAAATGCCATCTACCCACTATATTTTACTCAATATCTTCTGACTGTCTCTGACTCTCTCTCTCTCTCTCTCTCTCTCTCTCTCTCTCTCTCTCTCCTTCTCCCCCACACACACCACACACCATACACTCACATACACACACAAAAAAAAGCTAGAAAGCAACAAAGCAATGAGCTCTAAATCTTATGTGAAATAAATGGTGACTCCTCAGAAATTCCTGTTGTGTGCCACAAAGTTTATAATATATCAAAAGAAATCATCAAATATCAAAACTGGAAAATGCAGAAAGGTCAGAGGTGCAGTAGAGTACAAGGCCATGATAGGGAGGATCTGGTTTTACAAAATGGCTGATAGTAGTTTTTGCCTCCAGATTCTATCCCCTTGTGGTGTGCCATAATGCTTTTCCCTTCAAAAAGGAAACTTCAACTGAGAAAATATCCTCAGGGCAACAGACATGGCTCAGCTGTGAATGGTCAAGCTCACAACCAAAAACACAAAGACAATACCTCCATCAGACTGGCTGATGGACAAGTATGTGGGGCATTTTGTTCACATGCAATACAATACTATAGCATACATAATAATATATATGATAATCTTCTCTTCTCTTCTCTTCTCTTCTCTTCTCTCTCTCTCTCTCTCTCTCTCTCTCTCTCTCTCTCTCTTCCTCTCTCTCCATGCCCCTCTCTTTCTCTGACAGGCTTCCATTATATAGCTGATCCTAGCCTCAAACTCACAATTCTCCAGTCCTAGGATTACTGCTGTGCACAGTAATGCCCAGTCTCTTGCTTAGTAATTGTACTTTCTCAAAAACTCCTATAGTGTATAAAGTGTGTGTATGTGTTATGTTATTGTAGAGTTGCACTATAGCCTTTCCCCAGTCTTGTTTAATGTATTAATTTTTAATTATTTATAGAATTCCTGAAATTCTTATAACACTATATAACAAAAAAAGATATGGTGAGAGATAAAAACGGTAAATAAGGAACAGAGCCTTAACTTGGCCTAGGTAAGAGTGAAATGACCAGAAAAGCAAACAGATGATTACATTATAATGCAGGGCTTGAGGGTATAAGATAGAAGTGGTGTCGGAGAAGGATATCTGATTGCATCTACTAACTTGTAAGTTCTGCAGGCTGTAGTTGTTCTTAAGACATTTTGGACAGTGCTACAGTTTGAACTGTTTGTGTGCTACAAGCTTAATCCCAAGTTTATACATTGATGGTATTGGCTGTAATTAGGATTAGATGAGATCATGAAGGCAGGGGCTCCCCCATGGCCTTGGAAGCTTTATCAGAAGGGGAAGAGGAGCCTGAGCTAGTTTGCTCATACTGTTAGACCATGTAATGCTCTCTAATCAACATGAAACAACACACATCCTCTGCAGAGGCTGAGCCTGTAAGGCAATGGTTCTCAACCTTCCTAATGCTGTGACCCTCTAATACAGTTCTTCATGTTGTGGTGACCCCCAGCCATAAAATTATTATCATTGCTACTTCATAACTGCAATTTTACTACTGTTATGAATCATAATGTAAATATTTGTGTTTCCTCATGTTTATAGGTGACCCCCATCAAAAAATAGCTTGACCCCCCCACAAAGGGGTTGCAACCCACAGGTTGATAGTCATTGCTCTAATGACATCATCCTCCTAGGCTTGTAAAGCTATGAGCCAAATGTATTTCTCTTCTTTGTTAATTTCCCAATCCAGTGAGAATCAAAGCAATAGAAAATAGGCTAATTCAGGAGAGTATATGAGTTATTTACACATTCATAATCCTGCGTTTTTCCTTTGAAGATTACAACTCTATAGATCAGGAAGAAGGAAGGGTACCTGTGGTTTAGAAAGCTCTGCTAAGAATCCCTGGACCTGTGTTTCTCGGGATTGTTTCTCTTCCAATGAGATTAAGAAGCTCAGAAAGAATTACAGCAATTTTCCTGGCTGAAGTGGCCCATGCTGGACCTGAGAGAGGTAAGATTGGAGAAGCCACCTCCACTCTTTGAGGTAAATTGGTAGGTATGTTTACAAATACATTTGCAGATGGTTCCCCACTCCTAGACTCTCTTGCATGTGCATCAACTCTCACTCATGCTAAACAAGCCCCACTGTGAGCCAGCTGGAAAAGCCAGAAGCTATACCTTTGCTCCTATTGTAGGGACTTTGCTGAGCTCCTCCTCTGATTAGAACAGGTCTTCTTACAATTTAGCCTGATTCTCTCCATCTCTATCTTGTAGCTAAGAAACTGGGTCCCATGGCTTTCAGACAGAACTCACAAAACACTGTCCTGAACTAGATCTGTTTGTAACAAGTTGTCATATATCAGAAGTGGAAAGTTTGCAGCATACTGGCCTAGATATGTGGCCAAAGCATCAAAGACATTAACAACACAGTACCCATGTTCCACAGTATTGCCTTTTTTTTAGGGAGATACACTTGACGTCAGCTTTCAATTATCCACAAGGGGAGGGAAAGACTTAGCAGAGTCAGTGTGGAGAACAAATTCGAGGTAATAAATAAAAGTCTTCAAATAATAGGCTAGGAGGATCACATGTATTTGGATAATTGAGCTATGACCATAGGCAAGTCATTTATTCCACAAACTCTGTGTGTGTAAACCAGGACTCCGATATATTAATTTACGGCTAGAAATGAATGTACTGCCATGTGGCCCAGACATTCACATCTATCTGATAGAACACGTGTTCGCTCCATCAGCAGCAGCTCCTGGGGAATTCAAATTATCAAAAGGTTGTTTGGTGAGTGTGGAATCAGTATAAGAGGAGCTTGTTCAGTAATTTAATTTCAGAAAAAAAAAAATGTACTGAGCACTCTATGCCAGGCACTATACTAAGCAATGAAAAAAACAAAGATGTGATCCCAACTTTGAAGAGTTTGCACCCAGAGGGGTGTGGCTAGGTGGTAATTTGATGTGATCATCAATATAACAACAATATTAGAGAGAGGGCTATGACTATAGCTTGGTGGTATATGCAATGCTGATCTAGCATGCACAAGACCTTGGATTCCATATTCATCTCCAGAACAAGAAATATGGAAAGAAAAGGAGGGAAGGAGAAAAATAATTAAACATAGGGGATACG
Organism: Arvicanthis niloticus; assembly: GCF_011762505.2. Classification (NCBI taxonomy): domain Eukaryota; kingdom Metazoa; phylum Chordata; class Mammalia; order Rodentia; family Muridae; genus Arvicanthis; species Arvicanthis niloticus. The sequence goes on along the minus strand of NC_047658.1, from coordinate 48,033,294 downwards.
TCTAGTGCCCTTAGAGATTTAAGAAAGTGTTGTCTTTCTACTGAATCTTCAACGTTTAATAGAAGATTGTTACGTTGTGGTGGAGAATGGGTGGTGGATTTCACTCATTTGCAAAGCAGAAAGGTGTGAAGGTTCAGTGTGTCAGGATTGGGGTGGAACATGAGCAATGCCAGGTCACGATCATGATACTGTTTGGAAGCTAAGGGAGCTGGAGGCTATTCCAAAGCAGGTGTATATTTAAAAGATTTCTCTAAAGAACATGAACATGCTCATTGTCTTTAAATGCCATGAGCCTGCTCAGTCAGTATCTCAGCTGGAGCCCAGGCACTAATATTGCTAGATGGTTGTAGAACTGGCTCCAAATGCAGTCTGGCAAAAGATCTAACTTAGGAAATGATAAAAGCATAATGTCAAACTATTCTTTTTATTTATTTATTTACTATTTATTTATATGAGTATTTCCTGCATGCACATACGTGCATATCTGATGCCTGAGGTGGTCAGAGAGGGTGCCAGAGTCCCTGGAACTGAAGCTAGAGATAGTTCTAAACCACCATGTAGGTACTTGGAATTAAGCCAGCATCCTGCTAGAGTACCAAATGCTTTTGTCCACTGAATCATCTCCCCAGCCACCCCTCCCCCATATAACCAAGCTCTTAGTGGATTTAATAAGGATATTATTCTATCCCTATTTTATGGGCAGAAAACCTCTTGACAATAAAACAGTTGACAGAGGTAGGATGGGGAAAGGGCAAGCATATTAAGGATCCACAGAGGAATAAAGCGAACAGAAGAAATGGATGTAGACACATACAAAAAGACAGAGATGAACAGATGAGGCAGAGAATAGAAATATTTATTTAAAGAATTTGACTCATATGACCATGGGGGACAGCGACACAAGCTCTCCAGGGTTGCCTAGAAATTCAGGTAGAAGTTGATGTTTCAACCTTGTATTTGAAGTCTACCAGGCAGCGTCTCAAAACTCAGGCTGTTCTCCATGGTCCAGCCTAAGTACTCATTCTTACAAGCAGCTACTCAGTTTTAGTCTTTAGGCCTTTAACTAATTGAACGAGACCCACTCACATTAGAGCAGAGTGCAATCTACTTGATTAGAAGTCTATCCTCTGAAACATAACTTGACAGTCCGTAAAACGTCACAGCTAGAATGCTGTATCTAGCCCTGTTTTTCTCATGGAGACTTGCCAGAGGCACATTTGAGAGAAGTAACACTGTTCTTGTGGAGTCAAAGCTCCAGTCTCTAGGATCTCCTCCTTCCCTAAAGTGACAGTGTAAAATCCACCACCCAGAAGAGAGTGCCTTGATCCAGACAGTAGGAACCAAGTAAGAGCCAACAGACTTGACACACACTCCACACTACCAAGCAGAGATGGGTCTCCATAAAGGAAACTAAACTGCATTTCTATCATGTTGAGGCTGAGTGTCTGGGGCTGATGCAGTGACAGTCACTAGTTTCTGATGTTTCAATGTTTAATACGAACAAATGCGCTGAGGCACAGTTCACCAGTTTAACACTGAGGATTTTGATAAATGGCTCCTTTATATTCTCATCTGATGGATTTTTTTTTTTTTACATCAGACAATGAAAGTTAGGAATGTGCTGCTCCATGGTGCAAAGCGTGCCAGCCAAGAAGAAGCCTTGCGGGTGTGGGGGTGGAGGTGCTGTGTGAACTCTGCTGCAGTTCTGCTTGTTGCCAGGCTTACCCCCGATCCTCATCCAGATAAGCGAGGAAAGTAGGCTATCACTCCAGTTTTTTGAAGCAAGAAGAAGGCCTGCCTTTTGTATTGTGTTGATCTAAATCAGTGACTGTGGTGCCATCTAAATCACAGTCCTCTCTTCTAGTGGCAAAAATGAAGCTCTAGGAGGTCACTATCATATAGATATTAAATTACCTCATTATTTCAAGAGAAGTTGAAGCCCCCTGAGACCTTAAAAGGCCACTCACAGTATTATAGATTCTCCAGGGATCCATATGGGAAGTAAATTGCCTTTACAATCAGTAATAAGACCACCTAACTTCCAGATTCTATGCCATTATTGAGTGTTCTATCCCCAACTCCCACCCTTTCTCTCTCCTATATTTTTAACCCAAGGCATTTTTTTTAGTGTTGAAATGATTAATTTTATTTAATGAAATATTTTTATAGAAGGGCTCTGGTTATAGAATCCAATGTATTGTGTTTTAAAAAGCCAAATTTATAGACATATAAGAAACTGAACATATTTAAAGTACGCAACTTATTAAATTTCACCATTTTACTATTTCCCATAAACCTATCACCACAGTGGAGGAGCAGACCCTTCATCCCCATTGTTTCCTTTGTCCCTGTGCACACCTTTCTGACTCCTCCCAATTACTGATGACTTTGATCACTGGATTTTACATTTTCTAGAGTGTTATTCAAATGCAATCATATACTTTTCTCCCAGTTTTTTTTTTGTTATTGTTAGTTCTTTTTAAAGACAGAATCTCATCCAGGCTGTTATCCTTGCACTACATACAGTCAAAAATGATCTTGAACTCCTGATCCCAAGACTCCATCTCCCAAATGCTACAATTATAGACATGTTCCACCACACTTGGATTTTACTAGTAAGCTAGAGAATATAATAATGGGTACGTTAAAAACTTTTAATCACATTTGTATGTACACCCACACACATATGTTATGGCACACATGTAGAGAGAGGTTCAAGAATAACTTGGAAAACCCGCTTCTCTCCTTTCACTATGTTGTGTGTAGGGATCAAATTTAGGACATCAGACTTTTTAACTTTTTACTGATTCTTTGTGAGTTTCACATCATGCACTCATCTCTCCATCCCCTCATATCTGCCTTTCACTCTTGCAAACCCCACCTCAAATAAAACAAACATACCCACACAAAGCATAGAAAAACATCTGGCAGTGGAAGCTGTAGTATGTTACAGTGTGTCCCATAGTGCCTTCCACTGTCCACACATCTTCATTTGCAAATGTTCATTGCAATGAGTCATTGGTCTGGTTCGAGATTTCTGACTTCTGTGACATAATCAATATTGGATCTTTACCAAGCCTCTTCCTGGTTATCCTGTTGCTACCCTCCTGTATCATGGAGAGCCTGTAGCTTTGGATCATCAGGACTGGCCCTTTCATGCATCCCAACTATTTGCAGATGAGATATATTTTAAGGTGGGCCAACACTGAGACCCGAATCTGGGTCTGGATGGTAGCTGAGCTGGCTCAGCATGCTGGCTCTCCCTTATCTATACCACCAGGGCAAGCTCTCTAGTCCTGCTCTGGCTAGGCCACTGAATGTTCCCATCTTCAGGATACGGGGTCAACTCTCCTGCTCTCAGGCTCTAGGGGTGGCTCACCTGCAGACCCACACCTCCAGAGCCAGCAGATGGCAAGGGGAGAGGAAAGGAGGGCACCACCCAGCTTCTAGGACACCTCATAGCAGACTCTCCCATATTCTCATGCTCACTTGTGCCCTATCCAGCAGAACCAGCTCTACTAAGCTGTTCAGGGGAGATGCAGGGCCCACTCTCAAGAGTGATGCAGCTGATAAGGAATGTCCAGCTCATCCCACTGACCCTGGGGCCAGCTCTCCCGACTCCCACAGGTGACAAAGGGCAAAGTGGGCAGAGCATTACCCCCATACCCAGGCCACCTCATAGCAGACAAGATGTAGGGCCAGTCTCCTGCACTCTCTCTCTCTTAGGGATGCTCACTTGTGCCCTCACCACCAAGGTCATATCTCCTGTGTTGTCCAGGTAAGGTACAGGACCCACTATACCAAGTGCTGCAGCTGGTGAAGGGCAGGGCTAACTCTCCCGTGCTCATGACCCGATGGGCAGCTTTCCCAACTGCAGGAATCAGATCCCTGACACTCAGGCCCTGGGCACTGGCTCACCCCGACCATGAGGACCAGCTATACTGTACAGCCTGGGTGAGGCATGGCATAGCAAAACACCAGTCTCAGACTGTTTTCCTCCTCCTGTGCTGTACTGCCTGGATTTGATCTAATTTGATTATATGTGTCCGAAGCATAAAACAGCTTTGGCCATCAAGCCAGACATCAAGTTAGGATGAATAAAGGACTGCCATTTGTTCTGCCTCAGACTGACATAAGAACAGCACAACCAGCAAGGGTCTCTTTGCCCATTGGCAGAGGGGAACCCAAAGCGTTTTAATGCAATGTGCAATCATGGCTCTTACCTGTAAGCAGAAAAGTTAATCTTGTTTAGTTTAAGAGGAAATAAAATTGTTTAAAACATATCAGGAAGTTTGCAGGAAGATAAATACTCTAGAAAGTATGGCCTGATATCCCTACAGCTACATGTTGAATATGACTATTTGAAATGCCTGACCAGAAGGACTTCAGGTTTCTACATTTCTTAGACTTTGGATGTTTACAGAATTTTTAATCAGCTAAGAATTCTTAATCCGAAAATCCCAAACCGAAAATTCTCTAAAATCATATTCCAAGTGTTTTGATTAGAGATACTAACTTATATTGAGTGCTACCTCCAATAACACAGCAAGAACTTGACCTTAGAGCTGCTACCCATTCTGTCCTGAGAATCTAAACCACCAGTTACCCCTGCGTCAGAAACTTAATCTTGAGCCTCTGGGAAATCACCCCTACAGTGTCTGAAGTCCATTTGCCACAGCAGCCATGAATAGCCAGTCCTAACTTCCTCATTCAGCTCACATCAGCCTTGAAAGGCCACTTGGGTGCACACTCACTTCAACATGGAATAGAAACATGAGGTCTGAACTCTACTCTACAACCTGTGGCACTTTACAGATCCAATGATTGAGTCAGAAGCCAGGATCAGCTCCCAGTGAGAGGCTGTGCTGACCATCAAGACCCCAGTCTCTTATGCAATTCACTGTCTTGGTTGTGAGCTAGTTATGGGGACAGGGGTTACACATGAGATTAACAAAATTAGAGTCCCTCAATAATTTAAATGTATGGAGTACCACTTTTTAATATTTCCTACTTCTTGAAAGTAGCCCAGATTTCAAGGAACATACACAGTTGTTCTAATGTGCTATCTGCTCTCAAAAATCCACCTTGCTAGCTTCTCTAACTGAAAGCCTTGCCTCTATTGTCCCATTGTTAGAAGTCCATAACCTCAGATCAGTTATCAGGACAGTAGAATGGAAAGCCACAGCATTCTTTAACTAGTCTACTTTTCGGAGTTAAAGATATGACCACTTAACTCTTTTCTCAAGAATTTATTTAGTCCATTGTGGATGACATTACAGCAGATGAAAAGGCAATCACATAAACTTACAGAGCAGCATGGACCCATGGACCTAGAGGAGAGGTTTGAATGGAGCCCAAAGCTAACTATGGAGTATTTTTTTTTAATTCCCCTATGTAGCTAGATGGTTACTTAGATACAACATTCAACATTGTTCTTTCATCTTTCTTGCTCTCTCTCCCCCTCTAGACTCTCTGTATAATTACATAATCCCCCTTCCCTGTCTTCACTCTAAAACTTACCATATGCATTCTTCTTGCTCTCTTTTAAATGAATGAACTCTTTTCTCTTTTTTACACACATATATGTGTGTGTGAATATTATAATTGTTTTTACATGCATATATATGTGTATGTATTACATAAATACAGATCTATTCCTAAATTCATGAATACAACCTCAGTCTGTTTAGTGTTATTTGCATATTTTTTTCAGGACTGACCATTTGGTGATGGATAAGTAATCAGTGTGCTGTTATCTGAGAAGAGAAGACTTATTCTCTGAGGAAGACTGTTTCTCCCACTCTCAGCATTCCTTTAGTTGTCTGTAGTTCTCTGTCTAAGGTTAGAGTTTTATGAGCTTTCTCTATCTAAGTTAGGAAATCTATTGACATTGTTCTTGTTCTGGTCACACTTAGGTAGCCATGTTGTGAGACTTTATGGGTGTACCTTCTGACATGTCTAGGAGACACACTCTTACAACAAACTCCCTACTCCTGAGGCTCTTAGACTCTTTCTACTCCTCTGCCTTAAAGTTTCCTTAGCCTTCAATGCAGTATTTGTACTGTAGATATATCCATTGATACTGGGTTACATACCTAGCATTTTGATTGATTGTAGCTTTCTGTAATGTTCTCTAATTATCTCTTCTTCTCCAAGTCCCCAGTGAGGCACTAATGGAAATCCCAGCTGCAGTGCTCTATTTGTCCATGTGCTATTGCCTTTTTTGGAAGGCCATTTCTTGTCAACATACCTAAACTGCTCATCCCTAAAAGCACAGCTCAGAGGTCTTCTCTATATAAATACTCCTGAACAAGATGATAGATAGATAGATAGATAGATATCCCCTATAGCACTCTCTTATGCCTGCTGATCTGGTTAATACCACCATTATAACACATCTTTCCAATCATACAATATGATTCATCAATTTGTTCTTCATCTCTTCTAGAATAGAAAGAACTGGAGAACTGAGACCACATTGAGTTCATATGTAGCACATCATAGTACCTAGATCATGTGATACAGAAATAAGGCCTACTGTAAATGATTCTAAAAGGTGTATTTTAATCTCACCCATCAAATACACCCTGAAAGTCCTAATTAGAGTCCTCTGAATAATCACTAAAACCCTTTTGTATTCTTCCATTTGAATTCTTTAACACAAATACCACCTCCTTTTGTGATACTAAAATAATGTTCTAGAGCAGGGTCTGGAGAAATGAATCAGTGGTTAAGAGACCTAGGTTCAGTTCCCAGCACCTATAATCACCTAGAACTACAGCTCCAGGGGAGCCAACACTCTCTTCTGAACTCCACAATCACCAGGCACACATGTTGTACATAGATGCACAGGGAGGCAAAACAAATATAATCATAAAGTTAAATAAATATTTTTTATTTTAGTAAAAATATTATTGCCTCTTTCAAATTATCTTTATGAAGTTGGGCTCTGAGTTTTCCATCTCATCCAGTGGGCATCTTTGCACCCCATCTTTTCTTCATGAGGGTCATGGCCCTCTCTTTCTAGGTAAATTTCTAAGACATCTTATAAGAAATCTTAATTTTTCCCTAAGGTGTGGAAGGAAGCCTGAGGTTTTAGTACATGAAGTTGTGAGCTTGTAGGCACAATCCCCTAGAAAAGACTGTCATATTTTTGAATTCTGAATCTCTGATCTTTTCTCCTACCAACAATGCATGATAAATGTCTAGAAGACAATAAAGGACAAATGAATGAACAAACAAATCAAGGCTAAAGGCAGAAAAGTGTTTGGAAAGAAAAAAATGCATTGTTAATGTCCCTCTTTCAAAGCTGCAATATTTCTCCAAGTTTTCTTTGTTCCTACCCTTTGCTCTCACCACTTATAATGGAAGGTAAATGTTATCACAGTCCCTGAGTTTGTCCAGGTGAAAGAGATTGGTGATTCCCATAAAAAGAAATGCAAATTCAATCTGAGAAGCTATCAAACTCAATGACATTTTGGGGGAATCTGAATTAGGTAATTATTGTATGAGGGTAAATTTGCCCAGGGAGGAAAAATAATGGAGAAGAAATGAATGATTATTTCTATGGAAAATCCTCTTCACCCTGAACTCCTATGGAAGGAAGGCCCACATGAGTTGACTAGCCGGCAGGCTCTAGGATTTTCATCCTTAGGTAGAGCCAGATTCATCAGGCTTAATGTCTTCAATCTGATTTTCCACACACTTGAAAGAACAAAGGCCACAGGAAGGCAGCTGAGCCCCAGTGGCAGACCTCTGTGCATCTTTCTCCTTCCACTCCTTCACTGCTCTTCCATGACATTTATTTTAAAAGCTGAAAGCTCTTTCTGTAGTCATTCCTCCTGTAAAACAGGTATTCTACTAGACACTATGGATACTGAAATGAAATACAATCCTGCAGTATCCACAGAATATTGTTTCCAGATCCCCACTGATACCTAAGCACCTTACATGAAATGATTACATGCCTAGAGCCACCATAGCTCCCTCTCATATACTTTCAAGTAATCTCTAGAGCATTCATAATTCCTAGCATTATAATTGCTATGTAAATGATATATAAACAGTAGCTATAGAATATTATTCAGGGAATAATAGCAAAGAAAGAACTATAAAAAATAACAGGTAATACAATACAGATAGCCCTTCTCTTAAGATTTTCAGTTATGAAAATATTGAATATTCCATGAATATCTCATGGAACCTTTTCAAAAGTTGGCCACATACTCAGTCACAAAGCAAGTCTCAACAGGTACAGGAAAATTAAAATAATCCCCTGTATACTGTCAGACTACCATGACTTAAAGCTGGACTTCAACAACAACAGAAAGCCTTAAAACTTATGGAAACTGAACAACTCTCTACTCAAGGACCATTGGGTCAAGGAAGAAACAAAGAAATTAAGAACTTCCTAGAATTCAAAGGCTATAAATGCACAATATACCCAAACTTATGAAACAATGAAAGTGGTACAAAAAGAAGATTTCATAGCTCTACATGCCTTCATAAAGAAGTTAGTGAGATCTCTTATTGTCAACTTGACAGCACAACTGAAAGCTCTAGAACAGAAAGAAGAAAATACACATAAGAGAAGTAGATGACAAAAAATAATCAAAATCAGGGCTGAAATGAATAAAAGAGAATAATACAAAAAATTGATGAAACACAGAGTTGATTCCTTGAGGAAATCAACAAGACTAACAAATCTTTATCTAAACTAACTACAAGACAGAGAGAGAATACCCAAGTTAACAAAATCAGAAAGGAGGGGGAAAAAGGAAAGGAAAGGAAAGGAAAGGAAAGGAAAGGAAAGGAAAAAATAGGAAAAGACACCAAAGAAATTTAAATAATCATATTTCAAAAACCTATACACTACAAAACTGGAAAATGTAAAAGAAATGGGCAATTTTATCAATAGACAGAGTTTTAGCACAGAGTTTTACCAGATTTTAAAAGAAGACATATCAGTGCTTCTCAAATTATTCCACAGAGTGGAAACAGAAGGAACATTACCAAATTTATTTTATGAGGCCTCAGTCACCCTGACAGCCAAACCACACAAAGATTCAACAAAGAAAGAGAATTACAGAGCAATTTTCCCATAAAACTCGATGCAAAAATACTCGATAAAATACTTGTAAACTAATTCAAGAATATATCAAAAATATCATCCACCATGATCAATAGAAGTGATCCCAGATATGCAGGGATGGTTCAACATATGAAAATCTATCCATCAACCATATAAACAAACTGAAGGACAAAATCCACATGGTCATTTTGTTAAAAGCAGAAAAAAAAGTCTTTGAAAAAATCCAGCATTTTTCACAATAAAAGTCTTGGAGAGATGAAGGAATCAAAGGACATACCTAAACATAATAAAGGCAATTTACAGTAAGCTTATAGACAACATCAAATTAAATGACAAGAAATTCAAAGCAATTCCACTAAAATCAGGAACAAGACAAAGTTTCCATTCTTCTCCATTTCTACTCAATAGAGTACTTGAAATTCTAGCTAGAGCAACAAGAAAGACAGTCAAAGGAGATAAGGGGAACATAAATTAGAAGGGGAAATGTCCAAGTATTGCTATTTGTAGATGAACATAAGCAACCCCAAAAATTCTACCAGGGAACTCCTACTGCTGATAAATTCTTTCAGCCAAATGACTGGATACAAGATTAGCGCGCGCGCACACACACACACACACACACACACACACACACATCCCTCCTTTATACAAATGACAAATAGGCTCAGAAAGAAATCAAAGAAACAACACTCTTCACAATAGCCAAAAATATATAAAATATCATATTGTAACTATAACAAAGCTAGTGAAAGACCTATATGATAAAAAAAAAAAAAAAAAAAAAAAAAAAAAAAAAAAAAAACCTTCAAGAAAGAATCTGAAGAAAATACCAGAAGATAGGAAGCTCTACCACACTCATGAATTGGTAAGATTAAAATGGCCATTTTACCAGAAGCAAGCTACAGATTCAATGCAATCCCCATGAAAAAGTGTGTTGGATACTTTTTTACCGACATAGAAAGAGAAATTCTCAGCTTCATATGAAAAAACAAAAAACCTAGGATAGATAAAACAATCCTACATTATAAAAGAACTTTTGGAAGCATCACTATCCCTTATCCCTAGCTGTACTCCGGAGCTGTGGTAATAAAAAGCCACATAGTATTGGTACAAAACACGCATAAAAGAGAACTTCCTGAACAGAACCCAAATAGCACTGAAACTGAGATCAACAATTATAAGTGGGACCTCATGAAACTGAAAAGCTTTTGTAAGGTAGAAGACACCATGAATCGGACAAAATGGCAGCCCACTGAATGAAAAAAGCTCCTCACCAACTCCACATCTGACAGAGGGCAATTCTCCAAAATATGTAAAGAACTCAAGAAACTAGACATTGACAAACTAAATAATTCATTTTAAAATGGAATGCAGACATAAACAAAGAATTCTCAACAAAGGAATCTCAAATGGCCAAGATAACGAAATGTTCAACAACCTTAGCCATCAAGAAAACACAAATCAAAACAACTTTGAGATTCCATCTCACACCTGTCAGAAAGGCTAAGATCAAAAACTCCAGTGACAACTCAAACTAGAGAGAACGTGGAGCAAGGAAAACACTCTTCCACTGCTGGTGAGCTACAGACACTTTGGAAATCAATGTGGTGGTTTTAAGGAATCAATCTACCTCAAGACCCAGCTATACCACTCCAGGCATATTCCCAAAAACCTGCTCCATCCTATCACCCTAAACCTACAGTTTATTCTGACAGCAGAGTATGCTTTGTCTGGAGCCTAGCAAAATCATCATCAAAGAGACCAGAGAGGTTCATCCAGCAACTGAAGGGAGCAGACGCAGAGTGCCCCAACCAAGTATAAGGCAGATGTCCCAGAGTTCCATGGATGAAGGGTAGGAAAGATGGGAAGAACCAGAGGGATCGGGGACACACCAGGAAAACATAACCCACAGAATCAACTGATTGGGGCTCAAGTGGGATCTCAGAGATCAGGAATACTATAGGGGTCTGACACACATCCTCTGCATATTCTATAGCTGAGTAGCTTGGTGAGAGAAAAAAAGATGAGAGCTGGTACAAGAATTGGTTTTCAACCCCTTCATGATTTTCAACCCTACTTCCTTCCATTTTGGGACCGATAATTGGGTTACTTTTGCTTATTTCTTTTGGTCCATGGGCCTTAAATAGGCTGACAAACTTTGTGAAACAACAGATAGATAATTTTGACAGCAAAACCTATTCAGATACATTATCATAAGTTAGCTATGGAAGACCATGAGACTCAAGATGAGGTTGTTACTCTATCCAGGGTGATCCCAAAACCCCATCTCCACCCAACCTAAAAGAGGGAACTTCTGCCCCTAGACCAAACAGAGAGGGGCCACCCAGAACCCCCTCTGACTGATGATTTAAATTACTGCTTAGGCTATGAGGCTAAGCACTGCAAGGGAATATAAATAAAAATTAAATATATCCTTCTGGGTTCCCTGAGAAACAAACCTGACTGCATAGGGGTTGGTGTAAAAAATATCCCCTTTCCAGGAAAAAGACGTCAGAATGGGTATGGCCCTCATGCCTCACTAAACAACAACAGAAGGACCAGAGCTAGAAGGTCCCCTTTAATTACTGGAAGTCAGGCCTCTATCCCTGCCTTTTCAAGATTGGAATCACCACTGTCGTTCTATACTTGGAGAAGGGAGGAGATGTCAGGGGCAGCCTTGCTTATACACTGAAGGCTCAAAATCAGCCATAGGCCTAGGTCAGCCTGCTAACACAAAGCCTTGGTCTCGGTGGAAAAACACTGAAACAGATAGCTATAAGATACTGTAAACAGGCAGCCTTGGTGGAAATTTACCAGCCTGGGTAAGAACTAATAGCCATAGACCTTGTGGATAGGTAACCTTGGTGGATAGTACCAGCTTAGATAAGAAACAAGTGATTCATAGACAGATCATAGTGACATGTTCCCTAAACCTTCACCCAGCCGATATTCTGTTCTGGAAGATATCTGTACTCCCCCTGAACACCTACACTCCTGTGCCATCCCCTTCCCCACATCCTGGTCTTTTGTGTTTATAACCCCTGTGTGAAAAAGTAAAAATTATGGTTTGAGTAAAAATAATTAATTAATAAATAAATAAATAAATAGAAAGACACCTGAAATGAACATGAACCTGTACCAAACACACATGCACACACATCCACACCTACACATGTACACATACACACACACACACACACAGCATACTCATAACCATATCCAAACATGCAAATAAACAAAGTATGCATTTGTCTGCTCTCTTTGAACTCTGTGACAGCAGGAGATTTCCATCTCTACTCAAATCTACCTTATACCTGATTCCTTCTGATTTCACCAAAATGTCAACACGATCAGACTGGCTACACCAAAGAAATGCCCCAAGTCCTTCTGTTCCCCAGCTCCAATGCTTGCACCCACACCAGTTCTCACCTGGGCTGTGCCAGTCACTTGGTTCTACTCAAGCTCTCATATCTTCCAGCCAGAGGTACCTTAGGAAAATGGAAAGCAGATCATCTTAGCCCAGTGTTAAAATCCTCAGGGGATTACAGTTTATCCACAGTACTTGAAAGCCCAACTTTAGAACCAAGTCCTGAGGGTAGCACCGACTTCCAATCTCAAGGCCCCTGTGCCTCACGATTTTGTGCTGTAAAATAGAGATGATAATGATAAAAATCTGTGTTAGTTTTCCATTGATAGAGCAAATATCTGAGCTAAATTAACTTGGAAGCAGGAAGGAGCTATTTTGACCCATAGTTTTTAGTTCTTCTGTCCATGGCCCTATTGCTTTTACCTGTGATAACACAATGTACATTTTACAGCAAGAGCTTGGAGTGGACCAACCTGCATGCTGAATGGACAAGCAAAGGTGGGGGAGGTTCAGAAGGAGCTAGATTCCCAATGTCACCTCCAACCCTACCCTAAATACCCTAAATTGTTGCGCTTACTGGAGCCCGATGTTGGACGCCAAACTGTTGCAGCCCGTACTGCCCGTTCCGGTCCGAGGGTCAGGGTCTAGCGAGAGAGAGAGTGGGGATAAAGGGAAAGAGACGCGAAGAATGGAGACAAGACAGAGATTCTGATCAAGTCTCTCTTATTGAAGGGAATTCTGAGGTATTTATATACACAAGCAGGAGAACACAGGTGAAAACACTTTACCACGTGCACCATACAGCTGAGGTCACTAAACAGCAAAACAAGCTATGTGGGATAAACAAGATATTTATCAGAGTGTGCTTCAGCTGTTATAGGCTTTTGAAAACCAAGTCTTTCATCAGGGTATATGGTTCCAGATGGCTGCAAAGTTGATCTAGCCACTTTCTACTAAAGTCGGCTCCCAACAGGTCCCCCTTTTTAAATTTTTTTCAAAAGGGAAGGCTGGGAAAACTTACGGAAACCGTGCCTGTCCTAGGTTGGAGCAAAGGACCCCAGCCTCACTTAAGATGGTGAGGCCTCCCTTATTTTAGGGGCAAGGGTCTCGATATGCTCTCTTACCCGTCATTGGCTAACCGGCTTAGCACGCAAGTTAGGGGTTAATCCTCATCAGTCTTGATGACAGAGGTTTCAGAGTCCCCTACTTCCAGCCTGTAATAGCAGACCTGTATGGGTTTCATTTGTTATCTGTTGCCGTACCAAAGCCATCAGTTTGAACAGCATGAACCCGAGAGACAAGAGACTTAATATCTAAACTGTTGATATAAAAGCAACACTCTTTAAGGCAATACACAACTTCCCCTGTTGGAGAAGTGAAAGGTCTAAGCCTTGTACCCACAAATTTATACCAATGAAATCCTTGAATTTTGCATCAGCTTAGTAACAATTATACAGATAAAGACAGCCTAATATTAACCACCTCAGTCCCCAAGTCCAGGGAATTGGGGCGCCAACTCCTCATTAACTTCTTCAAGCTGAACATGGGCGTTGACTTTTAGAAGAGGGATGAGGGGAAGGGTAAATTGATAAGCATCTGAAGTCTGTCTTAACTGCATCCAGCTGGAAGTCCAGGGCATCAGTGAACATGCAGGTGATAAGATTCATTCTCCAGAGCTGTGTATTCTGCAATATACAAATCTCAAAACAAATTTTAGTATCGAGATAATTATTTTGATTCTCTGAAATCTAGTGTTCTGGAGGCCTACCTCTGTCATGTCTGATCCATATAATTCTGGAAGACATAACTACTACCTTAATGACCTCATCAGAAAACACATAGAAAAACCTTTTTTTCCAAATTAGCCTTTCCTTAAGCCAGTAACCAGAAAAACCTTTACATTGAGTTTTTATCCAGAAAAATATTATACAACTCAGAATCACACCCATTTTGAAAGTTAAATCAATTAACATTATCATTCTGCTTAGCTCTCTGTCTAGAGCAGCCTTCTATTTATTCCTTGTGTCTTTAAAGCCTTTTTCATCTGTTTTCACTCACTTATTTCTTGCCCCATTTTCGTTACTATAACCTTTATTTATCTGTTTGGCTCTCGACTCAGAGCAGCCTGCAATTTACTTCTTGCATCTTTAAAACTTTTTTCATCTGTTTCTGCTTATTTTTTTTCTTGTCCTGTTTTTGTTACTATAACCTTTATCTATCTGTTTGGCTCTCTTGACTCAGAGCAGCCTGCAATTTACTCCTTGCATCTTTAAATCCTTTTTCATCTGTTTCTATTTACTTATTTCTTGCCCCGTTTTTGTTACTATGCAATCACCTTTGTTTCACTTCCGAATTCAGCCAGCTCCATCAGTCGACTGGTTCTCCAGCGCAGGGTGTCTTCCACTGTATCCCGCTTACTGGAGTCCCTGTTCAGGCGCCACTAATGTTGAGGCCCACACTCTGCCTCAACACTTTTCCTCAACACTTTTGGGGCTAAGTGCTCTGGTCAAGAGAGAGTGTGGCTCTTGGGGCAAGAGATGCGAAGAATGGAGACAAGACAGGGTGTGATTCAGTCTCTTCTATTTTCTCAAGTCTCCCCCAAGTCTCTCTTATTAAAGGGAATTCTGAGGTATTTATATACACAAGCAGGAGAACACAGGTGAAAACATTTTACCACGTGCACCATACAGCTGAGGTCACTAAACAGCAAAACAAGCTATGTGGGATAAACAATATATTTATCAGAGTGTGCTTCAGCTGTTACAGGCTTTTGACAACCAAGTCTTTCATCAGGGTATATGGTTCCAGATGGCTGCAAAGTTGATCTAGCCGCTTTCTACTAAAGTTGGCTCCCAACACTAAATACCCTAAATACCCTAAATACCCTACCTCTTCAAGATTCCACCACTGCCAAAGAGTGCCAAGCTTTCAACACATTGAGTGTTTAGGCTTTATTCAAACAGCACTATCCCATACTGTCCAGAGAAGATTTAATCAGTCAACCTAAGGAGCAGTTGCTGACACTACATTTTTACTAAACTAAGATCTAGTTTCTTGACCATGATCCCTGCCTATATCTAGAACTCGTTTCTGATTCACCTTGACCCTTGCTCAGTAGGTGATAGTTAAGATGATCTGTTGATCTTTAGATGAACTAATCTCACATGCATTTAAGGCTGTTTCTTTTTTCAGGCACTGTTGTGTCCCTGTGACTTCTCTCTCTATCCTCATTCAGTCAAAAGTAGAAATATCCCCTCTATCACACTGGATTCTTCCTCTACCCCTCACCTACTGTTTGCCTCTATTATGTTTATTATTTATTTCTCACTAATTTATTGGAAAGTTTCATGGAAGTGAAAACATGCAGAACAAGATCTGCATGTGGAAGAAGCTAAGAACATACATGCTGGCTGAGAGAATAAAAGAATCCACACACTTAGCACCCTGCAAGTATTTACTGAACACACAAAACTCAGCTCTAACCACTCCTGGAAATGGAAACAAAACTATGGTTGAGGGAAACTCGGTCTCTGCCATGTGACAGATGTGAAACTCTAATACCATGTGATCCAATTAGCATCACTCTTGAAAGGGCATTTGATTCTTGGATATGATTACACCATCTGTCCTAAAAGGCTTTCATGATTCACGACCAGAAAAGCACTGAACCCATTTGGCAAGTCTCATAAAATGACTCTATCTTCTCACTGGGATTTAGCATGTGTGGGCAGTGTTTTGACATTTTCAAATGAAATGTGGGCTCAAATGAAAAACACATAAAGTATTAAGATGGCATGGGTGGGATTGGAGTATTGTACTTTGTAAAGTCCCAGGATGGTAACATAAGTATAAGCCCAGGAAAGAATGAGGACATCTCCCAACAGGAAATTGTGAAAGTCTAGAGGAGGGGTTGTTTGTCTGTTTTTAAGGATATTATGATTATGATTATTATTATTATTATTATTATTATTATTATTATTTACATCCAAAATGTTGCCCTCTTCCAGTCCCCCCTTGGAGTGTTCTTTCCCCTATCCCCTTCATTTAAAAACAAGGACATCATGAAAGTCTGGTTTTATAGCCCATTGCTGGTGGTTCTATCACATATAGTTTAACAAAGACTTTTAGCATAGACCATCAACAATGGCTAAAGGTCCTGATTGTTATGGATGATGAGCTGAAGAAAACTGGTGAAACTAGAAGTGACGCAGTCATTTCAATCTTACAAATATGAAAAGAGTTACTGACAGCAACCATTCCTCTTCCTTCCAGAGAAAATTTCATTCTCCTTTGAGGACTTTCTCATGTCCTGCACCTGGGCCTTCATGGTTTGTACTCCAAGGATTAGTGCATGATTTAAATGTAGCCAAGAAAAGAGTTCCATCCTCTGGCTATGTGGATAGATCAGGGATAAACATGTTGCCTCCATCAAACAAAAGAGAAATTCTCAGATGTGTTTTTACAAAGAAGCCACTGATAAAAAAAAATAAGCTATTTATACATAGAACTCATTCAGCATATATGGCTAAAAGTAACCAGTTTTTATTCCTTTGTAGAAAAATTGCCAAATTATTCAGCTAATACAAAAGAGGCTGAAGCTGAAGAAATAGAATAAATTGGTCCAAAAGTAGTTAGTATCTGGATAAAAGTACATAGGGTATTTCAACTACATGAGCCCCAAGTTCTTCAAACCATTTATAATAATAAACTATGATATAATAGAAAATTATTTGGCCTCTGTCTCTCAGTCCTGGTACAAAGTTGCTCAAACTCTTGGAAGTTCTGAGTTATAAAGGTGGCTTGTGATTCAGTTAATCTATTTGGATCACAACTAACTTAGACTTGACGCCTAGATAACTTCAGAATGGAAATGATCACCAGATAGATCAAGTATTAGAGAGTTAGAACTTTTAGCCCCGGCCCCTGGAAGAGGAAGTTGGCTGGAAATTTAACATACTGATACAGCAGAAGTATCCCAAGGTACGTACACACACACACACACACACACACACAAAGTTATCCTATAAAAGGGTAATAGTATCCCTACAAGATGCCAGAAGTTAACAAAAGGCCCACTGCCAAGTATGAACTACTTCTTTTGGAGTTCCTGGTAGTGAGGTCCCAAAGACTATTTTCCCCAAACATTACAGGTTATTGCCATTGCTCTTGATTACCCTCCAGAACTTAATAGATCTTTTTATTGAAGATGCTACATACTTGAGTTATAGAACATGAACATGAAAAAGACTAAGCTGGTACAGACTTGCAAGCTTCATCTCTACTGGATAGCTTTCATAATGCTAGAAGTTTCTAGGCGCATTACTATAGTAGAAAAATAATCACCATAGCCAGTTATAAACCTTGCAATTGATAATAATGACTAGCCTGGAATGCTCACTTGTGTAATAGTGGCACAAATATAATAAGAATAACTAACTACTTTATGATTGGATTTAAGTGTCTCTCCACAGGAGAAAACCATACCTGACACCATACCTGACTTATATGGGCTAAGAACCTATGGTTAGGTGGGTCATAAGCCCAAGAGAAGAGCTTGCCAGTGCTTTTTGTTAAAAAGAACACACATATTAGGGTTCCTATTGCAATGATAAAACACCATGATCAAAAGTAACTTGTACAGAAAAAGCTTCTTTTCAGCTTATACTTCCTTGTCATAGCCCTTCACTGAGGGAAGTTGGGGCAGGTACCAGGGGGCCAGCAAAGAATCAAAGGACACTTAGATATGCTGCTTATTGACTTGCTCTTCATAACTTCCTCAGCTTATTTTATTAGACTGCCTAGGACTAGAATCTACCCATGGATGGCACCAACCACAGTGAGCTGGACCCTCCCCTATCAGTCATTAATCAAAATAATGCCCCACATACTTGCCCACAATCCAATCTTATGGTGGTATTTTCTCAACAAAGATTCCCTCTTCCCAGATATGTCTAGGTTTGTGTCAAACTGACAAAAACCAACCATCACAATAGTATTGAAACAACTTCTATTAACTTAATACTATATCTATAGATTAATACCTCTCTCATCTCCCATTGAGAAGCTTCTGTTTGCAGTAAAGGATAATTGTTACAGAGATACACAATTGGACAAGGTGCAGAAAATAAGAAACTGGGAAATGTTCAGCCCCAAAGAAGAGAATGAGAGCCTGAAGTGGTAGGTAACTACCAGAAAGGACTATCATCAAGACAAAGAGCAGGACAGCTGTACATATGAATTCACAGCAGTTACAACAGCATGTATAAAACCTATGCTTGCCCATGACAGACCAACTACAAGCATAGAGAAAATTGTACATACAAGTCCACCTAAACTGTGGAAAAATTGACAATTGCCTGCTGAGAGAGGAAGAAAGAAATTTGTCTAAGAATATAGTCTCTGGTAAGTTGATCATTCTGTGGTCACAAGACCACATTCCCAAGATTTGGAAATGACAAATTGGTTTGGAAGGAATTCTTCAAAAACACAAAAGTTGGTTAAGTATGGTTTGAATACACTTGGCCCATAGGGAATGGCACTATTGGGAATTGTGGCCTTGTTGGAGGAAGCGTGTCACTGTGGGGATAGGCCTTAAGACCCTTCTTCCAACTGCCTGGAAGCCAGTCTTCTCTTGTTTGCCTTTAGAATGAGATGTAGAACTCTCAGCTCCTTCAATATCATGCCTTCTTTCCTAGATGCTCCCATGCTTTCTGCCATGATGATAATGGACTGAACCTCAGAACCCAATTAAATGTTGTTCTTTATAAGACATGACTTGTTCATGGTGTTTATTAATACAATGGAAACTCTAACTAAGACAATATATAAAGAAGAAGGACTGAATAAAGAGTTGAAATTGGAGGAAGAGTGTGAATATGATCCAAACACATACCAAACTCTCAAAGAACTGATCTTCATAATAAAAGGAAGGAAGGAAGGAAGGAAGGAAGGAAGGAAGGAAGGAGGTGTGGAGGTAGGAAGTGAGAGAAAGAGAGAGAGAGAGAGAGAGAGAGAGAGAGAGAGAGAGAGAGAGCAAGCTCTTATACTGATTTTTTTTTAATAGCTTTGAATGCATTGGTACAAAAGACAACTTCCTGAACAGAACACCAAGGGCTGAGGCTTTTAAGATCAACAATTGATAAATGGAACCCCATGAAACTTAAAAGTTTGCCTTCTGTAAGGCAAAGGACACTGTCAATAGGACAAAACAGCAGCCTACAGATTGGGAAGAGATCTTCACCAACCCTATATCCAACAAAGGGCTAATATATGAAATATATAAAGAACGCAAGAAGTTAGGCACCAACAACCCAAATAACCCAATTAAAAATTGTTGTACAGAGCTAAACAAGAAGATTCTCTACAAAGAAATCTCTAATGGCCAAGAAACACTTAAAAAATGTTTGACATCTTTAGTCATCATGGAAATGCAAATCAAAACAACCTGAGATTCCACTTTATACGCGTTAGAATGGCTAAGATCAAAACTCAAGAGACAGCACTTGTTGCCTAGGATGTGGAGTGCAGAGAATACTCCTTCATTGCTGGTGGGAGTAAAATCTTGTACAACCACTCAGGAAAGCAATCCAGCGATTTTTCAGAAAATTAGAACTAGTTCTACCTGAAGACCCAGCTATACTGCTGGTCTTCAGGTAGAACTAGTTGGCATATACTCAAAAGATGCTCCATTATACCACAAGGACACATGCTCTACTATGTCCATAACAGTTTATTTGTAGTAGCCAGAAACTGAAAACAACCCAGATAGCCCTCAACCAAAATAAGGATACAAAAAATGTGGTTCATTTACAAAATGGAATACTATTCAGCTATTAAAAATGGGGAAATCATGAAGTTTGCAGGCAAATGGATGGAACTAGAAAATATCATCCTGAGTGGGGTAACCAAAGCCAGAAAGACATGCATGGTATGTACTCACTAATAAGTAGATATTAAGTACAGGATGACCAAACTACACTCCACAGACACAAAAAAGCTAAACAAGAAGAAAGGCCCACATGAGAACATTTGAATCTCACTTAGAAGGGGAAATAAAATTGTCATAAGATGCAGATGGAGGAAGGGATCTGGATGGGAAAGACGATGAAGGAGAAAAGAAGGGATTCAGGATCAGGTGTAGAGGGAGATAGGAGGGAGGGCCAGAGAGCCAGGAGAATTCATGTAAATAAGTGTCTGGTGAGAGTGGGTAGTACCGCTAGAACTTGCCAGAGTCCTTGGATGAGAGAGGCTCCCAGGAGTCTATGGGGGTGACTCTAGCTGAGACTCTTAGCAGTGAGAATATGAAACCTAAACTGACCACCTCCTATTGTCAGGCAGGACCCCCAGTAGAGGGACGAGAACACCTACACCTGTTTGGTTGTGTTATCTTGTAATTCTTTAAGGGATTTTTTTGTGTTTCCTCATTAAGGGCTTCTACCTGTTTACCTGTGTTCTCCTCATATTTTTTAAGAGTGTTATTTATAACACTTCTTAAAGTCCTTTATCATCATCATTAGAAGTGATTTTAAATTTGAATCTTGTTTTCCTAGTGATATGGGGAATTCAGGACTTTCTTGTGTCGGGAACTAGGTTCTAATGATGCCAAGTACCCTGGGTTGCTGATGCTTATGTTCTTGCACTTGCCTTTTGCCATCTGGATCTCCTTAGTGCTACCTGCCCTGTCTCTGGCTGGAGCCTGTCTTTCCTATTATCTTGGTTGTATCAGAACTGTGTGAGGTGGGTGTTACTACTGAGGTAAGAGTTGGGACAAAAAATCTGCTCAGTGTTCAGGCCCAGACTAGAAGGAACCAGTACTCCAGGCCAGGAGTGACTTCCTGAGTCCTAGTGGGTCCCAGTTACTCCCTGTTTGTGACAGGTGTTGCTGTCTCCTTACCTAAGATACTGCCTGGGTTAGAGCTCCTGAAAAGCCTGCTTCCTCTTGGTCCTGTGAGATTGGGGGCAGGAAGCTATAATTTCTTAAATGGCACAAAATTTACTTTGATTTCAAATTTAAGGTTTTCATTGGTACGAGTTTCTTATTGATATGAAGGTGAGGTTAATATTGTTACTCTCATAGGCATTGTGCCTATATAACACATTTAGGAATACATGGCTTAGACCCAGTTCTTCTTTAACTTTTCTAACTGATTTGAGATGGTTAACCTGTGAGTTAAGGGACTATAACAAATCCATAGCTCTGAGTTTATTGTTAGGGTGTTCTCTATATTTATTTAGAAATAGCTGAGAGAAGTTAACAGACAACAGTCCAGATTGCCTCACGTGAATAGTTGGTTTTCAAAACATCAGAAATCCACAGACTTGACGTTACAAACATTTCTGTATTAATGTTCATTTTGATTAGAGACCTCTCTGCTCCTGACAGCTTCCTGTCTTGGATTCTAAGATGAAATTAAGCATCTTCAGAGTTACTCCAGTTGTGGTGAGACAGCCACTAGGCAAGAATTGCCTCTTTTCATCTACAGACAAATTACTGTCCAGAAAAAGACACACATGCAGAATAGTCGACTGATTATATCTGCCTAGACAGAGTAATCAGCCCTTAATAATTCTGCAACACTAGGTCTGTCAGATGATCCTGGGCCAGAAGGCTGGAGATCAGATGCTCCAATGTTTTGTAGTATAGAGACTGTCCAGGTGTTCAGCAGTCTCTATAAATTGGCTAAGTTTTAGAAGCTATGCTTTGTGCTTCCCATAATTTCAGTTAACTCAGTCATTCTGGATTTCTGACGGGGTTGAAGACATATAGTCTCATAGCCAATCCCGGCTATTTACTTTGAGAGAAAAGAATTGAGAGGATGGTTTTTAGCTGACATTCATTCTAAAGCCAAGAAAAAAGCCAGGTTCAGAACTAAGTCTTTTTGTTAGGAGAAATGACAGAGGCTCTGATTAGTCAACAAAATGATGGACTGGGTATTAGGTCTATCTTGAACCTTACTGACACAAATGGGTATAATTATGTTCTAATTGTATTTTAAGAGAAAAGTTTTATTTTAACAGGAAGGGTGATATGTAGGAGGAGCTTAGGTGGGAGGAGTAAGGAGAGGAAAAGGAGGAGTAAGGAGAGGAGGAGGAAGAGAGGAGGAGCTAGGAGATGAGAGAGAGAGAGAGAGAGAGAGAGAGAGAGAGAGAGAGAGAAACATGGAGGCAGATGTTTGCATGTCTCCACCAGTCAAAGGTAGTTGGTATATCTAGGTTGAGTATTGGGTTACACTTCTGATTGTTTGGGCATTTTGTTATTGAGAATTACCAAACTTATAAAACCTTTGATTAACATTAAAAAAATTGTATAAAAGCAAAAAGGAGGAGGGGGATGGGATAAGGGTTTTCTAGGGAGAGGAAATGAGAAAAGGGGATGGCATCTGAAATGTAAATAAAATATCCAATAAAAAATTAAAAATAAAAAAACATGATCTTCTATTCCCACTCTTTAAATAAATACTATGAACTTAAAAAAAAAAACTCTTGAACAATAAGACTCAGGAGCTTCTGAGATGGAGAATACACCAAAGTTTTGGAGAAACAGCACACTTAGAGAGCACATAGATGCTCTGTGTTATTGATGAATTTAAATGAAGACTGTGTCAAAAGTGAAAACAATTGTGATTCAACAGTTGTTCCTGAGGAATTACAATGTTGAAGACATGGGCCCAAACTGCTCCCAATAAGCACTCTAAGGAAGATGAAGAAATGCCAACTTTTGTATAGCATTGAATCTTGGGTAAGGAAAAGAGACACGTAACAGAAGATAAAGAAAATACTTAATAAAAATGTTCATAACAAGTGGGATAGCAGAAGCTCTTCATATATATCAAGCGCCTTCTGGCACACTGTAATTGTTCTATAATTCTAGCTGTTTCAAATGCCCTGAGACAAAAGGCAAAGATGGCCAAAGTCTATATTCCTGAGCATCATCTTGAGATATCCATGGCTTCTGCTCTTCTGTAACATACAGCTCTGCTGTAAAAAGAACCCTAAATGTTACTCTATTGTGGTTTCATCACATCTCCCACAACACCTCATATGTTCATCTTTCTCATCTGCTAGTTCCTGAGTTATATCCATCTAATAAGCCATTGCTGTTCCCTGAACAAGGCTCTGAATTGCAGTTGAAGAAGAAAATCTATTATAAAATCCAGCACATCAGAAAGGGCTCAATGAAGTCTCTAAAATGTTGGCTCTGTGTGTGTGTGTGTGTGTGTGTGTGTGTGTGTGTGTGTGTGTGTGTGTCCGTGTGTGTGTCCTCTTATTACTAAAATAGACTCCAGTATCTTTCTGGCAAGGACCACATCTTTATTATTTTAGAGTTTCCCTCCACTTCCAATACTCTGTCTTATGCAAAAGAAAACCCGATGAACAGTCAATTCAAGACCGTTTTTTTCTTTCTTTCTTTTTTGTCCTGCTTTGCTTCATTATCTGTCTCCTTCTAAATCTATTGCTTCTAAATCTGATATTAGAAAGTCCTTCTCTAAGCTTTATTTAACTTTCCTAAGATATGTGTTTTCACAGATGTGTGTTGCATGTGCCATGCTGATTGGCTATGAAATTAACCTTGAATATCGGCTCGCCCGCATTTAAAATAAAATGGCAGCTGGGAAGAAGACCGAGTTGGGATGATGATCATGAGCAGAGCTGGAAATAGAGCAGATTTGAGCATCTGGTGGAGGAGAGACTGGGCTGACAGAGAAGGGGCACAGCCCTGGGTCTGGAAATGCCTGATTTCCTGACAGGATGGCATTTTAATCACTTGAAGTGAGGTTACAGAGCCATAAGAATGTAGTGTGCTGGAGTAGACCACTGGGAAGTTCTCGCTCCTCACCAGTTCTCATGGTTAAGATCTAGGAAGGTAAAGGAGACACTCTTTTGGGACTCAATTAAGGAAGCTGAAAACATTATTATGCCATACTGGTCTTTATGAAGAGCCCCATGCTTTATTCTCTGGGCCTTGGGCCTGCTCTTTCTCTACCAGGAACATCTTTCTGTCTCTTCCCCATTTTCTTGGCTAGTTCTGGTCATTATTGCATTCATAACTTGTATGTTTTATCTTCTGGGGAGACAACCTATTAATCATATCACCCCCTTCACCTCCAATGTGACTCTGTCATTTACTGTATAGAACACAGTGCAGCATTTTGCTCAAATCAGAGATCTGCTTCCCTTACTTTGTCCTCCGACATTTATAACGTGTGGTCATTATGAGATTCAGCTTTCCAGCAGTCTACTCATACACGGCCTGGTAGAAAATGAAGGGAAATTCTCTAAGGCTCACACAAGGAGCAGATTTCTGATGTTTAGGATGTCACTAACCCAAGCCTTCTAGTGCAAGGCCATTGCTTTCCCTCTTTGCAGAGTAGCAGAAGAGAGTCTGTGTGTAGATCTAATACCTTGTCATAGTCTTTTATATTGATGGTCATTTTGAGTAGAAAAGTTACTTTTACTCTTTTATTTTTTACTTTCTGCCCAATAACACAATGGGCATATGTCAGACTCTAGGCTTCCAAAATTCTCTATCTGTATTATTGATCTGCCTACCTGTCCCCTCTGTGTGCCTCAGCCTGTCCCTTTTTTCCTCTCTCTCCATATCTCTCCAAACCACTTAGTCTCCCTACCTTGACAGAAGCAGAAAAACAAAAAAAAAAAGGCAGGAACTGAACATATGTCAGATAAATGCAGCCATCATCCAAACTCAGTGACAATTCATTCAGTAAATATCAATGACAATTGAGTCGTTATGGGACCTGATTTCTGAAGGCACAGAATCCTTGTCCCAAAAATATTAATAAGGTAAACAGATATAAATTCTCATCTTTTATTAAAATTATCTCCCTTATTTAATTTTTTTTACTTCAAACTTATTCTGTGGAGGTGGGATTTTTTAAACCTTATATTATGATTTTCATTTTGAGTTCATCTATGCTTGTTGTTTGAATACATGTCCCCAGTGGCTGCTTTGCTGTGTGCCTTATTTCTAAAGTATCATTGGTATCATCCTCAGCATTTCACTACTGCTAGCTCATTTACAGTGAACCTTGGTACCCTGCAGTCCTGTGATATACTTCAAGTGCCTAGAACATCTTCATCCAGCAGCCTAAGCTTTATTTTTGTAGGATCCTGGAGATTCAATGTCTAAAACCACTTTGATAATAATCCCTGGATTTTGGTGAATCTGGACCCCCACACTTAGTTTTGAGCTGGAGCTGAATTTTCATTTCCTTTTAATAATTTTACTGCCAGTAGGTAGACGATTCCTAGTGCCCAAAGCAAAGGGGCTGTGGTTTTTATGGAAGATGGGATACTGCTAGCTATTTGCATTTCTTCCCAGGCCATAGATGAATAGGAATAAAATCCCAAACTCTCTCAGTCTAAACCCTGAAACAAAGGCTAGCAGTAAAATCCCTTTATGATACTCAGTCTACCACATTGGATGTTTATGGTACCTAAGGACTTCCCTTTCCTTTCTTTCAAATATAGGGGCTTTTATTGTTTGACAGAATGTCTGTACCTTGTCATGAACAAACTGTCACCATGTTGCCAGAAGACCTAGCCAGAAATCATTGTAAAGGATTTTTATTATTGTCTTTTTAAAAACAGCAGGGAGTCTTACAAGGTTACTCAGCAACTTCCTTCACTGGCAATGCCATGAATTTGGAAATGTCTGCTGCATACCAGTCTCCACCTGATGCCACTGAGGCAGGCAGATTTTGAGGGGCCTGAAACTCTTGAAAAAATCTTTTAGTCTACTTGATGGACAGCATCCTCCACCATGGGATAGGAGCGAGAGTAAGAGTGATCACAGATGCCTCGGGAAACACAAGGAGGGCTAGACAAGAAGAATGATGTGCAAAGACAGGGGACAGGGTACAAGGATAATGAATGAACATGAACCCCGCCTTGTACACACCATGCCATCCACTGATTGTCAAGGCAAAGGAGGAAAGGTGAATGGGGGAGAGCAACTTGGGAGAGTTCTCCATGAAGGACTGTCTTTTTCTGTATCACATTAAACACTTTTCTTTTTCTTTTCTTTAATTTTCTTTCTTTTTCTTTCTTCCTCTCTTTTGTTAGAGAGAGAGGGGGTCTCACTCTATGGTCCCCTTGGATTTACTAGTAGCCCTGGGTGATCTTATGTTAAAATCATAACAATCCTCCTGTCTTGGCTTCCTAAACTCTTAGATTACAGAACTCTGCAATAATACCCCTGTTCATATTGGTGCATGTGCATCTATATGTGTACATCTATGTGCAGTTATGCATGTACATATGTGCCTGTGACTGTAGAGATCAGTAATAGATGCTGGGTTTCTTCTTCACTCACTCCCCACCTTATTCTCTGAGACAAGGTCTGTCACTGAGCCTGGAGCTCACCAACTGAGTGAGGCTGCTGTGCGCTATGGGGATCAGCTGGTCTCTGCCTCTGTGGAGCTACATTTACAGATGTGCACTATTACATCTGGATTTTACATGGGTGCTGAGGATCAAACCTCAGGTTTACACACTTGTCTAGGAAACATTGACTGAGTCTTATCCCCCACTATGTTTTTATTACTTTAGAACAGTTTTTGGTTTATAAAAAAGTTGAGCCTAAAGTATGTATTTCCTTCCTCTGTCACTAATGTCTTGTTGGATGTGACACATTTGTTAGAGCTGATGAATGAATTTTAAGATATGATTGCCTAAGGTCTGTGGCTTACATCTAGTTTCACCATCCATGCCATATTTCAATGGGTTTTGACAAAATTTTTGTTACATTTATTCTCCATTACAATGACAGTACCACACAGAATACTCCCACTGAAACACTTGCTTTCAAAATATATATTTCTAAACACCATATTTCCATTTTTGTGGAACTATTCAAGACAATTGAAAGAAGATGTGTTATGGGTTGGATATAAATGTACACCATAGTCTTATGTATTCTGAACACTTGGTCCCCAGCTGGTGGCACTGCTTGGGAAGGTTATAGAACCTGGAGAATATGGGGTCTAGATAAAGAAATCAAATCATTAAAGGTTGAGTCTTCTAATTTATAGCTTCTGTCAACTTCTGTCCCAACTTTCTCTGTTTTCTGACCCATGAAGATTAGAAAAGGTTCCACTGTTCCAGGCCAAGCCAATCCCACTTGACTTTCTTTCTATCACCACAAACTGTGTCCCCTTAAACTGTGAGCCCAAATAAATCATTCCTGTCTGCAGCTCCTTCCATTAGGTTTGCAATCTGAGAGATGAAAATGGTAAAATGAAGTATCTGCATATTCATGCTCATGCCAGCATTATTACCAACAGTCCAAATAGGAAAACAAATAAGTAGCTACCAATGCATGTTAGGATTAACAGAATGGGCTCTATGTATATATGTGATTAAGTATGACATAACCACACCAGGGAGGACTACTCAGCCATGCTATAAAATGGACATTAGGCTAAGTGGAATAAAGCAGTGAGAAACTGTTATTTTATGTTATGTATATGATAGGTCTAATTTCCAAAAGGAAAATATTTTGATTGCTTTCTTTTTACATTAATACAGACAAAAATAGATTAGAGGTTGCAAGGGCTAGATTTTACTATTTAATGGGGAAAAGGTTTCATCTGTGAAAATGAGAAAGGTCTATATGTGGATGCTGCTGCTGCTGATTGACTCCAACACGAGTTACTTAGTGCTACAGAGACATGTGCTTTAACGTGGTTATCTTGGGGCTGGACTAATACTTCAATCAGTATAGAGTTTGCCACATAAACATGAGGACCTCAATTTGCTCCACCAGAACCCAAGAGGGGGTCAGAACAGATGAGAGTGGGGGTGCATGTTTATAATCCTAGCTCGGCTCTGGGGTGGTAGAAATGAACAGATTCCTAAGGCTCACTGGCCAGACAGCATAGCTCATTTTGCAACTCCTAAGACAGTGTAATACATGTCTGAAAAATATGAGACAGATGATTCAGAAAAATTACATCTGAGGTGGTCCTCTGGCATATACACACACCTACATACATGTACATGAACATATGCACACATAAAAACATATACAAACCCACCTACAAAAAATAGTTACTGTAGTAAATTTTGTGTTATGTATATTATACGTCTAATTTCCAAAAAAAAATTTGTATGCTTTCTTTTTAAATTTCATTTAGCTTATATGTGATAATTATACACTTGTGGTACTTCAACATAGACATTGTCTGACAATCAAGTCAAGGTATCTGACATATCTGCCACCTCATTTATTTATCAGTTCTTTGTGGTGAGAAAGGAACATATTAGTTTTCATAAGGACTAAGTAAGAAGGCTGCCACATGGGGGAGGGGTGGGAATAAGAACGGGAGGAATGAGGGGGGAAGGATGGAGGGAGGACTGGGAGAGACAACTGGATTTGAGGGGTTGGGAGCATCTCTGGGATAAGCTAGAAACCTAGGACAATGGAAACTCCCAGGAATCAGTGAGGGTAACCCTAATCAAAACTCTTAGCAATGGAGGACATGGAGCCAGAACCAGCCATCATCTGTAACCAGGCAAAACTTACAATAGAGGGATTGGGACACCAACCCAGCCACAACATATTAGTCCAACAATTTGTCCTGCCTACAAGATATGCAAGGTGAGGGATGGAGCAGAATTTGAGGGAAGGCCCAACCAATGACTGACCCAGCTTGAAACCCATGCCATGCATGAGAGGGAGCCCACACTTGACACTATTGATGATATTTGGTCACACTTGAAAACAAACGTCTAACATAAATCTTCAGAGGGGCTTCGCCCAGCAACTGTTGGAAGCTGATGAAGAGACCCGCAGCCAATCATTGAGTGGAGCTTGAAGAATCCTGTAGAAGAAGAGAAGGAAAGATTGAGGGAGCCAGAGGGGTCAATGAAAACCTAAAGAATCAACTAACCTTTGCCTGTGGGGCTCATGGAGACTTGAACTGCCTGCCAGAAGGATAAATGGAATGGACCTAGGCTCTCTGCACATATATAACAGTTGAGCATCTGGGTCTTCTTGTGGAACTCATAAAGCAGAACAGGGGCTGTCTCTTGACTATATTGCCTGCCATTAAATCCTTTCCCCCTAACTGAGCTGCCTTGTCTAGCCTCAGTGGAAGAGGATGTGACTAGTCTTGCTGTGGCCTGACATGTCTGGGCTGGTTGATGTTCATGAGAGGCCTCCCGTTTTCTGGGGAGAAAGAAAGGAGGATGGGGGAAGAGAAGGAAGGAGAGACTGGAAAGAAAGAAAGGAGGGAAAGTGAAATAACAGAAAAAAAGAAGAAAAAGATAACTGCCATTCTTAGATTATAAAGACATTTAGTTATCTATAGCCTCTGGTGCCACCAGGCATGATCAACCTTGCCAGCCTGTGCTCACTTCACAAAAGCAAAGTCTCAAAAGGCAGTACCAGTCTACAGCATGGCATGAAACAGCAGGCACTTGCCATTCCTACAAGAGACTGCAGAGGAGATGATAAGCTCCTGTGACCATCACCAAGAGAGAGCATTGCTCTCCTAGTCCATGAACCACTCAGGGTTAGAATGACCACTTTCTTCTCTAACAGCCCACAGTCCTACCCAGTTTTGGCTTGAATGTACAATCAGCTACTGGCACTCTTCATTGGTGGTAGAACAAAGACAACACCATTCTACCCCGCATTTGAGTTTGGGCCTTTGACAATTGGAAGCCAACTAAAGGCATTGGCATCTCGTCTCACATTTCTCCCTCCACCCTCCATCATAGTCTCACTCTGTTCCTGCCAACCCATAATGACATTGCTGTCCTGTTCCTCTTGTTCTGCCTGCCTTCCCTCCTTCTCCCACTCCCCCAACACACAGGTGGAAATTAAAAGCCAGGTTTGGCAGTGCTGGAAGTCATATATTGAAGCTAGAAATAAATTGAAATGAGCAAGCTGCAGCAACATAACAGGGCCCTGTGCCCAAGGATTGACAAGCCACCCACACCAGTTCTGCCTGCTCCCAACAATGTGTTATGATTGCATAGCTGAGTCACCTAACCCAAATGATAGTAATTCAGCTCAATCATGTCAAAAATCGAAATTGTGCAGCCATCTGGCCACAGGCTTACTCACCTATTAGGGACATGCATTGACTTACTTCTGGCATAAAAGGTCACAGAAGGTAGGCGGGTAAATGAGAGGCTCGGGATAGAGGGATGGCACTAAGTGGCTATAGGCCATGGGTTTGTGTCTGTTCTATCTTTTGGATAAGCATGGAAGGTGAAGTACTTGGTCATAAGAAGAATTCAGAGGAGCTTCCCCTTCCCCCTTCCTGTGCTCACTTTGTACCCTCTCCATTACAAAACCAACTCACTCTGAGGTGACTGCTTTTTGCCAATGCACTTGAGGAGAAAACAACACCACCAAAAATATAAAACAAAAGGCAATATTTAAAGGTGACAGCTTTACAAGAAATCTGCACTTTCATAAATTGCTATCTACAAGGTAAATTAATACAGTTTGGGGAGAGCATGCTAGCAATAATACGTCAAGACTTTTTAAATTGTTGAAATTCTTTAGCTATCCGAATCTATATAATTCATCTCTAAGTCTGCGGCCTAAGAAAATAATCAGAAATAAACACAAAAATATTGATATCACAAGAATATTTACTTCAGCCTTATTTACAATAGGAAAAAAGATAGAAATCAAAAGAATAAATGGAGAGAGAAGGGAAAGAAATTCAAACATCCTACAAAGAAATGGCTAAGTGAATTATAGCCACGCATCCCAACTTACTAGAAGACAGCCATTAAAAACCTTACCTTCAAAGGAAATTTAATAGCATGGGAAAATGTTTATGACTTTGCAATATATGCAGAGTAGGCCATAAAACTTCATATATAATGTGAATTGTGTAACGTTGAATCATATTGAAAATTGCTTTTTTAATAGATCGAGATGGTTGAATGTTAGATATCTCCTATGATACAAATCAAGAAAGATAAAATAGTTATTGTAAACAGAAAAATACAAAAAAAGTTATGATTTGTTCCGTTGATTTTTAGTTTTCTTTTGTTTGTTCTTTTTTTTTTTTTTATAGCGATGCTCTCTGGCAGGCCTTTTGCGCTGGGGAGTAGTTTTTTTTTTTTTTTTTTTTTTCTCAGTGAAAATTTCTAGGCACCATGGTAAATCAGTTGCTAGAGCAACTGCAGACTGCTTACAGGAGCACCTTGGGATTATCCCAATTCTCCATTATCAGGAGTGGTTGACATCACATCATACTTGGAGCTTGTTAGAAGACATGATGATAAAGTTTACACCACAGAACTTTATAGATGCTACAAATATGAACCTATTTTCCCAGCACACTGGCACAGAGGTCTGGGGATTTGGATATCCCAGAACCAGTCCTGTCCAGCTCCAGAATGTCTCTGAAGCCTTGCTTGGCAACAATGAAACATAGCCTTCAATTACCTGATTCTATCCTAAAGTTTCCAGGTTCTGAGCTCCTACCCAACAAGCTATCTGAGCTTCCCAACAAGTTATCACAGAGCTTCTCTGATTCTTTCCTATTGGTATAATTCTTGAGATGCATTCTGAGTGCATATCTCATTGTCATTTAATATTTGCATTTGATAATAATAAATTAACATTTCTAAATATGCTGTGCCTAAAACAAACACAGGTTCCACATACTGTTGAGTCAGTGTTCAGAAACTATGATGCCAAGAGAAAATCATGGCTGTGTAGATTCCTCTTTGAAAGAGGCTCCTATGTCAACTGTCAGCCTCTGACTTCATACTCACACAACCATGATCCTTCTTGGCATTTCCACTTTACTTATTAATATTGATAACAGCATCTGCTCAGTGCTTGGCATAGGTTATACCATCCAGTCTTCCCAAGAACCTCTTATACCACATTACACAAAAATGTGTCATGTTTTTAGCACTTGATATCTTTGAACATTTTTCCTTTCTTCAGAGCCGTCTCTCCCTTCTAAGGGAGATCTAGAACGTGATTTCCCTCACTCATTCTTGGCCAATTAGACACTGTCTTAGTTAGGGTTTCCATTGCTATGAAGAGACACTTGACCAAGGCAACTCTTATAAAGGCAAACATTAAATTGGTGCAGGCATACAGTTTCAGAGGTTTAGTCCACTATCATCATGGCAGGAAGCATGGCAGCATGCAGGCAGATTTGGTGCTGGAGAAGCCAAGAGTTCTACATCTTAATCAAAGGCATCCAGATGGAGATTGTCTTCAACAGGCAGCCAGGAGGAAGGTCTCTTTCACACTGGGCGGAACTTAGGCATAGGACCTAAAAGCCAACTCTCACAGTGATGAACCTCTTCCAACAAGGTCACACCTACTTCAACAGGGCCATGCCTCCTAATAGTGTCACTTCCCATTAGCCAAGCATATTCAAACCACCACAGATGTGTGGGGCTGTGTCTCGAATGTGGGCATGGGTTTTGTTGGGCTGAGTTGTGGTTCCCCCGCGTCTACCACCCCAGGCAGCTGGAAATGTGGCTCAGAGGGCAGAAGCGAGGGAATTCGACTGAGTTTACTCCACAAAGCGCTGGGCGGTCAGGCTGTGAGAAGTTGCAGAACTCTGCTCCCGGTGTGGGGAAATCCTAGTCTAAAGTCCCGCAGAGGCAGAGCTCCTGGGTTGGGGATCTCCGGGCCAAGGCAGCTGGCCAGAGACCGTTGGTCTCAGCCCTTGGGCTCCAGGCACAGAGAGACTGAGATGGGGACATATAGGCTGAACCAGCCCACAGCCAAAAGGGGCGAGGGAGAGAAACTCCGACAGCACCCCACAGGGTGGAGACTCTTGGTCATGGCCACTTGCTTGGCTGGGTCACGACTGGCTCTGCTAGCTTGCTTGAGTTGGCAGGCCTCTGTGGTTGGAACGTAGAGAAGTCCTCTGCGGGGAGATTAGGCAGTGGCTCATTGGTTGAAGGCCCCCTCTACAGTTCTCCACGGCAGGTCCCAAAAACAAGAGGAAATCCATGGTTTTTAAAGGTTTATTGTCATGGTGGAAAGTAGATGAAGCTGTAGCCCTGAGTGTCCTCAGGGTGGGCCTGAGGTTAAATATCTTTTGCAAAAAGGAGAAGAGTCTAGGAAGGAATGCTTAATTGGCTATGCCCTCTGGCCTTTAGGTATCTCATTAATATGGAGATCTCTTGAGGCTCTGCAGCCTGTAGTCACATCCTCTACCTGTGCTACCTGAGTGCTACATGACCTAAGGCCACAAACCTTTCTTTGGGAGGGGCTGTGGATAAGTGAAAGGAACCAGGGCCGAGGAGCAAGGCTGAACACCTACCATCCCATTAGGGTATTATCTGGGGTTCGAGGCCTGTGCTCGAACAGGTACCCAGCTTCCTCTCACAGCCCACCACCCCACACAGATGTATTTAAAAAATCTTTTATAGGAATCTAGTGACCCAAAACACTAAGCATCTTATGAAACCACTGTGAAGTATCATCTGGGACATCCACATCCAACCCATAACTTCTTCAGCAGGACAAGCTGCACTATCACAGTCCTGTGGCACAGTACCGACCTCACAGTGGCCTGCAAGCCTGAAAACCTGGCCTCATAGCCCACCTAGAAAACTGGGTGCAGTCAGATTCCGAAGTGGAAGTTTCTGGTTGAGTCATGTGGTGCAAACTCAAGTGGTCTTTTGCTGAAGCAAGACCCATGGGAGGACATGTGATGTTTGGCAAGAGTATAAATAGGACACAATGGACAGTGTCTGGTGCTTGTATAGCTTGCCTTGAAATGCTTCATTGGTCTTGGATCTTCACTGATCTTCACTTCATTGAGAGAGGCATGGCAGAGAACTTCTGCTGGTATCTCAGCTGATTCTGTTCATTCCAGTTCCATGCCAATTTAGTAGGGGAAACCTGGTGGTTTCTGCTGGATCACTGCTGATTTGTGTTTGGTGACAGTTTTGAACTGCACTACTGGTACCCTGACAACAGAGATTGGAATCGCCCCCAAAGAACTAGTTCTAAACAGGTCCACATCCCCTTGTCCTGTTTACCATCTTCTCTCTTCTACCTTTGGATGGTGGGCTAGAAGTAGGGTAGAAGCATTTGAGAACCCTTATTAAAAATAGGTTTCTAAAAATCTAAGCCTACAAGATTCCTATCTCAAACTGCTAAAGTTAACTTCTAGAATAAATTTCTGTGAATCTCAAGAAGTTCAAAACCTTTTACCTAGACTTCTAGGTAAAATTTTTGCCACATATCGCATATTATCAACATCCTCTTTTGAAGATTCAGACATGCTAGGTCATTTGTCCAGGTTCACATAATTATTTCCTGGACCCCAGAATGAAACTTTTATTTTAAGACACTGCTATAGTTTACTACACCACACCTCCATCCTTCCTCCATCATGAATATTACCCATACCACCACCTCCACCATAAATACTATCTACACCACTACCTCCATTCCTCCTCCATCTTGAACATTACCCATATCACTACTTCCATCCCACCTCCATCATGACTATTATTGGAAGCTACTTGTGAGCTTCAGATAAGTTGAGCTTCTTTCTCAGGGGAATATACATGGTTGTTTGCTAGTGAACCAAGACTTAATCTTTGGACAATTCACTTGCAAACTCTACCCTCTGCTTCTAGATATTCTGAGTCTTGACTCAGCAAACACATCCCCAGCACTCCCTGGACATGATTCTCCCCTTTTCTGTGTGGGTGATGGCTTCAACCCTCATTACCTCCTGCCTCTGTAAGGCCCCCACGAATGGAGGACCTCACCCAAGCCTCAGGAATTCTCAGCCACCCATTAACTGCAAGACACCAAACTTGATGTAATCAGCAAGAGGCATATTTTAATCAGTATACTGAGGTCAAGACCTGTAGCCCACACAGGGGCAGTGGGGTCTGATCCCGGGGCTTTGGAGACGGACAGAATATAAAGCCCAAAACCACAACTCAGGGGGGCGGGGGGGAACTACAACCCAGGGGGAAGTAAGGGAGGGCTATTGGAGAGCACCTGTGGAAAGTCCCAGCCCATTATTCAGTTTGTGACAGGGCACAAGGAACAGGCTATTCTCTAAGAGCCTATACGTAATCAGCCAAGTTCCTGGTACCCAGGATGTACGGGCACGCTGAGAACTCCCAACTCAAACTCTCCTGGTATCCAGGGTGCACAATTCAAACTCTCCTGGTATCCAGGGTGCATGGGCCTTCCAACTCAAACTCTCCTGGTATCCATAGCACTCGGTCACACTGACCTAAATTCCCAGCTCTGAACTCTTATCTTACTTATTTTGTTAAAAGATTTTTAACTCTCTCACCTCTATGTTTTCCCTGACCTAAAATGAACTTCCCACTATTCCCATTTTGCATCCAAATTTTACTTCTGTTTCTAGATCCTCAAGTTAAGCACCATCTGCTCCCTGGTGCCTTTTTCTTGACTGCATCAACTGACATGACCAAGAAATTTCTCTGAACTCCCATGAATTCATATCTTTTCTGAACTATTAATTTAAAGACATCACTCTGAGCTGCCTGCCACAGTTACTAATCCTGTTGCATCTTCACTGTGACAATGACAACCTTTGGAAGTCAGATACTCCCCTCTCACATTTATCATCAAGCCAAGTGCTGTGCATACAGCAGGTACTCCAGACACATTTCTGTACAGACATATGAATATGAAAGCAATCATCTTGCCCTAATTAACAGTATGAACCATGTAACATGTTATCCTAATACTGCTTGTTTGGTTCTGTTTTACTTCTTCAGATATGTAAATGTTTAAGAGGAAATTCATCAACACTGTTATCCCTTTCTCAAGTTGGCAATTCCATGGGAACCCAGTTTCCATGCACAGGTTAAATGATATAAATTGATCTCCCAGATTGGAATGTTCTAGAACACCCAAAGTGTCTAGGAAAGAGTGGCCCTCAGATCCTGCCCTACGGCCTTTCCATACATTTCCCCCTTCTTGATAAGAGCAGTAGTGTACAGTCCTGCTGTGCCCAGCATCTCTTTCTTTTATTCCTTAAATTGCACTGCAAAGTCATCTGACTTTGGCTCTAACATCCATTCCATCTTTGATTCTCCCATTTTCTCAACTGTTCTACCTTCACCATGCTCATATATACACACTTATGCCAGAGTGTTCAAACCCAGTCCCCAGTGTGATGGGATCAGGAGACGGGCCTTGAGGAATTGAGTAGGTCATGAAGGTGAAGCCCTGGTCAAAATGCTCTTCCATAAAAAGACACCAGAGAGGTATGTCTGTGTGTGTGTGTGTGTGTGTGTGTGTGTGTGTGTCTCCCTCCCCTTGTAAGGGCACAGTGAGAAGACAGAAGACGAGAGAGCCTTCAGTAGAGTGACTATGATCCTGGATTCCTAACCTACAGAACAATTAGGAATACATTTGTCTTATTTAAGCCAGTTAGTCTGTGACAGTCTGTTACAACTGCCTAAATTAACTAAGACATACTCATTGATAACTTTCAAAATGTTGTCCTGTGTCCTAGTATCACAGCCTCATATGCCCAACTCCTGTGCATAATCTTCTCCCCACTAGGTACCTTCCACCTGAGCCTGGTCTATGACATTTTTATGGCCAGTAAGATATGATCAGCCTCTTGGAAAAAAAAAAAGGCCTTTCCCTGTCCCCTTACCCTTTCTTCTTCTTCTGGCACAAAACAAAGATCTGAGACCCAGAAATGAAATGGACCATTAAAAATCATGAGGAAACAAGTACAGCACTAAGGGTGTTAATATAGGCATTATAGAAGGAGCTTGGACTCCTGCAAGCTACTGTGGTTAGGCTTGATGTGATACCCAAGAATTCTCAAGGTAGGAGACAATGTAGCCTATTCATTACAGACTAGTCGCAGCATTAACTAAAATTTGGTGATATTCACATCCTTGGTCTATCCCAAATAAGACATCCACAAAACAGTGCTCAGGATATCTCCCCTTAAGACATGTGTGGTGATTTACACACCTATTACATCCCATTTTTTCACAGCTCCAAGTTTTCTAGGGACAGAGCCCATCTGTATTAAATTTCAGGATCTCCTCCCTTACTGAGCCAATCATGTTAACAAAACAAGAACGCTGTACCTGTCTGCTGATCTGAGGGGAATTGTGTCCTTTCTTTCTGGCTCATTCTTTTAGCCAGTATCTCCTAATTAGAGAGAGAGGAACCTGCCAGCTCTCTCATCTCTGTGTACGGAAGAAAGTCATATCTTCCAGGCAATCATCATCACATCCTGTATATCTTTCCCTCCTGCAAATCTGTTATTTACATATTAAAGTGGTTATTAGAGAAGAGAATTCACTGATGCAAATTTGACATTCAGATGTCAACCACTCCATAAATAAGGTCAACTGTGATGAGGACTCATGTTAGTCTCCAATTAGAATCTCTTAATGTCTAAATAATGTTAATGTGAGGCATCTGCCACCCTATCTAGACTCATAAACAAAACTGCTGATGAGAGCCAACCTGCTCCAATGTACCTCCTATCACCCTTTCACAGCTTTCCACTCTCAGAACAGAGGCTAATACCCCTAGAGGCTGTTCTGTCTGGTCAGCGGGTGGACAAAGCAGCCATGTTAACCCTACTGCTAAAATGGAATAGCACACACTGAGTTTTATAACAAAGAGGGGTGTGTTTAGCTTATGATTCTTCAGGCTGGAAAGCCAACATGGCACCAGTGTGTGGTGGGGCACTTGTGGAAAACCCTGACATAATAGAGGGCATCACGTGGTGAAGCAGAGCAAGTACGTGCTGTGCCGTCGTCCTCTTCTTGTGTGGTTGTGAACACCACCATCAAGACTCAATCTTTCCACTTTCATCAAATTTAGACATGCTTATAATTTTCATCCAAAAACTGCACAAGGAATGCTGGGAAATGGTGCAATGGGCAAAATGCTTACCACACAAGCATGAAAACGTGAGTTGGGATTCCTAGCACCCGTGTAAAAGATAGGCACCGTGGAGCATGTCTATAACCCCAGCATTAGGGAGGCACATCCCCAGAGCTCACCATCCCTCCAGTCTAGACAAATTGGTATGCTCCTGGTAGAGTGAGACATGTTATCTCAAAAAGTAAGGAGAGCAACTAAGGAAGACACCTGCTATCTACCTCTGGCTTCCATTCACACTCATCTACAGATGTAAATGTACTCACATGCACATGTGCATGCATCAGAATGTACCCATATACCACATGCATGTACATCACACAAAAATTGCATATGAGGACTAGCTTTCAGACCCTGCATCTCTGGAGGCACATTCAAACCACAACCTGTCAGTACAGAATCCTCTGGAGCCAAGAACTAACTGGAGATCTTCTTGCTGTCTCAACTCAGCTCTTTCCAGAGGAGCATGGAGCTATAGAAAACCTTAGGGCTTTATCAAACACATTTTCTAGAAACGTCCATTTGAATGTAAGATTTCTTTTAAAAAATGTATTTTACCTGATAACTACTTAAGGCAGTATTTAATATTAAAACATGCATATTCAAAGCTTACATTGTTTTCAAATAAAACATCAAAATTCTGAGAAATTTTCTTTGGGGACAAGAGAACTTTCCAAATACATTTGATAGGAAAGTCGAAGATCATTACAAGGCAGGGTGGCCATAGTTTTGCCACAGTTTAGAAATTTTGCACAAAGCAGGAGAGACTCTGTAAATGTAACATCTGCAGTAGTCCTTAAGAAGACCCCTCTGCCTTTTGAGGGAACTGAGGTGACAACATAATTGGCCTACACCCCAGAGTCAACACAACATCCCTATTTTTCAGTCCTTAACCCTGCTCTCTTCTCGTGATGATTAATCTTCACCATCAATATCACTAGATTTGGAATCATCTGGAAGACACACTTATGAGTGTGTCTGAGGGTGTTAACAGGAGAGAATTACTGAGGAGGGAAGAGCAACCCTGACATGGATGGTATTCTCACAGACTACAAGCCCAGACTGAATAAAAGGGGAGAAAAAAGAAAGACTAGATGACCATCAGCATTCAGCTTTCTCTGCTTCATGACATGTCCAGATGTGGGCAAGCTTTCACTGCCATGGCTATGAGCCATTCCTGCCACCATCCCTTCTCCATCATCATAGACTGTGTAGACTTACATTGTGAACCAAACTATCTTATCTTCCCATGAGTTACTTGTCAGGTATTTGATCATAGCAATAAG
Source organism: Arvicanthis niloticus (assembly GCF_011762505.2). NCBI lineage: Eukaryota > Metazoa > Chordata > Mammalia > Rodentia > Muridae > Arvicanthis > Arvicanthis niloticus. The sequence continues at coordinate 47,993,659 of NC_047658.1, read as the reverse complement.
AAAAGTAATGAATACATTTTCCTATGGCCAGTCCTGACTCCCCCTTCATTTTTCTCATCCATTATACTCTGGGTCTCCCCTCCCTCATTGGGAGGATGAAATAAAACTCTGGCACACTCTGCAGCCTGGTTTTCCACACTCCACTTCTGACTGGCACAGTGATTAGCAATGTAATACTCATCACTCCTGGCCCTTTGCCTTGCCCTGCCTCCTCCATCAAGAGAACGGGAGAAAAATGTACATGATGGGCCTGGAGAGATAATTTAGAGGTTAAGAGTTGGTTTTGTTTGCTTTCTGTTGCTGTGATAAACACCATGATTAAAAGCAACTTGAGGGAAGGGCTTATTTGGCTTACAGATTACAGTCTCTCTCAAGGGAAAACAAGGCAGAAACCAGGAGGCAGGAATTAAAGCAGCAACCACAGAGGAACACTGCTTTCTGGCTTGCTCAGCTACCTTCCTCATACAACCCAGGCCCACCTACCCAGAGATGGTACCACTAGCAATAGGTGTCTCAGTTAAGGGTTCAATTGCTGCAAGGGAAACACCATGACCACATAGTAAGTTGGGGAGGAAAGGGTTTATTCTGCTTATATTTCCAGATTATAGTCTATCACTGGCAGGAACTCAAGCAGAGAACCCTGGATGTAGGAGTTGATACATAAGCCATGGAGAGGTGCTGCTTACAGGTTTGCTTCCCATGGCTTGCTCAGCCTTTCTTCTAAAATCCAGGACAAGTCCAGCCATGGCACTACCCACAATAGCCTGGGCCCTCCCCTCCCCATTGATCACTGAGAAAAATGCCTTACAGCTGGATCTCCTGGAGGCATTTCCTCAACTGAGGCTTTTTTTCTCTATGATGACTCTAGCTTGTGTTAAATTGATGTACAAAACCTAGGCAATACAATAGGTTCCACCAGTTAGCAATAAAAAGGAAAGGAAAGGAAAGGAGGGAAGGAAGGAAGGAAGGAAGGAAGGAAGGAAGGAAGGAAGGAAGGAAGGAAGGGAGGGAGGGAGGGAGGGAGGGAGGGAGGGAGGGAGGGAGGGAAGGGAAGGAGGGAGGGAGGGGGAGGGAGGGAGGAAGAGAAGGAGGGAGGGAGGGAGGAAAGAAGGAAGGAAGGCCTCATAGATGTGTCCATAGGAGAACTACTACTTCTACTTTCAGAGTGCTAGAAATAAAGGTGCATACCATGGTGCCCCATTTCATTTTCTTTTTCCTTTTTTGTTTCTTTCTTTTTCCTGTAACCCTAACTTGAAGAAGCATGGAGACAAGAGAACCACTGGGTGTTTGCTGGATGCTACACTAGCATGAGAAGTGTAGGTACTTGATTCATTAAGGAGTCCTGCCTCAAAGAAACAAAGTGGAGAGTGATGGGATGGTACCCAGTGCCCTCATCTGGCCTTTGTACATACACGAACATACACACCAAATGCTCACATGCACATGCGTCTGTGCGCGCACACACACATACACACACATATGTGCACATGCCCATGCACACACAAAGATTATTTCATGAATTATGCAAAAACTCTTTGAAATATCTGAGAAAGCAAGAGTCCTTTCTACTGAGATTTACAGGATATATGTAAAACACTAGTAAAATTACTCCCAATGACAAAAGATTTCTTTACACTCTTGAAGGAATAATCCTGTTGCCAAAATTACTCTTCAGAAAAAAATTAAAACAAAGCCTACATAACAGTGTGACTCAGATGGCCCACAGGTGGCCTCTCTGAAAGGAAGATTTAAGGTGAGTCACATAAGAAGCCAGCCTCATGACAATCCAATAGCAAGTAAAGGAAATGCAGAAAGCAAAGGCTCAAGAAATAGACAGGCCTGGTGAATCTGAGCAACAGTCAGAGCAAGAGGACGGCTGGAGCAAACTGGGTTAGAAGGAAATACTCCAAGTGAAATTTTAGAGAAAGGAAGGGGTGGAGATATTCCAGAGGAGAGAAAGGACATTTTGTTCTATTTTGAGTGGGAAGGAATACCATTAGGAGGTTTTTTGTTTTTTTTTTTTTTTTTAAAGAATCTGGTAACAAAATGATTCAATGGCTGTTGGGGTTGGTGATAGCCCCTACCACCAACCCCAACAGCCTGAGTTCAATCCCTGGGACCAACATGATAGAAGGAGAAACGTGACTCCCACAAGTTGTCCTCTGATATACACACTATGTGAGACATGTACATACACACACACACATACACACATACATATACACATACAAACTAAATGTAAAAATAAAATAAAAATGTTGGTTAGAAAAGAGAAGAAAAGAGGAGAAGAGAAAAGAGGAGAGGAGAAGAGAGGAGAGGAGAGGAGAGGAGAGGAGAGGAGAGGAGAGGAGAGGAGAGGAGAGGAGAGGAGAGGAGAGGAGAGGAGAGGAGAGGAGAGGAGGAGAAGGAGAAGTATTCTGACTCTACCAAAGAATCTCACAAACCCTAGACCCCTTACAAGATCCTTGGACAAATTACTTAATCTCTATGCCTTTGTTTCAGGACCTACCTTGCTGGCCTATTAGGATAAACAAAGTAATACCCTATCCAAAAGTGAGCCCAGTCTCTGAAGTCATAGCATATGTCAGTATTTGGAAACACAACACCTGATTCTGCTCAGCTGGAAAGGATGCACCTGCCTCCAGATTCCTCAGCAACCTGTTTGTGCACCACAGAGTCAACAGCATCTCCTGTCTTTCTGTATATTTCTTACCTTCCTCTGGTACTGAGTATGTTGAGAATGAAGAGCATATATTGCTCACTTCTGAGGTTCTAATAAAAGTAAACTTCAACATTTTCCACTGAAGAAAAAAATCCACATTTACTAAATGAAATATAGAAATATGAAAAGAGAAAGCACTTGGTACCTTTAACTTTTACTTAAAAAAACACGTATTAACCTGACAACTGTGAACTCAAAATCAGGTTTTTTTTGACAATAACAGTATTTACTTTCAAAGGAAATTGCACTGAATAATCAAGGATGTAGACGCTTTCCTAGGAGCTTGACAGACTCGGATGGATCTTTTTGCAGAGTACATAATAAACTAGTGGGCTGTGCTGGTCAGTTCTCAGTAAAGTGACATAAATCTTATCTCATTAGTGGGCATTGTTCTTGGTTCACCAATTGCCTTTTATGTTCCTTTGTTTACAACTTAGGGCATCTGAACTGGAGTCTAGTGGAAGCCAACACTATCATTGTTTAGCTCTTCTAATGGCAAGTTTTGTTCTGCCTTTTTCTTTCTTTTTTTTTTTTTTTTTTTTTGATATTTTATTTACATTTCAAAAATCAGTCTTCTTAAAAAGAAGGGATGATGAAACAGATATAAAGGGGGTTGGGGAGTAGAAGAAATGCTTCAAGGAATGAAATTTGGAAACCAATGTAGTAGTTTCTAAGTAAAGGGTCCAAAATAATGATTGCAACTTCTGTTGATTTGTGACACAATTAGATGAAGCAGTGGTCCAGATGTCAAACTTTCCTCCCTCCCATCTAGGAGAGCCACCATCCTATTCACCGAGTTCTCAGTCCAGACTGGATGAAGAAGAGAGAAGCCAACCTAAGCCATGAAATAATATCTTGTTACCAAAAAAAAAAAACAATTCAGTAAGAGCTGCTCTGGTCTGAGCAAGTTTCTGTGGCCACATCTACTAGGCATCCCCATTACCATGCCTTCCCACCATGATGGACAGTGTCCCCTTAAACTGAGAGCCAAAAATAAATCTTTCCTCCCTTAATTACAATCAATAAATAGATATTATCAAGAACCATATACTATGACAGCATTGTCATTCATTTGGGAAATGTCTATGTAGTTGTCTTAGGGTTTCTCATGCTGGGATGAAACACCAAGAGCAAAAACAAGTTGTGGAAGAAAGGGTTTATTTGGCATACACTTCCACCTCATAATTCATCATTGAAGGAAGTCAGAACAGGAACTCAAGCAGAGCAGAAACCTGGAGGCAGGAGCTGATGCAGAGTCCTTGGAGGGGTGCTGCTTACTGACTTGCTCCCATCAGATTGTTCAACCTGCTTTCTTATAGAACCCAGGACCACCAGCCTGGGGTGGTATCACTCACAGTGGGCAAGGTCCTGTCTCATCAATCACTAAAGAAGATGCCCTTTAGCTTGCTACAGCCTGATCTTATGGAGGCATTTTCTTAATTGAGGTTCTCTCTTCTCAGATAACTTTAGCTTGTGTCAGTCAAGTTGACACAAAGCTATTCAGCACAGTGGCCTTGAATGCCTGAAAGGAAAGAATTTTAGATGACCCCCAGCTATGTTTGAATAACTTCATGCCAATATGAAGCATTTCCAGTTAATAAAATGTGGGGAGAATTTTTTATATTCAAATTATCTAATCTATGGTTAATGCAGTTGAGGAAAGGAAGAAGAAACGCACCAGTCCCAGACAGTTGGGGAAGAGAGGGCTCTAGTCAAGAAAATATTCCTTGGAAGATCACAACGATGCAGCTCATTTTGTAGACTTCTTTCTTGATGTGAATGAAGCCCTGGGTTTGATCTCGAATACCACAAAAACCCTCAACATCTAGAGGCAGATGGATCAGAAGTTTGGAGTTATATTTTGCTATATTAGACATCTGAAGCCATCCTGGGCTACATGAAACCCAGTGTTGATAACAAAAAAATAATAATAAAATAACGCAATTATTAATAGTTTAATGTAAATTTTCTAAAGTATGAAACACTGTAAGGCCAGGCATTGTGGTGCATTTTCTAGTTGTTGACCTGAGTGACTGTTATTAGTCTTTTATTCAAAAAGTCTTTTCTCTTGCCAATGAGTTCAAGTCTATTTCCCACTTGCTCTCCGATCAGACTCATGGTATTTGGTTTTATGTTGAGGTCCTTTATCCATTTGAAGTTGAGTTTTGTGAAGGATGATAAATATTAATCTCCTTGAATTTTTCTACATACGATTGTCCAGTTTGACCAGCTCCATTTGTTGAAAATTCTATATTTTCTCCAGTGTGTATTTGTGCATCTTTGTAAAAATCAGATGTCCATAGATGTATGGACTTATGTTTTCAATTCAATTCCATTGATCAACATGTCTGTTTTTGTACCAATACCATGCTTTCTATTACTATAGGTCGGCAACACAACCTAAAATCTGGGATAGTGAAATATCTAGCAGTTCTTTTATTATTTAGGATTGTTTTGTGCCTATCCTGAGTTTGTTGTGTCTTCATATAAAGCTAAAAACTATCATTTCAAGTTCTGTGAACTGGAATTTTGATGGGGATTGCACTGAATTTGTAGATTGCTTCTGGTAGGATGGCAATTTTCATAATATTAATCTTAATGATCCATGAGCATGGGATATTTCTCCACCTTCTGGTGTTTTCTTCAGTATCTTTCTTTAATGTCTTAAAGGTTTTTATAATATATGTCTTTCATTTACTTGGTTAGAGTGATCCCAAGATATTTTACTTTTCTGAGGCTATTGTGAAAAGTGTGATTTCCCTGGTATCTTTCTCAGTCTGTTTTTCAATTGTTCATAGGAAATATACTGATTTTTGTGTGTCAAATTTATATCCTTCTAGTTTTTCTGCAAGTGATTGTCAGCTATAGAATTTTCTTGTTAGAGACTCTAGGTTCTTTTATGTATAAAATCACATCATCTGCAAATAAACATACTTCAACTTTTACCTTTCTTATTTGTATATCCTTGACTTCTTTGGTTGTCTTAGTGTTCTAGCTGAGATTTCAAATACTGTACTGTTTAAGAATGGAAAGTATGGACACTCATGTCTTGCTCCTGATTTTAGTGGAAACGCTTTGAGTTTCTCTCCATTTAGGCTGATGTTGGCTGTGAGGTTGCTTTATGCTAATTTATTTTATTGAGGCATGTTTCTTGTATCCATGGTCCCTCCACAACTTTTACCAAGAAAAGATGCTAATTTTTGTCAAAGGCCTTTTCTGCATCCAATGAGATGATCATGTAGTTTTGCCTTTCAGTCTGTTTATGTGGGTAGATTATGTTTACTAATTTGTCTGTGTTAAACTATTCCTGAATTTTGGGATGAAGTCAACTTGATCGTTATGGGTAATCATTTTGATGTGTTCTTGAATTTGGTTTGCAGGTATTTTTACTGAGAGTTTTTGCATATATGTGCATAAGAAATATTGGTTTAAACTTTTCTTTTGTGTTGGGTCTTTGTGAGGTTTGTGTGTCATGGTGACACTGGATTTATAAAAATAATTAGGAAATGTTCCTTTTCAGTTCCTATTTTTGTGGAATAATTTAAGGAGTGTTGGCATTAACTCCTCTTTGAAAGTCTGACTGAATCCATCTGGCATGGACTTTTATGCTGAGATACTTTTAATTACCGCTTCTATTTCACTAGGGTGATATGGATCCATTTTAAATTGACTATTTGATCTTGATTTCACTTTGATAAGTCATATATGTCAAGAAATTTATCCATTTTTTGAGCTATCCAGTTTGATAAAATTCAGAATTTTTTAAAGTATTTCCTTATGACTCTGAATTTCCTCAGTGTCTGTCTGTTTTGATGTCCCACTTTTCATCTCTAATTTTGCTAGTTTCTCTGTCTTTTAGTTAATTTGACTAAGGATTTGTCAATCGTGTTGATTTTCTCAAAGAATCAATTATTAGTTTCATTGATTCTTTGTCTTGTTGTTGTTGTTTCCTATTTCACTAATTTCAGCCCTAAGTTTGATTTTTTTTATTCTTTCCATCTGTTCCTGTGGGGTATTATTTCTTGTTCTAGAGTTTTCAAGTGTGACACTATATTATTAATACGAGCTCTCTTCCATTTTTTGATGTAGCACTTAGTGGTAAGAACTGTGACCTCTTAGAACTGCCATCAAATTGACCTATAAGTTTGGATATGTTGTATCTCCATTTTCATTCAATTATAATGTTTTTAAATTTTTCTCTTGATTTCTGTCTTGATCAATTTTTTATTTAGAAATGAGTTATTCTGTTTCTATGAGTTTGTACACTTTCTGTTGTTTCTGATGTTCCTGATACACAGCTTTAACCCAGGGTGGTTTAGATAGGAGGCAAGGGTGTTATGTCAATGTTCTTATTCCTGTTGAGATTTACTTTGTGTCTAAGGATGTGGTCAATTTTGAGAAAGTTCCATGAGCTGCTAAGAAAAAAAAGTACATTCTTTAGTGTTTTGATGGAATGTTCTGTAAATATCTGCTAGTACATTTGATTTATGGTGTCATTTAACTTCCACATTTCTCTGTTTAGTTTTTGTCTGAATGACCAGTTTATTGGTGAGAGTGGAGTATTGAAGTCTCCCACTATCAGTGTGTGAAAGAAAGTCAATATGTGCTTTTGGATGTGTTAGTGTTTCTTTTACAAATTTGGGTGCTATTGTGTGTAGTTAATAATGTTTAGGATTATGTCTTCTTGGTAGATTTCTTCCATGATAAGTATGTAGTGTCCTGTGTATCTTCTGATTGGTTTGGGTCTAAAGTGTAAGTATTACTCACATGGTTATACCTGCTTGCTTCTTGGGTCCAATTGCTTGGAATAGGTTTTTTTCACTACTTTATCTGGAGGTGATGCCTAGTCTTGGTGGTAAATTATATTTTTTGAATGAAACAGAAAATGGAGCCTGTTTTCTGATCCAATTTGTCTGTGTCTTTTTGTTGGGAAGTTGAGACCATTAATATCGAGAGTAATCGATAAGTAGTTCTTTTGATTTCTGTTATCTTGTTGTTATGACCTGGGTTTTTTTCTTCTCTATTAATTTATTGTTCTGGGATTGTTTACTCTTTATGTTTTCTGGGATATGGTTAACTTCTTCAGACCCAAGTTTCCTTTCTAGTTAACTTCTCTAGAGCTGGATTTGTAAATAGATACTGCTTAAATTTGGTTTCATAGTTTAGGGGTGGGTTTTTTTTTTTCTACTGATTGTGCTTTGTAGTTTTTCTGGATGTATTAGTCTATCACAGTTTGTAAACCATCTGTCCAGGCCCTTCTGACCTTTATACTCTCCATTAAGAAATCAAGTATAATAGTAATTATGCCTGTTTTATATGTAATTTGGTCCTTCTCCATTTAGTATCTTTTTTGTTTTAATTTAGTGTTTCAATTATTATGTATCATGGTGTCTCGGCCCAAGCTGCTGCTCCCGTCTGTGGGTCAGGGTCTAGTAAGAGAGAGAGTGGGGATGAAGGGAAAGAGACGTGAAGAATGAAGACAAGACAGAGATTTTGATCAAGTCTTGTTTATTGAGGGGAAATCTGGGGTATTTATACACTTTTGCCACGTGCCTTGTAGGCATGGATACCACATGCCTTGCAGGTGTGGCTATCACGTGCCTTACAGGCATGGATAGCATGGATAGCTCGTGCACCGTGTGCCTTGTAGGCATGGGTACCATGTGCGCCTTGTAGCTGGGGGCACTAAACAGAAAAACAAGATATGTGGGCTTAAAAACAAGATGCTTATCAGACTGTGCTCAGCTGTTGTAGGCTGTTGAAAAACAAGTCTCTTGTCAGGGTATATGGCTCGAGATGGCTGCAATGATGATAGCCACTTTTTGCTAGAAGTTGGCTCCCAACATCATGGAGAATATCTTTTCTGGTACAGTCTGTTTGGTGTTCTTTATGCTTCTTGCATCGTGATGGATACCTCCTTCTTTAGATTAAGAATTTTTATTTTTCTACCATTTTATTTAAAATATTTTTATGCCTTTAACTTGAGTTTCTTGTTTTTCCTCTATACTTAATATTGATAGATTTAGTCTTTTCGTAGTGTACCAGATTTCCTGAAACTTTTGTGCCTAGATTTTTTTTAATTTAGCATTTTCTTTGAAGTATCCATTTCTTCTACCTTAGCTTAAAGACCTAAAATTCTTTCTTCGATGTCTTATAAGCTGTTAGTGAGGCTTACTTTTAAGGTTTTTTGTCTGACATCCTAAGGTTTCATCCTCCTCCTCATCTTCCTCTTCCTTCTTTTTCTTGCTCTTTTCAGCCTTGACTACCCCCATTTTCGCTGCATCAGGTTTTCCTTTAGCTCTGTAGGCAGTAATGTCCGTCTCATACTTCTCCTTCAGCTCGGCAGCCTTCGTCTCGCAGGGCTGCTTGTCATCCGCTGCAGTGTTGTTCCACATCTGTCCTAGTTTCTTTGCAACATCACCAATGGATAAGCCAGGATGCTCCCCTTTGATTTATGGGCGGTACTCAGAACAGAACAGGAAAAAGGCTGAAGAAGGCCTCTTGGCTGCATTGGGGTTCTTGAACTTCTTTTTGGTCTCCCCTTTGGGAGGGATGTAGGTTTTCATTTCTCTTTCATAACGAGCCTTGTCAGCCTTTGCCATATCTTCAAATTTCCCCTTTTCTTTAGCAGACATGGTCTTCCACCTCTCTGAGCACTTCTTGGAGAACTCTGAGAAGTTGACAAAAGCATCTGGGTGCTTCTTCTTGTGCTCCTCTGGGCAGGTTTGCACAAAGAATGCATATGAGGACATTTTGCCTCTCGGCTTCTTAGGATCTTCTTTGCCCATGTTTAATTGATTTTCCTCCGAGAGGCACAGAGTTGCCCAGTACCCGTAGGGCTCTCACTTGCCCAGGTGCTGTCTCTATGGAGCTCAATGTACTGCAATGGCTGTGAGAGCCCTACTTTCATGTCTAACTGTTCTTATTACTTCATTCAACTGTTTGTATTTTCATAGTCTTCATTAAAACACTTACTCATGTCTTTTGTAAAGGACTTTGGAGATAATGATAATTGCTATTTTGAAGCCCTTGTCCTGTATTTTGGTTAAATTGCATTATCAATACCTATTGCACTGGGGTTACTTACATTATGTTGGATACTCATGTTTCTGTTTTTGTGCTAGGACCTAGGCATCTTGAGTTATAATGCTTAAATTGTTGATACTTATTTTTGTTTTTATTGGGTTGGTGTTATGGTCTTTGGTTATTTTTAGCCTACCAATAGAGAAATAGAGGTAAGGTGGAAGGAGGAGCTCCTGTAGGTAGGTGACTTCAGGACTAAGAGTAAGTCTAGAGATATCAGAATCGGTTACAGGAATGATAGTAAAAAAAAAAAAAAAAAATCACCTGTCTGTATGAGATGCCAATGTGGCTGATAGATAGTTCCTGTGAATTGATGGCTGACACAGGTAAATGGAGATCAGCTAAAGGGAAGGCTGAGAGGGTCATCTGGAAAAAGCTAAGAAGCCCTTGAGTATACACCAAGAGTCAGAGTCACCAGAGATTTGCCTTAGGATGGGAGAAAGGACTCCTATAGGCAGCTATCATAGGATAAAGAGTAAGTCTGGAGAAACAGAAATTAAAAGGCTAAGGGAATGCTGGGTCCACACCAGGAAGAAAAACCATTATTAAGCTATACCTGTTGAATCTTTGGTTGGGTACGCCTTTTGATACAAAGGAACTAGTCAAAGCATTCACAAACTTAGATACTTTATCCCTTTCAGAAACTAAAATTCTAAAACTTTTCCTAAATATTTAGTTACCTCTCAGTTCAGTGAACAGTTTGACAAGAAACTTAAAATATTTCCAAATACATAATTTCAAATTTTATGATTGTGATATTGGTAATGTTTTAAATGTATTCAGTGATTAAACTTCCTTCAGTGAAATATGAGATACATAATCAAAATATACCTTATTTTTTAAAAAAAATCACAATCAGAAAAATACTCAAGATATTTTAAATGCTTAATGAAAAAAACCTGACTCATAAAAATAAAAGTTCTATTAACGGTGTCCTAGTTTACTTTCTGCTTTTGTGATGAACTCCATGACCAAGAAAACATGGGGGGAGGCTTTATATCAGCTTATGTTCCCAGGTCAATTCAAAAAAACAACACATGAACTCAAAGCAGGAGCTTTAAACAGAAGAAGTGAAAGAACAACGCTTACTGGCTTGCTTCCCCTGGCTTGCTCTGTTGCCTTTCTTATACAATCCACACCCACCTGTCAAGTAATGTCACTGCCTACAGTGAGTTGGGACTGTACACATCAATCATCAATCAAGAAAGCTTTCTGCAGACATGACCAAAGGCCAATATGATGGAAGCAATTCCTCAGATGAGGTTGCCAAGTTGACAACCAAGAGTAACTATCACTGAAGGGCTAGTTCACGGTGATTGAGTCTTGGTATTAGTCAATAGTTACTACAAGTCAAATGAACATGGTTTTTGTCACCATAATGAGAAACCATCATCTTTAAAAGGTGCATTTATATGTAGTTTAGATCATGCAGTATAATGAAATTCTCAAGGAACAGACTCTATCCTTAAGAATTGCATACATCTTTGTCCATAAAGAAAAGAAAAAGCATCACAGCACAGGGGAAGAGTAAAGAATAAGGGGGAAATTATTGCTCATCACCAAGGGATTCAATACATAAACTATACTGACTTCATATTTAGAAAAAATAAACAAACCTACCAATAACCCTTAAAAACATCCAATAGCTATACATTCAGAAGCAGATATAGAGCTTGAAGACATAGTGTTTAATGAATGGAAAACACAGGTTTTTTTTAAAAAAAACAAAATACAATTCTGAAGTATATATCATTTGCTAAATTAATGGTCTTAACAAAATAATGTAAACTAACATAGTACCGTGATATATTTTATTAGAATAGAAGCATACTGGAAATACTCCATAGGTGTTGCAATGAAAGTTCATGGAACATTATAGGTATGGAAAAGAAGGACATATAAGGGAGGTACCATGCAATAAGAAACAGGATCCATGGAGGTCAACATTGATAATGGGCTACTAGAGAATTAGCTCAACCCTCTGGAACTGAACATTATCACCAATCATAAGTTAGAAATAAATATATGCCTGGTGTCTTACTTTTCTTTCTGAAACCAATTACCTGACAACTCATGGGAGGAAGTGTTTATTCTGGCCCTTGGTTTGACGGGTTGTGGTTTCCATTCATTAAATGCTATGTCTTCAAGCCCTATATGTGCTTCTGAATGTATAGCTATTGAATGTTTCTAAGGGTTATGAGTAGGTTTGTTCGTTTGTCTATCATGGCAGAAAAGATATGGTGATGAGAGCAGCCATAACTAAGGAGCAGAAATCTGAGGACACTGATCACATTGTGCCCTCAGTCACCAAGCAGAGAAAGATTAATGTTGGTATTCCACCCACGTTTTTCTTTTACCCACTACAACATCCCAGTCCTTGGGATGAACCTACCCATACAAAGGGTGGATCTTCTCTCCTCAGTCAAATCTCTCTGAAATGCCTTCACAGATGTGTCCAGAGGTGTCTGCCAAGTGATTTCATACCCAGTCAAACTAATCATGACAAGTTCTTGCATAAAAGGGAATAACACAAACATCACAAATCAGAATCACAACATAAAGAAATACAGTTAAGGATTGAGTTATTGTTTCCTTCAGAGATCTAAGTATGAAGAGAATCTGAGTTGGTCATGGAAGAATATGAAAGGCTAGCAGCACTAAAAAATACACTGGATACTTTACACATATGTAATTTAAGCCACCTAACAACATTATCAGGAAGATGCTGTTATTTCCATTGTATGTAGGAAAAAACCCTGAGGTTCAGGCATACGACCATTGTTGATAACACTCTACATGTCTCACAGCTGAAACCTGGAAGATGTGAGAGTCATCCTTATAAACTGATTCCAGAGCCCAGCTCCTTATTATGCATGTGTATGTTGAACATTCAGGACTTAAGAGTAGAGCATAAATTGAAGGCTAAACCTGGGGTACAGTGGATGAAAAACATGTACATGTTGGAGCCAATGGGGATGGGCCCTAAGTACCAGGCTATAGATTGATGGCTTGATCTGATAGACCAAGGTTTCAATTTTTGAGATAGGCATTTTTTTCATGTTCTAAATCACAATGTACCTTCCAACATGCTAATTGTTTATTTTCTACATGCTTAAATTCATTAATATATTATGAATTTTGTGAAGCACATACAAAAATAACTATTTCGAAGAGATAAGACATAAACTGAATTCTAAGTTCCATGATATTCTTCCTGTCCTTCAGTGAACTGCCTTACAAACACTACTAGATGCTATCCAGGTTAAGGGCTTCCTTCTGAGAATTATGACTTCTATGCCTTCAAATGCTAAGTGCTCTGACATGTTCATAAATTCAATATCAGCTGACTGACACTAAGAGCCAGCACTCAGAAAACCAGCTTCTTTGGCTTTCCTGTCTGGCCCTGTCCTTTCTCCTCCCAGACTCTCTTTTTTTTTATTATTATTATTATATATGCAATTTTAAATTTATTAATAGTTTTATTTTTAAAGTTGATTCCATATATTATATTGGCTTTTTTAAGTGTTTTTTTTATTTTTATTTATTAGATCTTTCATTTACACTTCAGATACCATCCCCTTTCCCCATTCCCCCCCTTAGAAAACCCCTATCCCATGCCCCCTTTTCCTTTTTGCATTTATACATTTTTTTAAGAAATGTTAATCATAGGCTTTATAAGTTTGGTATTGTTCAATCAGAGGTGTAACCCACTACCCAACCTAGATATATCAACTATCTTTGACTGGTGGAGATACATGAACATCTGCTTCCCTGTCTCCCCCCTCTATCTCTCTTTCATCACCTAGCTTCTCCTCTCCTTCTTCTCCTCTTCTTACTCCTTTTCTTCCTCTCAGTACTCCTCCCACCTTAGCTCCTCCTACACATCACCCTTCCTGTTAAAAGGAAACTTTTCTCTCAAAATACAATTAGAGCATAATTATGCCTATTTGTACCAGTGAGGTAAAGATAGTCCTAATACCCAGTCCATCCTTTTGTTGACTAACCAGCACCTCTGTCATCTATCCTAACTAAAACACTTAGTTCTGAACCTGGCTTTTTCCTTGGCTTTAGGATGAATGTCAGCTGATGACCATACACTCAGATCTTTTCTCTCAAAGTAAATAGCTATAAGTTTTCAACCCCGTCAGAAATCCAGAATGACTGAGTTGACTATAATTGTGGGAAGCACAAAGCATAGCTTCTAAAACTTAGCCAATTTATAGAGACCTCTGAACCCCTGGACACTCGCTCTACTTCAAAACGTTGGAGCATCTGTTCTTCTGCCTTCTGGCCCAGGATCATCTGACAGACCTTAGTGCTGCAGAATTATTAAGGGCTGATTACTCTGTCTAGGCAGATATAATCAGTCGACTATTCTGCAAGTGTGTCCTTTTCTGGACAGTAATTTGTCTGTAGAAGGAAAGTGGCAATTCTTGCCTAGTGGCTGTCTCACCACAACTGGAGTAAAAGGGAGACATAACAACAGAAACAGAGGAAATTAAAAAAATTATCAGATCCTACTACAAAGGACTATACTCCCAGACTCTCTTGAGCTGCAGCCTTGTCCATACTCAAGAAAGGCCTTCTGCCTGGTTCCTGCATCCCAGATAAGGTTTCCAGAAGTCAAGGTACATCCTCCACATTACCATAGAAACAGGAGACCCATGGTTTGTTTTCTCCTGTGAGGAACTCTGTAAACAGTAACCAAACAGTTTTGCCATGCTAGAAGCTAATTTTCAAAGGGCACAGCATACCCTTCATGGATAGGCTAGACATGGGAATTGGGACCCATTTGTTCCTCTCATTACATTAGCAAGGCCTGGATTAGGTTTGATAATCCTCACACCACCACACAGCAGGTGGGTTTGTTTGCAGAGAGAAGAGGCCTGACAGGAATCTGAAACAGTCCCAGTGTTTTAGAAATACGTCCACCATGATAGCTGAGTGGCTACCAAATATTTGCCCACATCTGGCAGTTAGCTTCTAAACACTTCACCTACCTCGGGATTACCACCTACCAGAGGCCACAGCTATAAGGAAAGTCTTAATCTCTTCATCCACTGGTGCTTTGTGGGTAGCTGTGATTGAATAAAAATTGAGCTCGACTGAGGTTGAAGTGCAAGCTAACTTGGGTTGCGTTTCTGCTTTGCAGCAAAGGAGCTGTGTTCATTTGTAGGGGCTATCATAACAGAATAAAATATTCTATCACAAATGGGATGACTTGGAAGTAAAACCTTTAGTTCTGGGGGCTAGCTGTCAAAACTTCTGTAGAAGAATCCAGCCATGCTCCTTCCAGCCATTCCTTCCATGTGAAGGAATGACTCCAACTTTCACCTCTGTCTCCATATGTGTACCTGCTGTGTGTCTGTTTATATCATCTCCCAACCCCCATTTTATGAGAAGATCAACCATGTTAAATTTAGGACCTACCAACTTCAGTGTGTTATTTTTTTTCTTTTTTAGACAAGGTCACATGTAGCTTTTAGTCTGGGTTCAGATTCACTTTGTAACTTAAGAAGACCTTGAATTTTTGAACCTTTACCTCTCCTGGGTGCTGGAATTAGAGTCATAGGCCACCCTGCCCACTGTTTGCAGTACTGGGCATAAAGAGGGGACTCTGTACATGCTAGAAAGAGACTCTGCTAAATGAGGGCTACATCTCCAGTCCCTCGTTGTAATTCATTTCACTAATTGTGTGTTCAGCTGCTGTTTCTAAATAAGATAATATTCTCAGGTATTGAAAACAGAGCAAGTTTACACACACACACACATTGTGTGGTTGTCAAGAGTTCAATTAAAAGTTACAGTGCCTATGCTCTTTGGAGAAGAAATTGGCCTCTGGATATTTATCCTGAACATCTGAGCTATGTACACAAAAAAAGATGCACGCTACAACATTGTTTAGCAAAGGAACAGGTTGGAAACAGTCATAATTTAGTGGCCATTTGTATAATGAAATATTATGTTGTTGTTAAAAATGTTGAGATAGACTTTGATGATATAAAATGATACAATTTTAACAAGAAAAAAGTGTGAGAGGGTAAGGATGAATCAGGCAGAGGCTTTGTAGGGCAGTGAAACTACTCTAAACCTTCTACAATGGTAGATACATGTCTACTCATTTGTTGAATCCCATAGAATGTGCAACATCAAGAGTAAAACCTGGTATAATCTATAGACTTGGCGTGATTGAGAAATCAGTGTGGTTTCATCAGTTGTAACGAACACTCCACTCTAGTAGGAAAGGAAGATATTAAGGGGCTATACACCTATGAATACAGGACAGACAGAGGAAAATCTATACACCCTGCACTCAATTTTGCTGTGAATTTAAAACTACTATAAACAAGACTAATTTTTTAAAAGCCTAGTTCAGGAAAAAAAAAGTGTTCTGTTGTATACGCCATCATGGGAGGAAGAGAGAAAGCATGTAGATATATGTTTACCTGAGTACACATGCACCCATTTAATATTTCTAGAAATACATATTTAAAATTAATAGTAGTGCTTACTTCAAACAAAAGAAATCAGACAAGTGGAGTAGAAAAAATAAAGACAGACACAGTTTTCACTGTATGCCTTCTGTGCCTACTGAATTATGAGCTCCATACACAAATTTCTCAATGGATAATAAATGCATTGAGGGGATAGTAATAGGTTTCAGAGATCTGTGGCTAGGTGCCATCTAGACTAATGGGGAGCACCAAGGAGACTTCTTGCCTTGTGGGGCCAGGGAAGCTGGCTAAGAAACTGTGTATAGCCTATCAAGTGCTTTCCATTCAGGGTCAGAAGTTAACCACAGCTGAGAATAAAAGGAGCTAAATTT
Organism: Arvicanthis niloticus; assembly: GCF_011762505.2. Taxonomy (NCBI): domain Eukaryota; kingdom Metazoa; phylum Chordata; class Mammalia; order Rodentia; family Muridae; genus Arvicanthis; species Arvicanthis niloticus. The sequence goes on along the minus strand of NC_047658.1, from coordinate 47,977,028 downwards.
GACCTTCCATAAAGAACACTGATAATACAGAGAGAATTTGACATAAATAAACACCAAAAAACCCTCAAATCACTTATATAATCAATAAAAGAACAAATGAATTGTATGGATAATTTTTGAAAGAAAAATATTAATAGCCATTAATTATCTGAATAAATGTTAAACATCTGAAATGCAAATCAAAATGAAACTCCATCACTTCTAACTAACTATCAACAAAATAATGAACAAATTTTAAAAAATGCTTGCAAAGGTGCTGGGGAAAGAAATTCTTATGCACTGTAGTAAGAATATAAATTAGTGCAGACACTGTAGAAGTCAATATAGAGAGCCTTGAAAAGAACAAAATTCTCATATGATCCAGATATCCCATCCCTGGGTACATACCAAGGGGAACCTAAATCAGCACAGCACAGAAGTGAACATCCATGTTTACTGCTTCATTATTCACAACAGCCAAAATAAAAGAACCAGTCTATGTATTCATCAACAGATGAATGGATAAAGAAAATGTGGCATTTATGCATAGTACAGTTTTATACAAAATTGTATCATTTGTAGAGATATAGATGGACCTGAGATTACGTTAAGCAAAATGAGCCAGATTTAAGAAAGGCAAAGACCACATATTCTCTCATATTCAAATCTTGATTTGAAATATATATTAGATATAATACATGTGCATATATTTTTTATAAAGCCTGCCTCCAGTAACATATTTTCTTCAGTGGGGCCATGCCTCCTAATCCTTTCAAACAGCACCACCAACTGAAGACTATGTGTTCAAATACATAAACCTATCGGAGACATCCACTCTCAAACCACCACAAGAGATAAATATGAAGAAAGCACATGTCTGTGTGAAAACATCAGAATGAAACTCATCTTCCAATGCTAATTGTAAATTTGTAAATAAATAAATAAAAAATTTTAGGCAAACAAACCCCCATGGCCACAACTAGAACCCTGAAAACTACATAGGGGCTCTGTGGTGCAGTGATGAAGTGGGTATTCCAGAAGGGAAGGAGAGAGAGAAACATGAAATCAAACAGGAGCATTTCACGCCAAAGCTACATAGCACAAGTATCCTCAGGCAGGTGGCTAAGATTCTAAACATATACCTGAGCATTCAGCAGGGAAAATAAGGAAGAGAAAGAAACATCCTGCCCTTCTCTACCAGTAAGCTCAGAAAGAAAGAAGATAGAAGCCAGCCCTATAGAGACTTCATGACTGTTCTCTTCCTTCACTCACCCAAGCCTACCCAGGGTACACCCTCCTCTCCAGGGAGCTGACTAATTTGATAAACTAATCAAGACTCACTATCAGGTATTATTTCAAAGGGGCACCAAAAGTGCTTCTTCCCAAACCAACTTGACCTTGCAGTATTAATAGCTCTTAATTGCTTAATCTGCTCATTCTTCCCAAAGGCAATTTTAACCAGAGCTTCAGACACTCAAAGGAGTTATGTGTCTACAGGAAATTATGTCAGGACTTCTGTGGGTGATAAAGGCAAACTGTCTGGGACCAAAGGTATCCCTTGTGCCTTTCAAATCCCATGACAACAGGAATTACAGGATTTCTCTTCTCCCTTCCCCCAAGGCCATCCTGAAATAAAAGTAAGCATCACATTAAAGGAATCTTTAAAAGTCACTTCAATAGAACCCACCAATGCCTGCTCTATGCACCAGGGCTAAGTAAAAGTCCAACATCTTCTGAATAACTCACCAAGACACAGTTGTCTCAGAGTCTGTCAATCAGATAGATTCCACTGGCATAATTCCATGGCCACAATATGTCATGGCTGTTAAGAAAGAATTGCTGGATCCCAAGATCAGGCATTACAAGTAGGCCTAGGAGCATTCTTTTTCTTCTGATTATGAAAATTTAAGAATTTATCCAGTCCACACACAGAATTACTAACCTCCTTGCAGGGACAGAGGCAGTTCCTTTGTGTTGTTACTGACAATAAAGAACTCAGGCTATCTGGTCCATCCTCAAAGAAATAGCTAGTCAGTGGTGCAATTTACCATAATCACCTACCATTTAGTAAGCTTACCATCTCTCTTAGGGGCTAGCTTCTGTTAATATGCAATGTATGGAAACTTCCCTCGGCTCTCAATTGCCTTCCTGTAATTATTATATTGATTTGATGTAGCTGTAGATTCATGTTTAAGGTGGTTTATAGTTTTAATTTGCAATTAAATCAAATGATGCCTCTTTGCTAAGATGGCTGACACTTGTTTATATTCTACAACAAGTAATGAAGGCAACTTTTATTTACCATAATAAACATCCAGGATAAGGAGCTTGAAATTGTGAGGAACCCATTTTCCTGCTTGGTCCTTTAGCCTAGTTTTTAAAACATTAAGTTAAGGAGCTATACTAACCGGGAGGAGCAAAGGCAGAAGCAGTTTTCTTTAATCATGTGACCCCTGGTAGATTGGCCACAACCAGGGCATACTGCTTTCCAAAGGATAACTGGGCAATGCCATCTGGATTTGATGAGAAAAAAAGAAAAAAAAGAGGTAGTGTCAAATTTGGGTGGGAAGGGATGGGATGGTGGAGGGGATGGTAATGGAAGGAGCCGAGGAAGGGGTGAAAATGTTAATTTAAAAAAAAAGAAATAAAGTTGCTTATCAAAGAAATTTAAACGGCATATTCATGCATTTTGAAACTGGTCCAAGTACTAACTGGGATATTACAGTGGTAATCTAGTGAGGTCATTGAAAGATTAATAATGGAACAAGTAACAAGAATAACTGGTAGTTTTTTTTTTTAAGTCTCCCTTTCTGAATGACCTCTGTGCAGCTAATCCCTCTGCATCTTTTTCCTCAATCTCTGGTGTAGCTGCATTACATCCACTTTCAGTGCTATGGTTTGTTTCTGCACTGATATCAAAATCCATTTTTTCAAGATCAAGCAAGTGGTGGTTGACAAGAGTTTTAGTCTCAGGAGTGCATCTTAACATCCAAACAATGGCAGCCACCGAGCACTTTGACCTTTGGTGCAAATGTTCCATTCCACCTTACCTGAGGTCTCAGAGATATCTTTAAAAGTTGTCTGACTCTAGCCTTCCACTCTGGGCCAGAGCACTGAGCAGATCTTGGGTGGCAGCTCTGCCCCCAACATCCAAGAACCCAGAGGAAGCGGGGATCCCAGGTGCTCGAACTCAGGCAGTATCTTAGGTAAGCAGACAGCAGGGCCCGCCCTAAACAGGGAGTAACTGGGAACCAAAAGGACCCAGGAAGTCACTCCCGGCCCGGAACACTGGTTCCTTCCAGTCTGGGCCAGAGCACTGAGCAGATCTTGGGTGACAGCTCTGTCCCCAACCTCCAAGAACCCAGAGGAAGCAGGGATCCCAGGAGCTCTAACTTGGACAGTGTCTTAGAAACTAGTTCTCAGATCGGAGGCCTGGATCAGACCTCTGCCAGGTCTGCTGTTGTGTGGACCCTGGATTCCACCTGAGACATACTGGAAGGTCCACTCAATCCAGAGCCACAGAAGAACAAATGAATTCAGAGCTTCAGACAACATATCCTGAGATATTCTAGAGGAGACACTGCACCCAGAACAGCAGACACCTAGCTTGACTACTACCTTGGAGGCACCATATCCTGAGGCATCCTAGAGGTACCACTGTAATCAGTGCAGCTGGAAAAGATCACAGAGACATCTGGACCCCTAGGAGATCAGACACAAGCTAGATAACTAGAAAGACAGGCTTCAGAGACAGCAAGTACAGGCAGCACTAGAGTTAACCAGATGGCAAAAGGCAAGAGCAAGAACATAAGCAACAGAAACCAAAATTACATGGCATCATCAGAACCCAGCTCCCCCATCAGAGCAAGCCCTGAACACCCCATCACACCAGAAAAGCAGGAATCAGAATTAAAATCACTTCTCATGATGATGATAGAGGGCTTTAAGAAAGACATAAATAACACTCTCAAAGAACTTAAGGAGAGCACTGGTAGACAGATAGAAACCCTTAAAGAGGAAACACAAAAATCCCTTAAGGGATTGCAAGAAAATGCAACCAAACGAGAAAAGGAATTAAACAGAACCATGCAGGATCTAAAAATGGAAGTAGAAACAATAAAGAAATCACAAAGGGACAAAACCCTGGAGATAGAAAACCTAAAAAGATCAGGAGTCATAGACACAAGTATCACCAACAGAATACAAGAGATGGAAGAGAGAATCTCATGTGCAGAAGATACCATGGAAAACATTGGCACAACTGTCAAAGAAAATGCAAAATACAAAAAGCTACTAACCCAAAATATACAAGAAATCCAAGACACAATGAGAAGGCCAAACCTAAGGATAATAGGTATAGATGAGGGGGAAGACTCCCAACTAAAAGGACCAGTAAATATCCTCAACAAAATTATAGAGGAAAACTTCCCTAACCTAAAGAAAGAGATGTCCATAAATATACAAGAAGCCTACAGAACTCCAAATAGTTTAGACCAGAAAAGAAATACTTCCCACCATATAATAGTCAAAACATCAAATGTACAAAACAAAGAAAAAAATACTAAAAGCAGTAAGGGAAAAAAGGCAAAGTAACATATAAAGGCAGACCTGTAAGAATTACACCAGACTTCTCACCAGAGACCATAAAAGCCAGAAGATCCTGGACCGATATCATACAGACCCTAAGAGAACACAAATGCCAGCCCAGACTACTATACCCAGCAAAACTCTCAATCATTATTGATGAAGAAACCAAAATATTCCATGACAAATCCAAATTTACACAGTATCTCAACACAAATCCAGCACTTCAAAGAATAATTGGTGGAAAACTCCAACACAAGGAGGGAAACTACAACCTAGAAAAAGCAAGAAAGTAATCTTCCAAAAACCCCAAAAGAAGATAGTTACACAAACATATCTCCACAGATGTTAGCCCAAAAGCTTGGATTAGCGAAGACTCAACCCACAGACCACATGAAGCTCATGAAGAAGGACGACCAAGAGGGGATGCCTCAGTTCTACTTAGAACGAGAAACAAAAATGCTCAAGGGAGCAAATAGGGAAACAAAACATGGGACAGAAACTGAAGGAGGGGCCATCAGGAGACCTTTCCACCTGGGTATTCACCCCATGTACAGCCACCTAATCTAAACACTGTTGTGGATGGCTGGAAGTGCGTAATGTGAGGAACATGATATAGCTGTCTCCTTAGAGGTCAGCCAAAGACTAACACACTCAGAGGACAATGGTCACAATTAACCACTGATATGATCAGGGGTTTCCCAATGGAGAACTTAGTGAGAGGACTGAAGGAGCAGAAAGGGTTATTGACCCCAGGTGGAAAGCAACAATACCAAACAACCAGAGCCCCCCAGGGTCTAAACCACCAGCCTGGGAACACATAGGGAGGGACCCAAGACTCCAGAGGTATATGTAGAGGAGGATGTCCTTGTCTGACATAGGTGGGAGAGGAGTTTCTTGGTCCCATAAAAAAAAATGAACACACAGTGGGGGGGGGGGGGATGTGAGGGCGGGGAGGGGATAGTGAGGGGGGGTAGGTGCAGTCACTGCCTCATAGAAGCATGAGGAGGGGGATGGGATAGGAGGTTTCTGGGTGGAGGGAGGAAGTAGGCTAAGGGGATAAAATCTGAAATGTAAATACTACAACCAATTTTAACAAGCGGGGGGGGGGGGGGGGAGTCTTCAGAGCCAACATCTTTTAAAAAAAATGTCAGCCCCCTGGGGGTGGGAAATTTTTTTTTTCTTGATACTAAAACTTGTTCTGAGAATTGTATATTGCAGAATACACAGCCTTGGTGTATCTACTCATCAAGCATACTGAGCAGACCTGCCTAAACCTCTGATGTCCTGGAATTCCATCTGGATTCAGTGAAGACACAGCACCAGAGGCTTATCAACTTACTCTTCCCCTCACCCCTCTTCTAAAATCTCAACACCCTTAATCAGCTTGAAGAAGTTAAAGAAGAGTCAGCACCTCTAATCCCTGAGCTTGGGGACTAATGTGGTTAATAATGGTCTGTCTTTCTAGGGACAAGTAGTGGTTTTGTTGGAACAGGGGGGATTAGCTAGGACTTATTGCATAGCCATAACCTATTGGTAGAAAGCTGTATAATTATTATCAAGATGGAGTTATAATTTCTTAAATGGTACAAAATTTACTTTGATCTCAAATTTAAGGTTTTCATTGGTATGAGCCTCTTATTAATATAAAAATGAGATGAATATTGATATGCTCATGGGCATTGTGCCTGTATAAAACATTTAGGAATACAATGCCTACACCCAGCCCTTTTTTAACTTTTTTAACTGATTTGGGACGGTTAACCTATGAGTTAAGGGACTATAGCAAATTCATGGCTTTGAGTTTATTGTTAGGGTGTTTTCCATATTTTATTTAGAAATAGCTGAGAGGAGTGAACAGACAACAGTCCAGGTTATCTTACATGGATAGTTGGTTTTCAAAACATCAGAAATCCATAGAACTGACGCTACAAATATTTATATATTAATGTTCATATTGATTAGAGACCTGTCTGCTCCTGACAGCTTCCTGTCGTGGATTCTAAGAAGAAATTGAGCATCCTTGGAGTTACTCCAGTTGTGTGGTAACAGCCACTAGGCAAGAATTGCCTCTCTCCATCTACAGACAAATTACTGTCCAGAAAAGGACACACATGCAGAATAGTTGACTGATTATATCTGCCTAGACAGAGTAATCAGTCCTGAATAATCCTGCATCACCAAGGTCTGTCAGATGATTCTGGGCCAGAAGGCTGAAGATTTGATACTCCAACGTTCGGTAGTATAGGGGCTTTTCAGGTGTTCAGAGGTCTCTATAAATTGGCTAAGTTTTAGAAGCTATGCTTTGTGCTTCCCACAATTATAGTTAACTCAGTCATTCTGGATTTCTGACGGGGTTGAAAACTTATAGCTATTTACCATAAGAGAAAAGATTTGAGTGGATGGTCGTCAGCTGACATTCATCCTAAAGCCAGGTTCAGAACTAAATGTTTTAGTTAGGATAGATGACAGAGGTGCTGGTTAGTCAACAAAAGGATGGACAGGGTATTAGGACTATCTTGTACCTCACTGGTACAAATTGGCATAATTATGCTCTAATTGTATTTTGAAAGAAAAGTTTCATTTTAACAGGAAGGGTGATGTGTAGGAGGAGCTAAGGTAGGAGGAGTACTGAGAGGAAGAAAAGGAGTAAGAAGAGGAGAAGGAGGAGAGGAGAAGCTAGGTAATGAAAGAGAGAAAGAGGGGGGAGACAGGGAGGCAGATATTCATGTCTCTCCACCAGTCAAAGATAGTTGTTATATCTAGGTTGGTCAGTGGGTTACACCTCTGATTGAACAATTCCAAACTTGTAACACTTATAATTAACATTATTTTAAAACAATGTATAAATGCAAAAAGGAAAAGAGGGCATGGGATAGGGGTTTTCTTATGGGGGAATGGGGAAAGGGGATGGCATCTGAAGTGTAAATAAAATATCTAATAAAAAAATAAAAAAATTTAAAAAAAAAAGTTGTCTGACTCTGAATACCACAGACCCAAAAACTTACTTTATGACAGTCAACAAATACCAGCTGCAGAAAATGATGTCTATTTTTAGTCATCCTAATGTTTAACAGCTCAGTGGGGGAGGATGATCCTCTGTCACACATGGAAGCTGGAGGATCCAAAGATAAGATGACCACAGAAGATAAAGGAAAAGGGTGCTTCAAGGAAATCTATCCAAGGACAATGATACTAAGAGGTATGAAAAAAAGATGAAGACTGCTTGTTCAGAGAAAGAGGATTTCAAATATTGGAAAACATTCAAGGGACTGCCAGATGATGCTAAGGTAACCATAGTGATAAGTGCTTTGGTTGAGTAATGGATATTGGAGCAAGCATGGCGCATTCAAAGGAATAAGGCATCATTATCCTTCTACAAGGCAGATGAGTCCTTTCTCTGCCCACTCCAGCAACCAATGTTATGACTAATAACATCAAGAACCCTCAACTGTCTCCTAAAAGCAATATTCTCAAGGGAGCTTAAAATTTAACATTTTATAAAGTCATAACTCAAATATAGATTTAGATAAGAAAATACAGATACTGAAAAGCCACATCAACCATGTGGGTGTGATAAAAGTCACCCCCTCATCCTTTCTCTGGTGTTGATGAAATTCAGCCAAGAATAGCTCAGAGGGCTTCTTTGTGCTAGCCTGAGCTGTCCTTAATACTTCCTTTGTAGCCTGATGGCTTCATCATCCCTGATCCATTTCCCTGTCCTCTGCCAGCCCACGATCCTTGCTGATCCATGACAATCTATGCTAGACCAGCCACTTGCCCACATCAGAGCCAAACCAGCATTTGCTGAGAGGTCTATATGACACCTGTTTTTACACTGCTCCAAGTCCATGTAACAATTTCAGTAGCAGTGGGATTTTACTTATCCCAATCAAGTACTGAAGCAACCTGAATTAAAATTTCTGCAAACATTATCCCAAAAAATGTATGGATACAGGTACATACTGTTTCTAGTTGTGGCAATGGCAGGGGAGAAATCTTGAATACTGATTGTCTCCTGCAAGCTCTTGATCTATGACTCCAAGACCTACAAGACAGTGGTTGACCAGACTTGCTTTCTTAAACATGTTTTTTGATAGCCTTACTTCCCCAAGATATCAAAGAAAGAAATAGTCCTATGCAAAAAATACAGAACAGGTCTTTTTTTTTTTTTTAGAACAGATCTTATAGAGGAAAAAAACGCCACTTCAGTGATTCTATCCTCTCCTCTAGAAATAAAATGTCCCTGTAAAGGATAAGGAGATAGAGAAGGAAGGGCTTTGAATGGGGATCAGAACTAATGTTCATAAATAAGATTTAAGAATGCTATGGTGTGAAGACAACAGTTAGTTACTAGGTTATTTGGAGCCAGGAAAAGCCAGGACAGCATGAATGCAGCAGCAGCACAAAGGTGTTATGTTGGCATAACCATACACTCTCTAACTGGATCAAAAAATTACTCTATAGAGGAATACATGCCTAGCACTAAATATCTGTCCAGTCACCCATGGCTGAGTAGCTCATAGCTGACAGAAGCAAAGGCACCACTATTATTTTACTTTACTATTTTCTAAACTAATGACTTACATGCTGATTTATATAAGTATAAAAATGCAAAAAAAAACTCACACAGAGTTATTAATTTAACAGGCTGGCAAGCTAAGAACGGGTAAGATTCTGCATAAAGCCTTACCAACCTAAGACATAAATACATTGCTTTTGATAATGCATTTCCATGACAGGTAAGGAAGGCATTCCTGTCAGAACAACCTAAGACATACTCAGTCTTGTTTATGAAATAAAAAAGGGAGAGAAGCAGAGAGCTTTTGGGGCTGCTTGGCAAGAATCTGACAATAGCCAAGGACAAGGAAATGGGCTGCTTGGCAGGAATATGACATTGGCCAAGGACAAGGAAGTGGGCTTCAGGCAGGATTCTGACATTAGGCTAGAACAAAGAAGTAATTTCAGTCAGGAATCTAAATCTTAGGCTAGAACAAAGAAGTAGGCTTCAGACATGAAAATGACTTTGGGATAGAACAGGGAAGTAGGCTCAGTTATTTTGGTCATCCTGATAAGCCCTTAGAAATAGTGATCATAGGAGTGATCACAGAACTTTGTTTATTGCCTTGCTTGTTCTTTGAGTATTTGTGTTTATTGTCTTGCTTGCTCCTTGACTACTTGCATCTATTGTATTGCTAGTTCCTCAACCTAGAACTGACCTTAATACTTGCATGTAATTAAAATGGTATAAAAGCAAAAAGGAGGAGGGGGTATGGGATAGGGGGATTCAAGGGGATGGGGAAAAAGGATGACATCTGAAATGTAAATAAATAAAATATACAAAATAGTCACATCAACCGTATGGGTTTGGCATAGCCACCTCCTTATCCTTTCTTTGGTATTAATGAAATTTAGCCAACTCACTGAATTATATCTTTAGCAAAAGTAACACCTCTCTCTCTCTCTCTCTCTCTCTCTCTCTCTCTCTCTTTCTCTCTCTCTCTCTCATACACACATGCACACATATAAATATATGCATACATGTATGTATCCAAACATTGGAGCTTAGCTATGTTGTTTTTGTTTACTTTTCGATGCTGAAGAATAAACCTAGTGCTATATCCCTAACTCTTGATTTTGTGAGATGGAGGCTCACTCTGCAGTCTAAGCTTGCCTTATGGTCAACCCTCTTGGCTCAGCCTCCTGAGTACCGGGATTACAGGCACACCTCACTATGCCTGAGTTATACTGATTAATTCTCTTTTTCTCTTTGTTTTTAATTAATTATATTATAATATCCTCCATTTTCAGCCAGTGACTACATAAGATGAAAAATGAGTTTTCAAAGGTAAATCTGGCCAGTGAGGTGAGATTCACTGAGTAGGTAAAACACTTGCTGCAAAGCTTGGTGACCTGAGTTTGATCACTGGGAGCCACATGGTGGAAAGACATAATTGACTCCTGCAAATTGTCATCTGAATTCCAGCTGCAAACAACTGAATAAATAAATAAATAAATAAATAAATAAATAAATAAATAAAACAATATTGCCCCCAAAGCATATGGGTGACTAAATGAAAATCCCAGTGCCAGACAGGAGATACCTCCCTAGGAGTTATTGGTCAGGAAGTCCCAAAGGCATTCTAAACAATACAAGCTATTGCTATTGCTCTTTATCTTATTACAAAATAATAAGACACTGTTATGGAAGACACTGATCACTTTGGATACAAAGCAGAGAAATCAGCTTCAAGCCAATCAAGAAACTCTCTCCCTGCTGGCTAACGTACAAAGTGCTAGAGGTGCTGTGAATGAAGGAGGGGGAGAAGAGACATCAATGTTCTAACTGAGCACTGTGCCCTGCATGCTATAACATCTGTCCATGGATGCAATGGTGTAGTTATTGTCATGGGAATAACTAATTGCTTTCTGCTTAGATATAAGGCCTGCCCCAGAGAACAGATTTCATTCCTGGTACTCTAAACCTAGTACAAAAATACACACACACACACACACACACACACACACACACACATAACTGGAGTGTTCATAGGCCCTAAGGGAGGATGTTTTGCTAAATGAACATTCTGACAAACTATATTCTAATATTTATATCCATACTCTTATATACATGCTGCTGCTACTGCTCTCTGGTCAAAGAAGCTCCTTTTTGCAGTGGGAAGAGGTTAATGATGCAGAGATGAATAATTACTAAAAATGCTGAGTATAAGTAACTCATTGCTTAGTTGTAGATGAGTCATGTGTACCAACCTCCACATTTCAGGTTCTGTAAATGTCAATGAAGATCAGGGTGGAAAGAATGTAGGAGACGGTAGCCATGGGAGCAGGGGGCTATGAAACACTGACTCTGGACACACCATGGTTGCTGCACAAAGAAACTCACAACAATTGTAGATAACTGTACAAGGTCAAACCAAGCAAACTTCAGGATGGATAGAGGAGGGGCCCTTGCCTCCGTGGATGGCCACACACTCTTGTGTGCATGAGCAGCACTAATCAATCATGAAGCGTTATTAATAACAAAATATAAACTTTAAAGGACATGAAGCTGGCAGGGGAAAAGATGAAGTAGGGGCATCAGGGGAAGCTGGAAAGAGATAGTGATAGATGGATATGATCAATATAAGTTGCATAAATGTTTGGAACTTTCAAAGAATAAAAAAATATTACTTTTAAATAATTTAAAAGGTAAACAGGACTCATTGGTTTATGCCTCTCTAACAAAACTAATGCACAGGTTAAGTACATCAGGTTCACCTGCCAATCATCTTTTAAAAGACATAGTTACCCAAATATCATCCCCAGTGTCTTAGTCAATGTTCTATTGTTATAAAGAGACATCATTACCATGGGAACTCTTATAAAAAAAAAGAGGAAGGAAGGAAAAAAGGAAGGAAGGAAGGAAGGAGAAAGAAAGAAAGAAAGAAAGAAAGAAAGAAAGAAAGAAAGAAAGAAAGAAAGAGAGAGAATTTAGTTGAAGCTGGCTTACAGTTGCAGAGGCTTAGTCCATTTTCATTATGGTGGGAAGCACAGTGGCAAACAGGCAGATGCGGTAGCTGAGAGATCTACATCCAGATCTACAAGTAGCAGAAAGAGAGAATCACTGGGCATGGCTTGGACTTTCTAAACATCAAATCCCACCTCCAGTGACACACTTCCTCCAAAAAGGCCACACCTACTCCACAAATACTACACCCCCTAATCCTTTCAAATAATTCCACTCCCTAGTGTCTAACCATTCAAGTATAAGTACCTATGAAAGCCATTCTTATTCAAATCACCACACCTGAGAAATCTGATTGATTGGAAATTTCCCCCTAGAAGATCACAGGTACATCCTCAGGCAGGCCTCCTGGTTATGGGAGGAACTATACATAGAAATTAGTAGTCCTCTCTGTCCAGCTTTGGCAAATTTTGGGTGCAGAGAAAAGTGAAGATAAGGGGAAAGATGAAGCTGAGACTCTCCAATCAGTACTAGTCTCCTAGTGCAGAAAAACTCACTGCCCAAAATCGTTGTGCTGGGAAGTTGGTCACCAAAGCAACAATGTTGGAAGTTATTAGGCCATGAGGGCATGCACCAACCCATGCATGGATTAATGCCATTATTAAAAAAAAAAAAAAGTCCTATAAGCACGGCTTTGATCTATGCCATTCTACATGTGAGGACAGAGCATTCATACTCTCTCCAAACATGTCTGACCTATGACCCTCAAGCCTCATTTGTCTCAGAATAGCTGTGAAAGCAGCCCAACACATATGTAAACAATTGCCATTTCACAATGTTAAAAGGTTGGATGCTCCTATAACCTTTCTACCTTCTGCCAAATGAGGATGCATCAGATACCAGCACATTAATCCTGGCCCTTCTGTCCTACAAAATATAAAAAATAAATTTTTATATTTAAAAGACTACCTGGGATTGTAGGCTGGTGCAGCCACTCTGGAAATCAGTCTAGCGATTCCTCAGAAAATTGGACATAGCACTACCTGAGGACCCAGCTATATCAGTCCTGGGCATATACTCAGAAGATGCTCCAACATACAACAAGGACACATGTTCCACTACATTCATAGCTGCATTATTTATATTAGCCAGAAGCTGGAAACAACCCAGATGTCCTTCAATGGAGGAATGGATACAGAAAATATGGTACATTTATACAATGGACTACTACTCAGCTATTAAAAACAATGACTTCAAGAAATTCTTAGGCAAATGGAAACTAGAAAATATCATCCTGAGTGAGATAACCCAATCACAAAAGAACACACATGGTATAATAAGTGGATATTAGCCCAAAAGCTCAGAATACCCAAGATAAAATTCAGAGACCATATAAAACTCAAGAAGAAGTAAGACCAAAATGTGGATTCAGTTCTTCTTAGAAGGGCGAACAAAGTACTCATGGGAGGTAGAAGGTGGGAGGGACTTGGCAGAAAGAGAGGTGTTGGGAGCCAACTTTAGTAGAAAGCAGCTAGATCAACTTTGCAGCCATCTAGAACCATATACCCTGATGAAAGACTTGGTTGTCAAAAGCCAATAACAGCTGAAGCACACTCTGATAAATATATTGTTTATCCCACATAGCTTGTTTTGCTGTATAGTGACCTCAGCTGTATGGTGCACGTGGTAAAGTGTTTTCACCTGTGTTCTCCTGCTTGTGTATATAAATACCTCAATTCCCTTCAATAGAGAGACTTGATCACACACTGTCTTGTCTCCATTCTTCGAGTCACCTGCCCCAAGAGCCCCACTCTCTCTCTCTCTTGACCAAAGCGTTGAGGCAAAGCGTTGAGGCAGAGTAAAGGCCGCAACATTGTGGCGTCCAACGTCGGGCTCCAGTAAGCGGGATACAGTGGAAGACACCCTGCGCTGGAGAACCAGTCGACTGACGGAGCTGGCTGAATTCGGAAGTGAAACAAAGGTGATTGCATAGTAACAAAAATGGGGCAAAAAATAAGCAGAAACAGATGAAAAAAGGTTTTAAAGATGCAAGGAGTAAATTACAGGCTGCTCTGAGTCAAGAGAGCCAAACAGATAAATAAATAAAGGTTATAGTAACGAAAATGGAGCAAGAAATAAGTGAGTAAAAACAGATGAAAAAGCCTTTAAAGACGCGAGGAATAAATAGAAGGCTGCTCTAGATAGAGAGCTAAACAGAATTATAATGTTAATTGATTTAACTTTCAAAATGGGTGTGATTCTGAGTTATATAGTTATATTTTTCTGGATAAAAACTCAATGTAAAGGTTTTTCTGGTTACTGGCTTAAGGAAAGGCTAATTTGGAAAAAAAAGTTTTTCTATGTGTTTTCTGAAGAGGTCATTAAGGTAGTAGTTATGTCTTCCAGAATTATATGGATCAGACATGACAGAGGTAGGCCTCCAGAACACTAGATTTCAGAGAATCAAAATAATTATCTTGATACTAAAACTTGTTTTGAGATTTGTATATTACAGAATACACAGCCTTGGTGAATGAATCTTCTTATCACCTGCATGTTCACTGATGCCCTGGACTTCCAGCTGGATGCAGTTAAGACAGACTTCAGAGACTTATCAATTTACCCTTCCCCTCATTCCTCTTCTAAAAGTCAACGCCCATGTTCAGCTTGAAGAAGTTAATGAAGAGTCGGCGCCCCAATTCCCTGAACTTGGGGACTGAGGTGGTTAATATTAGGCTGTCTTTATCTGTATAATTGTTACTAAGCTGATGCAAAATTCAAGGATTTCATTGGTATAATTTCTTTTATTGAAAATTTGTGGGTACAAGGCTTAGACCTTTTACTTCTCCAACAGGGGAAGTTGTGTGTTGCCTTAAAGAATGTTGCTTTTATATCAACAGTTTAGATATTAAGTCTCTTGTCTCTTGGGTTCATGCTGTTCAACAAACTGATGGCTTTGGTATGGCAACAGATAACAAATGAAACCCATACAGGTCCAATATTACAGGTTGGAAGTAGGGGAATCTGAAACCTCTGTCATCAAGACTGACGAGGATTAACCCCTAACTTACGCGCTAAGCCGGATAGCCAATGACGGGTAAGAGAGCATATCGAGACCCTTGCCCCTAAAATAAGGGAGGCCTCACCATCTTAAGTGAGGCTGGGGTCCTTTGTTCCAACCTAGGACAGGCACGGTTTCTGTAAGTTTTCCCAGCCTTCCCTTTTGAAAAAAAAAAAGGGGGGGGGGAACCTGTTGGGAGCCGACTTTAGTAGAAAGTGGCTAGATCAACTTTGCAGCCATCTAGAACCATATACCCTGATGAAAGACTTGGTTGTCAAAAGCCTATAACAGCTGAAGCGCACTCTGATAAATATATTGTTTATACCACATAGCTTGTTTTGCTGTTTAGTGACCTCAGCTGTATGGTGCACGTGGTAAAGTGTTTTCACCTGTGTTCTCCTGCTTGTGTATATAAATACCTCAATTCCCTTCAATAGAAAGACTTGATCACACCCTGTCTTGTCTCTATTCTTCGAGTCTCCTGCCCCTGCAGCCCCACGCTTGCTCTTGACCAGAGCACTTAGCGCCAAAGCGTTGAGGAAGAGTATGGATCACAACAGAGAGGAGTGGGAGGGGGGAAGTGGGGCCAGGATCAGGTAGAAGAGAAGATGTGGATAATATACAGAGGGTCAGGAATTTGAACAGAGGGGTGTAGCAGTGGGAGACGGGGAACTGGGGGTAGCCACCAGCAAGTCCCAGATGCCAGGAAAGCAAGAGGCTCTCAGGACCTAAAGGGGATGAGATTACTGAAATGGCCAACAAAAGGGAGGGAGAACCTGTAGATACCATATCTAGAGGCTAGGCAAGAGCCCCGGTTGGGGGGTGGGGGTACCTACTCATCTCCAAATTCATAACCCAGAAAGGCTCCCGTCTAAAGGAAATACAGGGACAAAGTGTGGAGCAGAAACTGAAGGAAAGGCCATCCAGCTGGGCGGTGGTGGCGTACACCTTTAATCCCAGCACTTGGGAGGCAGAGGCAGGTGGATTTCTGAGTTCGAGGCCAGCCTGGTCTACAGAGTGAGTTCCAGGACAGCCAGGGCTACACAGAGAAACCCTGTCTCAAAAAACAAGAAAAAAAGAAAGAAAGAAAGAAAGGCCATCCAGAGACTGCCTCACCTGGGAATCTATTCCATATACAGACACCAAACCCAGATACTATTGTGGATGCCAAGAAGTGCTTACTGACAGGAGGAGCCTATTATAGCGGTCTTCCAAGAGGTTCTGCCAGAGCCTGACAAATACAGAGGTGGATGCTTGCAGCCAACCATTGGCCTGAGCATGAGGTCCCCAATGGAGGAGTTAGAGAAAGGAATAAAGGAGCTGAAAGAGTTTGCAACCCCATAAGAAGAACAATATTAACCAACCAAACCCCCACCCCAGAGCTCCCAGGGACTAAACCACCAACCAAAGAGTACATATAGAGGGACCCATGGCTCCAGCCGAATATGTAGCAGAGGATGGCATTGTCTGGCATCAATAGGAGAAGAAGACCTTGGTTCTGTGAAGGCTCGATTCCCCAGTGGAGGGGAATGTCAGGGCAGTGAGGTGGGAGTGGGTGTGTGGGAGGGGGAGCATCCTCATAGAAGCATGGGGAAGGGGCATGGGAGAGGGAGGCTCTGGAGGGAAAACTGGGAAAAGGGATAACATTTGAAATGTAAATACATAAAATATCCAATAAAAAATAAAAGACTACCAAGTCTTAGGTATTGTGTACAGCACACAAACACAACACTTGTAACCTCCAAAAGATTGTGTGTTCTCAAGAGCCAAGGTGACTTGCTCACTGCTTCCAGTTACTCTGAACCTGAGTCCTCTGCTTGCTACCCACGTGTCCCTTAGCTGTGTCAGGGCACCTTCCTAGGCTGCAGCTGTCCTACAGAAACAGAGGTAACAAGGTCAACCTCCAATTTGTTCTAATGATTAAATAGAAATACATATGAGTCCTAGTAAAATGCCTTTTCTAAGAAAGTAGAATACCCAGTAAGGAAGGTTCTTTCAAGAGAATTTTGTATGAGACTATGATCTAAGGTGTCTTCCTGTTTGGATGACATTGCAAAATAGCAAGGGAAAAATATGAGACACTGACCACAGATCAAAATTGACCTTCAAAGTACAATACCACACATACATACATACATACATACATACATACATACATACACACAGACACACATACCTCTGAAAATGAGCCTTTTCTGGATGCCTAGTCTAGAGCTAGGGTATAGTGTCCAGCCCAAATGGGACATGGACAGGCAGGTGTGTAGAATGCCATGTGTAACTGGGCCAAGAGCACTGTTACAGAAATGAGGAGAGCTATGGGAGAAAAAAATGACTGAAAACCCATAAAGATAAACCTGACTTTACATGTAGCACTTAAATTCAATGAAGACTCAGGAGGCCTCCTGGAGACTAGCTTGTGTTCTTTTTATTTAGTGAAGGTCTTTAAATCCTTTATTGTTAATCCTCCTGTCGACTGGCTAGCTTCCTCTTGTAGAATCGTAAAGCTAGGTACAATCTTGAGTGGGTTATTTTGAGGCCTTATTCTCAGTCTCCAAGCACCTGTTTGTCTAAATCTGAGTGCCAAGAGTGCCCAAGGTATATAAACAGACCAGCTGACTGCTGTGCCTTCCCAAAACATGAGCTTGTGGCAAGGGCTTGGGAAAATAGGATCTAGGAAAAGATGAGGATGTCAGTAGCTCAGAGTGGGATAGTAGAGGGTCTGTATAATTAATTAAACATAAGCCTATCAAAGGATAAAGAGAGTCAATGTGGCTGCTGACATGTCTCTGTCATCTCTGCCAGGCTATTGAATGGACTACAATGCTGCCACTGAACAAATATACATGAAAGGTTCATAAGAACATTGAGAATGCTTGCTTTACATTACCCTGCACTGTCAGTAGAGAAATAGGAGTTATGTTTAACTGAACAAAAGCTTTCTGCTCCATCATGCCCATAAATGTATGAGTGTGAGTGTGAGTGTGTGAGAGAGAGTGTGTGTGTGTGTGTGTGTGTGTGTGTGTGTGTGTGTGTGTGTGTGTATTCACAACCTAACGCAGTGAAGAGATATAGAGCTTCTGCCACCCTATGATTTGTAATGGGGGATGCTGTAACAAAGTGTCATACTGGATGGCTTAGGACAACTGAAATCTGTTCCCTCATCATTCTGGAGACTAGAACTCTGAAATTGAGACATTGGTCTGGTCCTTATCAGAGGCTTACTCTTGTCAGAGACTCTGGATCCAGGCGTTCTTGGCTGAGAGCTGCAGCACCTCTAGCTTCTCATAGATTTTCTCTTTTTTATTTTTGTCTGTTCTTCTGTTATAAGGAGTCTTAGGAGTATATTGTGAGCACCAACCTCCACACCCTAAGATGAGCTTCTCTCAAAGTCTACTTTACTTATTTACATCTGCATAGACCTGTTACAAAAGTGATGTCACATTTGCAAGTTCCAGGGATTACTTGGGTATGTTTCTCAGGGTTCATGATGAGAGGTGATTGAGAATTTAATGTTGAGTACACATCTCATGAAATCAGTAGATCCACTGCTTGACATCAAGTATTGCATCACCCACATCAGCTTAAGGAAGCTGCTGGCAGGTGGGAGAAAGTGGAACTCTTCACTCTACTCTCTGTCTCCTCCTTCACCAAGTACTGTTGTTCCTTGTACATGGGGCAATGATTGATCATAAGACTGAGCAATGTCCCTTTAAGTTCCTAGGGCCTAAAATCTTTAAAAATCTCTATTTAACTGTATGGCAACCATTAGGAGCTTGTCAGGGAGGGATGACAGGAGCAGGAGTAATCACCCAAAAACAGATTTCTAGGTAATTTATACTTAGTCAATCCAAACCTAATTCCTGGGTGACCTATACTGTGCCTAAGGAGCCTGAAATAATCATGTATTTACCCTTTACCCTGAAATTAGATGGCACTCGCTGTGCAATTACCCAGCCACTAAGTGACAATTACCACATAATTAAATGGTCAGTGGTTACGGTATTATTAAATAGCATTGACATGATATTCATTCCACAGAACCTTGTACTATTGCCACAGAATTAAACTCCCCACCAAGAAATTGCAGCCATTCTTGAGATCTCCTCTTTGCATGGATGAATTTCAAGTTGTCACAAACTCTTAACATTATGAGCTCCAGAGAGATCCAGAAAATGGCCAACCCTGAGCACAAAGAAAAGCATGTACTCTTGAACATGGGTCAGTCATGAGGCAAGGAAGCACCTCTGCAGCCCTGCTCTAGTCTCTGGCTAGGATATTTGGGGAAACTCCTCAGTCCTTCTCTGAGAATGTGCTACATTCTTCTTAGAGAGCTGGAATCTCTGTGTAAAGTACAAGTATTGTTTCAGCTTGTATGAGCATCACAAACACTTCAATAGTTCAAGCACTTCATATAAGTTCAAGAACTTTTTCTACCCTGTATATAACTTCATCACCAGCACCATTCCTGGGACATTGTAGATGCTCAGTGAATGTTAGTTGGGTGAATTTGTTCACGGGTGATTCACTGATCAGTACACATCTGCCACATTCTAGGTAGGTACACTAAATGTATGTATGTATGTATGTATGTATGTATGTATGTAGATACAATAAAGCTATTAGAGGACACTGTGGATGCAACATGGGGTCTCAGAAAGGCTGAGTTGCTTGCTCAAGATTATCATACAACCAGTTAATGTCATATTCAGGATCAAACACAGATTTCAAACTCTTAAAGCGGGCTCGTTCAGAGACAGTACAAACTCTTGTCCACATACAGTTTCCAAGCACCCTGGAATGTTAAGAAAGACTTTGTAAAGCTAATGGTTCCCCCAGAGTAAATCTGTTACAAGTAAGAACCAACATGATTTATATAAACTAAATTTTTTGGTAATGGAAGCCCAGTAAGATTTTAAAACTAGCCTAAAATCACACTGTTGATAAATTGCTTAGAGCTGAACTTGAACTCGAAGCCATTTATCTACCAGGTATACTGGAAAGAAACAGACTGCTTGTCCCAGGCCCTCCCATTTCCACCATTACAAGCTATATCATTGGTTTAACATCGCTTCCAGATGTTGTTGTTAAAATATAGTATCTCAGCGCCACTCTCTAACACCCTAAATCAAATTGTTTTGCCTCCAGAGACAGATATAAAGAAAAAAATGAAGCCAGAAAGAGTTCGAAATTGTATAAAACAACATAGATCTTATGTTAAAAGTCCATTCTGACCAATTCATAGTAGATGTCTAAAAAGAACAGCATATTGTGATTCCTCCTGAGCTTGTATTACAGTACAAGGTATCAAGGTTGATTAGTGCAGCCTTTTGTGGATTGGTCAGGGAGTAGTAGCACTTGTGGTGTTCACCTCTGAAATGCTGTGTGGAATTCCATAAAATTGGATCAAGCTTGGAACTTGTCAATGGTTGAGGCCAGAAGACCAACTAAATAAGGTAAGCAGCCAGGGGCATTCTTTTCTTCACATATAGATGTTCAAAGAAGAAAGTAAAAAATACAATCTACATATTAAGACTTCAAGTCAGGAAACCTTGCTGCTAGGCCCAGCTTTACAGTTTATTGGGTTTGAGCAGTTTTTACTCATCACTGCCCCTCTTTAGATCTCAGTAAGAAATCCACAATCCACTGCCACATCCAAGATTTTGTAGTATGTAATGGTTGATACCACACAGAACAGAGAGAAGGGAAAGTGATGGATGGGCAGGAATGAAGTAGGAAAAAAATAGATCACACACTTTCGCAATGTAATACCCAGGTAGAAATCAATATTCCCATTTTGGCTATGAGGAGTTTTAATTATCAATTCAACGTCCAAGTATAATACATGGTGGGTAGAAAAAAGAGAGAGGCATCAATAAACAGGAAGAATTGGACAAGACCCTCGGAAGAAAGAGTGTGGAAAGTGAGAACCGCCCCCCACCCAAGTGGAAAAGAAATGTCCAGTGGAGATGTGAGAGAAAACAATGTGACTGTCTCAGAAACATAGAGAAGTTATTTCAAAGAGAAAATGGCCATTCACATTCAGCAGGAGAAACACAGTCATAAAGAAGGGGAATGAGCTTTAGTGACTTATATCTAGGTCACTTTAATTTTAAAAGAAGTTAAAAGTGCAGGAGAAATAAAAAAATGCAACTTAATACATGTTAGAAAGAGGTGATCCTAGGAGAGGAAGATCTAGGTTTGAAAAATCATGTGACCCAAAACTCCTTGCTGGCTTACTGTGCCTTTTTAAGAATGTATGTGAAGCATCTATCAGCGCCTGATACAACAGGTGCTCAAAATATTCAGCGCTGTCTCTTTACTCCACCTACATTCAATCAGTTGTCCATCTTCCCGGCAACATCGGGATCCCTGTCAGCGTACAATTAAAAAAACAGTCTTATCTCTTGACCTTAGAAGTTGCTAACTGACCTGTAAGATTTTCCTGCTCACCTTTTCATCTCCTGCTGCTCTGTCAGAGGGACATTTCATCAGGCAGGGCATTCTAAGGCCAGAATGACACCTCATTCAAAGAGAAAAAAAAATGACCATGTCAAATGACTTCTAAGAAAACCCTGCAGGGAAGGAGTGGGAGAGGTCCATAAATAATGCAATAAGGGATGTCGCCCTTGGCCACTGCCTCTACTGACCCTCTTATAGGACTTTAAAGTCAGTATCTCAGCTACTACAAACTTTCCTTCTTGCAGCCGAGAAATCAACCCAACCCATCTGTTTACCCATTAGTGTTTTATAACGCATATTTCTAAATATCCATGCTGCGTGCTGTAGGATAGTCAATAAAATCTGTGACACTTACAAAAATATATATAATTTTTCTCTGAGAACGTACTACAGGCCAGTTTTCTAAGCTCTGAGGTTTGGTAGTCAATGAACAAAGAATTTAGACAAAACCAACTCCTAAACATTATGAAGGTTTTCATCTCTTGGCTCTTCTGGCTCTGAGCTCATCAGCCTTCTAAATCAGGCCAGGAAAAAATAACAATGTATGTGAAGAATAAAATCCCCACAGACCAAAGCAAATGGTTACATTTCTCTCAAAAGGTTAAAGATATAAGGGAACTAGTGACTAACCAAGACACAAATCTAGGTCTGAGAATCTTCCAGAAAGAAAGAGAGAAAGAAAGAAAGAGAGAGAGAGAGAGAGAGAGAGAGAGAGAGAGAAAGAAAGAAAGAAAAGGAAAAAAGAAAGGAAGGAAGGAAAAAAGGAAGGAAGGAAGGAAATCTAGACCCACGTCATGATGAGTGGGGGAAACAGCCAGAGGCAAGGAGGACTTTCCAAGGAGAATTGAAAAGAGCAACAGTGTTATGATGGAGATAAACAAGGATGCTTAAGGTACAAGTAGAAGTGTAGAACAGAAAAAAAAATCATGATTACAGAGGTCCTCCAATACTGAACTGCCTCTACTGACCCTCTTATGGGATTGGTCTATGGGAGCCCCGGGAGGGTCTCTAATCAAAGAAAGGAGGTGACTAAGTAGAACATAATGAAGATCCTGAGTCAACATATACCAGAAAGATATGAGAAGAGGAAAGCAGGGATCTCAGTTCTATGACAGAAGCTTGATACCTTGGTGGTATCAAGAAGCTTGGACCTTGGTGGTTTTTAATGTTTAAAATAATTTTTCATTAGTTACTAACTGAAATGCTTCCAATTAAATCTACATCCAAATATCTTTCGTTGAGATCTTCTATGTAAAAGATGTTCTCTAGTGTTGTCAGTATACGATGATCCAAGTCAGGAGCATACCATTTGTCATAGCCACCATTGAGTCTGCAGACCAAATTCTAATCTCATCAGTGGTCCTAACAATATCCTTTAGAGTAATGTGACCCAGCATAGAATCATACACTTCATTTAGCTGTCATATCTCTCTATTCTCCACAAATGTGGAATTATTTCCCAATCTTTACAGGAATGCATCAAAATTTCTCAGTAACCTTGTTGTATATATGCTATAGTATCCCAGTGTTGAAAAGGAAAAAAAAAACCCTAAGACTCTAATAATTTAATTAATGAGCCCAAGCTATTTGGGTTAAAGAGCTCCAGAGTATATGTCACTCAAAACCCTGATATCTAAATTGTATACATAAAAAAGGACCCAAAGTTGGATGGTTTGTAGGGAGGTAGAGGTGGGTCTCGGAAAAGTTGGGGTAAATATGATCAAAATATACTGTATGAAATTCTCAAAGAATTAATAAAAAATATTTTAACCTAACATCTGTTTTGAAGAAGTGAGCATTCAGGAGTCCATCTAATGACAGCACTGTGAGATGGAGAGGAACTGGCCCAAGGCCAAAGCAATGGAATTAGAAAAATGAAAGTGGATTTAAGGAACCCTACTTGAAAAAAAATAATGAGTGATTGTGTTTCTCTATTGATGCACTGGCAGTAACAATTAAATGATGCCTGAGATGTTGAGTTTGGGTGACATATTGAAAACCAGCTGAAGGAGAATGACAGGAAGTCAGCTCTTGTTGGGCTGTGGAAGTTCCTGTCCATGTGAGGTTTCTATGTACTACTGAATCATTCCTCCATAGGGAACACAGCACTGGGAAGACCTCTGTCCTCAGGGCAAGTGGGACCTTGTGTTGAAAGCTGATGTCATTCACTAATACTCTTCTATTGCTTTATTTGTTTTTTTGTAGGTGAACCTTCTTGCAAAGGTCTTATAGAGATAATTCATTTTAAAACTATAATCACTGATGACAGGGGTGATTCATTGATCTGCATAAAATCATTTTGAGTTAGTTTACATTATCAATTGCCCATGTGATAGAAAAGACTCAAAAAAATCATAAGGACCCTGGTCAGGGGAATTGTGGAGAGTAGGGGCTGAAACGTAGATACATGAACCAGCCAGGAAGAAAATGGCACAAGAGAAACACAGCCAACAAATGTCCAAGAATGGCCAAACCAGAGAAACAAGCAACACCAATGGTATCTCTATTGTTTGATGGTGTAGAATTTCAGGCTTTGTCTTAAACACAATCCATCAATGCTCATTGAGTCATGGGTATTACATACATTCCAGAGATTAAAAAAAATAATAATAATGTGCCTCAGAGAAATTACACAGCTTTTTCAAGCTCACCTTTGAGATGTGGGTATGATAAATCTAAGACATAATACCAGAGCTATCCTACCTCTAAGTCAAGTCTATTCACTGTTCTGCCTGCCTGCAAACACTGCACTTCCAGTCTGTGAACTGTGTTTCTGGATACACCTGACCACAAGAGTTCAGTTCAACTGCAACAATGATGTTTGCATAGTAATGAGTCTGGCTGGTGTGAGGTAGAACACTGACAGACTGATGATGGGCAGAGCCCCAGACAGCCTGCTAGCCTCAGACTATCTTTCTTTTTGCCCTCCGTGAACTTGCATATTGGCCTGGAGCAATACACAAAAACCCCACACTGCTTCCCTATCTCCATATGAATGTTCAATGGGTGAGATGGTTTCACACATCAGGAAGATGCTGATAGAAATGAAGGTATGGTCTATGCAGTAGCAGAACTCAGGAGCAAATCCTGTCAGCCTTAGGATTCATTTCATCACGAGATCTTCTGAAACTAAGTCCAAAAAGACATGCTGATTAGATGGTTAGCCTCTTGCTTGACAGATGAACCATTTCAGTGATATTTTATCTGTGGACAATCCCTGCCTCCACTACCCCTATTTGTCACACCTTCTTTATTTGGTCAGCTTTCCCAAGGATAACCTGATTCTGTGGATCATCATCAAGTATGATGGAACAACTTAAAAGGTCATATAGACTATGATTCTAAAATCCCCCACTAGGTCACCTTGGACTCTGTGATGGCTATTTCTAACTGGCAACTTTACAACATTGGGAATCAACTAAAACACAAGCTCTGGACAGTCTTTGAAGAATTGACTTGGTCGGATTTTGCAAAGCAGAAAGGCTCACCGTAAGTGTGGGACCGTTTACTGACTTCTCAGCCTCTCCAGTTGGAGACAGCTATTGTTGAACTACCTGAACCATAACTTATAAGTTGATCTAGTCTAAACCCCCTTTTAGTGTGCGTGTGTGTGTATTCATTCTATCCGTTATGTTTCTTTAGAGAACCCTGATTAATACAGATGCTATTTTTCATCTTTAAATTGCATTGACACTATGAACACAGCACCTAGTTCTAAGAACGAGGTAAGATGTAGCCTAGTGTTTAGTACAAGGCCTGGACTTAAGGAAGTGCTCAAGGAATGCTCTACCAAAGAAGGTATAACTCTGGATCTGGGTAAGGAGAGACTATTTGAAAGGATTCTTGCAGAGGAGTGGGAAAAAAAATTATTGTCATAGGCCTCTAGGAGTCAAGGACTGTAGCTGAAGAAGGATGTTACAACCATGATACCCACAAATATCTCACTGGTTGGGAAGAAAAGTTTCCCCTGTATAGAGTAGTAAATGAGGGTAGAAAGAACCTGTTGTGGGGACGTGGGATGAACATTATGAAGGTATTGTGATACTACAGAAGATCAGTGTGGGGAATGGATTTTAATCATTGCAGGGTCACAAGATAAGGTGAAAGTAACCTGGCTGCTACAACGGACACTTACTTCGTCTCTGATAGCCTCAATTTCCCCTTCGGTAAAATGTGAATGTAGCAACTACTTTCCAAGTCTGTTAAGCAAACTAAACGAGACAAAGAATGCCAAGTGCCAATGCAGGTCTTGGCATGCAGTGAACATTCAGTACCATTCACTTTTTAAAGCTGCACATCTTCTACACGCCAAGCACTGTGCTTAGCCCTGAGAGGAATAAAAATTAGCAATCTATTGTATTGATTCATTTATTTTGTTTCTTAAATTGTTTTATTTATTTACATTCCAAATGTTACCCCCCTTTCTGAGTACCCCCCTCCAAGAGTTCTTCACCCCATCCCCTTTACCTCTGAGAGAGTGCTCCCTCTACCCCCACCTCACACACTTTCACATCCCCCTTCCCTGAGGCATCAAATCTCTACAAGATTAGGCGAATCCTCTCCCACTGAGGTCAGACAAGGCAGTCCTCTGCTATACGTGTGCTGGGGGCCATGCACCAGCCCATGTATGCTCTTTGTTTGGTGGCTCAGTCTCTGGGAGCTCCTGTTGTCCAGGTCAGTTGGTCTTCCTACGTGGTTGCCATCCTCTTTAGCTCCTTCAATCCTTCCCCTAACTCTTCTATAAAAGTCCCCAGCCTCTGTCCATTGATTGGCTGTAAGTATCTGCATCTGTCTCAGTCAGCTGCTGGTAGGGCCTCTCAGAGGACAGCCATGCTAGGCTCCTGTCTGCAAGCACAACATGGCATCAGTAATACTGTCAGGATTTGGTGCCAAAAGATCTTTTTAAACTTAAAGACTTCGTTGAAAATAAGAAATTCTTACTTCGTATCACTGGAGCCAAATATGCCTGAAGTGATTAAGTACTCAGGGCTGGGTCCCAGTAAGTTGAATTAGGAATGAGAATCAATAGCAAGCTCTTGTCTCTAAGATAGTCTTAGACCAAAAATACTTAGACTTCAAATTTTACATTTTTATCAAAATCATCAATCATTCACAGAAGCCATCATCAGGGTCTCTTTGTCCCTGAATACAAGAATCTCTGTAATTCTTGCAGGCTTTCTGAGAGCACTATGGCTTCTACCCCTCTCTTGCTGTTTTTTTCAATAAAGCAAATAGGAGATGTGTTTGGTCACCTTCAGTATTCTAAGCCACAGAAGCTTGGGATGAACAGAGCACAGTGTGGGAGATGCTAGCACTTTCATTATTCTTCCTAGACACCGAACACTGGCTCTGCATTGGCTTGTGCCCTCCTCCCCAGAGGCTAGACACATGCTGGAGTCCACCCTGTCCTCCAGAAGGTGAATGGCTAAGCAATCCAACACACAAACGAGCCCTCAGTGCAACCCAGCTGAGGAGCAATGACCTCAGACACCCCTTCTGGAGACCTACATCAATTTATCATCTCCTGAGATGCTACACGATGTGCATAATGGATGCTGATCTAAGTGTAGCTTCCATAGGAAGCCAGCCTAGGCTGAGCTGCACCAACTGACTTTCCATTAACAGCCTGCTCTTCACAAGTGCCTTGGTTTCACTACACGAGATGTTCAGCTGGCCAAGGCTCAGGGTTAAAAGTTCTGGGAACTTATGTTGATGGGTTTTCTTCTGCAGTCCTGACTACAGGAATCATCTCTAAAGAGCATTTTCTTCCTGGGCTCGACCAGGCATTTCCATGCATGCCTGCTATATTATATTGGAGGGCATCTATACCCCTTCTACCCTGAAACAGGTAAGTCTGAAGCTTCATCCTGGAAGTCATAGGAAAAGATGTTTATTGGATGCCTCTCTGGTACTTTTTGCCATGAAAAAGCAAATTTGAAAAAGGACAGCTCTGATGCAGGGGGGAAGGGAAGATGGACTCACAAAGCCCTAAGGATCTAGAGACAGTTAGTTGTTGTTGGGGAAAAGGGGGAACTTTTGTTCAGCGGGATAGCTACTGGTAAGGTGCCACATTCCTATAAATGATTGCTCATCCATGTTCCTATAATCCTCGTGGAACTGATTAAGTCATCAGAAAGAAAAAGACATAAAAGTAAGAGAGAACTAGCGGGGAAGAAAGTTAGAGGAAACTGCCAGAGTGGAGTAGAAAATAAGTGGAATCGAATCAAAATATATGCATAGAAAATGCTATCATGAAACCCAGTATTATGCATAATTAATATATGCAAATTTAAAGTACTTTAAAATACCATTGATAGCAAAAAATAAATAAATAAATAAATTTCCTTTAGATGTTCTCAGCGACTTGATATAATCTTAGCCTTTCTCATGCCTGCTCAGAGTTCCAGAAACCCAACTCAAAACAGAGCAAATGCTTCCCAGGTCTGGGTAGCACCTAGTCGCTCCTCTTCTGGACATGCATGACTGTAGGTTCTCTCCATGGCCTATTTAGCCCAGAACCTGAAAATTAATTGCCTACAAGCTAGGTTAGTTCTGAAGATGTATTTGCTTAATCAACATTAACTGGCTTGTATATTTTTATTAAATAAATGCCTAATTTATACATAAAAATATAAAATGGTATGTGTTAATGGAGTACAGCATCGTATTTCAGAGTATTTTATTTTGTTGGTACTTTTCATTCTGAAGACCTTGTTTAGAAAAAAATCATGAATTCTGACTTTCTTAAAGGGACAAACAAGAAGATCTAATGATACTGGGCCCACCTTTCACATGTCAAATTTTTGGCTAAAATTAAGTAGCAGCTATGCCTATTTTTGAGTCAGATCATACATGTTCCAGTTCACCTCTGTCCCCAGCTAGTATTCATTTGTCAATCATAGTAGTTTAATTCTTAGAAGCCAGACTGCCCCTGGTCCTAATAGCACAGTGAATATTATAACTCAGATTTTAAATGTGCCCCAAAAGCCTAAGTATGGCTTAAACCCCAGCTGTTGCTGCTGCTGAGAAGTGGTTTGTTGGGAGCCGCAGTGCCAAGATGGCGCGAACATCCTGTCCTCCCACTTGTAAACAACTGACTGTGCAGGTGCAAAAGGCAAAAGGCGCGCCAAAGTCACTGCCCATCCCGGGGCGTAATATGGGGTGATGAGTGAACAGCCAATCAGAAGTGAACACGCCACTCTAGGGTATATAAAGCAGTGCCTTTCCCAGGCTTGGGGTCTTTTCCGCTTTTGCTGTTACAAGAAGTAAAGCCTCATCTGTAGTAACTACCCGATCACTGCCTCCGTGTCCTTTTTCGCGGGCGAAGGGGACTCGAGAGGCGCGCGCGGAACAGTGGTTGACCCTTTAGGAGGTAGGTCCTAGTTTGAAGGATTTTAGCTCACTGGAGTCATGCCCTCAAAGAGGATTGTAGAAGCCAAGGCCCTTCCTGTTTCTCTTTTTGAACCCTAGCTGCCATGAGAAAACAGGGGCTAGAGAGATGACATAGGGCTGCTCTACCAGAAGACCCAGGTTCAATTCTGAATGCCCACATAGCAACTCACAACCATCTGCAAGTACGGTTCCAGGAGATCTGACATTCGCTTCTGACCTTTGTGAATACCAGGCACACATGTGGTGCACAGGCTTACATTCAGGCAAAAATGTCCATACACATAAAGAAAATAAGCTGGTTTCATTTTTCATTTTAAAAAGGAGAAAGACAACTGAACTCCAGCATTCATCTTTCTGTTTCGGATTATAGATACAATGTGACCAGTTGTGTCACATGCTAGTCACTATGCTTCCCACAATGATGAACTGTATCCTTAAACCATGAACCAAATGAATCCTTGCTCTGTCAGACATTTAGTCATAGCAATGAAAAAAAAGAACTTATACACAGCCATGGACTGAAACCTTGAAACTATGAACTCAAATCAGTCTTTTCCCCAATTAAATTTGATCTCAGAAATTTTTCACAACAGAAAGCTAATAAAGCAAACCAGGAGAAGTGTGATGTTGAAGGAAGTGCACACAAACAGCTCAGCTTCCTCAACTGAAGTAGGGTGACACATGACATCCATCATCATTCTTGTAATATTGTCTTCCTTTTAGAACAATATTGCTGGGATCCACCCCATATCACTCTTACTACCTGTAGACATCTAAGTTATACTGGCGATTCTTTCCTCTCCTTTATCTGCCAGACCCATGGAACTGAGAATCCATGAAGAAAAGAAATATGATTTGTGCTTTCATATTTTTGGTATGAAGACAAATTTATCAGACTATAGTAAGTAGAAATTTAGATGTACAGGGTTACACATAAACAGCTGGTAAAAACCAAATGAATGAGCAGGATAGTGAAGGGTGGACATTATGTAGGAAATATTCTTAGTAAAATGATCCCAGTTGAGAGAGAACTGTGATAATGTTGACATTCTTCCAGGTCACACCAAATACAGATACTAGAACGTCTTCTCTGTGCCTCCCAACATTGTAGGTCCATCCTTACTGTACAGTCCAATGACATGGCTACCACAGTACTTAGGTCTAGAAAAGCAGCATAGAAAGATTCACCTGTAGTTAAGCAATAATGAGGAAAAGATTTTTGTCTCAGGTAATCAGGAAAACCCCATGATTCATACCAGGTAATCTTAAAATACTAGGACAATAGACTACCCTGGCACATCTTCGTCCAGTAGTATTGTCCTCTACAATAGGATAGCAGCCTAGTAATCCTTAGGAGAAATGTCCAAAGTTATTGATTAAAGGATAATGACTCAGAGCAGGAGAGCAAATGCTGAGCATGAAGCACCTCCCCATAATGATGAAGGAGCTGGGTATTTCAGGGAGTATAATTCTCCTATCAACTCCACTATGCTGAGCAAGGTGGACAGCAGCAGGCACTGCTTTGCCTCATTCATCCTGTCCCTGGAAGGCACTGATGCTCTCCAGGACACTAGATGCTCCCAAATGTTCCCAACAGAAGGATCTTACTTGGCTCCAGATGGGATTAGTTGACTTCTTTGATAAGTCATTTAGCACTGAATAGAGACAGCCTTGCTTGAAAGGATGGTAAGGAATATCCAAGGTCAGTGAAGACAGCCACTTCTAAAGCCATCTGCTCACCTAAATGCATCATTACTCCTCTTCATCCCTTCCAAATGCTTCATGCCAGTGGAAAGGGGCAAGGATCAAGGAAAGGGGAAAGCAAACCAAACTCTAAACTTGTACCAACTGTGCAAGACCTGTAAATGCACACTTCATAGACCCTCCCTGAAAACTAATGAGGAAGATGAGTTACTTTATTTAGGACAGGGAGAAATTAAGACTTGGAAGAGTTTAGCCAGGGGATCAAGAGCACACATCCAATAAGGGGAAATACTTGAGTTCAAGTTGAATGAACTCCAAGGTTCAGTTCTTCACCACCAGGTTAACGTTAAACATAACAGTGTCTGAACTCTCAACACCGCTAGTAAATATGATCAGTTAACATAGTGGGCAGAGTCTACAGCCATTAGCCAGAATGAGGCTTAAAGAGTCTCTGTGAATTTGCACTTTCTTGAGATCCCTGTCCCTCCCCTTAGCTCTCATTATAACAGATGAAATAGGAATAGAATCTGCTCAGAGTTGCAGAAAGAAACCAAAAGCTACCTTCTCCTTCTGGGCCTTTCTAAGGCCCTTAATCTTAGAAGATAATCAGAGCACCAGCAGATAAAAGATTTAATCCCAAAGGGACAGTGCCAAGAACACAGAAAGGCCTACGAAGGCTTTTGGGCTGTAGGCAATTAACTAAGGCCCAATGAGCAAGCCAAGTACACTCAGGAAGGCTTATGAACTGAGCTCACCTATTGACACACTCTCATTCTAACAGCCAAGTCCACTCTTTGAAATACCAGGTGACCACAGAGAATTCTGTGCCCCACCACTAAGCCAGTGTGGGTACTTCACTGGAATCCACAAAATAGAATTCTCCCTATTCAAACCTCCCCCTTTCTTCCATCTTCCCCAACTGGAAACAACAGCACCATCTACTCAAGTACTAAAGCTAGAGTCCCAGGGCTCCATCCATTCTATTCTAGGCTTATGGAAAGTTCAGTTCATATCAAGGTAGACCAAATAATACATCAAACCCCTATGGACCCATGACCCAACTTCGACAGTTATCAATTCATGATCAATCTAATGTCATCTGTCTCCCCCGCCTTTCCTCTTTCTTGTGTTGTTTTGAAGTAAATATTAGTGACCCCTAAGATTGCTAAGACACTTTCAGGAAAACTGCCAAGTCAGATTGATGTTTCATCAGAACACTATGACGTTACTCATCTTTTCTGCTGTACTCACAGTTGCACTAATAGCACAGAAACAGGGAAAATAAAGTTTCACTCAGGACAAAACAGCATCCCTGCAGTGTTCTGTCTGGTGGTGCATTAAAACGAGCACCAGTTCCACCAAACACGTCCTCAAGTAATACGAAACAAGTAATAATTTAATAGGCATTTGTTTTCAGGAAATCTCAGCTCTTAGATACCTATCATCTGAATACACAGTATGTGACAAGATGGAAACCTCCAGAACATGCTTTCTGCTGCACACCTAAGTATATCTGTTCCAAATACCATACAGACCTGCGAGCAATAAGCTAAGACAGTCTCTTTTTTCTGTGGAATACTTTTTATTTGAAAGCTTGACTGACATATAAACATTCAGGTGCTTAGCACACATTTTCTCAAAAATGAATTAAGGAAGACTGTCGTTTAAGGAGAAAATAACTGACGACATTTGTTGCCAAGGACGCAGTTTAACCTTAATAGAAAAACTCACTAGTTGAGTACACTTGTGTTTGCCAGCCACCATGGGTTTGACAGCCACTCAATACTTTAAAAACCTTCCCAATAAAGTCAGTGGGGATAATAACAAGTGTACTTTTTCTGGACGTTGTACAATAAGATGCAGTGGCATTTGGAAGACTGGAATATTCCATAAGGCAACATTTACAATGACCAGTGAATGCTAACACAGAATCATGAAGGTATAAAAGATCCATTGAGAGCAACTATGCATAAATGACACATATGTCATATGTATGAAGGTGACATGATGAAACCCATTAATTTTCATCCCAAACTAAAGAAGTAATACAAGTGAATAAATAACATATTAACTAAAACAGACTGCAATCTGTCAAAGCAGAAAAGATCATTAATAATATGAGCTTGCCAATTTTTTGGTGCAGTATCGGAAAAAAAATTGTATTCATGGAAAGAAGCCATTAAAATACCTTTGCCTTCACCAACTACATATTTATCGAAAAGAAATACATATTGATAGAAAAGAAACTAACACAAAGAAGTTTCTTTTCTATTGCTGTGATAAAATATCATGACCTTGGCAACTAAAGAAAAAGGAGTTTATTCTGGCTTACTATTCCAAGAAAATAGAGTCCATAGGGGTAAGAAGGGATGATGCAGGCAGCCAGAGCAGGAAGCTGAGAAATTGTGTCTTTTTTTCCTATCCCATCTCCCCTCCCCCTGCCTCTATGAGGGTATTCCCCCACTCATCCACTCCCATCTTCCCACCCTGGCATTCCCCCACACTGGGGCATCGAAAGCCCTCACGTCCAAGGGCTGCTCCTCCCACTTATATCCAACAAGGCCATCCTCTTCCACATATGCGGCCAGAGCCAAGGGGTCCCTCCATGTGTACTCTTTGCTTGGTGGTCCAGTCCTAGGGAGCTCCAGGAGGTTCTGACCAGTTGGCACTGTTGCTCCCCCCATGGAACTCCAAACCCCCTCAGCTCCTTCAGTCCTTTCTCCAACTCCTCCATTGGGGACCCTGCCCTCAGTCCAATGGTTGGCTGCGAGCATCCGCCTCTGTATTTGACAGGCTCTGGCAGAGCCTCTCAGGAGAAATCATGTCTTCAACCATAATCACGAAGCAGAGCAAGTGAACTGGAACCAGAGTGATATTATAAACACTTAAACCCCACAACTAGTGAAACAATTCCCTCAGTCAGCCTCAACATCCTAAAGGTTCCAAAACCTGCCCCCAAACGTGCAACCAGCTGCAGAGCAAGTGGTCAAATATCTGAGCCTGTGGGGGACATCTTCAAATCACCACATTTGAGAGACAACCTTTTTTTCCTGATACTTTATTCAAAACCAAGGAGAACAGTGGATTAAACTTAGAAGCAGGTGGGAGAATGCAACCATCCTCTATGTTTTTGTTTTTAAATTAGCATACAAAGTAATGGACAACCAACTTCCTCAAACCAAAAGTGAGAGTAATTGGCAAAAAATGTAAAACAATAATGTCTCCTCACTAGCTATTTTGAAAATATAGCTCTTTTTTTACAATATAGCATCCGTTATGAATTAAAAAGCAGTATAAATTAATTACTTAATAGTTACTAAATATTTATTTAAATTTTATGTTCTGATACGATAAATATCTATAACTCACATTAAAAATTATCTATGGACCTGGCTGGGAAGAGCTTAGTCAGTAAGGTACCTGATACACAAGAATGAGGACTTGAGTTCAAACTCCCAGCACCCACATAAAAGCCCATATGATGGTGTACTTCTATAGTCCTACACTGGGGAGGTAGAGACAGAAAGATCCCTGGGGCTTGCTGGACACCCAGTCCACGTGAATAAGCTCCAGATTCAGTGAGAGATACTGCCTTAAAAATAAGATGAAGAGCAATTAAGAAAGACACCTGTACCTCTACACACACACACATACACACACACACACACATACACACACACACACACACTACTCTATAGACTCTTAAATAATTTTTAAGTACATAGGTTGTCTCAAAAACTCCTATCAGAGCTCAGGAGGATTATATGGAAGAGGAGGCAGTAGAAAGATTGGACGGGCAAGAGGGGATGAGCACCAGGACGCAAGACTAATGCACATATGAACTCACAAACACTAGTGGAGGCATGCACAGGGTCTGCACAGGCCGGGCAGAAGCCCAGTCCTAAAAAGGAAAAGTGTGCACAATCTCCCATCCCTTATCCAAAAATTATCTCTAATTGACATCCAGGAAGATTTAGTATTCTCCAATAGGGTCTCATTAAGTATGCAAACCACACTTAAGGGCACACCCATGTCCAGCAGTAGATGACCAATACAAAACAAACTCAATGGTATTTTTGTAGACTTTTCATCTCATAAGTTTTGGGAAGTTTTTGTTTGTTTGTTTTGTGGGGGCTTTTTGGTTTGGGTGTTGTTGTGTTTTGGTTTGGGGGTTTGGGAAGAGTTGGTTGGTTTGATTTGGTTTGGTTTGGTTTGGTTTGGTTTGGTTTGGTTTGGTTGTCTTACTGGGTTTTTTCCCTAATGTGTGTGTGTGTGTGTGTGTGTGTGTGTGTGTGTGTGTGTGTGTGTGTTGTGTGTTGTGTGTGTGTGTGTTTTCTTGTATTTTTTTCTTTGTTTTTTTTTAATTTTCATTTGTTAGTTATTTTTATTTGCCTATTTAAGAGAAAGAAAGAAGGAAAGAAGGAAAGAAAGAAAGAAAGAAAGAAAGAAAGAAAGAAAGAAAGAGAAAGAAAGAAAGAACGAACAGATGGGCATAGGGTTTTGTGGGTCTGGAAGTAGGAAAGGATCTGAGAGGAGTTGGAGGAGGGGAACCAGTTTCAAAATGTACTGTATAAAACTGTGTAAAACATTATTTTCATTAAATATATATTTTTTAAATTAATAACAAAATGTATGGGAAT
This sequence comes from Arvicanthis niloticus, assembly GCF_011762505.2. NCBI lineage: Eukaryota > Metazoa > Chordata > Mammalia > Rodentia > Muridae > Arvicanthis > Arvicanthis niloticus. The sequence continues at coordinate 47,941,744 of NC_047658.1, read as the reverse complement.
CATTGCTATATTGTGTTACTACTCCAGTTTATATATCTTAAAAATAAAGTCTTCTTTTAAAGCATAGTCAAAAAATCTCACTCTTAAAATTAACAGCTGGCAGCAAAGCTGTTGAGCAGAATTTAGAGTTGAAACAAAATCCACAACTTGCAACATGTACCCTGGCTCACAAACAGATACTCTGTGCTAGGATAAGCCACAGCTCTCCATAGACTCTCCAAAGAGGGGGGAAACAATCTTTTTGTACTAGTTCAGTCAAGCCCTCAATGCTCCTGGGAAAACCAGCTAAATTAGCCCTATAGACAAACCAACACAAAGACCATTTACCACTTCATCATCTCCCAAGACAACCTTAAAAACCACTGGGCCTTTAACTATCTTTAGACACCCCCATGGCTTCCCATGGCTCTTTCATTGCATGATGCAAATAATAAATCTAACATGCTGTTGTTGTTTTAGTACTGATGTGTGTAGACATTGACAATCATTAGTTGAAGCTTCCTTTTTCCTCTCCGAGCCACTGAAACAGCCTCCTGACTGTCCATACTGTTTGCCTACTACTGTAGCCCAAGAAACAACCCCAACACTTAGTAGCCTAGGACAGCTGTTCTAACTAGCTGATTGTTCTGATAGGCAGAAATTGAGAAGGGACACAGTATGAGTCCCTGAAAGTGTGTGTGTGTTGGTCCCAGAAGCTAAAATCATCTAGATGCTTTTGAAATTGCAGGTATGAACCTGGGCTCACCAAATTTGAAGACTTATGCTCTTAATGCCATGGGACATCTGTGTCATTTAGATTCCTCAAAGACTGTCAGCTGATCGCAGAGGGTCAGACTTCTTTCATGACATCCCAAGTTCTAAACATAATCCTACCTAACAAGATGAAAACTACTGTCACCTTTTATGGGCTGTCCTTGGAAGAAGTCACATGGTGTCAAATACACTCCGTTCTGTTGATTAAGAGCAAATAAAGCCTACCTGGGTTCAAAGGTCAATTGGATTCTATAGCTTAATACAATCCTGAGTTGTTCAAGAATAGTATAAAAGATTAGCTTTGTAGCAGCCCTTAGGAAACATTGTCCTCCTCTATATTCACTTTATTTATTTCGTTTCCCTTTTTTTCTCATTCATGCACCTTCATTTCATTTCCTGGTGCTATTACTAAACACCTTGACAAAGAACATAGGCGGGAATGGTTTGATTTTAGCTCGTAGTTCCTTGGTACAGTCCATCACAGCATGATATTCACAGTGGCAGGAACCTGAGGGCATAGGTCGTATCACATCCATAGGACCAATGAATGCAAACCAGTGTTCCACTTGGCCTTCCCTTTTCCTTCAGCCTAGGACTCATCCCAGGAGATGACATCACTCAAATTCAGGATGGGTCTTCCCATTTCAATTAACCCAAGGCAGAAAAATCCCTTATAGGCATGTCCCCAACCTAATCTAGACAGCTTCTCACTAAGACTCCTTCCCAGGTGAGTGTAGATTGTATCTAGTTTAAAAAAAAAAAAAAAAAAAAAAAAAAAAAAAAAAAAAAAAAAAACCTAACCATCATATTCTCTGTAGATCACCTTGCATTCTGTAGAGAGTTATATTGTCTAAAATAACCAAATCATAAGATCCTCCTTATTAGAAATTCCCCAGGGCTCCTCATTATATCTGGGGGCACTTTACTACAGCCTAGAAGACCTTCGATGTGCTGGTTCACTCCTATATACCTGCTATGGTCTTCCTCCCTTAATCTCTCCATCTGGAATGTTTCTTCCCAGATCTTCAGAAACCCATCATCTTCTTGACCTCCAAAGTACCACTTAAGTCAAACCTGCTTGGAGATAACCTCCCTAAGTTACAGATACTCAATAAAGAAGTCTCAGAACCCAGAATTAAGCTAAATGATCAAATAACAGATTGAGCAATATGAACAGAGGCACAGTTGCTTCTAAAACTCAGAATTCCCTAAGACACATTTGTTTAGCTAGATGTTCACTAGACACTGTTCTAAATTATGATTGCATAAGAGATATCTCTGTGAAAACTCCAAGAAAACAAAGCTGTAGAACTTCAATTGTCACATGGCCAGCCTAGGCTCTATTATGGTGATAGAATTATCCAGAAGAAGGATGTCACATGCAGTGACCCTCAGTTCATGCAACTAGAGAACTCTTTCCGTTCAATATAATCTCCCTCCCCACTCTGCAGAATGCTTTTCCAAACATTATGTTCTATCTCTGTCCCTGACCCATGGCTTCCTAATGAGTTACAGAGAAACCTATGGGAGGGCTTGCTATCCTAGGAATGAGTTGATTGGCTGAAATTGAGGTCGCACGTTTCACTAACACTCTGGATTGGCTGTCAGCACTGTTCCATTCATTGCAATTGTGTCTTGCAAATATGCAAGCCTCTCATTTAGATGTATGAATTATATTCTTTAGAGCAGTGAGTCATTGAGGCCAAGCACTGCTGAGGATTGCATTTCATTATTGGGCCAAGAAACTTCAAGGCTGGCTCTAGGCCTGTTCCCATATAGGAGAAGTGTGTCTCCAGCTTCCCAGAAGCAGTCTGGCTGGCACAGGATTGGGGGAATGGGTTCACTAAAGGGCTACAACCTGCAGTACTCATAGGAGGTGATTCATCTCTGATGTCCCAAGCACTCAGTTCCCATAAGGGATCTCTAAACCTAACAGGAAGGAAGTAGGTTAAAAGGTTGCATTTTTAGTAACTGCCTGTCTCTGATAATGCATGCTAGAAATTATCTGGGGCTTGATTTTTTTATCAGAAAGTCAAAAAAATTATTATGACCTAACTAAAATTGGTCATCTTTCTCATGTACCCACCATATAACCACTAAATAAATGTAAGTTTGATTAAAAAAAAAAAAAACCAATCCTCAGTCTTAAAGAAGAGATGAGCATACCTTCATAGTCACTATGACAGCTAACACACTGAGTTCCTTGCTATGCACCAGGGACTATCCTAAGTGTGTCACAGTTCTTCTTTGTAGACATCCCATGAGTCAAGTTTATGTTGTCTTTGTTGTACAGAAAAGAAAACTGGAGTGCCATACTGACATACTTAATTACATCATGACTAATAAATAGAACACAGGTCTGTCTGGATTCGGGTCCCTAGTCTATGAACTGTGACTCATCTGAAAAGCTCAAAGCTGATAGGCAGTCACACCTGCCTGGTGAGCCTGGGGACACAGGCCCAGAGACAACCTTTTACCCTTTCCTGTATATACAAATACCTGCAGGTTCCTAGAAAACTGCAGATCCTGGCTCATCCTGGAGTCAGGTAGAAGCTGAGATTCAGATATCTAGCCGGTTACCAGAGGATGCTGAATGTATGATCCTTCACCATATTTTGTAGCTTTAAACAACAGTCATCATCTGTTGCTTCATTCTTGTCATTCTGGGGAGGTATTAAAATCCCAGGGTACCCACACCTCACTGCTGAACTATTTACTACTGATAGATTCAGGAATAAAGGGGACCATGTCTTCAGTTACCTCACTAGTGACTCTACCAGGTTCCGGTAGATAGTTCCAGTCCAGTATGGATCACAAAACAAAAGGTCATGAATCTGGAAAAGGGAGATTGACAAGAGCTGATGATAAGAATGAGAGAGAGGCAAGAGGGTGAGGGAGAAAGTAACTAGAATATATTTCATGCATAAATGAAACTATCAAAGAACAAAATCAATCTAGAAAAGAAATAAATAAACCAAAATAGGGGAAGGGCCAGTTAGGGTTTCATTGTTGTGAAAGGAACAACATGACCAAGGCTACTCTTATATATAAAAAAAAAAAAAAAAAAAAAAAAAAAAAAAATTAAATTGGGGCTGGCTTACAGGTTTAGAGCGTCAGTCCATTATTATCACGGTAAGAAGCATGACAGCATCCAGATAGACATCGTGCTGGAGGAGCCAAGAGTTCTACATCTTGATCCAAACACAGCCAGGAGGACACTTGATTCCACACTGGGAAGAGCCCGAGCATAGGAGACCCACCTAAACAATGATGTACTTCCTCCAACAAGGCCACACCTTCTGGTAGTGCCATTGCTTGTGGCCAAACATCGAAACACATGAATCTACGGGATCCAAAACCTCTTCAGACCACCACAGGTCAGTATCAGGACTCTTAGTGTTTCCAGTGTCCAGACAAGGCTGCAAATGCAACCCTACGAGTCTTGAACTATGCAGGGAACTAGTGTGAGGGGGAAATCAGGTGGTAGTTCACCAAGAAAAAGTGTGAAGTTTCAAAACAATAGAAATTTCCAAACAAATCATTATCTATAATACGTCACAACAGCCTTTCAATTTGTACTGGTCCAGCTTCCTTTCAAGGTAGACACCAGTGTAATCCCAGAAGTGAACTGTCCTGAATTATCCCCCTATATCCCCCTTCCCCCCACATATACATATACATACAAACACTCGTTAAAATTCCACCTATCTGGAGAGGAGAAGCTAGGTGATGAGAGAGAGAAAGAGAGAGAGGGGGGGGGGACATGGAGGCAGATGTTCACGTGTCTCCATCAGTCAAAGATAGTTGATATATCTAGGTTGGGTATTGGGTTACACTTCTGATTGAGCATTACCAAACTTATAAAGCCTTTGATTAACATTTTTTAAAAAATTGTATAAAAGTAAAAAGGAAAGGGGGGCATGGGATAGGGGTTTTCTAGGGAGGAGAATTGGGGAAAGGGGATGGCATCTGAAATGTAAATAAAATATCCAATAAAAAAATTCCACCTATCTGGATCATACCATGTTTGACATTGAACTTGGAGAAGGTCATTCCTACCTGGTCTGCTGCCCCTCCCACCAAGGCTCAGAACAGAGCACCTCAATGCTTTCCCTAACACCCACCTCCCTCACTGGATGGAAAGTGTGAACATAAACACCCTGGTGTGGTTGAAGCAATGAGAACTGCACCAGCTGTCTGTTTCTTATGACTCAAACCAAAACATTCACAACTGACAAATGGAAGAAAAATAAGAAGGGAAGTGTGTCAGGGTTGAAAAAAAAAAAAACTAGGGCAAAGAACGGATGCCAAAACTGCCATAAGATACGGGTTGTGGGTTGTGTTTCTCAAAACTCTACTCCTTCCACACACATCTGCCTCTATGCATGGAGTCCCTCTCTTTGTGACAGCCTCCCCTTGCTTTTTGCTCTTCTTACTCCCTCCCCTGGTTTTCCTCAGCCCTCTTTTTTCTCTGAGAAGGGAAGGAAAATTAATTAAAAAGATCTTTTGGAATAAATATTCCTCTCTGTAAAGGCCTGGAGGTCACTGCAGAGAAAGACATAAATAAGTTGGCTTGGGAGAAGAAAAACACAACAGGCAGCCGCCTGTTCAATTAGGGCGAACTAGAGAACTCTTGTTTAGAAGTACCCAAGCAATAGATCTCATCAACAGAAACGATGCTACTACAGGGGATTGGGGTTGAAAAGGAGGCCAACAGATGCATTCAGAGAATCAGTTCTCCAGCAAATTGAATCGTTTGGATGATGAGCATAGATGAGTTTCTCTGGAAGACTGTATACATCAAGCTCTACAGCAGTGTCCTCATGCTCCTAAAACCATAGCCCCTCATTTGACTTTGTGGCATGACTCATGGTCCTGAGAATCTCTAATCTGTAGGGATGTCCTACTTTTCCTGGAACATCCCTGGTTTTAGACTTAAATGCCTAGATAATCACTCTGATCCTTCTATCAGTTGGACACAAGTTTTAGAGAGCTTTACGAGGCCTCTCTTCCCAGGGCTGGACTCCTCATCACCCTTCCCAGGAACAGACCCTGCCAATAGACAAGTGAGCTGTCTATTCAACCATGCTACGTCTTTTCTGAGGCTGATGAGGCAGTTACCCATATTTAAAATATTTAAAAGTTTTGAGCAGTAATTGTCAAGAATGGATGCCAGAAAGACAAGCAGTGTTCTCTTTCCATTTCTAACATCTACTGAAAAGCCAAATGTTCTGTTAGGTCTAAGAGCAACAAAGGAAAATACCAGTGATGGACAGGCTTGGGACTTCTCAGGGAAAAAAACAGGCAGAAAGCGAGCACATGGGAAACTCTACTCATATTTCTTATTTGCCTGGCTCTTGTCTTTGAACTTCACCCAATTTCCTGAACCCCGGCTTTAGGTCCCTATAGGTATTTAACCTCCACAGTTATGTGGTCTCTCATCTAGCCAAGTCTTAGACCCATCCGACACACCTGTGAGAGTGACCCAACCTCTCAGAGACTAGGAAAGCCTTAGATTATGCTCATTTAGAAGTAAGAGGGGGAAGAGAATACCTATGAAAATAATTAACAGTAGGCCATTAAGTGTGCAAGTGGTTAATCATTAAAAACTATGTGTGCAGCCACCATTGAAAAATTCTCATTGTAAAACCTTCTGTTTCAATGATCAGGGTCAAAACAGCCTACAGGGTTCACTTGGGTTCACTATTCCTGGGTTGACATTACCACCTCAATACCACCCTGTTCTCTGCCTCTGGCTCTACCTCTGACTTTGTCTTTTATCTCAGTCTTTGACTCTGTCTTTGATCTCAGTTTCTCTCTCTCTCTCTCTCTCTCTCTCTCTCTCTCTCTCTCTCTCTCTCTCTCTTTGAAGGGAGGGAGGGCGGGCGTCATTGCCATTTGCCTTGGTCCTCTCCTGGTTAAAGTAAAGAGAGACCAGAGCATGAGATCCAGCATCCTGAGTATCCAGAGCAGAGAGACTGGCCAGAGGACCTTGGAGTCCTTTAGATTTTGTGGAAAAGTTCTCAATTCCTTCTTCCAATCTCTTTCTATCTCTCACTATAACAGGACAAGGCCATGGTTACTCCTCTCATCATCTCAAAAGCAACCTACAGGTTAGTTCTGGCTAGGGGAGCAGCTGCTACCTGACCACAGGATAACTGCTTTGTTGTTCTTTGCTCAGTGAAGCTTTCAAGCACTCCTACAATAAAATAGGAAAACAAACTTTTGTGATGGGGCTCAGCTTGCACTAAAACTATGCTTACTTAGACTTCAAATAGGACTTGTAATGTCCAAAAAAATTAACAGAGAAGACATCTCTAGAGTATCATAAGGGTCTTAAATGTGAGTACTCCAAATAGAACACATGGAAGGAATCTGAGGGAGAGTAAGTCTCCAGTGAGGAGATGGAAGATCCATATAACTCTCTTTGTAGTTGTCTGGTTTTGGTGGAGGTGGTGGTGGTGGTAGTAGTTAAAAACTGTCACACAATATATATTGATCATATTTCTCCCTCCCCAATTTCTCCCAAATACTCCCTCTCTTTCTCTCTTGCTCTCTCCTTTTCTGTCTCAATAACAACAACAACAAAAAAAAATGGTCTCCAAATTTACAGAGATCCACCTGCTTTCTCACCTCCAATGCTGAGGTTAAAAGCACATGTCACCATGCCTACCTCAAGAATATGTTCTTTTTATCTGTATTCCCCCTGAACACCTATGCTCCTGTGTCATCCCCTTCCCCACATCCTGCCTTTTTGTGTTTATAACTGTGTGAAAAAGTAAAAATTATGATTTGATTTTTTAAAAAAGTAAAAAAAAGAAAGGTAAGGCTGCAATCATTTTATAAAAGAACATATTTCTTCTTTGCATGCCAAAGAAAGAATTTCAGGGATGGAAGAAAACATTATCAACAGATATATGTAAGGGGCAATTTAAAAAAAATAATTATATTTCCAAGAAGTCTGGAACACATTTAAGAAATCAAACCTAAAAATTCATGGAGAAGAAGAATGACCAGAGACAAAACTGATTAGATGAGAAGTTCACAACCTGTGCTTTGAGACTCCTTTGGCAAACCTTTATCTCCAAAAATATTTACATTACAATTCATAACAGACTTCAGACCCAATGGAGTCTGTCTACTCTCTGGGGACTGTGATTAGATCCACAGGTCCAAAGAAGCCATGAAACCATGGCAGTATAGACTCCAGACCCTGCAGGACATCTGAAAGCTCAGAAATCATAGCTCCATACCTGGAATAAGCTCAGCAATAATTAGAACCCAATCTCTGACTTTCAGTGACCCTGGGCACACTAGAGCCAAAGGATGGACCCTGAACTGATCTCCGAAGCCAGTGGACTGCAATCCTGGATATAGGATATACAGTTTTGAAGTAGCAGTGAAAATAATTCTGTGGTTGGGGTTACCATGAGGAACCTCATTAAAGGGTCACAGCATTAGGAAAGCTGAGAACCACTAGATTATACAGACTATTTAATGAAATTATAACAGAAAATTACCCAGTTTTCCCAAAGAAGCAGTCAACCAAACACAAGAAGTAAACAAACTCCAAATAGACATGACAAGAGAAGAAAATCTGCAGGGCATATTACAGTCAGAATGTTAAAAAATAACAAGTAAAGAAATAACCCTAAAAGCAGCATGAGAAAATATCAATTTATATACAAAGACAGAAATACCAAAATTACCACAGACTTTTCATGTGCAACCATAAAAATCCAGAACAGCTTGAAATGAAATATTTCAAGCCCAAAAAGTACCGTGAACCAAGAATTCTATACTCTGTAAAGCTATCTTTCAAAACTGATAGAGAAATAAACATATTTCAAGACAAACACAAATTAAGGCAGTTCATGACAACCAACCCAGCTCAGCAGAAAGTTTTTAGTGGAAAGAGATACTTAAAGAGTATTTAAATATTCTTTGAAGGGCTGAAAAAAAAAAGCCTAACTGTAGAAAGAAAAAGTAGACTTGGGAAAGAAATAATTATGTCTAAGACAGCAAGTCAACAAATCCTCAAGATTAAAACAAGAAAGAAAAAGAAATACCAGAAATCCAGCAAAATAAAACACCACCTAGAAAATATACAGGAAATAGCAAACCCCTTTCTATAATAAGCTAAAATATAAATGCCCTCAAGCATAAAAAGCATACAGACTAATGGATTAGACTAAAAACAAGAACCAAATCTCTACTGTTTCCATAAATACATGCCTAGTCAGCAAAGATACTAAAACATAATGTCAAAGAATAAAAACAAACTGCCAAAAAAAAACATAAACAAGCAGGTGAAGCCATGCTTATATCAAACAAAGTAAAATTCAACCCAAAACTAATTAGAAGAGATAAACGAGATAGTAAATATTAGAAAAAAATCACCAAGAACATATAACAATTGTAAACTCTATGTTTCAGGTATTGGAGTACATAATTTCATAAAATTAATAATAAAAGACATAAAGACCACATAGGTATTGACACAATAATGGAGACTTCAGGACTCTCATATTTATATATGTCTTCCAAACTAAAATAAGTAAAGACATTTCCAAGCTAAAATATACTATGCATGAATGGAACTTAATAGATGATAGGTGGATGAATGAATAGATAGACAGAGAAACTATTTAAGCCAATGGGTAGGAAATACACATTTTTTTCAGTATCACATGGAAGTATATCCAAAACTGATCACATCATAGGACATAATTCAAGTCTCTATGAATAAAAAAAATTGAGATAATTCCTTGTGTGAATTCCTTCTAAAACTAGAAATCAGCCAGTGAAAATTTTGCAGAAACCACAAAAATATTTGGAGACTAAATAATACACTTTGAATGAGCAGTAAGTCATCCAAGAAATTGGAAAGAACTTTTTAAAATTCCTAGCAACAAATGATAATGAAAGCACATCCTATCAGAAGCTCTGTGATACAGCCAAGGCAATCCTAAGAAAAAGGTCTGTAGTAATAAGTGTTCATAGACAGACAAACAGACAGATACCAAATAAACAACCTAATGATGTACCTCAAGGCTCTCAAAAAACAACAAGTGAGCAATTTCACACACAGTGAATGGCAAGAAATAATAAAGATTAGAGAAGAAATTAGTGGAAATAGAAATTAGAAAAAAAAAAAAAAACATTGCAGTGGAAACCGTTGTAGAAAACCACAATCCTCTAAATGCAGAGTTGTGGAGCCCAGTCTGTATCTACAACACAACCCTGTACCTAAGGCTCAGGGATCATTGCAGAGGAAGGGATGGAAAAATTGTAAGAACTGGAGGAATAGAGATTTTGCTGTGAGATTGTGACACACGTGTGTGCGCACGCACACACATACACACATTCATGCACAGAACAACATTTTGTTAAAAGGCCATGGGAAAGAGAGCAAGAAAGATTCAGTGAAAGGTACATGGGAGGATTAGGAGGAAAATGGGGGAAGGGAAAATAATATATTAGAATCTCAAAAAAACATTGCCTACCCCTAGAGACATTGCAGGTGTGGCTGCTGTGTTGCATGCGTGGTGGCAGAGAGCAGAGAAGCTGTGTCCATCTCCACCTGTGAACATCTGAATGATCAGTAGCCTCACACTCCCTGAAAACAGTGAGCCTGAGACAACTACCAGTTCAGATCTGCACAGGCTCCCAGAGCAGGGAGCGAGCCAGAGATGAGGTGAGCCCCACCTGGGACTATAGGCCCTGGGCTAGAGCCCCTAAGACAGATGACCCCACACAGAGCCACATGGGTGTGCCCCAGGCAAGAAGCAAGCCAAGACAACCACCAGTCCAGTGCCATGGGGCATGAACAGGAAGCTAGCCTGAGATGACCACCAGTCTTGGGGGAGAGGTGCATACCTCACCTAAGATGACCACTGCCCTGTGCCATAAGGCATGGGTTGGGCATAGCACTCCTGAGACCACTCTTGAGAAAACTTCAGATACTCAGTGATCCTGGGCACCACAAGGAGGAGCAGTTAAGTGGTAGAGAAGTGGAGGAGAAAGAGAAGGATATGGGCACAGTGAAGAAAGGTAGAACTAGAAACTCAAGGGTAGTGAGAAATAACGTGATGTGAGTGATCCCATCTAAGACTCTGATGGGGTCCTGGCCTGTGCTACCACTGGGGGCCAAGTCTATGTACATAGTCCTGCAGCAGCAGGGGTCTATTACCACCAAAGGCTAGGAGGAGGTCCCTGGTCCGGACTGCAACTGGGAACATGTTAATGTCTGAGGGCTGTGCAGAACTGGCTCTACCTCTTGCCTGGGCATCATGGAAGAGCTAGACGTTGGAGTATGAGACCAGGAGATCTGACCTTGTCCCTATCCAGCTATAGTTACTCAAGAGAGCAGGTCCTGCAGCTCACCCAGGAAGCACAGTAGAGTTGACCCTGGTTGTGTTCATTTCAATGAGCTACCTGCTTAGGTATGAGTGTGGGAGAGCTGGCTCTGCCACATGTCTCCAAGGCAGTGACACAGGCAAGGGGCAAGACCTTGCTACCTAAGACAGGCAGGAGAGCTAAGCCTAAGGTCATCAGAGTGACCGTGAATGTGGAATTGTGGGTGAGTTGACCCTGAGAACATGAGCATGAACATGAGAGAGTTGGGCCTGCCTCTTGTCTACTGTGTGGTGGCAGTAGACATCGGAAAGGGAGAGGTTCCTTCCCCTTCCTTTTTACACTAGCCACCTGAGGCAGGCAGGAAAGTTGGCCTCACTAGGGTCATGATAGCAGGAGAGCTGACACTGACTTTCATCTGCTGCAGCACTCAGGAAAGCCTGCCCTCACCTCACCTGGGCATCACAATAGAGCTGGCCCTGGACATGGGCATTGGGGTGAGCTGGTCCAGAGGGCATGAGTGTGGGAGAGCCAACCCTGACTCTTGTCTGCTGTATGGGGGGATGGGGGATGCAGACCAGGGAAAGATGTACTCCTCCCTCCTCATTCTTACCACCTATGGCAGGTGGGACAGCTGGCCCTAGTGTCATGAGAGTGGGAGAAGTGGCACCTCTATTTCTGCAAGCCACAATATTTTTTTATGTCCTTCTAGATTTTTTTGTCCCTTGTAACTGAAACTTTCTATCAGCTTTACATGCTTTGAGGTTAGGAGTGATTAAAGAGGAATATTTTAAAGTTTGAGTATTTGGATTCCAAACTTGGGATGATATAGCCAGCTCTCATCTTTGTGGCTCCTGCTAGTCCTAGGAGTTCACAAAGGTCATCTTGGTAATTTACTACAGTGGAAGAGAAAGTCATCTGCACGCACAGTGGGAGGCCTGATGACTTCTTTGAGAGGTGCACTGTGTCCTCAATGTGGCACCCTGAAGACATTGTAGCCTCGGGGTTTTTAATATGACCTCCTCTGATATTATTATCATAGGTAGGTTACAAGATTGAAAAGTACAGGCTAGCCCCCACCTTAATAATTCATTTCCTCCTTGTGATTTTTCTAAGGTCTGTAGGATGATTATTGTGGGAAAAATTGCCACATGCTTCAATGTGTGTGTGTGTGTGTGTGTGTGTGTGTGTGTGTGTGTGTGTGTGTGTAAAAAGAAGGAATTTATCTAAGAATGCATGCCCACCCTGACAGAGTCCTTATGATCTGATCATCTCTGGAAATGCCCTCATAGACTCATGTAGAAATATGCTTTACAATCTTCTGTGCATTTTTCACATCAATCAAGTTAAAAATTATGACTTATCATTTGGAAGCCCAAGACACTTCATACAAAATCCCCCAGCATCCCCATTATATTTAGTGAAGATACTCTTTTGAAGATTGAAATCGCCAAACAGTCTTTTCACTAAAATCAAACACAGGCTCAATGAAGACCTATCTACTCTGCCTCGGGCACTTTGATAAACGTTAGGGACCCAAGGAAAATAGAGCCCTGTTAGTCTTACACCTAACATAATGGAGGAGTTGTGCCCAAGAAACAAGTATACAAACAATTACAAGATTTGGTATTATGGTAGATGTCATGTAGGAGGTTAGAAGGAGAGCCACAAGACATAGAGACCACTTTGGAAAGACAACCATAGAAGTAAACATTAAGCTGAAATTTGTCATGTGACAAAGGGCCAACCATTTCAAGAACCTGTGAGTGAGCCTTCCAGGAAAAAGGAGATCATGAGAAAATGTGAGTTGAGAATGGGTTGAAATGTTGTGTTACCAGTCTAGAAATTTGTGACCAGAGGATAAATAACAAAGGCAAAGACATTGGGAAGAAGCAAATTAGGACCATGTCATGTATGCTGTGATAAATTAACTAAATTGTATTATAAATGCAATTGGAAGAATCAAAAGGGTTTAGCAGAAAAGTAGCATCAACATATATGTTATATGTGTAACACACCGCATTATGCACACTACACGTAACTATATTATTGCTGTGTTAACTATGAACAGTAGCGGGGGAGAAGCAGAATGAGGAAGCAATGGCTTTGTGGAACCGCTGGGATGGATTCCCTAACCTAAACATGTGACTCCTAAGGGATGGCTTGAGCCGTGTAATGAATCTAGAGGGTGAAGTGTGCTATGGTTGAAATAGAATTTGTCTCCCAATCATATGCAAGAGTTTGATTTTCAAAGCCTTATGTTAACAGTAATAAGAGGGTGGAAATGTAATCTGACCATAGTTTTTGGAGGCTGGGAAGTGATTAGATTAGTTTAAGTCATTAGAGTGCTCCTTCCCTGATTGAATCCAGGTGACTATAGGAGAGAGACCACACAGAGATTCATATACTTCTTCCACAATGTGATGTAGCCTACATAGGCCTTTCTTAGAACCTGTGTGCATTAACCAACTTTATGGTGCTATAATAAAGTCCCTAGGATAGTCCACTTACAAGGGGGAAAGGCTTATTTTGCTCACAGTTTTGGGAGCTCAGTCTATGGTTAATTGGCCCTGTTGCTTTGGGGAATGTGGCAAGGCAATACATCAAGTGGGAGTCAAGGGTAAAGAAGCAAAGCACCTTGGAGCAACTGGGAAATAAAGAGAAAAAGACCAGAGTCCCAATATTCCCTTCAAGGAGATACCTCCAATAACTTAAGTTCTTACTGCTAGGCCCTGCCTCTTAACCGTGCCACAGACCTTTGAGGAACATTTAAGATGAAAAAAAAAAAAAAAAAAAAAAAAAAAAAAAACAGTAACACTGCAACACACTGGTTGAACTTCCAATATTCAAGACATTGAGTTAAATAATCTATGTTCTTTATAAAATGCCCTGCTTCAATATATCTCATTATAGTGATGAAACCCTGACTGATGTAGGAAATGTAACGAGGAAAAGAGAGGAATAACAATTCAAAACAATTTGGCCGTCAGAGGGGCCCCATGGAAACCCCCAAACAAGTCAGACTATTGACAAGGCTATTGGATGCCTTCTACAAACTAATAATAAAGCCCTACTTCTGAAGACTATCTATGTCATTGAAACAAAGAAGCAGAGCTGGGGCCTCCTTAGAGCCTTCACCCCTACTGCCTGGTGTTCGTGGTACTGGACGGTACTCTACATGCTACAAGAGGAGAAATATAGCCATCAGCTGAACTACAAACACTATGGTCTACAGTGGTGACCTGCCTGCTTGATGTCTTCGTATAATCACAGCACAAATGTTGTGGGAATAACCAGTTTCAACTGACTGGCTTTAAGACCCACTCCGTGAGATGAAGCCAATGCCTGACACTGCCCAAGTGGACAAGAGCCTAAGACTAGATAGGGAGGGAACGAGATGGCATAAGCCAAATAAACCCATTCTTCCCCAACTTTCTTTTGGCCATGGTGCTTCATCACGGCAATAGTAACCCTAAGTAAGATGGTAACTGTGCACTTTTTCTCACCCATTATGTTGTTAGTTCTCACAGGAAGTAGGAGAGTAGATCAAGTTCATTGTGATCACCACAGGAAACGATAGCCACAGTGGGTTAGCAGCAACTAACAAGAGCCACATCTTCTGAGCCAGAAGCCAGAGCTCTGACCTCACTGCCAGAAAAATATGTCCAGACTGCAATGTCAAGACAGCTCTCATCAGCACTCTAGGCTAGACCCTGTGACAGGGCTTCTTAAACATTTTCCACTCACAAACCCATTTTCGCTGGAGAAATTTTTTATGTGACCCCAGGTATATACATATGCAAGAAATATAAAACAAACATTTACTGAAAATAAATTATAAAGAAATTTGTTTTAAAACAATTCGCTAGTACACATGTAATTTTACTTTTTATTATACAATAAAACAAATTTGCATACTAATGAGATGCATGTTCTTGTCTCTCCATCACAGCATGTGATACTTACGTGCTGAAGAATGATGATAGGAAAAACACTCGTCCCTTGTCTTCTGTAATCAAACCATCATGTCTCTGTGAGAGCAGGAGACTCTGTGTGTGCAGTAAGAACACTGCAGTTCATAGCACTGGGAAGTTTCAGATCTGTGCCTGTGCTGTTTGGTATTGTGTGGTGTGACAGCACTGACAGTGCAAAGTGCACACACTTGTGCTCAGAACCAAGGCTGCAGTGGTGCTTCACAGCACAATGTGGGTGATCACCTCCGGAAATACCTCACACTGATTGTTTATTTGATTTGTCATTAACTTCTTATCACCGCATATTCAGAAACCTTTTACTATAGCCAAAGGTTTCATGGCCCTCCATACTGTTATGCTATCTCATATGGGGCTATGATCGGCACTTCAGGAAGTTTTGTTATAATACCCATTTCCTATTCATCTTAATTTTCTCATGGTCTACTATACAGACTAAAAGAGGTGCTTAGCTATTTGGTCTGAAGTGAAAATATCCATGTCATAATTTGATGAACCCAGGTTTCTGAGTAGGCGAATAAACTAATGATTTTAACTGCTAAACACTGCTATTTCTCAAACTTAAATTTGGTTCCAAGTCAGAGCAATCATGATAAAAACAAAAATAAATAAATAACAAATTAAGTACCACCTGATGAGCAGAGCCAGCAAGACAATGTTGGCCCGTCTCTCAGTGCATCAGGCCCACTCTTTTCAGATCCCACGGATACCTCATCTACGTTCTTGTATGCAGAAAAGTGGTCATCTTTCTCAACCTCATGTTCCTTGCTGAAACCTTCCATCCTGACAGCAATGTTGTCAAAGCACAGTCTTTCATTGACAATAACAGCCCAGCAAAACCAAGAGGCAAGGAGACAGGACAAGAGCAGCAATTGCTAACACAGCCCCCGAGCCCAACAGTGAATGTCGTCTGGGGTCCATCTGCAATAACTCTGAAGAAGATGTAGCTTCTCACCACCCTCACTGCTGGGAGCCATCTATTGATGGCCTTGCCAGTGGAAGGAGCAGATTGTG
The DNA here is from genome assembly GCF_011762505.2 of Arvicanthis niloticus. Lineage (NCBI taxonomy): Eukaryota > Metazoa > Chordata > Mammalia > Rodentia > Muridae > Arvicanthis > Arvicanthis niloticus. The sequence goes on along the minus strand of NC_047658.1, from coordinate 47,925,629 downwards.
GTGTGGAAATAAACTAGCTTTTTTCCTTGCCCTCTACATCACACCTGCAAGTGCAGACCCCTCCATGGCACCCACAAGTTAGCAGAACACCACATTAGCAGCTGTGTGTTGTGCATGATCCATCTAAGGCAGAAAAGAGACATTTCCTTTTCCTTGTGTCTGCCTGATTTCTAGAAGCAAGATGGGAGAACTGAGAGGAGAATTTTTCAAATGCCCCCTGCAGCCAGGAACCATGCTGTGGATGCAGGGATTGCATACTTAATGATTAACATCTATGAAGCAACGTTCCTATGTGCCAGGGGTTGTGCTTTGCACACTCGTATACATCACCTCACTTAATACACCCAACATGTTGGTAACTATTTCACCCATTTCCAACTCACGGATATAGAAATTGAAATGTACAATGTTTTATTAACATATTTAAGGTCACACAAATGCCACATGACAGGCAGGTTTTCAAACTCAAGAATGCTAGCCCCAAGTCTCACTTCCTCACATTTCACCATTCCTCATACAGTCTCTGACTGTAGTTATCCAGTCTCTCTATTCCCAGAATCATTACAGAAGCTCCATTTACTATACGAGCCGATATGTACTATAGAATATTCCCCACTGTTTCCCTTATTAGGAGGTAAGGGATTTCATGTTTTCGGAGCTTCAGCTGTACTCCAGATACTTCCTGTTGTGATTTGAATGCTTGTCTCCTTCCAAATTCATAGTAAAAATTCAAATGCCTTTGTAACAGTTAAGACATGGAATTTTAAGAAATGATTAGGGTGGCGCCCTCGTGTAGAGAACTAGTGTCTTTACATAAGGGTGACAACTTCTTATCTAGCTTTCTCTTGCCTTCTTTGTCCTTCCACCATATGATAACCCCCCACCATGTCATCATATAGAAAGAGGGCCCTTGCCAGATGTCAGCACCTTGACTTATGAGAAATAAGCATTTATTCATTCTAAAATAACCCATATCTGATATTTTGTTACAGCAACACAAAATGTGTAGACTCACATTTACATAATTATCTAAGACATGGCAGAATTCCTAACCAAGATGTTCCTTCAAAGATTAAATAGCACCTCTGAGTCCTTAAACATAGATCTCTGGTAAACTGCTTAAGCCACCAATGTCAGCCTATTTCACCTTCCAGCTGCAAAAACACATGGGCAACAATGATAATAAGATAACCGCAAGGTGGAACTGAAGAGGTGGCTTTGTGGTTAAGAACACTGCTGTTCTCTCAGAGGTCCTGAGTTCAAATCCTAGCAGTCACGTCACCACGTATAACCATTCATAATGGGATCTGATACCCTCTTCTGGTGTTCAGATGTACATGCAGACCAAAGACCCATATACACAAAATATATAAAGATATCAGTAAGGAATAATAGATGGATATTTCAGCAAATGACACAGGTACAAATCTTTATTCTGCTTGTCATTGAGTCTGGTTGTGTAGATGAAACTCTCTTACTCTACTTATCTGTCACTGTTAGATCAAGGACCTTGGTGAGAGGACATAGGAAAATTCCATAAAACCAAAATCCTGGAACAAGGGTACTTGTAAGAAACAGGAAAATGAGAGAACACAAAAGATGCATTTTAGCCATGGAAGTAGCCAAGAATTTTCTGCAAAGGAGTTGTATATTCTGTTATATGATGGGGTTTGTTACCATGAGGAGTGTCTTTATAAGGAACCAGTCAGGAAAACACGGCATATGGACTGAAGAGGCTGCCTGAATCCTGGAGTTGGGGAATGATTACATGGCAGATAGGTGAGCCCAAGAAGGTTCTTCTCTAAAGTTCATGTGAGAAACGAAGCTTCACCGTAGTAATTCATGCCCATAGAGAGTTTTCAACCAAGGTTTTTATGGCAAAATCAAGAAGACACTGGATGACAGCACAGAATGGCCTGATAGGAACAAGAGGTGATGATTTCCCAACAAGGTGCAAGGGGGATCTGAGAGCAGTCTCCAGCCTTGTCTTCTCCACTGACATCACCCACTATGCTAGCTGGTACATAGTAGCTGGTCATAGGTTAGTTGTTTGTGTTCATGGATTAGTTGGATAACAAGTAGTAAACCACTGAAAGGCTTCAAGGAGATAAAGAACAGGATCATATTTAAGGTGTTTATTTGTATGCATATGTGCATGTATACAAAAATGTGAAAGTAGAAGCATGTGAATGTGAAGGTGACAGTGTATATGTGTGTGTGTGTGTGTGTGTGTCTGTGTGTGTGTTTCTGTGTATCTGTGTGTGTCAGTGTTTCTGTGTGTGTGTGTGTGTGTGTGTGTGTGTGTCCCCAAAGTCAACCTCAAGTATCTTCCTTAGTCATTCTCCACCTTATTTTCTAAGACACAGTCTCATGTCTACCTGGAGCTGACTCATTTGGCTTGGCTGGATGGCCATTAGACGTCAGAAATCTGCCTGCCTCTGCCTACCCAAAGCTGAGACTTCAAGCATATGCAATCATACCCAGCTCATTTTTTTCCTTAAATGTATTTCTTTCTTTCTTCTTCTCTTTCTTTCTTTCTTTCCTTCTTTCTTTCTCCCTTCTTCTCTCTCTTTCTTTCTCTCTCTATTTCTTTCTATCTTTGTTTCACTCCTCCAGGACAAAGCCTAAGTGGCCAAAAGACCCTGATCATCTACCTGAAGTGGACCAGCAATCCAGCAGGAGCGCTGAGCAAGCTAGGTTGGAGAAATGGGTGGATAGTTTGAAATAAGGTTTCTAATGAGATGCTCTTTATGGTGGTAATAAGATCCAGGCTTTATCCATGAGATAGGCAGCCAAGAGTCTGTGTGACCAAGACTAATAGAGAAACTAACAGACCAGCTTACCGTTCACCAGCAGGGTCCTACTTCCTTCTCATACCAAAGCTGCCACATCCAATTATCCTCCTTTAACAGGTTATGAAATCAACATTCAGAGGTTAAGTGACTGGTCAAGCTCAGGAAAGACACCGTATAGGGCTTCAATCTAATCGAGCTTGACTATCCAACGGCCATAATAACCCTTCTCCTGCTTGCCTACTTCTCAGTGGACTCAGCTGTAACCTTCATTACGTTTAACTCTGCTATAGCCAACTAACACCTGTAGCCTGCCCTTCTCTGGGTTTGTTTTGTTGTTAATGTTGCTGTTGCTGTTGCTGTTGCTGTTGCTGTTGCTGTTGCTGTTGCTGTTGCTGTTGCTGTTGCTGTTGCTGTTGCTGTTGCTGTTGCTGTTGCTGTTGCTGTTGTTGTTGCTGTTGCTACAGTGGCTATACTAAGGATGCCTTGTGATCTGGAAAAAGAAGTAAACTGGTTGCAGAACTCCAAACGTGCAAGGTCTCAAGAATTAAGGGATCCAAACACAAACAAGGTGTTTCTCCTGAACCACCCTGAAGAAAAAGCTATATTGGCCTTCACTGTTGAATCGGGAGGTTGGACTATAACTTCAAGAAATTTTGGGGACTTGAACTTTCCTACTGCTGATATGCAAAGTCAAAACATGGAGATAAACAGACAGCTAGATGACAGGATATTTATACAAGATACAAATATAAATGATTATATATAAATACAAATATTTTTTATATATGCATGTATTTGGATACATTTTTGCTGTTATCTCGAGACAGCTTCTCACTATGTAGCTCTGGCTGTCCTAAAACTCACTCACTGTGTAGACCAGGATGGCCTCAAACTCACAGAGATCTGTTGAGCTCTCCAAGTGCTGGGATTGAAAGCACGCATCACTATGTGCAGCCTTACGTATACATATTTTTACATATCTGTAAAAATATACTGTCTTAATTTGTATCTCATCAAAAAATATTTTTCTCAAAAGATCACTAACAAGAGTCTGTTGCATAATAGGCATGAGTACATAATAGGTATTTGAGCTCAGGTCCAGCAAGGAAGGAAGGTAAGCATCTGCCAGATTAACCTCTTTTAAAGTTATCTCCCAACTTAGACCCTGGAGGGCTTAGAGGAAGCAAAAGAAGGGCTGATAAAAAGAATTAATTTAAAAAGAAGAGTGCTTCAGGCCTCACTAGCAAACTTTATCAATGAAAAGCTTTACCTTTGAGCCTATAGCTCTCCCCTAGAAATTTTAGAGATGTACATGGCTCTTCCTGGGGCTGGAGTTACAAAATCTCCTCCACCTGATGGGACCAGGAGACTCTGAGAAAGCCTCTGGTTCATGTGCCAAGAATTGCAGAAACCAGTGTTGACAACTGTCCAGCAGCAGGGATGTCAGCATCCCAGCATAGGCCTTTTGGAGCATATGGAGAGGAGACAGAGGCGTTATTAAATGAGAGGTGAGTTGGGGACTCAGCAGAAAGAGACCTAAGTGGGAACACCATCACTCAGAATCTCAGGTTCTTTTAGAGTCCTAGCAGAATGTTGGACATTTTCTTCCACAGAACTGCACCATTGCTTTGCTTCTAGGAGAAGACTCAGTAGCAGATATTGATGAAAGACTTGAATATGTAGCCAAAGTACCTTAGTTCAAATTCCAGCTCTGCAACTTTATACTTGCAGGACCTTGAGCAACTGACCTGACCTGCTTCTTTATCCATAAAATAAATATGCTAATAGTACCAACTTCATAGCCTCATGCTAAGAACAGAATGAGTATTTACCATACCTTGGCCCTTTACCAGCTCCATACACATGAGAGTTATTATCAGAAGGATCTACTTCAGTGTGCCAGGGTGCCCTTGATGTGGACAAATAGATAATTCGGTTAGTCACTTACAGTAATTTCCTTGGCATTTGAGCATCACATATTTTGATTTTTTTTTTCTTTCAATATCTTTTCACCCACATGGATCCAGTGGGACCTATAAGAATCACAGGGTGCATGCCAAGAGCTTTGTGTATAACCAGGCATGTCTCTGTCACCATAAGCATTAGAATCAGAGAACACTCATGTTCCTTATTCATCAGCAGCCAGAGTCACAACACAGCCCTGCCTAAAGTTCTCCATCTTTGTCAACTTCAAGGTCTTCTCTTCTTCCCTATTTTTGTCCTGCAGCATTTAAAAGCTTAAGGTTCCCAGACAAGTTTCCACCCTCTCCTTTCTATGCCCTCTAACATCTCACTTTGCAAAGTGTGAGTTGCTGCCAATTATTGTCTTATAGTTTCAATTGGAAAGAGCTGATTTCCATTTTAATATCCTTTTGAGAGAGAGTTCATGAGCAAAAAGCACCTACTTAGTATAAATACTTACAGTAAAATAGCCTGGGAACCTCCACGGATGGCCAGAATTACTCCTGGGTTTCTGGGCTAAAGGAAGACACATATTTTCCCCTTAGCACAAGGCTGTTGTCTCATACACAGAACAGGCTATGAGGGACCCTGAAGCTGGCACTCACTCTACATGGCAACATTTCCCACCAGCTGCCTACACTCTTCCCAGAGAAGCTGAGTTTATTACCTCCTTAAGAGCTCATTTTCTCACGCAGGCATGTTTGGCAGGCCAGAGGCGCTTGTGGTTCTTTAGTCATGCCTCGTTGCCTTCACAAGAACTCTCTTTGGCATCCCATCACCCAAGCCAAAGGCAGCTCACACCTCCACACCAGGCAAACACATGGCTCCCCTGGGGTCCAGTGGCTTTTCCTGAGGGCCCTGAGTGTTGGGCATCTTGAGTTCAAAAGCTCCCATTCTCATTCACCAGCACTGAGAGTTCCTAGTGAGTTATGAAACCATTCCTAGTGAGTTACAAAACCATGCTTACTCTTTCCTTGGAGGCACTGGGTGTGTGTGTGTGTGTGTGTGTGTGTGTGATAGTTTTGAAATCAAAACAAATGGCAAAATACATGAAACATAATTAGATGAAACACAGTTGGTTCCCCTTCCTCTAGAATATGTTCTAAGGCATGCCTTCTCATATCTTTCTTCATCCCAGGACTTCAATGCCATGTCACTGTCAATGACAAACAGAAAAAGAAAAATGCTTTCTCACAGAGCAATCATGTTTACCAGTAGTCCTTACCATCCACATTCACGGGAACATAAAACCAATGGCCTGACAGGCCCTATGTAGAGGAACAGACCAACAACCTTTCCATTTGACAAATGAGGGCACTTTAGGATAGAGAAGATATATAGCTTAATCCACAAAGCCACTGAACTGATGTAACCCAAAAGATGGGCTTTGCTGCACACTGTGCCTACCTAGGGACTGGGCATCTGCTTACACCATTTCTAGGGGCAGTGTGTACAGCCTGATAAACTGTAGCTTGAATAAAGGGAAAGTGAGACAGGAAACCAGACCAAATTAACAAGCTATTCCAGAGTCATCAATAGAAGAAACAGAGCCAGATGTGAGCATTAAAAATAGGGACTGGGACAGCATTCTGTGGGTAATACAATCGATGCACAAGTTTTAATCCCTAGCACCCACATAAAAGCCAGAAGCTTTGGTGATCATCTGAAACCCCACCCTTGAGGGGAGTAAGAAGCAAGAACATCCTAGGAGCTCTCTGGCCAGCCATTCTACCCAAAATGGTGAGTTTTTTGGTTCAGTGAGAGATTCTGGCTCAAAAAAGTAAGGTGGGGCATAATGGGAGACACCTGTAGCCTACATTATGAACAAGTATGCACGCATATACTGCACTAAACACACACAAAGCTAATCATTATCCACTGGGCACTTACACTCTTCATTTCCTGACCTACATGTGTCATATGCCTGAGCACATATGATAATTAATAATTCTACATTATCATTGCCATCCCCACTTTCAACAAGGAATAGCATGTTCTTGGAGGCTGAGCCACATCACCTGTATCCTGTAGTTAATTGAAAGAGAGTGAAGCCAAGACTCAAGGAAACACAAGTCTATCTGGTTCCCAGTCACAGACATCAAGAGATCAGTCTGGCAGGAGCACATCCAGAACATCCAAAAACAATCTGTCCAAGTCCAGACAAAGCTGCAAGGCTAGCTCTGAGGAACACATTCACCCACTCTTTCATTCTCCATCTCATGTTTCTTTCTTACTTTTGTTCCTTGCACAGCACTCACTCGCCTATCCAGTGCTGCTGAAAAGCCCCATCCCCAGGATTCTTGCTCTTCTGTGCTTGAAAGCACCCCCTCCTTCTATCTACCCCATGAATGTCATATCAAAAAAAAAATGGAAGTAAAACCTTCTGAATGTGGTTATAGGTTAAAACGCATCTTATCACACAAAAGTCATGGTAAAACCCTAACCCCCAGTTCTTCAACACAACCTTATTTGGGAATGTGGCTTTGAATATTGTACCACATGAAGACGATGTCATTACTGTTGACTCATGTCCAGTATAAGTAATTTTTATACACAAAAGGAGAATTTGGCATAGATATACACAGAAGAAAGACGGTATGGGATGACACAGAGGAAAAAAGTCTGGGAAGACAGATGAATGGACAAGGAACACAATGAGTGAGCCTGCCAGAAAAAAACACCAGAAGAGAGGAAGAGATGAGGGAGGGTACCTTATTAGTTACAGAAGGAGCATGACCTGGCTAACACCCTGATTTCAAACTTTGAACCTCCTAGACTTAATCATAAATTTCTCTTTCATAAGCCACAGTTTGCATGTTGCAGTAGCTCTATGGAATAAACATGGGTGTGTCAGTCACTCCACCACACGCTCTCATCTCCCCCTCCAAGCTCAGAACCACTAATGCATATCATTCTGGGGCTTCCTAGATAATCGTTAGCAATAAAACCAAAGCAGCCCTTCATATCTGCTAGTACGTGTGTGTGTGTGTGTGTGTGTGTGTGTGTGTGTGTGTGTGTGTGTGTGTTGTAAAGGGGTCTCATGTAGCCAGGGCTAGTCTCAAACTTACTTTGTATTTGACAGTGATCTTGAACTCCTCCTCTTTCTGCCTGTCTCCACCTCTGACGTGCTGAGATCATGAGTGTGTACTGGCACACTGGTTTAAGTGGTTCTGGAGATGGAACCCAACTGATCCACATCCCCAGCTGCCTGCTGTGGTTTAAACATCTCTCTAGATCTCTTATTGAAACTTTTTCCCAGTGGAAGGTGTTTAGGTCCCAAGGGCCCCATCGTCATAAATGAACTAACATCATCATGGAAGAGTCTGGCCTCCCGTGCTTCTCTCTTTAGCACAGGTTCGCTGGATCGCTGCCTTTCCATCATGGGATGATAATGTGTTCACCAGATTCATACCACACTCCTAGACTCCTAAGAGATGAAAAGCTGTGGAAAATAAATGTATTTCCTTTATGAGTTACCATTTCTTTCCTTTACAAATTGCTTTCTTCTATACATTATAAAGTATGTATTCCATTATCACAAATAAAATGGATAAAACAAATACCTCATTCATTCATTCATTCTTTTATTCTTCCCAAGTTTCCAAAGCCTAGCTTCATGACAGACACCACGCTGAGTGCTAGGGTCATAGACATGTGAAAACATGCCTCTGACATCAGGGACTCTTTTGGGATACTCAGAAATCTAAGAGTAGTGAGAAAGAGCCCATCTTCTTTTTTTTAACATATCTCTCTCTCTCAATCTCTCTCTCTCTCTCTCTCTCTCTCTCTCTCTCTCTCTCTCTCTGTGTGTGTGTGTGTGTGTGTGTGTGTCTGTATACTTGTGTGTACATGTGTATGTATGTGTGTTTACAAGTGTATGTGCTTTCCCCTGTGTGCGGGCACACACACATGTATGAAGAATGCACATGTGTGCATATGGAGAGCAGAAGTTGATCTCAGCTGTCAACCCTCAGCACAGTTTTCCTCATAGGCTAAAGCCCATCAGCTAGCCTAGACAAGCTAGCCAAGAAGCCCCAGGAAGACTCCTATTCCTACTTGCATAGATCTGAGATTACGAGCACATACCACCACACCCAAAATTTTTTTCTTGCATTCAAGAAGTCAAACTTTGGGTCATCGTACTTTCAAGACAAGCTCTTTACTTATCTCCTTGGCTCCAGGACCTGTCTCCTAAGAAGCTGGCATGTTAGGCAAGGCATGCATGCAAAACAGACACCTTGTTAGCCAAACATGAATGAGCTAGAAGTCCAAGTAAGAACTGCAGACAGGGGAAGACAGGGTTGTTAAAGTCCTTCCTGCCAGTGCACTGCTCACAAATCCAGGTCAGGGGTGATTTTCCAGGGGAAGGTCTAGAGAGATAGTCATTGAAAACACTACTAAGTCTAACTTACTCTTCTCTTCTTCCATGTGTCTTGGAACATGCATCTGCAGTGGGCTCTGGCAGCTCTCCTCCCCTGAGGCCCACAGGAGGCTAAACAAAGATTGCTAAGAAGAAGCTTTTATCTGATATGACCCACAAAGACATAAAATGCTAAGAGGAACTTTTCTAAACTCTTCCTATTAAAAAACCAGTTTGATCAACCATACTAAAGAGAAAGACTGTATCATCTTTACAAGTAATTTTTATAGTCTCTCCCTTAAAAAAAAAAAAAAAAAAAAAAAAAAAACAAAAAATCATTATCTTGTAAAAAAGAAATCAAAGAATTTACAGCCAAAAAAAAAAAAAAAAAAACCTACTGACAAAAGAATATTAAAGAAGGGTACAGGTTGTTAATTAACAAAAATGCTTTATGGTCTGTGTGGTGTCTGAGCTATTTGGCAATTTCTTTGTCTTTTTAATTAATGGATTTTTTTGAGTGGTTTTAGGTTTATGGAAAAAATGAGCAGAAAGTGTGAATGGTTTCCATCCACCTCCTTTCTTATGCTGGGCAGCTTTTTTAAGGTTTGTAATCTGTTGTGAGTCTACATTCTAATAAAAAAAAAATTACCTTGCACCTAATTTTATGTTTGTAATTGTGTATTTCATTTCATAAAACAGACCTTCAGATATCCAACCCCCTCAAAAAAAAAAAAAACAAAAAAACAAAAACCTCAAGTAACCCTTACATTCCTGTCATCTTCCTTAGCTTGGTGGTTTTCAGATTTCAGGAAGCTGGGTGTTTTCAACTTGATTCAAGAAGCTAGGCAATACACCTAGTTCATAACCAATGGGTTATACTATCCTAAAAACTGTGCCCAGATCTTACTCAATAGAATCCTACCCTCAGCCCCCTCTGTTGACAAACAGATGCTGGATCATGGCTTTGGCTTCCATGAGGCTTCCTTAACCATGACTGGACCTTGAGTTCATCCAACCCAGCTCACCTCTCTAGACAAGTGTGTGACTTCACACAAGAGCTGACTTGGGATCCACCATGCCCATCTAGAATTCAAAAAGTCCTAAAACATTCCATTGTTTTTAATTCAGAAGTAGCAAAATCTGACCTAAACAAACAAGATGTTACATACCTTTGTTAGTCCAGTGTCATGTGACTTATTTGGACATTCATCTCTAGGACCTCAAAACTGCCCCAGACCCTTCAGGAATACTATGTAATGATAAGGGTGTATACTGTTATTACACTTCTCAAGTCTTCAGAGCTCTGGATTTCTGGAATATAGCTGGCCCTAAGGCTTTCATGAAGAGTTATAGATCTGCCTACACCCACAGGATCGTCGAAGGATGAAAATGACATTGGCATGAGCAGCTCAGAAAATCACAGAGTGCTAGCAATTTTAAGTCATGGAGGTGTTGGCTATAACGGTTATTGTTGTCAATAGATTCAGGTTAGTAATCTAACCATCAGTACAAGAAGCACAGATACCTAAGAGGAAAAGAAGATATCTCACTTCCATCTAAGTACCATGTCTGCTTGATCCAATACTTGAGAGCCAAGCTCGTATGTTAGTCAAAAATAAGTACTGACCCAAGTACTGTGATCACTCACTTAGGGCTACCTCCTATATTTACATATTGGTGGGGCTCAGTAACTTTCAAGAACAATTGGAACTCTTCTCATTAGTCCTCTGATAAACTAGGCCATAGACAGGTTCTATGGGCTCTTGTTCCTCCTCCCTAAGAAGTGGGGCATAACACCTGGTTCTGAATTGTTTCAAAACACAGATAGTAAAGTTTCAAGCATCTCTTCATTTGGACAAATTTTACGTATGGGTAGCCAACTTCAATTATGATGAATCTAACCCATAATAGCTGATAACCTTAAAATAAAGATGATTTTTTTTTTATTTCTTGTTGGTTGGAAGAAGATAGATAACACAAATACATAGTGAGGAAGACGAGCATCTACAAGCTTCAGAGGAATCAAGTCTAATGTCACCAGTTTTGGGCTGCCACCCTCTGAAACAGTAAGGCTATAGCTTTCTGTTCGGGTGTCACATATAGAGTAATACTTTACTTGCTGTTATTGGCAGCCTTAGCAGACTAATAGCCTATTAAATTAGTTAATTAATTAGGTCTACTTTATGTACAAGTTACTCCAACAACTGTCACTGTTAATCCTATAATGATGCAAACCGCATATTGCCATCTAGGTGTCATGGTGCCTTATAGTCAACTTAGCAAGTTCAACTTGAGGCTACCTACATCTGATTTTATAATTCTGCCTGTTCTCTAGAGCAATCAACTTTTCATAAGAATGCCAACAGGGCTGGAGATACAGTTCTGTTGGCAAACTGGTAGTCTCGAATTCACAAGGTCTTGAATTCAATCCCCAGAGCCCACATAAGAAGGTCAAGCTTTGTGGCACTCACTTGCAATCCCTGCTTTGAAGAGAGAGTTTTAGGTGGATTCATGGCTCACCATCCAGCCTAGACTAATTAGATGAGCCAAAGTCCAATTTAAAAACATCTTATCTCAAAAAATAAGTGTTTAATACCCAAGGTTGTTTCCAGCTTCCACACTCTCTCAAACATACATGTGTGTACGTACACACACACACACAGAATGCCAACTTGAAGCATAACAAGACAGCACTAGGAGTTTCTGCTGTTATCTAATTGAGGAACTATTCTACTAACAAGTCAACAGGCTTGAATTTCACCTCCTGTCTCTGCCCATCTGTCAACACATTTCAAATGCACTGAGGAATTTTTCCCATGCTTCTCTGCCCATAGTAATCATAATAGCTGTCACTCTCTGAGACCTACTCTGTGCCAGGCACTGGGCTGCACTCTCAGAGACCTCATGTAACTCAGAATTCACTACTGGAACCAGGAAGGAGGCAGTCTAGTCTATGCCCTGGAGCACATCACTGAGAGAGATTCCGAGAACCAAAGCAAGCAAAAGATTGCATCTCTGCTTATGCAGACATAGCAAACTTGTTGCTTATATAGCTTAAATATGCAAAACAAGTAGAGAATCATGTGATTGGATGCACAGAACAAGCTTTAAAACTGAATATACATCAGTGTCAACTGTAGAATCTTATGAGTGCCTTAAATTTAAAACTGTTACCATTTGACTTTGTAGCCCTGTGGTTGCCCCAGATCTTGGTGTCCATAGAGGTAGGAAGAAGAGAGGAAGGGAAAAAGGAAAGTAGAGATGGAGCAAGGGATGAACAAAGAGAAGGAAAGATGGAGGGAATGGCCTTCAAAAGAATGTGCTACGATCCCATCTTAGCCTCAAGCAAAATGATAAGATTTGGAGTTACCAGGGCAGAACTAAGAGTAGCACATCCAGAAATGAAGACCAAGGGTAGACATCAGAAAGACCACATAATGCCTGGATCCCAGACAGACATGGAAAGAAGTAAAGCCACATTGGCACCAACTAACCAACTCAGAGAACAGGAGGGGAGGCTATGTTTGATACACGGTCACAGGCTCTTCCACCTTGTGTTAGGATGGGAATGCACTCTGAACACACCCCTCCTATTAGAATCCCCAGGGCTGGCAGTGTGAGAAGTGAGTGCACACACATCTCACTGAAATCACCCCTTTGTGTGCTTCTGTCTGGAGCACAGTTCTCCAGGTCTTATGTATCCCATCTCATGAGTCAAGTTTTAACCTTTGCTGCTAATTAGAGAATGAAATGACCAGCCTAACACACACACATGCACACACACACACACACACACACACACACACAAACACCCCTTTACAGAGTCTGTCTGATTGGTCCTGAGAGATTGGACTATCTTGGGGAGAGTGTAGAGAGATAGGCTTGATCATAAGCAGTGAAAAAATCATCTAAAGGGCCAGGAGCTATACAGTCCTCAGGCTGCATCATCTGTCTTTCTGCCATACTCCAAAGATAGCTGTCACACAGGCTCAGTCTTGTTAACGAAATAAGAAAAGGGGAGAAGTGGAGAGCCTTTGGGGCTGCTTGGCAAGAAGCAGACATGGGCCAAGGACAAGGAAGTAGGCTTCAGGCAGGATTCTGACATTAGAAGTAATTTCAGGTAGGAATCTAAATCGTAGGCTAGAACAAAGAAGTCATTTCAGACAGGAATCTAAACTTTAGGCTAGAACAAGAAAGTAGGCTTCAGACATGAAAATGACCTTGGGCTAGGATAGGGAAGTAGGCTCAGATACTTTGGTCATTCTGATAAGCCTTTAGAAACAGTGATCACAGGAGTGTTCACGTAACTGGGTTTAATACCTTGCTTTTTCTTTGACTATTTGAGTTTATTGTATTGCTTGTTCCTCAACTATTTGCATCTATTGTATTGCTATACCCTCAACTTAGAACTGACCTTAATACACCCATGTAATCAAAATGGTATAAAAGCATAAAGGAAAAGGGGGTATAGGATAGGGGGTTTTAGGGAGGAAAAATGGGGAAAGGGGATGACATCTGTATTGTAAATAAATAAAATATCCAATAAAAAAAGACAAAAAAAATTACCAAATGATTGTAAAATTGCTTAAAAAATAGCTGCCACAACTAGGAAGAACATGCCCCCCCCCAAAAAAAAAAAATCAGTCATCTTCTTAAACACCCCTGCTGGTTTTCTGTGGAAATTCTGGTGCCTGGAGGCTGTGACTTCATTACCTTGGTGATACTGTATAGATTAACTTACTAAATCCTCAGAGAAGAAATTGGTTTTCTTTTCTTTTTTTTCTTTTTTTTCTTTTTTTTTTTTTTTTTTTTTTTTTTTTTTTCCAGGATAAAAGCTTTGTCTCCAAGAGCTCCAGTTGGGTCTAAACCTTAGGTTTCCTGGCATAAGAAGATCCAGTCTATTTGTCACAGGCTGAACCAAGCAGGTATCCTAACTCCTGAGTCACCCCTGCCTTTCCCTATGGCAGGAACACAGAATGAGATATTAGATGAAGTTATCAGGATTTATTTATGTAAAACAGCTAGGAACCTTCCCACTGCCCTGGGCCAGTGAGTAGAGACTTCTGGCAATGTGAGCTGTGTTCTTTGCAGAGCTATCTGGGCTCCTGGCCTCGCAGGCTTGCCTGTCAGAGCTCCAGTTCCCAGCTGAGACCTCAAAAGCACTGAGCTTTCTCTTCCATTAAGTTATGATCAAAGAACAAAGATTATGAATGGCAGCATGCTCCTGGGAAGCACATTGATGTCAGAGCTGGCGTGCCTGGCTTTTGGCAGGCCCTGTCATCTTGGTCCTGGGGCTCAGTGCTGTCATTTGCCCTGAGGGTTCTCGGTACCCAGAGCTAGCCTCCTGACTGTGTAACAGGCCCTGCTAGTCCAACCTTCCCTTTATGTGTCCTCGGGGATTGTCTCACACTTGCTTGAGGAGTGTATTATTCACTGGTGTTGATTTCAAAGATGGCATCAAGTCAAACATCATGGCTAAGGCTACTGAGTACTTGTCAGCTCTTCTCTGTCCTGAGTCCTTCTCAGAGCTATACACAAGCCAGTTCCTTCCCTGAACTCTGCAATATGCATAGTGGCAGATTCCCGAATGGTAGATGGCCCAAACTCCAAGTTAATAGGAGTGACTTTAAATAAACAGTTGAGAGTCAAACTTGCCCAGGTATGTCTTTCACAGAGCCCAAGTTTGTAAAGGAAGGTATTTTCAGTAACCAAGAGTCAAAGATGCCATGACATGAAAGGTACCCACCTGGCTGAAGCCAAAAACCTGCCAGGCTCAGTCTACAGGACTGTGTATGAGGTATGTGACAATTAGCTGCCTGCAACCAGGACACCCAAGGATGCAGCTGCTGCCCTAAGTAATGCCGGACAATCCCCTAAAGAGCTGAAGCCATAGCACAATACTACCACAGAGCCACAAATAGCCCCCGATGGGTGAATGACCCTGAAGCATAAATAAGCCAGTACTCCACACTTCCCTGATAATTATTTCATTTTTAAAGCGTGTCTTCCCACTTCTCACAAAGTTCAGCTACTTATATATCTAGCAGCCAGCAGGACACATCCTACAATGACAAGCATCTACTGCAGTAAAAGATGTTTGATGCAGTCGCAAAGGTCCAGCATACCCTATGGCCTCTCTGAGTGATGCAAGCCAACTCAAAGTCTCCTACTTTGGGTCACTATCCTCCCTCCAGCCCAGAACATAAACTACTTCCTACCTCTCTCATGTCTCAAAACAAGTGCAATGCCTTTCAATGTGTCCCTCTTGGTTAGGCTGAATGACATTTCAAAAAGTTTCCTCTGGTGGGCTGCCCAGGAGACCCTCAGTAGAGGTGGGAGGCAAAAGGAATGCATTTCTATTCTGCCACATGTATCTGCTGTTGATCTTTAGATGCTTCTCCTTAGCATGATACAACAGCTGGATTCACATTCTCCTTACACACACACACACACAACTCCTGCCTGGGCCCTGGATGCGTGTTCATCTCTGTGAGAAAGAACTTGGCTTATGCACCACATCTTCATCTCCAAAGTCAGAAGCAAAAAGAGGGTTGGGGAGAGAGCTCAGTGTGGTAAAATGCTTGCTTCCTGCCACACAAACATGAGGACCTGAGTTTGATCTTAGCACCATATTTAAAAAAAAAAAAAAAAGCAGGTGTGGTTACATGAGCTTGTCATCCCAGATCAGGGAGGTAGAGACAGGAAGATCGTTCAGGTTCATTGGCCAGCCAGCCTAGCCTAATTGAGGATGCCCAGATTCCAGAAAGAGAGCCTATCTCAAGAAACGAGGTAGACTGCTTCTGAGGAATAACATCTGGAGTTGGTCTCTGTCCTCCATGTATGTGCACTAGCACATACATCAACACATACAACATATATGCACACATATAACATACATGCATACACATGTCCACACATATATACACACATGCACACGTAACAGGCACACATACACTCATGCACACACACACACACACACACACACACACACACTGAGGGGTGCGGGATCAGTTTGTTCTTATAGCATTCCGACATATGCATCTGGAACCCCTGTCTGCAGTCTTCCTTTGCCTGAGGACTTCAAGCTCCAGCTTGATGAGAAGCAACCTTTCAGGAACTACTGAACCAGCCACCGCGGCTGTATAAGCCAATTCTCCATGGGGAAAAAAATAAATAAAATAAAACAAGCTATATATTTATTCTGATTTTTCAGTGAATCTGGCTTGATACAAAAGAGGATTTTGGAGACAAATCCCTTAAAGAAGGAATAGATAGAAATGATGACATACACAGAAAAGTCATCCACGGAGTACAGCCTGTAATAAGAACTGGGTAAGCCTCAGCTTTAAGTGGCCAAAGTATTCGTAAAGATGAAGTATAAAACTGTTCGGATAACTATGGAATACTATTCAAATGCTTTTTTATGATTACATTTACTGACAGTACTAATAAGTAATTTGGACAATTAAAGAATATCAATATATTTCAGGGACGAGGAGGTAGAAAGACTATAATAACCAGATGACCAGGGATTTTTTGTAAGATTGTGTCTTCTAGGGATGTCAGAAACTACACCCAGAAAGTCTCCCCCAACACAACTGCCTAAGGATGAACTGAGCTAGGACAAGAAAAGACATGCCAAAGTGAATGGGAAAGAAACCACAAGCCTAGACAAGGAACAGCCAACTGAGTAGTGTTGAGAACAGGAGAAACGGTCTTCCCCAGGGAAGAGCACACCAAGAGATTGTCCAATACCAAGTGTTCAGCCCTGAAAATACGCATATAAGTGATGTCATACAGACTGATCAGGTTGTACTTACATATTTAGGAATATACCTATATGTATGTAAAAACAATTAATGAAAACAGAGACATGGAATTTGAAAGAGAGCAAGGAGAGATTTATGGGGGACTTTGAAGAGAGAAAAAAAAGGAGAAATGATGTAATTGTATATTATACCCTCAAAAATAAAAGAAATAATTTTTAATGATATCAATATATTTCAAGAAAAGAGGTCTAATTCAAAATACAAACATAGCATCTGGAAGGCATATTTTTTTTTCTTTTTTTGGGGTTTTTTAGTTTGGTTGGCTTTTGCGTTTTTGTTTTTCACTGGGGGTTTGGTTTGGTTTGGTGTTTGGTGTTTGATTTTTCAAGACATGGTTTCTCTGCATAATAGTTCTGGAACTATTATGTCCATAATAATAGTCTGTTGTGACCTTTACTCTACCTCAGCGGTTTTGCCTCAACACTTTTGGGGCTAAGTGCTCTGGTCAAGAGAGAGTGTGGCTCTTGGGGCAAGAGACGCGAAGAATGGAGACAAGACAGGGTGTGATCAAGTCTCTTCTATTTTCTCAAGTCTCCCTCAAGTCTCTCCTATTGAAGGGAATTCTGAGGTATTTATATACACAAGCAGGAGAACACAGGTGAAAACACTTTACCACGTGCACCATACAGCTGGGGTCACTAAACAGCAAAACAAGCTATGTGGGATAAACAATATATTTATCAGAGTGTGCTTCAGCTGTTATAGGCTTTTGACAACCAAGTCTTTCATCAGGGTATATGGTTCCAGATGACTGCAAAGTTTATCTAGCCGCTTTCTACTAAAGTCGGATACCAACAGGTCCCCCTTTTTAAATTTTTTTCAAAAGGGAAGGCTGGAAAAACTTACGGAAACCGTGCCTGTCCTAGGTTGGAACAAAAGACCCCAGCCTCACTTAAGATGTTGAGGCCTCCCTTATTTTAGGGGCAAGGGTCTCCGATATGCTCTTAACCCGTCATTGGCTATCTGGCTTAACACGTAAGTTAGGGGTTAATCCTCATCAGTCTTGATGACAGAGTTTTCAGAGTCCCCTACTTCCAGCCTGTAATAGCGGACCTGTATGGGTTTCATTTGTTATCTGTTGCTGTACCAAAGCCATCAGTTTGTTGAACAGCATGAACCCGAGAGACAAAAGACTTAATATCTAAACTGTTGATATAAAAGCAACACTCTTTAAGGCAACACACAACTTCCCCTGTTGGGGAAGTAAAAGGTCTAAGCCTTGTACCCACAAATTTATACCAATGAAATCCTTGAATTTTGCATCAGCTTAGTAACAGTTATACAGATTAAGACAGCCTAATATTAACCACCTCAGTCCCCAAGTCCAGGGAATTGGGGCGCCGACTCCTCATTAACTTCTTCAAGCTGAACATGGGCGTTGACTTTTAGAAGAGGAATGAGGGGAAGGGTAAATTGATAAGCATCTGAAGTCTGTCTTAACTGCATTCAGCTGGAAGTCCAGGGCATCAGTGAACATGCAGGTGATAAGATTAATTCTCCAAAGCTGTGTATTCTGCAATATACAAATCTCAAAACAAGGTTTAGTATCAAGATAATTATTTTGATTCTCTGAAATCTAGTGTTCTGGAGGCCTACCTCTGTCATGTCTGATCCATATAATTCTGGAAGACATAACTACTACCTTAATGACCTCATCAGAAAACTCATAGAAAAACCTTTTTTTCCAAATTAGCCTTTCCTTAAGCCAGTAACCAGAAAAACCTTTACATTGAGTTTTTATCCAGAAAAATATTATACAACTCAGAATCACACCCATTTTGAAAGTTAAATCAATTAACATTATCATTCTGCTTAGCTCTCTGTCTAGAGCAGCCTTCTATTTATTCCTCGCATCTTTAAAGCCTTTTTCATCTGTTTTTACTCACTTATTTCTTGCCCCATTTTCATTACTATAACCTTTATTTATTTATCTGTTTGGCTCTCTTGACTCAGAGCAGCCTGCAATTTACTCCTTGCATCTTTAAATCCTTTTTCATGTTTCTATTTACTTATTTCTTGCCCCGTTTTTGTTACTATGCAATCACCTTTGTTTCACTTCCGAATTCAGCCAGCTCCATCAGTCGACTGGTTCTCCAGCGCAGGGTGTCTTCCACTGTATCCCGCTTACTGGAGCTCTAACATTGAGGCTCTGTCAGTTGACTGGTTCTCCAGCGCAGGGTGTCTTCCACTGTATCCCGCTTACTGGAGTCCCTGTTCAGGTGCCACTAATGTTGAGGCCCACATTCTGCCTCAACACTTTGCCTCAACGCTTTTGGGGCTAAGTGCTCTGGTCAAGAGAGAGTGTGGCTCTTGGGGCAAGAGACGCGAAGAATGGAGACAAGACAGGGTGTGATCAAGTCTCTTCTATTTTCTCAAGTCTCCCTCAAGTCTCTCCTATTGAAGGGAATTCTGAGGTATTTATATACACAAGCAGGAGAACACAGGTGAAAACTCTTTACCACGTGCACCATACAGCTGGGGTCACTAAACAGCAAAACAAGCTATGTGGGATAAACAATATATTTATCAGAGTGTGCTTCAGCTGTTATAGGCTTTTGACAACCAAGTCTTTCATCAGGGTATATGGTTCCAGATGACTGCAAAGTTTATCTAGCCGTTTTCTACTAAAGTCGGCTCCCAACAATAGTCCATGGTGGCTGTCCTGGAACTCACTTTGTAGACCAAGCTGGCCTGGAACTCACAAAGATCCACCTATCCCTGCCTCCCAAGTGCTGGGATTAAAGGAGTGTACCATCACCACCCAGTTAGGAAGGCATGTTTCTATAAGAAACCGTGTATACATCAACCATACCAGCATCACTTCTCTGCCTGGAATAATCAGAATTTATTCTCAGGAAGTGCCTGCCACACATGATCCTAGGTCTGTCCTTGCATCACAGTGTCTATATAGATTATCTCCTCCCCACGTCTCTCAAAATACTGGAAAATGAAATTAAGTCTCATTTGCAGAATTAGTATGAATGGCCAGATCCTCCTGATGGACTCATACCTCACGAGTCAAATAACCATACTTGAACTCCTCAAAAACACATAGAACCAGCCATGCATCCTTTCTTTCTTCCACCCCAGCTGGACTCTCTATCTCACCTGTTACTACTATTTAATTCTCTGCCCTCTACTCCATCTACACTACGACTGCAAATGAAGCTTTTCCATCAGGATGCTAGTATTCCTCTCCCCACAAGATCTAACATTTTGTTGATTTTGGGAGGTAGATCATCCAGAATGACTGTTTTTTGTTGTTGTTGTTGTTGTTTTTTGTTTTTTGTTTTTTGTTTTTTTTAACAAATCTCCAAACATTCCACTGATGTTTTTGTAGCCACAGTACAAAAGAAGGGACCTGGACCAGACAACTTCTAAAAATTAGAATGAGACTACTTTGTTCTGATAGAATTATATCTGGTCCATTACCACCCAAACCCAGTCAGAGAAATAAAGGTTGTGCTCCATAGTTAAGCCCTACCCTCTAGCAGGGGAAGTCGCAATGCCTAAAAGCTCATGAATATCTGTTCTAGATTCACAGATTAGAAAGACACCTTGTTATTCTGAGTCTAACATATTTTGTTCATGTATATGTGTATATATGTATATATATATATATATATATATATATATATATATATATCCATATCCTTGAGATTAAGAGATCTTTCTATTCTGTGTCTAGAACTAAGGTGCAATATGAAAAATAGGAAACATGAGATAAATACACTATTGTGAAAAGTGTTATTATTGAGAAATGGCAATGTGAATGCTTACTATGTATTTTCCTTACATTACTGGTGTGTTTTAAAGTAGATTTTATGATAAAAGTTAATTTTGGAAAATGCCTTAAAAGTGGCTTAGAAACAACTATAGATATGAGTGTTTATTGTCAGTTTATTTTTCAATTTTGGGAAGGATAAAGCATTTAGAATAATTTTGTATTACATGTTCCTCTATATAAAGATATGCAAATATTCATAAAAAACAAATATCACATATTTTCTCTCCTGGAGTGACAGAAACAGAGAGACAGAAAGAGAAGGAGAGACACAGAGAGAATGTTAAGGTAGAAGGGGAAGGATGAGATGGGAGAAAAAAGTCAAAAGGAGAGGCGAGAACAAGAGAGGTTAATAGGGTGAATGACAGACAAAATGCTGTGTTCTCTCATATATAGAATCTAGATTCAAACACAGAATGATGGGAAAGGGCAAGGGGACAAATAAGAACAAGGTACGATTATACATCATGTATGAAAATCTCATCATGAGCCCCTATTTTTATACTGACTAAAAAACTATTAATAAACAAAGAAAGATGTGTCAGACAGCATCATAGGCTTATCAATTTACTCTTCCCCCCCCACCCCTCTTCTAATATCTCAACACCCATAATCAGCTTGAAGAAGTTAAGGAAAAGTCAGTGCCCCTATTCCCTGGGCTTGGGGACTAAGGTGGTTAACATTGATCTGTCTTTCTAGGGAAAAGTAGTGGTTTTGTTGGAACAGGGAGGATTAGCTAGGACCTATTGCATAGCCATAACCTATTGGTAGAAATCTGTATAATTAATATCAAGATGAAGTTATAATTTCTTAACTGGTACAAAATTTACTTTGATTTCAAATTTAAGGTTTTCATTGGTACAAGCTTCTTATTGATATAAAAGTGAGATGAATATTGATACTTTCATAGGCATTGTGCCTGTATAACACATTTAGGAATAGACCAAGGCTTAGACCCAGTCCTTCTTTAACTTTTTTAACTGATTTGGGACCATTAGCCTATGAGTTAATGGGCTATAGCAAATTCATGGCTTTGAGTTTATTGTTAGGGTGTTTTCCATATTTTATTTAGAAATAGCTGAGAGGAGTTAACAGACAACAGTCCAGGTTACCTTACATGGTACCTTACCTTACATGGATAGTTGGTTTTCAAAACGTCACTCTAGGGTGTATTTTAAGCTAGGCCCCTTCCGCGTCTCAGCCCTTCCGCGTCCTTCTGAGTTTTCCACGTTTGCTGATTCAGAGTAAAGCCTCGTTTTGCAGTAACTACCCGAATTGCGTCTCTCGTGTTTCTCTTCTAAGGGTGAGAGGGGACTCGGGAGGCGCGCGTTATATAGTCTCATAGCCAATCCCGGCTATTTACTTTGAGAGAAAAGATCTGAGTGGATGGTTTTCAGCTGACATTCATTCTAAAGCCAAGAAAAAAGCCAAGTTCAAAACTAAGTGTTTTAGTTAGGAGAGATGACAGAGGTTCTGGTTAGTCAACAAAATGATGGACTGGGTATTAGGACTATCTTGTACCACTGGTACAATTAGGAATAATTATGCTCTAATTGTATTTTGAGAGAAAAGTTTTATTTTAACAGGAAGGGTGATATGTAGGAGGAACTAAGGGGGAAGGAATAACGAGAAGAAGAGATGGAGTAAGGAGAGGAGAAGATGAAGGAGAGGAGAAGCTTGGTGATGAGAAAGAGAAAGACAGAGAAAGAGAGGGGGGCATGGAGGCAGATGTTCACGTGTCTCCACAAGTCAAAGATAGTTGATATATCTAGGTTGGGTATTGGATTACACTTCTGATTGAGCATTACCAAACTTATAAAGCCTTTGATTAACATTTTTAAAAATTTGTATAAAAGCAAAAAGGAAAAGGGGGCATGGGATAGGGGTTTTCTAGGGAGGGAAAATGGGGAAAGGGGATGGCATCTGAAATGTAAATAAAATATAAAATAAAAGAAAGAAAGAAAGAAAGAAAGAAAGAAAGAAAGAAAGAAAGAAAGATGTGTCAGAACCAGATCCTAACCAACTACAGAGAACACCTTCAAATCAGGAAACTATAAGTTTAATGCATATTTGATAGGAAGACATTGCTCATTGTTCTAGGGTGATCTTTGCTAGGTGGTTTATTAAAGGCCGTTTCTATCTTATGTCCTAACTGATGAAACCACTGGGGATTTGCTTTAAACCAGCCTATAAGAATAAAGTAGAGAAGAAAGACATAATCCATGACACACAAAAATGACAATGACTATTAGGTCTGTGTAAGGAGATGGAGATGTGCTCAAACTATTCTCTACATACTTTGGACATTTGAAAATCCCATCATAGAAGATTTTTAGTCTTTCCTTGTTTGTTGAAAATGCTCAGATACCTCCCACCAATAGAACACTCTCTACCTTCTTACAAGGCTCCCAGGTCCACCCCAGAAATGAGGCTACTTTTTCAAATATTCCCAATTTACAAAGACTATAGACTGCTGGGCTTTAAAACAAAAGTCTACCTCAGACCTCCCTGACCCAGGGCTCAGAGATAATCTAAGAAGATGGAGTGAAAGAATTGTAAAAGCCATTAGACTGGGAGGACCTTACAGCAACTGTGGGTGTATGCACAAGATAGTCAAGCTTGCAGCACAGATGGGGGAGGGGTTCACAGTCCTACTTCTAGCTAGGGAACTATTGGCAATTAGCAGGGGTAAAAAGCACTCAGCCTTCTGTAGGGATGCACTGGCTGAAAGGATACCATGCTCTAGTAAGTAGTTCTATACCCATGTACATACTAGCACCACTAAGTGGGCTCTGGATTTGAAAGGGGGCACATGAAACTGGAAGGAAGACTAGTAGGGCAGAAACTGGTCAGCTTGGTGCAGAAATTGTAGAAGAGCTGGGGAACATCAAGACTGGTTGCAATATACCAAGAGTAGACTGGTAAGCACAACGGAAACCTTGAGCAAAGTCTGTAAAGTTCTATGTTCTGTGTCAAGAAAAAGTAGCAACCAACAATCTCCGGCTGCCCATCAGCATACATTATTGATGCCATCATGGTCAGTCTGGTGTATTACAAATACTTTTTAAATCCTTGCATTTCCTGCAAAGGAAGGGTTGTAGACCAGAATCTCAACCCTGTCCTAACAGAATGAACTGTTAAGGACATTAGTTGCTTCTATGGCTAGACATTCAGGAACATATTGTGCAGTTAGACTATGGGTGGGGGAAGACAATGAAAAAAACATGCAACTGTAAATAACAGTGTCAAGACCGGAATGATATACCAAGGTAATAAGTACTATTTATGACTCCTCCAAATTTACATGTATTACAACATTAATGCTTTATAAACTACAGAAAGAAAAGCTGATGTGGAGATAGGGGATGAATTAGAGAGAAGAGAATAGAGGGTAGATTTGATCAAAATATATTATACACCTATATGAAATTTTCAAATATTAAATGAAATACGTTAAATCACATATGTTTTCTCCACATAGAGAAGGATAAAGCCAGGGTAGAAGGAACACAGAGGCTGGGTTCTTTCTAAGGCTTTGTTCTTTGGGGATACTGAAAGCTACAATTTATTGACCAATCTTCAGTGACTACTTCCAGGGTTGTCAGACCCTAAGTGAAAGTAAGGAACCAAAATGAGAATGCATAAAGATGATTTTTTTACAAGTTTACTTTTATTCTATCTTGAAGTAATGTCATAAATGTATTTAAAGTAAAAGTCTAGTTATAGTTAGAAGGAGCCATAGAACATGCTATCAAGTTAAAAGCATGCTCAGAAACTAATAAACACACAGGCATCAAAAACTACCAGTCATATTCACTCTATTAGTGTGACATAGAACCACTTGGCCCAACTTCAGTTCCATCTCAAGGGGAGGCTTCGAGGCCTGACACTATTACTGTGCTATGGTGTGCTTACAGACAGGAACCTAGCTAGCATGGCTGTTCTCAGAGAAGCGCAACAAGCAAGCAAACAGAGACAGATGCAGATAGATATTTACACCCAACCAATAGTCTGAAGTTGGGGCCCCCTGTGGTTGAATTAGGGAGAGGCTGGAAGAAGCTGAGAAGTAGGGCAAAATCATAGGAAGACCAGGAGTCTCAACTAACCTGGACCCTGAGATCTCTCAGACACTGAGCCACCAACCAGGCAGCATACAAGAGCTGGTCTGAGGCTCCCGACACATTACAGAGCAGAGGACTGCCTGGTCTGGCCTCAGTGAGAGAAGCACCTATCTCTTGAAAGACTTGAGGTCCCAGGGAATGGGGAAGCCTGTCGGGGTAGGGTGGGATGAGGGTGGGGACATCCTCTTGGAGAGAGGAAGGGGGAAGGAATAGGATAAGGAGCTGTGGGAGGACAGACCAGGAAGGGGGTAATGACTGGACTGTAGAAAAAATTAAAGACAAATATTAAAATAAATAAATAAATTGATAAATTGTACAAGGAAAAAAGAACCACTTCTGCACTGTCAACACAAGACGTTTCACTCTTGCAATTATATAATTATATTGTTACCCAATAAACACTAGTATGTTTTGAGTCCTCAGCCAAAGTTAAGATTTCCAAAGAGAAAATTATTCTGCAAAATTCCATCACACACATACCTTTTTTTTTTTTTTTTTTTTTTTTTTTTTGAGACAGGATTTCTTTGTGTACCCTGGCTGTCCTGGAACTCCTTATGTAGACCAGACTGGCCTTGAACTCAGAAATGCACCTGCTTCTACCTCCTGAATGCTAGGATTAAAGGTGTATACTACTACCTCCGCCTGCCTCATTACCTTTTTTAAGATGCATAATAAACTTCAACTTTCTTAGAAAGTGTAGATGGCTCACCATGCGCCATAGATAGTATTCTTATGTGTAAGTCCTCATCTGTTCTCATGCAAGATGACAGTCCTACTGGGATGCCACTAGCCTTTCATGTACAAGGTCAATGAAATCACTTAAACAATATTTCAGCCACTTCCAGAGTCCAGGGTTTCCGTGGTGCTGTGCTGAGAAGTAACGTCTGAAGGGCATTGTTAGCAGTTAGAGACACCAAGAACAGAATTCTCCTGCTGTCCTGAGCACAGCTTTAAAATCTGTTTCCTTACTTTAAAAAGCATAGTGTCACCATCTAGCTGAGCCATTGTGGAGGCTTTTGTTGTTGGCGTTGTTTCACTTCGTTTTATTCAAGAAGCCGTGGCTGTGTGACCATTTCGTGCCAAGTATTCCGTTTCTGTTAGTATCACAGATAACTGCTATAGTGGTCCAATGACCTATGAGATGGCAGCTAACTCCCAGTTTAGCGGCTGAGTTATGTTCCTTAGACATCCATTCAGTTGTCCCATTTGATCTTTCTCGGGACCAGCTCTGAGCACACATTCCCAGCCTGCATCTTTGGCAATGATTCAGGCTCCCTTCTGCCACTCCACCTGGGTCCCAGCGTGGGAAGCACGCGATGGAAGCGTCGCGCCCAAATGGGCAGGGAGCCCGTCATCTAAACTGAACTTTTAAAATTCCTGGCGCAGAGTGGGTGGTGGGCTGAGAACCTAGGGACAGACACGAGGCAGGTCTGCAGCACTGAATGTGATAGACAAGACTTTAGACGCTGCTGAGTGCTTGGGAACCACTAGCATAAACTGTGTTCTCTCACAAGGAGCAGGGCAATCCCTCAAAGCCACCTCCCTCAGCCCACTGGGGGTTTGGGGGGGATCAGAAGAGCCTCCTAGGCTTTCCTACTGGAAACCGGGACTCCCCACTCCTCAGCCACCACCCATCCCTTTCTTCTAGGTCTCATTGTCTCTGTGTTCACTTCTGACCAAAGAACACCATTAATTTTCAGTGATCTACATTCCAAATGACATCACTCCAGTCCTTTGAAATTCAAAAAAAAAAAAGCTGGATTAATGAACCACAAACTTCAAGCAAATTGGCTACGCAATCCATCACATCTGACCACAGCTTTGCCACTGCCTCGAACTCCAAAGGATGGCAGAAATTTCCCAGGCTGCTTTTGAAAAGGAACACAGGGGCCTAAAAAGGGGTAGCCCCAAGTTGCGTTCATCTTTTCTAGAGACGTTATGTGTCCTCTGAGGGCTGGAAATTAAATGGTC
This sequence comes from Arvicanthis niloticus, assembly GCF_011762505.2. NCBI lineage: Eukaryota > Metazoa > Chordata > Mammalia > Rodentia > Muridae > Arvicanthis > Arvicanthis niloticus. The sequence goes on along the minus strand of NC_047658.1, from coordinate 47,898,807 downwards.
CCATTCTCCACCTGGTATTTTATTGATATAAATTTAACCTGTGCAAAGGCTATATTAAACTCCAATCTCTTCCAAAATAATATACATTTGATTTCTCATTCTACCAATCTATTGAAAATACCCCTTTTGGCAGCCTTTCAGAGGCACACTATGAATTTTGAACTTTGTAAGATTTTGTTGAAGTATTAAAAACACTGCTTGCCCACATATTCAACTGAGGCCCTTTTATCCTGTTCCACCTCCCCAAACTCCTTTCTATAATGTCAGGATCACAAAATCCAGGAGCAGTGCCCGCGTGCAGCCATTCACCTTTCTTTCTGCTGTGAATATGGCTTTAACATTCACGAATGAAAAATATATATCAAACTAATTACCTTCTTTTCTTCCAAAGTAAAAGACAATGTAACACCATTCCTTTGGACATAATGCCATTTATTTCACATAAGGGGTTTTTTTGTGAAACTCGGAAAAAGACGGTTTTTTAATATGTGTGAATCAAAATCCAGATTAGCTAATTAATTCGTGTGTCTGCGAGTAAGATGATGAATCATTGTGCTGAGGAAATGGCTGAAAGCAGAAAGAAATGTCAGGCCAAGTGCGACTAGTCCATGAGGTTCAAATTTCTCTCTGCCGATGAAACAAAGAGGCTTTTAATTTTTTTTAACTTTTTATTGTTTTATTCAAACATACAATACAATAAGGCTTTGGTTAGCTAAATATAACAGGAAACGCATCATTGCTGGGTACTTAAGTCTGCCAGCACAGTGAAGGTGACTTGTTTAAATGGCAAAAGTGGTTTGTTTGCTTGTTTGTTTGTTTTTCTCTTAGCATTCTACCCTGTTATATAACATACATTTAGTATTACTTGCTCATTGAGGCATCTTAGGAGCAATTTATTTGTTGAAGTCTTAACAATTTGATAAATTGCTATGTTATCTGTCCCTTAACTAAATTGTCCCAGATTACTGAGCTGGTTATGCCGGACAGTGATGTCTGACTTGAGTTCTCTATTTCCCCACTCTCATGTAGACCCTAGAAGTCAGAGTCTCTGAAAAGTAACCTGACGCTGTGTGGACCATCACAGTGTCATTTTTAGTGATGATGGATCTACCTCCCCAAATCTCCAAGCCTCAGTCGGAGTTGGGTAATACATTCATTATGTAGAATTTGCCCAGTTGTTTTTGCAGAAAGAGGGAAGAGTAAAGACCATTTCCTTAGTAATCAGTAACCTGAGGTGTGGAAAAAAACAAACAAACAAACCTAAATGAACCTGTCCAGATACAGAGGAAGACGAGAAATACAATCTCCAAATAAAGCTTTACTACTGTGTCTTCATGGAAAAATCTAAAGAAGTAAAATAATGAGATAATAGAAAAAGTCTAGGCTGAGGCCATCAAGGAAGTTCAGTGGATAAAGAGCCATGTCCTGCATTTGATCCCCAGAACCCACATGGTGGAGTTAAAGAAGTGACTTGTCCAAGTTGCTCAGTGACCGCTACACACGTGCCAAGGCACAGACGCACACGTGCACACATTCACAAACACACATACACACACCCTAAATAAATATTTAAAAAAAACAAGTCCAGAGACTTGACATCATTTAAGGATTATCAAATAATACTTCAAGATAAATCAATCTATTAAATCAATAACCTCTGTGATATTTTTATGCTTCTGGAATATCAAATTTCCTTTTTTTTTTCCTTTTTTTTAATTGGATATTTTATTTAACTACATTTCAAATGTTATTCCCTTTTTGGGTTTCCCCACCCACCCACTGTTGCCTCCTCGCCCTAGCATTACCCTACACTGGGGCATCAAGCCTTCACAAGACCAAGGGCCTCTCCTCCCATTGATGCCTGACAAGGCCATCCCCTGCTACATCTGTGGCTGGGGCCATGGGTCACTCCATGTGTACTCTTTGGTTGGTGGCTTAGTCCCTGGGAGCTCTGGGGGGTTGGGGGGTTGATATTGTTGTTCTTCCTATGAGGTTGCAAACCCCTTCAGCTCCTTCAGTCTTTTCTCTAACTCATCCATTGGGGACCCCATGCTCAGTCCAATGGTTGGCTGAGAGCACCTGCCTCTGTATTTGTATATCTGGCAGAGCCTCTTGGGAGACAGCTGTATCAGGCTCCTGTCAGCAAGCACTTCCTGACATCTGCAATAGTGTCTGGGTTCCTGTGTCTGTATATGAGATGAATTCCCAGGTAGGGCAGTCTCTAGATGACCTTTCCTTCAGTCTCTGCTCCACACTTTCTCCTAGTATTTCCTTTAGACAGGACCCCTTCCAGGTTAAGAATTTGGAGATGAATGAGTGGCCCCATCCCCCAACTGGGGCTCTTGCCTAGCCTCTGGATATGGTCTCTACAGGTTCTCCCTCCCCTTTGTTGGGCATTTCAGCTAACCTCATCTCCTTTGGGTCCTGGGAGCCTCTTGCTTTCCTGGCATCTGGGACTTGCTGGTGGCTACCCTCAGTTCCCCATCCCCTATTGCTACACCCCTCTGTTCAAATTCCTGACCCTCTGTATATCACCCCTGATCCTGATCCTGCCCCCCCCTCCTCTCTGCCTCTCAAGTTCCTCCCACCCTCTACCTCCCATGAGTATTTTGTTCCCCCTTCTAAGAAGGACTGAAGCAACCACACTTTGGTCTTCCTTCTTCTTGAGCTTCATATGGTCTATAAATTGCATCTTAGGTATTCCAAGCTTTTGGGCTAATATTCACTTATCAGTGAGTGCATACCATGTGTGTTCTTTTGCGACTCAGTTACCTCACTTGGGATGATATTTTCTAGTTCCATCCATTTCTTAAAGCAGTGATTCTAAATGTTTATATTATACTTAAACATATGTAGATTTTCTAGAAACTTGGAGCCATTTAAAGTGATTACTACATGCTTCTTTGTTAAACATATACTCGTGTAGCCCAGGCTATACAGATGAGTGTGGCCTTGAACCCCTGATCCACCTAGACTCTACCTTCCCAAGTGTTGGGAGTGTAACCATGCACTGCCATAGCAGCTACATCTTAATCCTTCTAAATCTGTTTCATACTATCAGTGAATTACCATAATGAAGTTTTATTTTTAGATTTATGTATAAAACAAGATTAAATAAACCCAACCTTGAACCCTTTTCTCTGCCTTTTACTGAGAGATTCTGTTCACTTATTTTGTAGGTACACAGTGGTTCTCTCTCATGACTCAGAAGTGACTTCCAACCATTGGCCCCCAACATGAAGCCAAAGAGTATGGCATATGTCACAATCTCAAAGTCAATACTCAGAATCTAACTGTTGTCCATGAAGGGTTAAAACTTGGAATGTGATTCTTTATGAAATAAAATCTTTTAAAAGGTTGAAAGTAAACAAAGCATACATTTTCATCTATGATGTATTTTTTAAATACCTAAATCTAATTAAGCTCCTCTCCCTAATTGTTTGTCTTACTACAGAGGAGGAAGTCCCACAGATTGGAGGTACAGCGATGGTCAGTCAAATGTGATATACTGAGCATGTTCTGATCTGAAGAACCTGGCACAGAGAACCCTGTTTCGAGATAACGGAACATAAGACCTAGATGTGCTGCAACTCTAATGCAGTGGTTTTCCTTCTTTCTTCCTTCACTCATTCATTCATTCATTCATTCATTCATTTCTTCTGTGTGCTTAGACAGAGTCTCATGAATCCCGAGCTGGCCTCAAATTTTCTATGTAGCCAAGAATAAACTTGACCTTCTTATCCTCCTGCCCCCACCTCCTGAGTGTTAGAATCACAAGCATTCACTATCATACCCACTTTTATAAAGTGCCAAGGATCAAACCCAGGATTTACTGCATGACTGGCAAATACACTACCAACCGCCCTACAACCCCAGCTTTCCACATGTTTTCTTAAATTTTTTATCTGCCAGAGGTGTATACATATGTATTCTCAAGTTAGGAACACAGTGTTTAGAATTTCCCCTTTAGCACTCTACCCTCTTCCAAGGTAGATAGATTGGTAGATAGATAAATGATAGATAGATAGATAGATAGATAGATAGATAGATATTAAATGTGTGATGATATAAATAAATAAGTTAATGAAAAATTAAAAACCACAGTCAAACATTAAGCAGAGATCAGGGAGTCTTGTGGAAGAGTGGGAGATAGGATTGAGTGAGCTGGAGGGGCCAAGGACACCACAAGGAGACCAACAGAGTCAACTAACTTAGGCCCATAGGGACTCACAGAGACTGAACCATCAACAAAAAGCACACATGGGCTGCACATATGTAGCAGATGTACAGCTCAGTCTTTATGTGGGTCCCCTAACAATTGGGGCAGTTCTGTTTCCTGCCATTGGATCCTCTTTCCCAAACCAGATTTCCTGGTCAGGCCTCAGTGGAAGAAGATCTCCTTAGTCCTGCTGCAACTTGATGTCCCAGGGTCGGGTGTACCTAAGGGTGGCTTCCACTTCTCTGAGGAAAAGGGGAAGGGGGTAGTGGGGGAGGGATTTGTAAGGTTTGTATGGGTGGGACTGGAAGGAGAGGAGGGGGGAGCTTGAATTAATGAATGAATGAATGAATGAAAAAAATTTTAAGATGTGTGCTAATGTGTATGATATGTTTTAAAGTAGTATAATATTCACAAATATAGAAGCTGGGGAAAGTGACTGGACCTTACTATACTGTCGTTCCCTTTATCTTTTTTAAGTGATATTTTTGACAAATAAGTCTTTATCAGATGTGTAGGTTAATGCATTCTCAAAGCATCATTGTAACTAACATATTAAAACACCATGCTCCCTGGGGTGGAAAGCCAGCTGACATCTCGGTAAGTCCAGACATCCATCAACACTGGCACCCCACCCAGCCCAGCAACTCAGTGAGGTCATCGGGATTAACCATTCCTAACATAATCTTTACCACTTACATTCATTTCTTTTTACTCAAACTGTCTTTCAAAATCTTGGTTTACCATGAGTATCTCATTCGGAAGCCAAGTTGGTGTATCATCTTGATTTTGTACCAAATCTCAAGTATTTTTAATTAATGTATAAATATGGCATCGATTATTATTACCAAGGTAATGGAAATCGATACAAAGAGACAGCTCACGTTTCTCCGTCCTATTTGACTCCATTCCTTTACTCTTTCAAATTAGTGAAACAGTGCCGAGGCTAATTTTAGAATCGCTCATTACTTCCAAATAAAGTATCTTGGCTCTTTAATCGTTTGCATCTGGCAAGACAGCAAAGTGCCTGGAAATCAGGAAAAAGAAGTTTGTGCTCCAGACTCCACCAGCCATGAGCTGGGTGGATGGGGAGACTCTTCTCAGAGTCTTGGTTCCCCATGTAAAAAGAAGTGATAATTATACCAGTCACTTTATAGGACTTGTAGAATTATACCTGTCCCCATCGCACAGTGATCAAGCAAAGACTGTAAATAAGACATGTAGGGAGTGATTTTTAAGATTTTTGAGAGGGAGGAAGTAAGTTCACAACACTACATTTTGGCAGAAGTCCCTGTCGGGGCCACCTGTATGTCATACATGTGGAAGCTGGAGGGCTGTCCATTTACACCTGAAGCTCAAGAGTAAAGTGCAGGTGGATCTCTGTGAGTTTGAAACCAGCCTGATGTACAACGTGAGAATTCCAGAACAACCAGGGATTTCCACAGAGAAACCGGACAAAAACAATACAAACAAACACAGAGTGCCGTGGGGAGACACAGAAACAGGATGCCCTCTAGGCTTTTTCAGTGATTCAAGAATCACTCTGCCCCCAGGTGGCTCCAGAGGTTTTAAACAACACGACATAACTAATTTCCCACCAGTATTTTTCAACTTAACTGCTGGTGACCCTGGCTCCCTGAAGCAGTGTAACTCAGAATCAAGGCACTGTCTTCTTCCACAGCAGGACACACCAAAATCTTTCAGAGTACTTCTGAAGGTGGTGTGTGTGTGTGTGTGTGTGTGTGTGTGTGTGTGTGTGTGTGTGTGTGTTTGCAGATATACACACTGGTGTGTATTCATGCAGAAGCCAGAGGAGAATGTCGTCTTCTATTGCTCTCCACTGTTTTTCCCCCTGTGAGAAAGGATCTCTCACTGAACCTGAAACTCAGCATTTTTACTAAACTGGCAATGAGCTCCAGGGATCTACCTGTCTCCAACCCCAGATGCTGGGATTAGAGGCACATGTGACCATGTCTGGCTTTTGTGTGTGTGTGCTAGGGATTTGAACTCAGGTCCTCTTATTTTCACAGAAGCTCTTACCCACTGAACCATATCTCCAGACACAAGGGGTGCTTTAAATGAACATGCCTTGGGAATACCTCTTTGGTATTCCTTTATTGTGTACCTCTAACACAAGTGCTGCAGAATCTCATGAGGACAATGATCAGCCCCTTATGGCCTCACCAAAACATGCACAACTCTATGACAGTTTACCATAGACCAAAAAACCAAATGATTCAGATAAAGACAGAAAAATGAGTGGGATGTCTAACAGGATGGCTAAATCTTGACAGTATTATCTAGGAGAAATTGTTGCTCAGAAGCAGCGTGAATGGCAGCCTCCCCACAGGGCTGAGCCATGCATTTCCCTTAGAAAACTAATGTCCTAATAGCAGAGTGGGTGGGCAGATATTTTAGTGGGCACATGTAGAATTGTGTCAATGCCTCAGGGCTCACATGACCCCTGTAGTGGCTGACACTCCTGGCTTCCAGCCTATGAGGTCACTCCACTGCCTCAGCTCCCCATCGCAACACTGGCTCATGCTTCCAGCACCTGCACTTCTCCTTTCCAGCATGCATGATGGTGTGAGTGCACTGTGATCTAAGAACTTTCCTTCTGCATACGTGATTCTGACTCTCGATTATGTCCAAAACCTGGACTGATCTTTATTCCTATACGCCCTCCCCATTACTGTTCTGAGTTAGACTTAGAAAATCCCAAAGACAAAGGGGTCTCTGCAAATGCTCAGCTGACCATTTGTGCCACTTGGTAAAGTCTGTGCGGCAAGCACATAGCTCACCACCCCCACTTCATGCTACCCATTCCCAGCGTTTCCCTTCCTCGCCCTGGATTTTGGGTATGCCCTAAGCAGGGTTGAAAATATACTACTGTGACAGCTGGGATATGAGCCTATGAGGAACTCTGGGTTCCACAGTGTTAGACAGAATGATGTTCGGACCCGAAAATAGAGCCCATCTGATAACCTGGAATGAAATGCCCCTGACAGCTGATGCTTGTCTGTCCCTCCAGCATAGCACACACTGGGCTCAGTGCAGCAGGATGGAAATGATCAGTCAGAAAGTTCACTCTGAATGAAAGGCATTCTTCCGCACTGCCCAAGCATCCAAATCCATATGACACAGAGACACTGAGGCAATCCATATGACTGACAGCAAGATTCTAACCCTTTGCAGGAGGTGGGGGAGGTATGTAAGCTTCTTCTCTTGTCACTGTGACAGAACCTCTGAGACAACCAAATAGAAGTTTCTTTAGACTCACAGTTTTAATCCATCATGTAAGGGAAGGCATGGCAGAATGCATGGCAGTAGGTATCCAGAATTCATGGATAGTGGTGGAACCTCACTTCTTGGTGGATCGGGAAGCAGAGAACTCCGAACTAGAACTAGAAAAGAAAATAGCATTCAAGGCCAGCCTACAGTGCCCATGTCTTCTATTGAGGCCACATGTCCCAAAGGCTCCATAATCTCCCAAAGCAACAGTGTCGCCTGAGGGTTACACACCCAAACACATGAGCCTATGGGTAGACCAACAAGGCGATGCTCTAGGAGGCAGATCCAGAGCCTCCCTCACACTCAGTCTCTGAGCACTCGCCTGCCCCCCACACACACACACCTTAAGAATAACAGCAGGAGTTAGTTGAGTTGATTGGGTGGGATTGTAGGATGCCACGCATACAGCAGAGCTTAGAGGATTCTTTCTCCCTGCATCAGCTCCAAGGAAAACACAGTCAGCCCTGCGGGTTCCATAGCCGTGCTGTCAAGCAACCACGGCTTAAGAGGACTGAAATAGTCAACACTGGTATCTGTACTTCTTCCTTGTTGTTCTCTAAATAATATAGTATAAAATCATTTGCATAGCATTTGCATAGTGTTAGAAGATAGTTTAGAGTGTGTGGGAGGCTGTGTGTAGGTTGTATGCAAATACTAAGTCTTTCCTACAAGGAGCATGAGCATCTGCATATTTTGGTATCTTCGGAGCGCTGGGATCCATTTCTTTGTGGATGCCAGGGGATGGCAGTACAAGCTATGCAGATATTAGTTAGAATTTCGACCATGGTGAGAATGCAAAGCAAAGCCCACACATGTGTCTCTAAAGTCCTCCTCCAGAGATAAAAAAAAAAAAAAAAAAAAAAGCTCATGGGAGTCGCATGACTGCCAACGTATATCATTCTGGCCACAGCTTTCACATCCTTCCCAAACGCCTGCATTATGGCTGCCATCATGTCCCACACTATCTCCCTGCTTCCCCCCACCCCTTCTGGGAGTACTGCTCCTCTCTGCTCTTCATGGCAGTAGCACTTTTGAGACTAAGGGCACCCTCCCCTGAAAACAGCCATTTACGACAAGGTCATTCCCAAAACAAAATTTATCTTGAAATGTCGGAAAGCCAGTACTCCCATGATGAAAATCAAGTTCAAATGTCTAACTTAAAACTCAGCCACCAGCTCTGACCTCCTGGAGGGAAAGTGAGCTATCTCAGGCTACGATTACAAGCATGGGCTGAGTGTATAAGTACAGACTAGGCAAAGGGAACTACCCAACCTTCTATCTCTTTCTAGATGAGGACTTTGAACCCAATACCATTCATGGAGACAATTCCAAGGCCTTCCAAAGGAGCAATGACTCTACCTAGGTCTGTCTGGTTACCTACCTGTGTGTGATGCCCTGCCACAGGAGCTCACCAGGCCACCACTGTGGAGAACAACCAGACCCTCTTGAAACAGGTGCCAGACAAGCTCTCAAGTCTGAAAGAGACAGAAGTAGGCAGGGTGATACCCAAAGATCATGGAGAAGTATTTACTTACTCCAAATTGAGGGCTTCCCAAGATCAGAGACACCCAGAATCTCCACACTGGTGGGGAAGAACAAGATGAAAAGCTCCAGCAGAGCTTAAACATGCTGACACCCCCACTCATTCACACCCAGAAGAAGGGGTCCAGAAAAAAGGAGCTGTGAAAAGGCACTCTGCCATTCCCAGGGTTTGGTAGGGAAAAATAGGAAAGTACTGCACTATCTAGGAGCCTTTTGAGAGGACAAAAGGGGACAATGAAAATGAGATGACAGATGGAAAATGTACTGAACCAGAAATCTGAGTCCTTTGTACCCTCTGGACATTTATACTGGTGCATCCCTAGGACATCTCTGAAGCCAGTTTGGGGACAGCTTGAGTGCCATCTCAGACTGCTAATGAAATGTTCCCTCATAAAGAATTGTTCCTATAAAAATCAAGGTACTATCTAAGTCTGTGACACATATGATTCTGATGCAGTAAAAGTCTTAGAGTTGGGGGTTGGCTTAGAAGCCTGACAACCGGAAGTGGATTCCCTGAACCGGTGGTGGAAGGAGAAACCCAATTCTAGAAAATTGTCCTCTGACCTTCACACACTCACCATTGGTACTTGGCTTCCTGAACACACACACACACTAATGAGGATGATTTTTTTAACATTTCTGTGTTTTAGATACATAAAGAAAAAACATCTTTGCATTAAGGTTCCTCCAGGATGTGCCACATGTGGCCTAGGACAGTGACTAAAGATGTCTCTCATTGAACATTCAATTGCCAAGCCAGCTGCCCTGTGGGCACATCTGTGGCTCCTTCCTTCCCGAGTCCCTGCTCAACCTCTTCGAAGTTCACCATGAATCAAACTGGCATTAGGTAACGTGGAGGAGGAGAGAGCAACGTGACTCAGACAACAAGCTGCCAATGCAACAGGTCACCCATCCCAGGTCTTGGAGCACCTTGGAGGGTCAGAGAACACTGACAGATTAACATGTCTACATAGTGCAAGTACAGAGATAAAGCCTGGGTAGAACAATTTTCTGCAGCTCACAGTGGTCTCTAGGAATATTGCCATTATGTCCTAACTATCATTAACCTTTGATTGTGTGTTTTGCATAGATTCCTGGAGAAGACCAAGAAACAAGATTCACCACTGAAGGAAATAACATCCACAAGCAGGAAAATGTCTCATGATTTGGTTAAAACCAAAGGTCAAGCCATGTTGTCCTGGTTTTGTCAAGTTGACACAAACTTGAGTCACCAGGGAAGAGGGCACCTCTATTGAGTCATTGCCTTCACTGGATGGGCCTGTAAGCACTATGGGGCATTTTCTTTATTAATGATGGAAGCAAACTGAGGAAGGTGCCCCCCCTAGGTAAGTGGGCCTGGCTTATGTAAGGAAGTAGGCTGGCCAAGCCATGAAAACCAAGGCAGTAGGTAGCACCCCTCCACAGACTTTACTTCAGTTCCTACCCCTAGGCCTGTTGGACTCTGGTCCTGCAGGATGTCCCTCAACAGTCTCCCGGCTGGTGGCAGGGCATGAGAGGAGAGGGGAGATTGCCTGCCCCTGCCGCTGCTTCTGGCGTCCGTCGTTGCTGGCCGATCTTCTCCAGGTGTTGCCTCTGCTACTCCGCGTTGAACTGGTCCAGGCTCGGGCCAAGCCGATAAGGAGCCGACTAGCTGACAGAAAGGCAGCCGGGCATTCCAGGCAGGCTCCAGGGAGAGCCGGCGGGTTGTCGAGCAGTACAGCTCTTTGTTTAGCCGGGGAATGTCGGCTAGGTAGCGGAAGAGCCCTGCGGGCTCTAAAGCGTTACAGCTCTTAAGCTGGGAAGTGCTGGCTAAGTAGCGGAGAAGGGCGGTGGTGGCGGAGGGTCAACAACGGAAGGAAGTTCTCAGACACCTGGATGGTTCTTGTGTGCGCTTTACTTCTCAATTAAGCTCAATATATACAGTTTGGGGTGGGTGAAGGTTTTAGCAGCAGGTAACCTCATTGGCTTAGTCTGAGGTTTTGGGAATGCCTCATATTCATGTGAGGAGAGCCTGGGGCACCATTCCTGTGTGACCCGATGGTCGTAGACCTCTCAACCTCTCTGAGGGAGGGGCTGTGAAGCGGTAAAGGGCGGAAGCTGAGAGAGCTAGGGGGCCAGGAACAGAGCCAAACGGTCTACCGTCCCTCAAAGGGTCTCCAGGGTTTGAAGCTCGTTCAACCGAACACCTGGTTGTCTCTCAGCTCAGTGCCCTACATAGGCCCCTGCCTTGAGTTCCTGCTGCCAACTCCTTCGATGATCAGCTGCAACCTGCAGGCCAAAAAAGTCCTGTTCTTCCCCAAGCTGGTTTTGGTCAATATTTTCTCACAGCAATCGACAGTAAGCCAGGATACCTGTGGTCCTAAAAAGTCATTAGAAGGTCAGTATGGACCACATAAAGGTGCAGTCTGAGCTGGACTTTATACAGACATTATCCTCTTATTACTACATGTGCCAGGCCTTAGCCCACATTACTCACAAGGCTTTGCTCTCCATTTTGCACCTTTGTAAAAGACACTTAGAATCATTAAGTCCTCAAGAGTGAGAAAGGTCACAATGTTTGAGGAAGATCACTATGAGTTAGGCTTCAACCAGACCCAGCTGATTCTTTTTGTTTCTTGACCACAGTTTTATAAGTGAGCACCCGTGTGATATCAGCCAGCCTGCAAGAGGCACAGTAGAAGAGCAGAGCAGAGAGAACAGAAGATAGGCGGGGGATAAAAAGCTAAACACAGAAAAAGGAAGGAGGCACCCTTACACTGAGATGTCAGAACTTCCTTCCTCATCAAATACATATATAATTTTCCCCTTGTCTACTATGGTGATCTGAATGAGAATGGTACCCATAGGCTCATAGATTTGCAAGCTTGGTCACCAGGGAGTGGCACTATTAAGACATGTGGCCTTCACCCAAATATAGGTAGCAGGTATGCAGCTCAGTCTTCATGCAGGTCCCCCAACTAGAGTGGGAGCTGTCCTGAAATCTGTTGCCTGATTATGGATCCTGTTCCCCTAACTGGGCTGCTTTGTCTGGCCTCAGAGGAAGAATATGTGTCTAGCCCTGCAGAGACTTGATGTCCCAGGGTTGAGAGAGATACCCAGGAGGGGCTTTCCACCTTCTCAAAGGAAGAGAGGGGGGAATTGGGATAGGGCATTGGGAGGAGGGGAACTGGAGAAAGGAGGCAGAGATCAGGACAATGAATGAATAAATTAATTAATGGGAAAAGAAGAGGTATGACCTTACTGAAATAGGTATGACCTTGTTGGAGGAAGTATGTCATTGGGGTGGGTTTTGAGGTTCCAGATGTTCAAGCCAGAGTCAGTCTCTTTTCTGCTGCCTGTGTGCTACCAGGCAGTGGCACTATTAAGTTACCTCTCCAACACCACATCTTCCTGTGTGTCACCATGAGAATAATGGACTAAACCTCTGGATGTAAGCCAGTCCCAATTAAGTGGTTTTTTTAAGAGTTGCCATGGTCATGGTATCTCCTCACAGCAATAGAAAACTGACTATGACTGTTCTATGAAGAACATGTAGATGTATAACACAAATACCAATCAGTATTCCATTACGTGGTGGGAACAGATCAGGAGAGCATGTGAATGAAGAGGCCCCAGTTCTTGCCATTCTTACCATCTCATTGCTTCATATTCCCAAAGATGAAGCTGAGTTGGAGTCTCATAGGCAAGTAGTTCCAAGGCTCAACCAGATCACTGTAGAGCATTAAGAAGCCAGGCCTGTGCCTGTGATGCCTTCTCTTCCAGGTTTCATTCTGCTGGATTTATCTGAAAAGAGAGGAACCAGGAGCATATGAAGATTTGGGATGATCAGTAAAGAGGCAATACTGCTAGGAGACAGATGTAGCCTCAAGGAAAAGAATGGCGGAACATTCGAGACTAAGCTTGAAGAAACCATAAATCAATATGTTGTACTGAACAATAAGTTGGAGGGATGTGTTAGAGCGTGAAGGCATCAGGGAGCTGAGTGACTTGTGTTCTGGAAGAGATATGTGTGGTGCATTGTCAACCTTTCTCACTGTGCATCTATGGCCTGGGTATTGAAGTGGGAATCTCAGAGACCAAGAGTAGGGTGTTCACTGTGTACCCCAGCACACACTCCCTGCTAGTTCACTTGGAGTTCTCCACTGTTGTCTCTCTACTGATGCACTTTTTTGGCTTTTTTTTTTTTTTTTTTTTTTTGAGAGAGAGAGAGTCTCTTTACATTACCCAGGCTAAATTCAGTTTGCAATCCTTCTGCCTCAGCCTCTTAGCTACTGTGACTGAGGGTATAGGCCACCATTCCCAACTATACTTATTATTGTATACACAATGCACTCTTGATTTTTTTTTTGGAAATCCATAGAAATGTTTATTTAAAAAATGAAATCTGTTCAATATTTAATTGATGCAGCTACAGATGAAAATAATTTTTCCTGGGGAAATTATCACTAGTCTGCTTTAGACTAAAGATGTCATAAGCATTGATTGTCTTACTGTTGTTACAATGAACTCCTGAGAAACCCACTGTGCACTACCAACACAGTACATCTGTGCAACACCAGGTAGGCATGACCACAAGGGATACCTTGCAAGGAACTGCCTTGGCTTCTGACTTTTCCCACCTCCTTAAGACAAATCCCAACCATTGCTCATTCCACCCACATACTGATCAAATCCCACTTCCTGACCAAAATTAGACTTTCTTTAATCAACTCATATTACATATGTAACCCTTACATTAGGTTCCTCCATACATTTCACCTTAAGCAGAGACTACATATTCAATCCTGTTTATGTATGAGTTGGGTTGATTATTCAAACATTCCTGTGATACTAGCATTAATAAAGTGAACAGGAAATACAAAATCAAATAGAAGTATCAGGCTCTGCTGAGCTACAGAACAGTAGAGAGCTATAGTTCAGAATTACCTATTATATCTTTTGTTGGGAACAAGAGGAAAAGAGTTTGGGCTATTGGGATGGCTCTGTGGGTAAAGGTGATTGCTGTAAAAACCTGGTGACCTGAGTTCAATCCCTGGATTCCACAACAGAAAGATAGCAGTAAGAGATGAGGAAGGGTAAGTAAAAGAAAGGACTAAGAGGAGGAAGAAGACAAAGATGGCATAAAACATGATTACTGTACTTGTCTGAGTGCATTCTCCCAGTCATTACACAGGTAGAAATCCACCCACATAATCAGTATTGTCATTTCTCTCAACTATCGAATTAACACTGCAAATGTCCACCTTTACAATCTTTAAAGGAGGAAGCCAGTGTACTCTCGGCCTGAATTATGTAATTTGTAGTTTGAAATCAGTCTTGCCTTTTTCCCACTGTCTCATTGATTTTTATGTCTAAGCAGATTTCTCAGGCACTCTTTAACTTGATTCTGACTTGCAGCCTAGGGCCATGAGTGTAACGATTTAGGTGGACATGAGACCCAATCAGAGGACAAGGAGGAGACAAGGCTGTGTTCCTCCTAATTGGAAACAGCTTGTGTCCACTTCAAAACAAGATGAGCATGGCAGAGCTTGGGAACAACATAAAGATAAAAACACATTCTTTAAGGATGAAGAGCTATCTCTTACAAAGTACTACCCAAATCCCAACAATTGGAGCTGTCTGTCTCATTACTGATGAAGGCAAATGAATCCAGGGGGAACTGCTTTGGTTACTGAATCTTAGAGACAACCAGTGGTGATGTGTACATTCCTAAAGGGAGGGCTGAAAGAGAGGAAGGCCTCCTACCCTCCCTTGAAGGAATATTTACGTGAGTCAAGGGTCATGGAACATCTTCCCACCCAAGATTGCTTGGTGACCTCCAACTCTACGAAGAACATGCACTTGGTGTTAGTTAAGCATCTATTACTTAGCCCCGTCACTACTATGGAGCAGCTTTTGACTGAGAAAGTCCCTAAGCTAATGAGTTAAACACAAGGCCTTATGAGTCCAATGGGTTTGAACCCACCACAGTACCGAACAGGATAATAAACACAGTGGAAGTCTCATAGTGGCTCCTGAAGGCAGTGACAAGGGCCCAGCCACTGAGCTGATGCTTACAAAGAACTGATTGCTTTGGTGTGTGAAGTGATGAAGGGAGGGTGTGTCTGCCTGCCATGTTTTTCCATGTTGAATGACCAGTGACCAACTAGAAATTAGGATGGAAAATACGGAGGATTGATAGAATGCAGTAATAAGAGAGATAGACAGAAAGAAAAGAAAGACATACGCATGTGTACATGTGTACACATGCACACACATGCATACACATGTGCATACACATGCACACACACAGAGAGGGTGTGAAGAGAAATTGTAAGAGGGAGAGATAAAGTCTCTCCAACTGAAAATAACAAAGGCTTCATCCTATAGAAAAAGTTATGTCATAATCAAGTCCTGAAAATTAAATGAAAATTGAAGAGGTGGGATCAAGTCAAGGCGTTCTTGGTAAAGAATGGACAGGAACAAGGCAAGAGGGGAGTTTGAGAAATGCAGAGCTGCCCAGTGTGGCTAAAACAGGATAAAGAGGGACTGGAAATCTGGCTAGGTAGCCTACTTCCAGTGCACGGCCTGGACCATGGAGAGCAATGCTCTGTGCTACCTCTCAGGGTGAAGAGAGCAGAGACCTTTAGGTGGGAAATGACAGAACGAAGTAGCGATGTCCATGCTTGCCCTGTTTGCTCAGAGATGGTAAGATGGCCATCACCCCTTCAGGCCAATTCTATTGCTTTGGAGGTCTGAAAAGGAACAAAAAAAAAAAAAAAAAAATGAAGTTAAATCAAAAGTCCCTCCTCCATTCCCCTGGGCTGGACTTTCTCCAAGAAAGGCAGATGGAAGAAGGTGAGCATAGTAAAGCTTGCCCTTTTATACTGCACGGTGACCAAGCTGCCCCGCAAGGCTTCCCGGGTGGGTCTCGGATCAGCTGAAAGGCACCAACAAGTGCTTAATGACCAGAGAAAATGCTCAGCCCTGTAGGGAAGAGAGAGCTTTCCGGAGAATTTGTGGGAGGGGGAGGGAGGAACCAGCCTTCTGGAGTCCTCTTACAAAGAACACTTGCAGGTAGCTAGAGAGTATGGGGCACATCACCTTGCCCCTGGCAGACTGGCCCTTCCTGAGAGGGAGCTGGCACCTGGCAGGCTTCTGAGGGGCTGAACAGACTTTGTGTGCCAACCACAGCAATTTCATGGCACTGAACTGAACTCAGCCAGTTGGCACCACGGCTGTTCCAGTAAGACAGGAGATTACAACGGAAAGAAATGGAATGCTGTACATGGGGAAAATCCTGGAGCTCCCGCAGCAAGCTCTATGGGCACAAACCCCGAAGCCAGCAGCCTGTGGTGTCCCAACACGGGCAAATTCAAATTGTGGCAGCCAGGTGGAATTTATCCATTTACCTGTCTGTCTTTCTTCCTCAGTCTGGGACTCCCTGGGGGCAAGAACCACTAGATTTATCTCTGGACTGTTATATAGAAGATTAGAAGGCAGACAGGCCACATGACTCCGAAGTGGAGGGAGATGGAAGGGATAGAATGAAATAAAGATGCAGGTGACTTGCTACCTTCATTAGGCACGGGTAATTTGAATAAATTCTGCCTGGATGAATTACTCTATTGGGAACTTAATCCTGTGTTGACATGTACATGTGTATGTGACATGTGTGCATGCATGCAGTGCACATATGTTCACTGGTTCCTTCTGTTCCTACAAGAAAGATCCCATCATTACTAGTTGAACATGGGGCCCAGGCCTGTAATCCCATACGGGCAGAAGCAAGATCACCCAGAGTGTGAGACCAAGCTGGGTTACATAGTAAGAACCTATCTCAAAAGTCACATTTTCTGCATCCACTTCTTGTGTTCTGGCAACAGGGAACGGGTTTCCGATCATGAAAATCAATGTGCCCTAATGTTCTGGGCATCCTTTGCCCCACTGTGATGCTAGGCAAGCCACCAGGGCCAGAGAGACCTGACTAAACATCCTCTGTAACCCTTACTTCCTCTCTTACTTTTTAACTTTGTTTTCAGCAGAGTGCGACAAGGAACAAATCATCCGAGCGGTGTGATAGCCATTTGCTTTAATATTTTCACACAAATTGATGCACTCTCATAAAAAAAAAAAAAAAAACTCCATGTCACCCCAGAGTTAAAAGCCGAATTGACAGAGGTGCCACAGACAACCAAAACCAGGGAGGGGGTGCCTGGAGTGTAGGGATGAAGGTAGTGACCACATACATTACCACAGAGGGATAAAAGAGCCAGGAAGCATGTCCATCCCTTTCTGCCTTGACGTGTGTGGTATGGGGGCAGGCTGCAGTTAGGGCTCCGAGATAGAGAACTTTCTAGCATATGCAAGGCCTTACATTCAATCTCCAGCACCAATAAGAAAATCTTCTGATATCAACCAACAAAGTTTTAGTCATTGGTTGAGTGCTAATAGAAAAAAATAATACAAGTTATAATTAGTTCTTGCCTTTTATATTCTTTGCTGCTACAGCTATATTATAGCTTAGATTTGAAGGTTTTATTTGTTTGTTTTATGAGTATAGTACATCTAGTTGCTGTTCTTAGTATATTTTTTTCATTTTTAAATTAGAAAAAGATTTTCATTCAATATATTATGATCACGGATTTTGAGACATGATCCCGCTATGTAACCCAGGCTGGCTTAGCATTCACTGTGTGGTCCAGGCTATCCTTAAACTTTCAGTGCTCCTATCTCAGGGTGAAGACAGCAGACACATTTAGGTGGTAAATGACAGTCAGTGCTCCTAGCTCTGCAACCATGTCCTAAGATGTCAGATGTGAACTCCGTGACCACCTGTTTTTTGATTGATTGATTGATTGACTGATTGACTTTAGACAGGATCTCACTGTGTAGCTCTGGCTAGGCCAGAACTCACTATGTAGACCAGGCTGTCCTTCAACACACAGAGATCTACCTGCCTCTACCTCTCAAGTGATAGGATTAAAGTCATCTGCTACTGTGCCATACCATGCCTTCGATTATTCAAGTTTAATATGACAAACTCTTTGTGTAGGTGCTCTTACGGCCATTTCATAATACAACTCAAAATGAAGCTCGGGTTGACTGAAGTACAGTCCTCTAGTTTTATTCTTTAATAAGAACAGTAGAACATGGAAATAACCCTGTGGTGACAGAGCTGTTGGACCAACGCCATCTGCTGGCTGTGTTCTGGGTAGTTTCGGTACACAGGGTGCTAGGCATTTGGTTTTTTAACTTTAAATATATTATGCTCTGTATTAGCTTTCCATCACTGTGACCAAATAACTGAGAAAGTGGGTTATTCTGAAGGATCCAGTTGTGAACTCAGGTGTCCTTATTGATTTGGGTGTCTTGCAAGTTAGCTCATCATGTTAAGAGCTCACTTTACCACAGGTACAAAGAGCAAGAGACTGGCTTCTCACGGTCCCTTCAAAGGCATGACCCTAAGGACCTCTAGCCTTGCCTACAAAATGTCTGCAACCCTGGCAACAGTGCTATCCCAGGCACCAAGGCTTTAGCACACAGACGTTTAGGGAACACTTAATCCAAACCACAGCAGACACAAAATGACTGCATAATAGAACAAGGATGAACAGTGAGACTGTGGGTGTCCCATGCCATCCTCTGGGGTGAGGGCTGCATGGATGAGTCACTCAACTGCCCTTATAAACCAGTCTGTCTCTTAAGGGAAATAGCAGGCTCAAGTGATGGTTTGGCATGGGCATAAGCCAAGTCAAGTCCCCTAACATAACACTAACATAACATAACATAAGTCAAGTCCCCTAACATGACACTTATGTGAGCTGCTGATGTTGGGGCTGACAAGCCATGTATCATACAGCATTTGAGAGCTGGGTCTGAGAGGACGGTGATGCAGATGCCAGGGTTAGGTAATGAGGCAAAGAAAGGTACTTCCTCTGATTCACCAGAACTGATCTATTTCTGTAGAGGGAAGTCCTCAGTTCAGGCCTGAAGTCTCCTCTGCTAATTCTAACTCCTCGTCTTTCTTGGTAGCTGCCACAGATCCTAAAGTCCTCCCATGAGAGTCCTCCCATGGAACTCCACTGTGAGTTTCGGTGCACTTCGTTTCTGTTGCTTACAACCTGATGTTCTGCTTTCCAACCATTCCAAACAATAACTAGATCACCAAAATATCACCAAGCTTTAGATAAATGTGCCTGGCACAGACAGGAGGTATGTGATCCCTCCAGGAGAGAATATGTAAGTTTCCAGAACATTCTTCTTTCAATCAAGAACTATTTAATGACCACCCACTACGTTCATCCTCTCATGACAATAATTTTAATGATAAAAGTACACTTTTATCATTCGTGTCTAATTTAGCTAAGCAGAGTTTGGAAAAAGGAGGTGGGTGCTCAACATTTCTAGTGAATTGTAGTGATATAGGCTTTAGCCTCCTGTGCCCACGATGCTCTTTAACCATTGTTTAAGATTGTTTTATTTTTATTCCATTTAGCTCTTCTTAGTGAGGTAGCTATGCGATGTGGTGTTATGTCTGATACCTTTGACCTTTGGGCAAAGGCAGCAGGGAGATGAATCCAGGGCTAATTCCACAACCCCGGGGGTTTGGCCAGCCTCCTCCAATAATCCTTCCAATCACCTCAAACATGGAGCCATCCACCCTCTTATGACTGAGAGATACTACGGTGTATATGTTGAAAAGGTATACACAAGTGCATGCCTCCAGAAGCCTCCCCAGTCCCCTTTCTACTGACCCACCCTGCACAAACATAACCCCTTGTTCCCTTATGCTGAATATTAGGTTGGTTGCCTTGTTTTTATATGATCCCCACAATTAATAGACTTCTCATAAGAATTGATTGATCCCTCTTCCTTCTTCTGTCTCCCCATATCCCAATCATTTCAGCTCCTTCTTATTTAGAGTGTTGTCTAAGTTCCCTCTGCCCTTCTCCAGAGCAGCTGCAAGCACAGGTTGTCATGGGCTCATTTTTGCCGTATGGAGTCAGTCATTCTGAAGTAGCTGGGGACAGCAGGAAAGCCAGCAGAGTGGCTGACCCAGGCTGGTTTCAAGGGCAAGGGACAGCTGGCATTCAGGCAGCTTCTGCCAGCATGGAGTGGGCAGAGTAGGCCCCTGGGAGCAAGAGAGTGGAATGTCCAATAGCCAGAAAGAGCCTAAGCCTGATGAGGCTTAACTGTCCCCACAACACCGCTATGGGGATGAACAGGTGTTCCCACAGCTGATTGGACACTCGGCTTCTAGTGGGGATCTAGGGTGGGTTGCACTAAAGAGGGAATTGTAGATACTCACAGATAAGCAAGCCTTTACCAAGCCATGGAGAATAGCAACTGGGATGGAAGTATTTAATCCTAAGGGGTAAAAACATTTGACTGTCAGCCAATCAGAGATTGAAGGGGACACATTTGGGGTAATGCTACTCTGAGGGTGAGGTGATCCTCAGAAATGACATCCTGGGAGCTAGCCAAAAGACAGCCTTCCGGGCACCATCTCAGACCTACTCATTCAGAAGCTACACTTGAACAAAATCTCCAGGTGATTCCTAGGCACATTAGAGTTTGCAAAACCCCAGTATAGAAGTGTGGTCCTAGGAGTGTGACTCGCAAACCAAAGCATTAGCAGCAGCGGCAGCAGCAGCAGCTCCTGCAAGGTAAAGAAAGATGCACATTTTCAGGTCCTGACCTCTGAGGATGGGTCTCCACATGTACCACGTGTATTTTTAACAAGAGATCCAACAACTCCAGTACATATAAAAGTATGAGAAACATATTCTGGATCTCTCTCTCTCTCTCTCTCTCTCTCTCTCTCTCTCTCTCTCTCTCTCTCTTTCTCTCTCCCTGCCTCTCCCTGCCTCTCCCTGCCTCTCCCTGCCTCTCCCTCCCTCTCCCTCCCCTCCCCTTCCTCTTCCTCCTCCCTCTCCCTCTTTCCCAGAAAAACTTTCTCTGAGTATCCCTGGCTGTCCTGGAACTCTCAATGTAGACAAGGGTGGCCTCAAACTCAGAGATCCACTTGCCTCTGCCTCTGCCTCTGCCTCTGCCTCTGCCTCTGCCTCTGCCTCTGCCTCTGCCTCTGCCTCTGCCTCTGCCTCTCTGCCTCTCTGCCCCTGCCCCTGCCCCTGCCCCTGCCCCTGCCCCTGCCCCTGCCCCTGCCCCTGCCCCTGCCCCTGCCCCTGCCCCTGCCCCTGCCCCTGCCCCTGCCCCTGCCCCTGGAGTGCTGGAATTAAAGCTGTGTGTGTTTAAAATAGCCCTCAGATGGGGATGGAGCATAGACTGAGGGAATGGCCAAGCAATAAGCAGCCCAACTTGAGACTCATCCCATGGGCAAGCACCAATCCCTAACACTATTAATGATACTCTGTTATACTTACAAATAGGAGCCTGGCATGGCTGTTCTCTGAGATACTTCACTCAGCAGCTAACTCAGATAGATGCAGAGACCCATAGCCAAACAGCAGATGAAGCTTGGGAACTCTTATGGAAGAGTTGGGAGAAGGACTGAGGGACCCCAAGGGAATAGGAACTCCACAGGAAGACCTACAGAGTCAACTGACCTGGACCCTTGGGGGCTCTCGGAGACTGAACCATCAACCAAAGAACATACACAGGATGGACCTAGACCTCCCTGTACATATGTAGCAGATGTGCAGCTCGGTCTTCACATGGGTCCTGAACAGCTGGAGTTGGAGCTATCCCAAAAACAATTGCCTGTCTGTGGGATATGTTCTTCTAGCTGGGCTGCCTTGTCTGGCCTCAGTGAGAGAGAATGCACCTTTGAAGCATCTTCATGGCCCCTCCTTGTCCCACAGTCCTAATCTAACACTGGGACACTGTCTTTCATTGATAACTCTTTTTCCTTTGACTGGGACCAGTTCTCCTTCCTGGAACTTGCATGTGATTTTGTACAAGGCTAACCATTTCCCCATGTCACAGCCTGAAATCATATACCACTCATCTGTGGATGATTATTAAGATTGCAGGTAGCGTTCTACAAGAGCTAAAATCAGAAGCCATCCATCCTTTACGTAGCTACCTGGCTCCCCTTCTAACACCTGGGAGCTTGGGAAACTCAGAAGAGAGGAACTCTGTAACTCAACTCTATCCTTCCAGTTCCCTTCATGTTTCCTGGAAACTTCAAATACACTGCGATTCAGTCCCTGCCACAACCTATCCCTATCACTTTCTCTCCTTTTCCCTCTTGGGATAGTCAGTCCCATCCTTGAAAGCCTTCAATGGCTCTCAGCTATTTGTACAATAGCATATGTCTTGCCCCAACACATCTCATCCTGAAGCTAAAAAATGTAGAAACTGTGTGGAAGAAGAAATAAGAATCATTGTCTCTACAGACAATGGGGGTGGGGGTGGGGGGGAAGCAGAGCATCCTCGATGACTTGGTGAATCACGCCGAGCTAACCTCAATGGTAACCCAAGGAAGATGGACTAGAAACAGTAGAAGTCACTCTGTCACTCACAAACAGTTGACTCAGGAATCAGATATTTGGGTATTTTGGGGGCTTGAGGAGGGGACTGAAACAAGAAAACAGATAGAGACAGATTTCTCATGTGAGGTATATAGGGGCTGGGAGAAAGTCGCGATGAAAGTACCGTTCAGGCCTTAGAACCCACATAGGTAGCACCACCTGCCAAAAAGAGGGAAAAAAAAGACGCAATCCATCAAATCATATAGTACTGGGAAAGTCACTAAATATACTAACTTTGTGTTTTGGCTTCTGTAGGTCCACTTCTGACTTGATAACTGAGGTTAACGTGTATCAATCCAAGATGTAGGTTTTTGTGCTTAAAAACCCACTCTGAAAAAGGCTTGAGACTGTACTCAGGTTCTAAACACCCAGTCTACTCACTGGCTGGCTAATAAAGACTTTCCATTAGTTTGACCATGTCTACATAGTCTTCTCTGATAGATACCTCACAAGACTGAGCAGCTCCAGAAACACCATGGGAAACTAGCTTCATGGGAATCCACAGGGGATAGGGTGTATGGGTGGTGAGACATGCTGGTCTGCCAGTGATATATGTAACTAAATATCAAAGGTTACTTTTTCAGATTTATGGCAATGGCTGAAGTGACATACTCTAGAAGTCCCCAAACAAATGGGGGCCCATGCAAAGTCTCTGTGTGTCCCCAAAATCAAGATGCTTGCCTTAGTTAGGGTTTCACTACTGTGAAGAAACACCATGACCAAGGCAACTCATACATAGGACAACATTTAACTGGAGCTGGCTTCCAGTTTCAGAGGTTCAGTCCATTATCATCATGGCAGGAAGCATGGCAGCATCCAGGTGGACGTGGTGCTCTAGAAAGAGCTGAGAGTTCTACATCTTGACCTAAAGGCAGCCAGGAGACTCTCTTTCCAGGCAGCCCAAAGGGAAGCTCTGAAATTTCACACTGAGCTGAGGTTGAGCTCTAGGAGACCTCAAAGCCCACCCCTGCACTTCCTCCAACAACAACAACAACACACCTACTCCAACAAGACCATACCTCCTAGTAATGCCACTCCCTATGAGCCAAGCATTCAAACACACAAGTCTATGGAAATGATTCTTATTCAAACCACCACAATGCTTCAACCTGAAATTGAAACTCTCATCACTGCCATGTGGACTGTGCGTCTTAGTCCTCTTCTCTGTGGGATCCCACGCTGAGCAGAGCCTTTTGTGACTCTGTGTAGGCAGTGAAACAACTGTGCTGACAGAAGGAACTCAATGTCTATGTCTAGCACAGCAGACTACCACAGGCCACCTCACAGAGCTACTTACTAATTCAAGGAGAATGTCACTTCCTGAATCCCCAGATCTTGCTTTTGGCTTTTTTCTTGCTCAGATCCAACATGGTAACTACGTCCTGAGAGTGCCAGGAAACACCCCACCCTCCTAGTTCACACCTCACCATCTGTCTACACACTGACTGAGCCCAAAACACTTTGACCATTTATATGACCATCCTGGATCAATAAAATAATTTGCAAAGTTGCAAGTGATTCTACAAGGATATGCTTCTTAGTGTAACATAGTCAATTTTGATGAAAAAGATCTATCCAAAGTAGCCTTTAAGTTGCTATACCAGGGTCTTCAATAATAAGAGGGTTGTTTGGGGTAAGGAAGGTGGATTTGGTGATCTCCAGCATGGGAGAGGGGTGGTTTGTGTGCCTCTAGTAGATGTTGGATGTAAACAAGGATCTAGCACAGCCAAGTGTGAGGTGGGAATGATACAGAGCCCAAGAGTATCTACCCACCTAAAACCTACCTAGGACCTACCTAGGACCTACCTTGGACAAACCAGACTTGCTCAGGCCTTTAAAAATTGTAAATTGTAAAGCCTTAGTTGACTTTTGTTTTTAATTTCAACTAGATGTGTTGCTTTTCAGTCACTCATGTTTATGCCACACGGACTCGTTGGCCACCAGGAGAAACCACATATCAAGAGAAAGTGTTGTATGCCAGGAACAGAACAGGCTTCAAAACCTGATTCTGACCTCCGTCAACCTTGGAATAGTGAAATAAGGAGTAAAGTCTTCTCCATGCCACAGGGGTGTTGTAGAGATTAAACATGCCGCACCAACAGCCTTCACCTTCACTTCTTCATCGTGCTGTGCCATGTGTTCAAAGCCAAAGCTACCACATTTCTCCACCCTTGCAGTTTGGGTTTGGCCTTGTAGGTTGACTTAACTAACGGAATAGTGTGAACATAACAGTGGACCAGCCCCTAGCACAGCCCCCTTAAGACCAAGGATGCTTTTCTGCCATAGCCAAAAGAAGAACAAATCTGGGTTGGAGCCTCTTCCAGCTAACAGCAAGAGAATCATGGAGTAAAATCACCTCAACTATTAGCTCCTAAAACAGAGCTGCAGGGTTAACTCTCAGATGTCCAGTGGGGGGGGGGGGCGAGGAAGCACCTAACCATGCCCAACTCAGCACAACTGAGATCAGAAAAACTCCAGATGATGTGGACAATAATAATAAACAATTGAGACTTTTTAATGTTCTGTGCCCTGCGGCATTATTCCTGCAGTGACTGGAGAATACACTGGTGCTTATGAACCTAAGTTTATTCAGGTCTCCTCTTGGGCCACATGGCTCCTTCTCTCTCCCTGTTCACTGCTATGTGCAATGTTTGTGCCACATGCTGAGAATATAGCAAACCACAAGAAACTTCCAAGTTTGTAGAATGAGCGCTGTAGAACATAAGCTGGAGAACAAGGTCCCTTGTAGAAAATTAATGAAAACCATGGGAAAGAGAGGCAGTATTCAAAGACCTCTTTCTCCATTTCCCTAAAGCTGAATAAAATACATATTCTCTCAAACCATCCCTTTTTTCCTGTTTCCTCTGGTCTTATTTTCCCCATGATTTCTTGAGTCTGGAAGGAGACTTCTTAAACATAGGAAACTTTTTTTTTTGGTATGGTATGTCTGTTCTTTGCTTTAGATAAAGTCTCTGCCAGAAATTCTCCAGGAACCAGCCTAGTTTGGTGGAGTTAGAGAACATGGTACAAGCTAGCCTGAGCTCAAAGCAAAGGTCCTTCAGGAGGGTGAGATATAAAAGACTTCTTTTTTCCTTTACTCGTATGAGTGTTGAAGCAAGTGGCTTTAAAGTAGCCATATTTTCTGAAGACAAAAGTGCACCCTACATAGCCACCTACCCTCACAAAAGGAGAGAGTTCTTGACACAGGCTCTCTCTGCAAGGGAAAAATCAAACCCACTAGCTGGGAAAGCATGAAGACATCAGGGTGTTATCAACATCATGTGATGCCTGCCGTTGAGTGTTCTCCCGGTAACGGTCCAGCCAATAATACCCTTCCCTGTTCTTAAATCTCTCTTGTCAAGAGGAGCTGTTGAATGGCCTCTATTCTTTGCCCCCTTTGAAATGACCATTCAGTGGTTTGCTGTGAGAGCAGCTTCAGCCTGACAGAGAATTATTGGCATTTTACTTGTCGGCT
The DNA here is from genome assembly GCF_011762505.2 of Arvicanthis niloticus. Taxonomy (NCBI): domain Eukaryota; kingdom Metazoa; phylum Chordata; class Mammalia; order Rodentia; family Muridae; genus Arvicanthis; species Arvicanthis niloticus. The sequence goes on along the minus strand of NC_047658.1, from coordinate 47,872,808 downwards.
CAGAGTAAATGTCTATGGGATGGCACTGGCAGGCAAGGTGGCAGGCAGACAAAAGGCCACTGAGATGTGAAGCCTGAAGTCCAGGGGGAATGCTGCTACTCAGACTATGCCTGTGTGGACAGTCACTGCCGAGAGAACCTAATTTAGAAGATAGGACTGACTGGAAGGTGTGTCTCCAAGAGCCAGCTCCATCCAGAGAATTTGGAGCCCCAAGTAGTACTCCCTTCTCACTGTGCAGAACAGAGACTCCCCTTCCAGCCATGTCTCCACCCATGCGTTGCCCTCCTTCTCTGCAGACTGCACAGTACTTTCATCAGCCTTAGAGCATTTGAGCCTTGCCATTTACATCATCAGTCTGGTGTGACAGACACAGGTTAGACCACACAAAATACCAGATACTGATCGCCCTTTAGCCTCTAAGACTTTTGACCTCTATACACTTTGGCAGGAGCACACAGTCATATAGCCACAACATGATCAAGATACAGAACACCGCGGCGTGGGGCGGGGAGGTGGGGTATTACAAGATGCAGGGCAGCCCTTTCAGGGGTCTATAGGTACAAGACAATGAGCACCTTGCAGCCATGGAACTGTTTTCTGTTCCTATAGATTTGCCTTTTCTAGAGGCATGCAAGTGAAAGAACGCATCACACAACCTCTGATTCTGCTCTCATCACACTTACATCCATGCAGGCTATTGAATCGGAGCATTCCTCCTGCTCGTAGCAGAACAGATTTCCAATGTACACATTCACCACAATATTTTTGTACATTCACCAGTGGAGAGACATCTGGGGTGTTTCCAGTTTGACTCAATTATTAATAAAGCCGCTGTAAGCATTTCCCTACAGGTCTTTGTGTAGGTGTATATTTTCATTTCTCTTGGGTAAATACCTATGTCTAGGATTAGTGGGTTTTTTTTTTTAAAAAAGTGTTTTCATTTCTATAACAAACCACCAAGCTATTTTCAACAGTACCAGTGTCACTTCCACATTCCCTGTAGCAGTGTCTCCGCAGCTCTATACTACAGCTGGTGGTGATACAGTCAGATGGAGGAGGTGGTGGTCAGCCATTCTAATAGCTCAGAGTTCATCTGGCTGGTTTTAATTGGCATGTCCCTAATAACTACAGGTGATGAGCACTCTTTCATGTGCTGCTTTCTATCCTAATATTTTCTTTGGTGAAATGTCTGCTCAAGTCTTTTGTCCATTTTCTAAAATTGAGTTATTTCTCTCTTATTACTGAGCCATGAGAGTCCTTTATGCCTGATCTCTATTCACACAGTTAATGACAGGAGAGGACTCCATTATTAGATATGTGTTTGGCCAATGTGTTCTCTCAAACACTTGTCTTTTCACTTCCATTAAAATGTCTTTTGAAGAGTAAAGGCGTTTTATTCTAATGAAGTCCAAATTTTCCTCATTATTCTTTTATGAATAATGTTTTTGTGACCTATTTAAGCAATCTTTCCCTAACTCAAGCTCACACAGATTTTTCCACTATGTTTTCTTCTAGGTGTTTTGTTATTTTAAGTCTCATGCTAAGTCCAAGTTTTTATTTAGGGTGCTAAGTGTGACCCAAGGTTCTTTTTGTTGTATATAGATGCCCAACTGTTCCCCCATCATTTGTTGAAAAAAGACTACCCTTGCTCCACTAGACTGTCTTCGCACCTGTGTTGAATCCTGTCAATCATATATAGGTAGCTCTATTTCTTCATTCTAGTCTACTCCATTGAGCTATCCTTTCTTCAACACCGTACTACCTTGATTGCTCTGCCTCTATATAGTAAATCCAAAAAGTCAAATTGAGGGCCTCTTCTAAGAACATCTTTGTGTTTCTATTTCTTCAAAATTGTTTTTCAATTACTTTGTTTCTTTTGCTTTAATTCCATATACATAATAAAATCAGCCCAAATAATAAGCCTATAGATTATTTTTGAAGATGAAAGAATGAGACTGGAGAGAGAGATGGCTCAGTAATTAGCAGCACTTTTTTTCTTGCATAGGACACAGGTTTGGTCCTCAGCATACACATGGTGGCTTAGAGTCATCTGTAACTCCTGTTTCAGAAGATGCGACATCCTCTTCTGATCTCTGCAGGCATCAGATATGCATGCAGGCAAAACATTCATACACACAATTGATATGTTAGGCTTGAATGTGAAATGTCCCCTATACACTCATATGTTAGAACACTTGGTCCCCAGCTAGTGGCACTGTTTATGGAGTTTGTAGAATGTTTAGGAATTGGAGCCTTGTTGGAGGAAGTAAGTTACAGGGACAGACTTTAAGTTTCATATGCTGGCCCTGGATCCTATCCCATCTTTGCTTCTTCATCTGCAAAGATGTGAGTAAGGCCCTGCTGTCACATCCAAAGACAACTGAATAGCCATGCCTTCCCCACCATAGTCAACCACACATTCAAACCACAAAACAAATGAAATCCTTTTTCTCCTAACTTACTTCTTTTTGTTTGATTGGTTGTGAGTTTTTTTGGTTTGGTTTGGTTTGGTTTGGTTTGGTTTGGTTTGGTTTGGTTTGGTTTGGTTGTTTTTCCTAGACAGAGTTTCTCTGTGTAGCACTGGCTATCCTGGAACTAGCTCTGTCAACTAGGCTGGCCTCAAACTCAGAAATCCATCTGCCTCTCTTTCCCAAGTGCTGGGATTAGAGGCGTGCACCACTACTGCCCAGCTTTTTAATTTGCCTCTTCTCAGATATTTGACCATAACAAGAAAACTGATGCAGTCTTTAATCACTTATTTGCATCCAAGTTCTTGATTTTATGTGACTGTGGACCTCACAGAGAAGACGGTGAGCATCGTCATGACAGAGGATCAGAGGCAGGCTCTGCAGAGCTCACAAACCGTCAGCATTGTGCACCTCAAAGACCCAGGAAGAAAACAAGCCTTCACTTCAATATTTAGCCCATCTTGTGTTTCCAGGATAGCCAGATATTATCTGGAATAACTCATGAAGTCACAAACCTGGTATCTGCGGAGCCAAGATCTGGCCTCTCTTGGAGCCATGAATTCCACCCTTAATAAAGTTTTCTCTGTGGTGTGTATTCACATAAGCTCTAGCCTCAGTTTCCCATCCTCCACTGGAAAGAAAGCTCAGTCCTACGCCTTCCATGTTGGTCCTCTGACACCAACTCCAGCCTTTGTCCACTAAAGTGCATTCTCTTTATCTTGCTACTCACTAGTAATTATAAGCTGGGACTCCAAAGAATTTAATGCCCTGGGCCAGACCTTCCCCTTGTGGCTTTTCCTACTCTCACCAGTGAGGTTGACTCTACACCCTCAACTGGTCTTCATATGTCTGTCCTCTTTCCACATCAAGACCAACTTTATTCTTCCCTGTTGGACAATCTGTAGGCATGTAACAACCCATAACCAGGAGATGTATACCTGCCATAGAATTCCCAAGGATACCAGCTATAGAATTTCCGGGCTAGAAATAAGTCTGAATATCAGGTCTGTATTTTTAGGCAAGATACTTAACTGTTTGAACCTCTGTTTCCTTGTCTATAAAAATGCCTAGTAGGCTTTCCAGGAGGACCAACATCTAAGATGACAGACACAGCTCCTGGTGCATAAGGGTGATCATCAATGCTAGTAGATCCCTTCTGCCCAGACCCTCCCAAACTCACCTGCCCACCCACACATCTAGGCCTGTTGCCTCTCCCACCAACCACTGAGCAGGCAGCCTGCCTCCTCAGAGAGTCACTATCCTGAGTCACCAGCTACAGTGACTTTTCTAGCCAGCTGTGGTGAAAACAACCTTGGAAAGACCCAGCTACAGAAAAGTCATCACATCCCTCATCCTGACAATAAAGAGCTTCTCCCCTTACATCTCAAGGACTGAGCAGATTGAGGAGAAATGGGCATTTGTTTTTCATGATACAGAAATCACCTTCTCCCAGTGCTTAGCAGGTAAAGTGACCTGCTGCCAAGCCTAATGACTTGGGTTTGACCCCTGGAACCTATATGATGAAAGGAGAAAATCAACTCCTTTGAGTTGTCCTCTGCCCTCCATGTACACCCTATGAGCATATGCATGCCCCCACACATATACACATACACACATGCACAAATAAATAAACAGTTAATAAGTAAATGTAAAAAGTTATCCTAGGCCCAGTGGCTTACACTTATAATCCCAGCATGGCAGGGGTGTGGGAGACAGAGACACTGGGGTTTGCTGGCTAGCCAGCCTACTGTGTGATATGTTCCAAGCCAGGGATAGAAAACATGCCCCAGGTTGTCATGTAGCTTCCGCATATGCACATAGACATATCCATGCACACTCGCCCCCACACACATGTGTGCCTGTGCATAAATGAATGCATTCCATTCCATGCCCCATCCAGGCACCCCTGTACCTGCCCCCACTGAGTTCCCTGCTGTGCCTTCCTCAAGCCCCTTCTCTAGGGCCATGACATACCTTTATTCCTCAGCTGGAGAGCAGCAGGAGAGCACATGCAGTGTGCTTGTCAGAATAAGGAGCAACATGCCCAGCCTGGTCTCTGTTCCAGCAGACAGCTGTGCCAGGGTCAGGTAGGCCTGCAGATGTGGAGAGTACCAGAAGCATCCATTGCAAATGGCATTATCCATCCTCATTTCTACAGAGCACTGCCAGGCCCTGGGACCTCTAACTGAATGCCAGATCTTCTGCCATCTGGATTTTTAGGTTTCAGGAAAGCAGTCTAGATAAAAATGTTAGTTTTGTTTGCTGGGCCAACTTCAGAAAGTTCTGAAAAAAAAAAAATACAAGCATTTTCAGTTTCTTTGTTTGGGAAGACCTTCTCCTGAACACAGAGAACCCCTTGTGTCGAGAGAGGATGTGATGTAATTGGCTGTTTGGACATGATCACCGTTGCTTCTCATGGTGACTGCATGAGCTGGATGTTATAAGCTCCATCTTGTGTATGACTTTAGGAGGAGTCACCAGATTAATAGATGTGCCACATACTTACCAGGAGTCAACCTAGGGGAAATGGAGAGATGTTTTCATGAATAAGAGAGCTTGTTGCACAAGCAAGGAGACTTGAGTCCAGATCCTAACACCCATGTAGAAAGCCAAGAACGACCTCCTGTTACCCTAGAGCTGTGGGATGAAGGTAGATAGGAGGATTTGTGGAGCTTTCTGGCCAACAGCCTAGCTCAAGTTTCAGTAAGAGATCCTGTCTCGAATGAATTAGAGAAGACAGAACACATTGTGTCCTCTAGTCTCCACATTTGTGTACAGACATGCATATCTCTCTGTTTCTCTGTTTGTCTCTGTCTCTCTTTGCCTCCCTCTATTCTTCTGCACTCTCCCTCCCCTGTCTCTGTCTCTTCCTATTCTCTCTCTTTCTATATGTCTTTCTCTTTGTCTCTGTCTGTCTATCTCTATCACAGAAAGAGAGAGAGAGAAAGATGCCTTGGTCTCAGATAATGTTGGAATCAAAAGAATGTTATTGAGCCCACACCCTTTGTTAAATAAAATCAGGCTTAAAAAAATTAGATGTCTGGTCTGAAGTCATATAGTAAATCTTAGTGTCCACTGCCACCATAAAGTTTTAAGTAAAAATCTATGTCATGCAATTGAGTCACCATAGTCCGAAATTTCTCTTTCTCAGAAGAGAAGCACCCAGCCTCCCCTGCTCCCAGAGCAGAATCCATAGTTTCTTTGTTTTCCATCTCAGAATCTAAAGCAATGCTCAACACAGCATTGAGTTGACTTTGTTCATCCATGAACATTGTCTGAGTGCTTACCATATGCCAGGCATCCAAGAGCAAAGCCACCCAGGTAAAGGCCTTCATGAGTCTTTTGAGTCTTTGTGGTGGGACAAGCAATCAGCTCTAAGCAAATGAATGTCATGTCAGTGGCTAGTGCACCAGCCGGAAGTAAGCAGGGTCATCCATGTCTCTCAGGACTAGGAAGATCTTACCACAGGAGCCAGAAGACCTTCTGGGCTTGATGTGGGGGCAGCAGAGAGTTTTGTTGTTGTTTTTTTTTTTTTTTTTTTTTAACATCAACACCTTTTTCTACTTGCTTATTTCATTCTTCAGCTTCCATACAGGTAGATAATATACAGTGAGCATATACTCTCTCAAACTCTCCTACTGTCTCTTTCCTTGCCCCTCCCATTCATCTTTGCTCCCCTGGACAACCTGTGTTCTTCTACTTTCATTCTACATAGGAATGTGTGCCTTTATGTGACTATAAAGTCTAGGAGTCACAAATGGGAGAAACACGTGATGTTTGTCTTTCTGAGACTGACTTAATTGACCTAATATGATTATCTCCAGTTCTATCCATTTTCCTGCAGATGACATAAGAGTATTTTTCTGTATGATTGAAAACAAGATCCATTCAGGATTTTAAGCAAAGGCATCAGATGACATCAGAGCTCTCTCCTGACCACTGTGTGCAGAGGACAGACTGCTGCATAGTTGGAAGTAGTGATAAGAAGAACATTGAGATTGCTGCTGTCACAGGACTATCGTGAACAAACTGCCTATGGCATGGCACTTAGCCAGATGTCCAAATTAGTATTGCCAGTAATGGAACTGCATGGGGGGATGTGGCAGAGGCCACCATATCACCCAAGCAGAACCCTTGTCAAAATATTTAACCCATGAGGCTGAGAAAATGACCTCACAAGTAGAAGCAATCACTGCACAAGCCTGATGACCTGAGTTCAAGTCTCAGAACCCACATAAAAAGCTGGATGAGGCACCACACATCAGGAGTCCCAGCACTCCCACAGTGAGACACGAGGCTGAGGCAGGAGGATCATCAGACAAGTAGGTAGCTTCTCAGGAGTGCCATGGCACTCATATATTAATGGTGCTCCTGTGGGAGTTCACATGCACTCCCACACATACAATATAATCGTACTTCCTGATTGCAAAAACGGTTTGGTTATGTATGGTAATATCAGTTAAGGTACATGAACACATGAGCTAAGTGACAGCTCATGCTAGCAAGGATGTGGAGCAAGGAGAACACTCCTTCATTGCTGGTGGAAGTACAAAATTGTACAGTCATTTGGAAAATCAATATGGCTGTTATCTGGGAAATTTGGGAATCAATCTAACTCAAGACACAGTTATATCACTCCTGGGCATATTCTGAAAGGATGTTCCGTTCCATCCTTCCACAAGGACAATGTCTCAACTATGCTTACAGAAAGCTTTGTTTATAATAACCAAAAAACTGGAAACAATAGACAAGGAAAATGTGGTATATTTACATAATGGAGTAGTAGTCAGCTGTTAAAACAATAACATCATGTAATTTACAAGTGATGGATAGAGCTAGAAAAAAATCACCCTGAGTGAGGTATCCTAGACCCAGAAAGGCAAAAGTAGTGAGTACTCACTTTGTAAATGGATATTAGTTGTTAAGTAAAGGATAACCATGCTACAATCCACAGACCTAGAAAAGCTAAGTAACAAGGAGGCCTCAAGGGAGAGGGGGACACACAATAGATTTTGAGAAATGACTAGGGATAGATGGAGGCAGGAGTGAGAGGAGTCAGGTGGGGAGATGAAGAGAGAGAGTTTGGGGAGAGATGGCTGGAATTTGGCTAAAGTTTGAGGTGGTATAGAAACCTAGTACAGTAGAAATTTCCTGGAATCTATGAGCGTGACTTTAATGAGGACTCCTAGTAATAGAGGGTACGAAGCCTGACCTAGCCATCTTTTGTAGCTAGCAAGGTTTTCAGTAGTGTGACACTGTTGCATGCACTTGAGTTGTTGGCCAAAGGAGTCCAGTGGAGATCCCCAAACAAACCAGGCTGATGCTAGGACAGATGGTCATTCTCCAAAAACTAACAGTGGGGCCCCATTGCCTAAGATCCACTGAACTCTTTGAAAGTAGAGGAGTCAAGCTGGTGCCTGCATAGAGCCCTCACTCCTGTGTTCTAGTTTCTTTGGTTTAAGAAGATACTCTGCAGGCTACCTAAAGAGAAACCAATGCAGCCACACAACCTTTGACCTATCATCTGCCCTGCCTGCAAGATGTGCTGGGGCAATGGTGGCACAGAAATTGTGGGAGTGGCCAACAAATGATTCATTTAGCTTGAGGCCCATGGCAGAAGAGGGACCCCATGCCTGACACTCCTTGGACACACAAGAACTGACAACTACATAACTCAGAGACCAAGGATCCGTACCTTTTCCAGTCATCATCAGAGGTTTCCTCCAGCATCAAATGGGAGTGGGTGAAGAGACACACAGTCCAACATTATGCAAAGAGAGAGTATGAATTGGAGGTCTCCATTGGGCCCCTCCCCTCTGATCTTGGGGAACCAGAGGAAGAAAGGAGAATAGATTTCAAGAGTCAGGGGCAATGAGGACATGAGGAGAACAGGATGAGAACCTAGCCCATAGGATCAACTAAGCGGGCATCAAATGGTTCATAGAGACTGAAACAACAAGCACATAGCCTGCACAGGTCTGTACCAGGGACTTGGTATATGTTATGGCTGTTATTGTGGGACTCTTAACAGTGAGAGTATGTGTGTCTTGTCTCTACCTCTTTGGCCTGCTCTTGAGACTCTTTTCCTCATGTTGGGTTGCCTTGTCCAGCCTTGATATGAGGGTCTTTGCTTTGTCTTATTGTATCTTGTTTTGTCATGTTTAGCTGTCATCTCTTGGAGGTTTGCTTCTTTCTAAAGGGAAATGGAAGGGGACTGGATTTTGGGGAAAGGGTAGGGGAAGGGAAAGTGGGAGGAGTGCATGGGGGTGGGGAACTGTAGTCAGGATGTATTGTATGAAAGAATATTTTCAATTAAAAAAAGATAGATGTGTTGCAAAAAAAAAAAAAAAAAGGATAGCTAAAATAATCTGGAATTTTTCAAAAGCTTCTAGAGGCATCATCACCATCCTAGATTCAAGTTGTAGTACAGAGCTATAATGATAGAAACAGGACAGTGTTGGCATAAAAACAGGCATATTGATCCGTGGAATTGAATTGAAGACTAGACACAAATCCACACACCTATGGACACCTGATTTTTTGGAAAGAAGTGGAGAATACACACTTTTTTTTAAAAAAGACAGCATCTTCAACAAATCGTGCCAGTCAAACTGGATGATTGCATGTAGAAAAGTGGAAATAGATTCATATCTATTGCCCTGCACAAAACAGAACCCAAAAATGATCAAGGACCTCAGCATGAGAACTGACACACTGAATCTGATAAAGGAAAACTAAGGAATGGTTTTGGACTCATTGACATGGGAAAAGGTCCCCAAAAGCACAGGCACTAAGACCAACAATTAATAAATAAGATGTCATGAAGCACCGGGCAGTGGTGGCGCACACCTTTAATCCCAGCACTTGGGAGGCAAAGGCAGGCAGATTTCTGAGTTCGAGGCCAGCCTGGTCTACAGAGTGAGTTCCAGGACAGCCAGGGCTATACAGAGAAACCCTATCTTGAAAAAACCAAAAAAAAAAAAAAAAAAAAAAAAAAAAAAAAAAATGTCATGAAGCTGAAGAGATTCTGTACAGCAAAGGACACTGTCATGCAGTCAAAATAGCAGCCTATAGAATAGGAAAATATCTTTACCAATTATACATCCAACAGAGAATTAGGATCTAAGATATATTTTTTAGAAACCTGAAATCAAGAAAACAAATCAACCAATTTTTTAAAAATAGTATACAGAACTAGGCAGAGAGTTTTTAAAAGATAAAACACAAATTGCTGAAAAGCACTTAAAGAAATGTTCGATGTCCTTAGTCATTAGAGAAGTGCAAATTAAGACTACTTTGAGATTTCATCTTACTCCAGTCAGAATGGCCAACATCAATTTAAAGAAAAAAAAGGACAACACAGGCTGACAAAGATGCAGAGTAACAGGAACATTTATCCATGGCCAGTGGGCAGGCAAACCTGTACATTATGGAAATCAGTGTGGAGGCTTCTCAAGAAGCTGGATGTGGATCTACCTCAAGATCCAGCTACACCACTCTTAGGTATATACCCAAAGGGCTCCACATACTATTACACGTGCTCAACCATGTTCATTGCTGCTCTATTCATAATAGACAGAAACCAGAAACAGCCTAGATGGTTATCAACTGATGGATGGATAATAAAAATGTGATATATTTACACAATGGAACATTATTTAGTTATAAAGAAAAATGAAATTTACAAGTAAATGAATGGATATGTTTTTTTTTCAAAAATCATCCTGAATAAAGTAACCAAGACCCCAAAAGACAAATACTGTATGTTTTCTCTTATATTTAAGCTTTCAATGCACTACAATTTGAATAACCACAAAGCTTAGGTAATTAGTAATGGGCCAACAAGGAGGAGAGGATCCCCCAAGGAAAGGGAAATAGAATATGCCATTATTGAGCGGCAAAGGGAAAACAAGACCAGGAGAATTAGTGTGGAAGGAGATGAGGACAAAAGGGTAAAGAAGAAACTGGGGAGGGACAATTACCATGAAGGGCCATTGGAAAACTACTACTGTAGAACCTTCCTAAAAATATAGGATTATATGAAAGGCATCTAAGTGTAGTCAGCAGATAATGGGGGAGACATCATATGCAGCCCACTGAAACCTCCAGTAACAGGAATGGGTTATATCTCACTCAGACATTCACCTAAAGTAACCCCACTGAAAATCCCCAAACATCACAAGCTACTCTCCACAACTTGATAGATACATGCAATAGTGGCACAAATGTTGCAAGAGTAACCAACCACTTTTTTCTTTTATTGGTGAGATTAATATAATTACACTTCTCCATTCTCGTTCCTTCCTCCAAGTCCTCCCATACATCCCTATTTGCTCTCCTTCGATTTCATGGTCACTTTTTTATTAATTCCAGCCACCTTTTGGTTGTTCTTAAGATCTACTCCATGGTATAGAACCTCTACCTAACACTGCTAAAGTGGTCAAGAAACTAAGACCAGGAAGTCATGGGCCTAGGGGAAAATCTAATACTAGGGAACATAGCTAAGGGAACATAGCAATGACTCACAATGACACACTGCTATACCCATAGGTCAGTGCCTTGCTCAACCCACATCAGAGAATACCGTAAATGGGAATTAATACAGAGATCCACAACTGTAGAATAATACAGAGATCTCATAATATGTAGATTGTGAGAAACCTTGGAGCACTCATTCCTAACTAGAATGTATTCATCAAACCCCTTCCCTCAAGGCTCAGAGATCTTTTAGGGAAAGGAGGCAGAAATTTTGCAAGAGCCAAAGGTGATAGGTTACTCTAAGGAATTAGTGTCTTCTAGACACAACAGGACTGATACAGAAACTCACAGAAACTGTGGCAGCACAGGCTCAAGCCACAGGGTCCCAACACTGAAAGGGGAAAGTAGATACAAGATACCACCCTTAGCCAGTAAGGTATTTGCCATTTTTATTTTTTAAGAAACAGAGGGGTTAAATAATATATAAAGTTTTATGGGTAAGAAAATGGGGGGGTGATCTAAAAAGAAATAGGGCAGTGGACAAATATATTATACAAACCTGGCATTGTGGCACATACCTTTAATCCCAACACTCAGGAGCCAGAGGCTAGTGGGTATCTGTGAGTCTGAGGGCAACATGGTCCATACTGTGAGTTCTATGACAACCAGGGCTACGTGTGTTGAATAATGGGGAAGGGAAGTATCAGGATGTCCAAAGTTATCTTTAAACAAGAGAAAGAGAGAGTGTAGGAAAGTAGAAATAAATGTGGTTAACTGTTACATCTATGGATTCCAATGAAAAGGAAACAGTCTTGCTCTAGATTTCACATTTTTCAGAATAAAGAGAAGTGAGACTAGATATTATGTAAATAAATGAATTAATCAATTCAGCTCCTGGAATTTGGCAAACTGTTTCCTGTAGACTGATAAGCAGTTTGTTCACATTGATTCTAAGGTGGACAGGGCAGGCTTTAGAAGGAGCAGGATAATCCTTCATGGCCTCTTCCAGATCACACAAAGATGTTTCTGTAATGTGGACAACCTAAATTAAAAATCAGCTTCTGTTATGTGTGTGATATTTTAGTAACTACTGCCATCTTGTGGATGTAGTATCTCAGTGAAGGTGGAAGCCAGACATTCTGGGTCACCAAATGCTGGTGCCTAGCACAGTCAAGTGGCTAACACACCAGAGGTTAGAGACTTAAGTACTTGCGTGGACTTCCTTCAAGAGTAATGGCCTCCATCTTTCAACAGGCTGTCTGGATGCTCGGAGTCCTTTACCTTTAAAATTACCAAGCCTAACAGGACTCTCATCGATTTTACTTGACAAAATTAGAGCCAGGAATCCATTTAGTGGGGTTTTACTGCCATTTGCACATAATATTGACTTGTTAGTGTTGTTTTCTTATTCACAGAGGTCCATAAAAGTGGTACTAGGCCTTTTGATGCCAGCTTGTCAAATTTCTAGTTTGTCCACAAAGTGTAGAGAGCAGGTCCAATGGGGTCATTCTTGGTTGAGAGATGGGGAGAAGAAAGGAGTAATGCAAAGAGAAAGGAAGGAAGGAAGGAAGAGAAAGGAAGGAAGGAAAAGAAAGGAAGGAAGGAAAAGAAAGGAAGGAAGGAAAAGGAAGGAAGGAAGGAAGGAAGGAAGGAAGGAAAAGAAAGGAAGGAAGGAAGGAAGGAAGGAAGAAAGGAAGGAAGGAAGGAAGGAAGGAAAAGGAAGGAAGGAAGGAAGGAAGGAAGGAAGGAAGGAAGAGAAAGGAAGGAAGGAAGGAAGGAAGGCCCTCCTCATCAAAAGGAAGAACTTGTGAAGAGAAGGTACACATAAAATCCTGCTCTCTTGTTCTCCATGCAGGATGAATGTGGTCATTGTGGCTAGACAGAGATCCGTCCACATTTCAGGTCAAGGCATGGCTTCCTGAGTGAGCCAGCTTAAACATGGCTGCTCCCATGGCTCTTCTTGAGCATGGAGATGATAAAACAAAGATAGTATGGCTTGGGCTGTGATTCGCAACCTTCCTGATGCTGCAGCCCTTTCACACAGTTCCTCATGTAGACGTGACCCCAACCGTAAAATTGTTTCATTGCTACTTCATAACTAAAACTCTGCTACTGCTATGAATCATAATATAAATTTCTGATATCCAGGATATCTGATATGCTACCCTGTGAAAGACCCCTCAAAGGCATTGTGACTCAAATGTTGAGAAACATTGACTTAGAGGTTTAGCAATGCTTTAATAAAGTGGTTCTTGGGGCTGGAGAGATGGCTCAGCAGTTAAGAGCACTGACTGCCCTTCAGAGGTTCTGAGCTCAATTTCCAGCAACCACATGGTGACTCACAACTGTCTTTAATGGGATCCAATGCCCTCTTCTAGTGTGTCTGAAGACAGCTACAGTATACTCATACATATTAAATAAATAAATAATTTGTTTACAAAAGATAGAAAGAAACAAACAAAGAAAGAAAGAAAGAGGTTCTCCAGCCTGAGCAAGAATGATCTAGATGATTAAACAGGTTGTTGGCATCAAAGAAATGCAATAAAAACTACACTGAGACCCATCACCAAGAATACAAATAGCAACAAATGGCAAAGATCCAGGCAGAAAGGGCCTCTTACATACTGCTGATAGAAATGTAAGTTAGTTCAGGTGCTATGGAAATTAGTACAGAGGCTTCTCAAAAAAAACTAAACACAGATCTAGCATATGAACCAGCTAGGACACTCCCGGGTGATCATCTAAAGGACTCCAAGTCAGTTCATCACAGAGACACTGACACGTCGGTGTCTGTTGTAGTTCATTTACAACAGCTGAGCTATGGAACCAAGCTAGGTATCCGTCAACAGAGGGACAGATAGAGAAATGTGGTTTACACACACAGTGGACTCTTTTTCAGCCATAAAGAATAAAGTTATGCCATTTTCAGGAAAATAGATGCAACCAGAGTTTACCATATTTAGCACATTCAAACAGTACTATAAAGACAAATACCACATTTTTCTCATTTGTGGGACTTAAACTTTATAGGTATATAAAATCAGAGAGAGAGAGAGAGAGAGAGAGAATAAAAGAAAGAGCAGAATTATCTAGACTAAAGGAGACTGGTGGTCAGGTGAAGGTGGGGGAGGGAGATGTGGAGCACAGGAGAATACATTCATAGTACATTATATACCTACATGAAAATGGCCTTAGTTTACTTTGTATAATAAAAAAAATAGTATAAGAAAACAGATTGCAGCCAGGTGTGGCAGTGCACAACTTTTATCCCAACATTTCTGAGGCAGAGGAAGACAGATCTCTGTGAGTTCAAGACCAGCCTGGTTGGTCTACAGAGTAAATTCCAGAACAGCGAGGGCTACACAGAGAAATCCTATCTTGGGGATAGGGAGGTGGAGGGATTGCTAGCAGGCATGGTGATACTTGCCTTTACACCCATGAGACAGAGACCAGTGGATCTTTGTGAGTTTGAGTCCAATCTGGTCTACATCCACAATCCAAGACATCCAGGGCTGTGAAGAGAGGCCCTGTCTTAAAAAAAAAAAAAAAAATAGATTACTGGGCTCCAATGGCCAGTGAATTCGAATTCTGACAGGTCTCTAGGTGGTGCTGATGCGGCAGGTCAGATCTGATCACCCTCCTTTTCAAAACAATGTTTTGAAGCATTGATATGTAATAACCACCTGGCAAGCATTCAGCAGTCAATACGTGTCTGTCCAACACCTCTCCATTTCCCTGCACCAACACTGCACTTCTGAGTCTGCAGACATCTCAAAGAACACACAGCAGAGTTCCTTCCGGGGGTATGTCACAGCCTGTTGTGGGTCGAAATGACTCTTAAAATTTCACATTCACCCAGAATCTCAGAATGTAACATCACTTAGAAGAGTCTTCGCCAATATCATTCAGTTAAGGATAGAGAATAGCTAACTCTGAGTTAGGTTGGGCCCCAAAACCAGTAACAGCATCTCTTTACAAGAGCAAAAGAACACAGAAAGACAAGAAGGAAAACAACGGAAAGACAAACAGTATCAGAGCCGCACACAACGGAACCACAGGGCTACGGGCTCCCTGGAAACCGAAAGAGATGTCTCAAGAAGGAACGTGGCCTTGCAAAAAACTCAGTCTGATTTACAGCCTCCATATTTGTGAGTGATTCCATTTTTGTTCTTTTAAGCCACTAATTTGTAGCTGCTCATAACAGCCCTAGGACATACCTATAACACAGCTATGGAGAAGATACTTTCACATCGTCTTATTTGACTCTGGAGTGAGGAGCATGGGCCACATTCTCTGTCCGCATTATTTTCTCAATGCCTTTAACTTTTCACTGCTTTCCTCCTCCACCTGGGGTCTGCCACAACCCATAGCAGATGGTGCTTTGCTCTTGGGAGGGTGGGGAAATGGGTAACAGGATCCTGCCCATTATCAGAGAATCAACAGACACTAGAGTCCACCTGTCAACCTGAGGCAAGCCAGTCACCAAGAGAACACGTGTGTGGAGGGACTGTTCCCTGATACTGCCAGTGGGAGCTGACTAGGAATCTTGGGCTTTATACGAATAGCTCCATTAAAGGGAGCAGGATTTGGCCAATCTCAGCAGTAACTGTGGTGATGGCATCAAGTGTCTGTACTATTTGAACTTCTGTAAAACTTTGAACTTGCTAGGAGGGTTGTGCCTGGTGGCAATAACCATCCATTACCAACATACTGTGTACATTTCCTTTTTTTTTATTTGTCCCTGGAGTTCTGCCTGGCTGTCATTTCACAGGTTTCATTGCAAGCCCACAATCAGACCCATTGCATTTTCACTGGCTGGGAAGTGAGGTTTCCTTCCAAACCTACCCAGGCAGCTTTCTTCTGATGCTTGTCGTACTTCTGAGAGCCTTAGCAGATCTATCTCCTCTGAGTAAAGATCTCTTCAAGCCGAAATGAAACAAACCCTTCCGAACTCTACTCTGTTCTGATTTTCTATACTGTTGACTTCCTGTTAGAATTAACTGAAAGGTGATTCTGGATTCAGTCTCTACTAGAAATGAACCTAGGGACATTGTTTCATTTAAAAAAAAAAAAATGTGGTTCCTGTTGAGACACCGTCCATTCTCTCTACCCCTGCTACACAGCACCTATCTGTAGTTCCTAATAGAAACAATTTTCTAACCAAGGAAAGCTGAGAGCTACCAGCCAAAGTGAAGGCTGTGGCTTAAATCTTATGAATGCCAACTGACCAAAGTGCCGATATGGTCAGTGAAGTGGTCAGCTACAGATAGGACATCTATAGAACACACACACACACACACACACACACACACACACACACACACATGGATACCATTACAGAAATGGGAGTGAATAGATTATAAAAGCCAGAGGTCCAGGAGGATGAGAGCAAAACAGTGTCATTTGGACAAGGCATAAACTCACAGAAGCTGTGGCTGCCCCCACAAGATTGGCACAAGATCAAGCCAATCAACATTTCAGCCTAAAGAGGGGAGGGACTCATAAGCTCTCACCCCTAGCTGATGAGCTATTGATAACTGATAGCCTCTAGGGGAGAGAGAGAGAGTCCATTTTCTTCACAGGTGTGGCCCCTGATAGGGCCTGGGATGGCCCCACACCAGTAAGTGTATAAACAACACAAATTAAACTCAGTGATCTAAAAACAGACAGGAGAGAGTGGGACGGGGGAGCTGGAGAGGTGGAGGTGGATCTGGGAGGAGTTAGGAGTAATGGGAATAAGTAAAATCAATAGACATTGAATGGAATTCTCAGAAATTAATAATCTTGTGAATGTTATCACGCTCCAAGAGAATGAGCTTGGAGGTTGACGTTGAAAAGAAATATTTAGCCGGGCGGTGGTGGTGCATGCCTTTAATCCCAGCACTTGGGAGGCAGAGGCAGGCAGATTTCTGAGTTCAAGGCCAGCATGGTCTACAGAGTGAGTTCCAGGACAGCCAGGACTACACAGAGAAACCCTGTCTCAAAAAAAGAAAAGAAATGAAATGAAAAGAAATATTTAGCTAACTGCATGGTGTTTTTTGTTCTTTTTTGTTTGTTTGTTTGTTTGTTTGTTTGTTTTTTGAAGCCTGGTCAATCAGCAGGAATCCCAGAGATCTGTAGCCAAGGTTCCTGCCAGGTTTTCCTCCCAGGAGCTCCCAAAACTCATCCTAGAAGTCACTACCACCCACACAACTCTTCACCCCCATTGTGATCTTTATAACAACCTCTAGTTCATGGTGTCGTGTTGTTGGCCTCTTTCTGGGTTTCTTTCTGTGTGTCTGTCCCCACCATATGTGTGCTGATTATCTTGGACCCCAATGGAACTAGAGGTAGTGAATGCATGATGGCCTTGCTCTCATGAATAGGATCAGTATCCTGGAAAGGAGAGACGTGAGACCTTTCTTCTTCTCTCTCTCCTCAAGTGAGAGATGACAAGATGTCATCTGAAGGTCAGGAAGAAGGGCCTCTGCAGACTCCAGATCTGCTGATACCTTGGTCTTCCAGAGTTGAGAACTTTGAGAAATAAATGGCTGGTGTTGAACCCACTCAGTCTGTACCTAGTATAGCTGGTGTTGAACCCACTCAGTCTGTATCTAGTATAGCAGCCCAAACTAGAAAACACATGTGCATTGGTTTTACCTAAGCCCATCCCTAGCATGTGGTACCTGGAATGAGAATTCCAACAGAATACCTACCATTCCTACCACATATGTAAAAGTTAGAAACCAGGGGCTAGAGGAAGATGGCTCAGTGGTTAAGAGCATTGGCTGCTCTTACAGTGGACCCAGGTTTGGTTCCCAGCACCCACATGGCAGTTCACAAATGTCTGTAACTCCAGTTCTGGGCATCTGGCATCCTCTTTCTGGCCTCCACAAGCACCAGGCATGTATGTGGAACACATACATGGACACAGGCAAAACACTCACATAAAGTAAAGCTATTCTTTCTAAACCTTAGATTTCTAAAACTATAGATATCAAACAAATAAATCATTAAATCATATCCTCTTACCTTGACAAACAACCTTTACCTTGGCCTAGAAGGGCATGTTTAGCATTCTAATACCCAGACTCCTTAGACTGTTCTGTAGTGTCACGTGGCTCCTTGGAGAGAGCTGGCTTCCAGCCCTGTGTGTCAGTCTTCTGGGCATCAGCCCTTTCCTGTTCTTAGCATGCAAGCTCCACCTTATACCCCAAGCAGCCTCAGGTGCAGATGGACTGCACATACCACTTGTTTGAGCTCCATCTTCATCTTCTACCTGAGGTCACCAGTCAGTCACATCCCACCAGGCACAGGTGCACGTGGGTTCCCCACCCACACACCCAGGCTCTACTTCCTGCTTCCATCCACAGTCACTAATTAGAGCTAGGGTTACACGTGCAAATTTCCATAAGCCTTATAACTTTCTATACGTTTTAAGGAGAGGGTATCGAGCACATTTAAATAGCTTAAGACCCTTGCCTAGCCCCTGCCCTGCCTAAAGTTTGGATACACATCCTTGGATAGATTTTTTTTCCCCTTAAGACTCAGGCCTTGCTCGTGACACCCTTTTCCTCTTACTGGGTTGCCTCATCCACCCTTGATATGAGGGGAGGTGTCTAGTCTTACTGCAACTTGATAGGACATGTTTGGTTGATATCTCTGGGAGGCCTGACCTTTTCTGAAGGGAAAGAGGAGGAATGGATCTGGGGGAGAGGGATGGTGAAGGGGACTGGGAAGAGAGGAGTGAGTGAAAACAGTAGTCAGGGTGTAATATATGAGACTCAGGGATAATGAAGAAACCACTGGGGGTCCTGAAGGAGATGTAGGGCCTGGAATTTCAGAGGCAGAATGTTGCCACAGACTTAAGTATTTATTTATTTATTTATTTATTTATTTATTTATTTTATGTGAGTACACTGTAGTTGCCTTCAGACACACCAGAAGAGAGCGTCAGATCACATTGCAGATGGTTGTGAGCCACCATGTGGTTGCTGGGAATTGAACTCAGGACCTTTGGAAGAGCAGTTATTGCTCTTAACCACTGAGCCATCTCTCCAGTCTGAGAGTTAATTCTTGATCCTACCCTTAGAAGAGAGGTCCAGCTAAAAACCTAAGAACTGCCTGTCTTTCACAAGAGTTAATGGCCATACTAATCTTGCTCACAAAACATCCATTTCCAATGTTGAATAACAAAAGATCTATTTCTTTTTAGAGAACTACCCTCTACTATCTTTGTTATGCAGTTCCTTTGGTCAGCACTCCTCTCACCTATCACAGTGACTTGTACAATTCACCCTACACAGAGGTGCCGGGAACCTTGGTATGGGGCTGAGCCAGGGTCAGCCCTGCTGGTGAAGTATCTGCCACTTAGCACAGTGGAGCAGGTACCTTTTGCTATTCATCTGCTCTGAAACATCACTCACTACCTCTCCAGGCCCCAGAACCACACTCTCCTTAGCCAAAATAAGCAAAATGATCACCAGAAAATACACTCACTAGCAGAGGTCTCATCAACATCCATACATGTAGAAAGGACCTAAAAACTCAGCTCTTCATGAGTCTTATGAACCACAGATTGGTGTCACTGTCACAAGGGGAAAACTAGAACACTAGGACAGACTTCAGCCACTTATGAAACTAGTGTTCCAGTCAAAGAGTGACACAGACCTGCTGTGATTTACACTATCAGAACCACACCAATGATCCACACTCCGGATAATTACAGAAAATCAGGAAACACAGTCATCAGGTGCAGCCTCCAGATGCAGCTCAGGATTCAAATCCATTTGTCCTTTCAGAATTTAACATGGAGGGTCTCACTCTGCACATTGGAGTCAACTGAATAGATTTTTTCAGAGCATTAAAGCTGAAGCCCCCTGCCTCAGTACTTCTGCTTTAATGAGTCTGGGATGGGGCCCAGGTCACAGGCTCCCTTACCCCAGAACCAGAATTATTTAATCAGGACTACTGAAGGGCCATGGTCTATCTGAGGTAGTGGAGACTGTACATGGTTCTGGGGCCTTGGGGTTTTTTATGGCAGAAAAGGGACAGAGATTTCATCTTTGGTCAGTTCCCCTGCAGCCTCACAGTGGTAGGTACCAACAGAGGGAAGCATCCTGCTCCCTGACAGCCCACAGGTGTTATCAGTAAAGTCAGTTTTTCGGCACAGAGTGTCTCAGTCCACCTGAGACTTTTAGGTCACTAACCCTTTGTCCCAGACACTGGGGACAGATATAAGAGGAGCAACATACAGGGAGGGGATGGTAAGAGGCTGGGAAAAGCAGAGCCATTTTGGGACTGTTATGGGTAAAGGACCTGGGAAGGGTCAGTCATTAGCATGTAAGTGTAAGCATGTAGCTTGAGAGAGTTGTGGATCCATAATGATGAGGGGTCAGGTCCAGACTAGGAGCCTTGGACCATGGACCAGAGTCCTGTAGAAGGATAAGGTAATGTGTAATGAGCTGCTTGTTGCATCATTCTCCTGCATAAGGACAGTCACCTGGAAGCTTTGGTAGAGGAATCGGTTAAAGTCAGCCACTAACTGACAGTCTGAAGGAGAAATAAAATCCTATTTAGTCTTTGGTTTTTCAAGATGGGGTTTCTTTGTGTAGCCCTGGCTGTCCTTCCTCTGCCTTTCAAGTACTGATAGATTCTACAAACATCACTTGTATATCCTAAATAACTTCCTAAACCTGAGTTTGATGACCCAGTATTTGGCTGCCTCCTTTAATCTGGAAACATGGGTGCTTAGGATGCAGAAAGGCATCTTATATCTGTGAGAAGTGCTCCTCCAGAAGGAGATAATGTCCCATAGTTAAGTGTAGCCTTTAGCCCAAATACATATAAATACAAATATATATTCCAGATAGATAGGTAGATAGATAGATAGATAGACGGACAGACAGACAGACAGATATCAGGAAGAGAATCATTAGTGAGAAGTAGTTGTCCAGAAACTATTTCATGTGGTTAAGTATCACATCCAAGGACTGTAGTCCCATCTATGAACTGTTAGAAAAACACACTGATCATTTTTATTTTGGTTTTACTTTCCTGATGGATTTAAGATCACATAGGTAAGCCAAAATTGTCCACTCACAAACACTTCATGGATATACCATCAGTCCAGTTTGGGAGAGTCGGGTTAGCAACCATGGTGACACAGACCTAGCAGAGACAGCCAGGCTTCAGCCTTGGCCTGAGTAAGCAGGAGGAACCAACAGGGACACCAGAAGAAGTTCTCAGCTGTGCCTCTCTCGGAGAAGTGAAGATCAGCGAAGACTCAAGACCCACAAGCATTGCACAGCTAGCTGTACCAGCAAGCAAATCTCTCTCTCTCTCTCTCTCTCTCTCTCTCTCTCTCTCTCTCTCTCTCTCTCTCTCTCTCTCTCTCTGTCATTCCGTAGAGTCCTATTTATACCCTCCAAATATGTCCTCCACATGCCTTGCCTCAGTCCCAGTCTTGCCTCAGCATGTGCATACAATCAACCCAAGTTCGAGGACGGGACAAGAAACTGCAATGCACCACCAGAAGTTTTTTGGTGCGTTTCTCTCTATGGAGTCCTGCCAAATGCAGCTCAGCTATGCAATGTAAAGCAGATCAGTACATGCGTGTCATTAGCAAAGAATCTTTCATCGTGTGTCCTTTCACATGCTTGCTTTAGCAGAACATCCTCTCTCCTGTGTCTGCTTCAATAAAATGTTCCCTCATGAGCGCATTGGCCTTTCACACCTGTGTCCACTTTAATGAAATGTTCCTTCGCTTTTTGCCCCAGCAAAACACCATCCAACTGACTTTCCAAAGAACCCTTAAGTTTCCACATCATGTTTATTTATTAAGTATACAGTGTTCTTCCTGCATATATGCCTGCACACCAAAAGAGTGTGCCGTAACTCATTATAGATAGTTACGAGCCACCATGCAATTGCTAGGAATTCAACTCAGGACCTCTGGAAGAGCAGCCAGCACTCTTAAATTATAAGCCTCCTTCCAGACCAACAGCATTATTTAAAAAGAGCTCCACCCACATTTCCCCCAGTGATCACAATGTCCAGAAAGAAAACATTTATTAATTTAATTAATATTTAATAAGGAAACAATTCCAAATATGTGAACATTGGCTAACATTGAATAATACAAACATCACGCAAAGGAGTAATTCCCAGCCCCAAATGATTTCCAGAAGTCTCCGAAGCAGGTTTTCAAAGTTCAGATCTCAGGGCTGAATTTTAATCCATCACATCAAAATCTCCTCACTCAACAAAACATGTTTAATTTCCCTAATCAACTAGTGAGCCCCAATATTTTTGCTGGGGATGCATCTGGCTTCATGTGGGCTGATCCCAGGCAGGTAAGGTCATGATCACACCTGGAAAAGTTCTCTCAGCTCTGAGGACATAGTTCACTGAGCTGAGCCTCTGGAAAGAGGCAGCCAACCAAGAGAAGGCTGTGGTTCACCGCCAAGGACAAGCCTTCCTCCACGGAGGCTTTTGAACCCTCAACATCCTCTTCCTGCAGCAGAAGCCTGCTCTACGGTCCCACTTCACACAGGAACACTCAGTGGCTGCTCCTGACACCTGAGTGTCTCTGCAGTCCTGAGTGGGTTGGAGTAGTAATACTAGATTTCATTGGCCATTCTTAAGCCTCAGCTGAAATCATGTGGGATCCAGAAAATACCATGAACCCTAAGACACTGCCTCTCTCTGGTGTGTGTGTGTGTGTGTGTGTGTGTGTGTGTGTGTGTGTGTGTGTTCGTGTTTGCTAGATACCCTCTTGACAAACATGAGGTTATGAACACTCAGGCCTTCTGTGCAGGGGAATTGTGTCTAAAGGTGACACTGTTCTTCAGTAAAGTGTGCTTCCTTCTCTCTGCATGAGGAGCGTGCACAGACCTCCTTTATTGTATCTACCTCTTTGAGTCCTGGGCAACATGACCTAAGCAGAGGATGGTATCATCAGAAGAATTTAGAGTTAAAGGTGGCAGTGTGCATGGGACAGAGACTATAGACACAGTGCTCTTGGGGTTGTGGGATCCCTGGAAGTTTGTGCCTTCCTCACGGTACTGACCTGTTGCCTCCATGAGTCTTGAGTCCTCTGTAAAGTTCAACAAGCAGAAAGTCTGCCTGTGAGCTCAGAGGAAATGAAAGCCCCTTCACATGTGTGTGTGCACATGCTTTGATAGCAGCTCCCTCAATGGGGCCAGCTCTGACCACACAGGTCTCGTGACAGAGTAACAATGTGAGCAAATAGCCCATAAACTAGAGCCATGTAACCTAACAACCCTGGGTTGAAGCTGGAGGCCTGCATCTCATACTCTGGAGGTGTGGGTTGCTGGTCCATGGTTTTACTGAATGCAGCTTGGATGCCATGAGGTGATGCTGTGGCCAGCCCCTTCTCTTAGAGACAAGGTCATAGGGTCAGGGTAGGGCACTGATGGTACCCAAGGTCTCTGCCTTCCTGCCCCTCAGAAAGACAATGTTTGTGGCTATGTAGTAAAACACAGAAGAGCACAGGAAGTGGCTGAGGAAGCACAGTGATGCTCAGAGGTTGAGGAGCCACAGGCGCCCTCAGGACATCACACATTAGCATCAGTGACACAGAGGATCCCCGTCCTGCCCATCTTCAGAGCTGTACTGTGTTCCTACTGTGACCCTCAGCAACCTGGTTATCCCCAAGGCCTGAGGTTTCCTAAAGGGGTAGCAACAGATCAGGTTTAGGTCCTTCCACGCTTAACTGCCTGTGACTCTGTGCTTAGTTACTCATTTGTTTGTTTGTGAGATGGATCCATCTATGTTGCACAGGCAGGCCTTTTACCCCTGGACTCAAGGGCTCCTCCCACCTCGGCCTTCAAGTAGCTGAGACACCTGACAGCTGCCAGGGCTTCTCCATTTGACTCTTCTCTGAGTCCTTCGTGTCTGAAAGGCTCCAGGGTCAGAGTGGGCCGTTCACCCCTTCTGGACAGAGAGAGCCAGGAGACGCATGTTAACTCCCGTGATCGCGCTGTAAGATACGTGGAAACCAAAGTTGGGAAGTGGGTCTTAGCAGAAGAGTGCTTGGGAATATCTGTGCTGCTGAGGGTTGAGGAACAACCGGGTATGTGGAGAAACTCCCAGGTATGGAGCAGCCCTGGTTCCAGATTCCTATTGCTTGTTCTGCCCACCCCCCGCATCATCAGCAAAAACACTGATGCCCTGTCTGCACCAAGCTACCTGCTGTCTGAGGGGAGCAGGCTGTCTAGCAGAAATGACGGTGGGTCGGAGGAATATAATCGCATTTGTTCTCCCTTCACAAGTTAGAATTACATGAAGAGATCACTTGTAACTTTTAATGCAATGAAAACCAGGGTCCACAGAGTATGGAGCAAGATTCTCAGGCAGACCCTGAGCTCTGTAAGGAGGCGATCCCTGGCTGAGACAGAAAGGCATGTCTGATGTGAGGTGGCAGAGAAGATTAAGCACAGCAGTGGAAGCAGCTGGGAGTGCAGCTGCCATCCCCAGGAAAGTGCAGTTTGTTGAAAGCTGCTCCAGCTGTCTGCAGAGCCTGGGGCCCTAAGTGGAGCCACGCCCAAGGAAGGCTTGAGTCAGGAGCGAGGCGATGCTGCCCCCTACAGGTCAGCCTAAAACTGTCACGGTCTTGGAGGCTTGAGGCAGGGCATCACTCCCTTGATATCTGTGCTTGTGGTCTAGGGCCCTGTAGGCTCTAGCTTGTCCCTGATTTGGAGTGTAAACAAGTGCAGAGAATCCCACCTAGGCAGGGTGTAACCTCAAGGCCAAGGAAGAGTAACTCAGTGCACTGGATGTCTGGCTAAGAGGCCTACCCTTCTATCTCTATTCCCAGGGCACTATGGATGCCTTCACAAGGTCGGGCTACCTGTCTTCAGCATGCCTAGCAGGAAGCAAGGCTAAACACAGCCTAAGGCAGGGCTCTTCAAAGGAGCATTCAGACAGGCAAAAAGACTAACAGGACACACTTGGCGTGTGTGTATCAAGTCATTTATCCTGAAATGTGATGGCTACCATATTGCTCACAAATAAGAAAAACAACTGATGACTAGAAAGATTTTCAGTTTCCCGGGTCTCTAATTTAATGAATGACTAAGCCAGGCGGTGGCTCTAGTTCCTCCCAGGATAGAACAAGAGGTCTCAGAACCGACACCCATCCAGATGCATTCTAATAGTGAAAATTGGTTAGAGCAATTGGGATTCTAATGCCTAAAAATGTGTGGTTGAAGTATGGGCATCTTCTGAGTGTGTGACCTACAGTGAAATTGCCTACAGTGCCTTAAAACTTTAGGCCTGAGGTTTCCCAGGAGGTTCCAAAGCAAAATATCTCCAAATCCACCTCGCTGATTCTGTGTTTGCTTCCATTACTCTCTGAGTCTCTGTGTTGGATGTTACGTGGCCCTGGGAGAAATAGCTAAATTCTTACTCCAGATCATGAAAGAGAGGATGTCTTCCCTGGAAGCCAAAAGAATGTGACCTCCCATTTTTTTTCTCATATGAGTTTAATTTTTAAAAAATAAAGCATTGGGGATCAATTCAAATAACCAACCTGTAGAGGGATTTGGAAAGAAGACTGCAAATGTTATCAATATTTTATTTATTCACTGGAGCACTAAACATCCTGGAACTGCATAGCTCGTGTTTCTTACAGGATTATTAAACATCCTCCAGAACTTTTCCTACAGCCATTTATATTTTGGGCTTATAGCATCCCTCATAATTTGAACATTCTAACTAACTAAAAGAAATTCAAAGTCTAAACTATATATGATGTGTGAAACCCAAGCTGGATCTGTGAACTTTGGCAAATTAGTCTTTGTTACTGTCTTTCGTAATTTAACATATTCAGAAATTTTGGGAAAATATACACCAGCAAGAGAAGAGGCTTTTTTTGTTTGTTTGTTTTGTTTTTTTGTTTTTTTTTTGTTTTTTTGTTTGTTTGTTTGTTTGTTTGTTTTTCGAGACAGGGTTTCTCTGTGTAGCCCTGGCTGTCCTGGAGCTCACTCTGTAGACCAGGCTGGCCTCAAACTCAGAAATCTACCTGCCTCTGCCTCCCAAGAGCTGAGATTAAAGGCGTGCGCCACCACTGCCCGGCAAGAGGCACTGTTAATGGTGTCATTCTAGAGTGGTGTCCCAGTGACAGCTGGGAAATTCTTGTCTCCGTCATCGTCATCGTCTTCCTGGAAGACTGTTTTGTATTCAGTGTATCTCATTATTTAAGAAATAATAAAATCTAGTATGCATACATCTCTACCATGAAAGCTTTTCAAAACATTGTTTTCTTGAGTATAGCACTTTTGGTGGAAACGTGTTCCTGACTACTCTCTTTTTTCATTATCCTTTAATACTTAATTTGTGTGTATGAATATGCACCAAGTGAGTGGCTAGGAGTTACAGTTAGTTGACTGTGAGCCGACATGTGAGTGCTGGGAATCAAACCCAGGTCCTCTAGATGAGCAACAAGTGCTCTTAACCTCTGTGTCCAGCCCCCTGACTACTGTCTAAGCTATTGCTCGTGCATTCTGATGCTTGGCCAGGTAAACTGAGCTCCAGAATGAAGGCTATAAACCATGCTGCAGAATGCTATTCCCATCCATGCTGCAGAATGCTATTCAGTAACAATATGCTCTTATTAATTGTAAGTCAGCATACAAACTAATGAGTTTCGTCACAAAATCTTCACATTGTCGTTTCCTGATCCCATTAGCTCCCTGCTGTCCCTGCTAACTAACCCCCATCCTTGAAGTGATGCTTTCTAAAGAGACCACAACATTTACAGTGTAAAACGCCAGAGAATAAAGCATGAAGAAGAAGCAATTCCAAAAGGTTACATACTATATGATCGAAACTACATAGAAACAAATGAAATGACCAAGCTATAAACTTGGAGAACCAATTTGCCAGAGGCTAAGAGGGCTTCTGTATAGGAAGAATATAAGTGGACAGGGCACTTCCCCTGTATCCTGCAGCATCAATGACAAAGCCCCAGCTGTGACATTGTGCTAATTCTTGTGCAAGATGTTATCATTGTGGAAATATGAAGAAAAAAATATATATGCACTCTCTCATTTTTATGTAGTGCAACTGCATATGAAGGCATAGCTTCCCCAAAATAAAGAGTTAAACATTTTAAGAAAGTTATAGAAAATTTTAGGAATTTGTAGTGGGTTTTAGGAAGTAAGATCATGAATTGTCTTTAAATGTTTAGTTAAGCCACAGAGGTTCCAAGCTAAGAAAATGAAAACATGTTAAAGAAGCCCCTTTGCACGTGGGTCAATGCCCTGCCCAGCTTCACTGACTAGGCATTGTGATGTAGGTCTTACCATGTATTAGCACACTGATGTTGATGCTGACGTTCAGAGACACAGACCGTGATCAGCACTGTGGAGAAAGATGGTGCTAGAAGAAATCAACAGGTCAGGGGTCTTTCTCAGGCCACACAGTTGGGGAGTGTTGAGTTTACCTCCACATGGGTGTAGATTTGTATATTTTCCATGAGCAGATCTGGTGACCACTTGAGGGAGAGCCATGGGGCTGGGGCATAATTCAGATGCAGTTTGTGCCTACTGCGTGAGAGGTTCCTGAGATCTAGGGGGACACAGGGGTAATGACAAGTAAACACAGCGTGATTCGGAGTTGGCTGTTTTCTCTG
The DNA here is from genome assembly GCF_011762505.2 of Arvicanthis niloticus. Taxonomy (NCBI): domain Eukaryota; kingdom Metazoa; phylum Chordata; class Mammalia; order Rodentia; family Muridae; genus Arvicanthis; species Arvicanthis niloticus. The sequence goes on along the minus strand of NC_047658.1, from coordinate 47,845,226 downwards.
TTCTGTGAAAGTTCGGGAGCCACTGATGACATTTGAGTAATTCCCATTGATTAGGTAAAAGTATGGATGTCATTTCCTGCTTTTTTGGCATCCGTGTATGTGTAGATGTGTGTGTTTGTGTGTGTGCAGGAGCACATGAGGCAGGCTTCTGTGTATGGAGGTCAGTCTTAAGTGTCAATCCTCAGGAGCTGTCCTCCTTGCTCTTTAAGACAGGATCTCTCACTGGCATGGACCTCACTAATTCAGCCAATCATGGCTGACCAGTGAACCCCAGGGATCCACTGTCCCAGCAAAGGGATTATTGGCATCAGCACCACACCCAACTTCTTACTGTTTGTGAGACATAAACTCTGGTGCTTCTGCTCACAAGCCAAGCACTTTGCTAACAAAGCAACCTCCTCAGCCCTTTGATAATTGTGATGTGATTCTGTGAAAGACTTTTCTTGTTCTTAGTAAAGTGTGATCAAAATAGTTAAACACCAGGAGATGTCATGTCATACTAAAAAAAAAAAAAATGTCACTTAAGCAACTACAAATCTTTGAACCATGCAAGGTGTCCCACTCTTATATCCCCAGGGCTTATGAAGCAGGGGCAAGAAGGTGGTCACGACAAGAAGCAGAGGATATATAGCAAGACACTGTCTCAAAAAAAAAACAAAACTTAAATACAAGAAAATTTATCTGTATCATGCAAGAAGGGGCAAACTTTTGGCAAGACAGAAAGAAAGTACATGGCAAATTTCATACTCTTCTAACTTTCCTGTAATTCTGAAGTTATTTCAAAATATTTCAGTTTTTAAACTATCCTAGAAAATATGCATAACAGTTATCCAGTGATGGGGTTATCATTGTAGAATTATTTTATTAATTCCATCCTCTTCTTGTCTTTTCTCTGAGAGGGCTAAAATCAAATAATGTCTCAGATAAGTACATAGACCAGAATCATAAAAAAAAAAAAAAAAAAAAAAAAGAAAACAGCACAAATTCCAGATCTAGATGAGCCTCACCCAACCTCTGCTACCAAGTCTATAACATGAGTGCATTGGTCTGGTTCCATCCTGGGAGTCAGGGCTCCATTAGGACCCACACAGAAGGCCTGTCCTTGCCATTGGCTCCCTTGTCATTGAAAAACTGGATTCCCAGTGGGTTCCTTCACTCCACTGACCGCCCCCATGCACAGCACCCCAGAATTCTTGTGCATGTGAGAAGTACTTCCTTCCTAACTCTAGAAACCCAAGCAGCAGCTTCAGGGTAGGAAGCATCCAGCACCTACAGAGAATGGTATGAGCTGAAAGACCAGAGGGCTGGTCGTTTGATTAAACAAGAGAGAATAGCATGCTGACATATTCCATATTCCAGAGGCACATCTTATACAGAGAGCGTGAGATGCCCACTTCCTAGAGAGGGACACCGTAAATGTCTACAGGTACAGCAATAGAGAGAACTGGATGTGTGGGCAGACGGAATGACGCCCAGCATTACCTCCATAGCACACCTGCAGTCCAAGCAGCTCCTATGCACTCATCCACCTACCCAAGCCTGAGCTGCTACAGTGACTTTCACTCAAGAGCAAATGCAGACCGCAACCCACCCGGCTCCCAGCCTGCTTCCAAGCCACTTCCTTGCTACATGCATCAAAGAAAATTGCAGTCTGAGAGCCACCAGGTAATGCCGTTTGTTACTGCATTAGGAGCAGTGCTTTCTCTGTTCTCCCTTCCTTACACCGTATGGTGTTTACTTGATTGTTTATCTCTTTGACAGCTCTATGTCAAAAGTCCCTGTGCAGACATCAGACCCTTACACACACACACACACACACACACACACACACACACACACACACACACACACGGACAAGGCCAATTCTCTCCCGTAAATTTGTAAGCTTGTTACCATAGAAACCAATTCAGTCAGGCAAGTGTGGGTTAGCAGTGCCATCTAGTGGCATAGAAATGATTATGCCACCCTTAAACCTTAAGACCTTGGATGGGAACGAAAAGAGATGCGTTGCGTTTGAGTTTGCGTTTGATTTGGCTTGGTTTGGCTTGGCTTGGTTTATTTGGTTTGGCCTCGCTAGCTACCTACAACCTCCTTTATTATTCGAGAGATCTGCCCGCCCACATCACGCACTTCAAAGCCTTTTTCTTCCCATAGAACACCATCAAACAGCAGCCCATCTCATTTTCTGGCTGCCCAGCTTGACTATTCCATTTGTGGCTCTCAGTACGTCAGGAATCACTGTCGTCCCTTGGGTAATGGATACAGTGATAATAGCAAGCAACGCTCAGAGGACCAGAAATAAGTGAGTCTCCCTGTGTCATTGGTCCATTTATTCAGCCAATGATCTGTTTCCTGTCAGTTAAATGCATTCATGATAAACTCAGAGTCGCTGATGTGTGTCCATGTCACATTAAGAAAGTTTGACCAAGACAGAGTCCAGATTTGCAATTTCCACTTCTCTTTCTGCATCTTCCATCTCTCTCTAGCTTGTCATTTCCACCCTATCTGTAGTCATATCAAATGTGTCTGATCGGCGCCTACATGAGCACTGGCTGGCCTGTCTGTCTGTCCATAACAAAGGGCTTTACTCTTTATTTATTTCAACTGCACAGGACGCATCGCATGAGGAAGGACTTGTGGGATACTTTATGGACATCCTTAACAGAGTTTTACAAGGAATTAACTTGTTTACTCCAATTTACCCAGATAGCCGACAGTACTGCAAATGTATCAAGCAGTATTTGTGTGCTGCTTCCAGCATTTATGACAGATATATGTTATAAGGTCATTTTTTTTTACCTATTTACAGTTTTTAGCAAGTGATTATCACGGCACATATACAAACCCATCTGCTTGGCTCTCTGAATCTGGGGAATGGAAGAGTACATAACTTTAGATCAGAGCTGGGCTAAAAGTTGATAACATGGGAAATCCAAGGTGAGTAAGGTTGGTTGTGACACTGTTCTCTTAGAGGTGGGTTACAGAGCAGGATGTCAGTCTTGAGAACTAAGTGACCTCGGCTCTATTATTAACTCCATTGTCTCGATGAAAGGTCTAGTCTCTTGAAATGGAAGGGATATTTTCATAATAAGGTATTAGCACCCTGTTTCTATAAGGAACATGTTCATTTCTTCATGTAACAGGAAGTTGGTTCTGTAAATTCAAAAATCTCTTGACCTCCACATACCCAGATAGCAAAGGACTCATAAGGTGCTATCTGGGCAGGATGGGCCTGGGAACAATCTGTACTCAGGGTCTTTAGCAGCCCTTACCTGTGAACATTTCCAAATGATAATCTCTCGACTCTCAAGGGCCTGGCCTATTTGACGCTTGTGATATAATGAAAATGGGCTTCAAGCTCCAGAAACACAGACATGCCAACAGTGGGCAAAATCACTGAAAGCAGTGGTAGTAAGGGTGGCGTGGATCAGCTATCTCTTCATCAAAGCACTTAGATAAGATAAATTGTATACTCTTGAATGTGTCAGATGTGCAGATGGCCCGAGGGTATAACCTATCATTGGCCAAACCCATCTTTCTGCAGCAAGACAAGAGCAGAAGGAAGTAAAGGCAAGAGGTGGCCCCATGTTAGTTCTGGTGGGAATTTACCACCAAACGAGTTTTAACTCTAAAAGCAAAGCTTCCATTCCAAACCGTTCCCAAAAGAGTGTCAGCAGCTAGGGATGAAGTGTTCAAACACATGGGGAGGCACCTTGCAGAAATGAGGACTTGGTTATACACAGAAGACCCTGTTCTCAGGCAGAAGCACCACCCCACACTGAAGCTTGTCACCACCCTACACTGACCCAATCCTGCCACTCACCCCAGCAGCTTTCCCACACTCTGCTCCTAATGTGGTAATCCTTGATATCTCCTCCTTTAATCTTCTCATTGGGCCTTGAAATCTGACACTAAGGTACCCTGGGCCTAGGAGGGGCATGGGTAGCTCTGTCCTGGGTCTCACAGTTACACTTTAGAAATAGCACATGGCTGTGTTCCCAGGGGCTCCAAGTGAACTGCCACCCTGCTCTTACCTGTGTAAGGCAGGATGACTAGCCTCTGGTCCAGGGTCCTGCCCTAGAGAAGCTGGCTGTCCCCCTGTCTCTAGTACTTGACAACATAATGTATTTGCAAACACTAAGGCTGCCCCCTGCAAAGTAAAATCTCTAAGACAAAACCAAATCCAAGGTACAAATACCTTGGATTTACCTATACATAAATATTTTCCCTTCTGGGGGTCTGTGTTGGGTGTTGTGGGTCTGGAGTTGGCAGAAACGCAATGTGTGTAGTGTATACAATCCCCTGCCCTGACTTCATTCCCTGAACCGCCATCTATTGAAATAGCTTCCATTCAGTAAGCTTCTATGTTGGGTTTTTGGTTTTGGTTTTTGGGGTTTTTTTGTTTTATTTTGTTTTGGTTTGTTTTTGTTTGGTTGGGGTTTTTTTTGGTTGTTTTGTTTTGTTTTGTTTTGTTTTGTTTTGTTTTGTTTTTGGCCTTTTCGAGACAGGGTTTCTCTGGCTGTCCTGGAACTCACTCTGTAGACCAGGCTGGCCTTGAACTCAGAAATCTGCCTGCCTCTGCCTCCCAAGTGCTGGGTTTAAAGGCGTGTGCCACCACTGCCCGGCTATGTGTTGGGTTTTACCGAGATGGAGGTGGAACCATCCTGCTGTGAACAGAGTTGTAAAGCAGACCCCCCCTCTATGAAGACTGCTATATGGGCCTACTGTGTAATGCTGGCAATGGGTGACTGACTGAAAGACACATGGCCAGTAAAGCCCAGCTTGGACCCTCACCATGCAGACACCAGGCTGGAACATCTCACTCCTGCTTCTTCGGGCACTCTGAATGGCCTTACTACTCATAGCAAGGCAACCTGGGAACCTACAGAAGAGAGAACTCTCAGGGCTTGGGTGGGTGGCCAGGTCAGCTGCTGCCCCACCCAGAAAGCAGCCCTGAAGATGACCTCAGCTAGCTGCCCCCAGGCTGGGTTTCATGCTGCAATGGGTGGCATGCATTCCTTCTGCACTGGCCCATGCTTCTCATCTCAGCTTCTTAAGGGCCGTGGAAAGGTCTGGTGCTCTGTGTCTGCCCTGACACTCTCCATTTTCCCCAGCCAAGGCAGGCAGCAGCAGTAACCAGCTTCTAGAAACCTCACACTGTCTCTGTCATGTCTCATGAGGTGACACTGTAGGAGCAGCTTACAGGCCAGAGGGGTGGGGTGAGCCCTCCTGTGGTCTGTGCCACCCCTGGTCTAATAAGAGGAATCTCTGAAGATCTGCATCCCCTAAGTGAAGACCTCATAGTGTACCTTGTGTTCTGCCTCCAGACTTCCAAGACTTAACATTGGACCAACTGCAATCTAAACCCCCCAAAATCATCTAGAGATAGGAGTTTAAGAAGAGGTGGTTCTCCATTCCACATTCACCCCCAGTGCATGAGGCTGGAGGGGCTCAATCAGGACTGTATTAGCCAGGGTGATATAGAAAGGCCAAGGCTAGAGACCCTAGATCAGTGGTCCTCAACCTTGTGGGTTATCAGAAAATACCTATTTCCAATAGTCTTAGGAACCCCCAATCATAAATTTATTATTTCATTGCTACTCCATAACTGTAATTTTGCTACTGAGCATTTGTCTCAGGTCCTAAGACCATCAGAAATATTTTTTCCAATGGTCGTGACTCACAGGTTGAGAAGCACTGGCCTAGAAGGTCCCTTACCTATATGACCCCAATCATGAAGCCACTGAGTAGTGAAACCAAGACATAAGTTATTGTTCGCATTAAAGAATCATGTTCCCTGTGTACATTTTAAGCAAAGGAAGTGTCTTGGCATTATATAGGAATAAAACTTATTTGAAATTTTGAAAAAGAACAGTTGAGGTTTGCCTACTGAGGGGGGTGTTATTAGTACTGTGTAGAGAAGACAGGAAAAGAAACTCTGCGAGGATGGGTAGGCTTGTGCTTTGTCTTCTCATCTTCAACTCACATGTGACCCCAGACTCCGGCCAAAAAGATGAGCTCTTTTTCTGTCCATTAGTTCTCAGATCGTGACATTTCTAAGCAGTTGTGTAAATATGCAGACAATAAATGAGGGGCTCCAGATGGAGTGGTCTTCGCAGTCACTTCCAATCCTCTGTCAAAATATTTAGCTAGTCTGTACATCTTCCTTAAAACATTAACTTGTCGTTGAATGCAAATATTTCATTCCTTCATGTCAATCACCCCTCATCTGCTAGCTGCAGCTTCCATGTACCATTTCTTCCATGCTTATTGACAATGGCCAAACCCCAAATCCAGTATACAAAACCCAGACAGGCTATCTGGGCAAAGGAAGAGGCTCAGATGAGGCCCAGCCACTTCCCACCCCAGCAGAAAGCATCCGCTCCAGCCTCCCCAGTCCTGAGAGGAAACCAGCAGGCAAGCCACCCCCTGAGTTGTAAATAGACTCTAAGGCAGTTTGGATGGCCAGGAGGAGGGCTAGCCACATGGGGCTATTTCTGGAATGTGTCTATTCTTCAGGGCCAGATAAGTCAGCCTCAATTCCGCAGAACTCTCATTTCCTGAAAACCGTGTGATGCAAAACCATATTATTGGTTCACAGTTGTTCAGTGTGGGTTTCTTCTCAGTTTTGGAAGACATGCACAGCATAAAATCAAATATATTTTTAATACCCTGGAAACGTGCAGTGGGTTTTAATGAGAAGGATTAGCCCTGCATAAAGAAGTAGAAAACACAGAAGAGGTAAATTAATCTGCAACAACTCCTGACATTTATCTGTCTTGAGATTCTGGGGGACATTTTGTGGGATCCTCTATTCAATCCCATAAACCCACCAGAGGAACTCGTTCTGACCTATAAGGAGCCCCCACCTGGAGCCAATAGTGAAGCGTTGAGGAAAATATTGGGCCACGTGACTTCCCTTCCATCACATGAACCTCCATGCTCAGCCTGTGCTCAGCAGGGAGAATGGAACAGTGCATAAAACATTGATCAGGCCATCAGGAAAAGGAAGATAACTTCGGGAGGCAGAATAGCATCCCCCAAAGCTACCCACATCTTAATTTCCCGAATCTGAATCTTGTATGGCAAAGAGATTTTAAAGATATGATTTAAAAAAAAAAAAAGAAAGAAAGAAATTAAGGTACTTCAAATGGAGTGGGTGATCACCCTGACTGTCTCCAGGGGCCCAACGCCACCACAAGAATCCTTACAGAAAGAGGCAAAAGAATCACTTAGTAGAAGCAGACGGTGCCTGTGGAAGCAGAAGCCAGAGGGCTATCAGAAGTGACATGCAACCGGAATGCAGGTGGTCCCCAGGGAAGAAAGGAGAACGATTCTTCTTGAAGCCTTCGGAAGAACATAGCCCTGCTGACACCTGGATTTTATACTCTGACCATCAAATTATAAGAACAAATTGAACTGTTTTAATCCCCCTAAATTTGTGGTGTGCTATTACAATGGCTGCCCTAGTTGGGGTTTCTATTGCTGTGATAAAACACCATAAACCAAAAGCAACCCAAAGAGGAAACGTCTTATTTGGTTTACCCTTCCACATAATAGTTAGTCATCCAAGGAAGTTAAGACAGGAATTCAAGGCAGGAATCTGGATGCAGGAACTGGTACAGAGACCATGGAGGAGTGCTGCTCACCGGCTTGCTCTCTCTCCATGGCTTATTCAGCCTGTTTCCTTAGACCACACAAGACCACCACTCAGGGAGGCACTGGTCCCTCCTCCCAGCCCAGTGAACTGGGCCCATGCCCATCAATCATTATTGCCTACAGGTAAATCTGTAAGGAGCATCTTCACAGTTGACACGCCTCTTTCAAAATGGCTCTTTAGCTTGTGCCAAGTTGACAAAAAGCTAACCAAGAGCGCAATCATGGGGAAGTAATGACTATTCCTAATCACACTGCACACCTTACCTTGATATCAGCCTTGCCGTGGTGTATATATAAGTGAGGGAATTGGAAAGTCTATAGTGAAGGCAACTGAGCTGTTCTCAGTAGCTGGGGAATAACATCAGCTGAGACAGTTCAGGGAGTCCCCAGGCAGGGGGAACAGCAGAGTCAAAGGCACATAGGCACAGAGTACCAAACAAGTCCGTGGCATGGAACAAATGCAACCCATGTGCTGTGAGCCACCCTGTGCATCCATGGACCTACCACGGCCATACCTTAGGGCTGCTGCGGCAAGAGTCTCTCCCTAGTGTCTTTTCGTTCTAGGATGGTGAAAGCTGTCATACTGCCATCTCGGGGCATCCATGCAGACCTAGGATGCAAGAGACAAGTCTACAAAGAGATGCTGCAGCCACTTCTAACACAGAGATGGCCCTGGGAACCTGGCTATAGAGACTAGACTGTGCCATTTTCCCAGGAATCTGAGGAAAGCCTCAGAACCCAAGACAGTGGTGATGTGTGGCCCTGTCTCAGAGACTCAAATGACACAAGAGTTCAGAGGTAAATGTTAAGGCGGTGCTTATAGCCTCAGTCATCTAAAAAAAAAAAAAAAAAAAATGTTGTTTGAGATATTTGAAAATTAAAATGAAGACCAAAGTTAATACACAAAAAGACACACAAAGTACCCAAACTGTAAATAAAGGCAGGGCCACGCTGAGCCATTTTTGAGCTCATATTATACCAAAAGACCTCGGCCTGGGGTTCCTCCCATCCTAAGTGTGAAGTTCCACCATTTTGATCCTGTCTTTGAAACTCCAATGTTGTAAAGCCCCATTGTGTTGCACTAAAGTATTCTTTCTCTTCACTTCCAGGGACTCCCAAAGCCAGAGCCTCATATTTCATAGCTCCCTGGCCTCACTTTGATGTTCTAAAGATGCCAAGTGTATGTCAGTTGGTGTGACCTTCAGCAGCCTGTGTAAGGAAGCCAGAAATTCAAAGAGAATTTAGGGCAGGAAAGGATTGTTCCGTGACAATCTATGACAAGGTAGAAAAGCAAGTCTGTGCTGCCTGACATTGTGGAGGGCAGTGGGCAGGGCCTTCTGCTCACTTGTCTGTAGAAGCAGGTGAGAGAAAGGTTGGAAAAGATGGCAGCAGAAGGATCTCTTTCTATCTATTTGGGAATCAACGGTTTCCCTGGGCCATGAGTATGGTAGAGAGAGATGATTTGCTTCTATCTGGAAAGAAGGGGTACAGGGTTTTCCCAAGGCATGGGTATGCTGACAAGACTGTTGTAGAGAGGAGGCTGCAAAGGGTGTACCAGTAGAGACAAGAGCTGGGGAAAGTCATGAATGGTGCAGAGGAAGAGTCACAGGAAATAGTGGGATCTGAGGTCTCCTCAGTGTCTCAGAACCTAACAGTATGTCTGTCCTTCAGGGAGGCAGCCTTTGGGCACACCACTCAAAGACGGCAGTCTATAGCAAACAGAGATAGAAACAAAGCCCAGTTATATCTAAAGACCTCGGCCTGGGGTTCCTCCCACCCTCAGCCCAGTCCTACCCTGCAAAGCCAGTTGGTTCAGAGGTTGTGATGCTGAACAAAAGGCTAGAAAGGGGTGGGCCTCTACCCAGCAGAGCACCAGTGAATGACAAAGGCCGAGTTGTAGAGACTATTTGAGCTGCCTAAGAAACAGATGTCCTGTTTCAGATTGAATTGAGCCTTTTAATACAAGGAAATGGAGCTAACTAGGCTCCAAAGAGGCTGAGGAAAGGAAGATGGGCTCTGTCCAACATCTTCGGAGTGTGACAGAAAAAAATAAATATATAAATAAACCACTTCCTTAGTTTCCTGTGGAGTTCAATCCACTCTATGCAACAGGCTGGTTACTTTCTATTAGTCTTCTGCTTTGATCTAGGCTCTAGCCTTCTACACTCTGCCCAGACTGCAGCCCATGACAAGAGTCTCTCTTTGATGTTTTCAGTCCTAGGATGATGACAGTTGCCATCCTGCCAGCTCTGGACGTTTCCACATCTTTAATTTGTTCCTTGAAGTCTTGTCCCTATCTCTGTCGTTAGACCCGTTATTAAAAGTCTTCTCCTTCAGCAGATGCCAAGACAAGCAGCCAAAGGTTGGAAGGACCCTGTAGAAGATGAGGAAGAAGAATTTTTAAGAGCCAGAGGAGTTAAGAATACCGAGGAGTTAAGAGCCAGGCGGGTGGCGCATGCCTTTAATCCCAGCACTTGGGAGGCAGAGGCAGACGGATTTCTGAGTTCAAGGCCAGCCTGGTCTACAGAGTGAGTTCCAGGGCAGCCAGGGCTACACAGAGAAACCCTGTCTTGGGGGAAAAAAAAAAAAAAAAAAAAGCCAAACAAACAAACAAAAAAGAATACCACAAGAATACAGCCCCTGGAGTCAAATAACCAGGACTCATAGGGGCACAGAATGAGTCAAAAATCGGGGAGCATGTATAGGTCTGACCTGGGTCCTCATATATGGTGTGGTTGTGTTGGTTGATGTTCTTGTGGAACTCTAACGGGAGGGGGGCTGTCTCTGACTCTTCTGCCTGCTTTTGGGACCCTTTCTTCCTACCAGCTTACCTAGTCCAGCCTTGATACGAGGATGTGTGACTAGTTTTATTGTAACTTGTCAGGTCATGTTCAGTTTATATCCCTAGGGGGCCTGCTCTTTTCTAATGGGAGGGGGAGTAAACATGGGGGAGAAGAAAAGTAGGGAGAGCGACCTTGGAGGAGAGGAGGGAGGGGAACTATGGCCAAGATGTAATAAGAAAAAAGAAAAAAGTTTTCTCCTTCAAGAAATCAAGCTGGTACCTACCTAGAGTCTTCATATGGTACAGGAAGGTACTCCACATGCCACCAAAGGAGAAAGGTAAATGCCTTTGGATCTACTATGATGACCTGCCTGTAAGCTCATGCAATAGTGTCACAAAGCTTGTAAGAGTAGCCAACCAATATCCATGAGATGGAATCCACACCCAGTGCTGCTTGGGTGATCAAGAACCTGAGACTAAATAGGTTAGGGACCTAGGGGAAAATCAAATACTACTGTTCTGCTAAAGGAATGTAGGGAATAAAGGACTTGTAATACCTTGCTCAGCCATCATCAGAGACGCTTCCTCCTGCAGCAGATGGGAACAAGCGCAGAGGCATTATGCAGAGCATGAGAGACCTTGGAACACTCTTCTCTAAATGGATGTTTCATCAAATCTCTCCCCTCAAGGCTCAGGGAGCCTATGTGGAAGAGGAAGAAGAAAGAAGTAAAAGCCAGAGAGAATGGAGAACTCCAAGGAATCAAGACCTTCTAGACACAATAGAACTGGCAAACACATGAACTTATAGAGACTGAAGCAGGCAGAAGAGTCAGAAACACCTCCGCTCTCCCTGTTAGGAGTTCCACAAGAACATCAACCCACACAACCACACCATATATGAGGACCCAGGTCAGACCTATACATGCTCCCCGGTTTTTGATTCATTCTGTGCCCCTATGAGTCCTGGTTATTTGACTCCCAGGTGGGGTGTGTTCTTGTGATATTCTCGGCTTCACTGCATGGGTCTGCACCAGGTGGGGTCTTAGAGCTGAGAGGAAAAGGGGACACGAGCCACCATGCCTAACCCAGAAGCCATCTTCAGTTGATAAAGACTTGCAAGTGAAAATTTAGTTAGGGCATCTCCCTAGGGAAACAAACCAATCTTAAGGGCAGGCCCCATGCCCAGCAGGAAATGGCCAACACAAAACAAACTCAGTAGCACTTTAGGAAGTTCTTTATCTCATAATGTTGTCAGGGCTTCACACACACACACTAAAGGTACTTTGTGTATATATTATGGCTTCTGGTTTGGATTTTTATAGGATTCGTGTTTGTGTAACGGCCTGTGTGCTTCTGTGTCTATATGCATTTCTTGTGCTTTTTCTTTGTTTTCTTTTTTTCCCCCTTTGGTTGTTTTTTCATATTCCAATGTGTTTGTTTGTTGTTTTATTGTATTCTACTTAGTTTTATTTATTCCTTAGATGTCTGTTTGTTTTCTGTGGAGAGACAGAAAGGGTGTAGATATAGATGGGAAGGAAGATGGGGAGGAACTGGGAGGAGGAGAGGGAGGGGAAACTGTTATCAGAATATATTATATAAAAATCTATTTTCAATTTATTTTTAAAAAATAAGTGTTCTCTTTCAAGTCATCTGAATGAGTTCTTTTATTTCCTAAATGAACTATATTTCCTGTCTAGACCCTATTACAGGTAGGACGGATGGAAACGTCTTTCCCTTTGACTACAGAGATGGGGCAAGAGTGGGTGGAGGAACAGTGACATTTGAGGGAGGCACGAAAGAGGAAGCGCCCCTTCTGTTGGCTTGTGTTTTCTTTAGGAACAAAGATAAATTTAGAGATTAAAGTGAAAGACAGACACTAAAGTTTTGAAATCACCAGTAAGAATGGAAGTCATCTCAGTATATTATTTTTTTTTAATTAAAGACAAAATCAAAATAAAGTAAAAAATAATTAAAAGTTGAAGTCATGAAAGGGCACCACTCTGAATTTTCACCTGATTCCCGTCCTCCGCATTTGAGTGGCTGAGTCAGATCCTGTGCACCTCCAGGGCTTGGCTCTGTACACTTAGGAACCAGTAAGAAGAACAATGGATGTGGTTGTTCAAGCAGTCTGAGCTCAAGAGCTCAATAAGGCACATTGTGTCCCTAACACAGGGTCAATGGTCACATTCCAATTGACCAAAGGAGCAAATAGTGTGAAGGGACTTCACCTTCTTATCTCACGCCTGGGGGCGGGGGGGGGGGGGGCGGGGAGGAACACTGTGCCGCTAGAGGTGCTGGAGGGGAGCTGATGATGAGTCATACCTAATGAAAGGTCAAGGAACTGAGTCGTGTAATCCACAGACCTGCAAACTCTCGGGTATTTTTTTTATCACTTGAGACAGTGTGGCAAAGTGGTACAAAAGGTTCGTTCTCCTGTGGCTTTCTATCTGGATGCTCGTTGACATTCACTGAGTCTTTGTTTGCTTCTGAACAAAAGGAGAAGAATCCACTTTATCAATCTGAGCAAAGCACTTGGCCCTGAGCTCCATAAAGGAGCTCTATAAAGGCCACTTTATTAAAGGTTTGGTTTAATATGACCTTCGTGGGCCTATGCAGTACCAAAGTGTCTGGATGGAAAAGAAACCCAAACACCCCTTACAGGCCTTTGGCCACTGCGATATCACTTGCGTGCATATTTTTAAGCATCCCATAGACCTGGGGTCATACAACTCAGCTATTGCACATGACTCCAAGTGAAGCTTAGAAGGGCATGGGGAGACAAGTGCTGCTTAGACACCAATGCCCTGGAGTGACAAAGAATCAAATACAAGGCAAATGGGAGATAATGCATCTGTAACAGAAGATGTTGAGAGCTGAACAGCTGGGCGGACTCTCTTGGGGATCTCCTTGCACCCACCCTGGGAAAACTCTAAAGCTTTCTTCAAAAGAAACTATATATAGCTCTTGGCCTGAAACCCCTGCTCCATGAGGGTGAAGTGGGGGAATGAAAGGCCAGAGAAGAAAGATGAGGCAGAGGTGCAAGGAAATTAGCTTGTACATCCAAGAAGGCTGGAGGAACAGAAGTAAGGGATGCTGAAGGCCGGGATGCTGGTCCACGTTGTTAGACAGTATGCTGATGTCAGTAGTAAATCTCAGTGGACCTGGGACTTCACCAAGACCATCTGAGAGTCTGACTTCCTTACAACCCAAACAGTCCCCTCTGCCCTGGACCTGCAGCATTCTGGACTAGTTCTGTTCTCTCGTTGGTGGCCAAGAGTAACTCGGGTACAATGATTCATCTCTCTCACTATCTCAAATATGTATCTTTTTTCTCTTTCCCACAATTTTACTTTATTTTTAAATGCTACTTTTAATCAATTATTTGAAAGTTTCATACATGTATTTTTATACACAACAGAATTTTCTCAGGTGTAAAACTAAAATAAAAGTATATATCCATGAAAATGGATGGAATTGGAAAGCAGAATGTTATACGATACATTTGATCATAATCTCCACCACCTCCAACTCCTCCTAGACCCTCCGTCTCCACTTCGCCACCCCCAGATCTTCCCCCTCCACCCTCACTCCCCATTCACCTAACTTCAAGATATCTTCTCTCTTTTTTTCAAACCCATGAAGTTAGTTTGTGTTGGCCAAGTACTCTTGAAAGTAGGATCTGCTCTGGGACGTGGTCCACTTACCAAGGGTCCCACCATTTTAAACTCTATGTGACTAGACAGGAGACATAGTCTTTCTACAAATTAACAAATACTAATACAAATGGAAAATGTCATGATGACACCTTCATATATTACCACAGTAACTGCTGCATTTGGTGAGGGTGAAAGGAAATTATCTGGAGAAAGAGAAATTTAGAGAAAAAATAAGGCCAACTGTAACAGAATTTATAATGCTTCCTCCAAGGAACTGGCCCTACACATTTGCATTAGCTTCAATGATCCAATTCTATGACATCAACCATGTTGATCAGTTTCCTTGTTAAAACAGCCAAGACATTGCTCACAGTCAGCTAATGAAGATCTGACATAAAGCACAGAAAACTAAGAAGGTGGCTAGGACTTGGGGCAGACAAGCTCAGCTCTAAGAGAGATAGATCCTGCCATCAACTGTAACCTTCATAGGCTTTACATAGCTGCACCTACAGTTCGTCAGTTCTGCTGGTCACTGTCTAATTCAGCGTGTTCCTTTCATAAATTCCAACATCGAATATTATGTCTCAACATGATAGATCCCTTTATGAATTGTTAACGTTCTTGTCAGCTGCCGAGGAACCAGAAAACTGCTAGGAAATTAGACCTAGGAAATTAAAGGATCAGACCAATCTACCCTCCCCCACCCCACCCCACGACCCTTTGTTCCCAAGTCAGTCATAAATAAATTATAAGAAATATCCTCTGGGGTTGTGACAGGCAGGCTGGACAGCATGAATGACTTATTTCAAACCCATTGCAGTCAGCTTGCATTGAAACCCTGCAAACATCCAGCTTGCAAAGCACCAGGTGCATTTGAAAAGAATACTTACTGTAGTCTGGATTTCCATGTCCTATAAATTTCTGTGAGATACAGGTAATTGATAATGTTCATGATTTCTGTAGCCTTATTGATATTTCCAGCTAGCTGATATACCAATTACATAGAAAATGAGGTGGTAAAAAAAAAAAAAAATACTCTAATCCAGGTGTGGGCTTAACTATCTTTCTCTTTAATTTTCTGTTTACTTCCTGCACTTGGAAAGTGTACCATTAGAAGACAGAGGGAAAGAGGGAAAGGGAGACAAGAGGAGGAGAGGATAGTAAGATACGGGGAAGGATGGGAGTGGAAAGGAAGAAAAGGAGAAGGAGAAGAGGGAAGGTGCTGTGGCTTGGATATGAAATATCCCATAGTTTCTTGTGTTAGAGCACTTGTACCAGCCAGCACTGCAGCTTCGGAAGGATACTGAGCCTTGCTGGAGGAAGTAGATCACATGGAACCTGAAGGATTTATAGCCCAGACCCAGTTCCTGTTTCTTCTCTGTTCCCTGATGATTGAAACAATATGGCCAGTTATCTCACACTCCTGCTATAAATATCAGCTCAAATTGTGAGCCTGAATAAACCCTTCCATGATCAAAATATATTACTTACATGTAAGAAATATCATATAAACCCGTTATTTTTAAATTAACAAATACTAATAAAAATGAAAAATGTCATGATTCTTTTTTTTGTTTGTTTGTTTGGTTTTTTTTTTTTTTTTTCGAGACAGGGTTTCTCTATGTAGCCTTGGCTGTCCTGGAACTCACTCTGTAGACCAGGCTGGCCTCGAACTCAGAAATCCGCCTGCCTCTGCCTCCCAAGTGCTGGGATTAAAGGCGTGCGCCACCACCGCCCGGTTAAATGTCATGATTCTTAAACTTTAAAAGATCCAAAAATATTTTTAAAAACAAAAACCTTTCTTCCTTAAGTTGCTTTTGTCAGATATTTTTGTCATAGCAACAAGAAAAGCAGAGAGGAAAGACAAAGAAGGCACCTAGAGAGCCCAACAGGGCCAGTGGCATAGTGACTCTGTGCCACACTAGTGTTCGTGTTGAACACTCTGCCCATGTAGCCAAGTCTCGTTTGTCTTAATCCAGCTGAGACCCTCTCCTGGCTCAGATCTACTCACACAAACATGGTGTTCTACATTTGAACTTCAATGCTTGCTTGCCCTCCTACCCCACTGTCCCGGTGGGACATGCCACATTCAGAAGAGCCAGCCCTGAGCCTGATAGTCATAGCCCCAAGGTTCTGGGGTGAAGTCAGTCTCCGTGTCAGTGTCCTTTCCGCCCCTGGTCAGGCACCTCCGCCATCCATTCCTACAGTTCTCCCTCTCTTTGAGCTTCCTAGGAAGGCTGAATATAGTCCCCTTTCTTTCAGAGGGCTCCAGACATCTGGTGCAAATGGATACATTTCCCAATTCCTTCAATTGCTCCCAGCTACAATCCCGGAGCAGCCCTGCCTTTGGTGGAGAGAGTCTGTCTTTAAGAGTCAAACAAAACTTTTCACTGTTTATCATCAGGACAAAAGAACCTACTGTCTTTCTTCTTATATATTGATAGGTATCATGTCTATGGTCTTTTGCTGAGAAAAAAAAAATCATCTCTAGAGAGATGTGTGTGTGTGTGTGTGTGTGTGTGTGTGTGTGTGTGTGTGAGAGAGAGAGGGGGGGGGGGGGGGGAGATGTGCATGTCAGTGCAATTGTCCAGAAGAAGACATCAGACTCCCTGGAATTGGAGTTAAAGGCAGTCATGAGCCATCAACTGGGATGCTGGGAACTGACCTTGGGTCCCCTCCAATAGCAATATATGCTCTTAACAGCTGAGCCATCTCTTCCAGTCCTCAGGGTAGATTTCCACTATTGCCTGGACATTGAAAATGTTATCTCAGGGCTGAAGATGTAGAGCAGAGGTTAAGAGGACTGGCTGCTCTTTCAGAGGTCCTAGGTTCAACTCCCAGCAACCACATGGTGGCTCACGACCATATATAATGAGATCTGGTGCCCTCTTCTGTTATACTGGCATATATGTAGGAAGAACACTATATATAGTAATATACAGTAAATAAATAAATCTTTTAAAAAAAACTTTATCTGGAAAACAAAATAACAAAAAAAAGTTGTCTCAGTTTTCAAATTGCAGTTTTAACTAGAGTGCGAATACCAAATGTCTGTTTCTGTGAAGGATGATGGGTGCTACCCCAGAACACACTACATAAGGATTAGTTTGAGTTAATGCTTCTTTCAAATTCCAGTTTATCTGCTGAATGAACCCCATGAACAGGATGTGGGCAAGTGCAGAAGGGGCAAAGGAAGAGTCATGAGGTAACAGATCTACTTCCTTCACTCTCTTGGATTTACTGAGTGCTACCCCCGACAGCAACGGCATATAACAGGACCTTGGTAACCAACCAGATAATCTGCACAGTGCTCAGGATTCCTTCAGCTGCAGGCAAGAAGGCCTTCTCCACATGTGCCTCACATCTCACTGTGGTTCTCATCTTCTATGGCAGCATCCTTTTCATGTGTGTGCAGCTGAAGAAGAGTTACTCCCTTGACTCTGACAGAGCCTTGGCAGTAGCCTACTCCATGATTACTCCCTTCCTCAACCCTTTATTTATAGCTCGAACAACAAGGAAATTAAGGAGGCCCTGAAGAGGCAGCTGATGAGAAAAGGGATGCTGGGGTGATCAGATGGCAGAGTGAAGGTCAAGGACAGATTTGACATGATGGCTGAGGGATCAATAGACAAGGAAGGTAAATGAAGCACCCCATTCTTCTCTATGTCCGGTATTGAAGCTGGAATTAAGGGATGCCTAGCCTCCAGTTATCATAGCATTACAACATCTGCTGGAGCCATATACAGCTAGATCCCAGAGACGTCAAAGTACAATGCTCTCTCGGCATCATAGGATGCTGTGATTTTCTAACTTCAAATATTTGTGAAACATACATCGAAATCTTGCCAAATATGTTTCTTCCCTAATACATGCAGATGCAAACACTTCATTTAACGTAAATCATTTAATTATATCTTAAACAATGATACTTATTAAATAAAATTTGGGGGAAAAAATTTAAAGATGACCGTTTATGCAACAAGGGCTCTCCGACCTCCCCCTTCTGCCTGAAACCAAGAGCTAACGCTGCACATAGGGAGGGACACACACCTACCTCCCTTTACCAGAAGCACAGCCATGTCCTCAGCATCGAGGACAGGAAGCTGAGGCTGAAAGAGTTCTGTACAAGCAGACTGACCTGGTTGAGGTAATTCCCGTCTTCCTTTCACCTCTTTATACAGTCTACTTACAGTCCCCATAATTCCTCTCACAGTTCAACCAAGAGAAAAGAATTTATGCCTTGTTACTGTGTGGAGGGGTGTCTATGTTTTTCTGTGAGTGCTCCTGTGTTATACAAATGTATCTGTATATATGCTTTCCTCTGTTGATCTGTCTTATCGTGATTTAATTCCTTATTTACTTAAGTTACCTAAGAAGGTAAAATTACAATTTTCCTCCCTGACAATATCACCTCCCTTCCTTGACCGTGAGCACAGTGGGACTGGTCTGGGCTTTGACTCCACGTGGCTAATATCTGGAGTGGAGGAAGTACACCACTCATGTTAGAGCATAAATGATAGAAGGAAGGAGGAAGTGAGCTACTTGTTGGGTTCTAGCTGAGTTTCCCTGAAGAGAGAATAATGCTCTCAAGGAGCAGAGGAGACACCTACTCAACCTCATGGTCTACCCAGAAAGACAGGAATGGTGTCCCATGGGGACCCTTGGATCCCTGGCACTGACAGCTCAGGCTTGGTAGCATGCCTTCCCTTCCTCTCCCTCTCCTGTTTCTGTGACAAAAACACCAGATACAAGCAACTTCAAGGAGGAACTGTTCATCTGGGTTCACAGTTCTGGAAGACGCTGTCCACTGTGGCAGGGAAGGTATGACCACAGGAGCGTGAGGCAGTTGGCCACATCGGTCACCAGGAAGTAGAAAGCACACAGGAAGTTGGTCCATGCTAAAACCATCAAAGCTTCCCCTCTGAGTGAACACTGTCCACATCCGTGTGGCTTCCTCTTCTGCTCCTTCCTTTCAGGAGGCCAAATGCAGAAAAGGATCAGTACACCCGGGGCTTATCATTGTATTCACACCATCTCATCTGGAGAGACAAAACCCCGACATGGGAAACTCTGCGCCCCCCCCCCCCACTCCCCAAAGTTTTTGCTAAGTGTCTGGGAATCTGCAGTGCACCTAAAGGCCAAATTGGAGCTGGGTCGTGAATCTGAGACCATTTTGGTGAGCTTTGTTTATGATATCTGAATCCTAGGAACTGAAGCTGAGTTTCTAGATGTGGAATAAGAAGGGCTATGACACCTGTTGACTCAGGTGCAAGCTTCTATGACACATCAAGAGCTGGATAAAGCCACCACAATTGAACAGAGATGAAGAAAAAAGCATTCGTCTATAAAACTGACCCAGATCTGGGGCTCAGAAAAGTTGAGTAATTTATTCAAGGTCACACAGCAAAAGAGCAGTCCTCAAAAGGCCTAATTAGGCTTATACTATCCCAATCCAATTTATCTGGATTATTTAAGTTATAAACTCCTTGAGATTGTATGTGAAAAACTGTGCTAACAATCCACCCATCTTCAGGCTATCAGAAGGTGAATTAACCAGCCGGGCCACTCCCCTTTATTAAAACCCCCAAGAGCACTGGAGAGATGGCTTGGCTTTAAGAATGTGCACTGCTCCTCCAGAGGACCAAAAGTTTGTTCCCAGCACTCACGTGGGGCAGCTCATGACCTCCTGACCTCTGAGGGTGCCTGAATTCACCTGCACATACCTACACACACAATCAAAATTTAAAATAACTAAACATGTAAGTGAAAATAATAAGATAAGTCTTTAAAAATAAAACCCACAGCCAAACTGTAGTAGTGCATGCCTTTAATTCTAGCACTTGGGAGGCAGAGGCAGATGGATCTCTGTGAGTTCGAGGCCAGCCTAGGCTATGGAGCAAGTTCTAGTACAGCCAGAGCTACACCGAGAGACTCTTTTTTGAAAAACAAACAAATAAGTAAACCCACAATAATGTAATAACAAAAAGGCAAATAGCCTAATCTTTGAGTGGACAGAAGGCTCCAAGCAGGAATATTTTCAAAAATGGTGTACAAGTGTCCAGTAGGCCCATCATAGGTCTCAATGCTGTCAACACTGCTGCTAAGAGTTAAACTTCTCAGTGTTGTTACTAACTGAGGCAAAACCATGAGGAGGTGTGGCTTCCCAGCCACTAAGCTGCAACCCTCAAAAGAAAGAAAGAAAGTAAGAAAGAAACAAAGAAAGAAACAAACAAACAAACAAAGATTGTTTGTAGCCTGTAACCCTAACATTCAGGAAGCTGAGACAGGAGGATCATTACAAGTTCATCACCATCATCATCAAAAGCCTTGTCTACATAGTAAGTTCCAGGCCATTCAAGGCTACGTGGTAAGGTCTTGTTTCAAAAGTAATAATAAGACTGGTAAACACCTATAATCCCAGAATTCAAGAGACAGGGACACACAGATCTCAGTGAGTTTGAGGTCAGCCTGCTCTCCATAATGAGTTCCAGGACAATCAAGGCTACATAGAGAAATCCTGTCTGAAAACAAACAAAACAAATCTAAAAATTTCTCTTAAATCAGCTAAGATTGAGCATTAGTGAAGATGTAGCAAGCCCTACACCCTGGTGGGAAGTCACAGTGGAACCGCTGTTCTAAGAAACATTTAAAAGCTCAAATGATGAGTCAGCGAGAGTTCCAGCACTTCTGTGCCTAAGGATGTTCAAAGGAAGTGATAACAGACATCCACACAAAGCTTCACGCATGCATCTTCTAAGGCAGCATGGCATCCGACACAGGGGGGACAATGTCCACCCCTTGGTTTTTGGTTTCCCATCCACTGGTGAATGATAGTACACAGTGCGTCATGGCCATGCAATGTAACAGTAGCCAGCAATGTAAAGAAACAATGTACAGTCACATCACACCCTACGTGAACCCTGTAGTGTAGGAAAAGGGGAAGCCAGTCGCTGAGAACCACTTGTAAGAAAGTATAAGAACAGGCAAATCTATAACAGCAGATAAGGGAAGATGCCGGGCACCATGAGGGAGCATAAAGTAAGGAAAAGAAGGGAGGTTGAAGCTGAGATGTACAGAGCTTCTCTGGGAGGTAATGGAAATTGTCTTATACTGGCTGTGATGGTAGTTGTACAAATCTGTAGAATACAAGACATTGGAATAAGTACTTTATTTGAAAGTATGTTTGATTATTTTATCGGGGGGGGGGGGTATCAGGTGCACTCACACCACAGGCCAGTGTGGAGGTCAGAGAACAACAGTGGAATTCTCAGGAATACCTTGTGGTAAACAGAGATTGAACTCAGGTGGTCAAGCCTGCACACATCTACCTGCTGAGCCATCCCACAGGACTTGAAATGAGCACTTAAAATGTGTGATTTTTATGGTACATAAATGTCATCTCAATATTCCTGTTAGTAAGTTTGCTTTAAGCCATCCTGAAATGGTTTTTGGTAAGCTTTTCCTGAAGAAAAATTCCACTATCATAACTTTACATTCATGTTTTTTGTTTTATTCTATTCTAACTAAAAAACCTTTCATGAATAATTAAAATAATACATTATTCTAAAAGCCAATCTTATGATAAAAGATATAGATTTGACTCTCAACTCTGCCTGTAGACAGATAGTCTGGCACTGGACAAATCGTGTTTCATTCCCTCCCTGGGATTGTCAGTATACTTGACAGCAAACAAGAATCCATACCTGCCCCACAGGGTTCCCTGCTCCACCTCACAGTGTGGTCCAGATGCACCCTCCCCACAGCATCTACAAGAAAGGTGAATTTGGCCCAACCTCCCTCGCACAGAGGGGCAACCATTGCTCATTCTCACAAAAGCAGCCTCAGGGTTCCTGTTATTCCTGCATACCATAAAAATTAGAAGTATTTCCAAAATGAGAGACTGAGGACATAACTAGGTTGGTAGAGAACAAAGAGCAAACCATTTTCAGCCTTGTAAGGCAGGAAAGAATTTATTGGCTCAAAAACTGCAAATTGTGAAGGAAATTGATCTACCCCAAGATCCAGCTATACCCAGAGGATGACCTTGTCTGGAATTAATGGGAGAGGTCCTTGGTCCTATGAAGGCTCGATGGCCCAGTGTAGGGGAATGCCAGGGTAGGGAGGTGAGAGTGTGTGAGTGGGTGGGGGAACACCCTCATAGAAGCATGAAGAGAGGGAATGGGATGGGGGGTCCCAGGGGGCAAAAACAGGAAAGGGGATAATATTTGAAATGTAAATTTTAAAAATCTAATTTAAAAAAGAATAAAAATAAGAGAGAGAGAGAGAGAGAGAGAGAGAGAGAGAGAGAGAGAGAGAGAGGAGAGAGAGAGATCCAGTTATACCACTCTTGGGCATATAC
Source organism: Arvicanthis niloticus (assembly GCF_011762505.2). Taxonomy (NCBI): domain Eukaryota; kingdom Metazoa; phylum Chordata; class Mammalia; order Rodentia; family Muridae; genus Arvicanthis; species Arvicanthis niloticus. The sequence goes on along the minus strand of NC_047658.1, from coordinate 47,822,770 downwards.
CCAAAGGATGTTTTATCCGACCACAAGGACACTTGCTCAACCATGTTCACTGCTGCTCTATTCATAATAGCCAGAAGCTGAAAACAACCTAGATGTCCCTCAACAGAAGAATGAATAAAGAAACTATGGTACATTTACACAATGGAATATTACTCAGCTGTTTTTTTTGCAAATGAAATCATGAATTCTGCAGGCAAATGGATAGAACTAGAAAAAAATCAGCCTAAGTGAGGTAACCTAGACCCAGAAAGATGAAATGGTATGTATTCACTTATATCTGGATATTAGACATTAAATAAATGATAACCAAGCTACAATCCATACATAGACCCAGAGAGGTTAGGCAGAGAGGAAGGGACTAGGGGGACACATGAATCTCCCTGGGAGGGAGAAATAGAATAGATTTTTATGCGTGGACTGGAGACATGGGGGCAGGGGAAAGAATGGGATGATCAGGTAGGAAGAAAGAGGGGAGATGGGATGGAAGGAGGGGATGAAGGAGAGACAGCTAGATTTGAAGAGCATTTGAGGGCTGACATGGAAACCAAATGCAGTGGAAACTTTCTGTAATATATGAAGGTGACCCTAATGACTCTCCAAATAATGAGGGAGACAGAACCCCTACTGGCCATCTCTTGTCAGCAAACAAAGCTTCCAGTGCCAGGTCTAGGTTTTATTCAATTGTTGGCCAAAAGGGTCACAATGGGCTGCTCTCCCCAGACTGACAGCAGGGCCCCACTGATGAAGACATAACTCATGGAGAGATCAAACTGTAGCCTACACAGAACCTTCATCCCTGCTCTACTGTCTATGACATGGAAAGGTACTCTGCAGCCTACCAAAAGAGAAAACTAAACACCAACTCAACCACAAAAGCCTTTGATCTACAATCTGCCCTCCCTGCAAAATATGTTAAGGCAACAGTGGTACAGAACCTTTGAGAGTAGTCAACCAACATCTGATTTAAGGCCCAGTCCATGAGACAAAACCCATACCTTGTAGCTGAAGAATTTCAAAAAGTGGCGCTCAGCTCAGCTAGTTCTGGAGACACCGCCATGATGGTGCTCTATGTCCCCACTCCAACACAACACTAGCTAGCCAGGAGCCCTGGCCTGGAACCCACGAAAAACTAGCCTGGCTGCTGCCTTCGCTGGCCAGCTCTGTAGGCTCCAAGCATGGTTCTTGGCTCAGAGCAGACAATGCCTGCCAACCTCACTGTACCCACTAGAAAGAAGACTCTTAATGCTTAAAGATTATTCAATGGATTTATATATCAACAAATACTCAATACACAAGATGCCCACATAATTAGAATTGTTACCCAATATCTACCCGAGCCTGCTAGAGACCCACATGTCTTCCTTCATGTTGCTAGCCTCTTCTTCTCCTCTCTTTCTTCTCTCCTCCCCTTCCTCTTTTCTTCTCCCAGCTCCACCTCTTCTTCTACTGCCCAATTACCGAGCTTCACTGCAAATATAATGTGCCAGGAAAATTCCTGCAACAATACCTAACACTGGGTCACCAAGAACCAGAAGCTAGATAGCCCAGAGTTCTAGGGTAAAATCAAAACTACTGTTCTAGAAAAAAAATTAACAACAAAATGACTCCTAATGATGTTCTGTTATGCTCATAGATCAGTGCCTTATCCAGCCATCATCAGAGAGGCTTCCTTCTGCAGCCAATGAGAATAAATACAGAGACACACTGTCTTAGTTAGGGTTTCCATTGCTGTGAACAGACACCATAACCAAGACAATTCTTATAAAGAACGACATTTAATTGGGCCTGGCTTGTTCAGAGGTTACGCCAATTATCATCATGGCAGGAGCATGGCAGCCAATGACCAGGCCAAGGTGAGACTACCCCATGGGAGAGAGCCAACTCCTGACACTATTAATGATATTCTTGCAGACAGTAGTAACCTAGCCTAAGTGTCTTCTGAGAGGTTTCATCCAGCAGCTGATGGAAACAGAAGCAGAGACCCACAATCAAGCAATAGGTGGAGCTCAAGGAGTCGTGTGGAAGAGTGGGGGGAGGGTGCCAGAGAGGTCAAGGACACCACAAGAAGATCTGCAGAGTAAACTAACCTGGGCCTCTGGGAGCTCACAGAGACTAAACTACCAACTAAAGAGCATGCATGGGCTGGACCTAGGGCCCCTACACATATGTAGCAGATGTGCAGTTTGATCTTCATGTGAGTCCCCTAACAACTGTAGAAGGGGCTGTCTCTGGCTCGGACGTCTGCCTTTGGATCCCCTTCTCCTACCTGGACTGCCTTGTCTGGCTTCAGTGGAAGAGGATGTGCTTAGTCCTGCTTGGACTTGATGTACCAAGGCAGGTTGGTACCCATGAGGAGCTTCCCCTTCTCTGAGGAGAAGGTGGTGAAGGGGTACTGGAGGGAGCATGTGAAGGTGGGATTGGGAGGAAAGGATGGGGGGGGGTCTGTGATTGGATGTAATGTGAATTAATTAATTAACTTAAAAAGGTGTGATGCTGTTTCTGCCATTCCAGCTCAGGCAGCAAACAGGAAGTTTAGCCTCCCAACATCTAGGCATCTTGTTGGTTCGTAGACATAGGTAAAATGACCAAGTAAACATCAGACTGTGCATCTAAATACAAAGATTTAAGTCCACTTCTTACCAAGTGTTGGAATGAAAATCATAGTGACACTTGGGAGGCAGAGGCAGGCGGATCTCTGAGTTCGAGGCCAGCCTGGTCTACAGAGTGAGTTCCAGGACAGCCAGGGCTACACAGAGAAACCCTGTCTCAAAAAAACAAAAACAAAACAACAACAAAAATCATAGTGAACTTTGAATTCGAAAGAGTAGAAATAAAAAAAAAAATAAAATAAAAAATAAACCTTTACCAAGGCTTCTCCCGTCCCCTTTCTCTCTGGCAGGAGAAGTTGATTAAAGCCAATTGTAGGTTATTTGGGCTATTTAGTTGTTAACCAAAGGTTTCATAGGATCAGATCCCATCGGTATAGAAGGGAGATTTGGTTAATTCAAGCACTTGACTTGCATTCAATAGATGTAAGATAAAGTCTTGCAACCCTTGGGTAGCAGAAGTTAAACTTAGAAGTTTGCTTAGGGTTTTAAAGGCTCCAGGATGAATTATATCTTAAACTTTGGTTAAGGGAACTAATTATAGGGCATAGTGTGAGGGTTAAGATGATATGAATAATTGTAGGGTGAGTGTTCACTTCTTTTTTACATCTTCTTGGTGGTTAACTATTTTGATGCTGTTAGTTGATGGGAAACTAGTGATTAAGTGTCTCAGTTAGGGTTTCCTTTGCTGTGAAGAAACAACATGACCAAGGCAACTCTTACAAGGGACAACATTTAATTGGGGCTGGTTTAGAGTTCAGAGGGCCAGTCCATTATCATGGCAGGAAGCATGGCAGCATCCAGACAGACATGGTGCTGGAGAAGGAGCTGAGTGTTCTACATCTTGATGTGACTGGAACCAGGAGAGACTTTCTATGTCACACTGGACAAAGCTTGAGCAAATATATTACCTCAAAGCCCTGCCCCTCCAATGACACATTCCCTCTAACAAGGCCACACCTCCTCCAATAAGGCCACACCTGCTAATAGTGCCACTTCTCATGGGCCAAGCATATATAAAAGGGCTTAAACCTCTATAATTTACTCTATTGATGTAACTTTTTATCAGACATATTTCTATAGGAATAATAGAATAATTGCTAAAACGTTGGAACTAAACTGTGTCATGTACAGGATGCCAAGGTTAATGGAAGAAAATATTTTCAGAGTGAATGTATAGGTTGGCCATACCAGAAGTGTGGGCATTGTTAAGTCTCAAATTGGGACAAATGGCTACCTGAGGTGCCTATTGAACATATCAAAGCAGACCTGATCACCATCAGTCCCTACCTATTCCAGGTCCCTCTGGCTGGCATACCCTGCCCCCTATCCTAAACTTTTCAGCCCAGGGCCTAGGCTTCCCTTCCCCTGCTCTCCTTCCGTTTTTAATCCAGCCATTTTGGCTATGCCTGTCCCTTATTAGCCTTTTTTAGCCTTTACCTGTTTGGCCTTTTGGTCATCTGGTCTCCTGGTCTCCAGGCTCTCTCCTCCTCCCTCTCTTCACATGGCCCAGATCAAGGTCATGTGAACTCTGGGCTCTCCCAGTTGTCCCTGCCTCTGGCTATTTACTCCCTTTTCTCTACAGTGAAACTTCACCTCCCTGATAGCTAGAGACAGTCATGTCCTCCTTTTTATTTCTTTTTTTTTCCCGTTCAGGTATGATGCACAACTTCATAGAGAGGGTTTGTTAAAACAAGGTTTTATTCATATCTGTCTCTGGCTGAGGAGAGGAATGAGCATAGCAGAGACATTGTTAGAAGAAAGAGTGCCACTGACAACACAAAACACTGCACCAAAAGTTAACTACCAAACTTTACACACACGATTCAATAATAACTTTGGGGGCCGGAGAGATGGCTCAATGGATAAGAGCACTGGCTGTTCTTCCAGAAAACCCAGGTTCAATTCCCAGCACCTACAGGACAGCTCACAACTGTCTGTAATTCCAGTTCCAGGGCTTCTGACAGCCTCACACATGCATACATGCAGGCCAAACACCAACACACATAAAATAAACATTCATTATGTAATAATAATTAATAATGACAATAATAATCTTCACATATCGAAGATCTCAATTCTCCCATCAAAAGACCCAGGCTGACTGAATGGACCAAGAAACAAAATGTATCTACCGTCTGTCTACGAGAAATATATCTTAGCTTTAAAGGTAAGCACTGCCTTGGAATAAAAGGATGAACAGAAGTACTCCAATCAAATGGGACCAGGACACAAGCAAGCATCTGTATTCCAATATCTGACAAAAAATAGACTTCAAATTAAAATTAATCAGAAGAAACAAAGAGGGACACTTCATTCTAATCAAGAAAACAGTTATTCAAGAAGATATTACTATCTAAACTCAAGGGGCATATAATTTCATTTTTTAAAAAAAAGTACTACCAGATTTAAAGACACAGATTAACTTCAATCTTTTAATAGTAGGTGATTTTAATACCCCACTTTCTTCAGTAGACAAGTCATCTAGACAAAAAGTAAATTTAAAAAATCCATTAGAATTAATTGACACCGTACAACAACCAGACTTCACAGATACCTACATAATACTCCACCCAAATACCAAACAATACACAGTCTACCCAGGAGCACACTGAAGCCTTTCCAAGATAGATCACATCCCTGGACACAAAACTAATCTTTAAAAATTCAGGAAGATTGACACAACTCCTTACCTGACCACAAGGCAATAAAACATGTTGACACACAATAAAATTGACAAGTGAGTCAATCTCTAATAAATACAAGAACTCATGAAGAATGAACAGTTCATTGAGGAATGATGGATTAGTAAAAGAAGGAAAAAAGAGGGAGCTGGAGAGATGGCTCAGCGGTTAAGAGCAGTCGGTGCAAATGTCAATCTCATAGCACCTGTGGTTCAACCTTCTAAGGGTGCTCTGTGAAACTGCCGGGCTGCGGCTACACAAACAGGATGTTTTAAGGGACTGCTCATTTGTAAGATGGAATTTTAATGGTTATAACTTTAAATTTTAAATTTTTCTCTATCTCCATCCGAAGAGGTCAGTGAACTGGATACTTGGGGATGTTGCATAAAGTCATAGGACACAAACATCAGGTTTCATCTTTGCCCAGGTCACCCTGAGTCATTTTCTTATAGGACAAAAGATCAAGAACAATGTGTCCGAGAGAGAAGAGAAGATGGCGGCAGATGTCTCTAGCAGTCTAAGGTAGTTATAAATATCAAGGTTAGGTAATTGGGTTAGCAATTCTAATTATGTGGGCATTTTGTGTGTTGGGTATTTGCTGATATATAAATCCATTGGAGAATAAGAATAAGAAAAGGGGGAGGAGGAGGAGGAGGAGGAGGAGGAGGAGGAGGAGGAGGAGGAGGAGGAGGAGGAGGAGGAAGAGGTTTCCGGCCCTTAAAGCTGCTCTAGTGTCTGAAAACCAGGGAACCCCTGGTTGGACAGCCTCAGTCTGGAAAGAAATGTGTGCCCCTTCAAACTATGGCTCTGTTTTCAGACTGAGTTGTAACTAAACAGGAAATGATGTGGTGAAGTGTAAGGCCCCCACGAATTGGAGGACCTCACCCAAGCCTCAGGAATTCGCGGCCACCCATTAACTGCAAGACACCAAACTTGATGTAATCAGCAAGAGGCATATTTTAATCAGTATACTGAGGTCAAGACCCATGACCCACGCAGCCCAAAACCACAACTCAGGGGGAGTAAAGGAGGGCTATTGGAGAGCACCTGTGGAAAGTCCCAGCCCATTATTTAGTTTGTGACAGGGTACAAGGAACAGGCTATTCATAATATACATAATCAGCCTATACATAATCAGCCATCTATCTTGTGGTCAGCCAAGTTTCTGGTATCCAGGGTGCATAGGCACGCTAACTTGAACTCCCAGCTCAAACCCTATTCAATCTATCTTGTCTTGTAGATAGCTAGTTTCCTAGGACCCAGAGCGCAGAACAAGCTGATCTGCACTCTTGACTCCATCTGTGGAAGGTTTAAAATTTTTTTAACTCTTTCAAAGGAATGCTGACGCTTGCTCCGCCAGTCAGTAGGTGCTGACTCAAACCACAGGGGCAGAAGAGCTGTTTCTGCAGGTAAAGGACTACAAGTTTGTCTCTTCAAGCATAAACAGGTATTATTCTTCTGTTTGTTTGTTTTTTTATGAGACAGTGTTCTGCAATGTATCCTCTGCTTTGTGTCATGGTAGCCTTCTTACTTCTGATTCTTAAGTCCTGGGAGTATAAGAGTGGGCCACCTTGCATGGTTCAAAGATACATAATTGTTTAAGTAAGTCTTTTTAGTATGCTACAACATCTCTTTGTGTTTAACTACTGTAATCACACTTTACTAAGAACAAGACATTTCTCCCATGAAACTACATTATAATGACAGGAAACTGGGCATGGGAGACCACACTGTTAGCAAATGCTTGCCTTGCAAGCAGAAAAGTTTATGTCTCATTGGCTTGGTGGTGATGCCAATTATCCCTTTGGCTCAGGAGGTAGAGACAGGTGGAACCCTGGGGTTCACCAGACAGACAGGATTAGCTGAATTAGTGAGGTCCATGCCAGTGAGAGATCCTGTCTTAAAGAGCAAGAAGGACAGCTCCTGAGGAATGACACTTAATGACTCTGGCCTCCACTCCCACGAGCACAGAAAAGGGAGTGATGCCCTGCCTCAAGCCTCCAAGACCGTGACAGTTTTAGGCTGACCTGTAGGGGGCAGCATCGCCTCGCTCCTGACTCAAGCCTTCCTTGGGCGTGGCTCCACTTAGGGCCCCAGGCTCTGCAGACAGCTGGAGCAGCTTTCAACAAACTGCACTTTCCTGGGGATGGCAGCTGCACTCCCAGCTGCTTCCACTGCTGTGCTTAATCTTCTCCTTCTCTGCCACCTCACATCAGACATGCCTTTCTGTCTCAGCCAGGGATCGCCTCCTTACAGAGCTGAGAATCTTGCTCCATACTCTGTGGACCCTGGTTTTCATTGCATTAAGTTACAAGTGATCTCTTCATGTAATTCTAACTTGTGAAGGGAGAACAAATGCGATTATATTCCCCCGACCCACCTTCATTTCTGCTAGACAGCCTGCTCCCCTCAGACAGCAGGTAGCTTGGTGCAGACCCGGCATCAGTGTTTTTGCTGATGATGCGGGGGTGGGCAGAACAAGCAATAGGAATCTGGAACCAGGGCTGCTCCATGCCTGGGAGTTTCTCCACATACCCGGTTGTTCCTCAACCCTCAGCAGCACAGATATTCCCAAGCACCCTTCTGCTAAGACCCACTTCCCAACTTTGGTTTCCACCTATCTTACAGTGCGATCACGGGAGTTAACATGCGTCTCCTGGCTCTCTCTGTCCAGAAGGGGTGAACAGCCCATTCTGTCCCTGGAGCCTTTCAGATACAAAGGACTCAGAGAAGAGTCAAATGGAGAAGCCCTGGCAGCTGTCAGGTGTCTCAGCTACTTGAAGGCCGAAGTGGGAGGAGCCCTTGAGTCCAGGGGTGGAAGGCCTGCCTGTGCAGCATAGATGGATCCATCTCACAAACAAACAAATGAGTAACTAAGCACAGAGTCACAGGCAGTTAAGCGTGGAAGGACCTAAACCTGATCTGTTGCTACCCCTTTAGGAAACCTCAGGCCTTGGGGTAACCAGGTTGCTGAGGGTCACAGTAGGAACACAGTACAGCTCTGAAGATGGGCAGGACGGGGACCTTCTGTGTCACTGAGGCTGGTGTGTGATGTCCTGAGGGCGCCTGTGGCTCTTCAACCTTTGAGCATCACTGTGCTTCCTCAGCCACTTCCTGTGCTCTTCTGTGTTTTACTACATAGCCACAAACATTGTCTTTCTGAGGGGCAGGAAGGCAGAGACCTTGGGTACCATCAGTGCCCTACCCTGACCCTATGACCTTGTCTCTAAGAGAAGGGGCTGGCCACAACATCACCTCATGGCATCCAAGCTGCATTCAGTAAAACCATGGACCAGCAACCCACACCTCCAGAGTATGAGATGCAGGCCTCCAGCTTCAACCCAGGGTTGTTAGGTTACATGGCTCTAGTTTATGGGCTATTTGCTCACATTGCTACTCTGTCACGAGACCTGTGTGGTCAGAGCTGGCCCCATTGAGGGAGCTGCTATCAAAGCATGTGCACACACACATGTGAAGGGGCTTTCATTTCCTCTGAGCTCACAGGCAGACTTTCTGCTTGTTGAACTTTACAGAGGACTCAAGACTCATGGAGGCAACAGGTCAGTACCGTGAGGAAGGCACAAACTTCCAGGGATCCCACAACCCCAAGAGCACTGTGTCTATAGTCTCTGTCCCATGCACACTGCCACCTTTAACTCTAAATTCTTCTGATGATACCATCCTCTGCTTCGGTCATGTTGCCCAGGACTCAAAGAGGTAGATACACTAAAGGAGGTCTGTGCAGGCCCCTCATGCAGAGAGAAGGAAGCACACTTTACTGAAGAACAGTGTCACCTTTAGACACAATTCCCCTGCACAGAAGGCCTGAGTGTTCATAAGCTCATGTGTGTCAAAAAGGCATCTAGCAAACACACACACACACATACACACACACCAGAGAGAGGCACACGGTATTTTCTGGATCCCACGTGATTTCAGCTGAGCCCCGAGGATGACAAATGAAATCCAGTATTATTCCGCCAACCCACTCGGAACTGTGATGAGACACTCAGGTATAAGCAGCCGCCACTGACTGTTCTTTCATGAAGACTGTGGAGCATGACATGAAGCAGACATCAAGGGTTCAAAATCCTCCTTAGAGGAAGGTTTGTCTTTGGTGATGAACTACAGGCCTCTCTCTGTTGGCTGCCTCTTTCCAGAGGCTCCGCTCAGTGAACCCTGTTCTGAGAAAGGTTTTCCAGGTGTGATCATGCTGCTGCCAGCCAGGCCAAGCCTGGTGCATTCCCAGCAAATCAACTGGGGCTGATTAGGGATATTAATGGAGTTGTGGATCCTGAGAGGAGATGCTGATATAACAGACTAAGGATCAGCCCCAGGATCTGAACTTAGAAAATGCACCTCAGAGGCTTCTAGAAATAATTTGGCCCTTTATATGATTTTGTATAATTCAGTCAGTGTTCACATTTTCAGAAGTGTTTCCTTATTAAATATTAATTATATTATAAATGTTAAGCTGATGGTTTCCTTCCTGGACAGTATGATCATTGGGGGAGATGCAAGGGTGGGGGGACCTCTTTTAATAACACTGTTGGCCTGGAGAGATGGCTCAGAGTTTAAGTGTGCTGGCTGCTCTTCCAGACGTCCTGAGTTCAATTCCCAGCAACCACATGGTGCCTTATAACCATCTATAATGAGCTAGGGCACCCTCTTCTGTCGTTCAGGCATATATGCAGGCAGAACACTGAACACAGTAAGTCTTTTAAAAAAAAAAAAATAATAATAAAGTACTTGCTGGCCTCGAAAGACTAGATCCTCAGTTGGCCTTGACAGTACAGTACAAAAAAACAAAAAACAGAATTAATTTTGGCTACCTATTGGTCTTAAACCCAGCAGGAAAGTACAACCAAGATAAGAGAGGGTCAGTGTCTCTCTAACAGTTCAAAGATGGGAGTATATCAAGACCTCGGCTCACTTCAGCACTAAGATGGCTGCCCACAGCGGAGACACAAGGCTGTCTTAAATACTGAGGACAAACCTTAAGGCTGCTCTTAACTAAGGGGGACACAATCTCCTTCTGGGGGAGCACTTCTTACAGAGATAACTGTGCCTTTCTGTACCCTAAGCACCCATGTTCTAAGATGAAGGGAAATGGCCAGATATTGGGTCATCAAATTCACAAGTTTGGACAATTATTTAGGATATAAAGGTGGTTTTCTTAGAGCTTTGCTAGAGAATCCTATAAAAGGACACAATGAGGGAGAGATGGGGAGGGGGTACTGCACACCTTTAATCCAAGCATTTTGGAGGCAGATCTCTGAGTTCAAGGCCAGCCTGTTCTACAGAGAGATTTCCAGGACAGTCAGGGCTACAAAGAGAAACAATCCACCCCCCACCCCCACCCCACCTCCCCATCCCCCGTCTTAAAAACAAAAGACTAAATAGGATTCCATTTATCTTTGAAACTGTCAGTTAGTGGCTGGCTTTAACTGATTTCTCTAACAAAGCTTCCAGGATGATGCAACAAGCACCTCATTACACATTACCTTATCCTTCTACAGGACTCTGGTCCATGGTCCAGGGCTCCTAGGCTGGACCTGACCCCTCATCACTATGGATCCACAACTCTCTCAAGCTACATGCTTACACTTACATGCTAATGACTGACCCTCCCCAGATCCTTTACCCATAATAGTCCCAAAATGGCTCTGCTTTTCCCAGCCTCTTACCATCCCCTCCCTGTATGTTGCTCCTCTTATATCTGTTCCCAGTGTCTGGGACAAAGGGTTAGTGACCTAAGTCTCAGGTGGACTGAGACACTCTGTGCCGAAAAACTGACTTCACTGATAAAACCTGTGGGCTGTCAGGGAGCAGGATGCTTCCCTCTGTTGGTACCTACCACTGTGAGGCTGCAGGGGAACTGACCAAAGATGAAATCTCTGTCCCTTTTCTGCCATAAAAAACCCCAAGGTCCCGGAACCATGTACAGTCTCCACTACCCCAGATAGACCATGGCCCTTCAGTAGTCCTGATTAAATAATTCTGGTTCTGGGGTAAGGGAGCCTGTGACCTGGGCCCCATCCCAGACTCATTAAAGCAGAAGTACTGAGGCAGGGGGCTTCAGCTTTAATGCTCTGAAAAAATCTCCTCAGTTGACTCTAATGTGCAGAGTGAGACCCTCCATGTTAAACTCTGAAAGGACAAATGGATTTGAATCCTGAGCTGCATCTGGAGGCTGCACTTGGTGACTGTGTTTCCTGATTTTCTGTAATTATCCGGAGCGTGGATTGTAGAGTGAAAAATTATAAAGGCCATTTTATGAAATATGTGTAGATTTTTCCGCCTTACAGAACTCGGAACTGAAAATAAGATTTCAGGCCTTCACATTCCAGGTGAAGGACACTTGCTGGATTACATTCCCCAAGCCTCACCCAAGGCAGGAAGGCATTCCTGACTACAGATAAAGATGTTATCACCTAGGTGGGGCCATAGCCCTATAGCCGGAAAAAGTGACTCTAGATCGTTTGGGCTAGATTCTCTGAAATGTTCCACTGTTCTTGGTTACCCCTCCCTTGGTCTTCCCAGTGCTATGTTCAAAATTTGTAAAACAACCAATCATGTGTAAGCGCGCGAAAATGCCTTCCTCCCCCCACCCCATGCTATAAAAGACCCTTTATCCCACCACACGTGGCCAAAAACCCTGCTCTTGGAGCTAAAGAGCTTGTCGTTTTTGACCGCCGGCTCCTCCCCTAATAAACCTCTGTCCTAGTGTTCTAGTTTTCCCCTTTGTGACAGTGACACCAATCTGCTGGCTCATGACACTCATGAAAAGTTGAGAAAATTCGTGTGTGTGTGTGTGTGTGTGTGTGTGTGTGTGTGTTCACATATACACATGGAGGCCAGAGATCAAGATTAGATACTTATTTCACTTACTCTCAACCTCAGTTCTCATGAGACAGAGTCTTTCACTCAAAAAAACTTAACCATTTGTCTAGGCTGGCTGGCCAGCAAGCTCCCAGCATCAGCTGGTCTTATGTCTACAGCTGGGGCTACAGATACACACCACTGTGCCTGGCTTCTACATGGCTACTAGGGATCTGAACTCATGCCCTCACTTTACCCATCGCCCCACTTTACAAAGCCGTCGCCCCAATCAGAGATCCATGTTTCCTTAGTGATGCTCTGGATTCTAACAAAGGGCACTGCCTTTTTTAACAAGCAGAAAGCCTTGTGCCAAACAATGGACAGGTGGGCTAGCCTCATGTGCAAAGAACTGGCTCTCTCACCCACCGGCCTATCTTTTCTGTTACATTAGAATGAACTTTGACCCCAAGCTCACACTTGGGTCTAAAGGAGACCAAAGCACTGCCACAAAGTGCAGACTTGGGGAAGAGATTTCCCTGGTCATGCCGCTTAAACCACAACACACAGTGCTAAAACCCAGGAGCTACCCTGTGGGTACACACCAGGAGGCATCAGGGCCCTGTACTTGGCCAAAGCATCGAGGGTAGCAAGAACGGTTCACAGTTGTCTAGCGCTTTTTCCAAGAAACGGGTGAAGCTTTGTATGTTCTAAAACCTAACTGTGTGCTTCTTCACCTGGGAGGCATTACCTCAAACTGTAACCCAAGCTGGCTTAGAACTATCAATCTTATGATTCTGCTGCCTCAGCTTCCTAAGTACTGGGTTATAGGCTTGAGCCACCACACCTTTCTCAGGTTTGTCTTGACTTACTCTATTCTCATCAAAGCCACTGAGACATTCACATTGAAGTTCAGAGAGCTACACTGCTTTTTCTGGGGACACACAGCTTGTCAGGGGCCCTCTGTCTCCAATGTGCAAATACTACAGGGTCATCTCCATGTGCTATGGTAGAGAGGGTACCAGAAACCCTGGCAAGGGGGACCACATTGGTGAGGGAACAATGTGCAAGGCCAATAGCCCATGGACTGGAACTACAGACTGGGAGACTTGCATTGAGTAGAAGGTCTCTCTGCTCCAGGATACATTGAAAAAGATGGATATGAGTGTTTGCCTACAGGTATGTGCACCATGAGTGATTCTGGTACATACAAAGGCCAAAAGAAGGAGCTGGGTCCTCTGAAATTGGACTTGCAGGCAGTTGGAAGTCACCACCTGTGGTCTGGGAACCAAACACTGGTCCTCTGCAAGTGTTCATAACCTCAGAGTCATTGCCTCAGGATGACCGACCTCTGAGAAGCAAGTGCTTCACTCCAGTCTCAGCTAGGTGACCAATGGCCCCCTTGGTGTTTGAAGTGCCGGAGTTTGCAGGCAGCTGAATGTCACTGAAGGAGAAGTCACTCACCAGGCCTGCTACACCCGGGATATCCATTCCAATACATGGTGGTGGAGGCATCAGGCCTAGGATCATGGCATTGCCTCCTCAGGCTGTGCTGCATGAGGGGTGCTGAGGCTAGACCACCCAGTTCACACAGCTGCATGTAACCAGCACATACATAATCCTGTGTTTACCGTTCAGAGTGGTGGAAGGACAGTGGCCCATAGGGCATTGATGTAACTCACGATGACCAACTGCCCTTTGTGGTACGGTGACCCGACAGCCACTGGCTGGGTGACTCATCATCAGCCTCACATCACAGATCAGGCTGAAACTTGCCCTTGGGGCCCATGGTGCACAAGCCTAGCCTACTGAATTCAACTGTTTTAACCCCGGGGCTCAGGGGGCGGGCTCAGGCAGCAGGCACAAACAGGCAGACTCCGGATCAAGAACTCACATAGCCGAGGCAGGAACAGAATCCAAGAGCTTCCTCTCTTTTATTTAAGTTAAAAACTAATAAAAGCAAACGGCCACGCTCAGGCAAGCCCCACGGCTAGGTCCTCTGTGCTGTGCAGACTGATTAGTTCCGATGGCATAGTCCACAGGCCAAGAGCCCACAATTCTCCAGCAAGACTGACCCTGAGGTGGAATGGAAAGTCAGCTGGACCGCAGGTGAGGGCCAGTGTGTGACTAAGTCACCCACACCAGCAGTACAAGGCTCAAGTGTGAGGACCTCGATGGCTGACCAAACTGGTATGTACTGTAACTCCACTTCTGTCAAGAGCAGAACCCACTTTGGATGCTCCACCCTGATGGAGCAATGGAAAGCCCCCGACTATGGTCCACTCCCCAGCCTGTGCTGGAAACCAAGAGCACTAGACAAACGAGGGATGAGCTTGGAGTCCACACTGGCATCAAAACAAGGTGCCTCTGCAAACCTGATACAGGAGACACTGGGGAGGAATCCTTGAGAAACACATTTGGGAAGTTTCTTCGGATCCTTCTGAGCTCAAGGTAAAAGCAGGCAAGATTCAGGCTGCCAGCTGGTGCCATGGAGGATAGCAGGTGTGATGCGAGCCTTGATCCTAGACCCACAATGACAGAAATCCAACCTCTGCGCAAACTGCAGTGACCAGGGGATCCCTCTGCCATTCAACTCATGTCTGCCCTCTTAGGGAAAAGGCAGGACACAGGGCTAGGGCAGGTGGATCTCCAGAAAGAGAGCCTGATACTATTGTCAGGTATATATCCTACTGCTCTTCTGTGCCTCTAAGGAAGGCAGGCATCAGGCCTCTACCAGCTCTCAGGGACCTAGAGTCCTGCTGGGGGACCCTTAGCAGTGTCTAACTGGTCACAGGCATCTGCCCTTAGGGGGATGAGCTAGTGCTTGGCAGAGGGCACACAGGTGGTCGCCCCTTGACCTTGGGGGTCTGGTACCATCTGCTGATGGAGCCTGTGGGTACCACCTGAGGCTGGGTCACCCTAGGGATTCTGTCCCTTATAAAGCATGTCTTCTGTTGGAATATGCTCACTGATGTCCAGGACACTGTGGAGCAACGTTCCTACCTCCCACAGGCATCGCTACAGTCAAAGGCTGTGCTGTTGGTGCCAAGAGACCCCTGCTCTTCCCTGTTAGCTATTGCCAGGCCTGGGTGGCAAGTGACCTCAAGGCTTTGCATGACTGTCACATCCTCCGGCCCAGGATTGCTGGTGACAGCCCATGCCTCTGGATGTTTCTCTCCACACAACCCGCTGGCAGCTTTGGAAACCCGAGCACAGGTGACACTGCAGAACTTCATTTCTCTGCCTAGAGTTAAGAACAGCTGGAACGGCTGCCGCCCGGAGCTGGTACTGTCAGCTTCTGGCCCAGGCAGGAAGAACCACGCAGTCAATCTGTGGGATAAAGCAGAAAGAGAAGATGAAAGCCCACACTGCCCTTCTAGCCTGGCCAAACTCAATAGCTCCCAGGGCTAGAACTCAGGCTGTTACACACCTACTCGTGTAGCCCTCCACAACTCAGGACCTAGAGCTACCATTTGCCACCCAGCAGATTGTGCTCCCTCTGTCTGTGGCTCTGAGGAGCCTCTTATACAGGAGACCCAGGAACAAATGCAGCTAAGGTCCCTAGGCTTCATCTGCCCTTGAGAAACTTCTGATTTACACAGTCACATGATGGTTGCACCAGGAAGTGCTGAAGACAAAGGGGGATTTCTAACATTGAGATAGGAGCCAGGACCTTTATGTTTATTTAGGTGTGGGGTATGGGAAGAATTGATGGGAAGAAGAAGACAGGCGTTGGCTAGAAGGGGAGATCAGAAGGAACGTAATGGCCCTGAGAGGAAATGTGATGCTTTAAGAATGTAAACAAAGATTAACCAGTGAGACAAGAGAGGCACAGGAAACAGGCAGAGTCTGTGGGTTAGGAGGAAGACAGGTATGATGAAGGGCAGGTAACGGCCTGTGGACAACAAGAGGCATTCTCTTTTGTGACCTGAACAAAATTTCACCACAGCCTCTAGATGCCAGGCCATGGGACAGGGTATTGAGATGTAGTAGTGAATGAGGAGGGACTGTCCTTTTGGCCAGGAACTCATATCCCCTGCTTCATCCTCAGTCACTTGGGGCATCAGTGGTTGCTCTGGAAAATGATGGTGGATGTCTACCTGCCCAGAAAGGGATTCAGGAACCAGCTCCTCCCCCTGCATCTCCCCTTGATGAGTCTTCATGGAGAATGTTCCAGAAGCAAGAAGGAAACACTGATCTATTTACTGGTAAACACTGCTACAGCTGAACCCCAGTGGCCTCCCAGCAAAACCCTAAGCCAGTCCTAGGCTGACCCTAAGGAGGTTATGGCTTAGCATTTGAGTCTAGGGAGTGATGGTGGCAAAGCTAACATCTCCGGAGCTGACTAAGGTTGCAGGGCTGGCAGGGAAGAGACAAGAGTGCAGAGCTAGATGTACCTCCGCTACAAGGCAGAGAGGAATGAATGCCTGTGATGGAAAAATAAACACTGCCCTCATCTGACCAACTAGAGAGGCTCATGGGCCCACAGGCTCTGTACCGAGCTGTGTCCTCAAGCAGGCACCGCAGGAAGCAAAACCTATGTAACCTGCCCTCTGGTGTGCAGTTGCGAAACCCCCAATACAAGGAGTGTCTTTAGTTCTTTGTTTACAAAACATTAGAGCAAAACTATATGCTAATACTGAGGCTCTGGGGAAGTTTTCCATCACTGAGATATGCCCCAGCACTGCTACAGTACACTGCTACTGCCTAGAGGCAGGCTGGTACTGATCCATCGGGATTCCATCATCCCCGGGTCCTGAATGTCCTAGACACTGGCAGGGCAGGGGGCTGCTACCTCTCCAGCAGGGTCCTGAGGCCCCTAACAGTCCTAACATACTCAAAGATTCTGAACTTCCCATGGCATAGACTACTGGCCCACTTGATCCTGCCTCAATGTTACTACAAAGAAATAAGCAGAGCAAGAATTGTGTGTGTGTGTGTGTGTGTGTGTGTGTGTGTGTGTGTGTGTGTTCCACCAGCTTTGCAAGATAGGCCTAGCTGACAGGAGAGTGCCACAGAAGGACAATGTGCACACCAGGGCCCACCTCAGCACTCTATGCTTACATGTGCAATGGCTGGTGGGAGCTATGCTCCCTGGTTCCTGTGATGGCTCCAGGTGAGGGATTGTCCTCTGGCTCACCCCAAGGTCTTAGTCTATGCCCCTAATTCTGTCAGTTTCTTCTCTGTAGTCTGGTTTTCTCATCTGTGAAACACAATCCTTCGGCTAAACAGCAGGCTCAAGCTCATTGTTTGGTCTGCACTCCTGTGCATGGCTGGCCTTGGCAAAACCCCATCCTGCCGTGACTTGATACACACTCTACCTGTGCTGTCCTTTTTGTTCTCAGGTCCCACTCAGGCCACTGCATGAAGGACACCGCCAAAAGACACTCTCGTGCCAGACAGGCCTATCCACAACAGCTGGAGGAAGTCCTTCATCCTGCTCTGGGCATTTCTTTGTAGTTGTATTAAGATAGGATGGACATAGTAGATCTAAAGAAACCAGGCACAGGTGGAGCTCCCAGGGGATGAAGTTGGTGGCACTTCTTTCCAGGACCTTCCTAATGGTTACCTGGCAGAAAAGGTAGGCTACCTGGGTCAGTAGGGCAAGAGTTGTTGGAAGAGGACAGAGACCAGGCTGGGCAACCTCAGCTGATAGGTTAGTGACATTGCTGGTGACTCCCCTACTGTCCCATCACAGGAGTGCACATGGAGGGAGCAGGCATGCTGTGTTTTGGCCGCTTCTGGCCTTGACTCTATTAAGGTGCCTGGCCCTCTCCTATACTGGCCATCCCACCTCCCACCCCACAGGCCATGGTCTACAGCTGAGTTGTATCCACATGCCTGGAGACTGCAGGGTGCAGAGGGCTCCCAGGAAGTGCCAGGCATGTGCCACATGTCGGCTCCTTCTCCTGCTGTGGGTCAGCCTCTGACCTGTGGGGGAAAGCTGATGAGGGGGCTGCAGAGAGCAAGAACACTTCTGGATCAGCCTTGGGGACAGAGGCCAGGCCTGTCCAGGTGGAGGAGAAAGTGCTCTGGGTGGCCAGACTGCTGTGGCCCCCAAGAACTCAGGAGGCCTAAGTCCATGGGGATACTCATCACCATCTTGAAGACATGTACTGGGGACTGACTGAGTGTGGCTTCCTACCTGAATCTGAGGTTGACTGGGTCTGTGCCCCCTTCCTCCTCTAGAGCAGGCTAGTGACTAAAGCTTGTCCAGGACTCAGGACACTAGCTGTCCTAGGTCACATGGGAGTAACAACTGTAAGAACAGGCCAGGGACACATAAAGGCCTCACAGCACCTGAGAACTGTGTCTAACAGTTTCCATTCCCTTTTCCCAGATGAGAACACTGAGGCTCTGGGATTTAAGCCTGCCCAGGATCAAACCAACAGGGTGTCAGTGGCAAGAGGTCCTGAGCCAAACCTAAAGGACAGCAGCTCCTGATGACACGTGCAGGACCAGGTTCAGCCTGCCTGCCCCTCTCACAGGGCAGAGACGGGGTAGAGCCTCTGCTGGGGAGGGTCAGGTGCCTGCCCACTTGCTGAGGAAAAAGTAGGTTCAGATTCCAGAGGCGAATAGGGTCATGGACATGAGGAGCGTCATGGACATGAGGAGCCTCTCAACCCCACAGGTGACTCCACCCCACAGGTGACACTGCATTCAGATCACTAGTGACAGGAACAGACAATTAGTAGAATGCCATTAGCCTTTTGAATCTTGCTCCCCTCGGGACCTAGACACTGCTACCTTACTATGGGAGGAAAAAATAAAAAGTCTGCAGGTCTTAAGAGAGTCGAGTCGGTTCTGACTGCTCAGGCGCCAGCTGCCTCACGCTTAGACTGCAGAGGCTCAGCAGGACCTGACTCAGCCTGAACTCAGCCCAGTCCATGAGCAGGCCCAGCTCAGGAGCAGTTTCCCTGCACGGTCTGACCCCCAGGTTCACTGAGGCTTTGGAAGCTTCCCAGCCTGGTCCCTTACGCCATAGGAGCACAAAGCAGGAGGCCAGCGGGGAGGAAGAATCGAGGTTCCTCTTACAAGGCCTCCTCACTTTCAGCAGGCCTGCACCCCACTCTCCCTCAGCCCACGGGAGTCCATGCCCCATGCTTCATCTCCAGGGAGACTTGGAACTAGAGCAGGAGACAAGGGGCAGTATTGAGCTGACTTTTTAGGACCTGACCATAAGCCTCAGGCTTCTACAAGCCAACCATGCCAGCCCCTCCCAAGAACATACTAGCAGGCTGGCCTAGCACCCTTCTCCTATCTGTAAAGGGCAGCACCAATGCAGACCTCACTCTGCTGTCCCTTCCTGTCCCCACGCTCTCTGCTGATAGACCCATCTCTTAAAAGTCTCATCCACGCCTCTGCTCCCCAAAAACCACCTGATAATGAGTCAGACACTACCTCTCCCATTGGCAAGCCCAGAATTGTGTCAGAAGAGGTAGGATATGAACAGGCCATATGTCCCTAAATCCCATTACCCTGATGCTCCTCAGACCCTCCTGGGAGACGTGATAATCATTACCAAGATCAGAGATAAGCCAGAGGGGTTCCAGCCCTCCTGAGGGCTCACCTGGCTGGGCTCCGAAGGTGCCTTTCATGCAGGCAGATGCTTCCAGGTGCTAACAAAGGCCGTGGGAATGAGCGAGTAGGGCACAGTGGTGATGCAGTTCCATGTGTCTGAAGTAGGGTCATAGCAGTCCAGGGTCTTACACCTCTGAGTCCCAAAGTAGCCGCCCACCACATACAGCTTGTTGCCTGAAGCCACGGCATGACAGGACATGCGTTTGGCTGTCATGTCCCCAATCCGTGTCCACTGGTTGGTCTCACAGTCGAATCGGTAGGCTGAAGCTGCTGTGTACTCTGTATCACCTCCCATGATGAAGATCTGGCTGCCCAGGACAGCGGCAGCTGTGTATCGCCAAGGCTGGGGACACTCGGCCTTGATTGTCCACCGGTTCTCCGAGGGGTCAAAACACTGGACTTTGGACACCATGTCTCGGTGGATGCTGGTCCCTCCAAACACAAAGAGCTTCAGCTTGGCACTCACCACTGCAGCATTGCTGACACCGTCTCTCATCGGGGCCACCATAGTCCACTTATTATCCCCGGGGTCATATTTCTCTACTTGTTTCAGGGAGACAGAAGGGGAGGCAGGGAAAATACCTGCTAGGGATGTATGGCCCCCCACCACGTACAAACAGTTCTCCAGCTCAGCTGAGCCATGGCCAAAGCGGGCAATCAGCATGGGGGCTGCCTTAGACCATTCCTCATGGACAGTGTCATACACCCAGACATCCTTAGAGACCCCGTTCTCAGAGCCCCTGCCTCCAGTCACGTAGACCTTGCAACCAATCGCCGAAGCACTGAACTCCTTCCGGGGGCTCGGCAGATCCGCCTTGGGGATAATCTCCTTGGCTTTGTGATCCACTTGGTAGATCTTATCACACATGAAGGTCTGGCCTCCCAAGATGAGCAGCGTGTGACCTGCCTTGCGAGGCCGGGCAAAGGGACTGGTGACCACACCATCATTCAACAAGATCTTGGTCTTGCAGCGGAAGGCCTCATCTATGATGAGCTTGGTGCACTCATCTGCCATGAGGAGGGCCTCTCCAGATACGGCCTTCTTCAGGCAGTCTGAGGGCAACAGGGCCAGTCGCACATTGCGCAGGAGCAGTGGTAGGTGGGCCTTCCTCTGCTCTAGGTCATGCTTCACCCACTGCAGGATGGCCTCAAAGACCACGCGTTCATCCTCAGTCTCCAGCTCATCTCTGGAGATGAGGTCCAACAGCGTGTCCCTAGAGAGACTGTTGAAGTCCTCGCTCTGCCGCACCGTCTCAAAGTGCACCAGGGACATTCGGCATGAGAATTCGTAGAGCCGCCGGCACTGGTGGGCATCAGACAGCACCATCATGCCAAGGCAATTGGAGGGGGACAGATTCTTCTCCAGGAACTCGGCAGCTGCATCCCGGACATCATGGAACTGCAGCATGTCACCGGCCTCCAGCAGCGACTCTGCGTTCTCCTCATTAATGACGATGCGAGAAGAGTAGGCAAAGTCCAGCAGCAGCTCCAGCACCTCAGGGTGCAGGTTGTCCTGGAAGTTGACGGTATCATCCCGGCTTTCCCGCAGGCCGTGGCTGAACATGGCCTCAAAGTATCGGCTGGAGGCAGCCAGCACTGCACGATGGCAAGGAAAGGCTCGGTCACCAGCCCAGAGTGTGACATCAGTGAACATGCAGTGCTTGCGCAGAGTGTTGAGGTGGGCCAGCACACAGTCAGGGTGCGAGGCCTTGTGGAAGACGGAGATGTTCATGGAGCCTGTGCTGCTCCGTGACTTGCGTGTCTCATGAACGCTGACGGACATTGTGTATCAACCTGTGGGGGCGGGGGGGAGTGACACTGATCAGAATGGAAATCTCCTGCCCACAGACCCTCTGGATAGCATGCCACCTTTTCACACACAACCCCAGTGCCCTACCCTCTTCCTTTCCTTTGTCCAGCTCCAGGCAACCAAGCCTTGCTTCCTGCATCTCTAAGGATGTTGCAGGCAAGAAGGCCTTGGGCTTCACTCTGTCCTGCAGAGACTAGTTTTGTTCTGCCTAGACACACATCTCTAGCTGCACCGATCTTCCCTCAACAATAAAGTACCAATAAAAGCAGCTGTATTTTACAATGTTTCATAGTTACATGAGATGAATTCTACATTTACAACAACAGCCAGCAAGCCTTCCAGTTTCCTCTTCAGCTGTCTCACTGCTGCTGCCACGACAGTCCAGAATGAGGAAAGACAGGAGTTCTGACCTTAGGCCTTCACTATATTCTACCTTTGGGTTTTGTTGGTGCATTTGACAGTCTTTGTTTTTAGTGATTTGAGACAAGATCTCTCTCTATAGCCCTGGTAGAGCCGTGCAGCCTCAAACAAATGAACTTGCCAGCTTCTGCCTCCCCTGGTACTAGCATTAAAGGTATGTGCTATCACACTCTAAGTCGGAGTTTTTAATGATTGCACTACTTTTATATTAAAATCATGTTGCAGTTTCTAGATCAAGTGTGCTGGATGTGGGTCACTCCTAGAACTGCAGGGAAGAACTTCGAGGCTGAGGTACTTGAGGTACATCCAGGCAAGGATGCTTGGCGTGGATACCTTCCTGGTCCCACAAGAGTTCTCTGGAGGCAGAGGCCAATGTGTGACACTCACAGCTTGTGAGAACCCTCATTAAACAAATCAATCTAACTGGGTATAAAACACAAGCCCATGTGCACCAGTGCCACAGATCACCCAGACACCGGGCCTCAAACAGACCCTCCCCCATCACCCAGACACCAGGCCTCAAACAGACCCTCCCCCATCACCCAGACACCAGGCCTCAAACAGACCCTCCCCCAACAGACCTTTATATACACTTACAACACTTTTATTCACCGCTGTTATGTACTTTCTGTATAAACATTATTTTAGATTTTTTTTCTTTTAACATTTTGTATTTTCCTGAGACCAGACTGGTCTTGAACTCAGAGGTCAGCTTGCCTTTGCATCCCGAGCTGTGGGATTACGGGTGTGTGCCACTATACACTAAGCAAATTCTTATGAAAAGATTATGTTTGCTTGAGTCTGGGTCTCACTCAACGTCTTCTGTGGTGGCCCCTGAGGGCTGAATCACAGGCACAAGACACAGTGGCTCTTCTGGAAAGCCTGAGAATGACAGTGAGATGTGCCCTAGTCTCCGCTCCATGGCTGAGCTCACACCTCTTGCCCTGCCTGCCCCACACATCCCACAAGCCTGACATGGCTGTGGTTTCCAATGGATGGAGGAGCAGGGCTTTGTACTGCATAGATTTCCTCTTCAGGTCAGCAAGGTCCATGTGAAATCATTTTAGAAAAATTTACAACAGCCGGGCAGTGGTGGCGCACGCCTTTAATCCCAGCACTTGGGAGGCAGAGGCAGGTGGATTTCTGAGTTCAAGGCCAGGCTGGTCTACAGAGTGAGTTCCAGGACAGCCAAGGCTAACAGAGAAACCCTGTCTCGAAAAAACTAAAAAAAAAAAGAAAGAAAAGAAAAGCACTGGTGGCTGCTCTTCCAGAGGTCCTGAGTTCAATTCCCAGCAACCACATGGTGAATCACAACCATCTATACTGGGATGGGATGCCCTCTTCTGGCATGGAGGTGTACATGCAGATAGAGCAATCAATATGCATAAAATAAGTAAATGAATCTTTGGGAAAAGAAACAAATGAAAAACAGAACAGGTTTCATTACTGATTCTTCCTATGTGTCCTTGTGCTTTGCTCATCTTTGCCCCACCCACCATCCCTCCTGCTGGTCCACTCTCTCCTCACAAAATAAATTCCCTTCAGGTTCTGCCATACACACTAGGTAAAAGTAAATCTGTGGAAGGAAAATGTAACACTGTCTTTCTCTCCACTCCCCACCTCAGTGCCCACTCTTCCTGGACATTTCACATACACATTTTAAGCCTGAGACCCACATACAACCTATGTGGTCAGGATCTGTGAGGACACACTGCAGCAGCCAACACCCCTCAGATGGCTCTGTCTTGGCAGAAACACAGGCTTGTGGTAAGCATCAATTTATTGACGCCACTTTGGGGTCACTCCCAGAGACCCAAAGAATTATCACCATGCCACCAATCACTGGGTCAGAGGGAAAACCCGTGGCAATGCTGATTAAGAGTCTGCCCTGGAAGGACACAACATTTCATTCCTAGCTCAGTGGCCAAAACCAGTCCCACAGCTCCACTGGCCCAGAGAAAGCCAGGAGCAATCCTGCCATATGCCCCAGTCAGTATTCCTGCAGCTCAGACCTAACTGCTGGTAGACAGCTGTGTGTGCTAACTCATCTAACCCCGGGCCTTGGCCTCAAGTGCAATCCTATCTGCACAGGTTGGGAAACCAGGCAGAGAAGTTAGCACATTTACCCAAAGGCCCACGGGGACTAGGGCAGAACCAGGTCTCTGGCTTAGGTCCCTACAACCTCTATGTGAACCCAACACAACAAGGCCAGGAAGACACAGCATTGGACTCCAGATTTGACACACTTCCCTGAACAAGGTTGAAGAGGAAGCCCTTAGCCTGGCCTGTCACTAGAGTCAGGAATCAAGAATGTTCTACACACACAAAACATCAGCCCTCTTGCCCAGGCTCTATCTGGTTAAGACAAATAACATTGAAGACATTGTGCCCTGTGCCCCAAGACATCCATAGCACTAATGAATTCACTGCTATCCTGAGCTGGGTGGCAAGTAGGGAGCTGCCTCGGGTCACTGCTATTTTATGTCCAAATATGTTGCCTTAGGGACAGGATGGGCCAGCTGCCCAGAGTTGTCCACTAACCCAAGAGGATGTGTGGAATTGGCCAGCTTCTGACCAATGCCTTGCATGAAAGCTGTTGGACCCACATGCCCAGCCACGTGCTCATTCAAGATGCTTAGTGCCCACCTCTGCCTGGGTCCTGCCTAGACCAACGTGTGCTCTGCCACACAGGACTAAACAACAGCAATGAGTGATATTGAAGGTGACAGTCTCTAGAACAATATCCCTGAATGCTGGCATTTCCATGTAGGTGAACGCAGAGGCAGGCAGGGTGCTGTCCCTACCTAGGGGCAAAAATAAATAAATAAATAAATAAAATAAAAATCTATTCTTAAGACACACAAAATACAAAGATAGCCTTTTCTTTCCTCATATAAGTCAGATACTAACAGACCCAGGGTATTAAAATGTAACAGGGGTAGGGGGGCACACTGGCTGCTGTTCCAGAGGACCTGTGTTCAGTTCAGTACCCACAGGGCAGCTCAGAACCATCAGAACTACAGTTCCAGTGGCTCCGGTGCCTTCCGGCTTCCTCAGGCACCAGACATGCAAATGGTGCAGAGACATGCCTACAAACCACCCAAACAAATCATTTTTCAAAATAATAATAGGCTATGGCTATAGCTCAGTTTGTAGAGGACTTGCACACAAATGGCCCTGAGTTTAATGTCAGCAATTCATAAATTGGGATGTGATCCCATGCACCTACCTTCTCAGAAGAGAATTTAGAGGCAGCAGAATCAGAAGTTCAAGGTCACATTTGAGCTACAACTAAACTATCAACTTTGTGTCAGAAAGATGGCCCAGTGGGTAAGGATGCTGGCTGACAGGCCTAATGATCTAAATTTGATCCCCAAAACCCACATGGTGGAAGAAGAGAACCAATTCTTGTTAGTAACTTTCTGACCTCCACATAGATGTACACATACACACAAGTACATGTACACACACAGAGAGAGGACATAAATGGTAAAACTAAATGGCATAAGCCAATTCTGGAGGAAAGTGAAGGAGTTTAGGAAGAGGCAGCAAGAACAACTACTGTTAACCGCAGATAAACATTTCTAAATGGTTATAGTGGGGCTGGGCTCATGGCACAGGTAAACTATCTAACACCATAGAAAATGCTGAGACTCCGATTATAGCCATCACTCACACTGTATCATGCCATTTTTAACCTCCACCTCACAGGAGACACTTTCCTTATCCATTCCCAGGTGTTTGACGGTTTGTATTTTCATTTTTAGACCAAACCCAAGTCTCATTGCTTTGGCCGAAATGCTGTTTTCTCCTGCAATAAACTCTTGGGAGAAGAATGACAGATGCATCATTGTCTTGCAAGTTTGCCAAAAGTTCCGTTTGCCAGGCCATGCTTCTGCCATGCTTCTGCTTCTGATGTCCCTACGGCAAAGCAGCTTCTTCCAGCTATGAGAGCTAGCACAGACCCAAAGCCATCAGGGCAGACAGCAGGTGGTACTTAGCTTGCATAAGCCACCCGTCTGCTCCCCCTTCACTGTCTTAGGCCCAGATCGCCATATCCAGCTGTAGCTCCAGACAGCAGCAAGGCCAGTGGAGAGTTCCATTACTCCAGCCAGAGAAAAGCAACCTGAGCTCTCAGGTTCTCCCATCTGACAAAATCATTTCCTTCCTCTTATTTAGCCAGAGAGTCAGGCAGGGAACAGTGCACCACCCTACCAGAACACCAGACACCCTGTAGGGTTGAAGGGCTCACAAGTACGGAGATACTCAGAAAGAGGCTGCCTCTCTTACAATCTGGCCCCACAGATGGAATCATTAAGAACACACTGGCCTGGATATTAAATGCTATGAGCCTCCTGGAGTAAGGAATACACAGAAGAACAGAAAAAAAAAAAAAAAATGAGATTAAAATCACTGGTCATGTCCCAGGAGAGAACAGCCTTCTATCTCCAGAAGCCCTGGCTTCCATGAAGATCATGTTGCCAATCCCAAAGACCATACCATCTCCAAGACTTGACTTTCATGCTTACTCTATCTTAATTAAAAATTGATATGTATTCATATCTTTGGGGTTAGAAACATATGTGCCACGATTTGAATATGGAAACCAGAGAGCTACTAACAGACACTGGTCTCTCCTTAAAGCATGTGGGTCCCAATGAACTGGGTGTGGTCTTCAGGCTTGATGGCAGGCACTGTTACCCACTGAGCCATCTCACTGGCTCCCAACTCTTCTAGGAGCACAAGGAAGAAGGCAGCCAGCACCACCTCTTGGGAGAACAATCAGGTGCCCTTTGGCCCACACAACACTTCCAGTCATGGTCACCTTCCTTCAGTTCACCCAGACAGGAGCATCCATGGCAGATGAATGAAGAGTCTCCAAAGAGCAGGGAGAGCCTGGGCCTCCTGAGCAGTCTGATAGCTGCCTTTGGATGGGTCTCTATGGTAACGGAGTACTACACACCTTCACACACATCTACACACACACACACACACACACACACACACACACATACATACACAAGAGAGAGGGGGGAGAGGGAGGAGGAGAGGGAAAGGGAGAATGGGAGGGGGAGAAAGACAGAGAGAGAAAGAGAGAGAGACCCACATAGGTAAAGTTGCTTTCAATTTGAAACTTCTTCCAGAACACTGGCTGAATTCTACTTGCTGTAGCCTTCAATCTGCTAAGATATGTGGTGCTGATTACAGAACATGAAGAAAAGTCAGCCTCACCAGATACAGCCTTTTCAGATAACCACTCTTCCCTGACCAGTGGCGGTTTCTTTACGGGCCACTCAAGTGTGGAATCTGACCCATATCGATGAACTTTTGTACTCTGCCACATTCCCAACCTGCACCTTGAATGGATCCTTTACCCAGCAGGGTTTTGTAACCTGGTGCATGGGTCACGTGGAAAACACTGGCTCCCTGCATTGTGCACTCAGAGAAAGTGAGCAAGGCAGGCGATGCCTCTGCATTACTGTGAAAACTGTTTTGATCTGGGAGCTTCATTCTGACAGTGGTTTGCAAAACTCCTCCACATTAACCATGCCTTCTCTGGAACCTACAGAAACTCCAGAAAGGAAAGGTTGGAGGAATATAACTGACATGCACACACCCAAGATGTGGCTGGAGTCAGTCCTCCCCAACCCCAGCCTGCAGCACCTGCAGTCACTGGGCTGCAGGAATCCCTCAGGAGCTCTCCAAAGCCCAGCAGGTCCATTGCTCCTCTGTCACTGTCAGAAGTCTCTCACCACACCATCAGCTCCCTCTCCTCCCAAAGGACAGGGCCATGCTTTGGGCATCACAGCTGACACTTCCTGGTCTCTTCAAAATACATATGTATGCAAATTACATATGTATATACATATGTATGCATAGCAAATACTCGGATGCCCATAAACAACCCCTCACTTATAGGTGCTTTCACACGTTCAAACCGAGCTTCTTCCCCTTTCACCCTTCCAGCTCACGTTCCCCCCCACACAATCCCTCTGCCTCACACCCTCAGCTTCTTGGTTGTTCAGCACACCTTATACATACATACTAGAGCCTGAGAAAACCAACTGAACAAGCACTTCCAGACACGTACTATGACTGCACCCACAGCACGAGGGACGGGCATCTGTCTGTCTCTTACAAGAACACACCCTTTGTTCTGATGAAGCATGGGGACCTTCTCCCGATGGCCGCCACGGTCTACTGCAGACCACTGCAGACTGTGCTTAACTCTGTCCGCAGCTCCAAGGGCAGAACTCTGTGTCTCCTTTGTATGTGGTAGATGCCCACTAAGTTCCATTGTCAGTGCTATCCACTGGAATAAGAACGGACCTGTCCAGAGGCCTATTATATTCCCGCACAGCAGGCTCCCTCTGTTGGGCATATTACTTGAGGTATAATTGGTATGTTTCAAGCCTAAATTGTTAAAAAAATACATCATTTTTATGTGCATGAGAGTTTCCCTGAGTGTGGTTATGGACCACCTGCTTGCTTGGTGCCTTGGAGGGCACAGGTGGGCATCAGCTTCCCTGGAACTGGGGTTCACAGATGGTTGTGAGCAGCCAGGTAGGTGCTGGGCACCCAATCCAGGTCATCTGCAGGGGCAGCAAATGCTCTTAACCACTGAGCCATCTCTACAGGCCCCGTGTTTAATCATTTAAGCCAAGTGGCTCACACATTCAATCCCAATACTTGGGAGGCAGAGAATCAATCACTTATTCCAAGATAGCCTTGGCTATACAGTAACTCTGAGGACAGCCTGAGCTAAGAGTCCTTATCTATAAGTCATTTTCAGTTCTAACTAGGGGGGAATCAGTACTGCTCTGGATGGCGGTCCATAAACCACAGATCACACCGGGGTTGCCAACCTGGAGCAGCCTAACAGAAGAACTGTGTGAAGAGTGTCCCTAGCTCCAAATCCCAGGCTGCCCAAGATGCCTGGTTCTCATCTGGAAAACAGTAGTGACCTACATGTACTGTCTTTGAGCTTCTATCCTGTCACTGAACTGGAGCATGTCAAGAGGCGGGCAGTGGGAGGGACACACTACTGGTTTAGTCCACCGCCACCACTGATGTCAGCCTCGTCCATTCAACAGCAGCACTAGCCCTGGACAGGCAGGTTTCTAAGACAGAGCCCCTGGTCCCCACGGATGGTCTTATTCTGTGGAGAGGTGACCCTACATGACAAGGGGGTTACAGGTGCAATGGCTGATTGCCCTGGGGCGAGCAGATGGCTCGACTGATGGAGTGCTCAAGGCAAGCATGCGGGCTGGGCTGCATCGCAAGTCCCACATTAAGAAGGCATGTGTGGGAGGGCACACTCTCAGCACTGGTGAGGCAAAGACAGGTAGAACGTCGAACTCAATGGCCGCTCAGCCTAGCTTATTTGGTAAGTCCAGGCCACCGTGAGACTGTATCCCAGAAACATCAAGGTAAACAGTGCCTGTTTGACACCCAAGGTCAGCCTCTCACCTCACTGGAACCCACATGCACATATTGGTCCTTAGGAAAGAAACTGGGTGGACCTGACCTCAAGGAGCCTAGCAAAGACAAGTTTTCTAGGCTAAGAAGATAGCCGGCTACATCAGCAAAGTGCTGAATAAGCTTCAGGCCTTGAGTTTGATCCCAAATCTTACAAATAGGCATGGTGAGACCAGCATGGCAACAATGGTCTCCTCCTATAAGCCTACAAACCACAAAGGCTGGGGCAGGAAGATTGCTAGTTCGAAGCCAGCCTGGTCCACCACACCCAGTAAAACTTGTCCCTCACTTACTTTTGGAATTTTCCATTTGGTATTTTCAAGCCAGTTGACCTCAGATAACTGATGCTACAGAGAGTGAAGCTGAAGACAGCGGAGGCTACCCTGTAAGCCCCAGTGGACCTCTAGGCTGGAATCACGTCTATTAAAAGCAGATCAGGTATTTGTCTAAAGATTAAGGGACAACCTGCTAGGTGTAACAATCCTTATTCATCTCTGTCTGTCACACTTAGCAGAGTAGGTAGGTAGCATCAAGTGGGGTCTCAGTGATTTTAATAAAGCTCCAGCTCCTGTCCCCTAGGCTCCCTCCATAGCTGCACAACCAGCCATTTGATTTCATGTGCAATTATCTAGAGGAATTCAGCAAAGGCCTCTTTTATACTTCAAAAAAAACCTGCAAGGCTGGCATGCAGCTCAGTTGGTAGTATTTGTTTAACATGCACAAAACTCAGGGTTTGATGCCCAGAGCTGCATGAGCAGGAAATGGAGTCACACACCTGTAATCTCTTCCTTTAGAGGGTGAGGGCAGGATGATCAGAAGTTTAAGGTCATCCTTGACTGCAAAGCATGATAGTATGAGACCAGCCTGACCCAGTCTAGAAAAAAAGGAAAATAAACTGTGGACACAAGAAGTCATGAGCAAGCCCCTGTATGTCCGTGAACAAATGTGCCTTGCTTTACACATCAAGTGACTGCTGTGCGTGGCTCCTGCCTCCGTCTCACTGCCAGACAAACCCTGACATTTTGCTTGTAATTATATCTTTCAAAATAAAGTCCTAGTTGGGTTGATAAAAATAGCGACTACAACTTCCTGCAACACAGATAGATACCCCAGTGGGTGCTCCTGCCTGAGAGGAAGCCTGGCAACCCAGCCTACTACTTGTGGCCAAGCCTGTCCACAAACCCTGGGGTGATAGCAGGCTGGGGCCTACTCAAAAGCTGCTTGGAAGAGTGCCACACTTCCTTGCCCCTTTCCCAAACACCCTGACTGGGGAGGGGTCTGTAACTGCAGAAACATTCTTCAGCCCCCTCCTCTTGGGAACTGTAACAAAGACACTTCAGGAGGCCTCCCACTAGAGCACTTTGGGGGCCACTCTATCCCCTCCGTTGGCACCTGCCCATCCTCTCTATCTAATGTCTGTTCCTATAGGGCAGGTTGGCGCTCCTAATGGGTACCCAATCTGAGGCAGAGTTATATGGTTCTAGGGCAGCAGTCACAGCCAAACTGGATGCTTTGGGTGCTGCTTCTAAAGGAAGGGAACACAGACACCAGGAAGGACTGGAGAGCCTAGCCGAATGTCCCAGCACTGGCTGAGTAGCAGCAAGGATGCACCCCATCAGGCACCCAGGATGCTCATATGTCCTTGCCATCCTGACTCTTCAGTCACAAGGTCTGTCAAGAGACCATGTGCAGAGCCTGGCTTTCAACAGTCTCAGATCTACCTCTCCTCCCCTCCTCGAGTCTCCAGTCTCCACATTCTCTGTCTCTCTGTCAAGTACAAGTACCATTTGGTATATCTTTAGCTTCTTTGCCACAGGAAAACAAAGAACCTCATGGTAACATATAACACACACACACACACACACAGACACACATACTATAAGCCACCTGTACTTCACCTAGGCAGCCACCTGACTGTCACTAAGATACTGTTTAGAAGTCCTCCCACTCAGACATACCTCCCAAAAGTTCCAGAGCTTCTGAGCTGCAAAAGACCTTTCAGGAATGCTTTCTTTCCCAAACAGAGCACAAGGCAGCAAGCAGGGGGCAGGGCTAGGCAGGGATTAAAGGGCCTCATTTCACAGATGAGCACACACAGCCAAGAGCTTCATTCAATCCCAGCTGAGACCAGGAGACCAATAGCAGGCAGAACCTCGATCTTCTGGAAAAGCCGAGTCAAAAGAAAAAGCCTGAATAAACTAAATAGCTGACTCTATTTTTTTTTTTTTTTAAGGAATGAGATTGGAACTAAATGTGTATAATATCAAGCATGGAAGAAAAATGTGGAGAAAAGCATTTGGTGGGAAAATAATTAATTGTGAAAAGCATATGGCTTTAATAAAATTTAACCTGCCATACCTACTTTTAAAGATGCATGATCACAGACTTCCAAGACTTCATTGAATGTATTGGGGGTTGGAGGAAGACCACCCCAAGGTATCTCATTAGAAGGCAATATGAATGCTGGTGGTCTGGCCAGAATGTGGTTGGACTGACACGTGGCCATGAAAAGAGAAAGCGCTCCCCTCTATACAGTGAGAGAGGCTGAAGAGTATTATAGAAGGTCAAATTATAGAAAAGGCAAATCCACAGTCTACCTGTGGAACACACGGAGGATGCAGACTCTCATACCATAATGTTTTTCTATATTGCTCATGTATACAAGAAATCTGTCGATATATTCAAAATTTAAAATATAGAATTTAAAAGCACAATGTTTTCCTTGGTCTCTTCAGAATAGACCTTCTGTGGAAGTCTGGCCCTATGCCTTGTACCCACACCATCCCAGCCTTTGAACTTTACATGGCCTACCTAGCACAGTTCTCTGGTTCAAATGTCACCCGAGAGGCCTCCCCCAACCACTTGGTCTCCATAGATGCTCCTTGTCCTGTTCCCCTTCCTCAAACCTCCCAGGCCACTTTCCCTGCAGCCCTTTATGAGGAAGCTGCACTTATTGGCTCTGCCCTGTCAGCCCCCTCTGAATGAATGGAAGCTTTGGGAAAATGGGAACCATCCTGTTCTCTGCTGAATCCTAGAACCTGGCAGAAAACAGATGACCCAACATGCTCACTGGACACATCTGGAAAATGAGACTAGCAATGTCCACTTGTCCTCCTCTCCTGCATGGAAACGGCACTCTTAAGACATAATGACTCGCACCCTAGCTGAGCTCAGACCACTGTCTAACAACCTGTACACCACAAGCTACGGTCAACTGTAAACTCCTGGAGCCCAACCTTCCTCCACAGTGTCACCTGCAAGGCAAGCCATTCAGAACAGAACACCACACCTTTCTCCTTCTGATTTCCAAGGCGTGAATGAATTCACACAGAGGCATGCATAAATAAAAGGGCTTACTACCCAGTCTCTCAGGCCCCAGAGGAGCTTATCCTCTGGACTCTGGGTGCTGCTACCTTGGCTATCCAGAAAAGAGTTCCGTGCCTCCTAACCCTCACCCCTACCCAAACAAAAAGGCCTGGCTATGCACATCTGACAAGCAGTTCATCTTGGGGTTTGAACAAGAAAAGAATCTCTTTATCTTAATTAGGACATTAATTCTACTTGGCCTAGATTGATCTTTGTCCAGACCCTTCTGGGGAGCCCAGCAAAAAGGGAGAAAGAGCTAGACATTGTTTCCCCACTGTCCCTGCAGTCTATTCCTC
This sequence comes from Arvicanthis niloticus, assembly GCF_011762505.2. Classification (NCBI taxonomy): domain Eukaryota; kingdom Metazoa; phylum Chordata; class Mammalia; order Rodentia; family Muridae; genus Arvicanthis; species Arvicanthis niloticus. The sequence continues at coordinate 47,789,709 of NC_047658.1, read as the reverse complement.
CCCACAGGCTGACATGGCAAGTAACCACCTGGCAGAGGTGGGCGGAGTGACAGCCAGGGAGATGTGGTCCTCCTCAGGCAGTCTGCAGCAGCCACAGCTCTCCCACGGCCCTGTTCTGCAGGAGGAGCCATCCAACTGGTCTTGCAGGCATATCCTTGCCAACGCCGGCACTCAGCCTCCTCCTGCCCCCCTGGGCTCCCTATAATCCCTTCTGCTTCTCTGAGCTCTTTGTCCATTTCTCCCCCTTGGCTCTGTGCCCAGGAGACATCCCATAAGCTAGGGAGAGGGCATCATGAAGATCCTCCCACACTTGATGTCCAGTTCTCTGCCCAGGAGAAGCCGAGGGAAATCTTGGAAATGAGTCATCTACATGCCACCTTCCTTTGAACCCATGCCTACTCCCCCTGGGCCCAGACCGGTGCTTCCCTGACCCAGTTTCATAGATATAGTGCAGTCCCAGCTGAGGAGCAATTATGGGACTAGAGGAGGCTAAAGGGGAAGAGGGAGAGCCCTGTCCCTTTGGAGATACCAGCGGGACCTGACTCAGTCTCCACTCAGAGATAAGAAAGCTGAAAGCTTGTGCTTGCAGACCTTATCTACAGGTGGAAAAAGGAGCATCCAGACAGAAAGAATCTGATGCCCACAGCACCCACCCAGCTCTCCATTTCTACATGGTCTCTGACACTGCTTATCACAGACTGACTCTCAAATTCTTCCTGCACAAGGTTGACTCAAAAGCCTCAGAAAGGCTTAGCATTAGAGCCTGCAAGAACCTGGGACATGACAATGAAATCGTTAACAGGAACGCTCTGGAAAGCATTTACTGGTTTTCCAGAAGAGTCTCCTGAACCCACAGTGACAAAGGGATCTTTTTTTTTTTTTTTTTTTTTTGGTTTTTCGAGACAGGGTTTCTCTGTGTAGCCTTGGCTGTCCTGGAACTCACTCTGTAGACCAGGCTGGCCTCGAACTCAGAAATCCGCCTGCCTCTGCCTCCCAAGTGCTGGGATTAAAGGCGTGCGCCACCACCGCCCAGCGACAAAGGGATCTATAGTCACACGGGCAGAACTCAGTGTCCTTCCTATACCAGCTTCCAGGTCTGAGGGTTCCTACTGTGGGCTGAAAGTGGAGTGGCCTCAAGCCTTGGTTGAGCTGAAACAGAGTAACCGTACAGAGTCTACAGAACTTGGGAGCAGATCAGTGTGTGATGGAAAAATAACTAGGGATTTTTTTGAATTGCTAGAAAAGTTCAGTGTAATTTCTCAGTTAACTTATTTGACATAGGCTCTCACTGTGTGGCCCAACTAACCTCTGCCTAGGATTCAAAATACTACAGCTAAAGATGTGCACCACCATACCGATCTTGAACTTGAATTTCTAAAACCAAAAAGCTGACACTTTTTTTTTTTTAAAAGACAGAATCTCACTTTTATCACTAACTTTTCCAGACCTGCCTACCCTGGCAGCATTTTGAGTTCTAGGGGAAAAGGTAGCACCTTTTTTGAGCTTCATGTTCCCGAAGCTTACCTTGGACTCCTTCCTGATCCTCGTCCCTCTACTTCCCACGGGCTGGAGTACAGCTGTGTGCCACTCTGCCTGGTTTGACCCAGGGCTTTATTCACACCAGGCTGACACTCATCAATGAGCACATCTCAGCCCAGGGAATTGTCACTTTGGTGAACAGGCCATGGTTGCTTACCTCTTATCATCCAAGGGGGAACCAAGACAGGGCTGGGAAAGGTTTAAGAGCAAGAAAGAGATAACACCTCCATTCTGTGTCAGGAGGACAGAGCAAAGGAGACAGGGAGCGGGGCATGAGCAGCTCACTAGACGCCAGACACCATTCTGGGACGTGCTGTACAGTGCTGGGTATCACCTCACACCATCCTCCAGAAGGCCTCACAGTGACTCAAGCAGGAATTGAACCCAGACCAACCAGAGCCTGAGCTCCTCTACTCACCCTGTGCTGAAGGACTTAAGGGGGAGCCCTGCCAACCTCAAAGTCCCTTTCTGTCCCTTCAGTGTCTGCTCCTGTGTCCTAGCAAGCCCCAGGGACACCTGGCAAGGCAGGCAGCTGTCAGCTTCAGATGCCTTTAGAACTGGTACCAGCAGAGGGTTGGTTCTCAGGCACAATCGATGGTAAGGAGAAAAAGCCTGCAGTGGCAGCCAGACACCAGCAGACTCATCACAAGTCCTGCTGGGATGTGGTTTCTGTAAGCTGTGGATGCTTAAGTTCTGCCTCTGCCTGGCCATCCTCACATGGCTCCCAAGTGTTTCCTGGCCTCGAAAAGGATTCACTGGCAGATCAGCAAGGCAATTCAATTATGAAATTTACCACATTAGATGACTTACTACATTAGCATTTCAATCAGCCAATTCATTTGTGGCCCACCACTGTTGGCTTGTGCCAACTCTACAGGAGGGTGTGAGGGTGTGTGTGTGTGTGTGTGTGTGTGTGTGTGTGTGTGTGTGCTCGCGTCCGCTGGAAGCTCCTGCCCAGGGCACACTGACACTGCCAGCTAATAAAGGACTCAGGACTCACACAGTGAGCTGATGAGCAGAGCCCCTCAGAAGCTGCATGGGAAACCAGGTCCTCAATGAACCTGGACAGCTGCCCACAGTGTCACACTGTCACCGCCAAGAATGAATCTTTTGGTCAGCTCCCATCCTAGAGCTCGCTCTGGAAGAATGTGGATGGATGGCTAGAAAAATGGCTACTGCCAGGACCTGGAATAGAGGGTTAGCA